>NC_136068.1:1962105312-1963305312 GCF_964261635.1 Lissotriton helveticus | reverse complement strand
ATGCACAGGAGGTGCTAGCGGGATTACGGGAGAGAGAGAGGGTGTATTACTTGAGTGGCCGGAAAGTTCATTGGACTACTAGGGGATCCTACATCTAGTAAAGTTTGTGTCTTAAAACCCCCTTCAGAACGCATTCCACTCATACTATTAGCTAACTCAGAAGTTTCTCTCCTAGAAGTGATTATTTCTAATCTCAGGGTTTTATTTTCCTCTCTCACAGACTCCAAATCTTTTTGAATACTTCCCAGTATTTCTCCCAAGTTTTTTAAGTCAAAACCTTCCACCATTCTACATGGGTGCAATTGTGACTTGGGCACTTCACTCTGTCAGAACCAAGCACCTCAGTTTGCAAGTTACAAAGCAGCAGAATGCAGCAATTTCCCCCCACTCCCTTCAGAACAATTCTGCAAATACTTTCTTTTTAATTACTCGTGAATATGCTCCAACAGGGGAAAGGGGTTGGGGATAGAGAAGAAACTGTCAAGGAATCGTGGTCTTCATCTCGAGGGTTGTAGCTGTGCTTTTTGTTTTATCCCTTGATTAACCTGAAAACTGTAATCACATTAATCCTAATTAATTATGTAATCTTCCTGAAATATTTGTATTTATATTTACTTAATCTCAACATAGGCTACCCACTGTTTTCTTGACCATTGCCCCTCTTCTATTAAGTTTTCTTGCAAAGAATAACTTATCACATGCTATACTTCTCTTATACTCTAAATGTTCTTTTTCTTCCAGAGGAAGTACTTGCGGTTCCAGGAAACAGACAACTCCAACAACAGCAAGCAGTAACGTCTGCAAGTATTTGTGAGTCTTTCTCTTCTTTGAGCAATTAATAACACTTAGACCAATGCACTCTGAGAGAATATCTGTGAATTACTAACTGTTCTCAAATTAGTCGAGCCTTATCTCTTAAGCGCAAAGCAACTTTGAGAGAAAAGTTTCCTAGCTCTTTTGACCTAATTCCAGTCAACAAACGCAGAGCGCTCATTTAGCAAGCTTTCTTTATTTCAACAAGTAACTCTAATTAGCTCAGAAACAATGTTGCAAAGGAGTAAGCAACATTCATCCGGCCAATTTGTATAACGCAAGCGCAAACGCAGGAAACGTTCACTATCAATGATACTTGGGCATGAGCAGATAGTTATCAGGAATATTATAATTTACCGAAGCAACAATAAACAACGAATTACATCGCGCCTACCCTGACTAACTAACCAACGAGAATTTCACAGAAATGTCTACTCATGGACAACTAGGGTGACCAACTGGCATTGGTGGAAATTCAGGACGGTGAGTGTAAAAATTCAGGACAAAGGGTCAAAATTCAGGACACAAATTCAGGACAGGAGGTCAAAATTCAGGACAAAACTTCAGGACAATTGGATACGTATTACAGACACACCAGAGGTCGCGCAATTGTATATAAGTAAGCCCAGCCATATCAAGACCTATTCAGCCATTTGCAAACCTATCCATCATGTATCCTTCCATCTTTCATTTCACTCATCCACCCCTTCATTCATCCTTTCACTCATCCATCCATTTTCCATCCATCCGCCCTTTCACCCTATCCATCTGTACACTCATCCATCCACTCTTCTAATCATCCATCCATTCACTCATCCATCCAGCCATTTACCCTTTCACCCATCCAGCCATCCTTTCACTTACTCATCCATTCACCCAGTCACTCATCCTTCCACCCATCCACCCTTTCAGTCATCCATCATCCTCCCTTTCTCTCTCCATCGACTCTTTCACTTAGCAATCCTTCCTTCCATCCATCCACCCACCCATCCATCCATCCATCTACTCATCCGCTCATGAATCCATCATTGACCCTATCACTCATCCATCCTTTCTCTCATCCATTTATCCTTTCACTCCTTCATTCATTTATTCATCATTGTGTCCATCTACCTTCCCTTTCACTCACTCATCCATCCTTACATCCACCCTTTCACTCATCCGTCCATCTATTCGCCCTTGCACTTTTCAATTCATCAATCCATCCATCATTTCACTCATCCATCCACCCACTCACTCATCATCATCATCCACCTTTTCACTCATCCAGCTACCCTTCCACCCATACATACAGCTATTTCCCTTTTCTCTCTTACTTCCTTCCACTCACTCATCAATCCATTCATCCTCTCCCATTATCCATCTATTCAATCTTTCATTCATCCATTCACCCTTTCACTAATTCATCCAGCCATCCCTTCACTTACTCACTCACCCACCTTTTCATATTAATTTTGAGCTGAGCCTTTTTGAGAAGAGGCCCATCAAGAACTTCACCCTCGCTGCAGGAGCTATTTCAGGACTGGGACAGAAACCAGCCAGGGCAGAGACAGGATCCACCACAGGGAGGGACAGGAGCCATCACAGGCGGAGGGGGGTACAGGAGCCCCCTAAGGCGGGGGGCGGGGCAGGAGCCACCACAGGGGAGGACAGGAGCCATCACAGGCTGGGGGGGGCAGGAGCCACCACATGGGGTAACAGGATCCACCAGGGTGGGCACAGGGGTGGGCATGCGGTATTCTAGTATCATCTTGGTCTCCTCCAGGGTGGGGGAGGGCTCCTCACCCCCTCCTGGACAAGACAACGAGTAGACAGGCTCTGTTTCCAAAATGTTAGTTTTGCCCCCGTCCCCCCACACTGATGTACAGTACTGAAATGAGATACTCCAAGAGAACCGATTTAACTGATTGTCCTCCATACTTTGTTAATCAGTGTGGGTGGGAGTGTGCCATTTCTTTATTTTATTACAATATAGTCTGCATGTTTGTGAACAAACCTCCATTCTTCAATTTAGTGACAGTAATTAAGCTCTGTGAAAAGAACCACGTGCTGCCTCGGTGTAATCAGGGCCGGTTCTAGGATGTTTGCGGCCCTGGGCAGAAAGGGAATGTGTCACACCAATTGCAGATACAAGAAGCATTCAGTGCTGTTTGCATCTGAACAGACACCCCTGCTCCTGAAGCCGCAGCCCCTCCCTCTCAGTCAACTTCAAGCACCTTTTAACATTAACAGCTCGTCAAGGGCTGAAGGTGTGAGGGTTGCCATCCCGCTGTGCCTCTCCAATGCTGCTGGGTATCTGAGCTTTCATACAGCATCAGAGTTACACCCGACCTTAACAGCATTGGAGTCAAGCAGGGAGGTGCAGGCCAGCTGTGCCGGTTGTGCGAACAGTTAAAATTACGGATAAATGGTGTCCGTTAAAGAATCCTTCACGGACAACGGACAGAGGGCCGAAATTACGGACTGTCCGTGAAATTTACGGACGGTTGGTCACCCTATGGACAACCTTCAGGTGAAATGCGCCGATTAGAACTCGAATACTCTTCACATCCCAAATGGCTTCAAGGAAGAACAACTAGTGCGCTAAAGGAAGAACCAAGTTGGCGGACATCTTGGTTTTCCAATGTCGCCAATTTGATCTCCATTTTCCACTAGGACTAAGGTTTCAATATCGCTTTGACACCTTTCCTCCCAGTGTGTAAGCCACAATTAGATTATTGATGGGAACTTTCTTATGGGCTCTGACAGATCCCCACAGTCATGTCGACCACAGTTCTACATAACCTCAGATCTAGGAGAATGTAGTCGATGCGATAAGGGCTACTTATCCTAATGAAAGTGTTAGGGCCTAGGCTGTCTGATTGCGTTCTTCTGTTTGCAGCTCTTAGCCCATGTTCATGGTTGAGGGAATTTATCTGGAGCGCCAGCTGCATCCATTTCTTTATTGGTGTGAGATCTAGGGGAGGAACAGCCCACTTCAGGTCATCTTTGCGTGTCCCCATAATGTCCTCTTTATCAAGTGGTTCGAATGTGGTGTTGAATTCACCTGCTATTATTAATAACCCTGGGCGAAGAACTACGCTACACTCGCGTAGTTTGCGAAGTTTGCGCTACTTTGCACTACACGAATTGCACGTAGCACAGTGCAAACACGCGTAGCATAGCGCAGCAGTCATTTTTTGCTTGCTCGCGGTCCTCAACGTCAAGTTGGCGACCGTGAGTAAGCAAAATGACATCCCAGCAAGACTTTTTCCTTGTTTGAGATCAGCAACATCAAGTTGCCGATCGCGAGCGTGGAAAATAAACCTCCCGGCGAGATTCTCAACGTGGGGAGGTCAGGTTTCTCATTGTGATTGGTCACGTATGCTCGCGAACCCTCGCGATGAGACACTACCAGTCCACGTTGAGAAAACTGCCGCTCGAGTAAAAATCTACACGGGCGTCAGAAAACGACAACTCGCACTGTGCAAGATGCCGTTTTCAATTTTTGCACAGGCGGACAAGCATACGGCACTGTGCAATCATCGCAAACAGCGCACTGCCCATTTCGCGTAGTGCTACGCTTAGCTCGCGTAGTGCGAAGTGCACTTTTTGTAGCTACTCGTAGCGCTACTTAACGAACTACGCTCAGAGTTAATTATTAATCTTGACGGTGGGGGGCTTTTGTCCAGTAGCTCTTCTAATTGTGTGAGTGCTGTGGAAGGTCTACCCCCTTTGGTCTCCCTCATATATATATTGAATAACTCAATGGGTTTCCCTAGCCCGCCCTCAATGTGAATCCCAGGATGTCAGGACTACCCGTGACTAGGGGGATGATTTGGCCTCCCAATGCGATCTTAACCCATATTATCAGTCCCCCTGCTGGGCGTCCTATCCCCTGGTGGTTGCTGGGGAGCAGTGGTAGGCATACCATGGTTTGTGAAGAGGAGCAAAGCTCCAGGTTTCCTGGAAAATGCATATGTTGAACCCTTCCATAAGGTTATTCCAATGAGGAAGAGGCATTTTGCTGCTGAGCCCTGCGACATTCCAGGATACTATTTTTAGCTGGCAATTGGGTTCTGGGCTGGGATGAGGTACGTCGCCCGAAATGGCTATGGGGCCACAAGTGTGTGCCTGGGTCTGTGATTTAAGCTAGTGCCTGCCCCCCTTTTGTTATTCGCTGCTCCACAACCTTGTGCGTCTTGCCCCCTGCCTGTCACCCTCTCATAGTTTAGTAACTGGGTGTCCCCTGGGCCTGCACTCACAATGGGTTTTACGAAGCGGGGGGGGGGGTCCCTAGCCTGTTGCACCCTGCTAGTCGCTCTCTCATGAGTTGGTAGCTGAGTGTCCCCTGAAAGCGCACTCACAATGGATTTTTATGGGGTGGGTAAGGGCATCCCTGGCCTGTTGATGGACCTTCCCAAAGAGTCAGTCACGGCCCCCCAGGTTTGAGCTGCAAGAGATTCTATCAGTTGTGGAAGGAAAGTTAGTTCTTGGTTGAACTGAGGGGGTGTGGCGTTTGACTTGAATGAGAGATGAGTCTGGGGGAAGATTCAGAACTCTAAGGCTAAAAGGTTTTCTGCTAGTTCTTCCCCTGTGAGGGTTAGCTTGATGCAATCTGAAAGCTGACCAGCAACTGGGCATCTTCTCACCCTTACAATGACATCACGTATCCCAGAACACCAGCCCCTGACCTGGCGGATCCAGTGGATCGCTTTATTTGTCAGTGAGTCTTCTCCCTCAACCCTTTCCCTCCTTCCAAGTTTGGGAACATTTAATATGTCAATTTTCCAGACAGGCAGCAGTGTGGGGGGGCTAGTGATGGTGTCTGTATCCTGCCTTGGCTCGTGGGGTCTCCCACCGATCTGTGGTGCTAATTGTTTCCCCAAAGTAGTTATGGTGAACCCTCCCTGCCATGAAGTTTTTTGGAGGATTATTTTTGGGGTCCTTATTTCCAGCCAACACATAGGTTTAGCGATAGTAGTGGGCTGGGATTTAGAGCGCCTATATGAAGGGGGAACCCTTTTTGGCGTACAGTTCGAATGTGGAAACTGGGGAGCATGGCAGGGATGGCTAGATAATCTCAGGGCAGGCTCAGGGAAGGGAGGAAATCGTGGGCCACTGTCCAATAATTGTTTCACCTGCCCTGTGAGGTCATAGAGGTCATAACCCCCACTTCAGCCCTTAGGCCACTAATGAGCTGGGAGGTGCACTGGTCCCGGTGGGGGAGGGTTGGTGCTGGTTTGTGTAGCGCCCCGGGTGGCTGGTGAGGGGTATCATCCTTCGGGTCGTCTGTTAAGTCTGATAGGAGAGTAAACCTATTGCTGCATTGAAGCACTGGGGCAGGTTGGCTCGGGAGTGGATGTCAGTGAGGGGAGCGTGGACCATGTGTGTTGCGACTCCCTTTTCACTGGGGGGTGCACCCTTGTTGTTGGGTCTTTTCCCCCTCACTTATTGTAGTGCGGTCCAACAATGAGCTGTGGGGGGGTGTGGGTACATTGCTTTGGCTAAGTGGCTACCAGTACCACCAATGCTTGCAAATGGGGCAGTAATAGAGGTATTAAGCCAAAGGACTCAAAGGGTGTCCGGCAGTCCTTACACAGCAGGTTGCATAAAGGCGCGGTGGCGAGTAAAGGCGTGGCTTCGGAATGACTGGTCTGCGGGACTTTTGACCAAAGCCCAGATAGGACAAAGGAAGAGTGACAGTACCTCGTGCAGCAGCGGCTGAGCCAGGGGGCCTCCAAAGGACAAGAAGTGAAAGGCAGGTCACAAGATGCACCCTGGGACTTGTGGTCCGACCATAACTCTGCAGGTCACGAGATGCACCCTGGGATTTGTGGTCCCACCATAATTCTGCAGGTCACGAGATGCACCCTGGGACTCGTGGTCCCACCATAACTCTGCAAGTCACGAGATTCACCCTGGGACTCGTGGTCCCACCATAACTCTGCAAGTCACGAGATGCACCATGGGACTCGTGGTCCCACCAGGGTATGCGCAGGCTTGTCTGCACTCTACCAGAGCGTCAGTTGTACCCTGGGCAAGGGGCCAACTAGGGTGAGGGGAGACTGGGGAAAATTAGATTAGAACCCCCCCCAGCAAAGCAAGGCCCCTACAAATCCAGCGGCGTGGCACGTCCTTTTCAGAGGTTGGGTGACAGCAGCTTTCAAGGACAAAATATCAGGGGGTGGACACAGCCCAGGCTCTTCCGGGCCCGCCCTCTGCCCAGGCACGTCCCGCACCTCAGGGCCTATGGAGCGCTTATATCCGCCTCCAGGCGCGGGAGAGATGATGCGGCTGGTGCGGTGGAGAGTGCGGGCTTTGGTCTGTGCCCCGGCTCGGTTATTGCATGTCCTGCGCAGCGGGTCATTTGGAGCTTATTTGCGCCTCCAGGCACGGAAGAGATGATGCAGTGGAACCTGGGGGCTGTGGTCCGTGCCCCGGGTCGGTGATCACACATCTCTTACAGCCACTTACTCCCAACCAGAGTCTCCAGAAATATTGAAAAAGTTATACAATTCCCTCTTAACAATCTTTATACTTCTAATGCAGAGAAATGTTTAATCCATATTCAACAGTGACACTGTGAACGCAGGAAGAAAGCTGGGAGACTGCTAGCTTATTAATGACGCCAACAAGAATCATCTCGAGTGACATCTGTTAAATGCAGTGGCTTTAAATCCCCACACTTCTATCTCCGTGGTGGCTCTAGACAAGGGTGTCCCTTATCTCAGTTATTACTTCTTTCGACTTTAGAACCACTGCCTGTTGTCACTCAGCAAAACATGGATATTAACCCCTTCCATGTTCATGACGAGCTCAGCTCGTCATGTAACGCGGTAAATCGAAAAAAGCCGCACAGCGCAAAAATGACCGCAGCACGCATGCGGTTAAAGGCATCGACACCGCTGCTGGGTAACTAAAGCCTCTTACCATGCGGATTATACGCTTTTGACTCTTCCACAGCAAAAATCATCTGCAACCTCTTAAATTTCACTATGAACCATTTTTTCAATTTTTTTCTGGTTACAAAATTACTTGTTCTAAATGTGAAGCATCACCAATGACCCCCACTACCACTAGAGCCTCTATTGGAGATGTTACCTTTAAATGGTTACATTTCAAATAAAATATTTAGGGATACTTCCAAACCCTGGCATAAAAAATATGCTGATGGATAAACTCAATCCCATCATCGTCCAGCTGGAAAGATATTTTCATCATTGGACACTTCTCAATTTATTACTTTGGGGTAGAGTACACATGATAACAAGCATTTGCAATGCAATAGGTCTCGCATTAGGAAAATGTGAGCTATTGGTATTGTAAATGACAATTTTTTGTAATATGTGTTGGCTTTGAAAATATATAAATTAACAACATTGTTATTTACAAAGCCAATAGCTTACACTTTCCTAATGTGAGTTGTTAGATTTGGGGGTCTCTGGTTGCCACAGGTAAGGACTTGTGGCAAGCAGGGACCCTCTCCTCTAGTCAGGATAAGGGGATCACCCTCTAGAATAACCCCTGCTCACCCTCTATGTAGTGTGGTGCAAGCAGACAAGGCTAATCTCAGGGCGTCATAGGCTAAGCATTTGCAAAATACACACAGTAATAAAAAATGACCCACCACAAATGGACACCAGTCTAGGTTTTATAAAAATACGTAGGCTTTATGTAAAATATAGGTTTCTATGCAGACTTCAGTACAATACCATAAATAACGTTTTTTCTTGCACTCAATACTGTTTTAGTCAGAAAGGTTCTAGGACCGGTTTCTGGCTATCAGTCTTCTTCAGCCAGGATAGCTTGACTCCAGTGGTGTGGAGAGCCTGGGACTCACGTCTGAGCATACCCATCCCACTCGGGGTGACAAATGCAAAACAACAGTTGATGGACAGAATGCAGAAAAATGTCATACATTCAGCCCAGTCAAGAGATCTGGGCCTAAATCCATCGTTTTTTTGCTCTCCACACCACCTATACTGTTTTAGTCAGAAAGGTTCTAGGACACCATCTTTAAAATAAGTGTCTCTTCTGTTTTAGTGCGCACTGCGCACTCTGTCTGACTCCCCTGGGAAAATGCACAGTGTCAAGAAAAGGGCAGGCACAATCGTTTTGAGGAGAGTCCGGCTCGTCGGCGGCAATTGGGTCGTGGAACAGCCTTTGAGAGTGGGCGGCCCCCCTTCGATGTGGTCCTGGCTCGAGGCGGCACTGCTGAGCGCGGCGTGGAGCAAGGAGGGTCACAGGGATGTGATGCGGGCGGCCCGGGTCTCGGCGGGGTTTGTGACGTGATGCGGCGTTCGAGCCATACCTTCGGTTTCTTGGAGCGGGCAGCCTGGTGTTTCAATAGGCAGTACGAGACGTACTGGGTGGCCCAGCTTCAGGAGCTGAGGAGGGCGGTGCGATCCGGTGCGCTTGCAGCGTATGCACCCTACTTGGCTTGGAAGAGGCTTTCTGCGAGGCGGACTGTGCGGCACTTAGTGGTCAGTACGCAATGTACTGGGCGGCTCTGATAGTGCGGCGCGGCCTCGGAGGATGTCAGCGCGGTGCGGTTTTGAGTACGCGTCAATCGTACGTACCGTACCTCGCTGCCGAAGCATTTCCTTAGTCCGTGGTGGCTGAATGCAGTTGCGGTGCGGACTAACAAGGGGGGAAGTGGAGCACGGTGCGGAGCAGCCCAAGGGATACGGTGCGAACTACCGCTTCAAGAGCAGCGGAGACACACTGTGCAGGGCGGCAGCGGCACGGGCTTCCAGGCGTCAACAAGGGGGAGGGCAAGGAGCATTCGGCGACGGTCTCAGCGGCAACGGACCAAGGCAAATTAGCAGCTCTTAGCGAAGGCAGGGGAAGAGCCCAATGTTCCTGGGGCTCAGTTCAGGGGGCAAGCTCACTTCCAGGTCCTTGGAGATTGTTTTTGAAGCACAAGTTCTTTGTAGATAAGTAAAAGCAAGTTTTCCAAAAGGGTTTCTTCCTCTCCTTTGGCAGCAAGGCAACCACTGCAGGCCAGACTCCCGGGATAGGGACATTCTTCCTCCTTCAGCTTTTCCGGTTCCCCCTCCTCAGGCAGAGAGTTCTTCTTGGTTCAAAAGCAGGATCTGAATTCTTAGGAGCAGGGCTCCTTCTTTTATACATGAAATAATTTTTTCTTTCAAGCCAGGGGGGCCTTTGCCTAATCCAGTCCAAGCCCTGAGCACTTTGTTTTGCAAACTCTGGCTTCTCCTTTCAGTGAGCAGGGCAGGGACATCAGACACTCTGCAGGAGGTGGAGCCGGCATTGTGGTGTCAAGTACAGTCCAGGAGCACTCTGTTGACAGTCTTCCTCTCTCTCTTCACAAGGTGCAGGGCAGAGACATCAGACGCTCCCCAGGGGGCGGAGCCGGCATTGAGGTGGCAGAGCATAGCCCTATTCAGAGTCAAAGGGCACTCCCACCACCCACTCTGGTGTAATCCCTCTATTCACTACCTGTCATCCCCAGCCCTGTCACTCACAGAACCCAGACAGCAGATACACATCCTAGCAGAGGTGGGCTAAAATGGTTAGGAAAGCAAATACTAACTTTCTAAAAGTAGTATTTGCAAACACAGGATATTAAAGTAAACTTTACTAAAAGATGTATTTTATTATTCTGAGTTCAGGCATACTAAACTTGACTTCCTACCATGTTCCTGAGAACGGCCTGCCTGGAGGACGTAAAAAGGTGGATGTTGAGCTCATGCTTGAAGCTCAACGATGATAAAACAGAGCTTATGCTCCTTGGCCCAGCAACTCCTTCCACTCTGGAGCTAATATGGCCCTCAAGTATGGGCACTCCCCCTCTCCCCAAAGACAATATCAAAAGCCTGGGAGTATGGCTCGACAAATCGCTGAGCCTAAATACTCAGGCCACTAAGGTGTCGGCCACTTGTATTGGCCTTCTCAGGGTAATCAAGAAAATCCTTCCCCTCCTTCCTTTTGAGGCCAGACAAATTGTCATACAGGGCCTGATCCAATCACGGCTGGATTTCAACAATGCCCTTTATCTTGGAGCCCCGGACTATACTCTACAAAAACTTCAGCGCACTCAAAACTGTGCTGCCCGGGCGCTCCTGGGAATCCCTCGGAGGACCTCAATAAAATCCGGCCTAAAAACTCTACACTGGCTGCCTGTCAGGGACAGAGTAAAGTTCAAGGCTCTCTGCATCGCCCACCAGACTTTCTGGAGAACGGGCCCAGAAATCAACTCTTCCCTGATCTCCCCATACCAACCCAATAAAACTCTACGCTCCTCAACTGCTACACTTGCCAAAATCCCTCGAATATTTAGAACTAGAGCAGGAGGACACTCGTTCTCATACAACGTTGCCAAACTGTGGAACACCCTCCCTCTGCAGATGCGAAACAACACAAATCTCACCAGTTTCAGGAAACAGCTTAAAACCCTCCTGTTCAACAACTAGTAACCTCAGTGGTCAGGTTTGTTTGGTTTAGCTCCAGCGCCTGGATGCCTCAGGGCAACTGCAGCGCTCTATAAGCCTAATTTTCATTTCATTTCATTTCATTTCATTTCATTTCATTTCATGTTCCCTGAGCCTGCTGGGATTATAGAGTGTAATAATTCCAGTAGCCCATTCTGGCCTATGAGAACAGGTAGCCTTACAATAGTGAAAAACAAAAATGGCTGTAATTCCCTATTAGGACATGCCACACACATCAGGTCTTGTCCTATCTTATGCTTAAAATGCACCCTGCCCTTGGGCCTACCATAGGGGTGACTCACATGAAGTAAAGAGAAGGTTAGGGGCTGGCAAGTGTGTACACTTGCCCAGCCAGCATGACAGTACCAGACTGCACGCAGGTTCTGCAATGGCAGACCTTAGACACATTTTACTAGGCTGCTTCTGTGTATGGCACCACCAGTGCTGCAGGCCCACTAGCAGCATTTGTATTTACAAGCGCTGGCACTCCTGGTGCACTTTACTGGGGTCTGACGGTAAACCAAATAAGCCAATCATGGAATCCAATCAATATAGCAATTTTACACAGGGAGAGGATATGCACTTTAGCACTGAACAGCTGTGGCAAAGTGCCCAGAGTCATAAAATAGCCAACAACAGGTCAGACAAAATACTGGAGGGAGGCAAAAAGTTCAGGGATGACCCTGCAAAAAGGGCCAAGTCCAACACATGTCCTATTGGCTATGGCAATGCTTGTTGTTAGCAAGCAAGGACAGTGCAGTTGTGGTGCTGAGTGATGCTGTTGTGGTGATGAGTGATGATGTGGTTGGGCTGAGTGATGTGGTGGTGTATTAGAGTGATGTAGTGGAGTCCCAGAGTGATGTGGTGGTGTCCCACAGTGATCTGGTGGTGTCCTTGAGTGGTGTGGTGGTGTCCCTGAGTGGTGTGGTGGTGTCCCTGAGTGGTGTGGTGGTGTCCCGGAGTGATGTGGTGCTGTCCATGAGTGATGTAATGGTGTCACTGAGTGATGTCGCGGTGTCCCTGATTGATGTGGTGGTGTACATCAGTGATGTGGTGGTGCCCCTGGGTGCTGTCTTGGTGTCCCTGAGGGCTGTGGTGGTGTCCCTGAGGGCTGTGGTGGTGTCCCTGAGTGCTGTGGTGGTGTCCCTGAGTGCTGTGGTGGTGTACCTGAGTGCTGTGGTGGTGTCCCAGAGTGATGCTGTGGTGTCCCCGAGTGCTGTGGTGGTGTCCCTGAGTGCTGTGGTGGTGCCCCAGAGTGCTGTGGTGGTGTCCCTGAGTAGTGTGGTGGTGTCCCTGAGTGGTGTGGTGGTGTCCCTGAGTAGTGTGGTGGTGTCCCTGAGTGGTGTATTGGTGTCCCTGAGTGGTGTGGTGGTGTCCCTGAGTGATGTGGTGGTGTCCCTGAGTGGTGTAGTGGTGTCCCTGAGTAGTGTGGTGGTGTCCCTGAGTAATGTGGTTGTGTCCCTGAGTGGTGTAGTGGTGTCACTGAGTGGTGTGGTGGTGTCCCTGAGTGGTGTGGTGGTGCCCCTAACTGGTGTGATGGTGTCCTTGAGTGGTGTGATGGTGTCCCTGAGTGGTGTAGTGATGTCCCTGAGTGGTCTGGTGGTGTCCCTGAGTGGTGTAGTGGTGTCCCTGAGTGGTGTAGTGGTGTCCCTGAGTGGTGTGGTGGTGTCCCTGAGTGGTGTGGTGGTGTCCCTGAGTGGTGTAGTGGTGTCCATGAGTAATGTGGTTGTGTCCCTGAGTGATGTGGTGGTGTCCCTGAGTGCTGTGGTGGTGTCCCAGAGTGATGTGGTGGTGTCCCTGAGTGCTGTGGTGGTGTCCCAGAGTGATGTGGTGGTGTCCCTGAGTGGTGTAGTGGTGTCCCTGAGTGGTGTGGTGGTGTCCCTGAGTGGTGTAGTGGTGTCCCTGAGTGGTGTGGTGGTGTCCCTGAGTGATGTGGTGGTGTCCCTGAGTAGTGTGGTGGTGCCCCAGAGTGCTGTGGTGGTGTCCCTGAGTGGTGTGGTGGTGTCCTTGAGTAGTGTAGTGGTGTCCCTGAGTGATGTGGTGGTGTCCCTGAGTGGTGTGGTGGTGTCCCTGAGTGGTCTGGTGGTGTCCCTGAGTCGTGTGATGGTGTCCCTGTTGATGATGTGGTGGCGTCCCTGAGTGATGTGGTGGTGTCCCTGAGTGGTGTGGTGATGTCCCTGAGTGCTGTGGTGGTGCCCCTGAGTGCGGTTTTTGTGTCCCTGAGTGGTGTGGTGGTGCCCTTGAGTAGTGTGGTGGTGTCCCTGAGTGATGTGGTGGTGTCCCTGAGTGGTGTGGTGGTGTCCCTGAGTGGTCTGGTGGTGTCCCCGAGTAGTGTGATGGTGTCCCTGTTGATGATGTGGTGGCATCCCTGAGTGATGTGGTGGTGTCCCTGAGTGGTGTGGTGATGTCCCTGAGTGGTGTGGTGGTATCCCTGAGTGGTGTAGTGGTGTCCCTGAGTGGTGTGGTGGTGTCCCTGAGTGGTGTAGTGGTGTCCCTGAGTGGTGTGGTGGTGTCCCTGAGTGGTGTAATGGTGTCCCTGAGTAATGTGGTTGTGTCCCTGAGTGATGTAGTGGTGTCCCTGAGTGGTGTGGTGGTGTCCCTGAGTGGTGTGGTGGTGTCCCTGAGTGGTGTAGTGGTGTCCATGAGTAATGTGGTTGTGTCCCTGAGTGATGTAGTGGTGTCCCTGAGAGGTGTGGTGATGTCCCTGAGTGATGTGGTGGTGTCCCTGAGTGCTGTGGTGGTGTCCCAGAGTGATGTGGTGGTGTCCCTGAGTGGTGTAGTGGTGTCCCTGAGTGGTGTGGTGGTGTCCCTGAGTGGTGTAGTGGTGTCCCTGAGTGGTGTGGTGGTGTCCCTGAGTGGTGTGGTGGTGTCCTTGAGTAGTGTGGCGGTGTCCCTGAGTGGTGTGGTGGTGTCCCTGAGTGGTGTAGTGGTGTCCCTAAGTAATGTGGTTGTGTCCCTGAGTGATGTAGTGGTGTCCCTGAGTGATGTAGTGGTGTCCCTGAGTGGTGTGGTGGTGTCCCTGAGTGGTGTAGTGGTGTCCCTGAGTGGTGTGGTGGTGTCCCTGAGTGATGTAGTGGTGTCCCTGAGTAATGTGGTTGTGTCCCTGAGTGATATAGTGGTGTCCCTCAGTGATGTAGTGGTGTCCCTGAGTAATGTGGTTGTGTCCCTGAGTGATGTAGTGGTGTCCCTGAGTGATGTAGTGGTGTCCCTGAGTAATGTGGTTGTGTCCCTGAGTGATGTAGTGGTGTCCCTGAGTGGTCTGGTGGTGTCCCTGAGTGGTGTGATGGTGTCCTTGAGTGGTGTGGTGGTGTCCCTGAGTAGTGTGATGGTGTTCTTGAGTGATGTGGTGGTGTCCCTGAGTGATGTAGTGGTGTCCCTGAGTGATGTAGTGGTGTCCCTGAGTGGTGTGATGGTGTCCCTGAGTGGTGTGGAGATGTCCCTGAGTAGTGTGATGGTGTCCATGAGTGATGTAATGGTGTCACTGAGTGATGTCGCGGTGTCCCTGATTGATGTGGTGGTGTACATCAGTGATGTGGTGGTGCCCCTGTGTGCTGTCTTGGTGTCCCTGAGGGCTGTGGTGGTGTCCCTGAGGGCTGTGGTGGTGTCCCTGAGTGCTGTGGTGGTGTCCCTGAGTGCTGTGGTGGTGTACCTGAGTGCTGTGGTGGTGTCCCAGAGTGATGCTGTGGTGTCCCCGAGTGCTGTGGTGGTGTCCCTGAGTGCTGTGGTGGTGCCCCAGAGTGCTGTGGTGGTGTCCCTGAGTGGTGTGGTGGTGGCCCTGAGTGGTGTGGTGGTGTCCCTGAGTAGTGTGGTGGTGTCCCTGAGTGGTGTATTGGTGTCCCTGAGTGGTGTGGTGGTGTCCCTGAGTGATGTGGTGGTGTCCCTGAGTGGTGTAGTGGTGTCCCTGAGTAGTGTGGTGGTGTCCCTGAGTAATGTGGTTGTGTCCCTGAGTGGTGTAGTGGTGTCCCTGAGTGGTGTGGTGGTGCCCCTAACTGGTGTGATGGTGTCCTTGAGTGGTGTGATGGTGTCCCTGAGTGGTGTAGTGATGTCCCTGAGTGGTCTGGTGGTGTCCCTGAGTGGTTTAGTGGTGTCCCTGAGTGGTGTAGTGGTGTCCCTGAGTGGTGTGGTGGTGTCCCTGAGTGGTGTGGTGGTGTCCCTGAGTGGTGTAGTGGTGTCCATGAGTAATGTGGTTGTGTCCCTGAGTGATGTGGTGGTGTCCCTGAGTGCTGTGGTGGTGTCCCAGAGTGATGTGGTGGTGTCCCTGAGTGCTGTGGTGGTGTCCCAGAGTGATGTGGTGGTGTCCCTGAGTGGTGTAGTGGTGTCCCTGAGTGGTGTGGGGGTGTCCCTGAGTGGTGTAGTGGTGTCCCTGAGTGGTGTGGTGGTGTCCCTGAGTGATGTGGTGGTGTCCCTGAGTAGTGTGGTGGTGCCCCAGAGTGCTGTGGTGGTGTCCCTGAGTGGTGTGGTGGTGTCCTTGAGTAGTGTGGTGGTGTCCCTGAGTGATGTGGTGGTGTCCCTGAGTGGTGTGGTGGTGTCCCTGAGTGCTGTGGTGGTGCCCCTGAGTGCGGTTTTTGTGTCCCTGAGTGGTGTGGTGGTGCCCTTGAGTAGTGTGGTGGTGTCCCTGAGTGATGTGGTGGTGTCCCTGAGTGGTGTAGTGGTGTCACTGAGTGGTGTGGTGGTGACCCTGAGTAGTGTAGTGGTGTCCCTGAGTAGTGTGGTGGTGTCCCTGAGTAGTGTGATGGTGTCCCTGTTGATGATGTGGTGGCGTCCCTGAGTGATGTGGTGGTGTCCCTGAGTGGTGTGGTGATGTCCCTGAGTGCTGTGGTGGTGCCCCTGAGTGCGGTTTTTGTGTCCCTGGGTGGTGTGGTGGTGCCCTTGAGTAGTGTGGTGGTGTCCCTGAGTGATGTGGTGGTGTCCCTGAGTGCTGTGGTGGTGTCCCTGAGTGGTGTGGTGGTGGCCCTGAGTGGTGTGGTGGTGTCCCTGAGTAGTGTGGTGGTGTCCCTGAGTGGTGTATTGGTGTCCCTGAGTGGTGTGGTGGTGTCCCTGAGTGATGTGGTGGTGTCCCTGAGTGGTGTAGTGGTGTCCCTGAGTAGTGTGGTGGTGTCCCTGAGTAATGTGGTTGTGTCCCTGAGTGGTGTAGTGGTGTCCCTGAGTGGTGTGGTGGTGCCCCTAACTGGTGTGATGGTGTCCTTGAGTGGTGTGATGGTGTCCCTGAGTGGTGTGGTGGTGTCCCTGAGTGGTGTAGTGGTGTCCCTGAGTAATGTGGTTGTGTCCCTGAGTGATGTAGTGGTGTCCCTGAGTGGTGTGGTGGTGTCCCTGAGTGGTGTGGTGGTGTCCCTGAGTGGTGTAGTGGTGTCCATGAGTAATGTGGTTGTGTCCCTGAGTGATGTAGTGGTGTCCCTGAGTGGTGTGGTGATGTCCCTGAGTGATATGGTGGTGTCCCAGAGTGCTGTGGTGGTGTCCCAGAGTGATGTGGTGGTGTCCCTGAGTGGTGTAGTGGTGTCCCTGAGTGGTGTGGTGGTGTCCCTGAGTGGTGTAGTGGTGTCCCTGAGTGGTGTGGTGGTGTCCCTGAGTGGTGTGGTGGTGTCCTTGAGTAGTGTGGCGGTGTCCCTGAGTGGTGTGGTGGTGTCCCTGAGTGGTGTAGTGGTGTCCCTAAGTAATGTGGTTGTGTCCCTGAGTGATGTAGTGGTGTCCCTGAGTGATGTAGTGGTGTCCCTGAGTGGTGTGGTGGTGTCCCTGAGTAGTGTGGTGGTGTCCCTGAGTGGTGTGGTGCTGTCCCTGAGTGGTGTAGTGGTGTCCCTGAGTGGTGTGGTGGTGTCCCTGAGTGGTGTAGTGGTGTCCCTGAGTAGTGTGGTGGTGTCCCTGAGTGGTGTGGTTGTGTCCCTGAGTAGTGTGGTGGTGTCCCTGAGTGGTGTGGTGGTGTCCCTGAGTAGTGTGGTGGTGTCCCTGAGTGGTGTGGTGGTGTCCCTGAGTGGTGTAGGGGTGTCCCTGAGTGGTGTGGTGGTGTCCCTGAGTGGTGTAGTGGTGACCCTGAGTAGTGTGGTGGTGTCCCTGAGTGGTGTGGTGGTGTCCCTGAGTAGTGTGGTGGTGTCCCTGAGTGGTGTGGTGGTGTCCCTGAGTAGTGTGGTGGTGTCCCTGAGTGGTGTGGTGGTGTCCCTGAGTGGTGTAGGGGTGTCCCTGAGTGGTGTGGTGGTGTCCCTGAGTGGTGTAGTGGTGACCCTGAGTAGTGTGGTGGTGTTCCTGAGTGATGTGATGGTGTCCCTGAGTGGTGTAGTGGTGTCCCTGAGTGGTGTAGTGGTGTCCCTGAGTGATGTGGTGATGTCCCTGAGTGGTGTGGTGGTGTCCCTGAGTGGTGTAGTGTTGTCCCAGAGTGCTGTGGTGGTGTCCCTGAGTGGTGTAGTGGTGTCCCTGAGTGGTGTGGTGGTGTCCCTGAGTGGTGTGGTGATGTCCCTGAGTGGTGTAGTGGTGTCCCTGAGTAGTGTGGTGGTGTCCCTGAGTGATGTGGTGGTGTCCCTGAGTGGTGTAGTGGTGTCCCTGAGTGGTGTGGTGGTGTCCCTGAGTGGTGTAGTGGTGTCCCTGAGTGGTGTGGTGATGTCCCTGAGTGGTGTAGTGGTGTCCCTGAGTGATGTGGTGGTGTCCCTGAGTGGTGTAGTGGTGTCCCTGAGTGGTGTGGTGGTGACCCTGAGTAGTGTAGTGGTGTCCCTGAGTAGTGTGGTGGTGTCCCTGAGTGATGTGGTGGTGTCCCTGAGTGGTGTAGGGGGGACCCTGAGTGGTGTAGGGGTGACCCTGAGTGGTGTGGTGGTGACCCTGAGTGGTGTGGTGGTGTCCCTGAGTGATGTGGTGATGTCCCTGAGTGGTGTGGTGGTGTCCCTGAGTGGTGTAGTGGTGTCCCTGAGTGGTGTGGTGGTGTCCCTGAGCGATGTGGTGGTGTCCCTGAGCGGTGTAGTGGTGTCCCTGAGTAGTGTGGTGGTGTCCCTGAGTAATGTGGTTGTGTCCCTGAGTGGTGTAGTGGTGTCCCTGAGTGGTGTGGTGGTGTCCCTGAGTGGTGTAGTGGTGTCCCTGAGTGGTGTGGTGGTGTCCCTGAGTGGTGTGGTGATGTCCCTGAGTGGTGTAGTGGTGTCCCTGAGTAGTGTGGTGGTGTCCCTGAGTGATGTGGTGGTGTCCCTGAGTGGTGTGGTGGTGTCCCTGAGTGGTGTGGTGATGTCCCTGAGTGGTGTAGTGGTGTCCCTGAGTAGTGTGGTGGTGTCCCTGAGTGATGTGGTGGTGTCCCTGAGTGGTGTAGTGGTGTCCCTGAGTGGTGTGGTGGTGTCCCTGAGTGGTGTAGTGGTGTCCCTGAGTGGTGTGGTGATGTCCCTGAGTGGTGTAGTGGTGTCCCTGAGTGATGTGGTGGTGTCCCTGAGTGGTGTAGTGGTGTCCCTGAGTGGTGTGGTGGTGACCCTGAGTAGTGTAGTGGTGTCCCTGAGTAGTGTGGTGGTGTCCCTGAGTGATGTGGTGGTGTCCCTGAGTGGTGTAGGGGGGACCCTGAGTGGTGTAGGGGTGACCCTGAGTGGTGTGGTGGTGACCCTGAGTGGTGTGGTGGTGTCCCTGAGTGATGTGGTGATGTCCCTGAGTGGTGTGGTGGTGTCCCTGAGTGGTGTAGTGGTGTCCCTGAGTGGTGTGGTGGTGTCCCTGAGCGATGTGGTGGTGTCCCTGAGCGGTGTAGTGGTGTCCCTGAGTAGTGTGGTGGTGTCCCTGAGTAATGTGGTTGTGTCCCTGAGTGGTGTAGTGGTGTCCCTGAGTGGTGTGGTGGTGTCCCTGAGTGGTGTAGTGGTGTCCCTGAGTGGTGTGGTGGTGTCCCTGAGTGGTGTGGTGATGTCCCTGAGTGGTGTAGTGGTGTCCCTGAGTAGTGTGGTGGTGTCCCTGAGTGATGTGGTGGTGTCCCTGAGTGGTGTAGTGGTGTCCCTGAGTGGTGTGGTGGTGTCCCTGAGTGGTGTAGTGGTGTCCCTGAGTGGTGTGGTGATGTCCCTGAGTGGTGTAGTGGTGTCCCTGAGTGATGTGGTGGTGTCCCTGAGTGGTGTAGTGGTGTCCCTGAGTGGTGTGGTGGTGACCCTGAGTAGTGTAGTGGTGTCCCTGAGTAGTGTGGTGGTGTCCCTGAGTGATGTGGTGGTGTCCCTGAGTGGTGTAGGGGGGACCCTGAGTGGTGTAGGGGTGACCCTGAGTGGTGTGGTGGTGACCCTGAGTGGTGTAGGGGTGACCCTGAGTGGTGTGGTGGTGTCCCTGAGTAGTGTGGTGGTGTCCTTGAGTGATGTGGTGGTGTCCCTGAGTGGTGTAGTGGTGTCTCTGAGTGGTGTGGTGGTGTCCCTGAGTGGTGTAGTGGTGTCCCTGAGTGGTGTGGTGATGTCCCTGAGTGGTGTAGTGGTGTCCCTGAGTGATGTGGTGGTGTCCCTGAGTGGTGTAGTGGTGTCACTGAGTGGTGTGGTGGTGACCCTGAGTAGTGTAGTGGTGTCCCTGAGTAGTGTGGTGGTGTCCCTGAGTGATGTGGTGGTGTCCCTGGGTAGTGTGGTGGTGTCCCTGAGTGATGTGGTGGTGTCCCTGAGTGGTGTAGGGGTGACCCTGAGTGGTGTAGGGGTGACCCTGAGTGGTGTGGTGGTGACCCTGAGTGGTGTGGTGGTGACCCTGAGTAGTGTGGTGGTGTCCCTGAGTGATGTGGTGGTGTCCCTGAGTGATGTGATGGTGTCCCTGAGTGGTGTAGTGGTGTCCCTGAGTGATGTGGTGATGTCCCTGAGTGGTGTGGTGGTGTCCCTGAGTGGTGTAGTGGTGTCCCTGAGTGGCGTGGTGGTGTCCCTGAGTGGTGTAGTGGTGTCCTTGAGTGATGTGGAGGTGTCCCTGAGTGGTGTGGTGGTGTCCCTGAGTGGTGTGATGGTGTCCTTGAGTGATGTGGTGGTGTCCCTAAGTGGTGTCCTTGAGTGATGTGGTGGTGTCCCTGAGTGGTGTAGTGGTGTCCCTGAGTGGTCTGGTGGTGTCCCTGAGTGGTGTAGTGGTGTCCCTGAGTGGTGTAGTGGTGTCCCTGAGTGGTGTGGTGGTGTCCCTAAGTGGTGTAGTGGTGTCCCTGAGTGGTGTAGGGGTGACCCTGAGTTGTGTGGTGGTGACCCTGAGTGGTGTAGTGGTGTCCCTGAGTGGTGTGGTGGTGTCCCTGAGTGGTGTGGGTGTGTCCCTGAATGATGTGGTGGTGTCCCTGAGTGGTGTAGTGGTGTCCCTGAGTGGTGTGGTGGTGTCCCTGAGTGGTGTGGTGGTGTCCCTGAGTGGTGTAGTGGTGTCCCTGAGTGGTGTGGTGGTGTCCCTGAGTGGTTTGATGGTGTCCCTGAGTGGTGTGGTGGTGACCCTGAGTAGTGTAGTGGTGTCCCCGAGTAGTCTGGTGGTGTCCCTGAGTAGTGTGGTGGTGTCCCTGAGTAGTGTGGTGGTGTCCCTGAGTGATGTGGTGGTGTCCCTGAGTGGTGTAGGGGTGACCCTGAGTGGTGTAGGGGTGACCCTGAGTGGTGTGGTGGTGACCCTGAGTGGTGTGGTGGTGACCCTGAGTAGTGTGGTGGTGTCCCTGAGTGGTGTGATGGTGTCCTTGAGCGATGTGGTGGTGTCCCTGAGTGGTGTAGTGGTGTCCTTGAGTGATGTGGTGGTGTCCCTGAGTGGTGTAGTGGTGTCCCTGAGTGGTCTGGTGGTGTCCCTGAGTGGTGTAGTGGTGTCCCTGAGTGGTGTAGTGGTGTCCCTGAGTGGTGTGGTGGTGTCCCTGAGTGGTGTAGTGGTGTCCCTGAGTGGTGTAGGGGTGACCCTGAGTGGTGTGGTGGAGCCCCCGAGTGGTGTGGTGGTGCCCCTGAGTGGTGTGGTGGTGTCCCAGAGTGATGTGGTGGTGTCCCTGAGTGGTGTAGTGGTGTCCCTGAGTGGTGTGGTGGTGTCCCTGAGTGATGTGGTGGTGTCCCTGAGTGGTGTAGTGGTGTCCCTGAGTGGTGTAGTGGTGTCCCTGAGTGGTGTAGGGGTGACCCTGAGTGGTGTAGTGATGTCCCTGAGTGGTCTGGTGGTGTCCCTGAGTGGTGTGGTGGTGTCCCTGAGTGGTGTAGTGGTGTCCCTGAGTGGTGTAGGGGTGACCCTGAGTGGTGTAGTGATGTCCCTGAGTGGTCTGGTGGTGTCCCTGAGTGCTGTGGTGGTGTCCCTGAGTGGTCTGGTGGTGTCCCTGAGTGGTCTGGTGGTGTCCCTGAGTGGTCTGGTGGTGTCCCTGAGTGCTGTGGTGGTGTCCCTGAGTGGTGTAGTGATGTCCCTGAGTGGTCTGGTGGTGTCCCTGAGTGCTGTGGTGGTGTCCCTGAGTGGTGTGGTGATGTCCCTGAGTGATGTAGTGGTGTCCCTGAGTGATGTGGTGGTGTCCCTGAGTGGTGTAGTGATGTCCCTGAGTGGTGTGGTGATGTCCCTGAGTGATGTAGTGGTGTCCCTGAGTGGTGTGGTTGTGTCCCTGAGTGATGTAGTGGTGTCCCTGAGTGATGTAGTGGTGTCCCTGAGTAATGTGGTTGTGTCCCTGAGTGATGTAGTGGTGTCCCTGAGTGGTGTAGTGATGTCCCTGAGTGGTCTGGTGGTGTCCCTGAGTGGTGTGATGGTGTCCCTGAGTGGTGTGGAGATGTCCCTGAGTAGTGTGATGGTGTCCTTGAGTGATGTAGTGGTGTCCCTGAGTGATGTAGTGGTGTCCCTGAGTAATGTGGTTGTGTCCCTGAGTGATGTAGTGGTGTCCCTGAGTGATGTGGTGATGTCCCTGAGTGATGTGATGGTGTCCCCGAGTGATGTGGTGGTGTCCCCGAGTGATGTGGTGATGTCTCTGAGTGATGTGGTGGTGTCCCCGAGTGATGTGGTGATGTCCCTGAGTGATGTGATGGTGTCCCTGAGTGATGTGGTGGTGTCCCTTAATATTTAACACGGAAACTGTAGGAATGGCTCGGACTAGTGCTTTAAAGGCTAAAACATACCTATTTGTTAGATTAATTACGATTTAATACTTGCTGTTTGACAGCTGAGTTTACTGGACTTAATATGTATAGTTAGTGTTGCTGGGGCTGTTATTAAATTGTTCCTTGTAATATTAGCAGAGATCCTATTACCAGCATGGGCATAGTTCACACTGACGATTTACATGTATGCATTAGTGGTGCAGCAGGCGCAGTGACACTAAGACGCATAGGTGCAAGGGGCCTGGCCCACAGGATTTTAAGTAAAGCTAATGTTTTAATGCACATCTGTTTTTGATGATGTATTTTACGGCTTTTGACGGAGTTTCCTGGGTCTGTTCTCTTTGTAAAATATATGCAAACAAGAAATCTTTATTTATCTTGACGACTACAAAGTAATAGCATTCTCCGTGCATTTCAACGTATGCGAAGGGGGAGTTGTGTTTTTACCCCTTACGTCAGCAGTGACTTCCATGTTGTTTCCGGAGCTTGGCTTCCTGTTGTGAGTTGATTTGCATCTCACAGCTGCTGCCAGGCAACAGATTACAATCTTTACGACGCAGCTGAAAGCACTAAAGTATCCTGTTCTGGTGAAACGTGATGTCTGTGTTTTTTGTCTGAACTAAATGGCAATGCGTTACAATAGCGTAGCCCAGTTACAAAATGAACGCACGCAAATTTGTTTATTTAAATTGTTTAACCCCTTCCAGGCTTTTCTTTCATTACACGTTTAAAAAAGTAGACACAAATGTTTGTATTAGTACTGATTTTGTCAAGAGAAAAAAGTGCCTAGGTTCTAAGGGCCTCATTTATGAGGCTGTGCGTCACTTTTACGGCGCCGGTGCGTCACTTTTTGTGACGCACCAGTGGCGTAAAAAATGCGCCTTGTTGCGCCATATTTACAAAGTGACGCATCTAGGCAGATGCGTCACTTTGTAAACCCCTGCGCCACATTATACCTGCGCCAGGTATGATGTATGCAAGGGGGGCGCATTGACGCAAGTATGGGTCGTAGAAGTGACGCAGTGAAATCTCATAGATTTCACTGCGTCACTTGCGTTGCGTCAAAATATTGCGCCTGCCTCACAGCAGGCGTAAGACTGACGCAGGCCCTTCCGCATGGTGCTTGCCCCATGTGAAAGGACACATTGCTGGAGTTGCGTCACTTTTGTGACACCCTCCAGCAATGCGTCACTTTTGCGCTTACAGATACGTCAGAAATATTGATGAATCTGTAACTCCTTGCGACATGATGCGTCATACATTAAATATGACGCATCAATCATGACGCAAGGAGTGCGCACTGAGAAGTGACGCATCGCTGCTTTCATGCTGCGATGCGTCATTTCTCATAAACGAGGCCCTGAATATTTTGCAGCTTAATGCAATGTTTTCAGCTTCATGGATTATTTTACTTTGGTTAGTTTATGTTATGGAGAGCATATAAAGTATAAATAATGCGGTTTTAAATACAATTAAAATGTTGTTACAATATTGGCTGAAACTACAACTAAATGCTGGCTTTGTTCCATTTGTTTTTATAGTGCTTAACTTTTCTGAAGATTATGTTTAGTGTATTTTATTGTGATGAAAATCCAAGAACAGAAGTGAAATATTAACATCTTTTTGTGACATTTGTAATAAAGCTTGAAACATAGAGGGAACATATTTGAACCAGTTGTTGTTGAATGGTTGCACAGAGTGATGCTGTGGCGTTCAGTGGCGGTGAGTGACGCTGGAGCGTTCAGTGGTGCTGAGTGACGCTGTAGCGTTCAGTGGTGCTGAGTGATGCTGTGGCGTTCAGTGGTGCTGAGTGATGCTGTGGCGTTCAGTGGTGCTGAGTGATGCTGTGGCGTTCAGTGGTGCTGAGTGATGCTGTGGCGTTCAGTGGTGCTGAGTGATGCTGTGGCGTTCAGTGGTGGTGAGTGATGCTGTGGCGTTCAGTGGTGGTGAGTGATGCTGTGGCGTTCAGTGGTGCTGAGTGATGCTGTGGCGTTGAGTGATGCTGAGTGATGCTGTGGCATTGAATGATGCTGAGTGATGCTGTGGCATTGAATGATGCTGAGTGATGCTGTGGCATTGAATGATGCTGAGTGATGCTGTCGCGTTGAGTGATGCTGTGGCTTTGAGTGATGCTGTGGCTTTGAGT
The DNA here is from genome assembly GCF_964261635.1 of Lissotriton helveticus. Taxonomy (NCBI): domain Eukaryota; kingdom Metazoa; phylum Chordata; class Amphibia; order Caudata; family Salamandridae; genus Lissotriton; species Lissotriton helveticus. The sequence continues at coordinate 1,963,280,962 of NC_136068.1, read as the reverse complement.
GGTGCTGAGTGATGCTGTGGCGTTCAGTGGTGGTGAGTGATGCTGTAGCGTTCAGTGGTGCTGAGTGATGCTGTGGCGTTCAGTGGTGCTGAGTGATGCTGTGGCGTTCAGTGGTGCTGAGTGATGCTGTGGCTTTGAGTGGTGCTGAGTGATGCTGTCGCATTGAGTGATGCTGTGGCGTTCAGTGATGCTGAGAGATGCTGTGGCGTTCAGTGGTGCTGTGGTGTTGAGAGGTGCTGTGGCAATGTAAAATGTAGCAAGGCGAGAGCTGGAGGGGCCTTGTGAGGAACCAGAAACATTTGAAGCTAACGAGGATGGCAGAGAGCTGATGAAAGGGACGCTTGTGGATGTCTGATGCTTGTGGATGCCTGACGCTTGTGGATGCCTGACCCTTGTGGATGCCTGACGCTTGTGGATGCCTGACGCTTGTGAATGCCTGACGCTTGTGAATGCCTGACGCTTGTGAATGCCTGACGCTTGTGAATGCCTGACGCTTGTGAATGCCTGACGCTTGTGAATGCCTGATGTTTGTGGATGTCTGATGCTTGTGGATGCCTGAAGCTAGTGCATGCCTGACGCTTGTGCATGCCTGACGCTTGTGCATGCCTGACGCTTGTGGATGGCTGACGCTTGTGCATGCCTGACGCTTGTGGATGGCTGACGCTTGTGCATGCCTGACGCTTGTGGATGCCTGACGCTTGTGCATGCCTGACGCTTGTGGATGGCTGACGCTTGTGAGTGCCTGACGCTTGTGGACGCCTGGTGCCTGTGGATGTCTGATGCCTCTGGTTGCCTGATGCTTGTGGATGTCTGATGCTTGTGAATGTCTGACGCTTGTGAGTGCCTGACGCTTGTGGATGCCTGACGCTTGTGGATGCCTGACGCTTGTGGATGCCTGACGCTTGTGAATGCCTGGCGGTTGTGCATGCCAGATCCTTTTTGGATGCCTGATGCCTGTGGATGCCTCATACCTGTGGATCCCTGATGCTTGTGGATGTCTGACGCTTGTGGATGCCTGATGCCTGTGGATGCCTCATACCTGTGGATGCCTGATGCCTGTGGATGCCTCATACCTGTGGATGCCTGATGCTTGTGGATGTCTGACGCTTGTGGATGCCTGATGCTTGTGGATGTGTGATGCCTGTGGATGCCTCATACCTGTGGATGCCTGATGCTTGTGGATGCCTGACGCTTGTGGATGCCTGATGCTTGTGGATGCCTGACGCTTGTGAATGCCTGACATTGTGCATGCCAGATCCTTTTTGGATGCCTGATGCTTGTGGATGTCTGATGCTTGTGGATGTCTGATGCTTGTGGATGTGTGATGCCTGTGGATGCCTCATGCCTGTGGATGCCTGATGCCTGTGGATGCCTGATGCCTCTGGATGTCTGATGGTTGTGGTTGTCTGATGTTTGTGGATGTCTGATGTTTGTGGATGTCTGATGTTTGTGGATGTCTGATGCTTGTGGATGCCTGACGCTTGTGTATGTCTGACACTTTTTAATTTTTGACGCTTGTGGATGCCTGACACCTGTGGATGCCTGATGCTAATGTTGTGTGTGTGTGTGCCTATAAAGCGTGCACTGACGGCTGTTTGTGTCTGCCTGGTGGAAGCGTGCACTGACGGCTAGTAATGTGTGTGCATGGTGGAAGCGTGCACTGATGACTGGTGACGCTTGTGAATGCCTGACGCTTGTGAATGCCTGACGCTTGTGAATGCCTGACGCTTGTGAATGCCTGACGCTTGTGAATGCCTGACGCTTGTGAATGCCTGATGTTTGTGGATGTCTGATGCTTGTGGATGCCTGAAGCTAGTGCATGCCTGACGCTTGTGCATGCCTGACGCTTGTGCATGCCTGACGCTTGTGGATGGCTGACGCTTGTGCATGCCTGACGCTTGTGGATGGCTGACGCTTGTGCATGCCTGACGCTTGTGGATGCCTGACGCTTGTGCATGCCTGACGCTTGTGGATGGCTGACGCTTGTGAGTGCCTGACGCTTGTGGACGCCTGGTGCCTGTGGATGTCTGATGCCTCTGGTTGCCTGATGCTTGTGGATGTCTGATGCTTGTGAATGTCTGACGCTTGTGAGTGCCTGACGCTTGTGGATGCCTGACGCTTGTGGATGCCTGACGCTTGTGGATGCCTGACGCTTGTGAATGCCTGGCGGTTGTGCATGCCAGATCCTTTTTGGATGCCTGATGCCTGTGGATGCCTCATACCTGTGGATGCCTGATGCTTGTGGATGTCTGATGCTTGTGGATGTCTGATGTTTGTGGATGTCTGATTCTTGTGGATGCCTGATGCTTGTGGATGTCTGACGCTTGTGGATGCCTCATACCTGTGGATGCCTGATGCTTGTGGATGTCTGACGCTTGTGGATGTCTGATGCCTGTGGATGCCTCATACCTGTGGATGCCTGATGCTTGTGGATGTCTGACGCTTGTGGATGCCTGATGCTTGTGGATGTGTGATGCCTGTGGATGCCTCATACCTGTGGATGCCTGATGCTTGTGGATGCCTGACGCTTGTGGATGCCTGACGCTTGTGGATGCCTGACGCTTGTGAATGCCTGGCGGTTGTGCATGCCAGATCCTTTTTGGATGCCTGATGCCTGTGGATGCCTCATACCTGTGGATCCCTGATGCTTGTGGATGTCTGACGCTTGTGGATGCCTGATGCCTGTGGATGCCTCATACCTGTGGATGCCTGATGCCTGTGGATGCCTCATACCTGTGGATGCCTGATGCTTGTGGATGTCTGACGCTTGTGGATGCCTGATGCTTGTGGATGTGTGATGCCTGTGGATGCCTCATACCTGTGGATGCCTGATGCTTGTGGATGCCTGACGCTTGTGGATGCCTGATGCTTGTGGATGCCTGACGCTTGTGAATGCCTGACATTGTGCATGCCAGATCCTTTTTGGATGCCTGATGCTTGTGGATGTCTGATGCTTGTGGATGTCTGATGCTTGTGGATGTGTGATGCCTGTGGATGCCTCATGCCTGTGGATGCCTGATGCCTGTGGATGCCTGATGCCTCTGGATGTCTGATGGTTGTGGTTGTCTGATGTTTGTGGATGTCTGATGTTTGTGGATGTCTGATGTTTGTGGATGTCTGATGCTTGTGGATGCCTGACGCTTGTGTATGTCTGACACTTTTTAATTTTTGACGCTTGTGGATGCCTGACACCTGTGGATGCCTGATGCTAATGTTGTGTGTGTGTGTGCCTATAAAGCGTGCACTGACGGCTGTTTGTGTCTGCCTGGTGGAAGCGTGCACTGACGGCTAGTAATGTGTGTGCATGGTGGAAGCGTGCACTGATGACTGGTGATGATGACAGGTGGTGTGTGGGCCTAGTGGAAGCATGCACTGACAACTGATGGTGTGTATGCCTGGTGAAAGCATGCAGTGACGAATGGTGGTGTGTGCCTGGTGGAACCGTGCACTGACAACTGGTGGTGTGTGTGCCTGGTGGAAGCGTGCAATTATAGCTGGTGGTGTGTTTGCCTAGTCAAAGCGTGCACTGACGGCTGGAATGTGCCTGTTAAAATGTACACTGACAGTTGGTGGTGTGCGTGTGCCTAGTGCAAGCGTCCACTAACGGCTGGTGGTTTGTGCCTGGTGAAAGTGTGCACTGACAGCTGGTGGTGTGTATGCCTGGTGGAAGCGTGCACTGACGGCTGGTGGTGTGTGTGCTTGGTGGAAGCATGCAAATATAGCTGGTGGTGTGTATGTTTGGTGAATAGGTGCACTGACCGCTGGAGGAGTGTGCCTATTAAAACGTGCAAAGACAGTTGGCGTTGTGTGTCTGTCTGGTGAAAGTGTGCACTAATGGATGGTGATGTGTGCCTGATGGAAGCCTGCACTAACGGCTAGTGGTGTGTGTGCATGATGGAAGTATGCACTGACTGGTGATGATAGCTGGTGGTGTGTCTGTCTATAGGAAGCATGCACTAATGGCTAGTGGTGTGTGTGCCTGGTGGAAGCGTGCACTGATGGCTGGTGATGTGTGTGTGCCTGTTGGAATCGTGCACTGATGGCTGGTGGTGTGTATGATTGGTGAAAGTGTACACTGACGGTTGGAGGAGTGTGTTGGTTAAAACGTGCACCGACAGCTGCCGTTGTGTGTCTGCCTGGTGAAAGCGTGCACTGACGGCTGGTGGTGTGTGTGCCTGGTGAAAGTGTGCACTAACGGCTGGTGGTGTGTCTGCCTGGTGAAAGCGTGTACTGAAAGCTGGTGGTGTATGCCTGGCGAAAGTGTGCACTGACGGCTAGTAATGTGTGTGCATGGTGGAAGCGTGCACTGATGACTGGTGATGATGGCAGGTAGTGTGTGTGCCTAGTGGAAGCGTGCCTGACAACTGGTGGTGTGTATGCCTGGTGAAAGCTTGCAGTGACGGATGGTGGTGTGTGCCTGGTGGAAGCGTGCACTGACAACTGGTGGTGTGTTTGCCTGGTGGAAGCATGCAATTATAGCTGGTGATGTGTTTGCCTAGTGAAAGCGTGCACTGACGGCTGGAGTGTGCCGGTTAAAACGTGCAGTGACAGTTGGTGGTGTGCGTGTGCCTAGTGAAAGCGTGCACTAATGGCTGGTGGTGTGCGCCTGGTGCAAGTGTGCACTGACGGCTGGTGGTGTGTATGCTTGGTGGAAGCGTGTACTGACGGCTGGTGGTGTGTGTGCTTGGTGAATGCATGCAATTATAGCTGGTGGTGTGTATGTTTGGTGAATATGTGCACTGACGGCTGGAGGAGTGTGCCTGTTAAAACGTGCAATGACAGTTGGCATTGTGTGTCTGTCTGGTGAAAGCATGCACTAACGGATGGTGATGTGTGCCTGATGGAAGTGTGCACTAACGGCTAGTGGTGTGTGTGCATGATGGAAGTGTGCACTGACTGGTGATGATAGCTGGTGGTATGTGTGTTTATAGGAAGCTTGCACTAATGGGTAGTGGTGTGTGTGCCTGGTGGAAGCATGCACTGATGGCTGGTGATGTGTGTGTGCCTGTTGGAATAGTGCACTTATGGCTGGTGGTGTGTATGCTTGGTGAAAGTGTACACTGACGGTTGGAGCAGTGTGTTGGTTAAAACATGCACCGACAGCTGCCGTTGTGTGTCTGCCTGGTGAAAGCGTGCACTGACGGCTGGTGGTGTGTGTGCCTGGTGAAAGTGTGCACTAACGGCTGGTGGTGTGTCTGCCTGGTGGAAACGTATACTGACAGCTGGTGGTGTATGCCTGGCGAAAGTGTGCACTGACAGCTGGAAATGTGTGCGCCAAAGAAAAAGTGTGAAACAAAAATGAGTGTAAAATAAAAGTGTAGAGTGTGAGACAAAGAGACCAAAGATGTAAGAGAAATTTTAATCTCCATTCAAGATACATAATGGAAAGTTATATACCTTTTGCGCTAATGTGACAGAAAAAAAAAGAGAAGGAAGAGAAACAATCAGCTAGTGTACTGTGTAAACTTAAAATAAGGTACACATGTTGTTTAAGCAAAATAATACAAAACCTCCTTGACGTTGCCTGTGACTAACAAATAAAGTTTTTTGGGAGAAAAAAAAACTTACATTGGCTAAAAGCCCTAACATATTGCTAACAGGAGGAGATACTTAGATGCGCCCATCATAGTGCCGTTCCAATTTTACCACAAACACATTACTGTTTAAGATACTATATATTTCTAAAAAAATGAGAACCTTTTGTATGTTAGGAGTTACGTGTAAAATATCTCGGCTCCCAGAGGAAACAACACTTAAGGAGGATGTCTGGATGTCTCCGTGTGGCTCGAGCTCTGCTGGCGCCTCGAGCATGTTTAATGTTTTCACGTGCAAATGCAAATCCATTAATCAAGCAGGATGGCAGGATTCCGCATTCCAAAGGAGCTCATATGTTTGCGCAGTGCGAAAATGCCCGTTAGTGTAGTTGAAATAAAGTGAATTTGCATGCCAGCAACGCCGGATGCTACGTTTAGAAAAGACATCTCTCGAGTCAGTGTGGTGTTTTAAGAAAGTGACTCTTGGGTAATTGCTGCGTTAATAAAAAGATAAATATTTCTCGAAGTCCGGGCATTGTTAAAGATCATGTATCGAGTTAATTTAAACGCTGCGTTTAAAAAGAGATAAAACATTTCTTGAGTCAGTGCAGTACTAAAGGAAATAGCTGCATGAAAGCGTGATTAAGGAGATGCTGCATTAGTAACAAGCTCTTGGCATTGTTGTGGAGGGCGGTGCGGGAACGCATTGCTTTGAAGTCTGATGCGGGGGTGGGGGAGCAGCTTGGGTGCGCATTCCATTGAAGTCTGGTGCGAGGCTAATGGGTTTTACGTGGACGCGCGCGTCTCACACGACTGCATCACATTAACTGGACGTAATCCGCAGTAGGTAGAGATTTTGTTTTGCCTACTATATACTTACCTATTTATCCCTGCGGGATATAATAGGCGAGACCTAAAAATGAACATAATCCCCACATTTAATCATATGTTTGGTATGATACCACTATCCACTCCATGATTCTTTTTCAGAACAATCTCTTCTACTATTGCTGGATTCATTTGAGGAGGGAATGGGCCCCCCTTGAGAGGCCCAAAGTTACACTCCCCCTCAATAAAAGGTTATTTACGTCTTCCTCACTTACAATATTACTCGATTGCATAACAATTAGCTCTTTCTACTTATATGCTCTCAGCAAATAGGAACACTCCACTTTGGGCTAACTCCGAACAGTCTTTACTGAAATTTTATACTCTGTTTGCAATTTATTACACTAAATGCCCACAATTTACGAATTCTTCTAATCTCATTGTTTATTCTTCTCAGTTAGCATGGCAGAAGGAACACACCCTTAAAAAAATACATGTATGACTACATTGTCGATCGCCCTTACGGGATAAAGCAGATATCAATCAATCAGGGAATTTTAGAGCGCGCCACTCACCCGTGAGGGTCTCAAGGCGCTGGGCTCAGGTACAAGGAGACAGAACTCAACTGGCATATTTGGGCTAAAAACCAAATAAATCATATTTCTGACATATTTACACAACAATACCCTTTAAACTAACAAGAAATTTACCATGCAAAAAGGGGCATTTTCCTACACTCTACAGTCCTGGAATACACTGAAAGCCACTGGCCAGTGTTGTCTAACTGCCTGTCAGTGTCTCATCTTGACATACATTGAAAGCCAATGACCTAATTAAGGCCCTCACTGGGACTCACAGGCTGGTCCTGGTGCACACTGGGAGTCACTGGCCATGAATGATGCTCACTGATATTGACTGACTAGTCATGGATACACTGGAACTGACCTGCTAGCGTTGTCACACGCCGTTAGTCAGTGCCCCATCTTGGCATACTGAAGTCAAAGACCACAGTACTCGTTGAGACTCTGAAGCTGGATATGCCGGGTATACGCAGAGAATCAGTGCCTGGGTTTGGCTCAGAGAGTCACCGGCCAGACTGAAAACGCTCTGAGAGGCACTGCTCAGTTTTGTCATGCATTGCAAGTTGTTAACTAGACCTGTCACACATAAGGAATTGCTGTCTAGGTCAGCACACACTGATAGCCAGTAATAACCTTTGGGATACACGGCAATCTGTGGCGGTCTTGGTAGAATCTGAAAGTCATTGACCAAGGTTGGCACTGATGGGGGCACTGGTTACCCTAGCACAAACTAAGATTCTATGAACAGTCGTGTCAAATGCTCAATCAGTGCCTTGTCCTGGCACACACTCACAGCCATTGACTGGGCCTGGCACACACACACAGTCACTTACTGGAGCAATCAGACATTCAGAGTCACGGCCTAGTCCTGACACACACTCAAAGACACTAGCTCGGTCTGGCTCACACATCTTCACGGGCCCACCATTATAATTACCCCTATGAGGTCGAACATCAGGTATTGAACGGCAAATAACCCAAGTAATTATTAACGATGTATTATTTTATTTGCAGTTGGCTCAGAGCTCCGTCGAGTGAGGAGACAAGCTATAATCCTGGGAGTGATGACAGCCGTGAGCACCTTCGTAACCATCGTTCTTTACCGTCTGGGTAAGCAACAGTGAGCAGATCTTCACACACCTGACCAACAGGCACAAGGGCTGGATGAAGGGACGTGGAATATGATATACTATTCCTATTCGCTCACCAGGGATATGCAATTAGCACACTAACTGGTTTGCAAATGGTAATGCAATTTGTGATGCAACGTATGTACAATATGGTTGCATTGCTATATGTACAATCACAGGAGCTAGCACAATGACCTGTCCGATGAATATTAATTAGGAAGGTCACAATTTGCGACCCCTATCATTAGCTGTGAATACAGGGGCGAAGACCTGCTCGTAGCAGCAGACATCCCTTCTTGTATTTACATTTATTCTATCATTATCTGTGAATACAGGGGCGAAGACCTGCTCGTAGCAGCAGACATCCCTTCTTGTATTTACATTTATTCTATCATTAGCTGTGAATACAGGGGCGAAGGCCTGCTAGGAGCAGCAGACCTCCATTCTTGTATTTGCATTTATTCTATCATTAGCTGTGAATACAGGGACGAAGGCCTGCTAGTAGCGGCAAACATCCCTTCTTGTATTTACATTTATTCTGTCATTAGTTGTGAATACAGGGGGGAAGGCCTGCTAGGAGCAGCAGACCCCCATTCTTGTATTTACATTCATTCTATCATTATCTGTGAATACTGGGGCGAAGGCCTGCTAGGAGCAGCAGACCTCCATTCTTGTATTTACATTCATTCTATCATTAGCTGTGAATACAGGGGCGAAGGCCTGCTAGGAGCAGCAGACCTCCATTCTTGTATTTGCATTTATTCTATCATTAGCTGTGAATACAGGGGCGAAGACCTGCTCGGAGCAGCAGACATCCCTTCTTGTATTTACATTTATTCTATCATTAGCTGTGAATACAGGGGTGAAGGCCTGCTAGTAGCAGCAGACCTCCATTCTTGTATTTACATTTATTCTATCATTAGCTGTGAATACAGGGGCGAAGGCCTGCTCAGAGCAGCAGACCTCCATTCTTGTATTTACATTTATTCTATCATTAGCTGTGAATACAGGGGCGAAGACCTGCTCGGAGCAGCAGACATCCCTTCTTGTATTTACATTTATTCTATATTTAGCTGTGAATACAGGGGCGAAGGCCTGCTCGGAGCGGCAGCCCTCCATTCTTGTATTTACATTTATTCTATCATTAGCTTAGAATACAGGGGCGAAGGCCTGCTCGGAGCAGCAGACCTACATTCTTGTATTTACATTTATTCTATCATTAGCTGTGAATACAGGGGCGAAGGCCTGCTAGGAGCAGCAGACCTCCATTCTTGTATTTGCATTTATTCTATCATTAGCTGTGAATACAGGGGCGAAGGCCCGCTAGGAGCGGCAGACATCCCTTCTTGTATTTACATTTATTCTATCATTAGCTGTGAATACTGGAACGAAGGCCTGCTAGGAGCGGCAGACATCCCTTCTTGTATTTACATTTATTCTATCATTAGCGGTAAATACAGGGGCGAAGACCTGCTCGGAGCAGCAGACATCCCTTCTTGTATTTACATTTATTCTATCATTAGCTTAGAATACAGGGGCGAAGGCCTGCTGGGAGCGGCAGCCCTCCATTCTTGTATTTACATTTATTCTATCATTAGCTGTGAATACAGGGGCGAAGGCCTGCTAGGAGCAGCAGACCTCCATTCTTGTATTTACATTTATTCTATCATTAGCTGTGAATACAGGGGCGAAGGCCTGCTCGGAGCAGCAGACCTCCATTCTTGTATTTACATTTATTCTATCATTATCCGTGAATACAGAGGTGAAGGCCTGCTAGGAGCAGCAGACCTCCCTTCTTGTATTTGCATTTATTCTATCATTAGCTTAGAATACAGGGGCGAAGGCCTGCTAGGAGCAGCAGACTTCCATTCTTGTATTTACATTTATTCTATCATTAGCTGTGAATACAGGGGCGAAGGCCTGCTAGGAGCAGCAGACCTCCATTCTTGTATTTGCATTTATTCTATCATTAGCTGTGAATACAGGGGCGAAGGCCCGCTAGGAGCGGCAGACATCCCTTCTTGTATTTACATTTATTCTATCATTAGCTGTGAATGCTCAGGTGAAGGCCCGCTAGGAGCGGCAGACATCCCTTCTTGTATTTACATTTATTCTATCATTAGCTGTGAATACAGGGGCGAAGACCTGCTCGGAGCAGCAGACCTCCATTCTTGTATTTACATTTATTCTATCATTAGCTGTGAATACAGGGGTGAAGGCCTGCTAGTAGCAGCAGACCTCCATTCTTGTATTTACATTTATTCTATCATTAGCTTAGAATACAGGGGCGAAGGCCTGCTCAGAGCAGCAGACCTCCATTCTTGTATTTACATTTATTCTATCATTAGCTGTGAATACAGGGGCGAAGGCCTGCTAGGAGCAGCAGACCTCCATTCTTGTATTTACATTTATTCTATCATTAGCTTAGAATACAGGGGCGAAGGCCTGCTCAGAGCAGCAGACCTCCATTCTTGTATTTACATTTATTCTATCATTAGCTGTGAATACAGGGGCGAAGACCTGCTCGGAGCAGCAGACATACCTTCTTGTATTTACATTTATTCTATATTTAGCTGTGAATACAGGGGCGAAGACCTGCTCGGAGCAGCAGACATCCCTTCTTGTATTTACATTTATTCTATATTTAGCTGTGAATACAGGGGCGAAGGCCTGCTCGGAGCAGCAGACCTACATTCTTGTATTTACATTTATTCTATCATTAGCTTAGAATACAGGGGCGAAGGCCTGCTGGGAGCGGCAGCCCTCCATTCTTGTATTTGCATTTATTCTATCATTAGCTTAGAATACAGGGGCGAAGGCCTGCTCGGAGCAGCAGACATCCCTTCTTGTATTTACATTTATTCTATATTTAGCTGTGAATGCAGGGGCGAAGGCCTGCTCGGAGCAGCAGACATCCCTTCTTGTATTTACATTTATTCTATATTTAGCTGTGAATACAGGGGCGAAGGCCTGCTCGGAGCAGCAGACATCCCTTCTTGTATTTACATTTATTCTATATTTAGCTGTGAATACAGGGGCGAAGGCCTGCTCGGAGCAGCAGACCTCCATTCTTGTATTTGCATTTATTCTATCATTAGCTGTGAATACAGGGGCGAAGGCCTGCTAGGAGCAGCAGACCTCCATTCTTGTATTTACATTTATTCTATCATTAGCTTAGAATACAGGGGCGAAGGCCTGCTCGGAGCAGCAGACATCCCTTCTTGTATTTGCATTTATTCTATCATTAGCTTAGAATACAGGGGCGAAGACCTGCTCGGAGCAGCAGACCTCCATTCTTGTATTTACATTTATTCTATCATTAGCTGTGAATACAGGGGCGAAGGCCTGCTCGGAGCAGCAGACCTCCATTCTTGCATTTACATTTATTCTATCATTAGCTGTGAATACAGGGGCGAAGGCCTGCTCGGAGCAGCAGACCTACATTCTTGTATTTACATTTATTCTATCATTAGCTGTGAATACAGGGGCGAAGGCCTGCTGGGAGCAGCAGACCTACATTCTTGTATTTACATTTATTCTATCATTAGCTGTGAATACAGGGGCGAAGGCCTGCAAGGAGCAGCAGACCTCCATTCTTGTATTTGCATTTATTCTATCATTAGCTTAGAATACAGGGGCGAAGGCCTGCTAGTAGCAGCAGACCTCCATTCTTGTATTTGCATTTATTCTATCATTAGCTGTGAATACAGGGGCGAAGGCCTGCTAGGAGCAGCAGACCTCCATTCTTGTATTTGCATTTATTCTATCATTAGCTCTGAATACAGGGGCGAAGGCCTGCTAGGAGCAGCAGACCTCCATTCTTGTATTTACATTTATTATATCATTAGCTTAGAATACAGGGGCGAAGACCTGCTCGGAGCAGCAGACATCCCTTCTTGTATTTGCATTTATTCTATCATTAGCTGTGAATACAGCGGTGAAGGCCTGCTAGGAGCGGCAGACATCCCTTCTTGTATTTGCATTTATTCCATCGTTAGCTGTGAATGCTCAGGCGAAGGCCTGCTAGGAGCAGCAGACCTCCATTCTTGTATTTGCATTTATTCTATCATTAGCTGTGAATACAGGGGCGAAGGCCTGCTCGGAGCGGCAGCCCTCCATTCTTGTATTTACATTTATTCTATCATTAGCTTAGAATACAGGGGCGAAGGCCTGCAAGGAGCAGCAGACATCCCTTCTTGTATTTACATGTATTCTATCATTAGCTGTGAATACAGGGGCGAAGGCCTGCTCAGAGCAGCAGACCTCCATTCTTGTATTTACATTTATTCTATCATTAGCTGTGAATACAGGGGCGAAGACCTGCTCGGAGCAGCAGACATCCCTTCTTGTATTTACATTTATTCTATATTTAGCTGTGAATACAGGGGCGAAGGCCTGCTCGGAGCAGCAGACCTACATTCTTGTATTTACATTTATTCTATCATTAGCTTAGAATACAGGGGCGAAGGCCTGCTGGGAGCGGCAGCCCTCCATTCTTGTATTTGCATTTATTCTATCATTAGCTTAGAATACAGGGGCGAAGGCCTGCTCGGAGCAGCAGACCTCCATTCTTGTATTTACATTTATTCTATCATTAGCTGTGAATACAGGGGCGAAGGCCTGCTCAGAGCAGCAGACCTCCATTCTTGTATTTACATTTATTCTATCATTAGCTGTGAATACAGGGGCGAAGACCTGCTCGGAGCAGCAGACATCCCTTCTTGTATTTACATTTATTCTATATTTAGCTGTGAATACAGGGGCGAAGGCCTGCTCGGAGCAGCAGACCTCCATTCTTGTATTTACATTTATTCTATCATTAGCTTAGAATACAGGGGCGAAGGCCTGCTCGGAGCAGCAGACATCCCTTCTTGTATTTACATTTATTCTATCATTAGCTGTGAATACAGGGGCGAAGACCTGCTCGGAGCAGCAGACATCCCTTCTTGTATTTACATTTATTCTATATTTAGCTGTGAATACAGGGGCGAAGGCCTGCTCGGAGCAGCAGACCTACATTCTTGTATTTACATTTATTCTATCATTAGCTTAGAATACAGGGGCGAAGGCCTGCTGGGAGCGGCAGCCCTCCATTCTTGTATTTGCATTTATTCTATCATTAGCTTAGAATACAGGGGCGAAGGCCTGCTCGGAGCAGCAGACTTCCATTCTTGTATTTACATTTATTCTATCATTAGCTGTGAATACAGGGGCGAAGACCTGCTCGGAGCAGCAGACATCCCTTCTTGTATTTACATTTATTCTATCATTAGCGGTAAATACAGGGGCGAAGGCCTGCTCGGAGCGGCAGCCCTCCATTCTTGTATTTGCATTTATTCTATCATTAGCTTAGAATACAGGGGCGAAGGCCTGCTAGGAGCAGCAGACCTCCATTCTTGTATTTACATTTATTCTATCATTAGCTGTGAATACAGGGGTGAAGGCCTGCTAGGAGCAGCAGACCTCCATTCTTGTATTTACATTTATTCTATCATTAGCTGTGAATACAGGGGTGAAGGCCTGCTAGGAGCAGCAGACCTCCATTCTTGTATTTACATTTATTCTATCATTAGCTTAGAATACAGGGGCGAAGGCCTGCTCAGAGCAGCAGACCTCCATTCTTGTATTTACATTTATTCTATCATTAGCTGTGAATACAGGGGCGAAGACCTGCTCGGAGCAGCAGACATCCCTTCTTGTATTTACATTTATTCTATATTTAGCTGTGAATACAGGGGCGAAGGCCTGCTCGGAGCAGCAGACCTACATTCTTGTATTTACATTTATTCTATCATTAGCTTAGAATACAGGGGCGAAGGCCTGCTGGGAGCGGCAGCCCTCCATTCTTGTATTTGCATTTATTCTATCATTAGCTTAGAATACAGGGGCGAAGGCCTGCTCGGAGCAGCAGACCTCCATTCTTGTATTTACATTTATTCTATCATTAGCTGTGAATACAGGGGCGAAGGCCTGCTCAGAGCAGCAGACCTCCATTCTTGTATTTACATTTATTCTATCATTAGCTGTGAATACAGGGGCGAAGACCTGCTCGGAGCAGCAGACATCCCTTCTTGTATTTACATTTATTCTATATTTAGCTGTGAATACAGGGGCGAAGGCCTGCTCGGAGCAGCAGACCTCCATTCTTGTATTTACATTTATTCTATCATTAGCTTAGAATACAGGGGCGAAGACCTGCTAGGAGCAGCAGACCTCCATTCTTGTATTTACATTTATTCTATCATTAGCGGTAAATACAGGGGCGAAGGCCTGCTAGTAGCAGCAGACCTCCATTCTTGTATTGGCATTTATTCTATCATTAGCTGTGAATACAGGGGTGAAGGCCTGCTCAGAGCAGCAGACCTCCATTCTTGTATTTACATTTATTCTATCATTAGCTGTGAATACAGGGGCGAAGGCCTGCTCAGAGCAGCAGACCTCCATTCTTGTATTTACATTTATTCTATCATTAGCTGTGAATACAGGGGCGAAGGCCTGCTCAGAGCAGCAGACCTCCATTCTTGTATTTACATTTATTCTATATTTAGCAGTGAATACTGGAACGAAGGCCTGCTAGGAGCAGCAGACCTACATTCTTGTATTTACATTTATTCTATCATTAGCGGTAAATACAGGGGCGAAGGCCTGCTAGTAGCAGCAGACCTCCATTCTTGTATTGGCATTTATTCTATCATTAGCTGTGAATACAGGGGTGAAGGCCTGCTCAGAGCAGCAGACCTCCATTCTTGTATTTACATTTATTCTATCATTAGCTGTGAATACAGGGGCGAAGGCCTGCTCAGAGCAGCAGACCTCCATTCTTGTATTTACATTTATTCTATCATTAGCTGTGAATACAGGGGCGAAGGCCTGCTCAGAGCAGCAGACCTCCATTCTTGTATTTACATTTATTCTATATTTAGCAGTGAATACTGGAACGAAGGCCTGCTAGGAGCAGCAGACCTACATTCTTGTATTTACATTTATTCTATATTTAGCAGTGAATACTGGAACGAAGGCCTGCTAGGAGCAGCAGACCTACATTCTTGTATTTACATTTATTCTATCATTAGCGGTAAATACAGGGGTGAAGGCCTGCTAGTAGCAGCAGACCTCCATTCTAGTATTTACATTTATTCTATCATTAGCTGTGAATACAGGGGCGAAGGCCTGCTAGGAGCAGCAGACCTCCATTCTTGTATTTACATTTATTCTATCATTAGCTGTGAATACAGGGGCGAAGACCTGCTCGGAGCAGCAGACATCCCTTCTTGTATTTACATTTATTCTATCATTAGCTGTGAATACAGGGGTGAAGGCCTGCTAGGAGCAGCAGACCTCCATTCTTGTATTTACATTTATTCTATCATTAGCTGTGAATACAGGGGTGAAGGCCTGCTAGGAGCAGCAGACCTCCATTCTTGTATTTACATTTATTCTATCATTAGCTGTGAATACTGGAACGAAGGCCTGCAAGGAGCAGCAGACATCCCTTCTTGTATTTACATTTATTCTATCATTAGCTGTGAATACAGGGGCGAAGACCTGCTCGGAGCAGCAGACATCCCTTCTTGTATTTACATTTATTCTATCATTAGCTGTGAATACAGGGGCGAAGACCTGCTCGGAGCAGCAGACATCCCTTCTTGTATTTACATTTATTCTATCATTAGCTGTGAATACAGGGGTGAAGGCCTGCTAGGAGCAGCAGACCTCCATTCTTGTATTTACATTTATTCTATCATTAGCTGTGAATACAGGGGTGAAGGCCTGCTAGGAGCAGCAGACCTCCATTCTTGTATTTACATTTATTCTATCATTAGCTCTGAATACAGGGGCGAAGGCCTGCTAGGAGCAGCAGACCTCCATTCTTGTATTTACATTTATTCTATCATTAGCTGTGAATACAGGGGCGAAGACCTGCTCGGAGCAGCAGACATCCCTTCTTGTATTTACATTTATTCTATATTTAGCTGTGAATACAGGGGCGAAGGCCTGCTCGGAGCAGCAGACCTCCATTCTTGTATTTACATTTATTCTATCATTAGCTGTGAATACAGGGGCGAAGACCTGCTCGGAGCAGCAGACCTCCATTCGTGTATTTACATTAATTCTATCATTAGCGGTAAATACAGGGGTGAAGGCCTGCTAGTAGCAGCAGACCTCCATTCTTGTATTTACATTTATTCTATCATTAGCTGTGAATACAGGGGTGAAGGCCTGCTAGGAGCAGCAGACCTCCATTCTTGTATTTACATTTATTCTATCATTAGCTGTGAATACTGGAACGAAGGCCTGCTAGGAGCAGCAGACCTCCATTCTTGCATTTACATTTATTCAATCATTAGCTGTGAATACAGGGGCGAAGACCTGCTCGGAGCAGCAGACATCCCTTCTTGTATTTACATTTATTCTATCATTAGCTGTGAATACAGGGGCGAAGGCCTGCTAGGAGCAGCAGACCTCCATTCTTGCATTTACATTTATTCTATCATTAGCTTAGAATACAGGGGCGAAGGCCTGCTAGTAGCAGCAGACCTCCATTCTTGTATTTACATTTATTCTATCATTAGCTGTGAATACAGGGGTGAAGGCCTGCTAGGAGCAGCAGACCTCCATTCTTGTATTTGCATTTATTCTATCATTAGCGGTAAATACAGGGGCGAAGGCCTGCTCGGAGCGGCAGCCCTCCATTCTTGTATTTACATTTATTCTATCATTAGCTGTGAATACAGGGGCGAAGGCCTGCTCAGAGCAGCAGACCTCCATTCTTGTATTTACATTTATTCTATATTTAGCAGTGAATACTGGAACGAAGGCCTGCTCAGAGCAGCAGACCTCCATTCTTGTATTTACATTTATTCTATATTTAGCAGTGAATACTGGAACGAAGGCCTGCTAGGAGCAGCAGACCTACATTCTTGTATTTACATTTATTCTATCATTAGCGGTAAATACAGGGGCGAAGGCCTGCTAGGAGCAGCAGACCTACATTCTTGTATTTACATTTATTCTATATTTAGCTGTGAATACAGGGGCGAAGGCCTGCTCGGAGCAGCAGACCTACATTCTTGTATTTACATTTATTCTATCATTAGCTTAGAATACAGGGGCGAAGGCCTGCTGGGAGCGGCAGCCCTCCATTCTTGTATTTGCATTTATTCTATCATTAGCTTAGAATACAGGGGCGAAGGCCTGCTGGGAGCGGCAGCCCTCCATTCTTGTATTTGCATTTATTCTATCATTAGCTTAGAATACTGGGGCGAAGACCTGCTCGGAGCAGCAGACATCCCTTCTTGTATTTACATTTATTCTATCATTAGCGGTAAATACAGGGGCGAAGGCCTGCTAGTAGCAGCAGACCTCCATTCTTGTATTTACATTTATTCTATCATTAGCTGTGAATACAGGGGTGAAGGCCTGCTCAGAGCAGCAGACCTCCATTCTTGTATTTACATTCATTCTATCATTAGCTGTGAATACAGGGGCGAAGGCCTGCTAGGAGCAGCAGACCTCCATTCTTGTATTTACATTTATTCTAACATTAGCTGTGAATACAGGGGCGAAGGCCTGCTGGGAGCGGCAGCCCTCCATTCTTGTATTTGCATTTATTCTATCATTAGCTTAGAATACAGGGGCGAAGGCCTGCTGGGAGCGGCAGCCCTCCATTCTTGTATTTGCATTTATTCTATCATTAGCTTAGAATACAGGGGCGAAGACCTGCTGGGAGCGGCAGACTTGCATTCTTGTATTTACATTTATTCTATCATTAGCTGTAAATACAGCGGCGAAGGCCTGCTAGGAGCAGCAGACCTCCATTCTTGTATTTGCATTTATTCTATCATTAGCTGTGAATACAGGGGCGAAGGCCTGCTAGGAGCAGCAGACATCCCTTCTTGTATTTGCATTTATTCTATCATTAGCTGTGAATACAGGGGCGAAGGCCTGCTAGGAGCAGCAGACATCCCTTCTTGTATTTGCATTTATTCTATCATTAGCTTAGAATACAGGGGCGAAGACCTGCTGGGAGCGGCAGCCCTCCATTCTTGTATTTGCATTTATTCTATCATTAGCTTAGAATACTGGGGCGAAGACCTGCTCGGAGCAGCAGACATCCCTTCTTGTATTTACATTTATTCTATCATTAGCGGTAAATACAGGGGCGAAGGCCTGCTAGTAGCAGCAGACCTCCATTCTTGTATTTACATTTATTCTATCATTAGCTGTGAATACAGGGGTGAAGGCCTGCTCAGAGCAGCAGACCTCCATTCTTGTATTTACATTTATTCTAACATTAGCTGTGAATACAGGGGCGAACGTCTGCTAGGAGCGGCAGACCTACATTCTTGTATTTACATTTATTCTATCATTAGCTGTGAATACAGGGGCGAAGGCCTGCTCGGAGCAGCGGACCTCCATTCTTGTATTTACATTTATTCTAACATTAGCTGTGAATACAGGGGTGAAGGCCTGCTAGGAGCGGCAGACATCCATTCTTGTATTTACATTTATTCTATCATTAGCTGTGAATACAGGGGCAAAGGCCTGCTAGGAGCAGCAGACCTCATTCTTGTATTTGCATTTATTCTATCATTAGCTCTGAATACAGGGGTGAAGGCCTGCTAGGAGCAGCAGACCTCCATTCTTGTATTTACATTTATTCTATATTTAGCTGTGAATACAGGGGCGAAAACCTGCTAGGAGCAGCGGACCTCCATTCTTGTATTTACATTTATTCTATCATTAGCTGTGAATACAGGGGCAAAGGCCTGCTAGGAGCAGCAGACCTCATTCTTGTATTTGCATTTATTCTATCATTAGCTCTGAATACAGGGGTGAAGGCCTGCTAGGAGCAGCAGACCTCCATTCTTGTATTTACATTTATTCTATATTTAGCTGTGAATACTGGAACGAAGGCCTGCTAGGAGCAGCAGACCTCCATTCTTGTATTTACATTTATTCTATCATTATCTGTGAATACAGGGGCGAAGGCCCGCTATGAGCAGCAGACCACCATTCTAGTATTTATATATATTCTATCATTAGCTGTACATACAGGGTCGTAGGTCTGTAGGAGCAGCAGACCTCCATTCTTGCATTTACATTGATCCTATCATTAGCTGTGAATGCTCAGGTGAAGGCCTGCTAGGAGCAGCAGACCTCCATTCTTGTATTTTCATTTATTCTATCATTAGCTGTGAATACATGTCACCTCTACAGCTTGAAATAAATGATGTGCCCCTACTGTCGGAATTTGAACCCCCCACCGTTAATGAAGTGTTGGGAGGTCTCACGAAGATTAAATGAGGTACCCCGACTGACCCCCTTCCACCCCGCTCCTGTTAAAAAATTATGCCCCAACTTGCAAATATACTAACTGCAATTTTTTATATGTCATTAGAGCAAGCTAAAGTCCCCACTAGATGGAAAAATGCCCAAATCAAGCCTATTCTTCAAAAACCTTAGACAGTTCCCAGCTTACCAGCTAGTTATCGTCCCATTTCATTGTTACCTTATTTTGGGAAGGTGTTAGAACATCTAGTCAACCAACGCCTCACTGCTCATCTTTAAAATCATGGTCTCTTGGACCCCTCTCAATCGGGTTTCCGTGCCGCTCATCGCATGGAAACTGCGGTTGTTGCGATCACTGATAACATCCGGCTCGCACTGGATCAGCAATGTTGGTTCTCTTGGATCTGTCTGTGACCTTTGATACATCTCCCATAGTATTCTGAAACATCGACTATGGGAGGTGGGAATCAGAGGGAAGGCCCTAGTGTGGCTTGAAAATTATTTAGCCGACCTCCCTACTACCATCCTTGTAGACTCTAAAGCCTCGTGCAGCCGACCAGTCAGTGTAGGTGTCCCGCATGGTTCTATTCTTAGTCCCATGCTGTTTAATCTTTATTTAACACCATTAGCTGATATCATTCGATCATATGACTTTGAAACAGTGTTGTATGCTGACGACACACAATTGCTTGTCACCTTTGGTCCAGACTACACGGACACAAAATCTCGTTTCAAAAATGGTATGGTCCATGTGAACGATTGGAAGGGCAGAAATAAATTACCACAGAATGGTGGCAAGACCGAGATCATCTTGTTTGGCAGAGCAGAGGAATACTGGGCACAAGACTGGTGGCCCCTGGTACTAGGCCCATGTCCTTCCCCCAAGCAAGCAGTACGCAACCTCGGAGTAACCATTGATAATACATTGTCCATAAAACCCATGTCAACCAGGTACTTAGTGCCCGCTATGGAATCATGCATAATTCCCGTAGAATTTTCAAGTGGCTAGCCATTAAAGCAAGGATCCTCTGGTGCAAGGTCTAATCATCAGCCGTCTGGATTATGGGAATGCTTTGCTGGTGGCACTTAATGAGGATCTGCTTTCAAGCTTCAGATTCTTCAGAACACTGCTGCCAGACTCATTCTCAATCTCCCTTCCAGATCCCCTTCTGCCCCTAACCTTAAAACTCTTCATTGGCTTCCGGTGCAGCAAAGAGGGCATTTTAGAATCCTATGCCTCACACACAGGACCTTGTATGATACTGGCCCAAGATACCTAGCTAAAAAACTTCAATGGTACATGCCTGGAAGATCTTTAAGGTCAGGTACCAAATTGTACCTTGTTTGCCCACGTATTCGAACCTCTCGAAATGGTGGACGATCATTCTCTTATTTGGCCCCTTTGCTCTGGAACAAGCTACCTTCACACCTCCCATCCATAGTCGATTATAGATGCTTCCGGAGAGAATTAAAAACATGGCTCTTTCCCTAGTAGGTTTGCTTTCTTTGTCCTTGCTGTTGTCCTTTTGCTGCTGTTTGTTGCTCAGTGCAATGAGACCTCCTTGGTGATATGTGCGCTTAACAAGAACATTTGACATTGGCATTGACAGGCCTGGAAGGAGCTGCAGGCCTCCATTCTTGTATTTTCATTGTCAAACTTTTTACATTCAAAGGGACTGACGCTGCTTTAAAAGAAATCACATTTGAGAAGATATCGGTGAGAACAAGCAGTGGTCCCCTTGACCATTGCCTGTTACCCCTGTGATCGACTGACGTGACTTTCAAAGGGCAGGTGGTCCCCTCAGAACCCTTTCTCCTTAGCAAGGTAGTTACCACCTCCTTTAAGGTTTTGGTAACTGGTCAATGGTTTGTGACGGCAGTTACGGTGAGAAACTATTGTGTGTACAATACCAAATCACAATTAGGAAGGAATGCACATTTTACAACCCTTTCTAATTGTGATTTAACCCCTTCCACGCTCATGACGAGCTGGGCTCGTCATGAGGTAGCCTCCTCGCACGCTCATGACGAGCCCAGCTCGTCATGAAACATGGGAATGAGTAAATCCCAGCACAGGAGGGGAAAATGCATAGCATCGATGTGGTTAATATATGTCTCAAAACCTCTGCTTTCCCAACGAATTTAGTACATCGTAAATGGACATTTTGGGTGGCAAACCCTGTGATTTTGTGTATTGTAGTGTTTTTGATTGTAAAATGGCTTTGTAAATCTCACCCTAAATTGGGCTTCTAAACCATAGACTTGCACTTGTAGTTTTATCCTGCCTGTAATTGCATATTTTATCACCTGTGTTGTGTTTTAAATGTGTGGTTTTCCCTGCCCATGAGTGCCTTCATTTAGTGTGTTGAATTGTGGGATTTGCAGTCCAACCTCAGTAGTTTGTCCCTCTAATTCCTTGGTGACAAATCTGTTTTCCCTCCAAATTTCTCCTTTGCTCTGTGCTTAGGCATGTGTGCTCAAACAGTGCACCCCCAGCCACCATTTTGTGTTCACAAGCCAGTGAGGCCAGCCCCCCTGCCCCCCCCCTAGCTACAGGGATTTTCTACATCAGAGGGTGCTTCTGTGAGCTGTATTTACTGGGGCCTGTGCACTTCGTTTTTTTGGCCAGCAGGGGGAGTAAAGCTTTATTCAAACAGTATTGTTAGATTTCGAGTTAGTGAAGCCTTTACCTGCTGAAGTCCAAAGTTGTGGATTGAGCCTGTCTGTCTCCTAGGAGATTCTGAACAGGAGCAAGCAGCTGCCCAAACCCCACCCCCAGGCCAGCAGACCATTGGCTATTCAGCTACCAGGCAAGTCTGAGCCCTCCTCTCACACCTGCCCAGGCCCCTGAAGGCCTTGCTGGGTGCACCCCAAATCATTCTCCTCCATCTTGTGAGTTGCAGCCCACATGTGCCCCAGATTGCTTTGAGCAGAGTCCAGGAAGTGGTAAGGAGACAGACTAGTGCTGTCTCTTCCCAAGACAAAAAGTTGTTTAAAAAACGATTTTCACTTTCTGTGTTTACTGTCTATGCCTGTGGTTGTTACAGTTAAAAATTGTAGTTTTATCCTGCCTGTAATTGCATATTTTATCACCTGTGTTGTGTTTTAAATGTGTAGTTTTCCCTGCCCATGATTGCCTTCATTTAGTGTGTTGAATTGTGGGATTTGCAGTCCAACCTCAGTAGTTTGTCACTCTAATTCCTTGGTGACAAATCTGTTTTCCCTCCAAATTTCTCCTTTGCTCTGTGCTTAGGCATGTGTGCTCAAACAGTGCACCCCCAGCCACCATTTTGTGTTCACAAGCCAGTGAGACCAGCCCCCCTGCCCCCCCCTAGCTACAGGGATTTTCTACATCAGAGGGTGCTTCTGTGAGCTGTATTTACTGGGGCCTGTGCACTTCGTTTTTTGGCCAGCAGGGGGAGTAAAGCTTTATTCAAACAGTATTGTTAGATTTCGAGTTAGTGAAGCCTTTACCTGCTGAAGTCCAAAGTTGTGTATTGAGCCGGTCTGTCTCCTAGGAGATTCTGAACAGGAGCAAGCAGCTTCCAACTCCCTGGCCAGCAAACCTTGTCTGAGGTCGCTGGGACCTTATACAGTCTGATATTGTTTGGTACATGTGCACACTGATTGGTGGTTGTATCTGGTGTTTCTATTGGGTTAGGGTTAATGTCCTCATTGGTTGGGTATTTGAGGTTTCTGACTGGTTTCTCGGTCTGTGATTCAATCATTGCAGGGTTGGGACTAGGGCTAGGGTTCGGATTTCTATAGGAAGTAGGGACTAGGGCTTCCTATGTTATTGGTTGTTGGGAGTAGGGTGGGACTAGGGCTAGGGTTAGACCTTCAATTGGAAGTAGCTATTTAGTGCTTCTGGTGTGATTGGTTGTTGGACCAGGTGTGGGACTAAGAGTAGGGTTAGGCTTGCTATTGGAAGTAGGGACTAGGGCTACCTGTACCATTGGCTGCTTGGACTTGGATTGGGACTAGTGGTAGGGCTAGGGCCTTTACTGGACGTAGAGATCAGGGTTTCTGAACTGATTGGGTGCTTGGACTAGGGTTAAGATTGGCTGCAAGGTCCTGGTCTCCTATTGGTTCTAGAAGTTAGGGCTAATGTAGTGATTGGATAATGTTAGGGCTAGGGTTCCCATTGGCTGAAGGGGTCACCTAATTACTAGGGCTACATAAAAGGCCAGGCTTAGGGCGTCTCAGCCCGGGCGTCGAGGATAAGGGTGGAGAGGACAAGGGTAGTTGCCTGTTTGGGCCTGTTCGAGACTGATCGGGACTAGGGACAGAAATGCTGCCCTTTTTCTCATTAAAAAAAAAAAAAAAAAACCTTCACTCTTTTATCCCTCCACTATCCTTTTGTTTCTATAAAAATTAACAGACTAACATGTTCACTTCTCAAATTCCATGTTCCAAATTCAACTATACTAATATACTGCCCAAATAACTGAATAACATATCTACTACTCAAATTACTTCATATTTATACTATACTAATTTTCAACACTAATCCTTTATGGGTTCCGGAGTGGCGTGCTACTCGCCAAAAAGCGCTTCAACACCCATCAGGGGTAACAAGTGCTCTATGAAAGCAAATCTTTCTTCTCCTTTTATCCATCCGCTATTCTTCTCACTCCAAGTAACAGACTAATATACACCACTGAAATTACCTCATATTTCATCTATCCTTCTGCTATAATTCCAAATCCAAATAACTGACTAACCTCTCCACCACTTAAAATGTACTTGCATGTTTCACTATACTAATTCAACACTAATCCTCTGTGGGTCCCGGAGTAGCGTGCTACCCGCCGAAAAAGCGCTTCGACGCCTCGTCAGGGGTAGTAAGCGCTATATAAATGCAATTACAATACAATACAATACAATAGTGCTCATCTGCTTTCTTATTTATGTCCATGTATGTATAGAGCGCTGACATAGCTGAAAGGTAACAGAGCATGTTATAGGTTCAAATGCAAAGATACAGTCATCGTGTGATTGGAGAGTCAGCTGTTTATTAATAACTAATGCACACTGTACTGCGTTACAATCTAAAGTTCTTTAAGGAGGGGGATATTTAGCGCTTTCTTAATTTGAAGCAGGATTGAGCAGTTCTGGTTGTTATGGGATTGTTGTTCTGTATCCTGGATGCATCGATGGAGAAGGCCTGATGCCTTGTTGTTGATTGTTCCACCTCTTTGTCTCCAGTCTGATAGTGTCCTTGCTTTAGGTCCAGAGGAGATGGTGGTTACTGGCTAGACATGCACAGGAGCTGGTCGTTAAGGCTTTGTAGATGATACAGCTGGTTTTGATGATGCTACAGGCTGTGAAGTGCAATCAGTGGAGACCCATCAGGGTGGGGGTCATTGGTCATAGTTCTTCAGGTCCTTCATCAGCAGTCCTGCGGCACCACTGTATGAAGAATGCTCTTAAGGAAGAGCTTGTGGATCAGAGCATTGCTACCAAGCAGATGAATGACGGGTCTAAATTTCCTTCCTGGGCGGCCTCACTTAGTTCAAAAAGCTGGTCTCAGGCCATCTTAGCTTTCTTGGCAGTGTGCTCCTTGAAGATGAGACCTGTGTCTAGGGTGAACTGGCTGCAGCTGAAAATGTGTGTTTAAATCTATCCTGGTTTTTTGTCTTTGAGCAGGTATGGCCAGTTGTTGCTTGTTGTTCTTGGGGAACAGCAGGATGTCTATTTTGGTCAGATTAATCTTCAGGTAGGTGCTGTACATCCTGGTCGGGATGAGGTACAAGAAGCACGTTTAGAACTGGATATCTGTCCCAGGCGTGACCTTCAAATACAGCTGTGAGTCATGAGTGTAGTGGTGATCTTTCATGTCATCTGTGAGTAGAGCCACAGGGGGTTCAATGTTGGGACTGAAGATGATGCAGGACAATATGCAACTCTGAGGCTCTCCACAGGTGAGCACCATCTTTGGGACCAGCAGGTGCCCATGTGAGTGAACTCAAGTCAGTTGGAAAGGCAGGTGGAGAACCAGTGAAGGGCGTCTCCATGGAAACACATTTGAGACTAAACAGAGTCAATGAGGATGGGGTGGCCAATAGTGTTGAAGGCAGCTGGGAGGTTCAGTAATATCAGGAGGCCGGGGTCATCTGTTTGGAATCGTAAGGATGCGGTCTGTGATATGAGGGTTAGTTGGGTCATCTGTTTGGAATCAGAAGGATGCGGTCTGTGATATGGAGGTTAGTTGGGTCATCTGTTTGGAATCAGAAGGATGCGGTCTGTGATATGAGGGTTAGTTGGGTCATCTGTTTTAGTGATGTGAAGGATGCAGTCTATGATATGGAGGTTAGTTGTCTCCACGCTACAGCATGACCTGAAGCCAGATTGATAGTCATGCAGGAGATGGTGTTGATCTTGAAGTTGGGCGTCGTCTGCTTCTTCTGTGATCTTGTTACAATATGGGTGATATCAAGACCTGAATAGTAGCACACATTAGATGCCCTGGACCAATCAGCATTGTTTGTGATGTGTCTAGTAGTCCAAATATAGATCCTGAATATCATTGTCATTCTCTTGTATTGTTATATCAATGGAGTCAGTCATTGCTAACACTTTAAAAATGTTTACATTCATGGTGAAAAGTGCCTCTTAAGTGCTTGTTGTTATTACTGGAAAGCAGTGTAGACCTATGTTTGTCTTGCTGAAGAGATCCTTTGCTTCATTGCTCCTCGCTCAGTCTCACAGCTGTTTATTCTTCCAGTCTGTATCCACTCTCTCTCCTGGTCCTTCTGTCTTGCAGTAGAGCGAGAAATATTCTACAATCCCAAAGCGCGGAGCTCTGCTGATGTCCATCCTTATGCAGAGAGCTGTCTTCGTGTACAACATGGCGTTCACAATGATGACCAGTCACTCCAGACTTCTGTAGCCTCTCTTCTGAAAACCACTCGATGCCTCCGTCCAGCTGAAAAGAACCATCTTCTATTTCAAAAAGGTATGTGATTGTAGAGTATGTGTAATATGCGTGCATAACAAGGGAGGGATGTCAGCGTGCACCAGGGATCAGCGCATAACAAGGGAGGGATGTCAGTGTGCACCAGGATCAGTGCATAACAAGGGAGGGATGTCAGTGTGCACGAGGGATGAGTGTCTTTTGAAGGTGTGAGGAGAAATCAGTAGAGCCGTGGATTCATGGTAAGTTGAGTACACACACAACACTAGAACCAACCTGATATGCAGACCTATCATAATAAGATATTACTTTATATTACAATAACCATAGAAATTCACAGAAAAAATCAAAGGTTAATTTGGAGTAATACATAAGTCTTCTAATGATATCAAAAACTAATGTTTAAAAACAAAAAACACTGAAATTCACCAGATACACTTACCTGACATACGTATATCTTGCACTGCTGTGATGCACTGCGTATGATCACACATATCACATCAATGTTGACATCTCACATCTATGGCGGGGCAAGTTATACTTATGCCCTGCGGAGACTCAGTCAGTGTAATCAATATGTCATCCTCAGCCAGTTTGATCCGGGGAATGGTTTGCAGGAGTCACAGAGGTATCTAAGGACAGTTGGAAGATCCCACCCTTGACTCTGGCATTGATTGAGATGTGAAAGGGAGGTCTGTATCATGTATGAAACCTTGATATGTGAAAGAAAGGTCCGTATCATGTATGAAACCTTGATATGTGAAAGGAAGGTCTGTATCATGTATGAAACCTTGATATGTGAAAGGAAGGTCTGCATCATGTATGAAACCTTGATATGTGAAAGGAAGGTCTGCATCATGTATGAAACCTTGAGATGTGAAAGGAAGGCCTGCATCATGTATGAAACCTTGAGATGTGAAAGAAAGGTCTGTATCATGTATGAAACCTTGATATGTGAAAGGAAGGTCTGCATCATGTATGAAACCTTGAGATGTGAAAGGAAGGCCTGCATCATGTATGAAACCTTGAGATGTGAAAGAAAGGTCTGTATCATGTATGAAACCTTGATTTGTGAAAGGAAGGTCTGTATCATGTATGAAACCATGAAAGAAAGGTCGGTATCCTGTATGAAACCTTGATATGTGAAAGGAAGGACTGTATCATGTATGAAGCCTTGATATGTGAAAGAAAGGTCTGTATCATGTATGAAGCCTTGATATGTGAAAGAAAGGTCTGTATCATGTATGAAGCCTTGATATCTGAAAGAAAGGTCTGTATCATGTATGAAGCCTTGATATCTGAAAGGAAGGCCTGTATCATGCATGAATCCTTGATATGTGAAAGAAAGGTCTGTATCATGAATGTATCCTTGATATGTGAAAGAAAGGTCTGTATCATCTATGAAACCTTGATATGTGAAAGGAAGGTCTGTATCATGTATGAAACCTTGATATGTGAAAGGAAGGTCTGTATCATGTATGAAGCCTTGATATGTGAAAGGAAGGTCTGTATCCTGTATGAAACCTTGATATGTGAAAGGAAGGTCTGTATCCTGTATGAAACCTTGATATGTGAAAGGAAGGTCTGTACAATGTATGCAACCTTGATATGTGAAAGGAAGGTCTGTATCATGTATGAAACCTTGATTTCTCATTTTCTCTGCTGTGTTTGGGGTGGAACCCCAGATTTGTAGGCTTAATACATGGGTTTGTGATGTGAATCATCAACATCAGGGTTTCTGAGCTCGTTCAAACACAAAAGGTTTTCTTTATCCAGCCGTGATTTATGTGCATATTGTAGGGTCGGCAGTAGCTGCTCTGTACTCAATATTTTAATTCAGATGGCAAATTCATAAGCCATTTTTAATAACTTGACAATTGTTTCATGAATCTGCTAAAAAGTTGTAAGACGCTTCCCATGTGCGGACCATGGACCAGATTTATTGATCTTTCCCAAACACAGCATGACAGCCTGGTGCGCTGCGTGAAAGGGAGAAGGCAGGAGTGCGGCATTTATGCTAAAATCTAATACATTCCTGCTCTCTGCCTACACTGCTCACAATCAATCAATCATAGCATTTGTAAAGCGCGCTACTCACCCGTGAGGGTCTCAAGGCGCTGGGGGGGAGGGAGGTGCTGCTACTGCTCGAACAGCCAGGTCTTGAGGTGTCTCCTGAAGGTGAGGTGGTCCTGGGTCAGTCGAAGTTGGACGGGGAGGGAGTTCCAGGACTTGGTAGCCAGGTTGGAAAATTATCTTCCTCTGGTGGTCGTTCAGAGAATCAGTGGGATAGTGGCGAAGGCGAGGCTGGCGGAGTGGAGCTGGCGGGACGGAGTGTAGAACGTGAGGCGTCTGTTGAGGTAGTCGGGGTCTATGTCATGGAGAGCCTTGTGTGCGTGGGTGAGGAGCCTGAACGTGATTCTCTTGCTGACTGGAAGCCAGTGCAGGTCTCTCAGGTGGGCGGATATGTGGCTGTGGCGAGGGATGTCGAGCGGAGGCGTTCCTTATGCGCTGGAGTCTTCTATGAAGTTTTGCTTTGGTTCCTGCTTAGAGGGCGTTCCCGTAGTCCAACCGGCTGGTGACGAGGGCTTGGGTGATGGTTTTTCTTGTTTCGATGGGGATCCATCTGAATATCTTTCGGAGCATGCGCAGGGTGTTGAAGCATGAGGATGAGATGGTGTTGACTTGTTTGGACAGTGTGAGCGTGGAGTCCAAGATGAATCCCAGGTTGCGTGCTTGGTCCGTGGGTGTCGGTGTGGTGCCCAGTGCGGTGGGCCACCAGAATTCGTTCCAGGCGGATGGGGATGGTCCCGGGATGAGGACTTCCGTCTTGTCCGAGTTCAGTTTCAGGCGGTTGAACTTCATCCAGTTTGCAACGTCCCTCATTCCTTCCTGGAGGTTGGTCTTGGCGGTGGCTGGGTCGTTGGTGAGGGAGAGGATCAGCTGGGTGTCGTCAGCGTAAGAGATGACGTTGAGGTTGTGTGCGCGGACGATGGCGGCGAGGGGGCTCATGTAGACATTGAAGAGAGTCTGGCTGGCTGGCTGGCAGATGATCTCGGTGGACGGGGAGTGGAAGGGAGGGAGGCGGACTCTCTGGGTTCTGCCGGAGAGGAATGATGTAATCCAGTCCAGGGCTCTTCCTTGGATCCCTGTATTGTGGAGGCGAGGTCTTAGGGTGCGGTGGCAGATGGTGTCGAAGGTGGCTGAGAGGTCAAGGAGGATGAGGGCGGCTGTTTCCCCATTGTCGAGCAGGGCCCTGATGTCGTCGGTGGCTGCGATGGGGGTCTGTAGATGAGGGTTCCTCTGAGGGTGGTCTTTGGGCAGTGTGGATCTGGAAGTGTAGGTGTTCGGCGGTAGTGAGGGTTTCCTTGGTGTTGGTTGAGATGCTGATGGTGTTCCTGTGGATGATGCTGATTCCTCCTCCGGTTTTGTTGGTGCGGTCTTTCCGGGTGATCTTGTAGCCGTCCGGGATGGCTATGGCGATGTCGGGGGCTGATGAGGCATTCATCCAGGTCTCTGTGAGGAAGGCGATGTCCGGAGCTGTAGTGTCGAGGAGGTCCCAGAGTTCAACGGCGTGCTTGTGGATGGAGCAGGTGTTGAGCAGGATGCACTTGAGGTGGTTGGTGCTGCCAGGTGCTGAGGGTGGGGTGAAGGTCCGGAGACAGGTGAAGTTGCATTCTTGGCAGGAGAATGGTCTGTGGGTTCGCTTCGGGGTGGCTCAGTAGCAGGTGGATAATCGGCCGGTGTTGAGGGCGTGGAGGGTGGCGGCGTCGTATCTCAGTCGGGTTTCTTGGCTCCGGCGGGGGCCAGGGGTTCTGGTGCTGGGCGCGGTCCAGGCACGGACGGGCGCAGACGGGCTTGCCTTAGGCTCACCTTCAGTGCGCCAGCTGTGCCGCCGCGCAGCAGCCTGTATTATGAGAGGACGAGAGAAAATGGGCACAGAAGGCCAACAAATACACAGTGGCAACTACGGAGGGGCACAGAAGGCAGACAAAAACAGTGGCAAACACAGGCAGCAGATGACGGAGACAGGGGCAAACTAAAGGGCAGAGACTACGAAGAAGGACAAGTATAGACAGTAACTAACAGATAACAAGCATTTGCAATGCAATAGGTCTCGCATTAGGAAAGTTTGAGCTATTGGTATTGTAAATGACACATTTTTTATTTATTTGTATTTTTGAAAATAGCGAAATTAATAGCTTTGTCATTTACAATGCCAATAGTGACACCTATAGCATTTGTAATGCAATATGTGTTGTATTTACGTGACTTACATGTATTGATATTACAAATAACAATGGGTTTTAATAATTAATACTTAAATAAAAGTTATTGTAATTTATAATGGCAATAGCTTAAACTTTTGTAAATAACTTTTGTGAAGATTATGTTCAGTGTATTTCATTGGGACGAAAATCCAAGAACAGAAGTGAAATATTAACATCTTTTTGTTACATTTGTAATAAAGCTTGAATCATTGAGAGAACATAATTGAACCAGTTGTTGTTGAATGGTTGCACAGAGTGATGCTGTGGCATTGAGTGGTGCTGTGGCGTTGAGTGGTGCTGAGTGATGCTTTGGCCTTCAGTGGTGCTGAGTGATGCTGTGGTGTTCAGTGGTGCTGAGTGATGCTGTGGCATTGAGTGATGCTGTGGCGTTGAGTGATGCTGTGGCGTTGAGGGATGCTGTGGGGTTGAGGGATGCTGTGGGGTTGAGGGATGCTGTGGGGTTGAGGGATGCTGTGGCGTTGAGGGATGCTCTGGCGTTGAGGGATGCTGCGGCGTTAAGGGATGCTGCGGCGTTGAGGGATGCTGTGGCGTTGAGGGATGCTGTGGCATTGAGGAATGCTGTGGCATTGAGGGATGCTGTGGCATTGAGGGATGCTGTGCGCTGAGTGTTGCTGTGCGCTGAGTGGTGCTGTGGCATAGAGTGGTGCTGTGGCATAGAGTGGTGCTGTGGTATAGAGTGGTGCTGTGGTATAGAGTGGTGCTGTGGCATTGAGGGGTGCTGTGGCGTTGAGGGGTGCTGTGGCATTCAGTGGTGTTGAGTGGTTCTGTGGCGTTGAGTGGTGTGGCGTTGAGGGGTGCTGTGGCATTCAGTGGTGCTGAGTGAATCTGTGGCGCTGAGTGAATCTGTGGCGTTGAGTGATGCTGTGGCATTGAGTGATGCTGTGGCATTGAGTGATGCTGTGGCATAGAGTGATGCTGTGGCATAGAGTGATGCTGTGCGCTGAGTGGTGCTGTGCGCTGAATGGTGCTGTGCGCTGAATGGTGCTGTGGCAGAGAGTGGTGCTGTGGCAGAGAGTGGTGCTGTGGCACAGAGTGGTGCTGTGGCACAGAGTGGTGCTGTGGCACAGAGTGGCGCTGTGGCATAGAGTGGCGCTGTGGCATAGAGTGATGTTGTGGCATAGAGTGATGCTGCGTGCTGAGTGGTGCTGTGCGCTGAATGGTGCTGTGGCAGAGAGTGTTGCTGTGGCACAGAGTGGTGCTGTGGCACAGTGATGCTGTGGCATAGAGTGATGCTGTGCGCTGAGTGGTGCTGTGCACTGAACGGTGCTGTGGTAGAGAGTGATGCTGTGGCATTAAGTGATGCTGTGGCATAGAGTGATGCTGTGGCATAGAGTGATGCTGTGCGCTGAGTGATGCTGTGCGCTGAGTGATGCTGTGCGCTGAATGGTGCTGTGGCACAGAGTGGTGCTGTGGCACAGAGTGGTGCTGTGGCACAGAGTGGTGCTGTTGCATAGATTGGTGCTGTGGCATAGATTGGTGCTGTGGCATTGAGGGGTGATGTGGCATTCAGTGGTGCTGAGTGATTCTGTGGCGCTGAGTGATGCTGTGGCGTTGAGTGATACTGTTGGATTCAGTGGTGCTGAGTGATGCTGTGGCATTCAGTGGTGCTGTGGCGTTGAGTGGTGCTGAGTGGTGCTGTGGCGTTGAGTGGTGCTGTGGCATTGAGTGGTTCTGTGGCGTTGAATGGTGCTGTGGCGTTGAGTGGTACTGAGTGATGCTGTGGCGTTGAGTGGTGCTGTGGCGAGTGGTGCTGTGGCGTTGAGTGGTGCTGTGGCATTGAGTGGTGCTGTTGCATTGAGTGGTGCTGTGGCATTGAGTGGTGCTGTGGCGTTGAGTGGTGCTGTGGCATTGAGGCGTTGAGTGGTGCTGTGGCGTTGAGTGGTACTGTGGTGTTGAGTGATGCTGTGGCATTGAGTGATGCTGTGGCGTTGAGTGGTGTTGTGGCGTTGAGTGGTGTTGTGGCGTTGAGTGGTGTTGTGGCGTTGAGGGGTGCTGTGGCATTCAGTGGTGCTGAGTGAATCTGTGGCGTTGGGTGATGCTGTGGTGTTGAGTGATGCTGTGTTGTTGAGTGGTGGTGAGTGATGCTGTTTACGGTGTGAAGTATTGTGAGTCCAACAAATGGTCACAGAGTTAATGGTTGTGAAAACAAAGCTGGCGTCAAGGATAACGGGCGTCCAGCAACTACAATTAAGGAAGTAAAAAACAACCAGTGAGCAATGGGGAGGGGGGTGGGCTGCCTAATAATGCGTGTGGCAACAGAGAGAGAGTGGCGCACGCTGGGAAAGCTCTTGGCATTGCTGGGGGGGGTGAGGGCGGGGGCGAGTCTTGCCGGTATTCGAATTCATGATTTCAACATCAATGTGTTTGTTTTCGGCAGTCGTTCAACTCACTGAGCCATTAGGCCTAGTCAACCATTTAAATTCTTGTACACTAACTGAATATTGGGTCTTTCGTAGAATACAGGGGCAATGTCGAAAGTGTACAAGTAAGACTGGCTTGCTCTTTTCCAACTCTATTGGTTGGATGTGGTGCACTGTCAGACTGCGCGCACGTTGTCGGAATGCCACGGGGTGGAACCAACTGCACGTGCATTGTCAGTATGGCACAGAGTAAAAGTGACTGCTTGTGCATTGTCTGAATGGCAAAGGTAGGTAGATAGATAGATAGATAGATAGATAGAGTGAGGGCGACAGATAGATACAGTGAGGGCGACAGATAGAGTGAGGGCGACAGATAGAGTGAGGGCGACAGATAGAGTGAGGGCGACAGATAGATAGATAGATAGATAGATAGGGTGAGGGCGATAGATAGAGTGAGGGGCGATAGATAGAGTGATGGCGATAGATAGAGTGATGACGATAGATAGATAGATAGATGGAGTGAGGGCGATAGATAGAGTGAGGGCAATAGATAGAGTGAGGGAGATAGATAGATAGATAGAGTGAGGGCGATAGATAGAGTGATGGCGATAGATAGAGTGATGACGATAGATAGATAGATAGATGGAGTGAGGGCGATAGATAGAGTGAGGGCAATAGATAGAGTGAGGGAGATAGATAGATAGAGTGAGGGCGATAGATAGATAGAGTGAGGGCGATAGATAGATAGATAGATAGATAGATAGATAGATAGATAGATAGATAGATAGATAGATAGATAGATAGATAGATAGATAGAAAGAGTGAGGGTGACAGATAGAGTGAGGGCGACAGATAGATTGAGGGCGACAGATAGAGTGAGGGCAACAGATAGATAATAAGGGTGATAGATAGATACAGTGAGGTGGCCTCGTGGTGGAAGTAGTGGTGGCCGTGGTGGTGGATGTGGTGGTGGTGGTGGATGTGGTGGTGGTGGTGGATGTGGTGGTGGTGGATGTGGTGGTGGTGGACGTGGTGGTGGTGGAGGTGGGTGTGGTGGTGGACGTGGTGGTGGTGGTGGACATGGTGGTGGTGGACGTAGTGGTAGTGGATGTGGTGGACGTGGTGGTGGAGGTGGTGGTGGTGGACGTGGTGGTGGTGGAGGTGGTGATGGGTGTGGTGGTGGATGTGGTGGAGGACGTGGACGTGGTGGTGGACCTGGTGGTGGTGGTGGAGGACGTGGTGGTGGTGGACATGGTGGTGGTGGACATGGTGGTGGTGGATGTGGTGGACGTGGTGGTGGTTATGGACGTGGTGGTGGTGGATATGGTGGTGGTAGTGGACGTGGTGGTGGTGGACGTGGTGGTGGTGGACGTGGTGGTAGTGGACGTGGTGGTAGTGGACGTGGTGGTAGTGGACGTGGTGGTAGTGGACGTGGTGGTGGTGGACGTGGTGGTGGTGGACTTTGTGGTGGACTTGGTGGTGGTAGTGGATGTGGTGGTGGTGGCGGATGTGGTGGAGGTAGTGGATGTGGTGGTGGCGGTAGTGGATGTGGTGGTTGCCGTGGTGGTGGTGGTGGACCTGGTGGTGGTGGACGTGGTGGTGGATGTGGTGGACGTGGTGGTGGATGTGATGGACATGGTGGTGGTGGACGTGGTGGTGGTAGTAGTGGTGGTGGTGGAAGTGGTGGATGTGGTGGTGGTGGTGGTAGTGGTGGTGGAAGTGGTGGTGGTGTGTGTGGTGGTGGTGGACGTGGTGGTGGAAGAGGTGGGTGTGGTGGTGGTGGTAGACATGGTGGTGGTGGACGTAGTGGTGGTGGACATGGTGGTTGTGGTGGATGTGGTGGTGGTGGATGTGGTGGTAGTAGATGTGTTGGTGGTGGTAGTGGACATGAGGGTGGTGATGGTGGATGTGGTGGTGGTGGAGGTGGGTGTGGTGGTGGTGGACATGGTGGTGGTGGATGTAGTGGTGGTGGATGTGGTGGATGTGGTGGATGTTATGGTGTTGGAGGTGGTGATTGTGGACATGGTGGTGTTGGATGTGGTGGTGTTGGACGTGGTGGTGTTGGACGTGGTGGTGTTGGATGCAGTAGTGTGAAACATTGGAAATAGCTAGAGGCATAGAGAGATCTGTTCTAGCATCCAAGGAGTTTGGTAAATCCAAAGTGTATTTAGCAGAAAGTGTGAATACAATCTCATAAAACCAAACCTTCTTCAAATACAAAGGTAGAGTTTAAAAAATAGGACAAAAATTTAACATGTTTCCAATGAGGATCTAAATCTCACGTTGCCAGTTCCAATAATTGTCCGGCAGTTGGTAAGGCCTGCGTAAGTGCAGAAAAATTGGCAAGTTTGCATGTGTGTGTCAAAACTTACAGAAAGGCATGTTGGCAGATACACAGGATAATTTTGATTCAGGCTACAGTCGAGATGAAGGTGATTTTAGAAAAAGATTAGTACTGTCTGTTAACATGTTATCAGCTTGTACTCAATCCTTATCTGGAGGGACGGAAGAAAAAGGTGGCGATCCTGTTTGAAATGTTTGAAAAGTTAAAAAATTGGAGAAGTTTAAACCAGGGTCCCTGGAGAATCAGTGTCCACTATCACGATCATATCAGACACACTATTTAAACAAGCATGCACACACACAGACACACACACGCCCAGGCACGCACACACAGATGCGCATACACGCCAAGGAATGCACACACAGGCCCAGGTACGCACGCACAGATGCGCACACATATACAGGCACACACACACACACACACATACATACATACATAGGGATGCACACATCCCCAGACACAGATGCTTTCACATACACAGGCAAACGTACACAGATGCGCACACGCGCCCAGGCATGCGCACACACACATGCGCACACACACTGATGCGCACATACACAGATGCGCACATACACAGTCACACACACATAGGCACGCAAACATACACAGATGTGCACACACGCAGGCACGCATACACAGATGCATTCACATACACAGGCAAACGCACAGATCTGCACACACACAGATACGCACACACATTCATGTTTCCGTGACGAGGCTGCGAGAAACAGTCAATTCCAAACTCAACAAGTAGAAATCCTTAGTGCACAATTTGCACCACAGCTGGGATTCTGTCTTGGATGCTAATTTCTTTTGCAGCACATCGGGATGTCGTGCGCCGAAGATGGAACGGAGAAGGGGGTCGTCTCTGCGTCTAAAATGCAGAGGACAGCCATGTGCCTCAGAGAGAGAGTAATCCCGTTCTGTGTCCTGGATGTCGAAAGGAACACTGCGAGAGAGCATGTTTAAGTGTCTTTTGCATGCCCTTCTGGATTTACATGTAACAGTTTAATTAACAGGACACATCTTTAATCTATACCAAAACCAAAAAGTATCAACTAATGCCTGTGCATTTGGGATAGTGACCACGTGATCTGTACTTTAGCTTGTTCATATTACTAGGTTAATTTAAGTGAATTTGCTACGTGAACTAATACCATTTGTCCAGCCTCAGTTCTTGGTGAGCAAAAGATGGCGTAAGATGGAATACAAGGTGTAAAAAAAGGCCGACAACTGTTGCAAGAATTCTACAGGAAGGAACATTGTGCCTCATGCGCCTCTGACTTCGTTGAATGTGTGGGACCTCTTTTTGGGTTGCTTTGAGGCCGAGTTAAGGGAGCGGCTAGACTGTGTGTAGTCTGAACCTTTTCTGGGAAAAGGACCGACTAATATCATCATGTGCAGTGGAATGACGAGAAACGTGGCGCTGGAAGTCACTGGTTTGCTACAAGAGAGCCATGGCATGTCATGTGCATTCTGTGTGTGATCCCCTGGGCAGGAATCCCATTGCACTGCTGCTGCTGGAGATTTTGCAACAAGGTGACATTAAAAACAAGCGGCACTTCAAGCGATCACGCCACCTCCTCCTCGCTCCTTATGCTTACTCCCGAGGCACCAGCTGGATTCAATCCTTACTTGCCAAATGAACCAAGAGGCTCCTCCCGCTGTGGTCGCTCCGGCTTGGGCTGCTTCATGTTGTCCACGACTGACTCCACTCCTCACTCCTACTGAACCCGCCATTGTTCCTCTCCTGCTGCACCGGGCGCGGCCTCGACACTTGCCTGTGTCTCTTGTTGGTGGCTCCGACGGAGTTAATTTGCCAGGCTGCCAAGACTGCCGCAGGCACGGGGAGGGAGAGCCGCAGGCGGTGCTGTGCATGGGGGGCGGACTATACATATTCTCCGGAACTCTCAAATACTTACCCATACAAAGAACATGCATGTTGCATAACAGGTGTTATAATAGTAAATTAGCAGGGACTATGGGTCATGAGTCTGCTGCACGCATACAGTAATGCTAGTTCTGCAGCACTCTACAGTCAGTCAAAGGAGAGAACGTGTCCCAAAATTAGACCCAATTCACTATCTGACTGCTTTCCCACGCACCGATATAAAAAAAAACGGAAGTCAGGCACTTTTGCCTGAGACGGGGGCGGGGCCTGCAATCCGGCAGGAAGTCCCGCCCGCCGCCACAGCCGCCGCCGCCGAGGAAGAAGTGGAGCCGGCCGACTGATGGCCTCTCCGCATCCCGGGGCTCCCAGGTGCTGGAGGGAGCCCCGGAAGTGAAGTCCTGCCCCCTGGTACCAGCGCTGCCGTAGATGACACACTGAACACGCCGAAAGAGCCCGGTAAGTGGTGGGGGTGGGGGTGGGGGTCGCGCGTGTCTGTGCGTGTGTCTGTGTGTGTGCGCGTGGGCTTGCGTGTGTGTATGCAGTGTGTGTGTGCCTGTGTATGCCTGTGTATGTGCGCATGCGTGAGTGTAGTGTGTTTGCCCAAGGGAATGTGGACAGGTGGGGGCACGGCGCCGTGCGCGCTCACGAGGTGAAAACTGAGCTACTCTGCGCTCGTGCACCCTTTCCTGTCCACATTCCCAATAACGGATCACAATAGTTGTCGAAGCAGACTCTGCTATCAATGCTTACGCATTGAAGCAGAGGTCGTGCTTCGACCTAAAAACGAACAAAAAAGATAAACAGCAGTGAAGACACATGAAATACTTATAGGCCCACTACTGGGCCACCAGGGATGAGGCGCATGCAGGAGCCTGCGGGTGGAGGAGGGCCTCGAACTCGCAGCAGCAGCGAGGCTCGGGGACACAGCGCCAGCAGGGTGTGCTAACACAGTCGGGGAGCGGCCCGGCCTGAACCAGGGACTTGGGTTGCTCTGCTACTTCGCGACAATGCAGTCACTCTTAGGCTATTGTACAAGGGCTCATGCGTTGTAGGCAGGATTGTTTTGGGCAGGAAGGAACACCTTCGGTATTTACCCCAAAGATTTTGTAATCCCGATTTTTCAGATTATATTTTCATGGACGGCCCTTGAGAAAGTCCTATTTTCTTTCCATGCCCATTCAATAGGGGTTTTTCAAATCTAACTATATTCATTTGCCATTTGTATATTTACTTTCATAGTTATTGCTTTATAGTCTTGATGATAACCGTCTAATTCTATAGAGGTCCAAACCCCGTCAACACCACTGAGGTGTCAAATCTCAAATCAGAGGCAAGCATGCCACGGCCAAGCCCATCACTGAGAGAGGTTTGTCAAAGTACCTTCCTACCTCATGATCCAGAGCCTGGGATTACGTCTCAAACAAAAGGAACAAATGTTGGGCAGAATGCTGAACAATGCAAACTTTCACCTCCAGTTACAAAGATCTGGGTTTAATCCATTGTTTTTTTGCTCACCAAGCCACCCCAGTTAGGACCTAGCCTTATGCAAATAGGTCTTGACTCTGTTCCTTATGGGAATAGTCCAGCCCGAACTGCCAAGCCAGATCCTCCCTGGACTCGAAACAAGCATCCTGGGAACGGTATTGGGGCATCACCCCCATCAGCCAGGATAGCTTGAATCCAGTGATGCGGTGAGCACTGGACCCACATTTGGGCATACCCTTCCCACTTAAGACGATACAAACAAAAGGAACAAATGATGGACAAAAGGTAAGCATTCATCCCCAGACACAAAGATCTGAGTTTTTAATCCATCATTCTTTTGCTCGCCATACCACCCCAGTTTGGACCCGGCCATGTGCAAATCAGTCTTGACCCTTCTCCTCATGGAAACTGTCCAGCCTGAACTTTCAAGCCAGGACCTTCTTGGACCACAAACAAGCATCCTAGGACCGGTATTGGGGCATCACCCATCATCAGCCAGGATAGCTTAAATCCAGTGGTGCAGTGAGCACAGGACCGATGTCTGGGCATTCCCTTCCGACTGAAGTAAATGACTCAAATAGGGTCACTCAGGTCACTCGCGACCACCTCTCACCCTTCCACACAAATGAAGAGTCAGTCAGACAGTAGAGAATACAAACCAAGTTATTTATTAGTATAAAGTTCGAGCGGAGTCCAGTCTGACCAGCCTCCCAGGATTGCTGTAGAGGAACTGACATCAGCAAGCATAAAGTTACATTATGTACATTCCAGAACCAATAAAGACACGCTAGTTATGGAATTTTCTAAACAGATGCTGTAATACAGTAGAGTACAAAGCATAAGTTTCGATTCTGAGGAAGGGCACACATTAGCCACTACCCAAGGTCTCTCTGCTTGTTCCCACTACTAGACAAGTGGGAGAAGGCGTTTATCTAATGGGAAAGAACATTGTATTCATGAAAGAAGCAAAGCTCGGCCTTGGAGAAATGAAACCTACCAAGGTTGTTTTCTCGAAAACAGCTATGGAGTACTTTTGATCGCGATGCAAAATGGTGTCTAAAATACAAAATGGTGCCGCAAATGCTAACTTTTATGAACAAAATCATTTCTATTCTAACAGACCCCCTGTCAGCATGAGCTAAAACAGTTTGTGTTTAGAACAAAAAGCGAACAAATGTGAAGAACTGGAACACATGAATACATTTTATAAACATTCCATATTGTCTGCATTAGGAAGGGAATCTGTAAGAAGGGAAGAGGTGTCGAAAAAGCCCTCATCAATCTGGATGATGTTGTCTACCTCCTTTTGCAACATAATTACAGCATTGGTATCATGGATCAATATTTTCCTTTTGGGAGTCAAAACAGTAGTACAATAGGAGCACCACATAGGCAGACATTGATTGAGAACACAGCAGAACACCAATATCGCAACAAGATAAATCACATCTCTAAAATCCAGCCCCAACCTCCAAAAAGGAACCAATTTCAATTCCCACTCTCCATTCCCTTAACATTTTCATGGATATCTTAAATGTGGTGGGTAATATTCTTTTTCATATTTGTTATTGCAACTACACATTGGTCGCCAATTACATACAGCGCATGCACCACCACTCTTGGCCAAAATAAAATCAACTGCATACCTGGTCTGTTCGGAATAGATCTGCATGCTTTATAACTGAGTGGTGCTGTCACGCAAAGCTGCCACAGTGGTGTTGGATAATATTTGCAATTTACATCCAAAATATTCTCGAGCCTTTTCACCTCTAACCATCGCTATTCCTAAAGTGAAAATTGAAGACCAGATATAGCGAAATGTAATACCATTGCTATAGTTATTTATCTCTATATCTGTCACTCCTTCACAGAACTCTTTTGCCAGAGTCCTTTTCACCCATTTCACCCTATGTTGGGCACGAATGCAAAGCAAACTCTTTGCATTTTCATGGGGAAGGGGTACACTATAAGCATTCTCTAACACTGACAAAACCCCACAGAGAATGATTATCAACCGAATAGCAAAAATAACACACATGATCTTTCTTTTTCGGGTCCATGCTATTTATCATTGGCTGCTCTTCATCAGCTATTTTCCTACCAAAGGGATGAATAGTATTTGGAGTAAGAGAAATGTAATGGGGCTAATCACAAGAAAACAGGAAATGGGCAAGGGTTCCCAGCGTCCATCAGAGCCTCAATAGTGGGGCTATTGAGAACTTTTCGATGGGGCTGCGGGATCCCACATCGCTCTGGATAGTGCGCCTCTCTCCAGGGAAGAACACCAAACTTATCCTGTTGTATGTCTGAACAATGCACCAGTTCCTAAACTACCGCTGGTACCACAGGCAAGGTACACCCTATTCTTTATCCTCGCAGTCCACCCCTATTAATCTGACTTCTCCTTTGGTGCACTGTTCCTCCGTCAGGGACGCAAATTGAACCTAGCCACTCCAGGCACAGAGGGATCAATAAAAAGGGGCTCAAACTCAGAAGGGCAAATTGGCTGGGGCTCAAGCACGGATGGGCCAGTAGGAAGGGGCTCCTGGATCGCCTTGATCCAAGGGAGCACTGCCTCATTCAACACTGCGTTATTTTCTCCCTCTGTTTGTGCCCATGGCAACCAGGCATCCGAGAAGGGAAAAAAAAGGGGCACTTTCTCAAACTCAGAGTCGCCGACTCCCGTCACTCACCCACTTGTCGTAGGGCAACGGTAGGGGTGCCTTTTTACAATGATGGGTATGAATCAGGTGTTTTAAGCAGGACACCTTCACAGTGCTCCTGGTGGCAAGGAGCACCTGGACAGGTCTTCTCTGTGAGAAGTTGGCCTGGTATATGGTGTGCAATAATTAAAATGGGTACCTTGCACCAGTCCAACCGACCCTTATTGATGATAGGGTAAAGACAACCTTTGAAGGAAGCTATCCTAGTGGTAGTTATGGAGAGCAGCCTTCAGGCTAAGTCGTGAAGAAATGTAAAGCTTCTGGGGGCACGCCCAGCTGGGCAACATGGCAGACGCAACCCTTTAGAGCTCCGTCCATAGGGCCCCAAATTCTCCTGTAGTTATCCTAGGAGAGTGGCTTTGACCCTTCCGCACCGAGCGGACCAGACGCGGTGTCGGTTGAGGAGTCTGCCGGTGTGTGCAGCACTGGAGTCTGGGACCGCGGCGGAGAGGAGCCGGCTGCCGGGCTGCAAGGGGCGGAGACGCGCGAAGGCGCAAACACTGCCCGGACCCCGTTGAGAAGGAGAGTCCCCGGCTCTGGCACGAAAGTGGAGGCCGAGCGCAGTCTAGTGGATGGCAGAGGCGGCCCTGATCGGTGTGGCGAGGCGGCAGGAGGTGCCC
The DNA here is from genome assembly GCF_964261635.1 of Lissotriton helveticus. Lineage (NCBI taxonomy): Eukaryota > Metazoa > Chordata > Amphibia > Caudata > Salamandridae > Lissotriton > Lissotriton helveticus. The sequence goes on along the minus strand of NC_136068.1, from coordinate 1,963,238,969 downwards.
ATGGCGGCCGCATAAACTAGCTGAGACCCAGCCGAGCGGAGAGACTCTCGGCTCCAGCACCCGGCCGGGTGAGGGGAGTGTCGTGCCTGATTGGAGCTGCGGACCCCAGCGAGGCCGGTGGTGACCGGGGGCGCCCCTGGTGAGTGTAGCGGGGCGGCAGGAGGTGTCCCGGGCGGCAAGTGGGAGAAACCCTGAGGCGAAGGGCCCTGCGGAGCAGGGAGCGGAAGGAGACGCAACGCGCCGCGGTGTGAGAGCCCCATATCGTGCGTCCACAGGAGAGGCATGGCAGAATGCGGGGGTGAGTCTTGACCCGCCGGAGGGCCCGGGGCGTCGGAGCGGACGGTGGAGCCGCGGGAGTCGGGGAGCCGGCTCAGTTGTCGGAGTGTGCTGAGAGCAGGCGGCGGGGCTGTAGCCGTGGTGACTTACTGGATTCCCGTGACCCAGAGCGGGGGCCGTGCAGCGGCCGGTGGGGGAGAAGTGGTGGTGAGCCCTTACCTGGTGGGTCGCCGAGGACTCGGAGGTGCACTACCCTGGGCGTCCCAGAATGGTGAAGGTGCTACGGACTTTAGCGGGCACCCCGGGGCTGGACGAGGCAGTGAAAGCAGGGACTACGTGGAACGGGAGGCGCGATAAGCAGCGGACCCTGTTCCCCGAGGCACCATTTTGTCGGAGACGCCATTTTGCGTTGACCCGCGAAGCCGGGCCCCGTCCACCGGACTGCTTCTGAGCGAGGCACCACTATACCTTGAGGCCACTACCGCGGCGCAGGACTGAGTGGGAGAGGAGGGACTTCCCTGTGGTGCCTGTGTTTTGCTGCACCAGCAGTGGCCTGGGGGTTTTGAGCGGGCCCAGAGACAGCAGCGGAGCCCCCAACAGGACCCGGTGGTGCAAGGAGAAGACCTGACGGTGGCACATAACAACGGGGACTGGCGCTGGCGGGCACACGCGACATGAGCTAGGCTGGTGCTCGTTGACAACTGGGGCGCGCCTGAGGCTTGGAGCGCAGGAAGCTGGCTCCCCGGCGGCTGCGGGGCCATTGAACCCTGAGGAGAGAGGCAGGCACAGTGGCGGTAGAGCTCGAGGGGTGCCGGGGGCGGGGGGGGGCGGTGGCCCTGGCTGCCCGAGCTTAGAACCCACTTGGTCCTTCCAGAGAGGCAGAGACCCTCGCCCTGTGATCCCATCTACTGACACACTGGCCGCGTGACGGCCCAGGCGACGGGGAATCTCTGCTCCGCTGTGGTGACAGGGCGCCTGCGGGAACTCTGCGGCCTGCACCTGCATAGCCCCTTCGAGGTGAACACGCGCCGAGGGATCGGAGCCGGACTGTCTCCTGGCACCTGGACGCCCCGCCCAGCCGAGGACGGTGGACCCGATTCCGAGGGCCGCCGGCCGGCACGCTCCACTGACCCTCCTGACAAGTGCGACAGAACTGGTATTGTGGGGGCCTCTGCACCGCTGCTGCTGGCCCGGAAACGGGAGCATCGATGCCCACGGCCCAGCCACTTGCAATGGGCAGGCTGCGTGACAAACCACAGCTGAAGCAGCAGGGCCCGTGTGGTCTGGGCACACCACAAGATCAGGGGAGAGCAGATATGGTACTGGCGGACACCCTAGCAGCTAAAATGGACACTGTCTTGGCGGCGGTGGAGCGCATAGGAACTGCCTTGGCACAAACCAAGACTTTTCTGGAAGACCGGCTTGATAAAGTCACCTCTGACTTCACGCTGTTGCATGCGGACCACCGCAAACTGTCGGAGTCGGTCGTCGCGCAGCGCCAAACAGTCCAGGAACTGCAGCCGGTGGTGCGCAGCCACACTTCTGCCCTACAGGACCTAATAGACAGGGTTCACGCACTGGAGGATCGCGCGGAGGATGCGGAAGGGCACTCCCGGTGCAGCAATGTCCGAGTGGTGGGCCTGCCAGAAGGGGAAGAAGGGAAGAATCCCAAACAGTACATGGAAGGCTGGCTGCGTACAGTTCTACCGGATGGAACGCTGTCGCCGCATTTCGTGGTGGAAAGGGCAAACAGGGTGCCTGCGCAAGCCCCCAAACTCGGGACTCGGCCCCGCCCATTCCTCTTTAAGCTCCTTAACTATAGAGATCGGGACGCGGTACTCCGTGAAACTCGGAAGCTGGGGGACATCCAGGTGGGCAACAGCCAGGTCCTGTTCTTCCCGGACTACACGGCGACTGTGCAACGGAGGCGCGGCTCGTACCTGGCTGTAAAGAAACAACTGCGAACACTGGAGATGCCCTACTCCTTACTCTTCCCGTCGCGCCTAGGAGTGGTCACCAAAGAGGGCACGCGCTTCTTCGAGGCCCCGTCAGGCGTCTGGGACTGGCTGGAGGAAACAGGGCGATGGTCCGGACCGCGACCGATGGGCCCGGAGGAGGGCGAATGGCAGGAGCAACGCTCTAGGCGGCGGAGGAGGAAGAGAGGAGCTCGGCGGAACACAGGCCTGGGGCAGGCTGCCCGAGCCCGGAGAAAATGCGGCAGGAAAGACAGGAAGTCCTAGAGGCGGTGGCGACACTGGGCGTGGTGCCTATCAGCAATGACCTAGGCCACAGTCAGCAGGACGGCGGGCAGGCCAGTGGGCCGTCGTCGCCATCCACGGAGATGTCGGACGACATTGCTATGCCTGTGGTTACACCTCAGACGGCGGACTTCATAGTGTGACCAAAGCCGGCCTTGGAACACTTTGATACACAGTCTGGACTGAGCAAGCTGCATAATGTATCCTTTCATTGATTGCCTATAGTACTGTCATGGCGGATAGCGGACTTTATAGTGTGAGCGGCGATGGACTGGGGTTAACCAGCTTTATTGTCTGAACTGTGCACAATGCAAACTGTGTCCCTTCTTGTCTGCTACATGTATTGCCAGCGCAGGTGGAGGGCCTTAGCGCCGCGCGCGCATCACACCTTGGGGATACTGCCCCCCCGACCCCCCAACTGACTGTATTCCAACACACGACATGGCGAGTACCGCTATTATAACATGGAACGTCCGCGGCATGCATACCCCGTCGCGCAGATACTCGATCTTTGCCTACATGCAGCGTCACAGGGTGGGGATTGCACTCCACTCAAACAAAAGGAATCCTACTCACAGTGGACAGGGAGAGTGTAGACCACGGAAGTGGGGGACACTCAGTGTTTTGTAAAATACCCCTCACACACCAACAGGCCCCTTGGTGTCATGCTTCATCATCGGGGTCTTCGCACCCCTCTAACGGGATGCGGCGTGCTGCGACCTGCGACTACGCGGGAGCACTGAAAGTATAGACTATGTGTGGTGCGTGTGATGGGAGTGGTTGGGTATTTGAAATGTGAGTGGTGGGGTATGGTGAAGGTTAAAAAGTACCTGGCTCGTAGGTATCAGGAAAAATTTGTATTCACTACCTCGGGCTGGTACTAATAAAAGAAGTGCAGTATGAGGTAGTTAATTGTCGTAATTATGGACATTACCTCTGGTGTGCGTCGACATGTTTCGGAGCTTGTGCTCCTTCTTCAGGACGGGGGCACAACTTCCCCACCTTACTCACGTTTCTCTATTGAAAGTGTAAATAACTAAAAGTGAAAGATTATTTACAGTGATAAATTAAGGCTATAATGTGCCTACAGCGGTATTGGTCCATGCAGTTGCATGACCTGAAAGAACAAAAGACAGAAAAATAAATTGGTTGCCCCAATTAGGCTGGCTCACACAGGTGCAGTCACCTGGAGCCCCAATGATGTATTGATCCTGTAAAGGAAAAAAGGACATACAAGACACACAAAAAAATGACACATATTGGGTTAAAAGAAGCACTATGGTTATACTCATTATGCAAGGTTTTCTGGCTCCATGAGCAATTCAAGAACGTCGGTGTAGGTTGCTAGATTTGTAATCTATGTGAACAAAAAGATGGTTTCAGTACTTTTTACTCACTGTTTGGGTAGAGAATGGTGATTTTGTTTGTTTACTCAATACTCACAGAATCAGGGCGAGATTACCTCCGTGTTACCCCTTACGCTGCTCCGCTGGTAATGGCTTGAGGGGTGCGCCCTATCTTATATATGCTCGAATTCCTTAATTGGTTGACTGGTGATAGGATAATTGTCGGATGCGCACTAGGCCCATACATGGGTGATCCGTTTACTGGCCAATTAATTGTCTCGCCTTATCAGGTATAGGCAAGGATTTTACCCGTGTTGTAGCGAGGATGGCTCGTGAGGTGCAATACGAAGAATGTCGTATACATGATTACATGCCCATGTGGTTTAGAGTATGTAGGCATGACCACAAGGCCGGTAAAAACGAGAGTGGGAGAACATAAAAGCAACGTGCGCTGCAAAAAGTCAACCACCAAAATGGCGTCCCATTATCCAGAAAATCAACATTATGTGAATGATTTGCGATGAACCATAATCGAACACATGCCATCAGAAACCGGGCTGTTCCAGAAAGAACAACGATGGGTGTTCCGTCTGGGAACTCATACCCATGGTCTAAATGATGATGTTCCCTGGGGCCAATTGTCGAATTTACAGTAATCTGGGCCATGAACCCTATATCCTCTGCTTACTCATCACTAACGTGTTACTCAAAGGACCCGACTGTCATTCCCCACTTATATATGAAAATGTACAGAAATTGACATTTCCCCTTACAGTGTTAAAAACAAAGCACACCTGTGTTGTAAATTAGCACACCTGCGGAGTACATTAGAACTACCAGCCACCTTTCACGTTGTGGCCCAGGACTCTTCACTTCTTAATCGTTTCCCATTTAAATATAACGAATACAGAACTTTCACTAAAAGTTACGTTTGCGCTGCACCAAGAGTAGCGTAACCGCATTGAAAACTAACGCATGCGCATTAGAGATCTATACCAGTAGGCACAGAGACGTCTTAACACGCATGCGCCTCGCGGACCTCTACATGCTGAAGTAACGGTCTGACATAACGCGTGCGCAGTTCAATCAACTTCCGCGCATGCACCTCACGAGCCATCCTCGCTACAACACGGGTAAAATCCTTGCGTATACCTGATAAGGCGAGACATTTAATTGGCCAGTAAACGGATCACCCATGTATGGGCCTAGTGCGCATCCGACAATTATCCTATCACCAGTCAACCAATTAAGGAATTTGAGCATATATAAGATAGGGCGCACCCCTTTAGCCATTACCAGTGGAGCAGCGTAAGGGGTAACACGGACGTAATCTCACCCTGATTCTGTGAGTATTGAGTAAACAAACAAAATCACCATTCTCTACCCAAACAGTGAGTAAAAAGCTTGCAGCTCTGCTTGAACGGCTGAGGTGCCAAAATTATGCGGCACATACGGCAAGGACACACTCAAAGGCGGATCGGGCTGGCCGCCTGCTAGCCTGGCTGGTTCGAAACACTGAGCATGTAGTCCCGAATGGCGCACTCCGCTCCAATAACGGGTCGGTGGTGTACACGCAGCAAGAAATCCACCGAACACGGTCCACTGAGGACCACTACCGGGAACTCTACTGGTCGCGAAGCGCTGGTCGCACGCCCCAAATGGCGGAGTTTCTGGAATCGGTTACACTGCCTCTTGTTGAGGACAGCCAGATTGAAGAACTCGGAGCGCCGCTGATGTTGGAAGAGGTGGGGGACGCAATCCGCGCGCTGGCATCCGGGAAAACGCCGGGGCCGGACGGTCTGCCGGCTGAGTATTACAAAGCGAACAGCAATACCCTAGCGCCTAAGCTCCTACGGGTGTATCAGGCATCACTGGATGCCAGCCGGCTTCTGCCCTCCCTGAGGGAAGCGTTCTTAGTGTCCCTGCCTAAACCCGGCAGGGTCCCCATGTCCTTAGGTTCCTACTGCCCATTGGCGAAGCTGAACACCGATTACAAGGTGCTTGCCAAGCTCCTTGCGGAGCGCCTAGCGCCGGTGGTTCCGCATCTAGTGCATGCGGATCAGAATAGCTTTGTGCCAGCAAGATCTACGTCCCTGAACCTTAGAAGGTACTTTCGGATAGCGGCGGAAGCAACATCGGCCTGGCCCAGGGCGGGATGCCTGGTGCTCGACCTAGAAAAGGCTTTTGACTGCCTGGAGTGGGGATACCTGTCGGCAGTATTAGAGGCGTATGGGTTAGACGACACCTTTCTGCAGATGGTGGGGCTTCTGTACAACAACCCCGTGGTTCGTGTCCAGACGGGACCGCACATCTCGGAGGAGGTGGCGATTGGTAGAGGCACCCGGCAGGGCTGCCCCCTTTCGCCGCTCCTTTTCTCTCTGGCGATGGAGCCCTTGGCTGTGGCCATGAGACAGCTTCTGGCTGATGGCATTCCGCTTGGCTACGGGGTTCACCAGGTGTCACTGTATGCGGATGATTTGTTGGTCTTCGTCCGCGACGTGAGCTGCATGCCAGACCTACTGGCCCCGTTGCTGAGCCTCTCGCTGACCTCTCGGGGCTCTGAGTCAATGCGGGCAAGTCGTGCCTGTACGTGTTTGGAGAGGGGGTGGCGGACCCGGAGTATAGCCTCCACGGCACAAGAGTCCAATGGCAGGCGGTCTCATTCAAATACCTGGGAGTGCAGATCTACCGCAGTCAGGCGGATTTATTGGACGGGAACCTGGGAAGAGCGGTAACGGCGCTCAGAACTCAAATAAACTTCTGGTCCACGCTCCCGTTGTCGCCCACGGGCAGAGTGGCCCTCGCTAAAATGATGATGCTCCCACGCCTCCTCTATTATTTCGCGAACCTACCGCTCTTCCTGCCTGCGTCCTTCTTCTCTAGCCTCAATAAGATCCTGCGAGACTTTGTCTGGGGTGCGTCTCGACACCGCCTGGCGCTTGGGAAATTGTTTCTGCCCACGGATGGGGGCGGGCTGGCTGCCCCCTGCTTTGAACACTATTATCTGGCGGGGCAGCTCCAGTGGGTCGCCCGCTGGCTGGCGGACAGGGGTAGGGAGGATACCGCTACCGCGGACCCACCGTACACACTGGATCAGATTACTGCCCTCTTCCATCCACTGGCGGCACCGACGCGACCCGCTCCTCCACTGTTGGCGGTAGCATTCAAGTGCTTTCGCAGGGCCCTGTACCTCACGAAAGGGGTGCGCCTGTATGCGCCGGCAGTGCCCCTGGAGGGCTCGCCCGGAGGCGGGGGGACGCTTACCCGCACCATGCTGGAAAGATGGCATGAGGCGGGAGTCCAGACATTGAGCGATCTGTACCAGGATGGAGTAATAATACCCTATGAGACGCTGGTCGTGGACACTGGGCTTCCCCCGGGGGGCTTCCTGATACATAGGTCCCTAACGGCACACATCACGGCTAAGTGGGGCGATGTTGCGGAGGAGCCGACACAGCATCTGACGGTACAGTACCTGCACGTTATGGGCAATGGCAGGCATTTAGTTAGATGGTTCGCTGCGTCCCTGCGGGCGCATACGGAGCAGGACCTTGCCCCGCTACGGGCGAAATGGGAGAGAGACATGGGGCCAGCGTTAGCAGACGGAGAGTGGGTGAAGCTCCTCAAAAGTCCGGTCCGCATCCCCAGGAACCCGAGGTTCCGCCAAATCCAGGTGTATATAGTGCACAGGGGCTATCTAACCCCAGACTTAATAAATAAATACTTTCACAGGGTGGATGCGTCCTGACCCAGATGCGGAGAAGTGAATGCAGACCTCCTCCACATCCTGTGGCGTAGTCAGAGCCTCGGCACCTACTGGAGGGACATACATGCGCTGCTCGCGCAGAGCACTGGCCGCGTCACCCCCTTCAACTGGCCCGAGTATCTCCTGCACCTTTTTAAGAGGCCGCCTAAGGACAAGGCGTCGTCTAGATTCCTCGACCTAGGGATGGTGACGGCAGTGCGACTCCTCACCAGAAGATGGAAGGCAAGAGACCCTCCGGTCACGAGGGCGTGGATCCTGTCGCTCTTGTCCTGGGCTCGTGCGGAATGGACAGCTATCAGGAGGGAGGAAGTCATGGGACTTCGTAGGGAACCTATGGCGGAGAGTTGGGAGCACATGCTGAACACCCTACAAGAGGCGGGAGTTGTTACGGAGGAGGAGGCGGCGGGGTGCTCTGCTGGCGCGCGAGGGGGGTGGGGAAGCAGGGAGCGCAACACCAGACACACTCTCCTGTGCACTGTGCGACACAGCGGCAAGGTAACACCTGGCGAGAAGACACGCGAGTGAGTTTAATGGTGGGAACAGAGGGAGGGGGGGCGAGGGCTGGGGGAGGCCGAGAACGGGGGCAAACGATGGTAATGTGCTTTGGTGACAGTGTCGCAGTTAGTTGTTTTGTTCCTTTGCACGTGCTTATTATCTAGGGTTGGGCTGGGTAGGCAAACCTTTTCCGTTCTTTACAGGGGAGGGGAAGCGTATTGATCCCTGTTCCTAACCAGAGGGCACACCCGGGCGCTCATATCCTGTATACGGACTGATTACTTGTCCCATCATCACGCCCTTGTAGTCCGTACGGGTGGTGTAGCGTCACCCATGAACAACCGCAAAGTCATTTTGATTGTATTACTGTGCCTTTTGTATTGTTGAATTTACAAATACCAATAAACAGATTTCCAAAAAAAAAGAAATGTAAAGCTGCTTGTTTTACCAGTCTATAATCTCTTGAATGACCAAATGAAAGGAGATCCACTGCAGTTATATATATAACATATATGTATTTATTTCTAAACAGTCCCTACTAATCTCTTTATGAGATTAGAGGTCAAAGCACGCAATTTACACTCACTAGATACACAGTAATAAGCACAATACACAATAGGCCCCGGGGGGGGGACTGAACCATATACTAAGTAAGTGGTATAAAAACCACGACTTGACTAGACACATTGCCTAGAGCACGTAGACTCACTGGGACCCCACGGAGCCACCCAAGGTAGTGACACAGGAGACCCATGGGGGACACGTGCAGTGTAAGAACACAATCGCGAGCCCTGTACAATGCTATGCGAAAGTTGCGGTTGGAAAATTTAAGAATAAGAACACTTAGGAGCGGACTCTAAGCAAATCCTTTGGAACTAGGACAGTTCTAAGGCAAGCACCCTTGACAGTTCTAGAGTTATCGTGTTACCTAACCCAGAGGAGCCGGGTGCATAGGGGTCAAGTGGTTTCGGAAACACTCGTCGATTTCAATGGCATCGTCCAAAGCAGTGCTGCTGCTGGGAAGAGGAGAAGTGTCCGGTGTGATCCTAGCCTGGATCGGAGATGGGAAGAACCTGAAAGCGGAGAGGACAGAGTCTAGGTCACTTGCCAGTGACCAGGGGCACGATAGGCGAATGCCCACCGATGTTGGGTGCTTCAGGTACGAAGAGGAGAAGCTTGACTCTGCAGCCATGGGGACCAGGAGATGTCGACGAAGACCAGGATCTGGATGCGAGCTGTCCCATGAAGGATGTCGAGCGCTGGGGTGTCGGTGCTCGTATTGAACACAACAATCCTTGGCAACAGCAACGCACGCAGGAAGAGTAAGATGCTTCTGTGCGGACAATCAAGGTCCTGGGGACTCCCCAACCAATGGAGAGTCAGGGCACGTCTGGAACAACTAGGGAAGCCCACTGTAGTTTAAGGATTCCTTCTCAGGGACCCACAGGTCAACAGACCAGGGATTGCAATGGGACCTTGAGTGGAAGCAGAAAGGGCTGGCTCACGGAACACTAGTGGAGTGTAGGCCGGCAATCTTCAATGGAATTGCTGCTCAGGGTCAGGGCTACAAGTAACCCAAAGGTCAGCCTCAGAGGTTGCCTCAAAACTGAGGCTTCTGCAAATCGTTGCGGTGCCCAGGGGTTCGGGTTACACGGTCTCGGAGAGGGATACGGGCCTTAGACTTCTTGTGGGCACTGATCCACCTCAGGAACTCACCTCCTGTACTTAAAGTTCTTCAGAGTCCTCAGGAGCTTCAGAGATGCAGACTGGTCAGATGCGTCTTTAGTGCCTGCCAAGCAGGGGAGTAACTCCTTTACTCCAAGCGCAGTGTAGATCGTCAAAGTACTTGGTTTCTGTAGCAGAGTTTCCTCCAGGTAATATCTAAAGTTCTGTATTCAGGGGTTCCTATTTTGTACCAAAGGAAGGGGTGAGACAGGCTCTGGAGACCCACCCACAGGAGGGTCAGGACAGAGGGGTGGTTACACCCATGTCCTTTGTCCAGTTTCGTGCCAGAGCAGGGGCTGGTAGCGCCTATAACCATTTTTTCACTCTTTTGGTCTATTTCCCTCTCTCTTTCCCTCTCTCCCTTTCTTGATTCCTCCATCTCCATTTCTTTCACTCTTCCTCGTACTTCTAACTATCTCTATCTCAGGCTTTCTTTATCCATTTCCTTCACTGTCTCTGGCTTCCTTTTTTTTACATTCTGTCTCTGGTTCTCCGCCACTCTTTTTCTCCCACCAGTTTCCTCTACTTCTCTCTTCTTTTTCTATTTCTAACCTTTCCTTCCCACCTTGTGCCTATGGACAATATAACCAGGATTCAAAAAACACATTATGGCTGATTTACAAAATTATTTATGAGTAATGGGATTTATAATGGAATAATGCTACAAGAGTAATAATTTACATACTTTCTTTTTCCTTCACTCTTTTTCACTCTTACTCAGACTCTCTTCCACTTCCCCCTCTATCTCTCCATTGCTTGATCTATTTCTGCTGGTACCCCTCTTTCTCTTTCTCTTGCTTCCTCTTTCTATTTCTACTGTTTCTTTCTCTCCATCTGCATTTCACTCATTCCCTCTTCTCTCTCTCTGTTCCCTTTATCTTGCTCTGTGTCTTTCATGCTCTTCCAGTCTTCCTCTCAACTCTTTGTCTCCTTCTCTGTCTCTGTCTCTCTCTCTCCATTCAGCTTCTCCCTCTGGCTCTCTTGTCCTCACCTTTCTTTTACTCTTTACCTTTTTCCCTTTATCTCTCTTTGCCTGTAGCTCTTTTTCTTCTGAGTCCTCCTATTTAATCTCTGTCTCTCACCTTCTCTCTCTCTCTCTTTAAATCAGTCCCTCTTCTTTTCCCCCCACAGCAGTGACCCAGTGTGACCAACATAACAAACAAGGAGGAGCCGGTGGACAGGACTACACCTGTGCAAGGGACAGGCCTGGAACTGAAGATTCCTCTCCCTGGATGGGTGTATTGCCCTACCTGAGAGAGACACTATGTCTCCGCTCTGGTAAGTGAACTTAATTTAAAAGTTTGAAGCTTATTTGTTGATTTTAAAAAATACAGTACCAGAAATTAAACTTTAAGCACTTTAACAGGAGTTAGGTTAAAATATATTTTCTTGCCAGGCCTCCTGTCTTTTATATATCAAAAAACCCATTGAAATGCAAGAAGCATCTGAACAAAAGATCTCAGAGAAATTTGAGCTAGGTGGAAAAGAAAAAATGTAATATAGAAATGGAAATAATCCAGCCTAACACAAAACAGAAAACCACCCCCGGACCAGGTATTGAGTAGGAACGGAGGGTGTTAGTTCCTTTCCTGGAACATCGCGGGTCTGGCAAGTAAGATTGATAATCCTGGATGGTTGGCACTTGTGAAAAGTTTTGATATGATACGTCTCCAGGAAACTTGGGCCAGATCCACACTGACCTCAACACCACACTCAGAGGACCCCTCATCTACAGACACCCTGGACCCGGACCACAGTTCAGCGACTCCATCGCCAACTTTGTCAGCACACACGCCCTCGCCTCCATGGACTACATTCTCCTCGGAGACCTGAACTTCCACCTCGAGAACAACAACAACACCAACTCCATCACCCTGATTGACAACCTAGCCAACCTCTGACTCTGCCGGGCACACTCTTGACCCCATCTTCTCCGCAAACCCCCATGTCTCCTTCAACCACACCACCAAACTCCACTGGACCGACCATCCCCGCATCCACTTCACCTTCAAGAAACCCACCACGCACCACCGCACCCAACAGATGCCTCGACGCTGCTCTAGCTAAGTCACCGAAGACCAGCTAACCACCACCCTCGCCGAGAGCCCACCCGCCGACCCCACTGACCCCACCGACCCCGACACCGCTGCCTGCGACCTCAGACAGTGGATCAACGACTGCGCCAACACCCTCGCCCCGATCAAGAAACCCTCCAATAGTCACACCAACAAAAAAGCCATCAGTTTCACTGAAGACCTCCGGGCCTCCAAGCAAACCTGCTGAAAGCAGGAGAAGTTCTGGCTCCATGAACGAACACCGGACAGCCACGCAGCCCACAGGGACGCCACCCGCAGACACCATCACCTCATCAGATCTGCTAAAAGGACCTGCTTCAAAGACCGCCTAGACAACAACGTGCACAACAGCAAAGAGCTCTACAACATCATGAAGGAACTCTTCAACCCCAGCTCCAACACCAACGACATCCTACCCTCGCAAGACCTGTGCGACTCGCTGGCCACCTTCTTCCACCACAAGATCGCAGACATCCATGACAGCTACAAGGCCACGACCACCCGACAACCACTGAGACCTCCGCCCCCACGATGACCATCCACACCAACCGCCTGTTCTCCTGGACCAACATCAACGACGACGACACCATCAAGATCATGAACACCATCCACTTCGGATCTCCGTCAGACCCATGCCCACACCACATCTTCAACAAAGCCAGCACAGCTTGTGGAGTGGTGTGGCTCACTGGTTAGAGGCGGCAGACCCGTAAGCAGAGGACGGCCCGGGACCAGGGTTCGATTCCCGACGCGGCAGGGTCGTGGACCAGGGTCAGCGGGCTCGATAATTCTCGCCTCGGTGCCTACTCCAGTCAGGGACCACACTCGGCAACTCTGGGCATTAGCTTGCCTCATCTTCACAACGGCCCCCTAGACCGCCGGGGATGCTTGGTCGCACCTTAGAGATACCCATTAGGGACCATCTCTCAGGGTGAGCCAGGACGGGTTCCCCAGCGGTCGAAGCGCGGAGATACTCCTCCGGGAGTTGATTCAAGCGCTATATAAACCCACAATTAAATTAAATTAAATTAACAGCCATCGCACCCCATCTCTGGAAAATCATCAACACCTCCTTTGAGGCAGTAACCTTCCCAGAGAGCTGGATGCACGCCGAAATCAACTCCTTACTCAAGAAACCCAAGGCGGACCCCAAGGACCTCAAGAACTTCCGGCCCATCTCCCTGCTTCCGTTCCCAGCAAAGGTCTTCGAGAAGACCGCCAATGAACAACTGACCCGCTACCTCGAGAAGAACAACATCCTGGACCCTTCCCAGTCCAGGTTCCGCAGCAACCACAGCACCGAGCCTGCCCTCATCGCCGCCACCGATGACATCAAGTCCCTGCTGGACAACGGAGAAACAAATGGCAGTCATCCTCCTGGACCTGTCAGCCGCCTTCGACACGGTCTGCCACCACACACTACGAACACCAATAAATCGATCAAAAAATTTTTTGCAGCGCGCTACTCACCTGTAAGGGTCTCAAGGCGCTAAGGGGAGGGGTGATGTCACTGCTCGAATAGCCAGGTCTTGAGGTGTTTTCTGAAGGTGAGGTGGTCCTGGGTCATTCTTAGGTGTGTGTGGGAGTGAGTTCCAAGTCTTGGCGGCCAGGTAGGAGATCTTCCTCCGGAGGTGGTTCTGTGGATCCGTGAGACGGCTTTGAGGGCGAGGCCGGCTCATCGGAGCTGGCGGGTGGGAGAGTAGAGCGAGAGGCGGTTGTTGAGGTATTCGGGGCCTTTGTCGTGGAGCGCCTTGTGTGCGTGGGTGAGGAGCCTGAAAGTGATCCTCTTGCTGACGGGGAGCCAGTGCAAGTTTCTCAGGTGGGCGGATATGTGGCTGTGGCGGGGGATGTCGAGGATGAGTCGGGCGGAAGAGTTCCGTATGCGCTGGAGTCGTTTCTGAAGTTTGGCTGTGGTTCCTGCATAACGGGCGTTTCCGTAGTCCAGTCGACTGGTGACGAGGGCCTGGGTGACGGTTTTTCTGGTTTCGGTGGGGGTCCATCGGAAGATTTTTCGGACCATGCGTAGGGTGTTGAAGCAGGATGATGAGACGGCGTTGACTTGCTTGGTCATCGAGAGGGAGGAGTCCATGATAAATCCCAGTTTACGTGCGTGGTCAGTGGGAGTAGGTGCGGAGCCCAGTCCTGTGGGCCACCAGGAGTCATCCCAGGCGGAGGGGGAATGTCCGAGGATGAGGATCTCCGTCTTGTCTGAGTTCAGCTTCAAGCGACTGAGCTTCATCCATTCTGCGATGTCTTTCATTCCTTCCTGGAGGTTGGTTTTGGCAGTGGCTGGGTCCTTGGTGAGGGAGAGTATCAGTTGGGTATCGTCGGCGTAGGAGATGATGTTGATGTTGTGTTTGCGTGCGATGGCGCGAGGGGGCTCATTTAGATATTGAAGAGTGTTGGTCTGAGCGAGGAGCCTTGGGGTACGCCGCAGATGATCTTGGTGGCCATTGAGCGGAAGGGAGGGAGGCGGACTCTCTGGGTTCTGTCGGAGAGGAAGGAGGTGATCCATTCCAGGGCTTTTCCTTGGATCCCGGTGTGGAAGAGGCGGGTTATCAGGGTGCGGTGGCAGACGGTGTCAAAAGCTGCCGAGAGGTCTAGGAGAATGAGGGCGGTTGTTTCTCCGTTGTCCATCAGGGTGCTGATGTCGTCGGTGGCTGCGATGAGGGCGGTCTCTGCGCTGCGATTGGCTTGAAATCTGGACTTTGATGGGTCGAGTGAGTTGTTTGTCTCGAGGAAAGCAGTCAGCTATTTGTTGATGGTTTTCTCAATGACTTTAGCCGGGAAGGGAAGAAGAGAGATGGGGTGGAAGTTCTTGAGGTCTGGTGTGGGTTTTTTCAGAAGGGCGTTGATTTCGGGGTGCTTCCAGCTTTCAGGGAAGTTGGCTGACGTGAAGGAGTTGTTTATGATTTTCCGGAGGTGGGGTGCAATGATGTTATCAGCTTTGTTGAAGATGTGATGGGGGCATGGGTCCGAGGGGGATCCTGAGTGGATGGTGTTCATGATGTGCGTGGTGTCTTCAGTACTGATGGGGGTTCAAGCGCTGATGGTGGTGGTGGGTATCGTTGGTTCGGTGCCTGAAAGCGGAGAATGGGTTCCAAACGTATCGTGTATATCTGCAATCTTACGGTGGAAGAATGTGGCAAGGGAGTTGCAGAGGCCTTGTGACAGTGTGATGGCGTTGTTGCTGGCGCTGGGGTTGGAGAGCTCTTTAACGAAGCTAAAGAGTTCCTTGCTGTTGTTGGTGTTGTTGTCTATTCTCTCTTTGAATGATGTCCTTTTGGTGGTGCGGATCAGCTGGTGGTGTTTGCGGGTGGCGTTTTTGAGGGCTGTCATGTTTCCTGTGGTCCGATCGTGGTGCCAGATTTTTTCGATGGGGCCGGCAGGATTTCTATGATTCTTTGAGGGCGTCTGTGAACCATGAGGTTTTTCTGTTTTCGGTCTTGCCTGAGGGGTTCTTCAGTGGAGCGAGGTCGTCGGTGCAGTTAGTGATCCATTGAGCAAGGTTTTTGGCTGCGTCGTTGGGGTCAGAGGTGTTGGCTGGCGGGTTCTGGCTCAGTGATGAGAGGAGCTGGTCTGTGGTGATTTTGCTCCAGCATCTGCGGGGGATTTGTTGTGTCCGGCGGTGGGGTGTATTCTTTTTGAAGGTGAAGTGGATGGGGTCAAGCTTGTGGCTGGCGAGGTGGGTGGGTGTGTCCACCAGTTGCGTGAGTCCGAGGTTGGCCAGGTTGTCGAGCAGGGTGGTGGTGTTGTTGTCGTTGTTTTTCTCCAGGTGGAAGTTCAGGTCCCCTAGGAGGATGTATTCTGGTGAGGCAAGGCGGTGCGCGCTGATGAAGTCGGCAATGGTTTCGCTGAATTGAGTACGCGGGCCCGGGGGTCTGTAGATGAGTGTTCCTCTTAGGGTGGTCTTGGGGTCGGTGTGAATTTGGAAATGTAGGTGTTCGGCAGCGGAGAGTGTGTCTTCGGCATTGGTCATGATGTTGATGGTGTTTTTGTAGATGATGGCGATTCCTCCTCCGGTTTGGTTGGTGCGGTCCTTTCGGGTGATCTTGTGACCGTCCGAGATGGCTATGGCGATATCTGGGGCTGAGGATGCGTTCATCCAGGTCTCTGTGAGAAAGGCGACGTCTTATACCGTTGAGTCGAGGAGGTCCCAGAGTTCGACGGCGTGCTCGTGGACGGAGCTTGTGTTGAGGAGGATGCACTTGAGGTTGTTGTTGCTGATGTTAGGTCCGGCGCGCTGTGTGCAGGTTCGGAGGCAGGTGAATCTGCAGGTGAGGCAGGTGAAGGGTCCGTATGTGCGCTTCGGGGTGGCTCTGTAGCAGGCCGGTGGTCATCCGGTGTTGAGTGCGTTGAGGTTGGTGGTGTCGTATTTCAGTCGGGTTCCTTGGTTCCGGCGGGGGCCAGGGGATCTGGCCCTGGGCGCGGTCCAGGCGCGGACGGGCGCAGACGTGCTTGCCTTAGGCGCGCCTTCTGCACGCAGCGGCCTGTATTATGTAGGGGTCGAGGGAGGGAGGAGCAGCTGGGAGGGGGAGCGGGGACCAATCGGGGGTCAGGGGGCGGGGCTGCAAGGGGCGCAGCGGCAGGAACAAAGGAGCAACATCGGGGGAAAAACTACAGTGGGACGGGCACAGGACGCGAAAGGGAAATTCAATAAATACAACAGATGCAGCAGGGCACAGAACGCAAAAGGAAATATAATAAATCAGTACAATCAGCAGTAGATACAGTAAGAGATAGAAGGAGGCAAAGCTTACGATCACTGGACCACCAGGGATCGAACCGGCGGCAGCAGCAGTGAGGCACAGGGGCACAAGGATACAGCACTAGCAGGGTGTGGTAGCGTGGTGGGGGGGCGACCTGGCCTGAAACCAGGGTCAAGGGTCGCTCCACAACACCCCTCCACAACGCCGGGATTCAAGAGAAGGCCCTGGACTGGACCACCTCCTCCCTCTCTGGCAGAACACGGAGCGTCAGCCTTCCCCCCTTCTGCTCAGTAGCCACCGAGATAATCTGCGGCGTACCCCAGGGCTCTTCTCTCAGCCCAACTCTTTTTAACATCTACATGGCACCGCTAGCCCACATCGCCCGTCGGCACGACCTCAATATCATCTCCTACGCCGATGACACTGAGCTGATCCTCTCCCTCACCAAGGACCCCCACACAGCCAAAACCAACCTTCACGAAGGTATGAAGGCCTTTGCTGAATGGATGAGGAACAGCCGACTGGAGCTGAACTCGGACAAGATGGATGTCCTCATCCTCGGATCCACCCCTTCAGCCTGGGTCGACTCCTGGTGGCCGACCACACTGGGAACGGCTCCAACACCCACCGACCACGCACGCAACCTATGGGTCATCCTCGACTCCACCCTCTCCATGACTAAACAGGTCAACGCCGTCTCCTACTTCTGCTTCAGCACCCTCTGCATGCTCAGTAGAAATGGTCACCCAGGCCCTCGTCAACAGCAGGTTGGACTATGGAAATGCCCTCTACGCAGGAGCCTTGGCCAAACTCCTGAGACGGCTCCAACGCATCCAGAATGCTTCTGCACGTCTGATCCTCGACATCCCTCGCCGCAGGCACATCACACCCCACCTGAGAGACCTGCACTGGCTCCCGGTCAACAAGAGGATAACCTTCAAGGTCCTCACCCACAAGGCACTCCACCACACTGGACCAACGTACCTCAACAGACAACTCAGCTTCTACACCCCCACCCGCCAGCTCTGCTCCGCCAACCTTGCCCTTGCCAAAGTCCACCGCTTTCGAAGTACGACCTCCGGCGGCAGATCGTTCTCCCACCTCGCCACCAAGACCTGGAACACCCTCCCCATCCACCTACGGCAGACCCTAGACCGGCTGACCTTCCAAAACTCCTCAAGACCTGGCTTTTCGAGCAGTAGCAGCATTCCCCACCCCAGCGCCTTGAGACCCTCACGGGTGAGTAGTGCGCTTTACAAATGATATGATTGATTGATTGATTGACCACCTGGATGGCTACAAAACCATTTTCGTCCCAGCAATTCCATCCCTGTCAGAGAGCTGAGGATGGCCCACTACCTTTGTCTCGTTAGCTGTCCTTGACATCTCTGTTACTGCACTTTATGGTTCATCCAATGTACATGTGATGTTGCTGTCTAGTGGCAGGAGCAGACTCATTTTGCTACATTTTTATAATGCAGGAATTACACACGAGGATGAGCGTACCATAATGCAGCTGGGGTAAGTATTGTGGGGTGGCATCTTGATAAGTCAGAACTGTCATTATATCTTCTTAACAGGGTATTTTAACATCCACATGTGTTGGGACTTCCGACAAGGAGGAGTGGAAGCCATGGGTTGTACACGAAAATCAAGCCTGCACATTGAACACAACCCTCAGGGCACTGAGCTCAACTCAATTCTGCTTGAATTTGATTCGATATCAGTCATGAATAAGTTGCCTCCGGGGAAAGCAGATATCACTCCCACTGTAATTGGGAGAGGTTGTGAGACCTTTATAGATTTTACCTTTGTATCTACCCCTTTCTTTTCCTTGGTTACAGATTTTTCTGTCCAGATAAGTGAATTTAGTGACCATAATCCCATTTGTAAGGTCCTGATCAAAGTGGTTAAGGTGGGGAGGGGTCTAAAATCGGGGTGTATAGCACCAAAGTTACTTCATAAGTCTCTCGCAAACCAGTGTTGTAGGGAGTTTGCCACCCATCTTGACGTCAAGACAAGTGCCTCGGACATCTTGGGTGCATTTGGAACCATGTCCACTGTTATACGGAGGCTATTATGGGCCCCGGATGGGAGACGCGAGTCAATAGGCCCAAAATGGTTTGATTCTGCGTGTTCCCAGGCTTTCATGAAGCTGAGACAGGCAATGAGCGATAAGCCCTGAGATATGTTGGTGGTTAAAGTTCTCCGCAGAGCACACAAGGCTGCGTTAGCAACTCACAAGTCCATTCTGAAGGAGGAGGCCTGGTCTGACTTAGTGGAGGCAAGTACATTGTGTAACAGCTCTAAGTTCTGGGCTATCATCAATAGCCCACTCCTTTCAGAAGATAACGTTCATCTACTGGACGCCCATATCACGGAAGACGATTGGGTTCATCATTTTGAGGGTATTTTTCAGCTGGACACTATGCTAATTGAGGGGCAGAAAAGGGTGGAAGGTAAGGCAGATCTAGTCTTTACCACCCAGGAGGTGAGAGCTGGTATACTAGGTCTGACTAAAAGTAAGGCCCCTGGGTCAGACGGATCCTGCCTGACCTCTACTTTGCCCATGTCGAAATATGGGTGCCCGCCCCCACAGCTGTCATTAATGCTTCAGTTCGGGTTGGCCGTCCTGATTACTCTGCTTTATCAACTATATTCCCAGTATTTAAAAAGGGTGATCTGGACCACACCTCATGTTACAGGCCCATTACCATCCTAGACTCTGTGGTGAAGGTGGTGAGCCGCATGATTCTTGACAGACGAGTATCCTGGGCGGATTAAAGTAATTTTCTATCCGAGATTCAATACGGCTTCCGCCCTGGTCGTTCCACTGTGGAGCAGTGTCTAAACTTATATCTTGTCCTGAATAAGTATACTGTGGCTTGCGTCTGCCCCATATATCTAGCCTTCATGGACCTGTCTTCAGCCTATGACTGCGTGAATAGGTCCAAGTTATGGCAGTTGATGTCATCCATCGGCATTGACAATAACATTATTTGTTTCTTGAGGGATCTTCACTGAGATTCTAGGGCATTAGTCCGTTACTCAAAGGATTTGAAAGTGTCCCGCCAGTTTAACATCAGAGGGGGGTGCGCCAGGAGTGTATCCTCGCACCCTTCCCTTTTAACTTATACAGCAATTCCCTATAGAAGGCCTCCGTAGCAAAAAAAGCAGATAGTCCCCAGGTAGGCAAGTGTAGCCTGCCGGTCCTCCTATACGCGGACGACGCAGTCCTCCTGGCGAGGACAGCAAGGGGCTTACAACTTCTCCTCTCTTTCACCCCATTTGTGGAGGAGCTGGACCTGCCGGTGAACCACTCAAAATCTTACATCAAGCAGGAGGGCCCCGGAAAGGCTGAGGCAAAGCAGCCCATTTTTAAATTGGGATGCTCATCAATACCCAAGACAAATGTTTTCTATACCCAAGACAAATGTTTTCTTCTACTTGGGAGTAGTGTTTGCTGACTCATTTTGTTGGTGCCCCTTGCTTAAACGTAAGAAAGGGGATCTAGTTAAAGCCTACATAGCCGTTTTTAACTTTGCAAGCAGAGTGGGAGGGGAGCCAATAGGGGCCCTCTTGATGTTCTTCCAAGCTAAATGTATCTCAAAGGTTAGTTATGGAGGTGAGATATGGGGCCACATCGAGCTTGGGGCTGAGCAAAGCACTGAAAACTCCTTCTTGCGAAGAGTTCTTTCTGTTCCACAATGTACTCCATCTTATGTTGTTCATGAGGAACTGGGGATGTCCTTCCTTTCTGATGATCTGACCTTTCGTCTTTGTGGCTCAAGATCTGGGCTAAGCAAGAGAATACACTTAGAAAAGACGTCCTACGGGATTGTCTTTCTCTTGATAATGTCTCACCTATCCGATGGCTTCAGTACATAAGAGTTGGCCTTGCCAGGCTAGGAAGAACCGATCTTTTTACGAACCCTGAGGGTATTTGTGAAAGGGACCTCGTTTGGGCCATGGGGTGTTTTTTAAGGACACATCGTTGTGAAAGAGATTGAAAAGAGCTGTGTAAGCCCAGTACTGAAAACTGTGCCTACCATAGAGCCTTATCTTTTACGGCTTAAAAGTATCTACAATCATTTTTTATTGATGAGTTTCCGGCTTAACCTCTTTTATTTCTTATTGGCACACCCCCATGGCTCCCACAGTAGTCAGTGCCTCATGCCCTGTGGCTGCGACAGAGAGTCTCCTCAGGACGTGATGCACTTTTTAATGTTTTGTACTTTTTATGCTCTTCCTAGACAGTTATTTATCATTCCAATTCTTTAAAAAATGGGTTTTAGAAGGGTGAGACCAGTTGTTATCTTTTTACAACTTCTTTCTAGTGATACCGTTTTGTATACTCTCAACTTTTTACGGGTTGCCGTCAGACTCAGGTCAAGTGGTAATTAACATCTGTATTGTAAATCATGTATTTTTACTCTGTGTTTTGATTACCTGGAATTTATTATATTTGTCAATTTGTAACCTGAATAATGGTATATTGAAGTTTGTATGACTTTTATGGTTTATCTTAAAAGCCAAATAAACTTTATTGATGCTGAAACAGATAACATGGCATAATAGAAACCATGAATATCAAATGGTGGAAACCCGTAAACCTCTGCCTCGGAGATGTACAACACATGTCCAAGAGGGTTGGACCCATGCCATAGGATAACTACACGAGATACCTTTACATACACTCAAACCATTATACCGTACGATAACTACACGAGATACCTTTACATACACTCAAACCATTATGCCATAGGCTAACTACATGAGATACTTTTACATACACTCAAGCCATTATACCATAGGATAACTACACTAGATACCTTAACATACACTCAAACCATCATACCATAGGATAACTACACTAGATACCTTTACATACACACAAACCATTATACCATAGGATAACTACATGAGATACCTTTACATACACTCAAACCATTATACCATAGGATAACTCCGTGAGATACCTTTACATACACTCAAACCATCATACCATAGGATAACTACATGAGATACCTTTACATACACTCAAACCATTATACCATAGGATAACTACATGAGATACCTTTACATACACTCAAGCCATTATACCATAGGATAACTACATGAGATACCTTTACAGACATTTAAACCATTGTACCATAGGATAACTACATGAGATACCTTTACATACACTCAAACCATTATACCATAGGATAACTACATGAGATACCTTTACATACACTCAAACCATTATACCATAGGATAACTACATGAGATACCTTAACATACACTCAAACCATTATACCATAGGATAACTACATGAGATACCTTAACATACACTCAAACCATTATACCATAGGATAACTAGAGGATTGAGGCCGCTGACCCTGGTCACAGGCATGGTCTTCTCCCGTAGCTCATCACCATCGTCGCTGCCGTTGAGCGATTAACTCCTCCCTCGAGGGGTTTGAGGCCACTGCCTGTCTGCTTCTTCTTGCCCCCGAGTTGTGACTGTGCTCTGGGTATTCCTTTTCTCCTGCTGTGACTTTTGTTGCGTTTACTGTCGTTTTTACTGTATTGTTGTTCCTGCTGTAATTTTTTTTTGTCCTCTGTTCGTTTTCTCGCACGCTGCTGCTCCCCCTGTGACCCCTCCCCTGCTCTTGCTCTTTCCTGCCTCCCAGCTTCGTCCCTCCCACTCCCCTATTTACTAGCGGCCGCTGCGGGAGAGCGTAAGTGAGGCCACTGACCCAGGTCACCGGCACGCTCTTCCCGTGCAGCTCATCACCATCATCGCTGACATTGAGAATTTGACTCCTCCCTCGAGGGGTTCGAGGCCACTGCCTGCTTGCTTCTTCTTGCCCGCAAGTTGTGACTGTGCTCTGGGTATTCCTTTTTGTCCTGCTGTGACTTGTGTTGTGTTTACTGCTGTTTTTACTGTATTGTTGCTCTTGCTGTATTTTGTTTTGTGCCCTCTGTTCATTTTTCTCGCATGCCGCTGCTGCACCTGCGGCCTCTCCCCCTGCTCTCGCTCATTTCCATCTCTCGCCTTCCTCCCTCCTCCTACCTATTTAATGATGGCCACTGTGCGGTCCCATTGCTGTTGTGCCAAAGGCACACCTAAGGCAAACCGCCTGCGCCCGTCCGCGTCCCGACCGCGGTCAGCGCCAGGAACCCTCAATCTTCAAGGCCCCACCGATATGATTCCGTAGCCTTTCACTCACTCAATCCCGGAAGACTAACCAACTGTGAAAGATCCTCACCGAACACCACCCATGGATAGTTCTCCTGCAGACTCTACCAAAGATCCTTCCCCATCGACAACACCCGCCCAACCGACGAAGGCCCTCTGGACGCACTCCCCGCCCAAGCCTTGACTTGCATCCTGCTCAACGTGCGCTCCCTACACCGACATGCCGTAGAGATCTGGGACCTGATCGCACCCTCTAGCCCGACGTCACCTTCTTCACTGAAAACTGGACCAATGTCACCTCCGGCCCGACATCGCCACTGCCATCCCCGATGGCTACAAGATCCAGAGAAAGGACCACCACCACCGCCCAGGAGGGGGTCTTGTCATCCCACACAGGACCTCCCTCCGACTCTCCACCTCCAGCATGAGAGACCCCCACTCCAACACAGAACACCTCCACTTCCAGATCCAGCCCCCCCCAGGACCACGCTACGTGGCACCCTTGTCTACAGACCCCTGGGACCTCGCACCCAGTCCGCAACTACCATCACTGAGCTCATCACACCTCACGCCATCACCTCCATGGACTACATCCTACTCGGGCCCTAAATTTCCACTTCGACAACCACAGATACCCTGACTCCACCACACTCCTTGCCAACCTCGGACTGAAGCAGCTCGTCAACAGGCAGAGAGCTGGACACATCCTCGACCCTATCTTTGCAGGAGGTACAAACATCCGCTTCAGCCACACCACCCAGCCCCTCTCGATGGACCACCACTGCATACACTTCACCTTCAACACCACCACTGCGCCGTACCCCACCCCGCGCCCACCACGAAGGAACTAGAGCAAGGTCACAGAGGAGCTCCTCCACACCTCCCTCCTCCAAGACCCCCCAGCGCCACAACCGACACCAACTCCGCATCAAAGAATTTCACCGCTGGATCTCCTGCTGAGCCGAAAAGCTTGCACCCCTCCATCCCCCCAACAAACAGCGCCCCCTAAAAGCCGCCTGGTACACCACAGAACTACAAGAAGCCAGGCGCTATTGCAGAGGCCTAGAGAAAACCTGGTGAAACCAGAAAACCACGCAAGCACTGAGCAACCACAGGAGCGCCTTGAAGGAATACCACCAGCGCATGAGGGACACCAACAGACCTTAATACGAGACAAAGTCCACACCAACGTAACCAATGCCAAAGAACTGTTCAACGTCATTCAGTATTTCACCAAACCTCCCAGGGCAGCCACGGATGTTACACCTTCCCAGGATTTCTGCAACAAGCTCAGCTCCTACTTCCATCGGAAGATCAAGGCCCACTGAGCCAACTTCAGTGAACTGACGCCAGACACCCCCCCCACCACCGCCGATAAGCCAACCATCATGACCTGGAACCCCGCCATAGTCGAGCACATCACAGCGACCATGAAGAAAACCCACTCATGAGCCCCGACAGGACTCTGCCGACCGCACATCTTCCACAGGGCCGCTGCCACCATTGCACCCGAACTAGGACGGACCATCAACGCCTCCTTCAGATCCAGCACCTTCCTCTGGCTGCCTATAGCTGGGGGTTGGATCCCTTTGGTTGGAACACTGGAGGGAGAGGGTCGGTTTGGAACCATGTGGTCCCAGGTTTGCCCTTGCCCAATAGAGTCCATCTGGGGGAAGTCCCTACCCAAGGGTAATGGGGATCCCTCAGTGTGTTGAGGAATTTTCACCTGGCTAGGGCTACTAGTCTGGGTGCCCCAATCTGTGGATGAGGGGGTTCCTCTGGACAGTGGGCCCAGTGGGGTCCATTGACCTCCCTGACCTCTGCAGCCCTGGGCTGACAGAGGGAGGGTAAAGAGGGGCAAGTTACCTGCTTCAGACTGGTTACCACCTTGGAAGGGTCCCCTGGACAGGCCTGACCACCTCTGGGGCAGTTCTTCCACAAAGGATAGGATCAATTTCCTGAGGAAACAGACCCTTACCTATAGTCTGGGGGGAAGAAGACTTTTCTTTAACCCTTGTGCTCTCTGGTGGAGAGGAGTGGGCCATTCATTCAGGCTCCACCAGTCCTAATGGCTCTTTGCAACCGGTTTGAACTTGGCTATGCACAGGGACACCAAATGTGCCCCCAGTGCAGACCTCAAAGCACTCTCAGAGTGCACCCACCCAGCCCCAATACACAAAACCAAACAAAACAACCAAAATGCCAGTACTGATGGAAATTTCAAACAATTGAAGGAATGGTGCAGGGATATCCATACCAAGCAACCATCAGCTCCTTAATAGCCTTTATTTTCAATATTCAAAAATGTCTTCATTTGAGAAACACATACAGGTGATATATATACATGTCATACAAAAAAACAACTAATAAATACCTTCTGCACACTACTATTTTAAATCACTACCGCTACTATTACAAACACACAGTCACATTCCTTCCGTCTACATTCAACACACTCACCACACAACACAAAGTCCTTATGGGCCAGTATGACTTTTTCAACTTAATAAGAGGCCCTAACACCCACCAAACAAAGCATTAATAGGTTCTAATTTTGGGGTGCACGAAATAGCATAAAAAGCATCGTGACATATAATGATCACAAGAAAATTTCGAAATTCCTAAAGATCTACAATTATCTTCAGGGTGCATGTTGGACTTGGCCCTTCTGGCAGGTGCACCCCTTAACTTTTTGCATTGAATTTTGAGATAAGTATAGTGATTTCTGTTCTTTGCGCACTTTAGCACTGTGGCGCAGTGTAAAGTGCGTGCGCTCTGTTAGTGCGTGTGTGAGATTGGCCTGCACTCCCATAGGAATGCATGGGGATATATTTGTCCATGGTAGTTCCTGATGTGTGGGGAATGCAGGGTTGAGTTTGGTATGTGCGGACTAGTGTGATTAAATGCTGCGCGATGATGTGCGCGGATTTATTGTGTCTAGTGTGGAAGTGCCACTTCTCGAAGTTGGCATGTCTATGCAGTTAATGTGAATTGACTGTCTGGCTTGTGATTGGCTGGAGCTGGCTGGTGTGCCTGGCTCCAGGAGTCAGGATGGGTCTGCCCCGGTGGTGAATGGAGGGATCTGCATGTTGATGTGAGGGAGGAGTGCACCGGGGACCTGAATAGGGCTAGGCCTTCCCTCCATAATGCTGGCTCCGCCCCCTGTGGTGCGCCTGATGTCCCTACTCCCTAGCCTGTCCTGTGAACGGGGAGAAGGGCTGAGCACAACAGAGTGCTCCAGAACCAGCTGCGTCTGGTTTTTCCCCACCCTGCACCCTAGAGACAAAGGGATTTGGTGTTTAAAAAGAGACTGTGACCTCATGTTAGATGTTCTTGTGTTCCTACTTGAATCTACAAGGGCCCTGCTGCTGCTGGGGCCCAGGGGAAGGCTTGCCTCCCTGGGCCCTGCCCAGCCCCTGGATTGCTGATGGACTTTGTGCTGGGACCCCTCTGCCTTGCTTGGGGGGACTTCATTATTTGCTATTCCTGGAACCCCTTTAGCCTTACTTCCCAGCCCCCAGGACCTTTTGTATGATGGGAGAGCTTGGATCCTGTTCCTCGTGACCCTGTGAGAGGAAGCCCCAGGGTAGGGCTTCCCCCGTGGCCCCTTCATTGCAGGTGCCCACCCTGCATAATGCCTGTTTTTTTATCTTTTAAATACCAGGAGCCCACCCTGGTTTATCATCCACTTCAGAGGTAGCCTACCCCTACTTTGCCCTCTTTTGAACTTGTTTATTTATTTTGCGGGTGCCCACCCCGCTATTTATAATTTACTCGAGGGAACCTACCCCTCTTTTCAGCTGAATTCACCGCCGCGGCCGGAGTGGAAGTTAGGCGCCTCCCGCCTGGGACATGGGCGGGGCCTGAGGCACTTAGTTTCCTCTTCCGCTCTCTGCCTGGGGGAAGCTGGGCCACGGGGAATCTCCCGAGGAGGGCAAGAAGGAGCATGGCGGACCAGCAGGGCTTCCATGAGCAGAGGGAGCCCTGCAGCATCGAGAAGTTGTCCCCGGGGAAGTGCGGCGCAGCGAGACCCGAACAGGCTCTCCGGAGTGAGAGAGCCCCTCCCACTGCCGCCGTGCCGAGAAAATCGCCTGCAGCCGCCCGGGTAGGAGAGAAGTGGTGGCCAGGGCTGCTGATGCCAGCGCGGGGCTCCCATGAGCGAGGGAAGCCCCACGTGTGAAGGAGCCCTGCCGCAGAAAGGAAACCCACAAGTCCCCCGAGCCCCTGTGAGTGAAGGAAGGGCTGCCGTCCTTGTCCTGCCCCGAACCGGTGAATCAGAGGCTGTTGGGGGTCTGTGCCTGAGCGAGGCGCAGTGTGGCGGTGGTATGTAGAGTGGCCCCAGATGGCAGCGGGATGCTCCAACGTTTGGCCCAGTGTTTGAGGGGGTACACAATGGTTTAAAGGGTCCAGAGGGACCCATGTCCGCTCCCCCCATTTGGCAACATTATTGACAGCGCCAGCAGTGCTCTACAGCGTTTGGGGGCATAATCACTTTAGGAGCCAGCGGGCTCCCTGGGACAGGTCTATGTTTAGAGCCCGATGGCTCCACAGTTTGGCCCCCCTATTTCCAAAGCCTAGGTGGCTCCAACGTGTGGGCGCAGATTTATTCAAGAGCCTATGCGTGTCCCCAATGTTTGGGGGCACCTTTGATGGTTTAATGAGCCAGAGGGCTCCAGGGCGCAGTTGATTTAGAGCCAGATGGCTCCAACCTGTACCGCAGTAATGTTTCCTGAGCCTAGAGGGCTCCAACCCTTTGCGCAGTTTGTCCTAAGGGCCAGTGAGGGCCCATGTCGCAGTTCTGATTCCCAGCTGCCCAGCAAGTAGTGGCCAGCTGCTACGTTTAGGCTTTTCTTTCTAGGGACATGTACTCTGCATCTAGGAGTGAGACACACTCCTTCATCCCTAACTTGCCTTCCCCAGCTGCGCAGCACTTAGTGCCAGCTGCAGCCTTTAGGCCCTGTTCTTGTCCTCAGCTGCCCAGCAAGTAGTGGGCAGCTGCTACGTTTAGGTTCTGGCGCAGTGGCGAACTTTGGACCCTAATGTAATTTATGCGCAAATGTGATTTAAGCGCTATTGTGATTTATGTGCTAATGCTTCGGGTGTTAGGAAATGTACTGTGTATAGTATGTTTTGCGCATCCTGTTTTGATACCTCTAGATATGGTTTATGCATAGGAGGTTGTTTTACCTGTTTAGGTTTGTGATAGGAAGATTATACTTCCCTGTGTGAGTTACGCACCTAGTGTTACTATTTACTTAGGTGGTGAGGGTCTAAGGTAATTAGACTTGTGTGATACTGCGTATGATGGATTTCATGGCGCAGGCCGTGTTCTACCATGATTATTTGGTGCTACAATTATTCTATGTTCTAAGTACTATTTCTACAAAGTGCTGGTTCTACCAAGTGCTTATTCCTGACAGTGGTCCATGTGGCCCTGTCCTGTGTACATAATCCCTTGCAAATATTGCCCGTGCCAGTTGGCACAATGTATGTGGTGTGATTACTATCTGATGTGTTTTGATAATACAAAAACTATTGTTGATATAACCTAGTGTGGAGTTCCTTTTGTGGGGGGACTGGGATATTGTTGCTGGTGGGTGCGTGCGCAAATTCTTAACTTACATTGCCTCCGGGATCAGCCTTACTGCTCGTGTCACGTTGCCAAGGGGGAGAGCAGGGGTTATCTTTGGAGTGTAACTTTCTTGCCCTAACTAGAGTGGTGGTTTCTGCCTGGCTTTGGCGCAAGCCTCAGCCAACCAGAGATCCCATTTCTAACACTGGAAGCAACAAAAGGATGAGGACTTGTGTTTGCGCAGTACCACAGAGACAACTGGCTCCACTACAAAACTCTGCATTTTAGATAGTCACATGGAAAGGGATTATTGTTTCTAAGTTTGTTCTAAATGTAATTTTCTTGGAAATGTTTTTCTTGTGCACTGTGAGTTGGGTGTCACTAGCTCGGGAGGGTAGATCGTCCCCTAAGTGCATTGTGAGTTTTCTGGATTCACCAGTAGGGCGGGATTCAGTGGAAGCAACAAAAGTGTGTGTCTGGATTCACCAGTGAGGGTGGGATCCAGTGGTAGCAGCATAAGTGTGTCCAATGCATGTGTTCCCCGTCCCGTTCCCAGAGTATGGTACCTGTTGCTCAGTAATAGGGGTGCAGGTTGAGATTCAGGGGCGGTAGATACTGTCTCACAGGTCTGGGGAGGGTGTATGTGGATGAATGGTGTGAGTTCTCTGGGATAGGGACCTTGCTGAATGATTGGGTGTGAGTTCTCTGGGATGGGGAGCTTGCTGAATACTTGGTTTGAGTTCTCTGAGATGGGGAGCTTGCTGAATACTTGGTGTGAGTTCTCTGAGATGGGGTGCTTGCTGAATACTTGGTGTGAGTTCTCTGAGATAGGGAGCTTGCTGAATATTTGGTGTGAGTTCTCTGTAATAGGGAGCTTGCTGAATAATTGGTGTGAGTTCTCTGGGATGGGGAGCTTGCTGAAGACTTTAGTGTGTACAACTGTTGTAGCTCAGACACCTAGGTTCCTTGTGTTAAACTTTTCTCGAGAACGTCCGGCAAAGTGCAGCCTACTTTTGATTTCTGTGGTCTGTTTAGATACAGTATGTTAGAGTTGGTAAGGTTCTGTTAAGAGAGAGACATAGACGTGGGGGGTGATTCCAAAAGGAGTGGCTGAGGTGTCTTCTAGCCCAGCGTGGTGGGAGAGGTTCAGTGTAGCCCAACTAGGTCCTGGAGTAGGGGCCCAAGTCCTGTCTCAGAGGAGAAGGAGTGGGAGGAACTGAGTGTCTCCAGGTCCCCGAAACCCAGTCTCAATGCCGGGATTGTTTCTTAAGGGGAAGAGGTGTGGCGCCGCGGCCAGGGCGACTGACGCTGGAATCTGGGGACCACGGTTCGATCCCCGGCTCCGGCGGCAGGTTAGCCCAGCACCATGTGACTCTGGGCAATAGCTCGCTTAATCTTCCCGACGGCCCCCAGCGCCTAGAGACCCTTACGGGTGATTGTGCGCTTTACAAATGTGGACTTTACTTTACTTTAAGGAAACATCAGGTCGGGGGCCTAGACTGTACTAATAGGCCATTTGAGGAGGATCTCCCAGTAAAAACAAAACACACAAGGTAGGGGAGGGCCTGAGGGGAATCGTGTTTATAGACTATTTTGGTACCTTGTCCCCCAACTTAGCAATGAACAACACGAAAGATACCAGAAGTCTGCATACAGGAGCCTAAATAGTGCTCACTCTGTAAAACAAAACCAAAAGGTTAATGTTCAGGTCATAACAATCCTAATTGATATGTGACCGCAGGAGAAGAAGAAAGATCAGAAAGGTAGCCTCAAAAGTGCTAGAAAAAATCCCCATCAGCCCGCTCAATAGCGAAGTATCGTCATCTGGGTAGTATGGTTGACAAATGTGGTATCCAGAGTGCCCTTCCTTAGGAACAACCCAAGGCTAGCAAAACTTGGACCATCACGTTGACCCTCAACCAACAGAGATGCAGACTGAAAGGGTTAAGTTGCAGTGCTCAGAAAATTGTGAAAAAGGAAAAGAACCAAAACTCTAAATCTAAGTGTTCTAAAAATACCTACCTTGATGTCATGGGAAAAACTTTATTGGGTCTGACCATCAAGGTGGTATGGTTAAAAGCAGAGTGAAAAATAGCATGCAAGGAATTGCTATTCACCATGAATCTTATTTGGTCGACATGTTTCAGCCTACATAGGCTTTCTTCAGGACCTATGATGCACTACTGCAACATCAACTTACTGCGTCATAGAAACTAATAAGTGGTTCAAAACTCCTCTATAATAGGGAGTTGGGTGTCTTCTCCCAAATTGTAGGGAGGAATAACCTCACCTCACCTGGCACTTGCTCACAGTGAAGGAGGCCACGCACACTCCGTCGTTGCCTCGCTCTGGGAAGTGAGCCCTCGGCTCACTTCCCAGAGCGAGGCAACGACGGAGAGTGCAATTTGGGAGAAGACACCCAACTCCCTATTATAGAGGAGTTTTGAACCACTTATTAGTTTCTTTGACGCAGTAAGTTGATGTTGCAGTAGTGCATCATAGGTCCTGAAGAAAGCCTATGTAGGCTGAAACATGTCGACCAAATAAGATTCATGGTGAATAGCAATTCCTTGCATGCTATTTTTCACTCTGCTTTTAACCATACCACCTTGATGGTCAGACCCAATAAAGTTTTTCCCATGACATCAAGGTAGGTATTTTTAGAACACTTAGATTTAGAGTTTTGGTTCTTTTCCTTTTTCACAATTTTCTGAGCACTGCAACTTAACCCTTTCAGTCTGCATCTCTGTTGGTTGAGGGTCAACGTGATGGTCCAAGTTTTGCTAGCCTTGGGTTGTTCCTAAGGAAGGGCACTCTGGATACCACATTTGTCAACCATACTACCCAGATGACGATACTTCGCTATTGAGCGGGCTGATGGGGATTTTTTCTAGCACTTTTGAGGCTACCTTTCTGATCTTTCTTCTTCTCCTGCGGTCACATATCAATTAGGATTGTTATGACCTGAACATTAACCTTTTGGTTTTGTTTTACAGAGTGAGCACTATTTAGGCTCCTGTATGCAGACTTCTGGTATCTTTTGAGGATCTCCCAGTGTCTGGAGAACGTGGAACATCTGTAAGCAGGGTTCCAGTAGTTCTGGTGTCTGGCAGTACCGCTCCAGTTGGGAGGGTGCAGAAGTCCAGGCAGAGGGGTGCGAGGGGGATAGACTCCCCAGTGAAAGAACCAGTGGGTCAGGGGCCAGCCAGAAGAGCTGTGTCGAAGGGGAGTGACCATGGTAAGGCACTTCTGTCCTGAGTGACAGGGAGACTTGTTACACGACACATCAGTTATGTGTCACCCTCAAGAAAGTCCTGGTCCGCCAGGCATCTGACCAAAGGGTACATCCCTCGGTTTGGGTGCCAGTAGCCGGTGGTTCCAGATCTGGACGTAAGGGCAACTGTAAGCAGTGTCCTGAATTTACAAGAAGAAACTTCCGCCTGAAGAGAAGGAACTGGGTAATCTGCAGGAGGAATACTGTCCCTGACCTTGGGGATTAGCCTGCAGTGGTTGCCTTGCTGCTGAAGGAGAAGAGAAAGCCTTAGACTTTATTTTCAACTTGTAAAGTCCTGGTGCGACAGGCATCTGACCAAAGGGTCTGTCCCTAGGTTGGGGAGCCTGGTTCAGGTGTTAGCCTGTCCTGGACGGAAGGGCGACTGTAGCCAGTGTCCTGGCCGGTTTGTCTTCTAGGGGTGGGAAAGAGGAGGGGAGGGTGAGAGACATAGCCTGGGGAGAAGAGGGGAAGGGTGACGGGGACACAAACCGGTGGACGAGTCAAGGCACCGTCCAAAGTCCAGTAAGCTGTGATCCCAAGGGAAGTAGTATCCCTTCCCTATCTCTATTGCGAAAGGCTCCCTTTACGCAGTGGACTCTCTCAGAGAGGTCTCTGAGACTCCAAGGCCTACAAACTGGATCCTTCCCCAACAAGGGGAGAGGGAGTGCTTTGGCAAGGGGTGCCATATCATACCTCAAGTGTGAGTGGCCCCCTTAGCACAGTGGACACACTCAGCGGGTTCGCTGAGACTCCAGAGTATAAATGTTGGATCTTTCCCCAACAAGGGGAGAAGGAGTGCTTAGTCAAAGGGCACAACGGACAGGAGGTAGGCAGAGTAGCAGGCAAGGGGAGAGATTCAAGGGAGAGAGGATAGGGGCTAGGGAAGAGACAAATAAGGAGAGACAAAAAGAAGTCTGCCTAAAGACCGACTGGGTAGGTGACGACCAAGGAGGGAATCCAAGGCCCATCTCCCCTATAGCTAAACCAAGTAGCTCCATCGGGCATCAGACAAAATAGTTCAGTCTCAAAACATTGAGAGAGGAGGGAGGGAGAGACATAAATAGAGTGAGGATGCGGTAGGAGACGAAAGGAGAGACGACAGGAAGTGCAACAATGTGGTTCAACAATATACTAGAAGAAGATCAACAAGTAAACATTAAATCAAACAATCAGCAATAAAATTAGGGGAGGAGTGAAAGGCGAGGGAAGGTAGTGGGGGTAGGGGAGGAGAGGGAGTGTTGATAAGGGAAGAGACAACGATAGAGACGAAAGGGAGTCTGACTAAGGTTCAAAGAAAAACAGGGTGGGGACAAAGGGCAAGGGCATGGGAGGGCAGAGGACAGAAGCTGAATAGAGTTGGAGCGGAGAGGGGGGAAGGTTGCATAAGGTTTGAACAGACAGAGGCACATATCTCCTGCCTGGGGGCTGTATTGTCTTGTTGGAGAATGCGGGCAGTGAGACTCTGTTCATCTCCGATGGGTGAAAAAGCTGGCGTAAGCGAATCCTTTGTTTCTAAGTTTGTGTCTTTATTGCTGGCCATTTTGGGGTCAGGCGGCTCCTTCTCAGTAGTGCGAGCTGGGGCTTTACAACAGTTGCTGCAATCACCCGGGACACTGCGCGGCGTACGAGGCAGTGAGGAGTGTGTTGCTCAGCGGGTGTCCTGCCCAGGGGAAAAGGAGTGAGGGGTTGACCGGTGCACATCAGTCTATCTTGTGGCTCGGGTCGTCAGTGCACTGCTCAGGGTATGTTCCCCGCAGCACCTAGGTCCTCCAAAGCAGTATTCCCTGAGAGTATGTTCAGGAGGTATTCAGTTCAACAATGAGGCCTCGCCGGACCCCTCAGCCAGAGAAGTGGTGAATTAGATCCCAGGTGGTAGACCAGTTGATGGAGAGAGGTCCTAAACTGGTGGGAGAGTTGTGTTCTGGAGGGTGCTTCTCCTGGGTGAGTGCGCGACCCCAGAAGTAGAGGTAGAGTGGGGTATTCTTGCCCGTGACCTCTGGTCAGCCTGAGGGTGCGGTCCCTGTGTTGAAGGATCAGTGGTAGTTTGGAACTACACTGAGAAAGGGAGTGGAGAATGGCTATTGTATGCCAGGGGTTACCACCCCCACTGTGTGGATTGGTAAGGACCAGTGGTATCTGGGTGGCCTAGGTCCTGGTCCTAGCCACGGACAACTAAGGAGTACCAGTGGGGTAGCCTAATTCGGCCTGAACTTTTTTTTTATGTGTATGTTGGTTTTGTGGAACAACATGGCGTAGAACCGCAGGGTGTCCCTGCAGTGCAGGCCTGCGTCTGTCTTCTATCGCCCAAAGCAGGGAAGCCCATCACAGTGGTGATTGGTCTGCCCTGCGTTTTGGCTGGAAGGGGGTTGTGTTGGACTTTGCCCTTCTGGCAGGTTCACCCCTGAACTTTTTGCATTGAACTCTGAGGCAGGGCTCGACAAATCCACTCGCCCGCTCTCATTTGCGAGGGAGAATAGATGAAGACGAGCTATTTTTAGGTCCTACTCGCCCTTTCTGGCGAGTAGGAAGCCAAACTAACTTTTGTCCTCTGTCTTTGAAAACGGAGCAAAAGTGACAAGATAACAAGATTTAAAGGCATTTTTATTGCTCACAAAGAGACTGAGCAATAAAGATGCCTTTCAATCTTGTTAACTTGTCACTTTTGCTCCATTTTCAGAGACAGAGGTCAAGTAGGCTGCAGTTGGGTCGAGGGGATTTTCCAAGTTACTAGACCTGCAGGACTAGTACAATTTTTCAGATTTGTCAAGCCCTGTGAGATAAGTATAGTGATTTCTGGTCTTTGCGCATTTTAGCACTGAGGCGCAGTGTAAAGTACGTGCGCTCTCTTAGTGTGTGTGTGAGATTGGCCTGCCCTCCCATAGGAATGCATGGGGGATATGTGTGTCCATGATAGTTCCTGATGTGTGGGGAGTGCAGGGTTGAGTTTGGTATGTGCGGACTTGTGTGATTAAATGCTACGTGATGATGTGCGCGGATTTATTGTGTCTAGTGTGGAAGTGCCACTTCTAGAAGTTGGCATGTCTGTGCAGTTAATGTGAATTGACTGTCTGGCTTGTGATTGACTGGAGCTGGCTGGTGTGCCTGGCTCCAGGAGTCAGGATGGGTCTGCCCCCGGTGGTGTATGGAGGGATCTGCATGTTGATTTGAGGGAGGAGTGCACCTGGGACCTGAATAGGGCAAGGCCTTCCCTCCACAATGCTGGCTCCGCCCCCTGTGGTGCGTCTGAAGTCCCTAGCCTGTCCTGTGAATGGGGAGAGTGGCTGAGTACAACAGAGTGCTCCTGAACCAGCTGCGTCTGGTTTTCCCCCACCCTGCACCCTAGAGACAAAGGGATTTGGTGCATAAAAAGAGGCTGTGATCTCATGTTAGATGTTCTTGTGTTCCTACTTGAATCTACCAGGGGCGTGCTGCTGCTGGGGCCCAGGGGAAGGATTGCGTCCCTGGGCCCTGCCCAGCCCCTGGATTGCTGATGGACTTTGTGCTGGGACCCCTCTGCCTTGCCTGGGGGGACTTCATTATTTGCTATTCCTGGAACCCCTTTGGCCTTTCTTCCCAGCCCCCAGGACCTTTTGTAAGATGGGAGCGCTGGGCTCCTTTTCCTCGTGTCCCTGTGAGAGGAAATCCCCAGCGTAGGGATCCCCCCTGTGGCCCCTTCATCGCAGGTGCCCACCCTGCATTATGCCTGTGTTTTTATCTTTTAAATAGCAGGAGCCTATCCTGCTTTATCATCCACTTCGGAGGGAGCCTACCCCTCCTTTGCGCTCTTTTGAACTTATTTATTTATTTTGCGGGTGCCCACCCCGCTATTTATAATTTACTCGAGGGAGCCTACCCCTCTTTTAAGCTGAATTCACTGCCGCGGCCGGGGCGGAAGTCAGGTGCCTCTCGCCCGGGACATGTGCGGGGCCTGGTGCACTTCGTTTCCGCTTCCCCTCTCTGCCTGGGGGGAAGCTGGGTCGCGGGGATCTCCCAAGGAGGGAGAGAAGGAGCATGGCGGACCGGCAGGGCTCCTATGAGCTGAGGGAGCCCTGTAGCATCGAGAAGTTGTCTCCGGGGAAGTGCGGCGCAGCGAGGCCCGACCAGGCTCTCCGGAGCGAGAGAGCCCCGCCCGCTGCCGCCGCGCCGAGAAAATCCCCTGCAGCCACCCGGGTGAGGAGAGAAGTGGCGGCCAAGGCTGCTGATGCCAGAGCAGGGCTCCCATGAGTGAGGGAAGCCCCGCGTGTGAAGGAACCCCGCCGCAGAAAGGAAACCCACGAGTCCCCCGAGCCCTTGTGAGTGAAGGGGGGCTGCCGTCCTTGTCCTGCTCCGAGCCGGTGAGTCAGAGGCTGTTGGGAGTCCGTGCCTGAGCGAGGCGCAGTGTGGCATTTGTTGGACTTGGCCTTTCTGGCAGGTACACCCCTAAACTTTTTGCTTTTGATATGTGACTTGGTGCTATTGATTTTTGGCTTCTGCGCACTTTCACTGTGTCCCAGTGGAAAGTGCATGCGCACTCTGAGTGCGTGTGGTGAGATTGGCCTACCCTCCCATAGGAATGCATGGGGAATGTACGTGTCCCTGTTAGTTCCTGTTGCGTGGGGTGTGCATGTGCGAGTTTGTTATGTGCGGACTCGTGTGATTAAATGCTGCGCAATGATGTGTGCGGCGTTAATGTACCTAGTGTGGAAGTACCACTTCTAGAAGTTGGCATGTCTGTGTAAAAGGTAAATTGGCTGTCTGGCTTGTAATTGGCTGTGACTGGCTGGTCTGCCTGGCTCCATGAGTCATGATGGGTCTGCCCCGGTGGTGGATGGGAGATCTGCTTGTTGATGGCCGGGAGAAGTGCACCTGGGACCTGAATAGGGCTGGGCTTTCCCCCACACAATGCTGGCTCCGCCCCCTGTGGTGCGACTGATGACTCTACCCATCCTGTGAATAGGCAGAGGGGCTGAGCAAAACAAAGTGCTCAGGAACCAGTTATATCTGGTTCGCCCCTTGCCTGCACCCATGTAGACAAAGGATTTCTTGGTATAAGAAGGGGCTGTGACCCCATACAAATTGTTCTTCTCCGGATCCTAATTTGAGGGTGGGTCTGCTGCTGCTGGGTGCCAGGAGGACCGCCACTGGGGACTGCCTCCCTGCCTGGTGGGCCCTGTGAGCTGGCCCCTGGGCCCAGCCTTTGCCCCCCTGCCTGCCTAAGGACCTTGCTGGACTTCTTTTTGACTTGGAAACTTTGTCACTAAAGCGCCTGGGCAGCGCTGAATTTCCCTGCCCAGGAGCGCTGCTGTTCTCATCTGCAGCTCAGCGCTGCGATCCCTAACTCGAGGGATTCCCCGGCGTGGGGATCCCCCTGTTTTTGCCATTCAAGAGCAGGTGCCCACCCTGCATTTGACCCCGCGCATTTGTCCCGTTTCTGACCCCGCCGGGGAATTTTGCACTTCTAACGGGAGCACCCCCACTTTAGGGGTTAATCCAAGGGAGCCTATCCCTCTTGTGCCTGATTTTAAAACTTTATTTATCTAACGGGCGCCTACCCCGAACGTCTGCCAGGAATCACCACGCCGCCATTTTCCAGCGCGCCCCGGAGCCTAGAGGCTCGTCCACAGGGCCATGCTGCCATTGGCGGCCCCAAAGAAGAATCGCCGCGCTGCCATTGGCCAGCGTGCCCCGGAGTCTGAAGGCTCGTCCTAAGGGCCACGCTGCCATTGGCTGACCCGGAAAGCAAGGCAGGAAGAAGGACGGGAGCCTACCCCGCCTCCCTGCGACGCATTCCAGAGAGCGGAGGCCCGGAGGGAGAGAGCCGACCGGCAAGGCCTCCAGCCCGGTGAGTAAGGGCTCGCTGGGTACCCCGCAAGGCCCAAGACCCCCCACTCTGCTCGAGCGGCCCCTGCCTGATAGGGGGGCTCGCTCCACCGTCGGGGGCACTTCTTTCACTAAAGAGCGGCCCCGGGAAGCAGCAGGCCGCTCCCCCCTTTACTCTTGTTTCCGGGGGCATTCTTTATTTAGCCCACGAGGGCTTCGGGGCAGTTGTAATTTGGAGCCCCGAGGCTCCCAGGGGACATTTTGTTTTAGAGCCTAAAAGGCTGAGGGGCATTTTGTATTTAACGCCCACACGGGGCTCCTACGTCCCGGGAGCATTTGTTGCGGGCCCACGAGGGTCATGGGGGCATTTCCAGCAATCGAGTACCCCGAGCGGGACTCCAACGACAGGGGCAGTTTCCCAGAGGTAGAGCGGCCCCGGTTGGCAGCGGGCTGCTCCCCCCCCAGTTGTTTCCTCAGAGCCCACGAGGCTCCAGCGAACCCATTGTTTAGAGCCCACGAGGAGGCTCAGAAGGCACGCTGGTGCCCATACGCAGTCCTACAGCTGCCCAGCACTTAGTGGGCAGCTGCTACGTTTAGGCCCTTGTGGCGCTTCTTTGGCTGCCCGCGCAGCCTGCCCTAACATTCTGGACAATGGGCATTTCAGCCCCTGAGAGGCCAGTTGGCCTGGGGGACAGTTCTACGTGTTTATGCCCTATGTGATTCTTTTTCGCAAATGTAATAACCTGCCTAATGTGATTTCTGCATCATGTATAATGTATTTGTGCCTATACCTCTGAATGTGTTTTTTATGCTTAGGAGGTTGTTTTTCCTAGTATAAGTTATATTGGTGAGTTCATGGTTCCCTGCGTGATACTTTCCAAAGGTGGTTAGGATTGCGTAGTTGGTACTTACTTTTCACCAGTGATTACTGGTTGTGTGCTACATTTGTTATTTGGTGCTACAGTTATTATATGTTCTATGCTCTAAGTGTTATTCCTACAAAGTGCTAATTCTACCAAGTGCTAGTTCTAAAGGTGTTTATTTCTGACAGTGGCCTACGTAGCCCTGTCCAGTGTACATACACCCCTGTAAATTCTGCCCATGCCTATGGCACAGTGTAAAGTGTGTATTTATTATCTAATGTGTTTGGTATAATACAAAGGCTATTTTTATATATAACCTTGTGTGGAGTTTCCTTTGAGGTGGGCCTTGGATGTTGCTGCTGGGTGCGCGCGCAAACGCTTTACACCTTGCATCCGGGATAAGCCTGACTGCTCGTGCCAAGCTACCAAAGGGGTGAGCAGGGGTTATCTTGGCGGGTGACTTCCTTGGTCTGACGTAGAATGGTGGATTCTGCCTGACTTTGGTGCAAGCCTTAGCCAACCACAAATCCCATTTCTAACAGCGGTGGTATGTAGAGGGGCCCCAGACGGCAGCGGGATGCTCCAACGTTTGGCTCAGTGTTTGAGGGGGTACACAATGGTTTAAAGGGTCCAGAGGGACCCATGTCCGCTCCCCCCATTTGGCAACATTATTGAGAGCTCCAGCAGTGCTCTACAGCGTTTGGCGGCATAATCACTTTAGGAGCCAGCGGGCTCCATGGCACAGGTCTATGTTTAGAGCCCGATGGCTCCACAGTGTGGCCCCCCTATTTCCAGAGCCTAGGTGGTTCCAACGTTTGAGTGCATATGTATTCAAGAGCCTAACCATGTCCCCAACGTTTGGGGGTACCTTTGATGGTTTAAGGAGCCAGAGGGCTCCTGGGCGCAGTTGATTTAGAGCCAGATGGCTCCAACCTGTGCCGCAGTAATGTTTCCTGAGCCTAGAGGGCTCCAACCCTTTTCGCAGTTTGTCCTAAGGGCCAGTGAGGGCCCATGTTGCAGTTCTGATTCCCAGCTGCCCAGCAAGTAGTGGCCAGCTGCTACATTTAGGCTTTTCTTTCTAGGGACATGTACTTTACATCTAGGAGTGAGACACACTCCTTCATCCCTACCTTGGCCTTCCCCAGCTGCGCAGCAATTAGTGCCAGCTGCAGCCTTTAGGCCCTGTTCTTGTCCTCAGCTGCCCAGCAAGTAGTGGGCAGCTGCTATGTTTAGGTTCTGGCGCAGTGGTGCACCCTGGACCCTAATGTAATTTATGCTCTAATGTGATTTAAGCGCTATTGTGATTTATGTGCTAATGCTTCGGGTGTTAGGAAATGTACTGTGTATAGTATGTTTTGCGTACCCTGTTTTGATACCTCTAGATATGGTTTATGTATAGGAGGTTGTTTTACCTGTTTAGGTTTGTGATAGGAAGATAATACTTCTCTGTGTGAGTTACGCCCCTAGTGTAAGGTTTTACTTAGGTGGTGAGGGTCTAAGGTAATTAGACTTGTGGGATACTGTGTATGATGGATTTCATGGCGCAGGCCGTTGCAAAGTACAGTGATTTACCAGTGGTTACTGGTTGTGTTCTACCATTATTATTTGGTGCTACAATTATTCTATGATCTAAGTGCTATTCCTACAAAGTGCTGGTTCTACCAAGTGGTTATTCCTGACAGTGGTCCATGTGGCCCTGTCCTGTGTACGTAATCCCTTATAAATATTGCCCGTGCCAGTTGGCACAATGTATATGGTGTGATTGTTATCTGATGTGTTTTGATAATACAAAAGCTATTGTTGATATAACCTTGTATGGAGTTCCTTTTGTGGGGGGCCTGGAATTTTGTCGCTGGTGGGTGCTGGTGCAAATTCTTAACTTACATTGCCTCCGGGATCAGCCTTCCTGCTCGCGTCCTTTTGCCAAGGGGGTGAGCAGGGGTTATCTTTGGAGTGTAACTTCCTTGCCCTAACTAGAGTGGTGGTTTCTGCCTGGCTTTGGCGCAAGCCTCAGCAAACCAGAGATGCCATTTCTAACAGTGCACCAAAACCCTAATAACATAAGCACACTTGTTTGGTAGTGAAAATAAAGAGGTCTATGCGTTTCAAACCCCAATCAATATAGGGGTTCTCATCAGGACCAAGAGACTCTGTGGAGACAAAAACAGAAGAC
Source organism: Lissotriton helveticus (assembly GCF_964261635.1). Lineage (NCBI taxonomy): Eukaryota > Metazoa > Chordata > Amphibia > Caudata > Salamandridae > Lissotriton > Lissotriton helveticus. The sequence goes on along the minus strand of NC_136068.1, from coordinate 1,963,198,454 downwards.
AAAAATGTCATGACCTTGCTCTTACTATATTTGCCTGACGCTCCTCATCATCGACCACCAACAGCCACCACTTACCAATTTAAAGAACAGCCACAGCTGTGGACTTCCTTTGTTTTTTAGCTCTCTGTGTGATTCTAAGTAAGAAACAGAAAAAAACATGTCCTGTCGTCAAACTTATCGAGAAGCATATGTCGGAATGACCCATTGTTGACACTTGCACTTACTTCATACAGAAATTCCCAGTGGAGGATTTTTCATGCCACATGTTCAAAACACCTCTCTATGTGCCAATGCGCGGGCACCTATTTTAAAACACGGTGTGTAACAGTGAGTGTCTCATTCCCTCAAGTTGCACTTTTAAAATAAAAAGGATTTTACTTTTCCAGTCGATTCATAGCATACCTTCTGATTCCGGTGCTTGCACACGAAGTCGTGATTAATACCGCTTCCCCTCGCCGTGGTATTATGCAAGGCTTTCGCCAGCTGTAAACAAAAGATGGTATTTACTGCCCGCTCTTGCTGGAAATGCGGCATCCAATGTGGCCGGTTCACAAAGTTCCATAGCTTACTGTGATACTTTGCCGCCTGCTACCTTAATCTGCCTTGCTGGTGTGTGTTTGGTGACAACGCAGTGTGGATGCTGGAGTGTATATGGTGACAGCTCAGTGTGTATGCTTGAATGTGTTCGGTACCAGCGCAGTGTGGATGCTAGTGTGTATTTGGTGACAGCGCAGTGTGGATGTTGGAGTGTATTTAGTGACAGCGCAGTGTGGATACTGGAGAGTATTTGGTGACAGCACAGTGTGGATGCTAGTGTGCATTTGGTGACAGCGCAGTGTGGATGCTGGCGTGTATTTGGTGACAGCGCAGTAAGGATGCTGGAGTGTGTTTGGTAACAGCACAGTGTGGATGCTGGTGAGTATTTGGTAACAGCGCAGTGTGGATGCTGGAGTGTATTTGGTGACAGCGCAGTGTGGGTGCTGGAGTGTATTTGGTGACAGTGCACTATAGATGCTTGTTAGACCTGGCACCATTGGTGTGGGTCTCCCTTCCATTTTTGTTGCTGTTGCCTCATGTGTTTTTGCGGGTGTTAGCTGCTCAGAGCACTGTGCCACTGCCAACCAGTGCCACAGTTCAAGTGCTCTCTGTATAAAGTGTATATGTTGATTGGTTACCATGATTGGCTTACTTGGTTTACTGTCAGACCCCAGTAAAGTGCACCAGGAGTGACCAGGGCTTGTAAATCCAAATGCTGCTAGTGGGCTTGCAGCACTGGTTGTGCCACCCACAGAAGAAGCCCTGTAAAATGTGTCTAAGGACTGCCATTGCGGAGCCTGCGTTCAGTCTGGTACTGTCATGCTGACTGGGCAAGTGCACCCACTTGCCAGTCCCTAACGTTCCCTTTACTTCATGTGAGTCACGCCTATGGTAGGCCCAAGGGTGCGTTGTAAGCATAAGGTAGGACAAGCCCTGATGTGTGTGGCATGTCCTATTAGTGAATTACAGCCATTTACGTTTTTCACTATTGCAAGGCTACCTGTTCTCATAGGCCAGAATGGGCTGTTGGAATTGTTACATCCTATGATCCTAACAGACTCAGGGAACACGGTAGAAATTCGAGTTTAGTATGCCTGAACTGATAAAATACATCTTTTAGTAAGGTTTGTTTTAATATTCTGTGTTTGCAAATACCACTTTTAGAAAGTTGGTATTTGCTTGCCTAACCATTTCAGGCCGCCTCTGCTCTAATGTGTATCTGATGTCTGGTTTCTGTGAGTGACAGGGCTGGGGAATTCCAGGAGACAGGCTGGGGCAGTGTTAGAAATGGGATCTCCGGCTGCCCAAGGCTTGCGCCAAAGCCAGTCAGAGACCACCACTTTAAGTCAGGGCAAGGGAGTTACACGCCAAAGATAACCCCTGATCACCCTCTAGGTAGCGTGACGCGAGCAGCAAGGCTAATCTCGGAGGCTATGTAGGTTAATTGTTTGCGCGCGCACCCAGCAACAACACCCAAGGCCGACCACAAAGGAAACTCCACACAAGGTTATATATAAAAATAACCTTTGTATTATACCAAACACATTAGATAAAAACACACACTTTACAATCAATCAATCAATCATCGGAATTTGTATAGCGCGCTACTCACCCGTAGGGTCTCAAGGCGCTGAGGGGGGGGGGTTGCTACTGCTCGAACAGCCAGGTCTTGTGTTGTTTCCTGAAGGAGAGATGGTCCCGGGTCAGCCATAGGTGAGTGGGGAGGGAGTTCCAAGTCTTGGCCGCCATGTAGGAGAAGGATCTTCCTCCGACGGTGGATTTGTCGGTTTTTTGGGACGGAGGCGAAGGCGAGTCTGGCGGATCGGAGCTGGTGGGTGGGTGTGTAGAATGTGAGCCGGCTGTTGAAGTACTTCGGTCCCGTGTCGTGGATAGCCTTGTGTGCGTGGGTGAGGAGTCTGAACGTGATCCTCTTGTTGACGGGGAGCCAGTGCAGGTCTTTCAGGTGAGCAGAGATGTGGCTGTGGCAAGGGATGTCCAGGATGAGTCGTGCTGAGGCGTTCTGAATGCGCTGGAGTCTTTTCTGGAGTTTGGCTGTGGTTCCAGCGTAGAGGGTGTTCCCATAGTCCAGATGGCTGGTGACGAGGGCCTGGGTGACCGTCTTTCTGGTTTCGGTGGGGATCCATCGGAAGATCTTTCGGAGCATGCACATGCCAACAGGCATGGACAGAATCTAAAGGGGATTATGTACATGGGACAGGGCCACGCGGGCCAATGTCAGAAATAGGCACTTTTAGAACTAGCACTATGTAGGAATCGAATACTTGTAGGAATAACACTTAGAACATAGAACACTTGTAGCACAAAATAGCAAATGTAGAACACAATCCAGTAACCACTGGTAACAGGTAAGTACCACCTACGCAACCCTAACCACCTTAGGAAAATATTACAAAGGGAACCAGGACCTCACTAGCAACACCTGTACTAGGAACGACAACCACCTAAGTATCACAATACATTTAGGGGTATGGGCATAGGAACATTACACATGATGCATCACAACATTCAGAGGTGTAGGGAAGGAAACACATGATGCATAAACATACATTCAGTGGTGTAAGAACAAGGCACATGATGCATAAAAACAAATTCATAGGTGCAGCACAGAATAATTTGCAGAAATTACATAAGCCACAACCTGTGACTGTCCCCAGGCCAACTGGCCTCTCTGGGGCTAGGATGCCCTGTGTCCCAATGTCAGGGCCTAAATGGAGCAGCTGCCCACTAAGTGCTGGGCAGCTGTAGAGATGATTTGGCCAACACGGTGGAGCCCCGCAGGCTCTGGCCACCAAGCACTCGAGGCCCCGTGAGCCTTGCTGGGCTCGAGAACACTGTGGGGCAAGGTAGGAGCGGGCCGCTGCCTTCCGGGGCCGCTCTTCCATGAAGACAAAATGCCCCCTTGGGGCCTCTCAGGGCTCGGAGCCTCCTGGGCTTTGCAGAAAGAATGGCCTGGGAGCCTCGTGGGCTCTAGATAAGTAAAATGCCACCTTTGTTGGAGTCCCCCTCTCTGGGGACTAAAAATTATAATGCCGCCAAGAGCCTCTCTGGCTCTAATCAATAATGCCCCCTGAGCTGGAGTCCCTCGCTGGGGACTCTAAATCCAAAAATGCCCCCTAGAGCCTCGGGGCTCTAAAACAAAGCAATGCCCCTTTCAGTGGATTTCCGCTCGGGGGACTCAGTGAATAATGGCCCCAAAATCAGGAGGAGCCTCGTGGGCTTGAAGAAATGTGCCTGGAAGCAGAGGAGCGACCTGCTGTGCCCTCCGGGGATGCTCCTCGCCTGAATCAGATCCCCTGCACTCACCGGTCTATTCTCTTTGCCGGTCGGGTCCACAGGAGAGCTCCCGCTCCTCGGGGCTCCCCCTCTCCACCTGTCGACGGCACTCCGGGGCTCCTCTTCACTTTTGGGGGCCTCGAGAGAAAGGCGCCGGCCTCATCTTCAGGCGTCGGGGGAGGCGGGGTGAGCTCCCGTCCTCCCAGGTTCCTTCTCCGTGCTGCGGCCAATGGGAGCATGGCCCTGGGCGCCGAGCCTCTGGTTCCGGGACGCCTAAGCCAATGGCAGTGCGGCTCCCCTCTGACGTCAGCGGGGAGCCGGCGCGGGGCTCCGGGGACTCCTGGCCGATCGGCTGGAATTTTGAGGGGTAGGCTCCTTATTTAGAACTCGGTCTCTGGCAGGGTGAAACAAGGGGTAGGCTCCCTCCAGACGCTCACCAACCCCCAGCCAAAGAGACCACAAGCACCCTACTCAGGATGCAAAATAAAGCGATCCCAGGCGCTAGGGGGGACAATATAGCGCTAGAGGGAAAATAAAGCTCTCTCAAGCGCTAGGGGCAAAATAAAGCGCTTCAAGGCACTAGTGGCACCAAAGTCTAGCAACAAAGTCCTTCAGGAGGTGGGGGGGCAAGGCTGGGCCCAGAGCCAGCTCACAGGGTCCTCCTAGGCAGGGAGGCAATCCCCAGTGGCAGTCCTTCTAGCGCCCAGCAGCAGCAGCAGGCCCCCCTCGCTTGGATCAAGAAGAAGAACATTTTTCAAGGGGACACAGCCCCTTTTTATACATGAAAATCCTTTGTCTGTGTGCAGGGTGGGGGAAATATCAGTCGCAGCTGGTTTTGGAGCACTTTGTTTTCCTCAGCCACCCTTTCCATGCCCTAGGCAGGCTAGGGTCATTAGAAGCACCACAGGGGGCGGAGCCAGCATTGTGTGGGGAAAGCCCAGCCCTATTCAGATCCCAGGTGTACTCCTCCCTCACATCACTCATGCTAATCTCAACACTCACCACCAGTGCAGACCCATCCTGACTCCTGGAGCCTGGCACACCAGCCAGCTCCAGCCAATCACACGCCAGACACAAATTACACAAATATGCCAACTTCTACAAGTGGCACTTCAACACTAGACACAATCACGCCGCATACATCATTGCGCAGCATTTAATCACACGAGTCCGCAGATACCAAACTCAAGCCTGCACACCTCATGCATCAGTTACTACCAGGGACACAGACATTCCACATGCATTCCTATGGGAGGGCAGGCCAATCTCACCACACGCACGCAGAGTGCGCACGCACTTTCCACTGGGACACAGTGAAAGTGCGCAGAAGCCAAAAATAACTAACACTAAGTCACAATTTAAACGCAAAAAGTTTAGGGGTTCACCTGCCAGAAGGGCCAAGTCCAACACAACCCCCTTCCAGCCAAAACGCAGGGTAGACCAATCACCACCATAATGGGCTTCCTTGCTTTGGGCGATAGAACACGGACGCGGGCCGCAACTCCAGGGACACCCTCCAGTTCTACGCCACGGTGAATGCATGGGGTTCTTTCCACAACCACTGTCTGGACCAACTGGGCTACCCCACTGGTACTCCCAAGCTGTCCGCGGCCAGGACCAGGCCCAAGGCCACCTAGGTGCCACTGGTCTCTGCCTATTCACAGAGTGGGGGGTAGTAACCCCTGGTACATAGTAGCCATTTTCCACTCTTCCTATCTGTAGGACAGGGCTAGACTGCCACTGGTTCTCCAGCCTAGGGTCTACACCCTCAGGCGGACCAGGAGTCTCAGGGGAGGCTCTCCCCCCCACCTCTTCATCTAGGGTTCCTCCTCCCCTTGCGAGGGGTACCCTTAGAATGCCATTCTCCCGACCTAGGGTTTAATCCCTCAGGTTGCTCCGGGGTCAAAGGAGGGCTCTCCCACTCTCTGCACCCCCTTCCAGAGTTCTACACCCTCCCAACTGGAGCGGTACCCCTGGAAGATGCACCGGTCAGGACGCTGGTCACTGACGTCCTACCCTTCAGGTCAGGCGGATCCTGAACCTGGCCTCCCAACCTCTGGTCTAAAACCTATGGTGGAATAATTGCCTGGCACTCCAGGACTTCTGGGGACTCACACACCATCCCCCTGAGGCTGACACATGACTCATATGTCGTGTGACTGTTTGTCTGGCACAGATCCCCTGTCCCCTGTCCACCTGACAGTGTGAGAAGATCCCCCAGAACAGAAGTGGTGTCACCATGGTCACTACACGGGAACTTCGCCCAACTGGGTAGTCCCTGACCCACTGGTTCTTCCACTGGGGAACTCATCCCCCAATCACTCCTCAATTCGGACTCCTGTGCCCTCCCAACTGGAGTAGCACTGCCGGACACTAGAACCACTGGAGCTCTGTTTACAGATGCTTCAGGTTCTCTAGACACCAGGTGATCTTCCTCAAATGGACTAACAGGACAGCTTAGGTCCCCAACCTGGTGTTCCCTCAAGAAACCACCCAGGTTCTGAGATAGGGCTTCGGGCATTATGGTGACTCTCAGCCACCCACTCACTCCTGCTCCACTGAGACAGGTAGTAAGCCTCTACACCCCCCTCGCTATACTGGGACCTAGCTGGGCTACTCTGAACCTCTCCCACCACGCTGGGCTGGAAGATACCTGAACCACTACTTTCGGAATCACTAAACAATGACTCTAAACAACCTCTGGCACTTTCCCAGCATTCGGCTTCCTCTGCAAGGGTGTCTGGATCAGTCAACCCATATTCTAACAGGTGTTGGCGCAACCCTGGCAAACAACTATTGAGCACCTGCTCTCGGAGAACCAGATCAAACAGTTTGACATAATCAGATTCCGTTTGAACAACTGACCAATCAGACAGTGCATCTTGACATTCATCCACAAACTCCACCCCAAGACTGGTGAGACAGTTTCCTACTGCCCCTGAATCTCAACCTATGCTCCTCTTCTTGGGAAACAGGTACCATACTCTGGGAACTGGGAATGGGACTTCCTGCACTGAAGTATATATTGCTGCCACCACTGGACTCAACCCTCCCTGGGGAGTCCAGAAAATTATAACTGCGCGCAGGCGATAGTCTACCCTCCAGAGCTAATTTCTCTCTGGTGAAGGCCCTCTCAGCCTCCTCTATCCTCTCCTGCGCTAAGACCCTCTCAGTCTCTAGATTTTGTTGCTCAAGGGCCAACGAACGTCCTAAGACTCAACTCATGAGCCCATAATGCCATTTGCTCCCCTAAGGCTAACTTCCTATTCTCCTCTGGGGACAGGGAAAGGGATGAGGTGCTGCTTCCTACACTGGACCCAGCATGGGAATCCCTATCTATGGGGTCTTCACTATCTGCTGGCTCCCATGCAGTGTCATCTTCTCCCTCCTCACTGCGCTCAAGATCCCCTTGATCCTTTTGCCATAGGATCAGGCTGTTCCTAAGTTCGGACTGATTGTCTGACTCATCCACCCCTACGTCTCTCTCTTCACAGAACCTTACCAACTCCAACACACTGTATCTAAACAGATCACAGAAATCAAAAGCAGGCTCCATTTTTGCGGACATTCTTGAGAAAAGTTTAACACAGGGAACATAGGGGTTTGAGCTAAAACAGGAGTACACAATTCACAGAAATATTCAGCAAGCTCCCTATCCCAGAGAACTCACACTCACTTGCCTAGTGCCACACACCATTCATCCACACACAACCCCCCCCTCGGACTGGTAAGGCAGTTTCTACCACCCCTGATTTCTCAACCTGACCACAGGTGACACATGTCCCAAACTCTGGGTGCGGGCGGGGAACAAATGTACTGGACACTATTAGAAAATGACACTCTTAGGAGAAGAAATAATGGACTTCAAAAAACAATAATCCCCAAAATGTGATTATCTAAAATGCAGAGTTTTGCGGTGCGGCCAGTTGCCACTGCGGTGCAGCGCAAACACAATCCGGATCCTCACCGCTGCCGCCAATGTTGGAGTCCCCCTCTCTGGGGACTCTAAATTATAATGCCGCCAAGAGCCTCTCTGGCTCTAAACAATAATGCCCCCTGCGCTGGAGTCCCTCGCTGGGGACTCTAAATCCAAAAATGCCCCCTAGAGCCTCCGGGCTCTAAAACAAAGCAATGCCCCTTTCGGTGGAGTCCCGCTCGAGGGACTCAGTGAATAATGGCGCCAAAATCAGGAGGAGCCTCGTGGGCTTGAAGAAATGTGCCTGGAAGCAGAGGAGCGACACGCTGCCCTCCGGGGACGCTCCTCACCTGAATCAGAGCCCCCGCACTCACCGGTCTATTCTCTTTGCTGGTCTGGTCCACAGGAGAGTTCCCGCTCCTCGGGGCTCTCCCTCTCCACTTGTCGGTGGCACTCTTGGGCTCCTCTTCACTTTTGGGAGTCTCGGGGGAAAGGCCGTCCACCCAGGTTCCTTCTTCATGTGGCGGCCAATGGGAGCGCGGCCCTGGGCGCCGAGCCTCCGGCTCCGGGACGCCTAAGCCAATGGCAGCGCGGCTCCCCTCTGACATCAGCGGGGAGCCGGCGCGGGGCTCCGGGGACTCCTGGCCGATCGGCGGGGATTTTGAGGGGTAGGCTCCCTCTTTAGAACTCGGTCTCTGGCGGGGTGAAATGAGGGGTAGGCTCCCTCCAGACGCTCACCAACCCCCAGCCAAAGAGACCACAAGCACCCTACTCAGGATGCAAAATAAAGCGCTCCCAGGCGCTAGGGGGGACAATAAAGCGCTAGAGGGAAAATAAAGCGCTCTCAAGCGCTAGGGGCAAAATAAAGCGCTCCCAGGCGCTAGTGGCACCAAAGTCCAGCAACAAAGTCCTTCAGGAGGTAGGGGGGCAGGGCTGGGCCCAGAGCCAGCTCACAGGGTCCTCCTAGGCAGGGAGGCAATCCCCAGTGGTGGTCCTTCTGGTGCCCAGCAGCAGCAGCAGGCCCCCCTCGCTTGGATCAAGAAGAAGAACATTTTTCAAGGGGACACAGCCCCTTTTTATACGTAAAAATCCTTTGTCTGTGTGCAGGGTGGGGAAAAAACAAGTCGCAGATAGTTTTGGAGCACTTTGTTTTCCACAGCCACCCTTTCCATTCACTAGGCAGGCTAGGGTCATTAGACGCACCACAGGGGGCAGAGCCAGCATTGTGTGGGGAAAGCCCAGCCCTATTCAGGTCCCAGGTGTACACTCCCTCACATCACTCATGCTAATCTCAACACTCACGACCAGGGCAGACCCATCATGACTCATGGAGCCTGGCACACCAGCCTGCTCCAGCCAATCACACGCCAGACACAAATTACACAAATATGTCAATTTTTAGAAGTGGCACTTCCACACTAGACACAATCACGCCACATACATCATTGCGCACCATTTAATCACACAATTCCGCACACACCAAACTCGAGCCTGCACTCCTCATGCATCAGGAACTACCAGGGACACGTACATTCCCCATGCATTCCTATGGGAGGGCAGGCCAATGTCACCACACGCACTTTCCACTGGGACACAGTGAAAGTGCGCAGAAGCCAAAAATAACTAACACTAAGTCACAATTTAAAAGCAAACAGTTTAGGGGTGAACCTGCCAGAAGGGCCAAGTCCAACAGGCAGCCAGGTTGTGAATAGGAAGATTACATCCAGATGGGTGGGAGGAGTGCACCTGGACTCTGAATAGGGCTGTGCTCTGCCACCACAATGCTGGCTCCACCTCCTGTGGAGCGTCTGATGTCTCTGCCCTGCACTCTGATAGAAGAAGTCAGAATCATGTCAACAAAGTGCTCAAGAACTGGACTGAACTGGGGAAAGGGCCCCTGGCCTGGAAGAACAAAAGAATTGTGGTATAAGTATTGGGACCCTGCTCCCAAGAAATCAGATCCTACTGAAACAAGAAGAACCTCTGCCCGAAGAGAAGGAACTGGGAAAGCTGCAAGGAGGAGTACTGTCCCTGACCTGGGGGATTGGCCTGCAGTGGTTGCCTTGCTGCGAGAGGAGAGGAAAAGACTAGAAAAGACTTTGTTCAACTTGTGCTTTTAAGATCTCCAAGGGCTTGTGGGTGAGCTTGCCCCCTGAACGGAGTCCCAGGACTATTAGACTCCCCTCACCTTCTCCAGAGCTGCTGGAAATTGCCAAATTCCCCGTGCCGCTGAAGCCACGACCTAAGTGCACCTCGAAACTCTGACCGCTGTGAAGCCCTGTGCCGCTGCCGCCCCGAACCATGAGACTTCGCTCCCTCTACAAACCGTGCTCGCACCGTAAGGACAAGGGCCGCACCGCACACTGCTTCACCCTCCCCCCTTTGAAGCCGCACTGCTCGCCGCATCCCTGCCACTGGCATTTGTGTCTGGAGCGCACTGCAAGGCTGAGTACGGCCCGTATGCTCGCAGCCTACCAGCCGCCCTGCAACGCGCTGTTGGGGACTAAAAGGCACCCTTGCTCTGGAAGGTGCGACTCGCACGTCGCACTGTACATGAATGCCTGAAAACCAGCATCGTCCGCCTCGCTTCTCAGGGTCCCCGCTCTACGCATCACACAAGACGCCTACAGCAAACCGGGGTCCGCACCGCAGAGAGGCCGACAACGCTCCTGGTTCGCCTTGTTATGTTATGTTATGTTATGTTATTTTTATTTATACCGCGCACAGCTGGCCCAGCGAAGGGGCGTCCTGGCCCTTCAATCCTACAGCGCAACATCTGCGTCGGACGTCTCGATCCAAGGTAACTGTACGACTCTCACTGTGACTGTGTGCGCACCGGACCGGAGAGTCAGCGACGCTTATTTGACTCTTTCAAAGTACGATCATCCCCGAGAGAGCCGCACAGATAGCGCAAAGCGCATGGAATTTAAGACTACGCATTCTTTTTTTTTTTTTTTTTTATTTTTTTTTTATTTTTTTTTTTAATCCTCATATTGCGAAGATTCTATGTATATGGAAAATTTGGTTTCTACCTCTGGAGATATTTTTCGTACCGTCACCGCCCTTTTCTCACTTGCCATATGAGTTTCTTTCTCTTTGTTTTACTCAGAGGAGAACCCTTTGCCATTACATATCCACAAGTCTGTAGGCGCAAGAAGAGGGAGCTAGCCACCTTGGCTACTCTTATGAGTATCATACTCATAATCCAGACTGTGTATTCGCTTAATCATAGGACAGACTGTTATATCCTTTTTATGGATTTAAGTGTTTTTCCATAATTTCCCAATAATTAAACCTTTTACTACTATGACCCCTTCTATCTAGTTTATTTGTTTTGATAACAGAATTCATCCATTCCCCATGTGAGGGGGCTGTTGGACCAATCCACTTAATGCATATTTCTCTTCTTGCTATTAGACTACGCATTCTTAACAAAGAACTGTATTTCTAATAGTATTGTGGCCTACTTCTTATGTTATTTGGTCTGGTGCTAAGCCTTACATAAAATATACCTATATTTGATATCAGCCTAGTGTGGTGTCCATTTGTGGTGTTGTCACTGAGTTACTGTATGTGTTCACCAATGTTTAACCTGTAACGCTTCTAAGATAAGCCTGGTCTGCTTGCGCCACACTACGTAGAGGGTGAGCAGGAGTTATTTTAGAGGGTGATCCCATTATCCTGACTAGAGGAGAGGGTCCCTGCTTGTCACAAGTCCTTACCTGTGCCAACCAGAGACCCTCAAACCTAACAATGCTGGAGTGTATTTGGTGACCGCGCAGTGTAGATGCTGGAGTGTATTTGGTGACAGCGCAGTGTGGATGCTGGAGTGTATTTGGTAACAGCGCAGTGTGGATGCTGGTGCGTATTTGGTGACAGCGCAGTGTGGATGCTGGAGTGTATTTGGTAACAGTGCAGTGTGGATGCTGGAGTGTGTATTTGGTGACAGCGCAGTGTGGATGCTGGAGTGTGTATTTGGTGACAGCGCAGTGTGGATGCTGGAGTGTGTTTGGTGACAGCGCAGTAAGGATGTTGATGTGTGTTTGGTGACAGCGCAGTAAGGATGCTTGGGTGTGTTTGGTCACAGCGCAGTGTGGATGCTGGAGTGTGTTTGGTGACAGTGCAGTGTGGATGCTGGAGTGTGTGTTTGGTGACAGGGCAGTGTGGATGCTGGAGTGTGTATTTGGTGACATCGCAGTGTGGATGCTGGAGTGTATTTGGTAAGAGCGCAGTAAGGATGCTGGGGTGTGTTTGGTGACAGCGCAGTGTGGACGCTGGAGTGTATTTTGTGACAGCGCAGTGTGGATGCTGGGGTGTGTTTGGTGACAGCGCAGATTGGATGCTGGGGTGTGTTTGGTAACAGCGCAGTAAGGATGCTGGGGTGTGTTTGGTGACAGCGCAGTGTGGATGCTGGAGTGTATTTGGTGACAGCGCAGTGTGGATGCTGGGGTGTGTTTGGTGACAGCGCAGTGTGGACGCTGGAGTGTATTTTGTGACAGCGCAGTGTGGATGCTGGGGTGTGTTTGGTGACAGCGCAGATTGGATGCTGGGGTGTGTTTGGTGACAGCGCAGATTGGATGCTGGGGTGTGTTTGGTGACAGCGCAGTGTGGATGCTGGAGTGTATTTGGTGACAGCGCAGTGTGGATGCTGGAGTGTGTGTTTGGTGACAGCGCAGTAAGAATGCTGGGGTGTGTTTGGTGACAGCGCAGTAAGGATGCTGGGGTGTGTTTGGTGACAGCGCAGTGTGGATGCTGGAGTGTATTTGGTGACAGCGCAGTGTGGATGCTGGAGTGTGTGTTTGGTGACAGCGCAGTAAGAATGCTGGGGTGTGTTTGGTGACAGCGCAGTAAGGATGCTGGGGTGTATTTGGTGATAGCGCAGTAAGGATGCTGGGGTGTGTTTGGTGACAGCGCAGTGTGGATGCTGGAGTGTGTTTGGTGATAGCGCAGTAAGGATGCTGGGGTGTGTTTGGTGACAGCGCAGTGTGGATGCTGGAGTGTGTTTGGTGACAGTGCAGGTTGGATGCTGGAGTGTGTGTTTGGTGACAGTGCAGTGTGGATGCTGGAGTGTGTATTTGGTGACAGTGCAGTGTGGATGCTGGTGTGTATTTGGTGACAGTGCAGTGTGGATGCTGGAGTGTGTTTGGTGACAGTGCAGTGTGGATGCTGGAGTGTATTTGGTGACATCGCAGTGTGGATGCTGGAGTGTATTTGGTGACAGCACAGTGTGGATGCTGGAGTGTATTTGGTAACAGCGCAGTGTGGATGCTGGAGTGTATTTGGTAACAGCGCAGTAAGGATGCTGGGGTGTTTTTGGTGACAGCGCAGTGTGGATGCTGGAGTGTATTTGGTAACAGCGCAGTAAGGATGCTGGAGTGTGTGTTTGGTGACAGCGCAGTAAGAATGCTGGGGTGTGTTTGGTGATAGCGCAGTAAGGATGCTGGGGTGTGTTTGGTGACAGCGCAGTGTGGATGCTGGAGTGTGTTTGGTGATAGCGCAGTAAGGATGCTGGGGTGTGTTTGGTGACAGCGCAGTGTGGATGCTGGAGTGTGTTTGGTGACAGTGCAGGTTGGATGCTGGAGTGTGTGTTTGGTGACAGCGCAGTGTGGATGCTGGAGTGTGTATTTGGTGACAGCTCAGTGTGGATGCTGGCGTGTATTTGGTGACAGTGCAATGTGGATGCTGGAGTGTATTTGGTGACAGTGCAGTGTGGATGCTGGAGTGTATTTGGTGACATCGCAGTGTGGATGCTGGAGTGTATTTGGTGACAGCGCAGTGTGGATGCTGGAGTGTATTTGGTAACAGCGCAGTAAGGATGCTGGGGTGTTTTTGGTGACAGCGCAGTGTGGATGCTTGTGTGTATTTGGTGACAGCGCAGTGTGGATGCTGGAGTGTATTTGGTAACAGCGCAGTAAGGATGCTGGGGTGTTTTTGGTGACAGCGCAGTGTGGATGCTGGAGTGTATTTGGTAACAGCGCAGTAAGGATGCTGGGGTGTTTTTGGTGACAGTGCAGTATGGATGCTGGAGTGTATTTGGTGACAGCGCAGTGTGGATGCTGGAGTGTATTTGGTGACAGCGCAGTGTGGATGCTGGAGTGTATTTGGTGACAGCGCAGTGTGGATGCTGGCATGTTTTTATTCTACTCAAGCTCACTGGGTGTCTGCTGATGGTATTTTGTGGGCAGGATCCCAGCTCCCCCCTCCTCATCCTGTGCTCCTCGGCACCTGTTGTCCGCTCCCCTCTGACTCGTCTCTGTTTCTCTCTCCACAGATTGCTCCGGTCGGACGGACATCGAGGCAGAGGTCGCGCTCTTAGTCGATGGTGATTTCGTTGTATATGATGATGGTCTCTTCCGCCTCCTGGAGTCCTTCTTGGAGGCGCTCGTGAGAGGCTTCCACGTGTCCCCGGGCTCCGTGCGGCTCCACCTGGTCGTGTTGAGCATGGATCGCTCCCCCGGGCTCCGTCGCCTCATGGACCCCCAGTCCCCATGGACCGTTCATGAGCTTCCCAATGTCACTACCCTGGGGGGAGCCCTCACCCAGGTCAGCCGGGGGGTGCTGTCCGAGGGCGGAGGGCCCCGGCCCCTCGTGCCCCGGGTCCTCCTGCTCCTCTTCCCAGCTTGGTTGATGGATGGCGATGCTGCGGGTCCGGCCAGGGAGCTGCGGGGGGCCGGAGTGGAGGTCTTTGTTGTTGATGGGAAGTGGACTGCGATAAACTGGAGGGATGAGCTAGAGGCCATCGCCAGCCCCCCGGCCGCGGCCCACCTGTTCATAGGGAAGGGTTATAAAGACCTCCGGCTCATCCTGCCGGAGCTGACCGAGTCCATCTGCCTCCGGGTCCAGCACAAGATAAAAACCATCAAACACAGCCTGATGGTACCCAAGGGGGAGGAGGCTGAGGCAGGAGAACCGTAGACCACCGAGGCCTCCCTGGGCCCTGCCGGTCACTCCCCCACACCGGAAATCCACCCTCGGACTTCCAGCAGAGCGGAGAGGAGACAGAGGGGGGCCAGATCACACAATGGAAGGCAGCTGTCCCTCCCGCCCTGCATTTAGGAAATCATTTGTGCGTGTGTTTTAAAGGTGGTTTTTGAGTCTATTTAGAATTCCAGGGACTTTAGAGAATGTTAAAGCGCTTAGGATTAGAATTTAGAATGGAAATGTGTCTAAGACTAAACTTATCTTCTAGAACAGAGAATTGTCCCTCCTCCTCATCCCATCTCTCATTGAGGCTGAAACATGAGATGTGACTAAATATTCTGAACCTCATTTACAAACTTTCGACGCATGGCAGCTGCATCGCCGCACATCACGAGAAAAGGACAAGAAGTGCCTTCCTGTCCTTCTCCCCTGCGCCAGCACACAAACAGCAGCCGTGCGCCAACGCAGACACCCTTGTCCCATGATGGTGCATTCCTGTCCTTCTCCCCTGTGCCAGCGCAAAAACTGCAGCCGTGCGCCAATGCAGACACCCTTTCCTCGTGATGGTGCATTCCTGTCCTTCTCCCCTGCGCCCACGCACAAACAGCAGCCGTGCACCAATGCAGACACCCTTTCCTCGTGATGGTGCATTCCTGTCCTTCTCCCTGCGCCAGCGCACAAACAGCAGCCACGCACCAACACAGACACCTTTGCATCATGATGGTGCATTCCTGTCCTTCTCCCCTGCACCCACGCACAAGCAGCAGCCACGCACCAACGCAGACACCTTTGCATCATGATGGTGCATTCCTGTCCTTCTCCCCTGCGCCAGCACACAAACAGCAGCCGCGCACCAGCGCAGACACCCTCGTGCCGTGATGGTCCATTCCTGTCCTTCTCCCTGTGCCAGCGCACAAACAGCAGCCGTGCACGAGCGCAGACACCCTTGCATCATGATGGTGCATTCTGAGCAGGTAGGCAGGTAGGCACCCGGAAGCTTAGGTGTTAAGTGACTACACAGCACACGCAACCACTGAGACAATAAAAGGCACACACAATGACTGACACCACTCCTGTGTGTTTGATTAAAAATCAAATAACTTTTATATAAGATTAAGGTTCAGGAGTGGAAAATCATAGTATCATCAAAGCATTTCATAGGAGGGGAGAAAAGGGAGCAGTTCAATATCCAATTTAACATGTTGCAATAACATTTCATAAGAGAATTAGCATTTCATTAGTTAACAATGAACATTTCATGAAAGAATTAGCATGGACAACCAGCTCATCAGGCAAGGATGAGCATATCCTGTAGCAAGTGTCCACAGGACTTCAGGTAAGTAACCTGTTCAGTAGGAAAACGCAATTAACCTCTAACCAAGCAAGGGTGAACATGACCTAAAACTCCTTGCAAGAGTAAAACATATCCTTCAGCAGGAACAAGCAGTGCATTAAATGAAGATAAAACCTTTCGTTAAATGTAAAACATTTCCTTAGCCGCTGCCTTCGGTTAGAATAACTCTTTCCCTGTATCAGGAGGAAAACAGGTCATCGAAGGTAAAACATGTCCTCAATCAGAGGGAACACCTCATAAGGTAAACATGACCATTTCATCATCAATGCAGCACATTTCAATAATCATTTCAGGAAATAAATAACGTTTCTTTACACCGCAGTGAACCTTCAATTAGCTGGAGTGAAACGTTTCATTAGTCAGGTTAAACCATACCTAAGGCTAAGAGTTGAGCATTTCCCTAAGCAGGGATAAAACATTTCCTTATATCACTGTAGGCATTCAGGAACCCCCACCCTAGACAGGAGTAAAACATTTAATTAATTAGGAGTAAACATTTCAGTAGGGTAAAACCAACCCTTTTATTAGGCAACCATTTTAACAGGACTTCCAAGCCATTCCCTTCAGCAGTAAGAAACAGTGCCTGCAGCAACATGAGCACCTCATCACATTAGAGATCAGCATAGCCTTAAACATATACAACTTGGCTTGGGCATATGAACCATTTCCTTGGCAGAAGGAAACCATTTCCTTAGGCATAGGCAAAACCTTTCCTTACTCTGGGATAAATATTTCCTTTAACCTGGGTAGCATTAACTCAAGGGACCGTATTCCATCAAAGGAGCAAAGTGAACATTTAATTAATCCTCTTAGGCAAGGCTAAACATTTCATCTTGCAAGAATGCACATTTCAGCAGGCAATATTAAACAGTAACAGACCCTTAGCCAGGGGTGCATTCTACCATGCAGTCAACACAGGCCTACTGCCCAATTGAGGGGGGGTCCCCGATGGGCTTATTTCATGTTCTACCCCAACCCCGGGCCATCGGTGGGTAATTAGGGCCAAAGGGGCCCCACTTCAACTTTCCCCCTGGGAGGGGCGAACCCGGGGCCTTCTCTGGCCTCCCGCCCACCTCCCCGGGGTTCCCTTCTCTCGTCGGCCTTTCCCAGGCCCTTGCGTAAGCTCAGGGGGCTGGGGGAGGGCTCCGGCTCCTCTTGGAGCCCTCTAGTGAGGTCTGGCGACTGCAGGGGTTAACCGGGGTTCTTCAGCTCCCCGGGGAGCCCTTGCGAAGATTTCAGCTGGCCTCGGGAGGGAGGGGGCCTTTCTAGGGAAGCCCTCTCGCTCCGCTGCTCCTCCCGAGGCTGGTGGGGGCTCCTGCACTCTCTCTAAGCCCTCCGGTGAGGATAGGCAGTTCCCGGGCCTTCCGTAGTGCACACGGCCCGGGAACCAATCAGCATCCGGATTTTGAGGGGCCCAGTCACACGGCCAATCACTGCGCGGCGGGGGCGTGGCTTGACGCGCCCCTGTCACATGAGGCCGGCAGAACGGCTTCCTCGGCTTCAGGCCTCGTCGGGCCTACTGCGACCTGACTGGAATTTCGCGGCGGCCCTCTCCTGGTCCCGGGGGCCGCCGAGGGGGTACTAAGGACGGCGACGGCCTGCTGGAAGTCGCGGCGGCCTCCCCAAGGCTCCGGGGGCCGCTGCGAGGGCGGCACACAATCGGGCCGGACACGGCCCACCACAACACGGCGGCGGCCCTCTCCTGACACCGAGGGCCGCCTGGGGCAATTTTACAATGCCGGATAGGGCAGCCCCGGCTGCACGGACCTCTGGGGCTGCGGCGGTGAGTGGCAGGCAGCGCTTAATTAGCACAGCGCTGGGAACCGTCCAGGGCTCCACGGGGCAACAGCGTCTTCCCAGGCAAGGTGGAGCTCGGGGATTCCAGCGCTCCGGGTTTCTCGGCGCTTTGGGGCACAGCAGGAGAGCGCTTCAGAGTGATAGCGCGTTAGGGGGGGCAGACAGTAATTCAGGCCCAGCGCGGCCCAGCGCACAGCAGGGGGACACTTTACAGACAAGTTCTGGCAGGGCAGACAGCACCACGGTAGAGATGATGCAGGACAGGCCACACGACAGTGGCAGGTTAGCGCAGGGACCCAGGTCAGGACAAAGGGGGCGCAGGTGCAGCACAGCCCAGTACCTGGTTGATTCCCCAGCAGTCCTGTGGTAATTTGAAGGTCTTCTTTTTGGCGCTTGATGGTTTTGGCACCCTTGTAAATAGCAGTTTATTGTTTCTTGATTCTTGAAGGGGGGTTGAGTTGGGGGCTTGTCAGTAGGTCACTGTAGATGGTCCCTGGGTTCCCCTCTCGCCGGGCCAGATCAGTGGGTTAGTTCAGGGCTCCTCACTCAATTTAAGAGGCAGCACCTAAGCCCTGTCACTCTCAGTGGCATAAGTCCCTGACTAGGCCCTAAGGCCTAAATCTCCTGCGTGGGTTCCCCAGGTCAGTGATGCCCCAACTGACTGGAAAGTTTCCCTCCCTTTTCTTTTATAGGCCCAGGTCAGGTGACCACCCTCTAAGGTGGCAAAACTAGGCTCCGCCCCTATTCTAGAAGGTGCCAGGAGCTTCCCTACTCTAACTGTGGGCAGGCAAGGCAGGCTGGAATGGCAACAATGTTTGGGGTCCCTGCCAGCTCCTGGCAACTAGAGTGCGCCTTAACAAGACCGCGCTGCAGTAACAGGGGTCAGTGGCAGCCATGTTGAAGGTAGAGGGCACCTGCAC
Organism: Lissotriton helveticus; assembly: GCF_964261635.1. Lineage (NCBI taxonomy): Eukaryota > Metazoa > Chordata > Amphibia > Caudata > Salamandridae > Lissotriton > Lissotriton helveticus. The sequence goes on along the minus strand of NC_136068.1, from coordinate 1,963,179,715 downwards.
CTAGCATTGATTTTAACATTACCCAGGGCATTTTAACCTCACAGGGCCTATACAACTTCATTACAAATGGGGGACATCCTGATTTCAGGGAAGCGAAAAGCAAAAAATGTTAGGGAAAAGGGCCAAGTCCAACAATGGTGCATTCCTGTCCTTCTCCCTGCGCCAGCGCACAAACAGCAGCTGTGCACCAACGCAGACACCCTTGCGTCATGCTGCAAGAGCTGCCTGTGTTGTGGGGATGATTGTTTTTGTGCAGGAAGGGGCACCGTCCTGCACAGAAACAATCATTAATGACATTTTCCTCTTTCAGTGTGTGCTGCAGAATGCAGGACTCAGAAAGTGAAACAAACGAGGAGAAATAAAAGTATTTCTCCTCGTTGCTCCACTCCTACACCTCCCCTGGGGACACATAGGAATCTGAAGCATTCCCAGGTATTCGATCCCTCGTAAATCTGGGAATGCTTCCGATTGCACCTGTGTTGCGTGGAAACACCCACAGCAACACCCACGGAACACCCATGGAACACCTCTTTCACGCAGCGTTGTACATGAAAGAGGAACATATTTACAAGACAATGAAAAGCCATTTAAAGTGGCCTTGCGGGCCTTGTAAATATGCTGCTGCACATTACGGCACCGTAGCTTTAAAAACGTAATGCTCCAGCGGCGCAAAAGTGCCGCGAGGGCCTGGTAAAGGAGGCGCTCTATTTTGCAAAGTCTTCCTGTATTCGTTACACCAAACATCAGTGACCTGATCCCGCAGCCGGTAGATCCCATTTGACCCTTCCTGGTTTCTTGGTAAAACTTAATTTTAGGGAAGAGAATGAAGTTACAGAGTTTCACTAACCTTTTTACCCAACTAGCCAGTGGTAAACCCAGAGATGGGTTTCTGCACAGAGAAGGATATGTGAAACTTAGTCAGGACAACCTAACTCGTCACCCTGCCTCAGTCTGGCCCCCATCAGTGCCTGCCCAATCTGAACCAGAATCTTCTGCATTCTTTCTCCTCATTGGTTGCAGCAGATGCTGCCTCTCTCCTTGTACCAAACTCCCTGAGAATTTGAATATGATGAAATGACCCAATTCAGGATTTTAAGTGTGTTTGAAAAATGGGCTCATCTGAGGGCGCAACGCTTTTACCGTGCTGTTATGTATTCTTTCCAGGATTGATGGCGTGTTCCACTTCCTATTTTACCTGAGATTGTTTCGCTGCCATTTTGATAGTCCTTCTGTCATTTGATATTGTATTGTAATCCACCTAATATTTCTGTTCTTGGTGCATTTCATTGTTTATGTCGAAACACGCCTGATGCGATGAGCTTCTAGCTGAAGTGTATTTAATAAAGAATTAAGCAAAATACTGAAGTGTCAATGTTTAGTATAAATTAGGGCTACCAGTGAATATTTAAAGTTATTATATCTAATGTGCTTGTTCTGTATGTGGTTTCCCCCTCAGGTACCGACCTGGAAATGTCCTGTTTTTCTCTGGTGACAGCTCTGTCAGGCATTGTGGACCTTGGCTGTGCCCCTACATAAGAACCCTTCAGGTGGAAACAGTAGCGTACAATGGGGACCCGCAGGTCCCCCCAAAGCTGAGGCTTAAGAATAAATAACCACAGTATTGACCCAGTCTTGGGCTCTGACCTCTGACTTGATAGTCGCTGTACAACATATCTAGGAATCTATTCTGAATCTCCTAATATTTTTTTATGTTATGCAGATTTGTGTAGCGCACTAATCACCCTTGAGGGTATCCAGGCGGTTGAGCAGGTGTGTGGGTGCCTGGTCCCCGTGGGCCACATTATTCGAAGAGCCAGTACTTCAGCCTCGTGCAGAACTCAACAAGTGAGGAGAGGCCCTGATGTGTTGAGGGGGGTCTCAAGAAGTGAGGAGAGGCCCTGATGTGTTGAGGGAGGTCTCAAGAAGTGAGGAGAGGCCCTGAAGTGTTTAGGGAGGTCTCAAGAAGTGAGGAGAGGCCCTGATGTGTTGACAGAGGTCTCAGGAAGTGAGGAGAGGCCCTGATGTGTTGATTGATGTCTCAAGAAATGAGGAGAGGGCCTGATATGTTGAAGGAGGTCTCAAGAAGTGAGGAACAGCCCTGATGTGTTGAGGGAGGTCTCAAGAAGTGAGGAGAGACCCTGATGTGTTGAGGGAGGTCTCAAGAAGTGAAGAGAGGGTCTGATGTGTTGACAGAGGTCTCAAGAAGTGAGGAGCGGCCCTGATGTGTTGAGGGAGGTCTCAAGAAGTGAGGAAAGGGAGGTATCAAGAAGAGAGGAGAGGGCCTGTTGTGTTGAGGGAGGTCTCAAGAAGTGAGGGACAGGCCCTGATGTGTTGAGGGAGGTCTCAAGAAGTGAGGAAAGGGAGGTCTCAAGAAGAGAGGAGAGGGCATGTTGTGTTGAGGGAGGTCTCAAGAAGTGAGGAGAGGCCCTGAAGTGTTTAGGGAGGTCTCAAGAAGTGAGGAGAGGCCCTGATGTGTTGAAGGAGGTCTCCAGAAGTGAGGAGAGGGCCTAATGTGTTGACAGAGGTCTCAGGAAGTGAGGAACAGCCCTGATGTGTTGAGGGAGGTCTCAAGAAGTGAGGAGAGACCCTGATGTGTTGAGGGAGGTCTCAAGAAGTGAAGAGAGGGTCTGATGTGTTGACAGAGGTCTCAAGAAGTGAGGAGCGGCCCTGATGTGTTGAGGGAGGTCTCAAGAAGTGAGGAAAGGGAGGTATCAAGAAGAGAGGAGAGGGCCTGTTGTGTTGAGGGAGGTCTCAAGAAGTGAGGGACAGGCCCTGATGTGTTGAGGGAGGTCTCAAGAAGTGAGGAAAGGGAGGTCTCAAGAAGAGAGGAGAGGGCCTGTTGTGTTGAGGGAGGTCTCAAGAAGTGAGGAGCGGCCCTGATGTGTTGAGGGCGGTCTCAAGAAGTGAGGAGCGGTCCTGATGTGTTGAGGGAGATCTCAAGAAGTGAGGAGAGGCCCTGATTTGTTGACGTAGGTCTCAAGAAGTGAGGAGAGGCCCTGATTTGTTGAAGTAGGTCTCAAGAAGTGAGGAACAGCCCTGATGTGTTGAGGCAGGTCTCAAGAGGTGAGGAGAGGGAAGTCTCAAGAAGTGAGGAGAGGGCCTAATGTGTTGTGGGAGGTCTCAAGAAGTGAGGAACAGCCCTGATGTGTTGAGGGAGGTCTCAAGAAGTGAGGAACAGCCCTGATGTGTTGAAGGAGGTCTCAAGAAGTGAGGAACAGCCCTGATATGTTGAGGGAGGTCTCAAGAAGTGAGGAACAGCCCTGATGTGTTGAGGGAGGTCTCAAGAAGTGAGGAGCGGCCCTGGTGTGTTGAGGGAGGTCTCGAGAACTGAGGAGTGGCCCGGATGTGTTGAGGGAGGTCTCAAGAAGTGAGGAGCAGCCCTGATGTGTTTAGGGATGTTTCAAGTAGTGAGGAGAGGGCCTGATGTGTTGAGGGGGGTCTCAAGAAGTGAGGAGCAGCCCTGATGTGTTGAGGGAGGTCGCAAGAAGTGAGGAGCAGCCCTGATGTGTTGAGGGTGGTCTCAAGAAGTGAGGTGCAGGTCCTGATGTGTTGAGGGAGGTCTCAAGAAGTGAGGAGAGGCCCTGATGTGTTGAGGGAGGTCTCAAGAAGTGAAGAGAGGGTCTGATGTGTTGACAGAGGTCTCAAGAAGTGAGGAGCGGCCCTGATGTGTTGAGGGAGGTCTCAAGAAGTGAGGAAAGGGAGGTATCAAGAAGAGAGGAGAGGGCCTGTTGTGTTGAGGGAGGTCTCAAGAAGTGAGGGACAGGCCCTGATGTGTTGAGGGAGGTCTCAAGAAGTGAGGAAAGGGAGGTCTCAAGAAGAGAGGAGAGGGCCTGTTGTGTTGAGGGAGGTCTCAAGAAGTGAGGAGAGGCCCTGAAGTGTTTAGGGAGGTCTCAAGAAGTGAGGAGAGGCCCTGAGGTGTTGAAGGAGGTCTCCAGAAGTGAGGAGAGGGCCTGATGTGTTGACAGAGGTCTCAGGAAGTGAGGAGAGGCCCTGATGTGTTGATTGATGTCTCAAGAAATGAGGAGAGGGCCTGATATGTTGAAGGAGGTCTCAAGAAGTGAGGAACAGCCCTGAGGTGTTGAGGGAGGTCTCAAGAAGTGAAGAGAGACGCTGATGTGTTGAGGGAGGTCTCAAGAAGTGAAAAGAGGGTCTGATGTGTTGACAGAGGTCTCAAGAAGTGAGGAGCGGCCCTGATGTGTTGAGGGAGGTCTCAAGGAGTGAGGAAAGGGAGGTATCAAGAAGAGAGGAGAGGGCCTGTTGTGTTGAGGGAGGTCTCAAGAAGTGAGGGACAGGCCCTGATGTGTTGAGGGAGGTCTCAAGAAGTGAGGAAAGGGAGGTCTCAAGAAGAGAGGAGTGGGCCTGTTGTGTTGAGGGAGGTCTGAAGAAGTGAGGAGCGGCCCTGATGTGTTGAGGGCGGTCTCAAGAAGTGAGGAGCGGTCCTGATGTGTTGAGGGAGATCTCAAGAAGTGAGGAGAGGCCCTGATTTGTTGAAGTAGGTCTCAAGAAGTGAGGAGAGGCCCTGATTTGTTGAAGTAGGTCTCAAGAAGTGAGGAACAGCCCTGATGTGTTGAGGGAGGTCTCAAGAAGTGAGGAACAGCCCTGATGTGTTGAAGGAGGTCTCAAGAAGTGAGGAACAGCCCTGATATGTTGAGGGAGGTCTCAAGAAGTGAGGAACAGCCCTGATGTGTTGAGGGAGGTCTCAAGAAGTGAGGAGCAGCTCTCATGTGTTGAGGGAGGTCTAGAGAACTGAGGAGTGGCCCTGATGTGTTGAGGGAGGTCTCAAGAAGTGAGGAGCAGCCCTGATGTGTTTAGGGATGTTTCAAGTAGTGAGGAGAGGGCCTGATGTGTTGAGGGGGGTCTCAAGAAGTGAGGAGCAGCCCTGATGTGTTGAGGGAGGTCTCAAGAAGTGAGGTGCAGGTCCTGGTGTGTTGAGGGAGGTCTCAAGCAGTGAGGAGAGGCCCTGATGTGTTGAAGGAGTTCTGAAGAAGTGAGGAGAGGCCCTGATGTGTTGCGGGAGGTCTCAAGAAGTGAGAAGAGGCCCTGATGTGTTGAGGGAGGTCGCAAGAAGTGAGGAGAGGCACTGATGTGTTGAGTGCTTCTATGGGAATTCACAAGGGCATATTATCAAGCCCATTATTGCCGCTTTAGCGGCAGTTTCCTGCCGATAAAAGCGGCGATAATGTATTGCCCTTTCTTGATAATATGGCCCTATATCTTTGGGGCAATTCCTCTAATGACGGCGAATAGTCTCGAAAGTGCCATCTGGCATCTGTGGGGACAGTGAGGTGTTTTGGTTGACTCCTGCCGGGGGAAGTTGACACTGCAATCTTCAGAACACATTGGACTTTATGCAAAAATGTAAATCTATTCTCTTTAGAATGGTGGTGTCCAAGCGATGTCCAAGAGGGCCGGATTTTTTTTAAGACAGATGTTCATCATATCCACGAATGAAAGCTTGGGATACACCAGACAGAGGTTTCAGATGGCGTTCAGCAACAGCAGCTACAAGGAAAATGTTAAAGAAAAAATACAAATAAAATATTTCCTTTAAATAAAAATAACAATCACTGATGCTGGAAACGAAGGTTACGAACCAGGCGGCACCAGTTAGCGTAGCCTACTATTCATAGCTAGTACAAAACAAATCTAAGCCAGGTTATCGTACAATTATTTTAGAAATGAATTGCTTGCTCAACTGAAAAATTGTTATCCAAATATTTTCTATCAAATACCATAGACATGGTTCAGCAAGAAATAGCATCAAGAAACTCATAAAATAATATTATAAAAATAGATGAATGTCACTGTGGCGTGGGTAAATTACAGTGATACTTGTCTCCTCTACAATGAGCATTACCCCAGAAACAAAAACCGAAACATTACCTGTAGGAGAGTGGGGTCTGCTTCCTACGGTCACCCCCACTTTTTGCTGTGATTTTCTGTTTTTTTTTACTTAATGTGGCTGTGGTCCTGCTAATCAGGACCACAGCCTATCTGTTCTCCATACCATGTACTTTAGGTACATACCTATTTGGGAATTGGGTCACCTTTGTGAGCCCCTGTACAGTGTACCTTAGGTACCCAGGGCACAGGTGTACCCAAGGCCTACCAGGGGCTGCAGCATGTATTATGCTGTCAGTATCCATATTGAACCCAACAAGCCTTGGCAAATGCAATCCATGCAGGAAGCGCAGATTGGCTTTGAGTCAGACCAGCAAGATATGGGGAGCTTCTCCTTTGCAGGGAAGCTGGAGCAAAACTGGAGCAATCAGGCCAGTGGTGTAAATTCACATGATAGCTTGTCTATAAGGCTGACTTTACAACCACCATCAATAAGGGTCTCAAGGTGCCCACTAGAATAGTGGACATCATATGCCACGCTAACTTCTCACAATACCCTCATCGCTCTGGGTGGTGGTGCTTGGCAGTTTCTCACAACTCTGCATCTGACAAACTGTGGTTGGGAATCCACACCCTACATCGGTGTCTGCTGCATGCAACCTGCAGGTCTACCTTCAGAATTTGGGAGACAGTCCAATTGTTCGCTCCACTCTGGGTTTTCATCCAGTCAGCGCATTGTGGGGCATATTAGCAAGGGCTTTTTTGCAGATTTAGCGGCACTTTTTCCCACCCTATCAGCGAGCTGTCGCTAACAGCAGTTAGCGACAGCTTTCAGGCGATAGCGACCGGTTTCGGGCCCGCTTTCCATGTCAGCATGGATGGATGGCAGAGTGAATAGATAGATGGATGAATGGAAGTGTGGATGGATGGCAGAGTGAATGGATAGATGGATGAATGGAAGTGTGGATGGATGGCAGAGTGAATGGATAGATGGATGAATGGAAGTGTGGATGGGTGGCAGAGTGGATGGATGGATCGGTGGATAGATTGATGGAATGGGGGAAGATTCACTGATACATAAAACAATGAATGGATGTAAGAATTAAAAGGTGAAATTGTGTATATTAGTGGGTGGATGGAAGGGTGAAAGGATGAATGGATCGATGTCTAGATGGAAGAGACGCGGGAGCTGTTCTAGGGAGGGGCGGGCTCACTTGCTTTGTTTGCTTTTAGCCACCAGAGTTTTTATTTCAAAGTGGGGGGTGCTTTATTTTTCTGGTTACTCCCTTGAGCTCTTAGCAAATCAGCTCTCCAGCTCAGGCCTGCGATTCAACTCCCTAAGATTACAGATTTGCCTGGCACATCCGGATTCCGGTTGGCCACTTCTGGCTGCTCCCGTATTTGCTATCCTTTTCCCTCTGTTGATAATCCCATACCTTCTCCGTGATTGTTACCTACTATCTGCTTTATTTTGAGTCGGTTAGCATTTCCTGTAGTGCCAACTGACATCTTTAGGTAGCCCGTGTTCCCATTCCTTAGCCTGTTTTGCCTCAGACAGCTTGCACTGTCCCAGGTTGAGCGGAGTTTGCAGCCCCCATGTTGGGGAGCGGTTACAACACTGTGAGCTTTGACTTTTGTCCTCTGATTCCCAGACTCTGCTGTGTTGGCAGCATTCCTGTAAATGTGCCCGCGAGCACTTGCTAGCTACCCCTGCGCTTGTAGGCCTGGGCACTGCTGCTTGGGTTCACTGCATTTTCATGCTTTTATTGCAGCATACCTTGCTTCTCGTTCCTACCTTCTGGACGAGTTTACTCAAGCCTTTTCTTGTATTTTATCTCAATTAATCGAATGTATCTTTATTCGATATGCAGTAGCTATCATAAAAGCACAGTACAAACAGTTAAAACAGGTAAACAGCTTCAGTGAATACATGAGCTGGACAGAAGCTACAAATTCATATGAAACCATAAAACACCCTCAATAAAAATCAGGTTGTTTTACCTGCTTCAAGGATCGTCTGCCGCCGCTGGAGGGAACACCAGGGAGCCTGGGGGACATCGCGGAGGTCCCCTGCTGCTGCCTTTGATAGTGGGTACACTCTGGTGGGACTCAGAGTCCCAGAGTGAAACGCTGCTAATTACCCAGACCTGACGAGGGCAGAGGTGTCCCCATCGCATTACAAAGAGCTGCCTCGCACCCCGCTGCGCGGGACAAGCCCGGGCCATGGGTGGGCCCGTCTGAGCCCGTCCGAGCCCGACGAGGCTTGGCTGGGCCACCCCCCTTTAATCCGCTCCCTGCTAGCCCTAATGTTTGTTTGCTGGCTCCCATAGAGCTATTTGATTTTTTGCAGACCTTTAAATCTCTAGAGTCCAGCGGGGTTAGCGCTTGTCCTAATCTAATGATTAATATCATTGAATTTTGTCGTGTGCTGGGGAGGACTAGACAGTCAATAATCATGGGAAAACGTACCCCCCGCTCACAAGGCCAACCACCAGGCAGAAAGCTCCCATGCTAACCCCCATTGCCCAACCGGCTGCTATCGACAAAATGCTGCAGCAGGCAATAGGAGCCGTCTCCAGCAAAATAGAAGGCACTGAGAGACGCCTGTCCCTAACACCGCTGATCCCAAACACCTCACCAACTATGGAGTCAGAGCTGCTTTACTCACCCCAAACATTAACTGTCCCCACTATTCTAGTACTGCTGTGCACTCAAGAAGCCATGGCTTTGGAAAATATTACCAAGACTGGCACGGGTGGGGGGGGAAAAAAGAAAGGAGGGCCTCGGAAGCAAAATGACCATAAGCGAGGGAAGCATGCGAAACATGCTCGCGGAATGGCACCAAACCAACCCCCAGGGGGATATGTTACCGACGAGAGTAGCAACAGAATTTCAGAGCCCCCGGCATGGGTATCACATCTGGTAACGGAGCTCAAAGGATATTTTGAACAGCTCATAAAATCCGAACTTGAAGTCGCAACGAGATGTATTGACAACCTCACCACACTGATGGGCTCGTGGGGGAGTAAAGTTGAAGCGATCATGCACACCATTGAATCTATTAAATCCCCAAATTTGGAAATGTCCCCCCAACGAAACCAGGCAACTCCATCTGTCTGTAGACCACCACCCATCTTTGAAGGGCATAAACGAATTGTACAAATGAATGCACCTACTGGGACTAAATCTCCACCCCCCACAAAATCAGGCCCCAGCTATTCTCCGACACAGGTCTCCCCATTGCCCTGATAACGCTAATGATTCTAGGCCTAAAGCAACTTCCTCAGGTCCGCTAACAAAACAACAGGCACAATGATCCGGCATTGAGGACAATAGGAACATATCTCATCCGAAACCAAGGGAAACAAATTCTACACTTCCCTGTATAGATCTGCCCCCAGCCTCCACACCCTATGTTGTTATACTAGCGGGAGTACCAGAGCTAGAAATAGGCCGAGGGGAGTCATATCCTGAACTGAAAAACAAAGTAACTTTCTGGTTAAACAAATACAGACCGGGTTGGGGCAGAAGCGAAAGGAAATTCTGGGGGAATGTGTTCTGATCAACTTTAGAGATAGCAGGGTGGTCCAACGTATTCTTGAATGGGGATACGCTAGGGAGTCAGGAGGCATCCAGACACTGCCCTTAGGCTATTTCTATCCCCCTAGTCGCTTGTCAGACAGAGTGGGAACTGTGTACAACAAGTGGGAATCGAGAGCCCAGAGTGGTAGTATGCTAAACATGGGCCGGGGATGCGAAAACATCATGGCATTTAATATCCCCGTCAGCAATAGATTTAGTCCCCTGGATTTGGTTGATTGACTAAATCCTACCTGTAAAAGTTCGACCAATATTAATAAACAGTCAGTTGAGCTCCATAACTGTGGAAGACTCGAGAATGGTGACCAACTCTTTGAGAAAACCTATAAGGCCACAACAGCAACTAGTACTCCCAGTGTTTCTATTAAGACGCTTCGGGACCCTGACTGTAGCCCACAGATAGAGGCATGGACTCACGACCAAGCCAAGACTATGCACCAAGTAACACAACAGGAAAGACGTTCCCTCCACACTCAGATTGCTATCCTAGACCAAATAAAGAACACCAAGATTTTATCCTGGAACATAGCAGGTCTTAGCTCAAAAATGGATCTCCCAGATTGGGGAGAGTATAGAGACACTCATGAGCTATACCTCTTCCAGGAAACATGGTCAAGGTCAGATCTACATAGAGTGGGATATGTCACGTGTTGTATCCCAGCCGCCCAGGGGGCCAGGGGGAGAACATCAGGGGGCCTATGTACTTGGGTTGGCTTTCATCTGGGATGCAATATTAAAATGATAGACACCCTCTCCCCTGACATTTTCTGCATCCTACTCTCTTTTTAATACACCTTGAAGATTGCTATCATCAACATCTATTCTCGCCCAGTGAGGCAGGGGCAAACCTCACAGACCTTAGATTGTCTCACCAGTTTTCTCTATACTCTACCTGAGTATACCTATATAATTATTAATGGGGATTTTAATTGTCACTTCGAACCCCTAAATGGCATTACTACTACCATTACAAGTGAGGAAGATTCGGCATGGTCAATCCCTGAATGCAACATCAACCCAATTAGGGGCTGGACCCCTTTAGTTCTGGAGATGAACTCAGTTACTTTTAGCCACTCTCTAAGGGCATGTAACGGTTGATTCCCCTCTGACTGCCCAAGTAACTTTACCTTTAATAAGTTGGAACAGGTATCTATAATTGATTTTATTTTTGTAGACGTTGAACTATGGCACAAAATTAAAGATTTCTCAGTCAAATCCCGACACGAAAGTTACCGTAATCCGTTGGTGTTAGAAATAGCTCTCCCACTGCCCAAAGACCATCAGAGTATACCCACACAACCTGCTCCAAATTTAGTTACAATTGAAGGAGGTAGAAGAGTACTTTGGGGAACATTTGCACAGTCGACGGAAAAAGTGGCCACCTTGTATAAACAGATCATTCCTTTCTTAGAATCTGCATTTTGATTGTTTGAAAACAGTCAATGTTCTGAATCTCTGTTGTTACTAGGAAAGAACCACCAGGATATGTTTTTAAAATTGGCAGAGTTTTTTTTATAATAGCGACAATACTAGTTCTGACCATAAACCTAAACATCCCTGGAAGAACTTAGGGGTATATTATCAACAACTAGCGATAATTTTTGTCTCTAACTTGTTTAGAGACAAAAATTATCGCCGCACATCGGCGATTTTTATCGCAGATAAACCTTGCTATTAGCAAGGTTTATCGCAAATGCGATAAAAAACGCCCGCAATGCATGAATATCGCTGAAAAGTCAGCGATATTCATGCATTATCGAGCAAATGCTCTTAGCCATGTTATCCACCTCCCATTGGATAACATGGCTAAGAACTGCTCAGGGCAGGTGTTAGCTTTTGGAGATATTCGCCCTTAGCGCAAATATCTCCAAAAGTTGGTAATAGGAGATAGCGATGTTAGCGACTGTTTCCAGTCGCTAACATCTTGGCACGCCCACTTTGCATGTCATTAGTGATAAATATCACTGACATGCAAAGTGGGGCCCAAGATGGTCGCTATCTCCTATTAGCTGTCGCTAACTGGTGTTAGCGACAGCTTGGTAATAGGGAGATAATTTTATCTCCGCTTTCTTGGCTTTTAAAGCCAAAAAAGCGGAGATAAAACCCCTTGATAATATACCCCAAAATGTGTAGGGAAGCTAAACACGCTCTATTAATGGGGATTAGAGAGAATGACAATCTACGTCTTAAAGAAACCAGGGCACAATATAAAAAAAACCCTAGCCGAAGCAAAAACCACCTGGGAGATAGACAAATGGGAAGCAATTAAAAAAGCCTTAGACAATCAAGATATGAGAGGCTTCTGGAACCTGGTCAAAACTGGGAAATCCGAAGGCAACTCAGCAATCCAACATAACTTGGGGGAAGAAGTTTGGAGATCCTATTTTAAAACTTTATACTCAAGGGCCTTGGATGGAGCTGCAGTCGCTAGGGAAGTAGCAGTTGATAAAACCCTCATGAATATTAGTGCCCCCCTTGCACAATGAAAAAGTGGCACTGGGTAATTTGCTTCCAGCCAAGGCACCGGTGCTGGATAGAATTCCTGAAGATCTATTCAGAAAGTAACAAGCTGTGTGGATACCCTACCTATGGACACTATTTAACGCTATCCTACAAGGTATGGCGCTGCCCCCGAATTGGATGGGGGCAGAAATTATTCCCATTTACAAAAAAGGGGGCATATTACCCCCATTTTGGGAATGGAGGAAACGATCTCTTCTGGTGTTAACCACATATTTGCCCTCCCCAATGCTTGGCATGTATTCCTAATATGTGACTGCCATGGTATATTCCCTGCTCCCAAGATGGTCATAACATCCTTCAATTCCTCCCTGTAGTTTACTAGCTCTGGGGTGCTCCAGAGACGGCCCCTGAATAGGAGTGGTCAAGAAGCAATTATGTCAGCAATAAGGGCCGATACCCAGGTCACCCTTAACTCAGAAAGAGAGCTTTGCTGAGTTGGAGGTGGAATCCAGCTCAGATGGTGGCAGCAATATTCAGTTATCAAGCGCTGAGGGAGTAGTACACACACCCAGAGATGTGGCACCTGACTTGGAGGGGGTTAACATACACCAGGAGGTTCAAGGACATGAGGTAGCTCCAGTAGTGTGCAGTGCCCCTGAGGGGAATAGGGTAACTGGTGCAGGGGTTCATGATCCTAGTGGTGGGAGGGATACTCTACTGACTTAAGATGAGACGTGCAGGGAGAGGGGTTCCCCCAAAGTTGAAGTCCTGGTATGTGAATGTGAAGACCAGAAGAGTGCTGCTAGTTGATCTCAACTTTCACTTTGACTCCGTGACAGATCACACAGCAACCACACTTACAGACGACTTAGCAGCTCTTCAATTAATCCAATTTGTCAAATCTCCAACCCATGTCAAGGGTCATTTGCTGGACCCAGTATTCAGCAACTGTGTAGACCTGGCAACAAGTCTACCAATTCCCCTCCCGTGGACTGACCATTTATTAGTCCCCTTTACCTGGACCACTCCTAAGCCCTTAACCATCAGACCCACAGTAAGAATGGCCAGAGCCTGGTCTCGCCTTCCAGTCGAAAAATAGACTACCAAACTGACTAGCAGCCTACCTCTCTACAATGAGGACCCCTGCCTAGCGAATCAGACATACGAAGAATGGATCACTCAATCCCTTAATAACTCTCTCCCCAAAAGAAAAACCATACTGAAACGTCTCCATAAAACCGCTCCCTGGTACTCAGAGGCCCTTAGGGCAAAGAAACGCCAGTGTAGGAAAGCTGAAAGGAAATGGCGTCTAGACTTCTCACCAGGGAAAAAAACTCAACACCGCAGTTTAATCAAAGAGTATAAAGACACAATCAAAATCACCCAAGCTGCATACTTCTCTAATAAAATTATTTTAGCTAAATCAAAACCCAGGGAAATTTTCCAGATTGTGAAAACTCTTACAAAGTTGCCACCTAGCCTGCTGGAGACCAAATCCACGGAACACTGTAACAAGATGGCAGACTTCTTCCACCAGAAAGTCAACAAAATCTATTCATCCTTCCCCCCTCTGGCCACCCCTCTCCCAGCCGTGACCAACACAACTCTGGTACACCCTTCATCTCAGCATCTTCCCACACTAGACCACTTTCCCCCTCTTGATCTTGCATCCCTGGAACCGTTGGCTCGAAAAGTTAAATCTATTTCCCCTGACGATCCAGCCCCGCCAGACATTGTTATGTCAGCATCCAAGGTCACTTTGCCCATCATAATGGACCTCCTGAACTCTTCTATCACCTCCGGCATGATCCCGCCTGGTTGGAAACGGGCCATGATTCGAGCCCTGCTAAAGAAACCCAGCTTGGACCCTTCAGACTTTAGCAACTACCGGCCAATCTCTCTGCTCCCCTGGCTGAGTAAAGTCTTGGAGAGATATATCAACGGCCAACTGATCACCTTCCTAGAAAACAACCAACTGCTAGACCCCACCCAGACAGGCTTCAGACCAACGATGGAACTGAAACCGCCCTTCTTATGGTCACCGAGGAATCCAGAAATATCCTGGGCCAAGGGGGATCAGTGGCAGTGATCCTCCCCGACCTCAGCGCGGCCTTTGACACGGTCAGCCACGACATTCTGCTGAATCGTCTGACTAATATTGGTATTAAACACAAGGCATGGCTATGGTTCAAGTCCTTCTTGAAGGACAGATCCTTTCGGATATTCAACGGCGAATCAGTGTCTACTAGTAGACCACTAAGATGCGGGGTCCCACAAGGCCCTCATTAAGCCCTGCGCTCTTTAACATTTATATGAGGCCACTGGCTGAGGTTGTTCGTCCGTTTGGAGTTAAGATCATTTCCTACGCGGACGACACCCAGCTGGTGGTCTCATTGGCGCAGGAGGCCAACATGCCAATGGGAGGAGGGCTCAGAAAATGTCTAGAGGAGGTAAAGAGCTGGATGTCCTCCTCATCACTCAAATTAAACGGGGACAAGACAGAGCAGATGCTTCTGGGCCCCACTGATCCTAGCTCCTTCAATGCTCTATGGCCACCCTGTCTGGGCACCCCCCCAGCACCTAAGGATAACATCAGGAGCCTTGGGGTGTGGCTGGACAGATCCCTTTTATTTGGCATCCAAGCTACCAAACTCTCGGCTACCTGCTTTGGCCTTCTTAGGATGTTAAAGAAAGTTCTTCATCTTTTACCCATGGAGGCTAAGCAGGTAGCCATCCAGGGTCTTATCCAGTCCCGCCTGGACTTTAACAACGCCCTCTACCTTGCTGCTCCAGACTATACACTGCGGAGACTTCAAATAGTGCAGAATTGTGCAGCGCGCACACTGCTTCAGCTCCCTCATCGACAATCAGTAAGAGCTGGCTTGATCAGCTTACACTGGTTACCAGTGCGCCAAAGAATCCTCTTCAAAGCCCTGTGTATCGCCCACCAGGCCTTCTGGAACACAGGTCCTCTGATCACCCGTGACCTAGTCTCCCACTATCAACCAAGCAGAAATCTCCGCTCAAACCAGGCCTTTATGGCCACAACGCCCAGAATAAAAAAGGCCAGATTAGGCGGTAGGACCTTCACCCATAATGCTTCCAGGATGTGGAACGCCCTACCCCTTCATCTGAGAGCCAACCCCAACCTCTCCTCATTCCGGAAACAGCTTAAAACATTCCTCTTCAACTCCCCACAGTAATTCTTTGCAAGACCTCCTGCTTCCGCCAATTCCCTCTGTTGGTTCCTAGCGCTTGGACGCCCCCGGGCAGCAATTGCGCTCTACAAATCCACATACAATGCAATACAATACAATACAAGAGTGTGGGTTGTGTGACAGGGACAGTCAGATACTGTCTTGCAGATCTCAGGAGATTGGTGTGGAGTATGTGTGCGAGGCATTGGATGGTGAGGTGAAAGAAAGTTTGGCTAACCCCTGTGGGAGGCTGTGTAATCCAATTGTGGGAGAAAAGATTGTAAGTCCCTGTTTTCCTGAGGTATACCAACACCTGTTGGAGAGTGAGGTCTCTAAACCCAGGGAACTCACATTGGAGGCAGACCTTTTGGTGGATTCCAGAGGGTCTGGCGAGGCATGGGGGAGTGACCCTGTGGGGAGTGGCTCAGGTATCTTCCAACCCAGAGTGGTGGAAGTGGTTCAGTGTAGCCCGGCTAGATCCCACTGTTGTGGGAGTGGTGTAGGGGCTCACGTCCTGTCTCAGTGGAGAAGGAGTGAGTGTGGGGCTATGTGCCCCCAGGTGCCCAAAACCCAGTCTCAGATCGTGGATGGTTCTTTAAGGGAACACCAGGTGAGGAGCCTAGGCTGTCCTGATGAGCCGCATGTTGAGGGGGATCCCCTAGTATCTGGTGAGCTAGGAGTGTCTGTAATCAGGCCTCCATCAGTTCTGGTGTCTGGCAGTGCCGCTCCAGTTGGGAGGGAACAGAGGTCCAGTCTGAGGGGTGAGAGGGGGAAAGAGTCCCCAGTGGAGGAACCAGTGGGTTAGGGGCCAGCCAGAAGGGCTGCATCACCAGTGAATGACCATGGTGACACCACTTCTGTCCTGGGGGATCTTCCCACACTGTAAGATGGACAGGGGTCGGGAGATCTGCGCCAGGCACACTGTCACATGACACATGAGTTATGTGTCCCCCTCGGGGAGGGTATATGTACTCCCCAGGAAGTCCTGGTTTGCCAGGCAGGTGTTCAACCGCGGGGTTTGGTCCCTGGGTTGGGAAGCCAGGTTCAGGTGTTGTCTGACCTGGAGGGAGGGGCGAATGTAATCAGTGTCCTGACCGATGTAGCAGAAGTCCTCGCCTCTGACCCCGGTTCAACTAGAGGGTTCAGACCCTTGGTTGGAGGGCCAGGTTCAGGGTATCCCCCCTGACCTGGTTGCCCAGTTGCAGGATATAACCCCTGAACTGGTGTGCAAATCGTGCAGGACAGCTGCCACAGGTGCCCTGACAATTCTGGAAGGGGGTACCACTCCAGGTGGGAGGGTACAAAGCCCCAAGGAGGAGGACCTGTGTGTGAGAACCTACCCCATAATCTGGTCCAGCCGTCGGGTACAGGCCTTGGGCTGGTGGGTCAGTGCCAGGATGACATACCTGACCTGACAGGAGGGAGAGTGGTAAAAGGGTGCCAAGCACCTGGGGCTACTGCCCCTTGCTCTCAGATGCCACAGAGGTTTGAGAACCCTGAGAGGCATAAGGCCTGGGTCTCATTTCTGACTACTGTCAGTGGCCGCTGTGACTTGCTGTCTGTCTGTTGGGACACACCTGTGAGCAAGTTAAGGTTAGATGCTGCACCAGTGTTGTCCACAGGTGAAGAAAAGGGTTCCATGTGGATTTGCTTTGTGGACCCTGAGAGTATTGGCAGAGGAATTGAAATGGTTTCAGATTGGTGTAGAACTGGAATATGCCCCTGCTGTTGCGGGCCAGGTCAATGTTCTATCGCCCTAAGCAGGAAAGCCCATCAAGGTAGTTATTGGTCATCCCTGAACTTTTTGCCTGCCTCCTATATTTTTTCTGACTTGTTTTTTGCTATTTTATGACTTTTGGGCACTTTACCACTGCTGATCAGTGCTAAAGTGCATATGCTCTCCCTTTTGTAAATTGACGTATTAATCAGTGATTCCATGATTGACTGTTTGGTTTACTTGTCAGACCTTAGTACCGTGCACTGAATGTGCCCAGGGCGTGTAAATCCAAATCCTGCAAGTGGGCTTGCAGCACTGGTTGTGCCACCCGCAGAAGCGGCCTTGTCAAATGTGTGTAAGGTCTGCCATTGCAGAGCCTGCGTGCCGTGTGTTACTGTCATGCTGACTGGGCAAGTGCACCCACTTTCCAATCCCCGAACCTTCCCTTTTCTTCATATAAGAAACTAATTGTGGGCGAAATTTACAAATTTGCGGTACGCAAATTCGCGCAGAATCGAATTCGCGAACCGCAAAATTTGCGAATTTGTGCGAATTAGCGGATAATTATTTTTTTGCAAATTCGCGGGTTTTTTGCGTATTCGCGGGCCGCTTGCAGCCCACCGACCGCAAAGTTACCCATGTGGCCGTACATGGGCGCAGACATCTTGTGCGCGTTGCGTATTTCCGTTTCCGGGCGCTATCGGCAATCTTGCGTTGTGAGCGGCTCGCTATTACGAGTTTGCGTGTGTTTGTGCGTGCTCGCGGGGGAAATATCACGCGAAAATCCCAACGCGGACCTTAATGGGCATGGCCATCTTGTTTTTCATTCATTGGTATGGTTCTGGGCATGCTTTTCCTATCCTCTCCTAATCTCTCCAATCCTTAGTTTCTTTGAACTTTTTTAAAATCTTTTTTACTCATTATCTATCCCTCTATTTTTCTACATCTATATTTTGTGTTTTTTTCAACTTTTCGTTACTTTTAAAGCTACTTTTTTAAACTCTTTTCTTTTCTTTACTTTTTTCCTATTCTTTTCTATTTTTTTTTCTTCAGCTGTCCAGACCATGCCGAAGGGAGCCGGGAAGAGCAAGGGGAAGGGTCCCGCACCCCGCACCCTGCTCCCATGCGGGCGATTGAGGGGAGAGCAAGTCGTGGCCTGGGAGATCTTTAGCACGGAGGAGGTGGCCACACTTATTTTTTATGTCCAGCACCACCTCCCCAAGATGATCGCGGCAGGCGGCAGGATCGCTGACGGGTACCGGCTCCGGAAGCCTCGGCAGCTGTGGGGGAAGGTGTGCTGGGCCATGTATCGGCAGTCTCGGGTCCGGCGCACCTACAGCCAGGCCACGCACTGGTGGTCCGATATCCTGGACCGTGAACACGACCTGCTCAACCTGCTAGGCGTCGAGATCCCTGGGCTTGGTGAGTAGTAGTAGCTATTTAATCACTACTCTGTTTTCTCCTGCTCTATGTTATCATATTGCAAATGTTTGTTTTTTCCGAAGAGCAATAATGCTGCCGATTACATTGTAGGTAAATTATGTTTCAAAATCTTCTGTGATTGCATTGCAGGTGCACTGCTCGCCTGCTCAGTGGCGGTGCTACTATGCTTACTTGTTTTCAATGTTGTGCTCATTTCATTGGCCTGAGTGATTATGTATGAGTGTACTTTACAGAACTGTGTAATGCTAGACACTAAGGGGCAGATTTACAATTAATGGCGCATCCCTGCAAATTAGCAGGGATGTGCCAGTAATTGTGCGCCACGCCTCCACCACCCATGGTGCGCCGCATTTACAATGCGGCGCACCATGGGTTAAAAATGACACAAATGCGTCACGCATCTGTGCCGTAAAGGGGGCGCATTGCTGGAGTTGTGTCGCAAGCACGACGCAGCTCCAGCACTGCTCTGGGGTGCCCTATCTCCCCAATGCTGCGTCAAGCCGTACGTCTGCTTCAAGCAGGCGCAGGGTTTAGACGCAGCCTTGGCCTAAAAGTGACTGAGTGAAATAGATTTCACTCAGCCACTTTTAGGAGGCGTTCCTGTGCAGGAACGCCCTCCCTTAAGCCGGAACGCCTCCTGATGGCGCAGGGCTTTACAACGTGATGCATCGTCACGTTGTTAATATACCCCGGACCATGGCGTCTCTTTTGCGCTGCTGCTGCGCCACAAAAGTCATGCAACGACGGAGCAAAAAAGCCGCAAGGGGCTTGTAAATCTGCCCCTAGAGACTCCAGTCCAGTCCTTCCTTTGTACTCCTGCCACTAAGAAGAGATAGTGTTGGTGGATTGATAGTTTGAGTATATTATGACTGGTTATTTAGTAGAAACTTTTTAGTGTTCAACTTCTCACTGGTCTGCAATCACGATGGACTGTGTCTGTCACTTTGCGTGCTGCGGAGTGCTGCCTGCCAGTCCTAGTTGAACCTTTTTGTAGTTGGTTTAGTGAGTTACATAACTTTCCAAGTAGACGGTCTGTGAATCCAGCAATACTAATATCCTAGTAGACCACATCAGATAGGTCAATAAATTTAGTGCAATTGTTGTTTATTTCCCAGAAATAATTTGTTATTGTTTTTTTTAAATGTTTGATTTGGTTGACTACAATCATCCATGTTTGTGTCTTTCTTTCATGTTGTACATCAGCACCCCCCAGGGGCAAGGGGAAACAGGAGGAGGTAGCGGCACCGGAGGAGGAGGGACAAGATCAGGAAGGCCAGGATCGGTCCGGCGAGGGCTACTCTACTATGACTCCCTGTGGTACTACTAGATTATTATTAGTCTGTCTGTGTAGCTAACTAAGCTTGCACAGTTGGCAAAAGGTGTTAAACAAAACTCCCATTCTATTCAGCAATAGCTCTATGCACTGAGTGCAGTACTCTGGGTTGTCCATAATGTCTTTTGAAGTCTTCTAAATGTTTATGCTTTGACAACTCCCAACAATAAAATGTCAATGGCCACCAAGAAAGAATAAGATACTAGTTTACTTTTTGATTGGATAGGAGGACACCATACTACTACTGTTGCAGGGACTATTCTGCAAAAACAGAACTATGGACACGAAATAGTGCATTGTTTATCAATTATATACCTCAGTCATAACAGAATTTGAACCCCCAATCTCCTTACTGACTAGCTAGTGTGTCAGAGTCATTTAGCTCCCGAATTCATCGATGATTGATCCCCAATGATTATACAACCCAGGACATAAGACTACAGAGTCAGAGTCCTGACCTCTCAGAGCCACGGACTCATGCTTGCAAATTGCAAACCCTTTCGCTCACTCACTCATGACCAAAAACCACAGAGTCTATGTAAGTTTTAAAGCTTTATTAAAAGTAAAAAAATTATTAAAACCAAGGACATCATACAACATAAACGGTGGATTGAAAATTGAAAAGTGCTTAGTGATTTCACACATTAATTGTGGGCGATCCCTCACCTGGTTGGAACTTCAACTCTTCTTTATGGTGCTGAATCGTTGCTGACTCCGTCCAAGTGATGATGATCTGATCTTGCTCTTGTTCTTAGAAGGGAAGCTTCTGTCTGTTATGAGAAAAATGGTACGTGTTAAAAGGCAAGCATTCATCAGTTGTGCCAAAAAGTGTAGCAAGACATGTTACGGCTAAGCATAACTAAAAAACACCCTTCCCTGAAAAAAGGTCAATTTGTAGTTTAGACTAGAGAGCCACAAATTAATGAATTTGTTTGGGTAGTCGTAGTAACATTTTTTAATTCCTAGACAAAATACTAGGGAGTGGTGTATATGGCATCTAAGAATCTGAAATGTATTTTCTAGGCGGAACATTGGCACAGCCATCCACCGGTGCCGGGGCCAGCGCGGAGGTGGGCACTCCTGGGGCGGAGGCGGTGCAACAGCCAGCGGGAACTGCTGTGGGGGTTGCCACGGGAGTGGCGGGCAGTGGTAAGCTATTATATTCCTTACTCATTGAGATAGCAGACTGCAGAGTGTGCTCTCTGCACGGGTGTATATGTTGTACAGTACAAGCATACTTTACTGTTAAGAAAACGTACAAATTTAGAACTAAGTTTTTATCAACCAGGTAGTAGCCTCCCCTAAATTGACTTCAACTCAGCTGTGAAAGTTTCATCAACAAGCCAAGTCAGATCAGAGATGAACTTGATGGATGGGATTAACGAAAAGGGAAAGAAGGGTGTAAGTAAGTGTGGAAGGACGAGTGAGTTAAAA
The DNA here is from genome assembly GCF_964261635.1 of Lissotriton helveticus. NCBI lineage: Eukaryota > Metazoa > Chordata > Amphibia > Caudata > Salamandridae > Lissotriton > Lissotriton helveticus. The sequence continues at coordinate 1,963,158,687 of NC_136068.1, read as the reverse complement.
GTAATGAAGACTGGCAAAGATTGATACGTGTTTTTGAATGCTGCCCGAGGTGGCTGGGATTATGAGGCATGGCCGGTTGAAGGATGAAGCAAGGATGGGTGGAAGAGAAAGGGAAGAGGACTGCCTGGGTGGGTGAAACAGAAACTGTATGTGTGCGAAATGGTTCAAATTCAAATGCAAGTCAAGCACAGATGCATGGCTTGCGGTTTCCAAAATAAAATGAAAATGTTGTTTTTCCGTGAGAAAAACTAAGGTTTGTCCAGTTGAGACATTAAGAAGAATGATTGACATTTACTTTGAGGGATGAAGCATGGATGGGTGGGAACTTCACCAACGAAGACGTGCTCTTCAAAGTAACACTTACTTCATCCAGTGACCGTCTACTCTGTTTACATACACATATGCTATCTATGAGTCAGATAGTACCATGATCCAGGCATCCATCCATTCAAAGTAAATGTCAATCATTCTTCTTAATGTCTCAACTGGACAAACCTTAGTTTTTCTCACGGAAAAACAACATTTTTATTTTATTTTTGAAACCGCAAGCCATGCATCCTTGCTTGACTTGCATTTGAATTTGAACCAAAAGATATATTTCGCACACATACAGTTTCTGTTTCACCCACCCAGGCAGTCCTCTTCCCTTTCTCCTTCCACCCATCCTTGCTTCATCCTTCAACCCGCCATGCATCATAATCCCAGCCACCTCGTGCAGCATTCAAAAACATGTATCATTCTTTGCCAGTCATCATTACTTTTAACTCGCTCGTCCTTCCACACTTACTTACACCCTTCTTTCCCTTTTCGTTCATCCCATCCATCAAGTTCATCTCTGATCTGACTTGGCTTCTCGATGAAACTTTCACAGCTGAGTTGAAGTCAATTTAGAGGAGGCTACTACCTGGTTGATAAAAACGTAGTTCTACATTTGTAAGTTTTCTTAACAGTAAAGTATGCTTGTACTGTACAACATATACTACACCCGTGCAGAGAGCACACTCTGTAGTCTGCAATCTCAATAAGTAAGTAATATAATAGCTTACCACTGCCCGCCACTCCCGTGGCATCCCCCACAGCAGTTCACGCTTATTGTTGCACCGCCTCCGCCCCAGGAGTGCCCACCTCCACGCTGGCCCCGGCACCGGTGGATAGCTGTGCCGATGTTCCGCCTAGAAAATACATTTCAGATTCTTAGATGCCATATACACCACTCCCTAGTATTTTGTCTAGGAATGAAAAAATTTTACTACGACTACCCAAACAAATTTAATAATTTGTGACTCTCTAGTCTAAACTACAAATTGCCCTTTTTTCAGGGAAGGGTGTTTTTTAGTTATGCTTAGCCGTAACATGTCTTGCTACACTTTTTGGCACAACTGATGAATGCTTGCTTTTTAACACGCACCATTTTTCTCATAACAGACAGAAGCTTCCCTTCTAAGAACAAGAGCAAGATCAGATCATCATCACTTGGACGGAGTCAGCAACGATTCAGCACCACAAAGAAGAGTTGAAGTTCCAACCAGGTGAGGGATCGCCCACAATTAATGTGTGAAATTACTAAGCACTTTTCAATTTTCAATCCACCGTTTATGTTGTATGATGAACTTAGTTTTAATAAATGTTTTTACTTTTAATAAAGTTTTAAAACTTACATAGACTCTGTGGTTTTTGGTCATGAGTGAGTGAGCGAAAGGGTTTGCAATTTGAAAGCATGAGTCCGTGGCTCTGAGAGGTCGGGACTCTGACTCCGTAGTCTTATGTCCTGGGTTGTATAATCATTGGGGATCAATCATCGATGAATTCGGGAGCTAAATGACTCTGACACACTAGCTAGTCAGTAAGGAGATTGGGGGTTCAAATTCTGTTATGACTGAGGTATGTGGAAAGTATAACTGCGCCTATTATAATTGATAAACAATGCACTATTTCATGTCCATAGTTCTGTTTGTGCAGAATAGTCCCTGCAACAGTAGTAGTATGGATTCTCCTCCTATCCAATCAAAAAGTAAACTAGTATCTTATTCTTTCTTGGTGGCCATTGACATTTTATTGTTGGGAATTGTCAAAGCATAAACATTTAGAAGACTTCAAAAGACATTATGGACAACCCAGAGGACTGCACTCAGTGTATAGAGCTATTGCTGAATAGAATGGGAGTTTTGTTTTACACCTTTTGCCAACTGTGCAAGCTTAGTTAGCTACACAGACAGGCTAATAATAATCTAGTAATACCACAGGGAGTCATAGTAGAGGCAGGATAAGAATTTAGAAACAGTCTACAAGAAGATCAAAGACGATTTAGAAAAAATCGAATGAGGAACGTTAGGAAAAAATGGGTGCTGTAAAAGATAGGGAAGTATAAATATTAATATTAACAGGAAAACTTACTGGGGCCCGCAGAGGAGCCCTCGCCGAACCGATCCTGGCCTTCCTGATCTTGTCCCTCCTCCGCCGGTGCCGCTACCTCCTCCTGTTTCCCCTTGCCCCTTGGGGGTGCTGATGTACAACATGAAAGAAAGACACAAACATGGATGATTGTTGTCAACCAAATCAAACATTTAAAAAAAACAATAACAAATTATTTCTGGGAAATAAACAACAATTGCACTAAATTTATTGACCTATCTGATGTGGTCTACTAGGATATTAGTATTGCTGGATTCGTGTACCGTCTACTTGGAAAATTATGTAACTCACTAAACCAACTACAAAAAGGTTCAACTAGGACTGACAGGCAGCACTCCGCAGCACGCAAAGTGACAGACACAGTCCATCGTGATTGCAGACCAGTGAGAAGTTGAACACTAAAAAGTTTCCTACTAAATAACCATTCATAATATACTCAAACTATCAATCCACCAACACTATTTCTTCTTAGTGGCAGGAGTACAAAGGAAGGACTGGACTGGAGGCTCTAGGGGCAGATTTACAAGCCCCTTGCGGCTCTTTTGCTCCATCATTGCGTGACTTTTGTGACGCAGCGGCAGCGCAAAAGAGGCCCCATGGTGCGGGGTATATTAACAACGTGACGATGCATCACGTTGTAAAGACCTGCGCCATCAGGGGGTGTTCCGGCGCAAGGGAGGGCGTTCCTGCACAGGAACGCCTCCTAAAAGTGGCTGAGTGAAATCTACAAGATTTCACTCAGTCACTTTTAGGCCAAGGCTGCGTCAAAACCCTGCGCCTGCTTGACGCAGACGTACGGCTTGACGCAGCATTGGGGAGATAGGGCACCCCATAGCATTGCTGGAGCTGCGTCATGCTTGCGACACAACTCCAGCAATTCGCCGCCTTTACGGCACAGATGCGTGACGCATCTGTGTCATTTTTACCCCTCGGTGCGCCGCATTGTAAATGCGGCGCACCTTGGGTGGTGGAGGCGTGGTGCACAATTACTGGCGCATCCCTGCTAATTTGCAGGGATGCACCGGTAATTGTAAATCTGTCCCTTAGTGTCTAGCATTACGCAGCTCTTTACACTACACTCATACATAATCACTCAGGCCAATGAAATGAACACAAAATAGAAAACAAATAAGCATAGTAGCACCGCCACTGAGCAGGAGAGCAGTGCACCTGCAATGCAATCACAGAAGATTTTGAAACATAATTTACCTACAATGTAATCTGCAGCATTATTGCTCTTCGGAAAATACAAACATTTGCAATATGATAACATAGAGCAGGAGAAAACAGAGTAGTGATTAAATAGCTAGTACTACTCACCAATCCCAGGGATCTCGACGCCTAGCAGGTCGAGCAGGTTGTGTTCACGGTCCAGGATATTGGACCACCGGTGTGTGGTCTGGCTGTAGGTGCGCCAGACCCGAGGCTGCCGATACATGGCCCGGCACACCTTCCCCCACAGCTGCCGACACTCCCGGAGCCTGTACCCGTCAGCGATCCTGCCGCTAGCCGAGATGGTCTTGGGGAGGTGGCGCTGGACATAAAAAATCAGTGCGGCCACCTCCTCCGTGCTAAAGATCTCCCGGGCCACAACTTGCTCCCCACTCAATCGCCCACATGGGAGCCGAGTGCGGGGTGCGGGACCCTTCCCCTTGCTCTTCCCGGCTCCCTTTGGCATGGTATGGACAGCTGAAGAAAAAAAAATAGAAAAGAACAGGGAAAAAGTAAAGAAAAGAAAAGAGTTTAAAAACAGTAGCTTTAAAAGTAACGAAAAGTTGAAAAAAACACAAAATATAGATGTAGAAATATAGAGGGATAGATAATGAGTAAAAAAGATTAAAAAAAGTTCAAAGAAACAAAGGATTGGAGAGATTAGGAGAGGATAGGAACGGCATGCCCAGAACCATACCAATGAATGAAAAACAAGATGGGCGTGCCCATTGAGGACCGCGCAATATATATCCCCCACAAGCACGCACAAACACACGCAAACTCGTAATAGCGCGCCGCACACAACGCAAGATTGCCAATAGCGCCCAGAAACAGAAATACGCAACGCGCACAAGAAGCCCGCGCCCATGTACGACCGCATGGGTTACATTGCGGTCGGTGCTCTGCAAGCGGCCCGCGAATAAGCAAAAAAAAACCACGAACTCGGAAAAAAAAAATAATCCGCAAATTTGCACGAATTCGCAAATTTTGCGGATCGCGAATTCAATTTCGCGCAAATTCACGGACCACGAACTCGCAAATTTCGCCCACACTTAGTTTCTGATATGAAGAAAAGGGAAGGTTCAGTGACTGGCAAGTGGGTGCTCTTGCCCAGTCAGCATGACAGTAACAGACTGCACGCAGGCTCTGCAATGGCAGACCTTAGACACATTTTACAAGGCCGCTTCTGTGGGTGGCACAACCTGTGCTGCAAGCCCACTAGCAGGATTTGGATTTACATGCCCTGGGCACACTCAGTGCACGGTACTAAGGTCTGACAAGTAAACCAAACAGTCAATCATGGAATCACTGATTAATACGTCAATTTACAATATGGAGAGCATATGCACTTTAGCACTGATCAGCAGTGGTAAAGTGCCCAAAGTCATAAAATATCCAAAAACAAGTCAGAAAAAATATACGAGGAAGGCAGAAAGTTCAGGGATGACCCTGCAAGAAGTCCAACACAACCCCCTTCTAAACGCGGGGTAGACCAATCACTGCCTTGATGGGTTTCCCTGCTTAGGGCGATAGAACATTGACCTGGCCCGCAACAGCAGGGGCATATTCCAGTTCTACACCAATCTGAAACCATTTCAATTCCTCTGTCCATACTCTCAGGATCCACAAAGCAAATCCACATGGAACGCTTTTCTTCACCTGTGGACACCACTGGTGCAGCATCTAACCTTAACTTGCTCACAGGTGTGTCCCAACAGACAGACAGCATGTCACAGCGGCCACTGACAGTAGTCAGGAATGAGACCCAGGCCTTATGCTTCTCAGGGTTATTAAACCTCTGTGGCATCTGAGAGCAAGGGGCAGTAGCTCCAGGTGCTTGGCACCTTTTTACCACTCTTCCTCCTGTCAGGTCAGGTATGTCATCCTGGCACTGACCCACCAGCCCAAGGCCTGTACCCGACGGCTGGGCAACCAGGTCAGGGGGGATACCCTGAACCTGGCCCTCCAACCAAGGGTCTGAACCCTCTAGTTGAACCGGGGTCAGAGGCGAGGACTCCTGCCCTCTGCACCCCCTTCCAGAGTGCTGTAACCACCCACCTGGAGTAGTACCCCTAGAAGCTACATCAGTCAGGACACTGATTACATTCGCCCCTCCCTCCAGGTCAGACAACACCTGAACCTAGATTCCCAACCCAGGGACCAAACCCTGCGGTTGAACAACTGCCTGGCAAAACAGGACTTCCTGGGGAGTACATATACCCTCCCCGAGGGGGACACATATCTCATGTGCCGTGTGACAGTGTGCCTGGCGCAGATCTCCCGACCCCTGTCCATCTTACAGTGTGGGAAGATCCCCCAGGACAGAAGTGGTGTCACCATGGTCATTCACTGGTGATGCAGCCCTTCTGGCTGGCCCCTAACCCACTGGTTCCTCCACTGGGGACTCTTTCCCCCTCTCATCCCTCAGACTGGACCTCTGTTCCCTCCCAACTGGAGCGGCACTGCCAGACACCAGAACTGATGGAGGCCTGATTACAGACACTCCTAGCTCACCAGATACTAGGGGATCCCCCTCAACATTCGGCTCATCAGGACTGCCTCGGCTCCTCACCTGGTGTTCCCTTAAAGAACCATCCAGGCTCTGAGACTGGGTTTTGGGCACCTGGGGGCACACAGCCCCACACTCACTCCTTCTCCACTGAGACAGGACGTGAGCCCCTACACCCCTCCCACAACAGTGGGATCTCTAGCCGGGCTACACTGAACCACTTCCACCACTCTGGGTTGGAAGATACCTGAGCCACTCCCCACAGGGTCACTCCCCCATGCCTCGCCAGACCCTCTGGAATCCACCAAAAGGTCTGCCTCCAATGTGAGTTCCCTGGGGTCAGAGAACTCACTCTCCAACAGGTATTGGTATAGCTCAGGAAAACAGGGACTTACAATATTTTCTCCCACAATTGGATCACACAGCCTCCTATAGGGGTTAACCAAACTATCCTTCACCTCACCATCCAATGCCTCGCACACATACTCCACACCAATCTCCTGAGATCTGCAAGACAGAATCTGACTGTCCCTGTCACACAACCCACACTCTTATGGGTAGTCTTCACATTCACATACCAGGACTTCAACTTTGGGGGAACCCCTCTCCTTGCACTTCTCATTTTAAGTCAGTAGAGTATCCCTCCCACCACTAGGATCATGAACCCCTGCACCAGTTACCCTATTCCCCTCAGAGGCACTGCACACTACTGGAGCTACCTCATGTCCTTGAACCTCCTGGTGTATGTTAACCCCCTCCAAGTCAGGTGCCACATCTCGGGGTGTGTGTACTACTCCCTCAGCACTTGATAACTGAATATTGCTGCCACCATCTGAGCTGGATTCCACCTCCAACTCAGCAAACCTCAATTTCTGAGCTACCCAAATTTGTTGTTGCTGGGCTGAGACACTCATGGTCTCAAGCCTCTCGAGCTCCAAATGAAGCTTCCTCATTATCAAGTCATGCTCTAACTGTTTTTTCTTTTCTTCCAGGGCTAATTTCCTAGTTTCTAGCTCCAGTTGTCCACTCAACTTGAGCTTGGCCAGGTCCATTTCATGCAACCTGTTTTCTTCTGGGGACAGGCCTCGAGCAGAAACACTGCTACACAACAGGGAGGTTGCACCCCTCCCTTTTGGACCCAGTGGTCCTTCAAGCTGCTGCTCTGCATCCTCCTCATTCTCATTTCCAGGGGCATTTCTTGCCTCGACCCAGGCCCTCAGGGTCTTTTGAAACTGCACCCTTCTGGAGAGTCCGGTCACGGAAATGTTAAACTTTTTGCAGAAGCTCTTGAACTATTTGTTGGTGTAGCTTTCTAGTTTCTCTTCCTCCCAATCACAGTCAACAGATGCAATGGATGCTGCCTTTTCCATGCTGATTGAACCAGGCATTACTTTGCAAAAATGGAGATCCATGGTGAAAACAAGTATCAGAAGTACGTGGTTGCGTTATGGTCTGCACTCACTAAGTAGTAATCACCAATCACTGTATATGAGTCACAAATGCAAGTCCAGAATTCCTTAGTTAACCAACAATGTTAAAATTGGGGGTCTCTAGTTGCCACAGGTAGGTACTTGTGACAAATAGGGACCCTCTCCTCTAGTCAGAGTAAGGGGGGTGTACTTCTAAAATAACCCCTGCTCTCTCCCTTGGTAGCTTGGCACAAGCATACAGGCATATCTCAGAGGCAGTGTGTAAAGCATTTCTGAACATATACAGTAATCAAGTGACAACACTACAAATGGACACCACACAGGTTGTATAGTTATAAAAATAAGTATATTTTATATAGAGTTACCACAGGACCATCAACAACAACAATAATCCACATTACTATTGGAATTCAAGAGTTCTGGTTAAAAAGGCCCACTCAAAGGTCGACAGACTCATCACAGTACCTTTTACTTGATGGGGCCGGCACAGACGTGCGAGTCGGTTCCGGTGTTTGTCGCGGTGCAGAAAGGAAGCATTGCAGGTCGTGTTGTCCCTCGAAGTGGTGTAGGCAATGGCCCTTTGACAGAGTCGGTGGGTCCGAGGTATGCGTTGCAGGGAGAGACGTTGTTCGCTGCGGTGCTTGCAGCTTGCTGAGGGGGCGACAGAGCCGAAGTTTGGAAGCTGACATCGATCAGTCTGAATAACGGTGCGAGTCGGGTGATGCGCCACGAAGCGTGAGAGGCGGTGCCAAACTCCGGTGCGTTCACAGGATTCGAAGTCAGCAGCAAAGACCGCTTCGGTCAGGCCAGTACGTGTCGGTGAAGCGAGGTGTTGCACGTCGTGGTGTCCACAAGTCACGGTGCAGGCAACGGCTCAGTGATGGCATCAGGATGGAGTCGGTGAGCTCAGAGCTTGCGTTGTTCGAGGTGGACATTGTTCGATGCGGTGCGTACAGGACACCGGGCTGGTTGTGAGAAGAGGTCACAGCTCTCTGCCTCTGTAGCCAATGAAACAGTGTTTCCAGCAGCAATCCACAAAGGATGGTGAAGTCTACTGGTCCTGAGACTTTGGTCATGGGGCAAGCTCTCTTCTAAGCCCTTGGAGATCTTTCACAAGTTGAAAATAAAGTACACAAAGTTCTTTCTCCTCTCTTTGGCAGTCAGGCAACGACTGCAGGCCAATCCTCCATGCAGCACTTCAGCTTGGAAATAGTCTCTCCTCAGTTTCTTCAGGTTCTTCTCCTCAGCAAAGGTTTCTTCTCGTAGTCCAAAAGTGATCTAATTTCTTGGGATCAGGGTCCCAATATTTATACCCCATCTCAGCAACTCCAAAAGTAGTGATGGGTCCAGCACAGAAAACTCCACAAGTAGTGATTGGCCCAGCACAGCAAACCCCCCAAGTAGTGATGTGCCTGTCACAGCAAATTCCATGAGTAGTGTTGGGCCGAACACAGCAAACTACACAAGAAGTAGGCCTTGATTTAAGCCTTTTTAATCAGAACTCTTGAATTCTAATAGTATTGTGGATTATTTTTTGTTGTTTATGGTCTTGTGGTAACTCTATATAAAATATACTTATTTTTATAACTATACAACCTGTGTGGTGTCCATTTGTAGTGTTGTCACTTGATTACTGTATGTGTTCACAAATGCTTTACAAACAGGGGGGTGACCTGTTCTCAGGACACCCCCGTGCCGCACGGCCACCAGCTGCGTGTGTGCACCTCGCCTCGCAGCTGCCCGCAGCCTCGTTGAGCCTGCCTCACTAACCCTCCCCCTCCGCCGCACTTGCGAGAGCTGTGTAACCTTCTTTGTCTCCTATTTGTTTTATTTGCCTTCTGTAATCTTTTTTTTGTCTCCTATTTGTTTTATTTGCCTTGTGTAATCTTTCTTTTGTCTCCTATTTGTTTTATTTGCCTTGTGTTTGCCACTGCTGTCCCCTTGCACGCTGTTGTTCTAGCCTTTGTTACTGTACCTCAGTCCCCCTGTGCCTGCCCGCCCCGCTCCCCGCTTCCCGCCGCCGTGCAAGCAGCCACGCCCCCTTTTCGTTTTGTGCCCTCCCCGCTCCCGCCTCCCAGCTGCTCCTCCCTCCCTCCCACTTGGCCATAAATGGCGACCGCGTGGCGCAGGTGAGTGTGACCTGTTCTCAGGACACCCCCGCGCCGCATGGCCACCAGCTGCGTGTGTGCACCTCGCCTCGCTGCTGCCCGCAGCCTCGTTGAGCCTGCCTCACTAACCCTCCCCCTCCGCCGTACTTGCGTGTGCTGTGTAACCTTCTTTGTCTCCTATTTGTTTTATTTGCCTTGTGTAATCTTTTTTTTTGTCTCCTATTTGTTTTATTTGCCTTGTGTTTGCCACTGCTGTCCCCTTGCACACTGTTGTTCTAGCCTTTGTTACTGTACCTCAGTCCCCCTGTGCCTGCCCGCCCCGCTCCCCGCTTCCCGCCGCCGTGCAAGCGGCCACGCCCCCTTTTCGTTTTGTGCCCTCCCCGCTCCCGCCTCCCAGCTGCTCCTCCCTCCCTCCCACTTCGCAATAAATGGCGACCGTGCGTACGCGCAGCGGTCACGCGCAGCGGGCGCGCCGATTGTGCGCCGAAGGCGCGCCAAAGGCAAGCCCGTCTGGACCGCGCCCAGTGCCAGGACCCCTGGCCCCCACCGCTGCAAGACGACCCGACAGACCTACGACGCCGCTGCCCTAAACGCACTCAATGCCGGCCGGAACCCCGTCTGCTGCCGGGCCGCCCCGAAACGCATTCACGGACCCTTCACCTGCAGAACCTGCAAGTTCACCTGCCTCCGAACCCGCACCGCAGCCGCCAAGCCAAGCACCAGCAGCAACCTCAAGTGCATCCTGCTCAACACCCGCTCCGTCCACAGACACGCCGTGGAACTCTGGAACCTCCTCGACACAACATCACCAGACATCGCCTTTCTCACGGAAACCTGGATGAACGCCTCCTCAGCCCCCGACATCGCCATCGCCATCCCGGACGGGTACAAGATCATCAGGAGGGACCGCGTCAACCAGACCGGAGGAGTCATCGCCATCGTCCACAAGAACACCATCCACATCATGACCGACTCCAACGACACCTTCGCCGCCGCCGAACACCTCCACTTCAAGATTCACACCGACCCAAAGACGACCCTCAGAGGCACCCTCATCTACAGACCCCCGGGACCACGCACACAATTCAGCGAAGACATCACGGGCTTCATCAGCCCACACGCCCTCCCCTCCGCCGACTACATCCTCCTAGGGGACCTCAACTTCCACCTGGAGAACAACAAGGACCGCAACACCGTCGCCCTGCTGGACAACCTCGCCAACCTCGGACTCAAGCAACTGGTCAACACCCCCACCCACTACGCCGGCCACACGCTTGACCCCGTCTTCTCATCCAGCAAGCACATCACCTTCAGCCACTCCACCGAACTCCACTGGACCAACCACAGCTGCGTCCACTTCAGCTTCAGAAGAACCACAACCCACCACCACCCGCAACAGGTTCCTCACAGAAGCTGGAGCAAGATCACCGCCGACCAGCTCACCACCTCCCTCAGCCAGAACCCACCCGCCAGCACAAGGGACCCAAACGAAGCAGCCCGCAACTTCACGAAGTGGCTGACAGCCTGCGCCGACGACTTCGCACCACTGAAGAACCATCCCAACAGACCCAGACGCAAGAAGGCCTCCTGGTTCACCGACGAACTCAAGGACTCCAAGAAGACCTGCCGCACCCTCGAGAAAGCCTGGCTCCTCGACCAGACCACTGACAACATGACCGCCATCAAACACGCCACCCGCAAGCACCACCAGCTCATCCGCACCACCAAGAAGAAATCACTGAAGGAACGACTTGACAACAACGCCCACGACAGCAAGGAACTCTTCACCATCGTCAAGGAGTTCTCCAACCCCAGCACTGGCAACAACGACATCACTCCCTCACAAGATCTCTGCGACTCTCTCGCCTCGTTCTTCCACCGCAAGATTGCCGACATCCACAACAGTTTCGGCGCACCATCCACGCACCCAACCGTCGAACCAACGCCCCCCACCGCCACCCTCCGCACCTGGACCACGGTGACCACCGAAGACACAGCCCGCACGATGAACACCATCCACTCCAGATCTCCGACCGACCCCTGCCCCCGCCACGTCTTCAACAAGGCCCACTCCACCATCGCACCCCAACTCCGGGACGTCATCAACACCTCCATCAACACCGCCACCTTCCCGGAGAGCTGGAAGCATGCCGAGCTCAGCGCCCTACTGAAGAAACCAACAGCGGACCCCACCGACCTCAAAAACTTCCGCCCCATCTCGCTCCTCCCTTTTCCTGCCAAAGTCATCGAGAAGATCGTCAACAGACAGCTTGCCGCCTTCCTCGATGACGAACGGATCCCTCGACCCCTCGCAGTCCTGGTTCAGAGCCAACCACAGCACCGAGACCGCCCTCATCGCAGCCACCAACGACATCCGAGCCCTGCTCGACAACGGGGAAACAGCGGCACTCATCCGCCTGGACCTCTCTGCAGCATTCAACACCGTCTGCCACCGCACCCTAGTTCAACGCCTCAGCAACATCGGCATCCAAGAGAAGGCACTGGAGTGGATCATCTCGTTCCTCGCCGGTAGAACACAGAGAGTCCGCCTCCCCCCGTTTTGATCCGAGGCCACCGAAGTCATCTGCAGCGTTCCGCAAGGATCATCACTCAGCCCCACCCTCTTCAACGTCTACATGAGACCTCTTGCTGCCATTGCACGCCAAAACAACCTCAACATCATCTCCTACGCCGACGACACCCAGCTGATCCTCTCCCTCACCAGAGACCCCGACACCGCCAGAACCAGCCTGCACGAAGGGATGAAGGACGTCGCCGAGTGGATGAAGAACAGCCGCCTGAAACTGGACTCAGACAAGACGGAAGTCCTCATCCTGGGACCATCGCCCTCCGCCTGTGACGACTCCTGGTGGCCCCCAGCCCTGGGCACGGCTCCCAAGCCAACAGACCACGCACGCAACCTAGGCTTCATCCTGGACTCCTCCCTCTCGATGACCAGACAAGTCAACGCCGTCTCCACATCATGATTCCACACCCTACGCATACTTCGCAAGATCTTCCGATGGATCCCGACCGAAACCAGGAAGACGGTCACCCAGGCCCTCGTCACCAGCCGACTGGACTACGGAAACACCCTCTACGCCGGAACCACAGCCAAGCTACAGAAAAAACTCCAACGCATCCAGAACACCTCCGCCCGACTCATCCTGGACATCCCCCGACGCAGCCACATCTCCGGCCACCTGAGGAACCTGCACTGGCTCCCTGTCAACAAGAGGATCACGTTCAGGCTCCTCACCCACGCACACAAGTCTCTCCACGACCTGGGCCCCAAGTACCTCAACGACCGCCTGACCTTCTACACGCCCACCCGCCAGCTACTGTCCGCTAGCCTCACCTTCGCCGCCGTACCACGCATCCGAAGAGCCACCGCCGGAGGCAGATCCTTCTCCTACCTGGCGGCCAATACATGGAACTCCCTTCCCATCCACCTTCGGCTGACCCAGGACCATCCCGCCTTCAGGAGACAACTCAAGACCTGGCTGTTCGAGCAGTAGCGGACCCCTTCCCCCAAGCGCCTTGAGACCCTTCCGGGTGAGTAGTGCGCTATACAAATGTCATGATTGATTGATTGATTGAAACAGCCTCTGAGATAAGCCTGTCTGCTCGTGCCAAGCTAGCAAGGGGTGAGCAGGGGTTTTATATTAGGAGTGTACCCCCCTTACTCTGACTAGAGGAGAGGGTCCCTATTTGTCACAAGTAACTACCTGTGCCAACTAGTGACCCCCAATTCTAACATGTACCTTAGGTGCCAAGGGCATAGGTACCCCAGAGGCCTACCAGGGGCTGAATCATGTATTATGCCACCCCTGGGAAGCCTTCCAAAATGGCACCACATGTCTGCTACTGCAGCCTGGGTAAGATGGTGCTTGCACTTCTTACTAAGATATAGGTTAACTATATATACCTTTAAATACAGACACATGTAAACCTATAAGTCACTCCTATGGCAGGTCATAACAATCCTGAAGGCAGAGGGCTTAGTTTTGTGTGAGAGGGTGCCCTAGCATGAGCTGAGCCCCTCTGCAGCTTTTAGAATCTATTCTCTGAGGCTGTTCTGTGATACAGCTATACCATATACTGTTAAGTGCATTATAACCTCTCGATAAATGCTAACATTGGAATGGCTGCATCAAAACATGTCGTGTTTATTGTCAAACACTTTGGAATCCTACCCCCCACGTAGAATTCCACCCTTCTAGAGGGAGAAGACATGTACACACTTACCTAACCGGTAATAGTTTAAAAGAGCCCCAGCATCACAAAATGGTTCTGCTGCCAGAGACACGAGTCTGACCCCCCTGCTGCTGGACAAAACTCCAGCAGGGGAGGCCTGGACAATAGGTTTCCTGTCGCAGGGAGGAGTCACCACCTCCCCAGACAGGCTTTAGTGTATTGGGGCTGGGCGGGTGCATTCAGTGAATGCTTTTCAGACAGTGCTGGGGGAGCACTTGGTGTCCCTGTGCATACCCCAGTTCAAACCGGTTGCAGGGGCATTCAGGCATTTGTGTAGGGTACCCTTCCTGCACAAAAACAATCATTAGAGGTAATTTACTCTTTTCTTTGTGTGCTGCAGAACGCAGTACGCATAGAAATAGGGGAAAAAACTAGGAGAAATTAAAACATTTCTCTCGTTGTACCTCTTTACACCACTCCTGGGAGGCTCAGCATTCACTCGCATTTACAGATTTACGATTTCTTCTAAATCTGGAAATGTGTCTGGTTCCTTGAGTGTTGCACGCAGGGTGGCTTTTGCTGTCCTTGTAAATATAGAGCAGTAAAATGCGTCACCTGTATGACACAAAAAGTGACGCACAGGTGGCGCAAGGGGCTTCTAAATCTGCCCCAAGATCTTGAGGGCTTTTCTAAAGTTCTATGTAGAGGCCTAGCACAAGCTAGGTCTGTAAACCGGGAGCTCACCTATTGTCCCTTGGGTTTCAGGTAAGTTAATGCGCTAATAGCATTTAATCATAAATTCAACACAAATCCTTGAATTGACTTAATTTGAGCCAATTTATTGGCTTATTTAGTAACCGTTACTTCGGTTGTGTTCATAACATTGTCGTGTATTTCTATAGGTTCTGATTCGATCCCCCTATTCCTGACCCTATTCTGGTTAAACTTACTAGCTAGTTAACTAACAGTCAGCCCATGAGGCAAGAAATCCCCCATGATGCAGATACCGTTATCTGACGCAGTCACACTACGGCACAGGAACGTGTTATCTGATTAGGTCATAACGCTTGAGATCTAATTAGACAAGCGACATTCCTCCAGCCCCTGATAAGGCATACGACGTTCTCATAACAAATCAAACCTATGACAACCTGGATAATCCGTGCGGCCATTGTTTTGATTTCACAGAGAACTTTAGTAAAGAATGTGCTAACGAGCAAGTCGTATGACATCTTTATTGACGTACCTATGTCCATCCTTACGTCAATCTCGGCACCTTTAAGGTATAAATATTGCCGACCTTGCCCTATGCAAACACACGCGTGGTGACAAGACGGAGCAGCCATACTTGCCGAAGCCGAGAGCAGAAGCAGACCCCGCAGGCAGCAGCCCCGCCTTCCTGACGCGCTGAGAGACGCGCTGCTATCTCAAGCCGAGAGACCCAGCACCGGCGCTTCTGGGCA
Source organism: Lissotriton helveticus (assembly GCF_964261635.1). NCBI lineage: Eukaryota > Metazoa > Chordata > Amphibia > Caudata > Salamandridae > Lissotriton > Lissotriton helveticus. The sequence continues at coordinate 1,963,143,356 of NC_136068.1, read as the reverse complement.
GCCCTCGCAGGCAGCCTGGAATATCGAGAGCAGAGAAAGAGATACCATTCCTCATTCATCCTAAATTCCAGGTACAGAACTGAATAACCCCTCCTAGAGAATTCTTTAGTTATTCACTTGGCAAAACAAACTTAAACTAAACTGTAACTTTCTATTCCCGCCCACGCATTAGACTTAGGTCAGGTACACGGGGTAGGCGTATTTAGAAACACCAGTTGAGTACGTTTAGTCAAATGTATATGTGTATGTAAATATATTTTAATCATTTTAAACATCATATGGCTCAGAAACCATATCAATGTTTTTACAGTATTATTTTATACTATTGCTTCTAATGTATGCACTTTACTTAACTATAAGTATTGCAATAATATCGATCCATTTCTCTTGTACGAGAAAAGAGACTGATCAATAAATAACATCTTTTATTGAACACGCCCGTCTCTTCCTTTTCTCTACATTCTGATGAGACTAAGAATGCACGTACTGACTGAGTAAAATAATTGCCTTGTGCTCACACGACTCTCGAGATTGACTCTTGATTAGGGGAGAGCAAAGTTGTCATGTTCTATGGTTGTCAGAAACTAAATCCCTTCTTGTCTAATCAGGGGAGTTAATCCTTCCTTGAACATTCGAGAAAGTTTCTAGCGAACTCTGAGCTTAGCTGGCAAACCCAAAAATTAAGTCTAGTATCGACAGTAGTAGACCTAGTTAACGTCTGGCCTAGGCCTTTACTGCTGTAGGCACTATTCCAATGCGCAGAGCCTATTGGGAAAATAGGAGCTACACTACATGGCGCCCAACGCGTTTGGAAAGGGCGATAAAACTAACGTAAGACATTTAGAGTAACTCAGTCGTGCTTTCTCACTCAGACCCCTTTTCCCAAATACTCCAAAGACGTCTGGAGTGGGTGAAAGGTTATTATATCCTCCAAAACCTCGCAGGAGGGAACTCCTATGTATGGTTCTTGGTCTAGTCAACGTTGAAGGATAAAACAGTTCCAAAATATTGTGCATCTAATCTCTGTTTCCATAAAGAAACCTGATCTGCAAACAAAAATAATACCATCCTGTCAGTAAAATGGGAGACAGCGATGGAGAAAGAGAGGCAATTAGATTAGCTACTGAAATAGCAGATGCTGATGCTACCATGCAAGCAGCAGACGCGGATATAATACTTATTCCGGTCATTAAAAGGAGATCTATAACCTTAAAACTTATAGAAAATGGACTGACACCTAGAGGTGGCACAGTCATATTCGTAATTGAGGCACACGAATATCGGCAGACAGAGGTATACTATACATGGATACATTTTCCAGCAGCAAATGCTGTAACAAAGTACTTCCACTATTACAAAGTAGAGGAACCTCCTGAAACGTACGCTCCTTTCGAGGAGGTGGAAGTACCACTCAAATTCCAAGAGCATTTGCTCTTATTTGATGGCGCCCTAATACATAACAATCACATTACAAGGCTCGGTCCTTTAGGAAGACCAGGAGCAACGTGGCCGGTCCTAGCCGGATACACACCACATCCAGACATCGAAAGAATGCCTGCAGCAGAGCTATTAATACAGCTAAAACAACTACTAAAAATTCATAGACAATTAGTTCAGTATGTAATGCGGACTTCAACAATTCAGCCAGCGATTAAAATTCCACAGCTGACCCCTCACCAGGGGAACACAAATAAAATCACACCACAGAACATCCAATCCTGCCTAGGTAAAGTTCCAGCTAAACGGGAACAAATACCATTCTGGTTGGCACAGAAAATTACCCAAATAGAGGCGGTGTTTCCTGACACCACCCCATTAGAAAAACACAGGATTCTGACTATATGTCTCCCAATGGGAATCGCACCACACATTGAGGACTGTGACACTTGGGGTACAGTCTTTGCTTCCATCTATACAAAAACGCACGGTGTTCCATCCATTTCGGTGATACCAGATGTGCTAAAACAAATTCAAGATGAATACGGTCCAGAACCTGCTTTAACTCTTGGTATGAAATTACTGAAAGACTTCAAGCAGGTCTCGGCTATATTACTAGCCAACATAAAGGGTGAAGCAGCAAACGTGGCGATCCGCCAGAGGTTAAAAGAGACAGATATAGCAGACCAACCAGCTGAAATTGCCAGAATCATAGAAAAATCCTATGAAGAACTAGGCAGAGATAGTCTAGGTGGAATACCAGTAAAACCGCAACTGACTACAAGTCCAGAAAATTTTTTTTTTAATAATAATTCACCAAAAAAGAACTGGGATGGAAATAAACAATCCAATCCTAAAGAAAAGAAATTCCAGTCCAGAGGAAGGTCTCCTAGGCGAAGAGAGAAATCTCCGAACCCGAGACAAAGGTCACCTCAGAGTGAACCCTCTGGGAATAGATATAACCTTAGAAATAGGGATAATATTAAAAAACCTGATAGATATCAAGACATTGATACACGTCCCTCTCAATCTTTTCAGAATTCCTCGCAGAAATCGGAAAGAAGAGGACGATCAGAAGAGCACGCCAAGTCCAAAGACAAGGAACCTGCTCAACTGAAAAAGAAATCACAATTTCCAAAAAAGAAGGTAGCCAGTATCAAGGTAGTTAACAATGCCGAGAATACTGAGGACACAACTGAAAAACGGAGAATGGGCTCAGACAATGCTAGACAGCGCAGCAGAGGTGAGCATAGCTCGCAAAGTCCTTATGAATCATCTGGAGACAGTGGACACGAATGAATACCTTCAAGTGGAAACTGCAGATACCAGAGTTAGCAAGCCCCACAAAATATACGAGATAACATTACGTATAGAGGGAGATAAGACTAGGAAAATAAGGGGACTATTTTGGGATAACCTATCCAAGGGCTATGACATCCTCCTAGCTGAAAAAGACTGGCCACCAGAGTTTGTCAGGGAGTGCCCTCATGGCGAAGAAGTAATTATGCCTGCCTTCTCGAATCAAATACCGATTCATAAAAAATATACACTTGCTAGAAAGTGGGCAGTGGCCTTAGCACCTGCTTTATATAAAAATCATGTAGGATGGGATGAGGATTCTCCTCCTCACAAAGTCCAGTTAAAATCACAACCTACTGCACAAAGGCAGTACCCAATTAAGCAAGAAGCTAAAAAACAAGTAAATGAAATACTAGATCAGCTAGAATACCAAGGGGTGATTGAAACTTGCACCTCACAAATGAACAATCCTTTATTTCCGGTCTCCAAACCAGACAATTCGTACCGTCTAGTTTTGGATTACCGACACCTTAACACATGTTGCAAAACTTTTGCAGTACAAAACTCACACAGTGCTGCACTAATGAATAACATAGTGCGCAAAAAATACAAAACAACCTTGGACATCTCCAACGGATTCTTTTGTCAAAACATAGCACCAGAGAGCAGATATTTAACTGCATTCTCAGTAAATGGCACTCAAAAACAATTCTGTCGGTTAGCCCAGGGGTACAAGAACAGCCCGGGGGTATTCTCAGCGAGAGTAACAGAATTACTACAACTATATGATGATGAAGCATTATCTTATGTCGATGACATTTACTTAACAGATGATGACTTGGAAACTCACTTGAAAAGAGTGAACACCATAATACTTGGTTTCGCTGCAGAGGGTTACAAATTCAACTTCAAAAAGTCCAGAATTGCCCATCTGAAAATCCAGTACGGAGGATATGAATTATCAAGTATTGCCTGGTTAACAGTCTTTTAAGAACTAGAAGAATTAAAAAATCTAAAATATGAAAAAACGTATCCTCTGCCAATCGACATTCTGCCTCTACGACATTACGCCTGTGTAATCTATACAGACGGACATGCTCAACCCTCCGTTTGGGGAGAACATGCATACAATCCCACATGTGAGATTACAAAAGAAGTGTGGCACGGAGGTAAACTAAGACCTCTATTAACAAAATCACACTCAGTAGAAACTAATTCAGAACTACAAACTGAAATATTAGCTTTGAAAATGGCGCTAGATAATGCGGATCGCGAATTCCCGACGCTTATAGTGTCAGATTCATATTTCTGCGTCAAAGCATATAACAAGGATTTGCAGACCTGGATTCAGAACGATTACAAAGATGACACGGATGCACCAATAAAGCAGAGACTGCTCTGGGAACAGGTAGCTCTTTTGAAAAAAGAACTACCAAAGACTCACGTGACACACTCACTGAGTCACCAGCGTGATGGCGTTCACGTTGTAGGGAATTCATTGGCTGAAACAGCCGCAGCGGCAGCCAGTAAACCGGCTCCCGTAGATCGAAAAAAGCGTACATTAAAATACATTGACGGCGAAACATTGCTGGCAGTAAAAACGTCATCAAAAGGCGACTGCTCGGCGTTACCGATCAACTATCCACTCAATTACACATACATCATAGATGCAAACTCCATTCCTTTTGCTCGAATCCCTGGAGTGGGGGATAGAGTGATTCCAAACATGGACAGGAGAAACTTGTTAATCGCAGACGCACACATGGGCGAGGGTCTCAGACACCTTAAATTAAAGGATTCTCTGGAAGAATTACAATCACGGTACTGGTGGCCAGGCATGAGCCTGCACTACACCATGTTTGTAAAAAACTGCCCAAACTGCAACAGAGATCGCAGTGGGGAGAGAAGCAGTTTAATACCTCGTCGTATCAAGGCAGATAACATCACCACTAAAAAGAATGGCTTGCGATTAACATATACAGGCTAGTTCCCACTTATAATGTAGATCCGCAGCACTCGGCTGACGTCCAGACTGTTATACAAGATTTGCGAGTCTAAATGGCATATACGCTAAGAGCATGCTACGTTCGACCAATTTTTTTTTCCTTTTCTCAGGCAATCCAGCCTGGGGGGGGAAAGAATGGCCAAATGAGCACAGCCCAGCGGGAATCTTCTCACTTCCTTCCTGAGGGTATGGGATGGTGTAAAGAAAAAACCAAGACAGAAAGCAATCTATAATAGAAAGGATATTAGGTTCGGGAGCTGGGTGGGTCAAACATCTAATAAGTGTCCAACGTAGTCTTAATAACTTGCCAAGAAATTCTCTGAAGGGATTCAGTCCGTACGAATTATTATTCGGAACTAGGATGTTGATCTCTGACCTTGATAGTCAGACTTCAGTGGTAACAGAAAAAAGCTTTGATGTCAAAGACCGTTTGGCTATTTTGCAGGACTTAAACAAAACAAGAAAAGACCTGAGCAACATACAGTTGAAAGAACAGCCAACGACCACTGAAGAATCACCACCTGTCCCAGCAAGACCTGTCTGGATTCCAAAAGTCGGGGATCTAGTCAGGGAGAAGATCGCGGTTAAGAAGGAATTTGGGCCTTCTTACAGAAAAGCAGTTCCTGTATTGTCTGTCAACGGGACAAGATCAGTTGTACTACCGCCACTTGCTGGAAAAAAGGAGAACCGAGTTGTATCCATCGACCTGGTAAAACCACAACATGTGGCCGATAACAAACAGTAGGCCAAGTGGACTCCCAATAAGTAGCAGAACACCAAGGTTTGCTACCAGTACAGAGGTCCTATCAAAGAGGCTCATCACATTCGAAACGCCTACGGAAGAACAACAAGGACTATGCAACAATGCAATAGAACTTAGACCTCTGAAAACCCAAATAAAGACATTTAGCAGAGACACACCAATCTATACAGAAGTACCAAGTGAAAATGCAAGAAACAAAAATCCTGAACCAATTGGAACAATTGACAGAACTGCATCCGGTTACTTCATCAACTTCGATGATTCGTCTGAAGGCTTCAGCGAACAAAAGACACAGCCATCATCAAAATCCTTTAAAGACAAAGCGAAGGAACTTTTGAAACAACTGAAAGAAACATATCTAGTTTCTCCATGGATTGAATTTTGGGTGGGTTTTGGTGCATTTATCCTCATACTTTGGCTCATCATGGTATTTACCTTGGGACGCTTCATTGAGGGAAAATATGCTAAAATGGACACAGCAAGTCAGAACATCAACTTGGTCCTCAAACCACACACATCTTCACACGTCGAGAAAAGAGAACTTTCTTCAGAACTTTCTTCAGCCAACTTCACAGCAATTCCAATATCTGGTGGGGTAGCCTGGGACAACACTGACTATGAAATTTATGGTCCGGTCGAGATCCTGAAATATCCACACCAAATCAAGATCTCCTTGAGTGACTTTGCAAAACCAAACTCATTTGCTGATGATTGGGACTTTGAAAGTATAAACAATATGATGTCTGACTTAGTAATGTCTGCTAAATTTACAAAACATGATTATTTGCAGGGTTCTACAAATTATGACAGCATGTACTGCTATAACCATTATGGTAACCATTTCTTGCATAAATCTGCACAACCTAGAAATGTTTTAAATTTTAATCAATGGGAACATTGTGCTACACCTCCAAAAGGGAGCTCTAGAACCGTGTATGGCAAATATTCATATTTTTCAGGTTTTAACATAACTAATGCTGAAACATTTTATTACAAATTGTCAAACAAGACAGGGATGAAAACCATGATAACCAACACAAAATTGATATATTCAGATTCTTTCTTTGAAAAAATGAATACTTTTGGATTTGATTATTGGGACAAACATGTTGATTTGAAAAGTGTTTGGGGCACAAAAGAATGGCAAGTACAGGGTTTAGAAGCTTTGTTTAGAGCCTGCATGATCCCAGAACAAATGATATTTTTAAATGACACCGTTCAACAAACCACCTGTCTTGGCTTAGCCAAAATCAAAGATTTAAATAACCTGTCTATTCCAAAGCCAACAATGTTTAGCAATAACTCTGAAACAGATGAAGAAATAGACATAAACCATATACTTAACCAAAACAGAACACATCCTGATTGGAAACAATGGTTGATCTGGCCCACAGATACAAATAACTGTCAAGATAGATTCCTGAATAAAACACAGGGTTTCAAAATGACCAGGCCAGACCCTAGATATCCCCAAAGACATCACCCAGGGATAATAACAACCTACAGTGTGGGCAAATTATGCCTTCAATGGCTACAAACTTCCACACTGCCTGAAATTAAGCAACACCTAACTTTACTTACTGATGGTGCTGACTTGCGTGATTTCATAATGGGACCACGCAAACAGCGTCAAAAGCGTTTCATAGCAGCCTCTGTATATGCAGCATACAATGAGGCCTGGAAGGTTACTCAAATTGAGAAAAGAGAGAATACGGGAAATTGACCGTATTAATTTGGAAAAATCACTTTCTGTAGTGGACAATGGGTTAATGACTCTGTCCTCCAGAATTTTTTCATTGGACAGCATTGTGTCTTCAGCAATCGATATATTATCGCAAGACTTACTGTTATTACAACATGGTCAGTCACAATTGCGTTCTATTGTACAGCTTGGCTGGACGTTACAAAATCTGCGTTCAGGCTATGTGCCTTGGCGTTTAATCAACACAACGTCACTATTCCAAATCTTTAACCTTACTGATAGACAAATCGGTATGGCTCAGAAGGGTGCTGATTATACAATCTTGAGCATTGAAAAACTAGAAAGATTACCGTTGACAATGTCAGAACGACCTGTCAGTGAATGGATAATCCACGGAATCATAAATATTCCAATCTCAACCTTCAGGTTTCAATACTGCCAAAAATATATACAGGCTGGCATGTACGAGAAATTGGGAAAGGGGTACCTTAAAACAACATGGAACCTGCCCTATTCACATGCATGTGTCAGTAACAAAGGACAGAAAGTGTTTCTTAGTGGCAACAATTGTGCTATGTCACTAAGCGGCACGCTTCTGTGTAACGGTATTAGTTTGCACGGAGCCTGTGAAGGGAATTCATACAACCTTTCATGTCACCAGCAAGGCGCACCTGCAACTGAAATAGAACCATTCTTTCAAAGACTCTATAATGGGAGTTACATTCTTATTGTAGACCGCAGATGCTGTAGTCTTATGCCCGGGACTCCTTATCTCGTCACTACGACGGCGAAGGTCAAGTGCTGTGGACGTTCTTTGTTTCCCAGCTCCTTTCCAGACAGGGAGGCAAGGGCATGGCCCAGTTTGAAAATTACTTCTATTCGAATAGACACTTTAAGCAGAATGAAAACAGTGCTTCTTCAGACGCCTACAAGGCTCACGTCATCTAAAGAAACGTATGATCTACAAGTCGCAAGGACGACTGCAGAGATACATACATTATTATCAACTAATTCCCCCGTACATTTCGCGGAAATCCTGAGCGAAATCTTAAATATTTCTGATACCACAGGGGTCTCAAAGGTATTTAAGACAGTATTTTCGATGGCATTAACACCATTCAAAGCCATACTGGGTATTTTTCCAGACTTCGTCCATTCGATTTTTGGCGGACTTCCCCTGATCCTAGGACTAATTGCAGGAATCCTATTCCTAGTCCTTATTTTTCGTTATGGCAACCCATGTCACAGATCAAACTCTCGCGACAATGGAAGATACGATCCTAGCCATTGGATACCGGGACCGGATATCAAAAATCCTGGGACTATCCCGGCTTAGAGACCTGAACATGACTTGGTTTCTATCATTTCGACCAATGTGGCAAAGGTGTGTTTTACCTGTACTAAGGTGTCTGCTATGCGGAGAAGAATGCGTGTTAGACACCTGTCTGACGCTACAATCGGATGCGCCGGTGGATGCAGATACACTGTTGGTTCCTACCAAGGTTCACGCACTGTGCTGCCCTCAAAGGCTGCCAATTCTGATGACGGCATTCCTGGAATCTTCACCACTGCGATTGAAGAGTAGTGAAGTTCAAGATGAAAGCAGCATCGAACAGGTACGACCTTCTGTCAGCAATGCAAATCAGAATGTCAATGGAGACAATCATGCGCACGAATGCATGGTTACCCCTATTTCCGACTTAGAGGAACTTTCCCATGAAGCTGTTGACAGTTTTTTCGAAAGCCTGAATGATATGATGTTCTCTCCGGAACAGAAATAGAGACTTTTGAGTAAACTCGCACACGGCGTTCCCTGAATTCGGCCTTCAACTTTAAAAATAAAGTCACATGAACAATTACAATCCAGTTCACGGACAGCAACTTTTTTCAGCAAGCCCCTAAAATATTTTTCTATATATTTTTTCCCGGGACACTGATTTTCTGCTTAAAGTAAGAGACTATTCCTAGAGAACTAAGATTTCTATTTTAGATACTTTATAGACTTTATAGACTTTAGCTGCCCGCTGGTATGTTCGCAATAGATTTTATGTGATGAAATGGTTTCGACTTTTTTTCTGTATAGCCATATTAAGAGCCATTTCATGTGTATTTCTCATATACCAACAATCAATAATGCATAACAATGCGTGTTCACTTTTGCATCTAATTCATAGCTTAAGTGCATACAATATATATGACTGCAATTTTTCAGTATATTTGAAAATTTCGAAATGCATTTATGTATTTTGGGGTGGTAAGGTATACACTATACTCTATAGTATGTTGTACTATGTTATACTATGCATAGATTAGTAGATATGACCATAGTTAGCGTGGAGTGGGTGTCGTGTATTTCTATAGGTTCTGATTCGATCCCCCTATTCCTGACCCTATTCTGGTTAAACTTACTAGCTAGTTAACTAACAGTCAGCCCATGAGGCAAGAAATCCCCCATGATGCAGATACCGTTATCTGACGCAGTCACACTACGGCACAGGAACGTGTTATCTGATTAGGTCATAACGCTTGAGATCTAATTAGACAAGCGACATTCCTCCAGCCCCTGATAAGGCATACGACGTTCTCATAACAAATCAAACCTATGACAACCTGGATAATCCGTGCGGCCATTGTTTTGATTTCACAGAGAACTTTAGTAAAGAATGTGCTAACGAGCAAGTCGTATGACATCTTTATTGACGTACCTATGTCCATCCTTACGTCAATCTCGGCACCTTTAAGGTATAAATATTGCCGACCTTGCCCTATGCAAACACACGCGTGGTGACAAGACGGAGCAGCCATACTTGCCGAAGCCGAGAGCAGAAGCAGACCCCGCAGGCAGCAGCCCCGCCTTCCTGACGCGCTGAGAGACACGCTGCTATCTCAAGCCGAGAAACCCAGCACCGGCGCTTCTGGGCAGCCCTCGCAGGCAGCCTGGAATATCGAGAGCAGAGAAAGAGATACCATTCCTCATTCATCCTAAATTCCAGGTACAGAACTGAATAACCCCTCCTAGAGAATTCTTTAGTTATTCACTTGGCAAAAACAAACTTAAACTAAACTGTAACTTTCTATTCCCGCCCACGCATTAGACTTAGGTCAGGTACACGGGGTAGGCGTATTTAGAAACACCAGTTGAGTACGTTTAGTCAAATGTATATGTGTATGTAAATATATTTTAATCATTTTAAACATCATATGGCTCAGAAACCATATCAATGTTTTTACAGTATTATTTTATACTATTGCTTCTAATGTATGCACTTTACTTAACTATAAGTATTGCAATAATATCGATCCATTTCTCTTGTACGAGAAAAGAGACTGATCAATAAATAACATCTTTTATTGAACACGCCCGTCTCTTCCTTTTCTCTACATTCTGATGAGACTAAGAATGCACGTACTGACTGAGTAAAATAATTGCCTTGTGCTCACACGACTCTCGAGATTGACTCTTGATTAGGGGAGAGCAAAGTTGTCATGTTCTATGGTTGTCAGAAACTAAATCCCTTCTTGTCTAATCAGGGGAGTTAATCCTTCCTTGAACATTCGAGAAAGTTTCTAGCGAACTCTGAGCTTAGCTGGCAAACCCAAAAATTAAGTCTAGTATCGACAGTAGTAGACCTAGTTAACGTCTGGCCTAGGCCTTTACTGCTGTAGGCACTATTCCAATGCGCAGAGCCTATTGGGAAAATAGGAGCTACACTACAACATGTCAAGAAAACAGATATATATACATACAAGAAATAATATCAATTTTGTAATCAAATTGTTCTCATTCACAAAAAACGTAACAATCAAAATTTCAGCATTTCCCAATGCATTTCGGGTCTAATCGACCCTTCTTCAGGGGATTTACACTTGTAGATGTAAATATATGAACTGTGAGATAATTTCACGCACATCAGTCCGATGGGAGGCACTGCAAAGTTAATAAAAACGGTTGGTTTCCTTATAAAACGCAAAAACTTATACAGTTAAGACGCAACGTTAGAATTAACAATCATTCCCACAAAAAGTGACATTGAAAGCATATATATAATCCATGGTCAATACCAAGTCAAGATAAGTGTAAGTCAGACGCCATGCCCGACAATTCGTGCTCATAACCATTGAGTGTATCATCCAAAAAAAATAATAATGATAAAGTGAATAAAAACGGAAAGGTGTATTACAGAAATAAACCACTCCCTAGTGATTAAGAGAAATAATGTAAAACATGCTTCATGTGGTATATATATGGAAACTGCAGGGAATGTACCTGTCAGAGGCCTCAAGATGGACACTCAAGTTTAGTGAAGTAATGTTAAAATCCAGTCCTTGAAAAATAATGTGGAGGGCAATCAGTACACGTGTGACTGTCGCGCTTTGAGAATGTCAATGGAAGGTAAACTAATCTTACCAAAAACTATGTGGCCGGGTGCTAAACGGAGTGTAGATGAAGTTCTAAGAGGGACGTCGGCAGATGTGAAATCCAACAGCTGCAAAAAATATAGCGGACACTATGATAACTATAATCACGATTTATGGCAAAATTAACAAGAAAACTCGTGAGTGTCCTTACCGCTATTCCGTTGTCACCAGAATACAAACAAACTCTTCCCCAGTTTTGACAGAGCCCGCTAACGAGGCAACCTATTAAAAGGGACAGGAGAAGGAGGGTGAAACCCAATTGCTAAACTATAGTTTGACGGAGTTGTTGAACAGGCGCCATTACTATGCAAACGCCTACCTTCTTTCTCAAACGAATCACGGCCACTGGCTTCTGAATAGCTTCCGGCGTAAACATCCGGTTTAGGCGATGTAGCCTTAAATGCTAGACCGTAACGTGAAAACTCTACGTTACTCTACATGTCGTGTGGGCAATATAGAAACAGAAGACATCCTGAGTGTGCGTGTACCAAAACAATGCTAATTAAAAATAAGCGTATGAACATCATAGCAACATGGGGGTCGAATAGCTATACGTGATGTGAAATGTGGAGACCAACTATGTCATGTATATGCGTGTATTAGAAAGTAATTGAAGCATAATAAAAACGATAAAAACGTTTAAAAACGTGAGGAACAAACAGTCCAAGGAAAAGTGACTAGAAATCAAATAAATAATATTGCATGTTACCACCATTGTAAAAAGCAAAAACCTAATTAAAGGGGGATAGATTGTCAATCCTGTACAATGGTAATCACAGAGAGCAAACAATGAGCATTAAAACAAGATGAGCAAATATTATCACTTGGTGTATTCCATTATAAGAAACATGCCATCTCATACTGATCATTAAGCCCACCTGGTGTAAGTGTTCCCAACCTTTTTATCCAACATGTCTCTCTCCGTGCCAAGGCTGTATTGTGATCTACGCCCTTGTGTTTCTCAACCACTTCTAAGATGGTAAATCTCAGTTGGGGTATTGTGTGACTGGAGTTATTCCAGTGTGTAGCTAAGCAAGATGTTGTGGACTTATTGCGTATGGTACTTTTATGCTCAATGATTCGAGTTTTAATTTTACGCGACGTTCTTCCCACATAGGTGAGTCCGCATGGACAAAGTATGGCATAAATCACTCCAGTTGTATTACAATCTCCACTGTGTTTCAAGTGGATCGCTTTACCAGTATGAGGATGCTTGAATTCTTTGCTAACAATTGTGTTGTTGCATTGGCCACAATTGAAACATTTCCTCATGCCTTTATACTGTGCTTTCGGGTGATGTTGAGGGTTCTTCAGTATTTCTCTGATGTTTTTAGCTCTTGTGTGTGCTATTATTGGAAAAGTTTTGAATAAATTAGCAAAATCAGGTTCATTCGCTATCATCTCCCATCGCTTTCTGAGAATTTGTTTGATCCTTTGCGATTGTGTGGAATGCTTCAATACAAATACTATTCGATCATTTGCAGATTTCTCCCTTTTTTTTAGTAAAGCGTGTCTATCCATTATGGACACTTTTTGCGTTGCCTTTTCCAATATTTCTATCGGGTAACCTCGAGCAGTATACTTTTCGACTTGTTCTTCAATCATCATTTTGCAATTAGTATCATCTGATGATATTCGTTTGATCCTTATTAGTTGTGAGGTAGGTAAATGGTCTTTTAGATTTTTCGGGTGAGCACTTGTGTAATGTAAAGCGTTGTTTACATCCGTGGTTTTCCGATAGACTCTAGTCGAGATACCATCAGGGGATTTATGTATTTCAATGTCCAAAAATTGTATTCGTTGTTCCTGGATGTTAGAAGTGAATTGTATTCTTGGGTTGCAGTCATTGAGTTCTCTGATAAGTTCTTCCAGTTGCGGCTTCGTGCCGCGCCATATTATCAAGATGTCATCGATAAATCGTAGAAACAAAATTAAATTCGCTGTCCATCTATTGTTAGATAAAATGTACTGTTGCTCAAAATAAGCCATGAAGGTATTAGCGTATGCAGGCGCCCCTGAAAAGCCTATTGACGTGCCAGTTTTTTGCAAAAAGAATTTAGATTTCCAAGAAAAATAGCTGTGATATAAGGAGAAATGTAAGAGTTCTAACAAAAAAATCCCCAGTGTCTGGTCCACATCAGATTGTAACAGTCTCCACTCTATGGCTTCCAGACCCTCCGTATGTGCTATTGAAGTATAAAGTGCCACCACATCAATGGTGCACAGTAGTGTGGTTTCTTCAATCAAATGATTAACTGCCTGTAGTTTCAATAAACAGTCTGTCGTGTCTTTAAGGTAGGTATCCCAAGATTGGACCAAAGGTTGTAAATGGTGGTCAATAAAACGGCCTACCGGTTCATGAATAGAACCACATCCTGCCACGATGGGTCTAAAAGGTGGATCTGTGATGCTCTTATGTATTTTAGGAAGCATATATATATGCGGTACCTGTGGTGTATTAGTTCTGAGGTATTTGCCAGTGTTGGTGTCAATAGTACCTGATTCTTCTGCCTGGGTGATGATTTTCTCCAAAATTAGACTGAATTCGTTGGTGGGATCCTGGTCCATTTGTATGTATGTCTCGGGATCCAAGACATGCTCATTCACTTTACGGTCATAAAAAGTTGTGTCCATCATCACCAGTGCTCCTCCCTTATCCGCTGGTTGAAATGTTATTGACATATCTTGTTTTAAGTCATTGAGAATTCTCTTTTGTTTGATAGTCAGATTTTGTTTCTTAGGAGTGACATATTGAATTGTATCTAGGTCCTTTTTAACCAAAGTCTCAAAGTTGTCCAAAATTTTGTGAGAGATTGGGGACATAAATTTGCTTTTGGGCTTGAATTTCGGATGAGTCCTTATAGTGCCATCCGTCGTTGTGGTTGAGAAGAACCACTTCAGTCTTAGTTTGCGTAGAAATTTAAAAAGAGCAATCTCTGTTTCTAAGCCGTTAGAAACATAGGTAGGTACGAACGATGTCCCTTTGTTGAGAACATTCTCTTCTTCAGGTGTTAGTTTCCTACTGGAAATGTTGACTATAAGGTTTTTTTCGTGACTTGTCTTTGTGGTCGGCCTGTCTCCGTGGGTTTTTTTGTGACCTTGTCCCCTACGGGTGCGTCTGTTCTTGATTCTGTAGACAGGTCTGGTGGATGAACTGCTGATTGGCCCTCCGCTAAAAAAGAAGGTGGCAGATGTTGTGAAGTTACAGATGTTGTGGCTTGTTGTGTGACTGAGATGGATGGTATGGACGCTGGTGGTCTTTGTAATGAGAGATCCTCATCCTGTACCACACTTTCTTCTGAAGAGGTGTTTCTGGAAGGTTTGCTGGTGAACCTTTTGTGTGCATAGGCCTCCGCCCATGTGTAGACCTCGTCCAGTTTATAATCAATCGTATCTCTACGAAATTTTCTTATCTTGCGGTCGTGGACTTCCTTCGCATGTGTGTCCAATCTTTTGTTGATGTCCTCAAGTATCTTTGTCCAGTCTTCCTCTGGAAGGGTTTTAGATAAATCTTGTTGTAGTTTGAAAATATCTTCCTTTAAATCATTAAGAATTTGTGACAGTTCCTCTATGATCAGTAATATGAGATCTAGCGAGCATTTATTCAAGATCGCTTGCCATTTGATGATGAATGCTTTGTTAAATTTAAACAACATCGGTTTGAGAGCAATTCGAAGTCCCCTTGGAATTCTCTTCACCTTGTGATACTCAATTAGAGTTGTCGCGTGCAAACGTTGGTTAACTTCCTTACGCATGATGTATTCCAGTTGCTTTAACATCTGAGTAGTAGTGCCCTTCGACGTGCTGAATGTGCGTACTTGTTCAATAAGAGAATAAATTGAAGCTGCTTCATCCGAACCATATACCTTAATTTCTGCTTGGTTCAGAGTGAGGTTAGCTATTCTAAAGTTCAACAGGTCTGTGTGCGCTCTCAGGCTTGTTAAAGGATAACAGTGCATGTCTGGCTCCAGGATGTCGCCTAAAGCATCTACCTTCCCATCACTCAAACTCACAGCATTCTCTAAGGCTTCAACAACTTCCTTGGGTATAAAACTGACTTTCCCCCTGCAAACTTTACTGTTTTTTTCACACAAAACCACTCTCCCAGTTGTATAGTGAGTGGTCTGACATTATTTCTGGAATCATACTAAAGTTTACATGTATCAAAGGAATCTTTTTATTTTGCTTCTCACCCGCACTAAAGATCATTCCTCGGCCCCAGATTTAAACAATCACCTTGGATTACTCTTCCTTCTAGGACAGCGTCCTCTCATAAGCACAAAAGGAGAAAAGATAGTGGCTTCCTTTCACAACTGTATTAGTTTTTCCATCATCCTGTTTGTTATGTTATGTTATGTTCTGTTATGTCTCTTTTATAGCGCACGGCTACTCCTAGGAGTGTCCCGGCGCTTTGGCAAAGAGAACTGAAGAAGAAAACACAACACAGCTACTCGCAGAGGCCGAAAGAAAATCATAAGGAAAAAAGCCAAGTCTTCAACTCCTTTCTAAAGGAAAGAAGACTGTTGGCTTTTCTTAAGGAAACAGGAAGCTCATTCCAGCATCGTGGAGCCAAGTATCGGAAGGAGCGGCCTCCGATCCGGGCGCGTCTAATAGGGGGAACAACGCCTTTGGCCAACAAGGCCGACCGTAGAGTCCTCCTCGGGGCGTAAAAAGCCATGCGCTTCCCAATATATTTAGGGCCAATCGAATGAAGGGACTTAAAAGCAAGGGTCAAAACCTTGAAAGTAATTCTTTTGGAGATAGGCAGACAATGCAGTCTCTTAAGCAATTACGAGGCTTCTGCCCTGCGCGGAAGACCAAAAATGGCTCTTGCCGCCGAGTTCTGCACAATTTGCAGACGAGCCAGCAGATATTTAGGCAGCCCGAGATAAAGGGCATTCGCATAATCCAATCGCGAGCCTACTAGAGACTGAACAATGATTTTTTTGTGTTGCAGAGACAACAGCGGAATAAACTTCCGTAGCATTTTCAGAATGCCAAAGCATTTCCCAGACAGCCCGATGATCTGGGGTCTGAAAGAGAGGCCATCATCGCACAACACACCAAGGTTTTTAGCTTTTGAGGAGGCAACATCAGGAGGAAACATGTCCTGGGGCCACCATGTTTTCCAGCTGGGATCAGGCGGACATCTGAAAAAAAGCAGCTCCGACTTATCGGAGTTGCATTTCAGACTGTACCGCCGAAACCAGTCAAAAAACGCACCCAGGCATTCCCTGATCAGACCACCATCAAAAGCCACTCCCTTCTTACACGTAAAAAGGAGCTGGGTGTCATCAGCATAAGATATGATCCGGGCACCGAAGGACTCCGCTACCGCCGCCAGAGGGGCCATATAGATATTAAAAAGGGTGGGGCTCAGGAAAGACTCCTGGGGAACCCCCACCTCTAGCGGCGGCATTTCAGCGGAGAACGGAGGTGCCCAGACCACTTGTCGGCGGCCGGTCAAAAAAGACTTAAACCAGTTCCACACCGTCCCACGAAAACCGATCTCCCAGAGTCTTAAAAGGAGACCGTCGTGAGGGACGGTGTCGAAAGCCGCCGACAAGTCCAGCATAACCAGAATAGCCTTACCCCCAAAGTCAAGAGTCTCTCTGATGGCATCGGTGATCTCGAGAAGGGCCGTCTCCGTGCTGAAATTAGCACGGAAACCTGATTGAGAATCATGTAAGATGTTGTTGCTCTCAATAAAGTTGGAGATAGAGAGCTGCACATGTTTCTCAATCACCTTTGCCAGAGTAGGGAGGAGGAAGATCGGCCTATAGTTAGCGTGAACACGGGGATCCAAGGTAGGCTTTTTGAGCAGCGGCAAGATCAAAGCATGTTTCCAAGCCAGAGGTACCTCTCCCGTGATCAGGGAGAGATTGAGCAGCGGATTAAGCAGGATGTTAACTGCAGGCGCTACTCTTCCCAGGCATTTCGCTGGGCAGGGATCCAATGGCGAGCCAGACTGAAGCCGGGACAAAAGGTCGAGAGAAGTAGCAGAGGGCATAGGAGGAAAGACAGAAAGAAAAGGACCTTTCTCTTCCAGTGGTGAGGGTAAGGTGGTCAGTTGACTAACAGTTGAAATGAGGCCAGCATCAGGGAAGGAATCCTGGATGGATTTAATTTTACTTATGAAAAAATCCCCAAGTTGGCTAATCCAAGCTTCGGTGTGAGAATGGGAGGGCGAGCTCAAGGAAGGGGAGGTAAACTCCTTTACTATCCTAAGGATTTCTTTACTTATATTTTCAGCCTCATCGATTCTACGCTCCAAATATACTTTTTTTCCATCGAAGATATGCTTATGATATAGCCTAATCGCATCCCGATATTTTGATTTATCATCCGGGTCATACTTGCGCCGCCACACTCTTTCAGCTTTTTTACAGTCTTGGCGCATTTTACCAAGAGAGGAAGTAAACCAAGGGGCCGAGACATGTCTTGCGGCAGACTTATCAGCCACTTCTGGACTGAGTCTAGATTTTCCTCCAGATTACCAGTAAGCTGACAGGGATGGCGGCGGAGAGCATCGGACAACATTTCCGCCGTAACTTGATGAAATGGCCGTACCAGCCCTTTCACATCTTTCAGCACTCTAGGGCAAGTCGTAGCAGAGGAAGGAATACAAAAATTGATTAAAAAATGGTCTGACCATAAAACTGGAAGCGGCGGGGCCACATCAATCAACCTGGTCGAGAGAATCTGATCAATAATATGGCCTTTGATATGGGTGGGGCTGGTGATATAAGGGACCAGCCCTAAAGGAGAGACAATGTCCTGCAACTTAATAGTGTCAGAATCCGCTGCATTGTCCATATGAAGATTCAGATCTCCCTGCAAAATGCAATGCACCGATCTAAGGCAGGGCACAGAAAGCGCCGCCTGCAAATCGTCAAAAAAAGAGCCGAGGGGCCCAGGAGCTCTATAGATAAGCATCCCAGTGCACGTTTGACAAGGAGATAGCCCAAGGGTAAAACCTAAGGCTTCACAGCCCGTGATATTATCAACGGGAAAAGTAGTGCAAGGGAAACACTTATCCACAAACAATGCCACCCCCCCACCCCTGCCTCCCACTCTATCCCTCCTGAAGATAGTATAATTCGGAGGTATAGCAGTCCCAGATCTGGGCCAGAGCACTCTCCAAGCCAGGTCTCCGTTAGAAACAGGCAGGATGTTTTAGAGTCAGACAGCAAATTCCAGATATCAATGGAATGTCTGCTGAGGGATCTAGTATTAACGCCTTCAATGCTATGGAGATTTTTCTCCTGTTCTGAAGATTAGTATTTCCCATTGTTCATGACAAGGTCAGCTCGTCATAAGCACACGTCCAGTGTACTGCATGACAAGCTGACCTTGTCATTAGCATAGAAGGGGTTAAGGAGAGAGCATTGATAGTGAGTAAGAGGGGTCTCAAATACGATTCCCTTCTGAACAGAAGTCCGCCAGCCACAAGTCGGACAGCCCTTCCTAAAGGAACGACCACCCGGAAAGACATGATGGCAGTTAGAGGACTGTCTGCGCAGAGCAAGAAGCTCCGTAAAGGTATAAGAGAGCATGCAGGCAGGACATACACACGTCCCCAACTAAAAGATAAAATAGGGAACTAATAAGGCCCGCGGTTCTACCTCGTCCGCCTCCGAGACGCTGACGAGCGCAGAAGGGCAGGACTCTGGCACGACTCAGGCGCAGGGAAGGCGCTTCCGCTGCGCGTCACCGCTGCGCGCCAGTAGGCGAGCTTTAAATAGCCTGCTCTCAGCGTCCACGAGCTCAGGGACCCTCCAAGATGGCGTGGGCAGCTCCCTTTCCAATCCAAGATGGCGCACCCCGCCCACAACCTCCCCGGAACCGGACCCGCAAAGCAGTGGTGGGTCTTCCAGGAGAATTATGGTGCAGGTAAGGGGCAGGACAGGGTCAATAAAAACAAGGGATAACTGAAACCAAAATTAAAATTCATTCCCACTAGGAGAAGGACTTACGGCCACATGCATCATTGCACCCGTTTGCGATTCCTAAATTGCGAAAATTAAGGAATCGCAATTTAGAAGTCGCAAACTGCAATGCATGAACAATTCGCATTTATTTTTGCTATTCGGTATTTTTCCTTAATTGCAATTCACAATTTGCGAATCGCAATGAAGGAAAACCCTTCCCATTGATTCCTATGGGCCAAAAGGCCCATAGGAATGAATGGGAAGGCATTGACATTTGCGAATTTTAAATTGCGATTCGCAAAATGTGAATGCAATTTCAAGGGTGCAGGGGGGGTCCAAAGAACCCCTCCCCGCACCCCTGAAATGTAACTTTAAATGCAATTTACACACACATGCCCCAAGGGCATGTGTGTGTGTAAATTTAAACTTTCAAAAATGCTATTTGTGCATATTTGAAAATTTTCGGTAAATTAGCATGAAGGTCAACTTCATGCTAATTTACCACTTCCAAATTGCGAATTCGCAATTAAAAAATGATCAAGCATTGCATTTAAGAAATCTGAAATTGCGATTCCTTAAATGCAATCGCAATTTTAGAAATCGCAACATGGTGCGATTCCTAAAATTGCGAAATGCATGATGCATTCCAAATTAGTCAATTGCATTCGCAAACGGCCGAAAATTGCGATTCGTACCGTTTGCGAATGCAATTGACTTTGATGCATGTGGGAATTAGTACCATGTTTCAAACCAGACCTTTCAAAACAATAAGTTATCACTCAAAAGAGGGGCGGGAACACCTTGATAGTTAAAATTGTGGTCTTCAAATTCTAAAATGGAGTGAGTGTCAGCTCGGCCAACAACCTTCTCTACCAGCCTCCAAGAAAACTATAATAATGTCTATCGCCATACACTCCCAAGGATTCGTTTCTGAAACAAAGGGGGTTTAAGAGTTGCTAAGGTTTGGTCTGCCGTGAGACACTGGATATTCTCTCTTTCCTCTCTCTACGCTCAAGTTTATGCCCGGCACCAAAACAACATGTTAGCACCTTATTTAGTTATCAGGATACCAAAAAGCCCAAGCAAATAACCTCCTTCCACATGGTTTCAGGAAAAACAACTCTCTACCCTCTCATTATCACTATATTATCCTTCAATAACTAGACTTGCCTTCTCAAAATGGCCTTGAAAGCGGATCAAAATGATGGTTTCAAGACGAACCATCCTTCACAGAGCTCATACCTTTTTGTAACATTGCATCTTCCCCATGGTGGTAATTCCACTTTTCCATACTGATGACTGGTAAACCAGTGTCAGGCACAAAACCAGCATGATATGCATTCCATATAGTGATATTTCACCAACTGACTCATGTTTTCACTGCTTTCTCTAGATAAATGTATAGCTAGTGATGTCTATATAACTTTAGGTGCAAAATAATTGTCTAACTCAATGAATGCAGAGTTATAAACAGTTGTGTCACCAACAACAGCTGACTTTGTCAGTTGATTGTACATTTGTAAGCCCTGGGAACCATCAAGATATAATATAATTGCTTTCTTTTGCTCTGCAGGCACCACATTTAGGGGCATATTACCAAGTAATAGCGATAATTATCGCTATTGCTTGGTTAGAGACAAAAATTTACCGCTGAGCTGCGGCGATTTTTATCGCAAATAAACCTTGGTATTACCAAGGTTTATCGCAAATGCGATAAAAAACGGCCGCAATGCATGAATATCGCTGAAAAGTCAGCGATATTCATGCATTACCGAGCTAATGCTCTTAGCCATGTTATCCACCTCCCATTGCATAACATGGCTAAGAACTGCTCAGGGCAGGTGTTAGCTTTTGGAGATATTCGCGCTTAGCGCGAATATCTCCAAAAGTTGGCAATAGGAGATAGCGATGTTAGCGACTGTTTCCAGTCGCTAACATCTTGGCACGCCCACTTTGCATGTCATTAGTGATAAATATCACTGACATGCAAAGTGGGGCCCAAGATGGTCGCTATCTCCTACTAGCTGTTGCTAACGGGTGTTAGCGACAGCTAGGTAATAGGGAGATAATTTTATCTCCGCTTTCTTGGATTTTAAAGCCAAAAAAGCGGAGATAAACCCCCTTGATAATATGCCCCCTAGTTTCTCAATCAAATAATCGTAATTCAAGAAATTTCGTTCCAGTCACTGATGGCTCATTTATCATGTGCCAGGAATGATGGTGGAACTTTGCATTCCTAAACTTGCACAAGGAGTGATTGACCAGACGCCAACATTGAGCAAGTCTGGACTAGTACACTGATTGTTCTTCATCGCAAATGTGGACATAAATTGAAAAAATCGCTGAATTAAACTTTAAATCCCCAAAATGTACACCCATATTCTTGAAGAAAAGAAACTATTACTTGAAAAGTTAATCTAAATCTGTAAACAAATGAGAGAGACAAGCACAGAATCTGTCAGATCCAACACTTATAATCATGCTGTGCAAAGCGTAACCTGTAACTCATCTCAGGATTTCAGAGCATCTGATGAAATCCAAATCAACATAGCAAAGTGAAGCATTTTCCATCAAAAGACTCCGCAAATGACTCCATGAATACTCATGAAGATGTTTTCCTTAAATTGTCATATCTCGCACCTGGGGGGATATTATCAACAAGATGCGATATTAATGGCAAACATGGTTTAGCTTGAGTTATTTTATCGCCACGCATGGCGAGAATCTATCACCGCGTTAGCGACGTATTATCAGTACGTCGCTAGCCAGCGATATTTCCCAACCCAGGCGAAAAGAGGAGGCGATAGATTTAGCGTGACATCGATAAAGCAATGCACGCTTGTGTGACAAAAATGATGTTGGGCCAATCAGCGATAAATATCGCAAGCCAATAGGCCCCAGGCTTTCATTTAGCGCATTAGCAACCAAAAAAACACCCGAAAACGGCCGCTAAGCTGGAAAAAATTGATATCACAATGCAGAACCCTGTAGAAGATGGTGAGCAACCTGGGACAAGTGCAGAGGCCAGAAACAACACCCAGGAAGGCCAGGCAGAGACCCAAGTAAAGGCAAAGAGGAAAAGGAACCCCAAGTTCAGTTCTATGGAGAACCAGGTCCTGGTTGAAGAGGTGACGCAACACCAACAGGAACTCTTCGTGAGTTCCAACGTCACCTTGGCAAGGAAAAAGGACATATGGCAGGACATCATGTCCAAAGTCAATGCTGTGGGGGAGAGGAGGAGGACAGTGGAAGAGTGCAAAAAGCAGAGGCACAATACCAAGAGCAAGACAAAGAAGAAACTGGGAGCCAACCTTAAGGCAGTGATGGAGACTGGAGGCGGCAGACCAGCTCCACAGGAGGAGCTAGATGATCTGAGGCGCAGGTGTTCCGCGTCATCATCGAGGAGACTGTTGTTGGAGTCGCAGGCCAGGATCTTGCTGCATTGGAACGCCCACAACAACATCAGGGTGAGCATCAACCAGGGACAGGGGGAAGGGGGTGGATGGGCACAGTGGCACCCATGTCCTATGAAAGTAATTGTATTGCATACCCTCATGTACTGTCCAACAAGTCCTGGATACCCCTGTGCATGCTGACATAGGGACATATCACCATTCACAAACAGCAACTCACACATTACACAGGGCTAAAGTAACCGGAATGACGCCAGCATAATTGATGCAGTAGCGGCAGGAATCTGCTGCCAAAGCACTGATGAGGGGCATGCTAATATGATCAATTGAATTTAAATAGTAGGCCAGGTGCACACCAGAAGCATATTTGCCATTTGAATCCAATAGTGCACATCAGCAAGCACCGTTGTGTCGCTGAAGCAGCATTACCCTCCTGAAAAAGCTACTACAATGTTGGCGACACATTTCACATTATGGCCCATTGTGGCAGCCAGACTGAACATTAAATGTTCACCGAAAAGCTAGGCCAACAGAGTCCAATTACAATGCCAGAGCCCCTCACGTGCATCTGCAAAACACACATTGGCACAACAACGTGACGTGGAAAAGTAACCAAATGGCCCCCTTGCCACATCACCATGCACATGCTCATTGACTGTACAAATACACATGTCACTCGGATGCCACATTGTGAATGTGCACGAAATGTCTATGCCCCTGCGAAAATCAGGCATGCCTCTAACAACGTCAGAACACCTGCAGCATTGCCCACATGTGTCTGAGTAATGTCCAAGCTCATGCAAGCATTGCCAGCCTGACACATACGCACTTGCCTGCGGACTACTCAAGCACATGTGCCCAATGTCACCTGTGTGCTAATGTCCGAGGTGGCATGCCTAATTGTGCACATGAACATCAACATACACACTGCATACACAATAAACAGTCAGAGTTGCATGTGTCTGTGTGCACACAAATCGAATGTGTGTGGTGATTACCTAAATCAAAATTAAGACAACACCTGCAATCTCAGGTAATGTGCCTCCTAGCTGATCCATAAGATGTAGGGCCACATTACCCAGATTGGTGACAAAATCATCACTGCCTTGCATTAGAAAAATGCACCTAAAGTGGTGGCAAGAGGCGTGATGAAATCCCCCATAGAATTGCATCCAAAATCCAGTGTCTGGTGTGACCCTAGGCTCATTTGGGGGCATATCAACAACAAATTGCAGACAGTGAGGTACAAAGGCCTGTCTCACCTTAGTATTTTCCTTACGCTCATTCCACTGACCTCCTTCTTCCACTGACTTGCAATGTCCACAAACACTCACCTGGGAGCCATGCATGGACTTGCAGAAAATCTACTTTTCATTGACAATGGCACAGCAAACTCCGCCTCTTCCCTTGGCTCTGACACTCACAATGGACTATGTCTGCCACTCCAACATCCATCAAATCATGTGTTCTATGGGCCAGCACTGGTGCAGCCTCTC
This sequence comes from Lissotriton helveticus, assembly GCF_964261635.1. NCBI lineage: Eukaryota > Metazoa > Chordata > Amphibia > Caudata > Salamandridae > Lissotriton > Lissotriton helveticus. The sequence goes on along the minus strand of NC_136068.1, from coordinate 1,963,118,891 downwards.
CCTTGTATTGTAAAAGAGTTGACGTAATACACACAGATGATTGTTTACATGACCAAGCAAGTATTCAACTGAGGCAAGAAGTAAGAGGCTATGAATCCACAAGAAGGTCCACCAAGGGTAATAGAAGCAATCTACATGTGTAATCTGACACGGATAGGCAGTGAGATGACTGCGTATGAGCCAAATATATCTCTCAAGTTATCAAGCTGCACAACCGTAAAGCACACCACTCAGCTGTGAGTGTCTCAAGGCACTGGGGGGATGCTGCTACTGCATGAAAAGCCACGTCTTGCAGAGTCACCTGAAGGTTCGCATTTCCTGGGTGTGCTGCAGGAGGATGGGAAGAGTGCTCCAGGTCGGGTGGTGAGGAGGAAGAATTTTCAGCCCTGGAGGTCGCTCACTGGATGCGGGGAAGTGTTACAAGTGTGAGCTATGTGTAGCAGAGATGTCATGTATGTGGTGTAGAAGCTGAGTAGTTGTTTGAGCCATACTGGGCCTGCGTCATGGAGTGCCTTGTGTGCGTGTGTGATGACCTTGAATGTGATCCTCTTGTTGACAGTGAGCCAGTGCTGGCCTCACAGGTGGGGTGTGATGTGGCTGCTGCGAGGAATGTTGTTGATCATGCGTGCAGAGGCCTTTCAAATGTGTAGAATTTGGTTCAGGAGTTTGGTTGAGGGGACTGCAGAGAGGGCCTTATCTATTGCCAACCTGCTGCTGCTGTGGGACCTGGGAGTCCTTTATCCTTGTTACGGGGGTGATCCAACTGTACATCCTGTGGAGCATGTGGAGGTTGTTGAAGCTGGAGGAGCAGATTGGCTTTTACATGCATTGTCATGGAGATAGTAGATTAGATGAAGAAGCACCGGTACTGTGCATGGATGGGTGTTGTTGGAGCTGTTATCAGTGCAGTTGTTCACCAGGAATTGTCACTAGCTGAGGATGTGGAGCACAGGAAGAGGACTCCCGTCTTGTCAAAGTTCTGCTCCAGTTTCCAGTACTACGTCCACTCAGTGATGCTTCCCATTCCTACATGGAGGTTTGCTGTGGCAGTGAGGGGGTCCTTGGTGAGGGAGAGGATCAGCTTGCTGTTGTAGGAGATGATGTAAAGGTTGTGTTGTCAGGCAACGTGGCCAAGCAGTGACATGTAGATGTTGAACAATGTGCTGAGGGGTGAGCCATGTGTACGCCACACATGATTGTGGTGGATCCAGAGGTGAAAGTGGGATGCGGAAGCATTGGGTCATGCCAGAGTGGAAGGAGGTGTTCCGCTCCAGAGTTCTGTGGAACAACTTTGTGTTGTGGATGCTTGTGCGTTGTGTCCGGTGACAGACAGTGTCGAAGCCGGATGACAGGTCCAGGAGGACAGTGATGCGTTGTCTATGTTGACCTGCAAGGCCCTGATGTCATTGTTGTTTGCAATGATGGCACTTTTGTTGTTGAAGTTGTCTAGGTGTTCTTCTAATGAGGCCCTCTTGAGGATAAAATGAGGTGATGGTGTCTGCCCGTGTTGTTCTTGGGTGCTGGGTAGCTGTTAATTGTCTGTACATGGTGACATTCCTCCTCTGGCAATTGGCACGTTTGTCCTGGAGTTCCTCAATGAACATGATGGCTCACTTGCTGGTGTGTCTGTGTGAAGCTTTTGTGTTTCTGGACAGTTGGTTGGCACAGTCATTGAGCCGTTGTCTGAGGTCGTGGGCGGTGGGGTATGGTTTGGTGTGGTAGCTGTTTGGGATATGGACAAGTGTGGATGTTAGCTGGTCTACGGTGACTGTGCCCCAGCAGTGGTGGGGGATCTTGTGTGTGTGATGGTGTGTGGTGGGGTGCCGGGTGGTGAAGTGGATGCATACATGGGCAATCCAGTGGAGTTTGGTCGGGTGTTTGAAGGAGACGTGTGACGAAGCGGATAAGATGTCCTCAAGCATTTTGCAGACAGAGTGGGTGGGTGTTGTGAGTACTATCCTGAGTCAGAGTATTGCGAGGCTGTCAATCTGGGCAGCAGAGATGGTGGTGGTGTCCTTCCCGAGGTGGAACTCCAGGCCCCAGAGAAGGATGCAGTCTGTGCAGGCAAGGGCATGTGTACTGATGAAGTAGGCAATATAGCAGCTGAACTGTAATCAGGGTCGGGTAGTCTGTACAAGATTGTCACTCTGAGGGGTGTGTTGTGATAGGTGTGGATCATGAAGTACAGGGGTACTGTGTTGCTGTGAATGTTGTTGCTGTTCTTTGAGACTCTGAGAGTGCTCATGTGGAGGATGGCAGTTTGTACTCCTACTCCATTAGTGTGGTCCCTGCAGATGCACTCGTAGCCGTTCAGGATGTCAATGATAATGTTGTGTGCTGTGGAGGGGTACAGGCAGGTCTCCGGAAGGAAGGCAACATCTGGTGATATTGTGAACATTTGTTCCCTGAGTACAAGGGTGTATTTGTGGGCAGAGTGTGTGTTGAGAAGAATGGATCTGAGGAAGGTGGGTCCACATTAGGGTTGGTGGATCAGTTGATTGGAAGCAGAATAAGCTGCAGATCAAATGTGATGAGGGTCCTTGTGTGTGTTCCGGGGACGCTCGGAAGCAGGTGTGTGCTTTTCACTGTTGAGTGCATGGAGGCTGCTGCCATCGTAGTGGCATTGTTTATGTGGAATCTGTGTGGCAGGCGTGCTTGCGCTGTATGCGGTACACGTGGAGATGGGCACATACGGGTCAGCATAATGATCGCCATTGGTGTCCCTGCAATGTGGATACACAGTGTCTGCCATTGGAAGGGAACGTTGGAGGGAGGACCATCTGTGAAGGGGTAGCGGGTCAATTAGCCTTGCCTGGGGGCGTGAACGCAGGGGATGCTGCAAGGGGAAGTGAGGGTGAAGAGGAGTGGAAGAAAAATATAAACAATACATAGCTAAATGGCTAAATATAGAACAGGAGGTACATTACCATTTCAAGGTGACAGGGGCCCAGTGCTCAAAATGAATATACGTCTGTAAAAAGGTGCCAAAGAAACTTCAAAAGGCAGACAGTGGAGAAGGTGCACAGGGGTTAAAAGAACAGTACATGGGCTAAGATGCTGTGCCCACATTTATTAGATCTAGCAATCTAGCTATGTACAAACTCTGACCCACGCCCATTGTTGATAAATGCATGTTTGACAACATGTAAAAGTCACTTGCAGTACACAAGTAGTGTACCCCCGAATGATTGGAAACCATTTTTGACTAACATATCTCCTTACACTTGACGTGTGGACGAAGCTGTTTGTGACGTTGTGCATTGCATATCACATCCCTAGATGTTGCCCAGCCGATTCACATTGGTGAGGTGAGCTAAGGTTGACATACCATAAAAATAACATAAGGAGCTATACCTACCAATAGCCCCAATATCAATTACTCAATAACCAAGCAGTTGGCAGGGAAAATCTAATTTTTATCCCTCAGAACGGCCCTTTTAGCATGATGTAGCTAACCAAAACTTGTATTCAATCTTCAAAAATCCCTTCATCAATCTGCATCAGGTCCTTTATCTCTTGCTGAACTAATTGGGCTTTTACCGCCACTGCGGAAGAGCCAGTGACTGAGGAGGTGAGTTTAGTAGCAGCATGCAGGCCCACATTGTATACCTGCCAGTACCATTAGAATTTTCCATCCCCAGGTGGACAACAGACCCCAAAACCAACCAGATAGGGACCAGGTACCAGTTTCTGCATGTACTTCAGATGCCAAGCGAAGTAACTTCTGAATGGCCAAATTAACTGAGGGGGCGGAGTCAGGGATATACACACAACAGGAGCTGCCGATCACGCAGCATGCTCCTCCCCGGTGAGCCAAAATGACGTCTAAAACCATTTGATTCTGTAGCGAGACAAATCTCGTCGCTTGAAGCTCTACAGCTAAATTAGTCAATATTAAGTATGGGCGAAATTTGCGAATTCGCGTTCTGCGAATTCACGTGAAACCGAAATCGCAATCCGCAAAATCAGTAAATTCGTGCGAATTTGCGGATTTTTGTTTTTTGCTTGCTTGAGTGGTTTTTTGTGTGTTCGTGGGTTTTTTTGCGTGTTCGCGGGGCTTTTTGCGTGTTCGCCGGCCACTTGCATGGCGAAGTTACCCATGCGGTCGTGTATGGGCACAGCACCCTCTGGTTCACCACTGCCACCCTCTGGTTCATCACTGCTACCCTCTGGTTCACCACTGCCACCCACTGGTTCACCCCTGCCACCCTCTGGTTAACCACTGCCACCCTCTGGTTCAGCACTGCCACTCTCTGGTTCACCACTGCCAGCCTCTACCGAGACCTTATGTGACGCAGCGGTAGCACAAACGATGCGCCATGGTGCTGGGTATTAACAACGTGACGCATCTGAGAGATGCATCACGTTGTAAAGCCCTGCGCCATCAGGAGGCGTTCCGGCGCAGGGGAGGGCGTTCCTGCGCAGGAACACCTCCTAAAAGTGGCTGAGTGAAATCACTTTTAGGCCAATGCTGTGTCAAAACCCTGCGCCTGCTTGAAGCAGGCGCAAGGCTTGATGCAGCATTGGGGAGATAGGGCCCCCCAGAGCATTGCTGGAGCTGCATCGCAAGTGCGACACAGCTCCAGCAATGCGCTGCTTTTACGGCACAGATGTGTTAACCATCTGTGCCATTTGTGCACATGGTGCGCCTCATTGTAAATGCGGCACACCTTGGGTGGCGGAGCTGCGGCGCACAATAACTGGCGCATCTCTGGGGATGCCCCAGTTATTGTAAATCTGCCCCAATACATTTAGCCAACGAGGGAGCACTTACTGATTAGACAGTAAAAAGTACTCCAGTTGAGTAGAGGTATTGCACAAAAAGGTGGCATCTTCGTGGACAAACACGCAGGACGGGATTCATTCTGCCCCCTGTTAGACTCGTTTTATGTGCCCTTCTGCCCTCTGTTAGACTCCTTTTTCCCTTGTTTTTGTACCCTACTGCCCTCTGTTAGACTCTGTTTTTCCCTTGTTTTTCTGCCCTTCTGCCCTCTGTTAGACTCGTTTTTTGTGCCCTTCTGCCCTCTGTTAGACTCGTTTTTCCCTTGTTTTTCTGCCCTTCTGCCCTCTGTTAGACTCGTTTTTGTGCCCTTCTGCCCTCTGTTATTCCCTTGTTTTTGTGCCCTTCTGTCCTCTGTTAGACTCGTTTTTTGTGCCCTTCTGCCCTCTTTTAGACTCGTTTTTGTGCCTTTCTGCCCCGTTAGACTTGTTTTTTGTGCCCTTCTGCCCTCTGTTAGACTCGTTTTTCCCTTGTTTTTCTGCCCTTCTGTCCTCTATTAGACTGGTGTTTTGTGTCCTTCTGCCCTCTATTAGACTCATTTTTCCCTTCTTTTTCTGCCCTTCTGCCCTTTGTTAGACTGTTTTTTGTGCCTTTCTGCCCTCTGCATCACCACATCATCACTCAGCGCTACCCCAGCATCACTCAGCGCCACCACATTATCCATCAGCACCACCACAGCACCACTCAGCACACCGCAGCATCACTCAGCACCACCACAGCACCACTCAGCACCACCACAGCACCAATCAGCACCACCACAGCACCACTCAGCGCCACCACAGCATCGCTCAGCACCACCACATTATCACTCAGCACCACAACAGCACCACTCGCGCCACCACAGCATCACTCAGCACCACCACAGCATCACTCAGCACCACCACAGCACCAATCAGCAGCACCACAGCACCACTCAGCGCTACCACAGCATCACTCAGCACCACCACATTATCACTCAGCACCACCACAGCACCACTCAGCACCACCACAGCACCACTCAGGACCACCTCAGCATCACTCAGCACCATCCCAGTATCACTCAGCACCACCACAGCATCACTCAGCATCACCACAGCACCACTCAGCGCCACCCCAGCATCAATCTGCACAACCATTCAACAACAACTGGTTCAAATATGTTCTCTCAATGTTTCAAACTTTATTACAAATGTCACAAAAAGATGTTAATATTTCACTTCTGTTCTTGGATTTTCGTCACAATAAAATCCACTGAACATAATCTTCACAAAAGTTATTTACAAAAGTTTAAGCTATTGCCATTATAAATTAAAATCACTTTTATTTAAGTCTTAATTATTTAAAAAAATTAAAAGCCATTGTAATTTGTAATATCAATACAGCTAAGTCACGTAAATACAAAATATGTTGCATTACAAATGCTATAGGTGTCACATTTGCGAAAGTTATAACTATTGGCATTGTAAATGACAAAGCTATTAATTTAGCTATTTTCAAAACCAACACATAAATAAAAAAAATGTCATTTACAAGACCAATAGCTCAAACTTTCCTAATGCGAGACCTATTGCATTGCAAATGCTTGTTTTTATATCTGTCAGTGCTTCCTGTTGAGGTTTTATTTTCGTGACAGGCGCCTCATTGCCTACTTGTAACTATTCTCTGACCCTGCTTCAAGGGTCAGAGCAGGGTCAGAGAATAGTTGCAAGTAGGCAACGAGGCGCCAGGAAGCACTTACAGGCTTACAGCAGCAGGTACCCAAGTTGAAGTTAATTTCTTTGTAACCCTTTTGTAAAAGGTTGCAAAAAATTAGCTTCAACTTTTGCACCTGCTGCTGTAACCCTGTAAGTGCTTGGCTGAAAATCCGTCCCCGGTGATTCGCGGATTTTACCGCGATTTCGCGAGATTTGCGGATCGCGAAATCGCAGAAAATCCGCAAATTCCGCGAGCGGAACGAATTTTCAGCCCATGCTTAGTCAATATACCTGCGGTAGTATTGATCACTCTTTCAACTACTCTGGATAGACGCCGTACTTCCTTACTAGTGATGATGGGTCCCCAAATAGGGAATACCCCCTTTACAATATCAATAAAGTGCTGCTCAGGTATATCTGTTTGATCTATGTCGGTGGTATCTATCTCTCTTTTATTTCTAATGAGGGGCAAACTTCATTTATCTAATCGATGATCCTTATGATAATTAGAAGGGGCTATATACACTGGAGGGTACAAGAAAGACAAATAGCAACGGCCGGCCCACCTGGGGGGAAGCCACGTATAAGCATTTTCTCCACAGAGAAAATATACATTAGGGGGAGTTAACAAAGGAGGGCTATTGAAAGTGCGTAACCGATAGGTGTAATTGCATCGACTTTCTCCTACCGGTATGTACCCTGCTCCCTGAACACAAAATGCAGAGGTACTATTCAATAGAGGTACTGGAATCGCTCTATCATCTGTGACATTTCTCTCCTTAAATTGTTAAATACTGGGTAAAGTTGAATTCTGCAAAATCAAGGATTTCAATTTTTAACTAGGTGACGTTTTCATGTTCAGTATACAGATTCATGCACACATTCGGATCTAGGACCCCTCCCCATCTTTTCCCCATGGAACAAAACCTTGGTGCATTTCTATATAGGCTAAAATCATCACGTAGTCCTTCTCCGAATTTCTTTGGGTATGTAACGTATAATGCATATACATCATGGAGAGTAACTTGAACCATGCTTCACAACTTCCTAAATGTGACAGGGGTATAGAGATAAATCGATTGTGCTTGTGCATAACAGAGGGCAGAAGGCCACAAACCCAACAGTTCGTAGTATTCGTAGCAATGTGTGTTTGATGAAGCATTTCAACAAATACAATTTTCGTGTAAGTCTGACGGTGCCTTTCTTTATGTGGGGCTAAGGTATAAAATATATGCTCCGGAGGCGGGGCAGTGGTTCTCAAAACAGTATGCATAGGGTGGTGAAATTCCAAATATATAAACACACTCATTAATATTATTAGCAAAATCGCTATGGTGACCACAAAGGCAATTTTGACACGCTGTGTCCAACTAGAAAAAACAGGCATATATGCAGGATAATAACTTGGGGCAAGAGGACGTTCCTCTTCAGGAACAAAACGAGCAAAGGGATACATGCTAGCTAAAAGTCCAAAAATAAACTCAGGCAATGCTGTCCAACCTGCCAGAGGGTGCTTCTTTTCTGTGTCCGTCTAGAGCCTCACAGGTAGGCTCCTATCGTTCATCTCAAAAGAAAGAACCACAGCAGATTTCCACCTTGGAGATATGTGTTCACACAACCTTTGAAGAAAAACACAGGGGCATATTACCAACATTAAGCGATATTTATCGCTAACGATGCTTTGCAACGAAATTTTTACCGCTAAGCATCGTCAGAAATTATCGCAGATAAACCTTGCTATTATCAAGGTTTATCGCAAATGCGATAAAAAACGGCCGCAAAGCATGAATATCGCTGAAAAGTCAGCGATATTCATGCATTACCGAGCTAATGCTCTTAGCCATGTTATCCACCTCCCATTGGATAACATGGCTTAGAACTGCTCAGGGCAGGTGTTAGTTTTTGGAGATATTCGCGCTTAGCGCGAATATCTCCAAAAGTTGGTAATAGGAGATATCGATGTTAGCGACTGTTTCCAGTCGCTAACATCTTGGCACGCCCACTTTGCATGTCATTAGTGATAAATATCACTGACATGCAAAGTGGGGCCCAAGATGGTCGCTCTCTCCTACTAGCTGTGGCTAACTGGTGTTAGCGACAGCTAGGTAATAGGGAGATAATTTTATCTCCGCTTTCTTGACTTTTAAAGCCAAAAAAGCGGAGATAAACCCCCTTGATAATATGCCCCACAATCTGGGCCCCTTTTCACAGGAAATTCAGGGGCATATTACCAACGTTAAGCGATATTTATCGCTAACGATACTTAGCAACAAATTTTTTAACGCTAAGCATCGTCAGAAATTATTGCAGATAAACCTTGGTATTACCAAGGTTTATCGCAAATGCGATAAAAAACGGCCGCAATGCATGAATATCGCTGAAAAGTCAGCGATATTCATGCATTACCGAGCTAATGCTCTTAGCCATGTTATCCACCACCCAAGGGTAACATGGCTAAGAACTGCTCAGGGCAGGTGTTCGTTTTTGGAGATATTCGCGCTTAGCGCGAATATCTCCAAAAGTTGGTAATAGGAGATAGCGATGTTAGCGACTGTTTCCAGTCACTAACATCTTGGCACACCCACTTTGCATGTCATTAGTGATAAATATCACTGACATGCAAAGTGGGGCCCAAGATGGTCGCTATCTCCTACTAGCTGTCGCTAACTGGTGTTAGAGACAGCTACGTAATAGGGAGATAATTTTATCTCCGCTTTCTTGGCTTTTAAAGCCAAAAAAGCGGAGATAAACCCCCTTGATAATATGCCCCACAATCTGGGCCCCTTTTCACAGGAAATTCAGGGGCATATTATCAAGAACGGGCGTTACATTATCGCTGCTTTTATCGGCAGGAAACTGCCGATAAAGCGGCGATAATGTGCTTGATAATATGCTCTATGAATTCCAATCGAAGCCCATGTTAGATGTGAAGACATCTAACATGGGCTTCGATTGGAATTCATAGAGCATATTATCAAGCACATTATCGCCGCTTTATCTGCAGTTTCCTGCCGATAAAAGCAGCGATAATGTAACTCCCATTCTTGATAATATGCCCCTCAGTCTTTCTTTCTGAACAGAGCAAACAAAATTTTACAAGCTCTCAGCATGTTCAGTCCAGTGTATTGCTCAGTACCCCAGAAATGTTTCTAACCAAGTCGAGTCTTTCCCTTTCTCCTACCGTCTTCACCTGGGGTACTGTGTCGGCTCCTGGGCCGCAGATTGTATCGAACATGGCCAGGCCTATACCGATCGGAGAACAAATCAGAGGAAGGTGAGTCCGATGCAACAGAAATTTCACAAGCCTTCCGCTCAACTGCAGGTGCAGCAGAATCCAGGGCAATCACTTGTGCAGATGACAGAGCCCCTCTCGAGCCCGATGCTCCTTCTCCTTGCCCTTCTCAAACTTCCAGGGCATCAGAAAAAGGGACAAAGCGAGAGGCTCATTCACTCTCCTTGGTCAAAATTCCTTCCTGGTTTTGCTGATCATGAGGAAGCGGGAGGGGCAGTTTTTTAACATGAGACACGTGAATCCAATGCCTCTTGCGGTCCACCTTCACCGTCGTCCACGTGGCCAGTAGAATCTGATGAATCTCGGACCACCGAGGGTCCAAGCTGGATTTCTGCTGATAGTTGAGAACCAATACCCACTGTCCTGGCTCCAGATGATGTCCGGGACCCTACGGCAAGGGCTGCAATACTGCTGAGACCTGTTGATGAATGGAACGAAGATCTTTAGTCAAAGCATACAGATAATTAAGCATAGACGAATTTTGTGGATCGGTGATCCGCAAATTCGCACAAATTTGCCCCCAAAAATCCGCAAATTCGCAAAATCCGCGAATTCGCGGATTTTTTTAAATGTGCCATTTTAAGTTGTCTCCAGTGACCTTGTGTGTGTTATGCCATCGTGGCGAAGGGCGCAGGGTTCTCTTGAGTGAGCTGTCCATCATAGTGGGTAAATGGCGGGGAAACGGTGCACACTGCTCGTGTGTGGGGCGGAACCAAACGGGCGGGGGATTCTATGAGAGTTCACATGCGCCTTGTGTCTAAGGTCAATTTTAGGCCCATCCTTACAGATAATCCGTCATCATGGGATATTCAATATCACGAAACATTCGGGGTCTTGGGACACCCCAAATATTGGCCCAGCACCCAAAGATAATTTCATAAGGTGACAGGCCAGATCAAGAATGTGGGGTAACTCGTATTGACATCAATGCTAATGGTAGGGCATCGGGCCACCTTAACCCAGTACTTTCTTGAATCTTTGCCAGCTTTAATCTCAGTATTCCATTATACTTCTCGGCCAATCCTGCAGATTGAGGGTGTCAAGCCGCATGGAACTTCTGCTTAATTTGTAACCCTTTACAGACGTGACTGATAAGATTTGCATTAAAATGCTCCCCGTTATCAGTCCAGATCACCCGAGATAATTCATAGCGTGGGAAGTACTTCTTGATCAGAGCCTTTGATGTTGCCAGAGCAGTGTTTTCTTTAGTTGGGTAGGCTTCCACCCATTTACTGAAAGCACACACCACGACCAGGACATACTTCAAATTGTTCAAACGCTCTAGCTGGATATAATCCATTTGGAGCACCTCAAAAGGCAAGGATAGTGGTGCAAAATTCCCAATGAGAACAGGTTCCCTGCCTCCAGTATTATGTTGTAAACAAACCATGCAATATTGAACCAAATGTGCAGCAGTTCTTGGGATATTAGGATTACTCCACACAGGATCCAAAAGTGCACAAATGCCTTTCGCCCAAATATGTGCTGAGCCATGTGCCATGGTTACTACTGCATTCACTAATGCATTGGGCAACAACCATCCCTGTTTCTCAGTTAAATCAACCCAACAATCGTTTGCATCTAATCTTCCCACTTCCTTTTCCCAGTGAGCCAGTTCAGCGGGAGTAGCTTCTCTCTGTATCTCCCGGACACTCTCCATAGTGTTGTCAAACATCTCTGTCTCCGTAGTACTGGTAGTCACAAACATTGAAGACATCTTAGATTTAGCAGTTTCCTTAGCTACTTGATCAGCAAAAGCATTACCCTCACCCACTGTATCCACCACCGTCTTATGTGCACTGCATTTAACTACAGCCACCTTTTCTGGTAATGTCAATGCCGTCAGTAATCGTAAAATCAAAGGTCCATGTTGTATTCGTTGACATGGGGAAGTAAGAAAACCTCTTTCCGCTCACAGTCGGCCAAAGCTATGAGCCAAGCTAAAGGAGTATTGCCTATCTGTGTAAATATTTACTCTCAATTTTTCACTTAACTCACAGGACCGGAGCAATGCCACTAACTCAGCTGCCTGTACTTACTGATAGTGTACTCGAGAAGCTTCAACTCCAGTGCGGAGGTTCGTAATCGCATATGCAGCTGTTGTCATGCCATCTGGTAACTTGAAACAAGAGCCATCCACATACAATTCCCCCTGGGGGTCAGATAGAGGAATGTCTGTGAGATCTACCCTCCCTTCGTCTCTTCTTCAGTCCAAAATATACAATCGTGTACATCAATATTTGTCTCGTCCGAAGGGAGGGGTAGTAACGTGGCAGGATTCAGAGCGGCACAACGTTTATTTGTAATATGGCGAGTAAACAAAGTCAAATCTTAACCTGTAAGACGCGCACTTGTAAGGTGCTGGGTCTTCGTTTTGTTCAAGAATGTATCCACAGCGTGCGGTACCATCACTGTAAGGTAAGTATTCAGAACGAGCCCCTCTGACTGTCGAATAGCCACTGCGACTGCAGCAGTAGCTCTTATACAGCTAGGGAGTGCTCTGGTGACGTTATCCAACACCACCGAGAAATAAGCACAAGGTCTTTGCTTACCACAAAAGCCTTGTGCCAACACAGAAAGCGAGCAACCGTCCTCCTCGTGTACATAAAGCACAAAAGGTTTTTCGCTAGTCAGGAGTACCCAAGACGGGTGCAGAACAAAACGCATATTTCAAAGAGTCAAAAGCATTCTGACATTCAACAGTCCAAGGTAGAGGTTCATGCACGTCTTTAGTGGTTAAGTACAGGAGAGGTTTAGTAAGAAGAGAGAAATTGGGAATCCACTGGCGACAGTAAGAAGTTATGCTGAGAAATGCACGAATGTCACTCTGAGTACGAGGTACAGACATGTTATAAATGGTAGTCACACGCTCAGGGGTTAATCTCCCCCCCTTTTTCAACAGTAAATGACCGAGGTAGGTCACCTCCTGTCAACAATATTGGAATTTCGAGAGGGACACCTTATTACCATTAGCTGCCACATGAGATAACAATTTAACAGTGGCTTCCTTACAACCTTTTGCGGTGTCAGAAGCCACCAACAAATTGTCAACGTACTGTAAGAGCACATTACCAGGGGGGAAGGGTCAACTCATCCAAAACTGCTTTCAAAGCCTCACTATTAATGCTAGGACCCTTGGTGTACCCTTGGGGAGCGCGGCGAAACCGGAAGCTGCGACCAGATAAGGAGAAGCCAAAACTATGATGGCTATCAGGGTGAATCGGAATGCTAAAGAAAGCATTCCTTAAATCTATAACTGAGAAATACTTAGCAGGTGGAGGGATCATAGTGAGAATAGTAGTGATGTCAGAAACTACAGGGTATTGCGGCACCACTTTCTTGTTAATTTCTTGCAGGTCAATTACAAAATGGTAAGTATCAACATGGTCAGAATAGCTTCCCACAGGGACCTTTTTCAAAATCGGCACTATGAGACTGTTGCATACATTGATAGCTGTTTTTTCCACTACACCCTTATCAATCAGATGTTGAATAATAGAAAGTAGAGCCTTTTCACCTGCCGGTGAAATTTTGTACTGAGGTATATGTGGTAAGCGAGCATTTTGATTCAAAGTAATAGAAACAGGCGAAATCTTTAATAATCCTACATCTGTATCTCCGGTGGCCCACAGCGTTGCTGGGACTGCAGCAAGTTCAGGAGGGAGGTGTTCATTTTTAGCAAAACACTGTAACATGTGTTTACCGGGGGACTGTATGGTCAGATAAACACTGTCAAGGGAACAATGAATCTTTGCATGCAACCTTTTTAACAAATCCAACCCTAATAGATTTTCCCTGAAATGCCAAGTTAACAAAAACGAAGAGTCTACCATGACCGGACCAATTGTGAACGGCATAGGTTTAGAGATGGGGCTCACCACCGGAATTCCGGAAAATCCCACCGAAACATTATTCTGCCCGGACAGAGCTGCCCCTGGGACCATTGAACGAGAAATAGAACTATTCATCGCATCCGTATCAACTAAAAAGTTATCAGTTTTCCCCATCAACCGCCCTCGCACATAAGGACCTTGCTGATCAACTGGTACTGACACCTGGCCCCCACTCTGTCCTTAGCTGTCCTGTGTGTAAACGTACTCTTCGGTCCCATCCATTACACAATCTTCATTATAATACTGCCTACCTCTCGATTGTCAAAATAATTCTTCTCAGAGTCACTGTGCATTCCTTCCTCTCTTTGCATATCACTCCAATCTACACCACCTCAACCTCTTCCTCTCCCTCTTACTGCCCCATTCTGAGCCAGCAACAATGGACACTGAGCTCTCCAATGCCCTTCCTGTTTACAGTAAGCGCATTGGTTTATTTCCAGACCAACAGCTGGTCCTCCGCCTCGTCCAGTTCCCGCCCCCTCAGGACAAACCCTCTGACGACTCTCTCTCTGCCTCGTCCCCTAATGACATGCTGTAACAACACTCGTGTTTTGAGATCCTTTATTTTCTTTTCTGTCTTATTCTTACTCTCATTTTCCCTGTGTTCATAATATTGAGCCATGCTCAATATAACCAAAGGTATGGAAGTGGTCCAAGTACTCTCAGCGGCTTGGAGCCGTGCGGAGATTTCAGGTAACAGATTAGTCACAAAACGATTAACAAATAATCGTATACCACCTTCTACCGAAAAGTCCTGTCCACTGAAAGCAATGAAAACACCCACAAATCTGGTGAAGAAATCTGAAACGCTCTCGTCCTTCTGCTTGCACGATGTTAATTTGTCCCAGTCTTCGTCTAGTATATTCGCCCCCTTCCCTTGTTCTTCCCCCCCACCCTCCTTGACCATTTCCCCTCCATCTCTATGGACTCCTTTCTTGCTTTACTCCAGAAAGTGAAGTCTGGTCCCCCAGCTCATTGTGCTCCGGCCCGCATCCTCAGAGAGCTTTTCATCAAGTGCCCTGACCCCCCCTCTCCCTGCTCAATGCCTTTATCTCTCAAGGTCTAGTTCCCAAATCCTTTAAATCGGCCATAGTTTTTCCCATTCTAAAAAAGCCTGGACTAGATCCTTTCCTTCCGTCTAACTTTAGACCCATTTCCCTTCTTCCATATCTAGGGAAGATCTTGGAGAGCCACATTACAACTAGCCTCTCCACTTTCATTGAGGATAACCATCTTTTGGCCTCCCATCAGGCGGGATTCCGCCCGGTCCACTCGACTGAGTCAGTGGTTCTGTCCGTCCTAGACGAGCTAAAAAACAAGGCTGATTCCAACTTACCCCAAGCCTTGGTGCTCCTTGATTTGTCCGCCGCGTTTGACACGGTCGATCATTCCATTCTTCTCGGCCGTGTCAGCGCGGCGGGCGTTCAGGGCACTGCCCTCTCTTGGCTCGCCTCTTTTTTGAAATGGCGCACTCAGGCGGTCCATCTTTCCGGCTTTGCTGCCGCTACCCGCCTGGTTCCTTGTGGGGTCCCCCAAGAATCTTCCCTGTCCCCTCTCCTTTTTAATCTTTATATTCACCCCCTCATCCTTTCTCTTCTTGATATGGGGGTCTCCGTATATAATAATGCGGATGACCTCCAACTGGTATTTGATCTTTCCTCTTCTTCTGACTCCCTGCTGAAATTCCATTCTACCCTGGTTTTCATTTCTGAGTGGATGAATCATAACCACCTTAAACTTAATCCGGACAAGACGGAGTTGGTCCTGACAGGCGCCACCACCACCCCTTGGTCCGCCGCCTTTTGGCCTTCCATCTTCGGCCCCCCACCAGCACCAGCGGCCTCAGTAAGGACCTTGGGTATTAAAGTCTGTCGGGACCTCTCCATGCATGCCCAGATTATTTCAGTTGTTTCCTCTTGCTTCCTATCCCTCCGGATCATTCGGAAAGTCTCCCATTTTTTTTCTCCTGATGCCCTCAAACTTATCATTTTGGCCATGATTCTCTCCCGTCTTGACTACGGGAATAGCCTCTACGTGGGCATTCCGGCCTACGAACTTCGCCGCCTCCAGGATATTCAGAATCAGGCCGCCCGCCTCATCCACCACCTTCCCAAGTTTCACCACATCACTCCTATTTTGAAATCCCTTCATTGGCTCCCCATCCGCCAGAGATCCCTTTTCAAGATGGGATGTCTGACCTTCATGGCCTCTGCCTGCCCTGCCCCAGCTTTTATCAACTCTCTAATTAATCCCTACACCCCCAGCTGTACCCCCCGTTCCTCTAATCAGGCTCTTCTCAATGTCCCTTGCTTCCGTAGGGCCAAAACTGGAGGCACCAGATTCTCCGTACTAGCTCCCCGCTTCTGGAATAGCCTTCCCTTGTTCATCAGATCCATTCCAGTCTACTCCCAGTTTCGCAAGGCGCTCAAGACTTTCCTGTTCTCCCAAGCGTACTCCTGCTGATTCTATTCTTGGCAGATTTCTGTGCTTCTCTGTTTAAACTCCAGCGCCAGGAAGCCGCTTGGTCACAGTGCGCTCTATCAAGAACTTTTCAACTTCAACTTCAACTACCTTGCGGGGTGGGATTAAGGAATGCATGTAGCTAATAATCCGACTCGGCTAGGTCAATATTTCAGGTTTACATTTGTCACCAGGCTTTCGATCTTTATCCCAATCCTTGATCTGATCACAGGTCCCTACCAACTCTGTGGCATGATCCTGATCATGCACCTGACACCAGACATCAACAGGAACCAGCAAACCAAAAAATAGCTCTATATCAGCTAAACTAATGGTATTGAAAGATGTGTTTTCCCTGAGTAAAAACTTTGAATATATCCCCTATAACATCTCTTTAAGTGAGCGCAGGCATTGACTAAATTGAAATCCAACTCTGATGTCATAATAAAGCCGGCCGATAAAGGCGGGGGTATAGTGGTGCAGTCACAAACTGATTATAAAACCGAAATAACACGCCAACTCTCAAATGCCAACCATTATCTTCTACTGAGAACTAGTCCCCTGACAGAAATTCAAAATTTGATTCTTAATAAAACATCTATGGCCAAATCTGATGGTTTTCCTATGCAGAAAGAATTCACGTTCCTTAATGCTAACTCACCTCGCACCCCTGTATTGTATACTCTTCCCAGGGTACATAAGAGTGCTCTCCATCCCCCAGGCCGACCCATTGTTTCTGGGTGTGGGTCGGTCCTGGAACCATTATGTAAATACATTGACAGATTTATCAAGGATTTTGCCTGCTCCACTCGCAGCTATGTGCGTGACAGTGGGGATATGATTTCTCAATTGGAGGTGATGCAGTACTGCCCTGAAACTGAATTGTTGGTGTGTATGGACTTAGAGTCCCTATACACCAACATTCCTCAATTGGAGGGGATTGAGGTGATCCGCAAAGTCTTGGACACACGGGCTGCCCCAATGCCAGTTCCAACAGAATTTATTGTGGACCTTTTGACGATTTCATAGACAAAAAACTTTTTTGAGTTTGACGGACAAAATTATTTGCAGATTAAGGGTACATCTATGGGGGCTTCTTATGCCCCCAATTATGCTATTTTGTTTGTTGATGACTTTGAACGACGTTTTATTTATGACTGTAACGTTAATCCTTTTTTTGATAGCGTTCGCCATTGGCGACGCTATATTGACGACATGTTCTTTATATGGATTGGCACAAAGGACTCTCTGGACAGATTTTTGATTTGGCTTAATTCTTGTTCAAATGACCTGAAATTTACATCTAGTTCAAGCAACTGTCAGGTCGGTTTTCTGGACCTCACTATTTTTCCCCATGATGGGAAGTTATCCACCAAATTGTTCACCAAACCCACGGCCCGGAACACCCTTTTAGAGTATTCCAGTAACCATCCACGTGGGCTAAGAGATGGGCTCCCATTCGGCCAGTTCCTACGTATTCGTAGGATTTGTTATTTTAAGGATGATTACTTTCGCAAGGCCAAAATCCTATCTAGGAAATTACAACAACGTGGGTATCCTCGCAAATTGGTCAAGAGCTCGATGAAACGAGCCTGGTATAATCACCGTGACCTATTGCTTATCCCCCAAGTTAAGAAGCCCATGACCAGGATTCCATGTGTGACCACTTTTGGTACTCGAAGTAACCAAATTACCAAAGTAATTAAAAAATACTGGCCCTTAGTTGTAGCCACTGGTATCACTGAGGAATTACGGTTGTTTTCATTTAAACGAGGAAAGAATCTTCGTGACCACTTGGTACGAGCAGCCCTACCTCGTCATGAGAGCCCTACCCTAACATCCTTGTGGGGTCTAAATAAAACTGTGGGACTCTACAAGTGCGGCGGCTGCCTCATGTGTGTGTCCTGGGTAAATACGAAACAATTTGTACATGGCAATATCAAGCATGACCTATGGAGTTTTTCTAATTGCAATACGTCGAACGTCATATATGCAATTTGGTGCCCATGTGACTGGATATATATTGGCCAAACGACACAAAAAATCAAAATATGTCTTGGTCAACATAAAAGCCGTATTCGGTGTCAAACAGAAAATGCTCCACTTGTGGCTCATTACTTAGAATTCAATCACGCACCTGACGACATGCGTTGGCAGGTCATTGAAGTACTTAAAACTCCTGATCGAGGGGGCAGTATTTCAGATATACTAAACCGAATGGAGTGTCGTTGGATGCTTAGGTGTGACAGTATCAATTCGGGCCTAAATTCAATGGAGGAGTGTCACTCGATCATAACTTGTTAAGCCCTGTACACTTTCTTGATCTGTTCCTCCTCTTTTGATCTGTTTTTTAGTATATAGCTGTCTGTTTGACCAATGAATAATACTGCATTTTGGAGATGTGTTTTGGAATTGTTCTACTCAATGTAATTGCTTTATATGTGGATTATCTTTTGATGTATCTCCTTTGAATTACACCCTTAGACATTTCGTGTGAGATACTGCTGTATTGTTACAACTGATTTGTTTTTTTCTGCTGATATGATGATTTCTTATTGTATTATTTTTACTTTACATTGGGTTTAACCATGATGTTTTGTTTGTTAAATTATACATATAGTTGTTTTTCTTGCATCATAACTTATTTCTGTAACTAGACCTTTTTAAAGGAAAAAGACTGTTTTTACCTATTTTCTTTTCTGTATTTATTCTATCATATTAGGGATCTTTGTTAAGATCTAACTAGCCCCAAATATAAATACAACAGCTCTCTAGACAGCTTCAAATGATGGCGGTTCTTTGTCCACTGACGTACGACATGCGTGCCATTAAGAAATGCCTTCACGCATCTCTTGGCTTCGATGTAGAGATTATGTACACGTAATTCCATTAAATTGTTAATGGTTGATTAATGCATTCTTTTGCTTCGGCATGATAGAGAGCACCTTCCTTTTAGTGGGTGCTTCCTTTTTTCCTTGTTTAAAAGTATGGAATATTATGCTCAAATTCTCTGACTCACGAGATTTGATACATCTCAAATCTAAAGAAATTAATGTATTATTCGCTATTCCTCCAAAATTCTTGTTTTTGTTATTTTAAATAGCGAAAGCAATGACAGCGGGCCACTTTCTAAGATGGTGCAGACTTTTGCATTCCTTACCTTTCCAAGATGTCTCCCGACTTCTAGAGGTTTTCCCTCCTATTTCTATTTTTATATTTGACGCCGGCTCAAGCTCGAGCTGCGTGTGTCGAAGTTAGCAGTGCCACGAATTGTCCTGCATAACCCACGTATTTAGTAAGTACCTAATTTCGTTTCATTGTATTTTATTTTGCGGCAGTCGTGTCATTCATTATGCTCGACTTACTTTGAGTAAAACGCTACATGTGGACTGTCTCCGGTAAACAGAGCGTTACATAATTATATTATCAGACTCTAGCACAACACGATTTAGTTTTTTGACTATATCCAGGCGTATTAATTGCGGGGGGTTGTGTCTATGTGGATTCTCTTCCAAGTAGAGTGTTAAAGAACCCGTTCCCTGCTTGTTTCTTTCTTTCAGTAGGGCTGGTGTTAAATGAGTTAGCATCCAGGCTGTATTAAGGGGAAACAACCTTTACAACGCAACTTTTACAACGCAGTACCATTACAACGAAACTTTTACAACGCAAAAACTATTACAATGCATGTATTTACAACGCATGTTTTTACAACGCAGGTACCTTTACAACGCATACCATTACAACGTAAGTATTGGTAAGTATATAATTATATTTAAAATGTTATATGTTTGGGTTTTGTTAAGGGGTATTTTTAGGGTTCAGGGTCAGTTTTCAGTTTTTGGGTAAAGGGGTATTTTTAGGGTTCAGGGTCAGTTTTCAGTTTTTGGGTAAAGGGGTATTTTTAGGGTTTAGGGTCAATTTTGGGTTTTTGGGTAAAGGGGTATTTTTAGGGTTCAGGGTCAGTTTTGGGTTTTTGGGTAAAGGGGTATTTTTAGGGTTCAGGGACAGTTTGGGGTTTTTGGGGTAAAGGTGTACAGGATAAATTAAATTAAATTAAATAATTAAATTAAATTAAATAAAAAAAATTAATTAAATTAAATTAAATTAAATAATTAAATTAAATTAAAATTAATTAAATTAAATTAAATAATTAAATTAAATTAGAATTAATTAAATTAAATAAATTAAATTAATTAAAATAAATTCAATTAAATTAATTAATTTAATGACTACATTAAATTACATTAAATTAATTAAATTAAATTAAAATAAATTAATTATATTAAATTACATTAAATTAAATTAATTAAATTAAATTATTTAAATTATTTAATTTAATTAAATTACATTAAATTAAATTAAATTAATTAAATTAAATTAATTAAATTAAATAAATTACATTAAATTACATTAAATTACATACAATTAATTAAATTAAATTAAAATAAATTAATTATATTAAATTACATTAAATTAAATTGATTAAATTAAGTTATTTAAATTAAATAAATTAATTAAATTACATTAAATTAATTTATTTTTAATTAATTTATATTTCAAAAAATATAATATACTTACTAATACTTACGTTGCAATGGTATGCGTTGTAAAGGTATCTGCGTTGTAAATACATGCGTTGTAATGGTACTTCGTTGTAATGGATCCTGCGTTGTAAAAAATGCGTTGTAAAGGTAGTCGTTGTAAAAGTATGCGTTGTAACGTCATACATCCGTATTAAGCGTTAAGGGAATTTTAAACACCCGCGATGTTTTGTGTTTCTTTCATGAAACTAATCCTAAGTTTAGGGACATACGTCTTGTCGCTTGATCAGTAATCTGGACTATAACTTAAGGAAGTCCCAGAGCGACCGAATATTACTGTAGCCACTTTGCTTTATGATTCTTTTTCCTGACTCTCGGCACAAGATTAGCACAGAATGACATTTTTTTTTACTCCCCTTTATATTTTCAGCGCCGATTGATTGGGTAAACGATGGGCCACAATTAAATGCTCTCCACGGACCTTTCTTTTCTTGCCGAGATATACCGGAATTCAAGCTTAATATCATTCCTCGATTCCTTTTATGAGGATATTTGACTTATTTTTTAAGTAAGTATCTGATTGGCCCATGTGACCTATGTATTGCCTTTACCATCTAGTATGGCAATTGGACTGGACCTATTAATAATAATGACCCAAAAAAATTTCTGTATTGCAGATTTAAACTTACTGCACCCGCCGTTCAAATTTTGAATGGTCTGCTTCTAATGCTAGTGATTATTATTTAATTACTCTTGGGTTGATATTATCACCTCTGGTGTGGTGTTAGTTTTCTATTACTTTTCATTTCATTTTCCTTCTTCACAACTGGTGTTTTTCCATTTCTAGTTTTTTCCTTTAAAGAAGCCTACCCCTCTGAATGTGATTATTTATTGTGTCTTCCTTTTTGAACAGTTATTGAAAATGCTCAAGTCACTGTTTGTCCTGATGATGACTGCATAGTCACCTAGCGGTTGAAACGCCGTTGACGCATTCTGTGGCCATAAGTTGTAAAGGACACATTATATTTGTTTTTGTTGTTCCTTTTGTACATGTAATGTTTGTTTGTTAGCCACGTGTTTTGTTTATAAGTTGGTTGCTTTTGTTTTGCCAACACTTTTCTTTGAGCGTTTGTTTTATCTGAAGTTTGTTTTATCTGAATTTTGTATGTCCAATAAATCAAAAGTATTTTCTGAAATTAGTTTGGGAATATAGGCTTCTTTCTTCTCTTTTTCTCTATGAATGTCTTTTCGTGTGAATCTGTATTTGTTATTTAATCTTTGTACCTGAACCTTCTGTTAGGTGTTGCTATATCAGCTAAAGTCATAACAGCCGAAGAGGCTGCTTCTGTAAGCTCTTTATAATAAACCGTTGCGATTTTAGTGAAAGGACCTCACTCCTTTTCCAAGGGGTATAAACCTCCTGGAATCGTGCCTCTACATGAGGTCTAGTTACTATATACTGATCATCTCTTAATTCTGGTATTTCAGGATGGTAAATAGAATGAACTTCCCGCATAGGGTGCTGGGAGTCCCAATTTGGACATTTCAAGTGTAGTCGCCCTCGATATTTCAATAAATCCTCGACATTCCTGTACAATTCCTCCGATCCTAATTCGGACTTATGAGACCTGTCCCGAATATCATACATCACTTGAGGGGCTTTTCCTTCCAAGAAACAATTCTCCCATAATGAAATAAGACGTATGGCCATGTGCTTCAAGGCATGCTGCTGCATAACGGGCTCGTAGTCTCGAAGTGTACTCCATATATCACTTAAAGTATAAATAGAGTTACGCATCCACTGGGATGACTGGTTTGCAATCATCTGCTTCTCTTCCTCTCCTACCGCTGAATGAGTAAACAACCTTTGTGTGCCAAGATCTCCCAGGGCACGAGAGGGAGTAGGGTCAGCTAGGGTTGGGGTCATGCTTGAGGACTGGGAAGACCAGGCTGAAGTTGGGGGAGACAAAACAACTGTGGACACAGTGGGAGATGGGTACGCATCGGGCCATAAAGTAGCTGATCCAAACGCTGAGGGAGACAGAACAGAGGTCGTTCCCAGGGGTGCGGTGGAAGAAGAAACAACAGGCGCCAAAGCCATTGGGGCCGAAGCTGGAGCTAAAGGGACTGCAGGATATATACGTTGGGGAGCATAAGGGGGTGGTGGGCTCACATCTAATAAATCCTCTATCTCATCCTCTGGCTCAGTTCTGGTTACATAACTTTTATCCACTTGCTTTATCGCAAGCTATAGCTTTCTGCGTGATCGTCTGACATCCTTTCATTTGACTTAACTTCTCCTCCCTAATGCGTCTACACTTTGCTTCCTTTTGCCACATATTTAAAGAATCAAACATTGCCTGCTGACTCCGTTTAGAAAACAATCGATCGTGCAAAAAATGTATCTTTTTCTCATCAAAAGATCCAGTTAAGAGCCATTGTAGTTCCACGTTGTCTTTAGTGTATTTATGCCATAGTGCATTAAACAAAATAGGTGAAATACCATGTTTAACATACATATCATGACTTGGACTGCCCTCGGGCGGGGCAGGCTGACTTTCATCCAAACACGTGCCCTTTCGGCAACAACAACATCCAAAACATAATTTAATAAAAAACGGCAATATTATTTTTAACAGTTAAATCTCATTCAGGGAAAAAAACAATCCTTCAAACATGGCCATGTTCACACATTCTCAACATCTCATTCTCCATCAAAATATGAAAACGGACAGAACAATACATACATAAATACACCAAGTAAGAATTTTCAAAACGACATGTCTCTTTCCAAACAAAGGAACGGAGCCCGTTCATGGAGAACTAATCAACTCAGATTCCTGATCAACAGATACCAAAAAAATCAGGCAGTCCAGAGACTACCAAGAGACCGCCAGACAGGGATTAACCACAGACCTTCTTACATACCATCCCGCAATCTTTCTGGTTCATCATCGGGACTATTCTGACCAAGCCCGCTGCCTTAGCGTCACTTCAGATGTGTCCCAAAGGCTACCCAGGTACAACCACGGGCTTTTCAGAGAGCAGTCCGGCCGGGTGCGCACCACATGTGCAGCACCAGGGCATCCAATCAGAGTCTGTATTATTCACCAAACGAGTCCGTGGAGCATCTACCCGTGCAGCCACAATGCTGCCCCGTCAGACTCCCAAAATTCTCCGTGGTACACCGACCACCAAATGCAATACAGTTAACTGTTTCAAAAGCACTGCTCAAGAGTGCATCCAAAATACATCCAAAACAATTCACTCACCTGGTGCACGTAGGTACAATTGCGTATTCTCCACTGCCAACTCCTGAAGACCAACACGGTCAGCTCCTGGGTTACGCCCGTAGGACTCCGGCGTAAGGTCACTAGCAGCTGGGGCTTCCTGACCGCGAGAGCGGAGTAAGTCAGAATTTCTGGTCATTTCACCTACTCGACCAGAGCTCCGCTTTCTTTGTCCTTTCTACCCAGTTACGGAAGGACGACCCTATGGCGGAGGCCCACCAGAGTCACCAACTGACGTACCATAAAAATAACACAAGGAGCTTTACCTACCAATAGCCCCAATACCAATTACTAAATAACCAGTTAGTTGGCAGTGAAGAAAGTTCAATTGTTTATTATACAAAATACTCTATAGAGGAGCCTCTCCAACCCTCGCCATCAGGAGCGCAGTGAAGACTGCTGGCTTACATTCAAGACTGCACATACATACTTTTAGTTCAGAACATGAAGTCACCGTAAATTGAAAAACACCACTTGGCTCCTGGGCTCCAAGGAAAGACCATATATGGCACACATGATTAGTTCAAAGCTCTGCTTAGTTATTATTGGGGAGGTCAGGAGGAGTGACTCCCTTTCTTCCTGGTGCCCGGGAGTGTAGGCACGGCGCCTCCAGGAATGCGCTTATCGCACCCAAAGCCAGATGCGACCTTGAGTCCCAGGACGAAGCGAGAACAGTTTACCTTCAGCTGCTTTCAGTAACTCAAATGAACTGGGACCTGACAACCATTGGAGAGTAACACGTGATCACAGATCGTGTCTGACAGCAGGAGAAAAGATTGCGTCTGTATAGTTTTCTCGGCCTACTCTATGAACGTAGAACTAACAGGCAAAATAATCCCTTCGCTTCTAGTTAGAGCAGATGGAGGTTATGCAGTGTGCGAGTGCGTGCTAAGCATAGAGAATATATAGATACATCATGCTAACATAATGTATACATGTCTGACTCGTGAAGGGGAAATCTAATTTTTATCCCTCCAGGTCACATGTGTAACATACATATATGGGTACTACAAAGTCTGCAACACTACATTTGACTCCACAATAGTGACTGTAGCACATTTGCTAACTGTCATACTGTTCATACCTGTGCACAAACAATGCCAAATAAATACAGAGACCTCTCATGGTGTGCACAATGTCTGCATATTGGCCAATGTGACCATGGATGTCTGTAGTGCTGGATTTAACATCTAGTGTGTATCTGTTGCAATAATTCAAGTGTGTCATCACTGTGAGCCAATGGCAAAAAAACAGCCTGAATGAGTGCCTATGACACTGTTGGTACAGGGAGCAATGCAACATGTCACCACCTCGGTGATGCAGAACAGTGTGCCTGCAAGAAAACATCATCAGTGACTAAGGCTTCACTTAACTCATTAAGGGTGTCACAAAAGGAAGATTGTACAAGTTTTGTCAGTCTACCTACCAGTGCTAATCGAAAATGGCAGTGGCGGCTCCTCTATGGGGGCGTTTAGGTGCCGCCCCCCTGCTTTCTCGCCGTGCAAGAAAGGCAGAAATAACTACCATTTGTTTCTGTCTTCTCGCACGGCGAGAAAGCAGAAGTTCCTGGTTGGGGGTGGGTGGTGTTACTCGAGGGCAGGGGGAAGTGGCTTGCCTACTGTTGTTAATACTGTCTGTTTGGGCAACCTGAGGCCACCCAAACAGACAGTATTAACAACAGTGGGCAAGCCACTCCCCCCTGCCCTCGAGTAACACCACCCACTCTCCCTGTTCTCTCTGTATGCTGCAGCATACAGAGAGAAAATTGCGCTGGTGTGGCAGCTGCCTCACCAATCAAAAACGCTGCGGCGGAGGGGAGGGAGTCTGGAGTTCGAAACCAGGACGGTGGGAGTCTGGAATCTCGGAACTTAAGAAAAATGGGAAGATCAGTTTTACTTTTATTATTTATCCTGCCTCCCCCCCATCCCCTCTGTGGCGCGACAACCCCATTTCCATCCCCATCCACCCACCTGCCCGTAATGCCGGCCACGACTGCTTGATAACAAGGAGACACCTATGCATTTTTTCTTATTCAGAAAGTCACAATGACACACAATCCATTTAAACTATGTTTAGCGTTCGGTTTTAGAACAGTTCATAATTACCAACTCTACCCATGCTCAAATGCGTTGTCTCACTCTAACCTCGTTGTATTCTAAGATACTGCTGTTAACTTGTTTTGAAAAAGGTTAATTTTCATTGAAAGCATGTGTTCGGTAATTTTACATATTTAGTAATGACGCACGAGAAACTATTTAAGTTGTTTTTGCAAATGAAGGAGGCAGAAGATCAGGAATTTCATGTGGCCTGGTAAGTTTTCTAAATGGTATTCTCCCTCGGCCGCCCACCCCCGCGTAACCCCCCCAACTGCGAGAGAGGTCACGCACCCTTCTGTGCTCGCACTTCTAACGTTTTCATGCAGCCGCCGAAAGCCCTGACATGCCGCATTGATGAAATACACTCACAGTCACAACAGAAAAGCTCGCACTTTAGTTGTACACACAATGCTGTGTTAGCCCTCAACGTGCTGTGTCATAGTTAAGCATGGGCGGATCTAGCGGATCTCGCGTACGCTAACTTGCGGATTTACGGATTCACAATCCGCGAAGATCCGCGAACTCTAGCGGATTTGCGGATTTTCCCGTTTTTTGTGTTGGCGCGCGTTCGCGCCGATTTTGGGACAAGTTCGCAATTGCAAACTTACTTTTCGGCTCGCAACGGCCGCGACTATGTTGTTTCTACGTCTGGTTTATCATCACAGGTTCACAGCACCCTCTGTTTCACCACTGCCACCCTCTGGGACACCCATGCCACCCTCTGGTACATCCTCACTGCCACCCATTAGGTTTATTTATCACTGTAGATTATGGTGGTTGAAAAAAGCAAGCACACCTGCCCTTCTTCAACTGCCATCAATTAATTTGTGGGTCATTAATGTGTCAGTAATTTTGAAACTTCCAGTCTGGCTGGCACCTGCTTCCTTCCTTATCTGTAATTTGCTTTTTGTTGCAGTGAATTTTTTTTTCACAGGACCTTTATGGTCTACTTGTAGCTATTCTATGAGCCTGCTGTTTGGGTCATAGCAGGGTCATAGAATAGTTGCAAACTCTGGAGGGGCCCCTTAGTAAGCACTACCTTGAATGTTACTAATGTTAAGTTTGAACTTTTGCACCTGCTCATTGCTTTCAGTTTAGCTAAAATCGTTTTTTTCTGCAATTTCGCGCATTTTTTGGGGCTCGAATCCGTGCGAGATCGATTTCGGAAGCCGCGAATACGTGCGAATACAAAATTGTTTTTTGTGCGACGTGTATGTTCGCGTGATCTTGCGCGTTTTCGCGAGGCGCTTCTAGCTATACGTTTGCCAAGTTACCCTATCGGTCGTACACGGGCGCGGCCATCTTGTTTGCGTGACGTAATTCCGTTTCCGGCCGCTATGTGTAATCTCGCAAAGTGTGCTGCTCGCTAGTACAATTTCGCGCGTGCTCGCAAGGAAAATCTCGCGCGAACTTACCCACGCGGTCGTGAACGGGCGCGGCCATCTTGTTTCTCATTCATTGCTATGGTTCTGGGCATGCTTTCTCTATCCTCTCTCAATCTCTGCCATCCTTTGCTTGTTTGAAGTTTATTTGATCTAATTTTACTTATTATCTATCCCTCTATTTTTCTAGCTCTATATTTTTGTGTTTTCTGCTGCTTTTAGTTACTTTTAAACTACTTTTTTAAACTCTTTTCTTTTCTTCTTCACTATTCTATTTCTTGTTTATCATTTAACTGTATTTCTGCCCAGACCATGGTAAAGGGAGCCGGGAAGCACCCTGAGAAGGGGAAGGGTCCCGCACCCCGTGCCCGGCTCCCGTGCGGGCGTTTGAGGGGGGAGCAAGTGGTCCCGCGGGAGATCTTCAGCGCGGAGGAAGTGGCGGCACTGATCTTCCACGTCCAGCGCCGCCTCCCCAAGACGATCCTGGGAGGCGGCAAGATCGCGACTGGCTATGGCATCCGGGAGCGCCGCAAGCGGTGGGAGAAGGTGTGCCGGGCCATGTACAAGATCTCTGGGGTCCGGCGCACATATAACCAGGCCACCCACCGCTGGACCGATGTCATGGACCGGGAGCGGGACTTGCTGGACGCGCTCGGCGTAGAGGTCCCCGGGCTTGGTGAGTAGTAGTAGCTATTCATTTACTACTCTGTTTTATCCGGCTCTGTTATTTGCAAATCTTTGTTCTTTACCAAGAGCAATAATGCTGCCGATTACATTGAGGTAAATTATATTTCAAAATCTTCTATGCATTTCAGGTGCACTGCTCTCCTTCTCAGTAGCCTTGCTTGCTACTATGCTTCTTTGTTTTGTATGTTGTGTTCAGAAGCATTTCATTGGCCTGAGAAATTATGTATGAGTGTAGTGTAAAGATAAGAACTGCGTAATGCTAGACAGTAAGGGTCATATTTTCAATTACCGGCGCATCCCTGCAAAGTAGCAGGGATGCGGCAGTAATTGTGTGCCATGCCACCACCACCCATTGGCCCAAAACGTCTCAGAAGCCTTACGCATCTGTGCCGTAAAGGCAGCGCATTGCTGGAGTTGCGTGCCAACGATGGCGCAGCTCCAGCAATGCTCTGGGGTACCCTATCTGCCCAATGCTGCATCAAGCCGTACGTCGGCTTCAAGCGCGCAGGGTTTGAGTCATGCATCATTGTCCTAAAAGTGACTGATTGACATCTTGTAGATTTCCCTCAGCCACTTTTAGGATTCGTTCCTGCGCGGGTACGCCCTCCCTTGCGCCGGAACGCCCCCTGATGGCGCAGGGCTTTACAACGTGATGCATCGCCCATATGCCCATATGTGTTTTTTTTTAATATATACGCCGCACCAACACCATGGCGAGTCTTTTGTTCTGCCGCTGCGTCACAAAAGGCACGCAACAATGGAGGAAAATGAGCCGCAAGGGACTTCTAAATCAGCCCCAACAGACTGAAGTCCAGTCCTTCCTTTAGACACATGGCTATAAGAAGAAATAGTGGCGGTGGTGGGTGGATTGATAGTTTGAGTATTCACTGATCTGCAAGCAGGATGGACTTTGTCTGTCACTTCGCGTGCTGCGGACTGCTGCCTGCAGTGCCAGGCCTAGGCAAACCTCTTTAGTAGTCTGTTTATTGAGTTACATAGGAACTTTCTAAGTCAACGTTCCACAAATCAGGCAATACGAATAACGTAGTATACCACATGAGATAGATCCCGTGGAATAGTTGTCTATCTATTTGCTATTTCTCCAAAATATTTTGTTATTGTTCTTTTGAAATGTTTGATTTGGTTGAAAAATCTCATCCATGTTTTCCGGTTTTTCTTTCTTTCATGTTGTACATCAGCTCCCCCCATGGGCAAGAGGACACAGGAGGAGGGTGCTGAGGATGCAGGGCAGGATCGGGCAGGCGAGGGCTCCTTTGCTGGCCCCAGTAAGTGTACATTTTAATACACAGTACCTATTTTTTCCTAGCGTTCCTCATTCGATTTTTTCTAAATCGTCTTTGATCTTCTTGTAGACTGGATATAAATTCTTATCCTGCCTCGAATATGACTCCCTGTGGTATTACTAGACTATTCTTATTAGTCTGTCTGTGTAGCTAACTAAGATTGGACATTTGGCAATTCCATTGGACTCCCATTCTATTCAGCAATAGCTCTATGCACTGTCTCCTTACTGACTAGATAGTGTGGCAGAGTCATTCAGCTCCCGAAGTCACCGATGATTGATCCCCAATGATCTCTAGATTATCGTACGCAGGACAAGAGAGTACGGAGTCACAGCACAGTCAAGAAGTGTCAGAGGCACTCATGCTTGCAAAAATTCCAAAACCTTTAGCTCATCCACTCTAGTCTGGAGGAACAAAAACCACAGAGTCTATTTAAGTTTAAAAGCTTTATTAAAAGTAAACACATTTATTAAAATCTACTTTGTCATAAAACTATTTAACTGAAAACGGAAAAGTGGTTAGTGCTGACGATTAATTGGACACATTTCTTGTGGTCGAGCCGAGCTCTCACCTGGTTTGAACTTGATCCTGGTCGTGTTCTTAGGAGTCAAGCTTCTGTCTGTTAGGAGAAAAAGTGGTGCGTGTTAAAAATCAAAAGCAAGCATTCATCAGTTGTGCATAAAAGTGCAGCAAGACAACAGCCTTCCCTGGAAAATGGGACATTTTTACTATGGAGTAGACAGTCACAAATTATTAATTGTATTCAGTTTGTCAGAGAGCGTACCTGTAATCCTTCGAATCCGTGGGAGCAGGTGGCCAGAGGGTTCTTGCTAGAGGATAATTTCCCAGCTCCCCTACACCCCTGCACCCAGAGAACTCTGAGCCCAGGAATGAAAGGGAAAGGGGAAGTGGATAACACACAGAGAGACTACCACACAAAGGTCTTCGGTTACTTCTACTTCAGGAAAGGCATCTCCTGTAAAAGTAAGCAAAACATTAATACAGTCCCCCACTACACTCGGGCACTATCTCCTGACTCTCTCTCCCATAAATCTAATCTTTGGTACCTGAATGTGTGTGGACAATTGCCTCTCTCTATAATTGAGTCTGGAAGGTTTTGAAATCCAGATGAAAAGAAATAAATCCAGATTGAGTTCGTTAGACTGTTCTGGTAGTTTCAACAATAGCTGTAATTTTTACGGTGGTATAACTATGTATAATTAATATGCATATCAACATATACAACACTATACTTGTTGTCTTCTAGGCTCCGGAAGGATGAAGAACAATAGCTGCTTGCACAACTCCTCAGAGAGTCTCTAGTTCATAAGCCTTATATCTTTAGTATGCAGCTGACTGACAGACACTGGATAGTCTATGCTGTCAATCATGTGCCTCAGGAGATTCACCAATTCACAATAGTTCAGTGCGCCAGGAAGGACTCTCACGCTGAAGGCTTCGTACAGGATTCAGAATAGGAATACAGCGCAGAATCAAATTCTTACCTCCCTCCAACTAAGAACAGTTCCAAAAGAAGAAGCGTCCTACCAGGACCTTGTGGCGAGAAAAACTGCGTCACTGCAGAAGCGGGATATCTGGAACGGGAGAGCAGGGAAGCGCTCATTAGAAAAGCGCACAAACTTCTGAGGAATGGTATAAGACTAAACCTGACTGTGACCTGACAGAAAACTAAACTCGAAAAGACGCGCTCTCACGGATGCGTCCATTCCGCAGGAATACGACCGTTGAAGTGCGCTGAGGAAAAGGCACGAGCGCACAAAATGGCCGCAACGGAAGACTAGAACGTTAAAGTCCATCGTCCGTGGCACCATCAGGAAGGGTATTTCTGTATCTCGATTGAGCAACCATCTGCCTCCACAAGCAAGCAGAGAGCAAGTGGTTGGAACCAGATTTGATCTGACAACGAAATCTTGGGGCAGAAACCTTCACCCCCCACTGGGACCTGACAGTACCCCCCACTAA
Organism: Lissotriton helveticus; assembly: GCF_964261635.1. Classification (NCBI taxonomy): domain Eukaryota; kingdom Metazoa; phylum Chordata; class Amphibia; order Caudata; family Salamandridae; genus Lissotriton; species Lissotriton helveticus. The sequence continues at coordinate 1,963,087,510 of NC_136068.1, read as the reverse complement.
AGCCCCTCTCTAGGCTTTTGAGGATGAGTCTTGTGAAACTCAGCTACCAACCGCGGGGCGTGAACATTCTTGCTTGGTTCCCATGAACGATCTTCAGGACCGAAACCCTTCCAATCGACAAGGTAGAACAAAGTGTTTTTTCTCAGTTTGGAGTCCAAAATTCTCTTGACCTCAAACTCCTCGGCAGATTCCATTTGGATTGAAGCAGGAGGATGGGAACATCGAAAATTTGGGGGATTTCGCTTAATCAAAGAAACATGGAAGGTAGGATGAATCTTCATTGACTTAGGCAGGGCCAACCTAACACTGACTGGATTGACCATGTTCACAACTGGATAAGGACCCACAAATCGAGGCTGAAACTTCCTGTTCCCCCTCAACCGCATATGTCGAGTGGAAACCCAAACCAAATCTCCTGCCTCAAATTCTGGACTCTCCCTACGCTTTTTGTCTGCTTGCTTCTTATAGCTCTGTTTTGCCTTAGCTAAATTCTCAGATGCTGACTGAAAGGCCTTATGTAAATCTTGGATTACCTCTTCTGCCGCTGGAACCTCTACCTCAACTCTACCCACTAACATGTTTGGATGTCTACCAGAATTAAGGAAGAATGGGGAGTAACCGGTGGCAGAATGGACTGAATTATTGTAAGCAAACTCCGCCGTACTTAATAGAGAGGGCCACTCTCCCTCTTGATCCATCAAATACAAACGAAGATACTGTTCCAAATCCTGGTTCACTCTCTCTGTCTGTCCGTCCGTCTCAGGATGGAAACTGGTGGACAGACGAGAATCCACACCCAAACCTTTCAAAAAAGATCTCCAAAATCGGGAAACAAACTGTGGACCCCGATCTGAAATCACTATCTTAGGGATTCCATGCAGGCGCACAATATGTTGAACCAACAATTCTGCCAGTTGGGAAGCTGTTGGAAGACCTTTTAGGGGAACAAAGTGACTCATTTTAGTGAACAGGTCAACGACCACCCAGATTACAGAATAACCTTGACTAGAAGGTAACTCCACAATAAAATCCATGGAAATGGTATGCCAGGGAGAAGGTGCAACGGGCAGGGGCCTAAGTAACCCTTGAGGTGGCTGTCTAGAACTTTTCCTCTTAATACACTGTTCACAAGTGGCGATGTGCTGCCTAACCTGTGCCTCCATGCCTGGCCAAAAATAACTCCTCTTCACCAGTTCCAGCGTCTTGGCGGCTCCTTTATGACCGGCCAATGGATGGTCATGAAACTGTTGGATGATTACTAACTGCAAGTTTTCAACTGGAACAAACAGTTTCCCTTGAAAGTATGGTTTCCCATCCTTAAGTTCTCTTTCTGGACCTTCTGATATCCAATTGGCGAATTCTTTTTCTTGGAAAGCCTCTCGCACCTGCTTTTCCAATTCATCTTCCGCAATAACAGCTACAATCTTATTCTGTGGAATGATAAAGCCTTCCTGTTGCTTGTCGGTGACATCTCCCAGACTTAGACGAGAAAGGGCATCTGCCTTTCCGTTGGCTGATCCCGGCTTGTATGTCAGCACAAAGTCAAAGTCTGCGAAAAACAGGGACCATCTCAGCTGACGAGGGGAGAGGGTTCTGACAGACTTTAAAAATTGCAAATTGCGATGATCAGTGAACACAGTAATGACATGTTGCGCTCCAAGCAGGTAATGTCTCCAAATCTTAAAGGCTTCTTTGACTGCCAAAAGTTCTTTGTCAGAAATGGGGTAATTGATTTCAGCAGTCGAAAGCTTCCGAGAGTGATAGGCCACTGGATGTAATTGACCCGTTAGTTTCTGACGCAGAGATAAAATTCCCCCAATAGCAAAATTGGAAGCATCCGCTTCCACATAAAAGGGTTCCTTCAAGTCGGGGTGTTGCAAAATGGGTGCTGATACAAAGGCTTCCTTTAGCTGTTGAAAGGCCTCTTCAGGTTCTTTTCCCCAAACGAAACGCTCATTCTTCTTTAAAAGTCGAGTAATTGGGCTGACCTTCTCAGAGAAGTTCTGAATGAAACGCCGATAAAAATTGGCGAATCCCAAAAAACTCTGTATCTCTTTGATAGAGCGAGGAGCAGGCCAGGCCCTAATTGCTTCCAATTTTGAATTATCCATGTTGACACCTTCAGGAGAAAGGATGAAACCCAAGAATTCCACCTTTGCTGAATGAAAAACACATTTCTCCAGTTTCACATACAACTGATTCTTCAGCAGACGTTCTAAGATGACACGAACATGTTTTACATGTTCTTCAAGATTGTTTGAAAAAATGAGTATGTCATCAATATAGACCACTGCAAAGCGATCCAAAAACTCTCTCAAAAGATCGTTTACAAAATGCTGGAAGGCTGCAGGAGCGTTGCATAATCCAAAGGGCATGACTTGATAATCAAACAGACCCAAACGAGTGCGAAACGCCGTCTTCCATTCCTCACCTTCCGCCATTCGTACCAAATGGTACGCTCCCCTTAAATCCAATTTGGTGTAGATTCTGGCACTCTTTACTTGATCTAGAAGCTCCGAAATGAGAGGCAATGGATAGCGGTTCTTTTTGGTGACCAAATTCAAAGCACGATAGTCAATGCAAGTCCTCAACGTTCCATCCTTCTTAGGAATGAAAAAGAGGGGGGAAGAAACTGGCGACTGAGAAGGTCGAATAAAACCACTCTCCAAATTATGTTCAATATACTCCTTGAGATGTTGATTCTCGGGTTCTGATAATGCGTAGATGCGACTACATGGTAAAGTTGCTCCAGGCTCCAACTCAATACGGCAATCATATTCCCGATGAGGAGGTAATTTCTTAGCTTCCTTTTCGTTGAAGACCTCCTTCAAGTCGAGATATACCTCCTGGATCTCTGGAGTTTCCACCACACAAACCATTGGCAAATGATTGGCCAAATTTGACGACGTTGTAGTCAGCGAAGTCTCCACTGGAGCATGAAAACAATGCTCAGTACAAAATTCGGAAGTCATCTCTACAGTGCGTTTGGCCCAATCGATCCTTGGATTATGCTCAGTGAGCCAGGGCAGCCCCAAAATCATTTGAAACTGAGGAGCGTCAATGAGGTTGAAGCTGACCAAACTCCGATGTTCCTCGGGACCTACGACTGTAATGACCTCGGTATCAAACACGATAGGACCTGATGATAACTCTGTGCCATCCACAGCTCGCACCGGTTCTGGCTTTAGTTTCTTCTCAAACTGGATTCCCACCTGTTTCGCAAATTGTAAATCACAAAAATTCCCAGTGGCACCGGAATCCAACATTACAGACACTTTTTCCTTCCGTCTTTTTCCAAACCAAATCGTACATGACAAGATCAAATGTGGCGCCACCGCTTGCCATTCATTTGCTAGTAGCTGAGTCTTGGGAGTTGTCTCAGGGGCTGCTCCCACCAGTGCAACTCCGTCTACTGGTGGAGCTTGTCTTTTACCCATGAATTGGTCTTTGGTTTCTTCATGCATTCTTTGACAAAGTGACCTGACTGACCACAGTACATGCACAATTTTCCGAGGCGTCTTTTTTCTCTCTCCTCAGGAGACAACGGGCCCCGAACCGCCCCAATCTGCATGGGTTCTTCAATGGTTGGAACTTCACTATTCTTTGTGGACTCAGAACGAACTCGATCAAAACGCGGTGGAAAGGGTTTTACATCCCTTCGCTTCTCACTCCGACGTTCAGCTTGCCTTTGATCAATTTGAAGGACCAAGTCGATTAATTCAGAGACATCTGTAGGTCTTCTTGGAATTTGAGACAGCCCATCCTTTAACTCATCCCTTAAACCTCTATAAAAGATTGCCGCTCTTTTTTCTGCAGGCCAGCTTGTTTCCACAATTAACTTATTGTATTGTGCCAAATACGCCACCAATTCTCTGTTTCCCTGCTTCAGATCCAATAATTCATTATCTGTAGTCTGTGAAATAGTTCGACGATCAAAAATTCGAAGAAACTCTGCCTTGAAATCTTCAAATTTATATAACACCGGATCATTAGAGGAGACCAATGGCAATGACCAAGCAGCAGCATCTCCACTAAGATAGGACAGCACAAACGCCACTTTTGACTGATCCTCTTTAAATAAAATGGGCTTACAGAGGAAATGCAAGGAACACTGGGTCAAAAAGATTTGAGCCTTATGTGGATCCCCTTGAAATCTTTCTGGAGGGGCCAAGGGAATGGTTGGGGACATGGCATGGACAACCTGCGTGGTTAACGCAGAAGATGACGAAGAGGTTGGAGCAAAGGTTGGAGACTTTAACCCTCCAAAATTAGGACTGGGACTCACTGACAGCTCTTCTACCCGCTGCCTAAGATAGTTAGCCTCCCGATTGGACTTCCTAACCTCTTCCTGAGTTTCACTAAGCTGCTTTTGCAAATCCTGAAGGATGGTTGCCAAAGCCTTCACATCTAAACCCTCTGCCATCCTGCCCAGACGGAAAGAAATGTTTTGAGGCACTTCAATCTGTCAGAGAGCGTACCTGTAATCCTTCGAATCCGTGGGAGCAGGTGGCCAGAGGGTTCTTGCTAGAGGATAATTTCCCAGCTCCCCTACACCCCTGCACCCAGAGAACTCTGAGCCCAGGAATGAAAGGGAAAGGGGAAGTGGATAACACACAGAGAGACTACCACACAAAGGTCTTCGGTTACTTCTACTTCAGGAAAGGCATCTCCTGTAAAAGTAAGCAAAACATTAATACAGTTCCCCACTACACTCGGCACTATCTCCTGACTCTCTCTCCCATAAATCTAATATTTGGTACCTGAATGTGTGTGGACAATTGCCTCTCTCTATAATTGAGTCTGGAAGGTTTTGAAATCCAGATGAAAAGAAATAAATCCAGATTGAGTTCGTTAGACTGTTCTGGTAGTTTCAACAATAGCTGTAATTTTACGGTGGTATAACTATGTATAATTAATATGCATATCAACATATACAACACTATACTTGTTGTCTTCTAGGCTCCGGAAGGATGAAGAACAATAGCTGCTTGCACAACTCCTCAGAGAGTCTCTAGTTCATAAGCCTTATATCTTTAGTATGCAGCTGACTGACAGACACTGGATAGTTCAGAAGTCTATGCTGTCAATCATGTGCCTCAGGAGATTCACCAATTCACAATAGTTCAGTGCGCCAGGAAGGACTCTCACGCTGAAGGCTTCGTACAGGATTCAGAATAGGAATACAGCGCAGAATCAAATTCTTACCTCCCTCCAACTAAGAACAGTTCCAAAAGAAGAAGCGTCCTACCAGGACCTTGTGGCGAGAAAAACTGCGTCACTGCAGAAGCTGGATATCTGGAACGGGAGGGCAGGGAAGCGCTCATTAGAAAAGCGCACGAACTTCTGAGGAATGGTATAAGACTAAACCTGACTGTGAGCTGACAGAAAACTAAACTCGAAAAGACGCGCTCTCACGGATGCATCCATTCCGCAGGAATACGACCGTTGAAGTGCGCTGAGGAAAAGGCACGAGCGCACAAAATGGCCGCAACGGAAGACTAGAACGTTAAAGTCCATCGTCCGTGGCACCATCAGGAAGGGTATTTCTGTATCTCGATTGAGCAACCATCTGCCTCCACAAGCAAGCAGAGAGCAAGTGGTTGGAACCAGATTTGATCTGACAACGAAATCTTGGGGCAGAAACCTTCACCCCCCACTGGGACCTGACACAGTTTTTTTAACATTTCTCCTAGACCAAATATTATATAGTAGTGAGTGGTGTATTCTAACATTCTTAAATGTACTTTGTAGGTGTAACATCTGGTGACGGGGCCAGCGCGGAGGTGGCTGTGTTGGGCGAGGACTCGGAGGACTCTGGGGAGGAGGCGGTGCAAGAGCCGGCGGACGGTCCTGTGGGGGTTCAAACGGTGGTGGCGGAAACAGGTAAGCTATATATTCCTTACTTATTGAGATTGAAGACTGCATAGTGTGCTTTCTGCACGGGTGTATTACAATTACAAATCAACCAGGTAGTAGCCTCCTCGAAATGTACTTCGACTTAGCTGTGAAGTTTTTGGTGAGAAGAATCCCAATAAGTTCTTAGACGAACGTGATGGATGGGATGAACGAAAAGCGAAAGAAGGGTGTAAGTAAGTGGGACGCGAACTTGTATGATGGCTGGCAAAGAAGAACGATATGTGTTTGCTTGGCCCCCGAGGTGGCTGGGAAGGAAAGAATATGGTATGGTGCATGGCTGGGTCAATGATGAAGCAAGGATGGGTGGAAGGACAGCAGCCTGGGTGGGTGAAACAGAAACTGTATGTGTGCGTATACTTTGACTGAATGGATGCCTGGAGCATGGTATTCTCTGACTCTTAGATAGCACATGTGTATCTAGAGAGAGTAGATGGTCGCCAGATGAAGTAAGTGTTACCTTGAAGAGCATGTACCACCGCACCCGCACGTCCGTTCCAGTGCAGGGAAGGCAAGGAAAAGAAATTGTAAATGTGTCCAATACTACCATGAATAGTAGCAGTACTTTGTATTGCGTCTGCAATCACAGCATATATCTGGTTATTACGGTGGACACTCCGTACCTCTCTTAATAACTTTAGTTTACTTGTAGTACGTCATTCATGTGTGGGTGTATCACTGTTCACTCAATATTAAGCAAAGCACCTAAAGTCATCCCATATGTCATCAAATACGTCCCATGTGAAGTGATAGATAATCAAATTAGTTAGCTTCTTCATTTTCCTTTTCTAGTACTCATTTGCACTGTAGGGTGAAAGGTAAATTAATTAAGCAGTAGCCCTTGTAACAGAGTATTCTCAGTGCCACCCGTAATAGAAAAGTAATAGCTTCACCACCTGCATGTACTGGACCGGTACAGTAACGCAAGTCTGTCTCACTCATCATGGTGTGCAACTTTTTTTCTCGGGTGCAAGTTCACTGTGCTGTCCATGTCATTCTGCCGGCTTGCATAAGATAACGTACCAATTTCCCTAAACAAGAGAGAAGAAGAAGAATAAGACTGGTGTACTGTCATAGTCGACTGTAATGGAAGTCCATAGTGGTCGTAGAATTTGTTCATTAAACTACCACTAATGTTAGAGCAAGGATGCAGAAGTGGGAGGTTACATAGATACTGTCCTCAATAGTTATGTACTGTGCTTTCAATTTGCTACTTGTACTGTGACCCAACTTTCGGCTCAATCACTTTGTGTTATTAATGCTAAGGAGCATTGGTTACAGACTATGTCTTTCTTTCTTCATATAGTTGCTCCTTCCAAATCAACAACACGGAGGGAGCAGGCTAGACTGGCCCGGCAACGGAGGCTGGAGGCCACTGTCGCCGAATATCGGCAGCTGGTGGCCCTGGAGGAGGAGGAGGACACACAGTCGAGCGGGGCAACAACAACATCCTCGACTGTGACCACTGCATCCTCCTCCGTAACTAAGCCAGCGGGACCGAGCCGGGCTAACAAAGACAACCGCCACCGCCAAGCAACAGAAATACCAGCTGCCCCCCACAGGAGCTGCGAGGAACGCCAACGCCGCCTACGAGTCCGAATGTCCAACCTGGAGCAGGAGGTCCTGAAATATAAGAACTTGGTTAAGGGCCTCCGGTCCGAGCTTGCCACCCTCCGCAAGGAGTATGATGCCCATGCCGCCAAATGCACCAGCACCAGCACCCTCCAGTAGTGGAGTGTCCCTTGCCCTTTTTTTATAGACTTTTGGGGGGTGGGATTTGGGAGTTGGGATCGTTTTGGGACGTTTCAAAGACAATCGTTGGGGTTAGGGTGGGTGAGGGAGATTATTTTGTTAGGGCTACATAAATATATTTTTAAACTTTATCTGACCATACCTGTTTTTTACTGCTTTTCAGTCTGGTGGGTCGGGGGCGGGGGTGTAACAGTAACTTTGTTTTCCTGAACAGTCGTAGGACTTTAGTAGTACAACCGTCAATCTCTTGTCTACTCCGAAATAATACTCCATTATACTACCTCCCACCAAACGCTTATCTTACCTGTAATTTGTGTTAGAAATTAGGGCTAGGCCCAGGGCTGGCTCCACGTGAAATGGGGATTAACGTTGTCAATCCTGGGCGGGTGACATTTCCTCATTGCGGTGGTACTAGTGGTGTGACACAGTGGCAGTTGCATGCCTATGGAAAAAAAGAAAACAAAACCTTGTTTGTCCTTACTGTAGCATTACAATGGTTACGGTACGATCGAGAATATAGCAGGTGACAGACAGAACAGTGCCATAATGTAGCCTAACAAATGGTAAAGTATTTGCTTGCAAGTATAACTAGTACTTGCGTTGAATTTATTTGACATTGGCTACTACTACTAGAAGATATAGTACTGAAGCTGAGTAAGTCTAGAAGATATCCTCGTATTCCTTCACCAGCCTGTTGCTATGACCTTATCCTCCCCAGCAAGTGTGTGGAATTATTGATGTCATTTTAGTCAGACATCAAGCAAAACAACACAGCCCGGGGGAAGAGGGTTAGGGTTTGTAAAATGGATGGGAATGGGGGTTTCTTTTTGGGTAGGTTTTGTTGAGAGAAGAAAAAAAAAGCAGAGCATGGACAAACAATAATTGAAGATAAAGACAATCTTTGGATACAAACTAAAGCTAAGCACATGCAGTCACACTCATAGAATACAATGGATACTGTATCTGTATTGCGTATGTTTTTGGTGTTGTCCTTGAATTTGGTAAGTAAGTTGCATGCAGCAAACAATTCCTCTTATTGGCGGCACTCCTCCATTCCAGCTGACGCTTCGTCCATCAATGTTGGTGACCACTGACAGAAGACACCCTGTCCAATGCCTGCCTGGCGGATGTTGACTGAAACCCGGCCTGTAATTATTGAACGAAAACAGGAAGTCCTATTACAATACCACTGATAAATAAATAAAAGGTATGTACGCTGTGTGGTTCAAAATGTGACACTTTGATTTCCCTAATAGACAGTACAATATTTTTGAAATTGCGTGCTCTGTCGGACTCACCTTTTTAAAGATAAATAAGTATGGCCAAAATATTATAGCGGATCGTTCCACTCAATTAAGGTGTACTATAAACTGTGTTTTAGAACAAAATTTGACCTTCCCAGCAATGCTCCCACCAAGACCCTTACTAAAGCCAGTCGCAAAAATGTAGAAGAACCCCAATCAGATCTCCAAAAACGATGCCTAGCAGAAAAATGGTTACAAAACGTACTTTGAAAGTAACAGTAGGCCCAAATACAGACCGTGGATTGTATTCCAACCACTTGCAAGCAAGCAAAAGTATCCATAGCCAGCATCGCTCCAACAGTGCTCTACAACACCAGAACTGCGTTGCAATAGAACCCCCCGAAACACATGCAATCGTGCTGGTAGGGCTAACCCTAACGAACCCTAACTTACAAAAAGTGCCAAAACTGGTGTTTCCTTCAGGATTTTGTCCAAAACACTTCTATCCGGTATTGGACCTTCCCAGGAATGCCCCAGGCAAGACCCGCCAACCCACCCGGAAAAAACCACCCGACAACACCCCCAAACAGCGAAAAAGCTAAATCTCATACTTACAATATCTCTCGGCCTTCGGTCCAAACTCGGCGCTGTGCAGCTAGGTCATCATCATCATCAATCATCATAACTCCTGTTTTTCACCACGGATTTCCTGAAAAGCAAATACAATCAAGATTAGATTGTCGCAGCAGTGCTTCGACAGAGACCCCGGCCGCAACCCACCCACGAACAGCAGGAAGCCCCCCAAAACGCTACATTGAGCAAGATGACAGAAGAAATAGCAAAAAAAAGGCTGTTCCTTCAGGATTTTGTCCAAAACACTTCTATCCGGTATTAGACCTTCCCAGGAATGCCCCAGGCAAGACCCGCCAACCCACCCGGAAAAAAACACCCGACAACACCTCCAAACTGCGAAAAAGCTAAATCTCATACTTACAATATCTCTCGGCCTTCGGTCCAAACGCGGCGCTGTGCAGCTAGGTCATCATCATCATCAATCATCATAACTCCTGTTTTCCACCACGGATTTCCTGAAAAGCAAATGCAATCAAGATTAGATTGTCGCAGCAGTGCTTCGACAGAGACCCCGGCCGCAACCCACCCACGAACAGCAGGAAGCCCCCCAAAACGCTACATTGAGTAAGATGACAGAAGAAATAGCAAAAAAAAGGCTGTTCCTTCAGGATTTTGTCCAAAACACTTCTATCCGGTATTAGACCTTCCCAGGAATGCCCCAGGCAAGACCCGCCAACCCACCCGGAAAAAACCACCCGACAACACCCCCAAACAGCGAAAAAGCTAAATCTCATACTTACAATATCTCTCGGCCTTCGGTCCAAACGCGGCGCTGTGCAGCTAGGTCATCATCATCATCAATCATCATAACTCCTGTTTTCCACCACGGATTTCCTGAAAAGCAAATGCAATCAAGATTAGACTGTCGCAACAGTGCTCCCAGACACCAAAAATTACCCACAAACACCCGGAACCCCGCCAAAGAGCACCTCAAAGGCAAGCAAGTCAGCAAAAACGGCAAGAAATTTCCACCTCATATTTGGTCCAAAACACTTTTGTCCATTATTAGAGCTTCACAGCAATGGGCCCAAATCCGTCAACTCACCCGCAAAGAAGTACAACACCCCCACAAGTGCTGAGTCTTTCTTCATTGGGCGTAATCCAGCATTCTGCTTTGAGGGAAATCGCAGTCTGGAGGAGGAGGATAGAGGAGCATGTTCTTCAGAACTTGTGAACCTGAGGAATGTAGACTGTGGCACCTTCAAATCAATAAGCAAACAAGTGAAGACAGTTCTGATGATGGTCTTGTTTTTGGGATTAGGTGATTAAAGTTTGAATTAAATTAACTGTGCAAAACAAAGAAAGAGAGACACAAAGCACACAGGAATAAAAGTGAATAAGGACGAAAAAGAAAGTTCTTGATTGATTGTCTCATTTTCAGGGCTCGGTGTCAGGGAATAAGAACAAGATTTCGTCATCATACTCTGCGAATTCAGGCTGGATGAGGTCAGTGCCACCGAACAGAGAACAAATCCCCTCATCTACGTTGCCGTCCTCCTCGTCTTCATGCGGCGTGCTTTCTCGTACTTTGTAATCTGGTGGTATGAGGTGCTGATTCATCTTGATCATTGTCAGCCGCTCCACATTTTTGGGCGAGAGGCGGCTCCGTTTGGGAGTTACAATGCCACCAGCAGCACTGAAAACACGTTCAGAAGACACACTTGAGAGTGGGCAAGACAAATAGTTTATAGCCAGGTTGAAGAGCTGTGGCCACAATTGTTTTTTGCCATGCCAATACTGCAATGGCTCATCATTAAGAAAGACCTCTGTTGAGTCATTCAGATAGTCCTGCACCATCGACTCAAGGTCATCAACGGTTCCTCCACTTTACTTACTTTTTGCTGTGGCTGTGACATTTTTTCGAGAACCATACCCAAGCAAACTTAGCCAATCCTCTACAACAGCCACTGTTTTTGTTGTGTGTGGTGCAGATGATCCAGTTGCCGGTGTCTTTAACGGCTGAGAGGTCACTTGTGCCCCAGCCACAGGTGCAGAAGTGGATTCTTGTGACTGGGGATGGCCTGCTGATGCTGATGCTGATGTACTGGCTTCTCCTTCAATAACCTGCCGTTCTTTTTCAAACCTCTTGGCTGACCAGGCTAACCAATGTTTGTACTTTTGAACATCTGCATCAGCAAAAGGAAAGAATGCTTCGCCTGCCAGCGCCTTTTTGTAGCGTGGATCCAGAATAGTAGCACAAATGTAATGCTGATCTGACTTGATCTTTTGAAGACGTTCATCACCACGTAGGCGCTCTAATAATTTCTCAGACAAAATAAAATGGTCTTTTTTTTGTACATCTTTTTCAAACTCAGAAGACACCGCCATCAGTTGGTGCTCCAGCATGCACAACAATGGGATAGCTTTTCCCAAATTACAGTCCTCCTGGCTGACTGCACGCGTGAAGAACTCAAAAGGACGAAGCATGTCTGTCAGGCTTTTAACTATGTCCCATTGCGCCGCACTCATCCGCAGGTCCTCCTTCTGAGATGTACCCTCTGTGAAGAAATAGTGATCGAGTACCGTATACTGCTCATACAGACGCTCAAGCATGTAGAAGGTTGAGTTCCAACGTGTTGCCACCTCCTGGATGAGTGCTTTCACTGGCATTCCACGTTGAAATAGCAGTCTCCGCAGGTGCTTCCGGGCCTTAAAAGAATGGCTGAAATGGTTGCACATTTTGCGGCAGGTGGCCATTACCTCGAACGCTGGACTCTGTTTATCAATCAAGAATTTTTGAACTACCAGGTTGATACAGTGCGCCAAACACGGCACTCTAACATGGTCACCCTGCAACATGGCCTTAACTACATTGGCTCCATTATCCGTGGAAACATAACCAATCTTGCGTTTTAGGGGGGATAGCATTTTCAAGACCTTTTTGTTAAACTCTTCCAAAAGGTTTTCTGCTGTGTGACTTTTTTCCAAGCCAAACATGGCTAGTGTTGCATGTTTCCGAGCAGCTTTGAAAACTTTGTCCGGGTCAACACCTGCGTTTAGCTTTGCTTTAACACCTGAAAAAGAGACCCAGTGTGCAGTGATGCACATGTAATCAGCGCCTGCGCCACTGGTCCACATGTCTGTTGTCAGATGTATTGTGTGAACAGCACTCTTCTGCAAAGCTGCCCCAATCGCCTCCAGCACATCTTCATGTAGTGCTGGAACCGCAACTCTGGCAAAATAAAACCGGCTCGGAACCTTCCATTTAGGGCAGAGCGTTGCCACTAATTGAAGAAAACCTACCGCTTCTACAAAAGAAAAAGGTAGAAGGTCCACAGCTAGCATTTTAGCCAGCTTAGTGTTATACAGACGCGTCAGTGGGTGGTTGCGTTCATATGCCACGTCTGAAGTAAGCATTGTTCTAATGTTGCCCTGGACCAAGCATTTACGGGCTGATAATGACTTCGTTGACCCAATTTTGCTCGCTGGTGAACTTTTGTGCGTTGGTGTCTCACTCGCTCCAACACTCTTAGTGTGCCTCACATTGGGTGTGCTGCTGACAGGGGTACTGGGTGTAAGGGAAGTGTTTGACACGTCTTCTTCCTGCTCGTCATCATCAGATGAAACATCAACGTTTCCTTGAATTTGGCCTTTCTTGATCGCATCTAGGTGCGCAAACCATTTGACAGTGTGCTGTCTCCTAAGATGACCTCTCTGGCCTCCGGTACCATAGTTAGTACCTGGCTTACCACGACTAACTGCTTGCTTACAAATGGTACAAATGGCAAACTTTGGATTTTTTGGACAAACAGTAAAGAAGTCCCAAACTGGGGACTTGAAGTGTCTGTGGGACATGGAGGAGGCGGCGATACTGGTGGTGGTGGTCATGAAGCTAATGCCAGATGAAGTGGAGGATCTGGATTGCCCAACTTTTGTACGTTTTGCACTTTCACCGCCACTAATTAAGGTCGAGGTTGACGGAGGTCTCTTCTTGCCAGAAAGAAATATGGAAGCGGGACGAGTTGGTGTACTACTTAACTCCAATGATTGTGGTGTTTCCACTGCCTCCTCATCGACAACATCATCATCATAATCATCACGCTCAGCAGCTCTTCGGGCTAGGGTCAAAATGTCTGTTTGCTGCATGCCCGCTGGGGCTGCAGTGACCTTTATGATGACTGGGTCGTCGTTGGCAGAGTCTTCATCAGCAGCAGTATCCGCCACTTCTTGTTGAGACTCATCACACTCCATAACTCTGAGACTTTGGACGAGCTTCCTTTTACGCTTAACTACCTTTGTCGGATCATGGTGTGCCTCACTCTCAGACGGCTGTGGTGCTGGTTCCCAAGTTTGATCCGTATCATCAGAAGGAGGTGTGCTTGAAGAAGATGTAGACACCACCCTTGATCTCTTCCTTGCTAGGGGTGTGGAAGACAATGAAGGATCATCAGGAGGAGTGGCTTCCTCAAATGATACCTCGCCTTGATTGTCGATTTCCTGATGTGCCCCTACTTCGGGAGGAACAACTATTGTGGGCACTTGTGACCCTCCATGCACCTCTGCTTGCGCATCTCCTTGCGCTGCCTCTCCTTCCACATGTACTTGGGCTTGTACTTGCACATGTGATTGTTGTTGCGGCTGTGGTTGTTCAACACTCGTCAGATGAGCTACAACAACCTGTGTTGAATAAGGGACATTGCTGCTGCTTTCTTGCGATGAGCCAACATCACTGGTCGATGGTGATTGAAGAACTATACTGGCTGCCTCTGCAGCACTCAAGGGCTTGGACTTAAGTTGGCGTGGTGCTGGTGGTGGCACTGAGCCCAATGGAGCGGGGGTGCTGCTGCCAGCTTGGTCCCCAGCAGATCCCGCTGCTGCAGGCATACTTTTTTTTTTACTCCCAAAAAAAGGGGCGGGCAGCACACCAGTGTCCTTGGTAACTTGCTTCTTCTGCTCCTTACTGGCACCTTTCTTGCTAGAGGAGCTACGGGTTACTTTTTTTGGGGCCATCTTCTTCAGAGCAGGTCAGCACGGCAGCAGTTGCACGAGTTGCAGAGGGTTCTGTGTCCAGACGTGACGTCGCGTGACGTTATGCTGCACACACACACCGCTGCAGGACTTCTTCCTGGCACTGGTGGTTCTCTTGAGTCTTTTTGTGCACCTAAAAGCAATGGAAGACAGAGGAACATCAGTTCAGTTATACACCCCAAAAAATCGACAAAGCACAGAAAAATGAGCACAATCCCATGCCATCCATGATGTTTACATTGAAGACACCCCACAGAAAGACTAGGGAGTGGGACATGCAAGTATGCAACACTCAGTCACTACCCCTGGGCATAATGGATGAAAAGTAGGCAAAATAAGTGCAGGCCTCAGACACTGCCTCTCCTCAAAATGGCCCCTTACACCCCAAGCACATGTTGCCTGTACCAGCCAGCACTCAAGATGGCCACCACCACCACCCACATGGCCAGTCCACATCAACAGTACACCCCAAAAAAACAGAAAAACAGCCAGAAATCACCACAATCCAATGCCATCCATGATGTTTACATTAAAGAGAGTGAGACCACACCACAGGCACACTCAGTCCATGCACCACCACCCCTGGGCAAAAGGCCACACCAGCAGCCCCCCAAAAACGACAAAAAACAATAAAATCAGCACAATCCCAGCCCATCCATGGCCTCAATGGTGTTTAAATTCAAGAAGACACCCCTCAGAAACACTAGGCCCATGCAACACTCACTACCCCTGGGCATAATGGATGAAAAGTAGGCAAAATAAGTGCAGGCCTCAGACACTGCCTCTCCTCAAAATGGCCCCTTACACCCCAAGCACATGTTGCCTGTACCAGCCAGCACTCAAGATGGCCACCACCACCACCCACATGGCCAGTCCACATCAACAGTACACCCCAAAAAAACAGAAAAACAGCCAGAAATCACCACAATCCAATGCCATCCATGATGTTTACATTAAAGAGAGTGAGACCACACCACAGGCACACTCAGTCCATGCACCACCACCCCTGGGCAAAAGGCCACACCAGCAGCCCCCCAAAAACGACAAAAAACAATAAAATCAGCACAATCCCAGCCCATCCATGGCCTCAATGGTGTTTAAATTCAAGAAGACACCCCTCAGAAACACTAGGCCCATGCAACACTCACTACCCCTGGGCATAATGGATGAAAAGTAGGCAAAATAAGTGCAGGCCTCAGACACTGCCTCTCCTCAAAATGGCCCCTTACACCCCAAGCACATGTTGCCTGTACCAGCCAGCACTCAAGATGGCCACCACCACCACCCACATGGCCAGTCCACATCAACAGTACACCCCAAAAAAACAGAAAAACAGCCAGAAATCACCACAATCCAATGCCATCCATGATGTTTACATTAAAGAGAGTGAGACCACACCACAGGCACACTCAGTCCATGCACCACCACCCCTGGGCAAAAGGCCACACCAGCAGCCCCCCAAAAACGACAAAAAACAATAAAATCAGCACAATCCCAGCCCATCCATGGCCTCAATGGTGTTTAAATTCAAGAAGACACCCCTCAGAAACACTAGGCCCATGCAACACTCACTATCCCTGGGCATAATGGATGAAAAGTAGGCAAAATAAGTGCAGGCCTCAGACACTGCCTCTCCTCAAAATGGCCCCTTACACCCCAAGCACATGTTGCCTGTACCAGCCAGCACTCAAGATGGCCACCACCACCACCCACATGGCCAGTCCACATCAACAGTACACCCCCAAAAAACTGAAAAACAGCCAGAAATCACCACAATCCAATGCCATCCATGATGTTTACATTAAAGAGAGTGAGACCACACCACAGGCACACTCAGTCCATGCACCACCACCCCTGGGCAAAAGGCCACACCAGCACCCCCCCAAAAACGACAAAAAACAATAAAATAAGCACAATCCCAGCCCATCCATGGCCTCAATTATGTTTAAATTCAAGAAGACACCCCACAGAAAGACTAGGCCCATGCAACACTCACCACCCCTGGGCAAAGGGCCACACCAGCAGGCCCAAAAAAAGGACAAAAATCAGCACAATCCCAGCCCATCCATGGCCTCAATGGTGTTTAAATTCAACAAAACAGTTGTATCATGCACCCCTAACCAACCCTGGTCCTACTGGATACTGTGGCTACCCACAATATAATTTATTTAATGTTCTGAAAAAGTTCAAAAATTTTACTTGCAGCAACTGTAATGCCCCAAACAAACTTACTTGTGAAAGTTGATTTCTAATCCAAAAGTGATCCAAAGACAGTCAAAAAGGCCTCAAATCCAAATATCCAGCAGCACCCACAAAAAGTAATCCTTCCAGCTCCAGATCCAAATGAAAGTGACCAGGAGATGGACAAAGCACTGGGAGGAGCCTGCTGGACAGGAACAGGAAGTTGGAGACTGTGGGGCACTTCCTTCCTCCCCCCCCCCCCAAAATGGACTCCTTGCAAAAAAAAAAGGCCATGCAAATGTCAACCTGAGGAGTGATTCTGATAAAAATCATAATTTTCTGAAGGTTTATCCTGTTTGCTGGTGATTTTCTTGTGCGAAATTGCAAAATCTCTATTTCGCAAGTGCGAGATTGTTCCTTTCCGCCGCAACTACGTGTTCGCAATTGCGAACTCTCGCGAGGTGTGCTGTGCAAGGTGGCAAGCCGCGAGTACGTATTCGCGGGCGCCAAACTCCCGCGGGAACACGCAGCAAGATCTAAAATGGCGCGTCACTCGCAAAGAAAAACAACTCGGCAAACGCTAAATGACGGAAAGTGAACGCCGTGCACCACGCTGCGCGCCGCAACCAAGCAAAAAATCCGCCGCGAGCGGATTCACGGATTTTCAACAAATTCGCGAGAGTTCGCGGATTGCGAATTTGCTGAAAATCCGAAAAATCCGCGAGCGGAGCGGATTTTACGCCCATGCTTAGTCATAGTGATGAGTTTGATGGCATTCCTCCAGAAACTCTGCATTCTTGCTCTCCAATTAAAAGCACACCGCATTGTCGTTCCTGTGCGAGGTACAACATAATCAAGCTGAGAATGTGCAAAGATGCTGTTTGAAAAACCGGTGATGTGCCCCGGTATGGCATATAATTTTCAAATGAGAGCATGAAGCTACACAACACAAGCCATGGTAATGGTCAAAGCCTGATTATCCATTTAATATGTGTAGCGCAGTGGCGGTCAGAGAACTAGCACTCGTAAAAGTGGTTTCCACAAAAGGTTTTATTAAAAAATGTACTTACCACCCTTTGCTATATAAAAATGTTAAAGTCCATTCAATTCACCAAATTCCGTTGAACCACAGAAACGATGCACACATGGTTTGGGGGTGGATGCCTCAACTCGTCTACAGGAGCAGTCAATAACATTAGAAGCGAGACTGGTCGAAATGTCAAACCGTCACTAAGCATACACTGGTGGGCCAGCCAGTGTAACGCTGGTCACTTGGTAAGAATTCAGTGGGGCAGCAGGTATGGTAATGGTGGACTTCAGGCCTGCTAATGCTATCCATAGCCATCTGTGTATTTTGGTGTCGGGAAGTTACAACAATCTAGGGCCCCAGACAAACCCCAACTTAGACCACTGATGCACTGTGATGACACTGTTTACAGCCACTTTTATTACCATCGCGCTGCTTTGTGTTCTGGGTTCTTGCATGATCGCCTTGTCTTTGAGAGACCAGATGTGGCAGTGGGGCATATTGGTGCTGTTAAGATAGTGCGCCTGGCTAACACCAGAATCCCAGCGAACCCCTCCCCCCTTGAACCTGCCATAGGTTTTTCGGTCTCGCTCGCTCGCTCACCACGGTGCAGTACGACAATCCTTTTACGCCCTACCACTTTCAAATTTCACCTGCCGCCACAGAAAAATGGCATTTGTGAATGACCCCAATTCCAAAGTCATGAGTCTCTACCACATTACTCATGTGATTCACAAACACTGTTGTGCCCTGTGACGTGAACAATAGACACACATTTGACCTACATCAAGCATGTAGACGAGATTGGTCATCCACAGGAACATGGGTGGCTGACCAAGCTGATGCACTGGCACCACGCATCAAGTGTGCCAAGGTATGTGCAATGGAGATGGACTCTGAGCCTGGATCATCAGATGTGCAGTTCTCTCAGGCCATATGTGTCATCTGAGGAATAACTGTTGCAACTCTGACAGACTCACAATGCCATGTGCCTATGTTGAATTTCAAAGGTGCAACATTGTGCTGTTCAACTCTGTGTATCACACTTCAGATGTTGTGCATGTCTAAACATAAATACGAGCTAGAAACGCTAATGACAGACAAGGCGGCCGATTTGATCTTCCTAACAGAAACGTGGGCATCTGATTCGTCAGATCCAGACTGGAATATGGCCGTTCCCACTGGTTACTCTGTGGCACAGGTTGATCGAACAGGGTCAATTGGGGGCGGTATTGCACTAATTTATCGCTCTTACCTAAAAGTGAACGTCCTTCCTCAATCGGGTTAGGAAGCGGAAACCCTGATCTTTAGTGTCAAGGAGAGAAATCAAGAAATACTGTGAGGTGTACTAGTTTAAAGACCCTCGGGGCCAAGAACCCCATTTATTAAAGCACTTCAAACCTTTCTAGAACCCACCATTGACACAGCCACCTTCACGGTCCTAGGTGATTTCAATTTTCATCTAGAGGAGAACAATGACACTGATGCGGCCACTCTTGTCGATAATTTCCAAAGCTTTGGGATGGAACAGATAGTTCTAGAACCAACCCATAAAGCTGGCCATACGCTCGATGGCATTTTCACAAACAATGATCATATTAGGAAAACATCTGTTATGCCAGTCCCATGGTCTGACCACGCAGCCATCTTCTTCAACTTAAAAGCTAATCTTTCCATCATTCGCCGAAGGGATCATTCTCTTTTAGTTAAAACGTGATCCTGGAAGAAAATCCAAGCTGACCAGCTTACCAATGTTTTATCTATAAAAGCCCCTTCAATTGAAGATAGCAATAGGGGGGCTAATAATTTCAATGCATGGATTAGCCAGGCGATAGATGAGCTGGCTCCAGAGGAAACCAAGAAACCAAGAAGACGATTAGTTACCTCACCTTGGTATACGGCTGACGTCAAACTAATTAAACTCAAATGCCGTCACTATGAGAGAATCTGGAGATCCGACGAAAGCCTCCAACATAGGAAGGATTATACAAGGGTCCTACTTGAATATAAGGTAAAGATACAACAGGACAAATCAGCCTTTTTCATCAAAACAATCCAAGAGGCTTCAAACTCCTCAAAAGAACTATTTAAAACTGTTTCAAACTTAGCTAAAAGTCCCCGTGACACTACCTTTGTCCTTGATCAGAACTTTGTGGACAATCTGGCTCTGTTCTTTCAGCATAAAGTGCAAGCGATTTATGACGATCTCCACAATCTATCAACAACAATAGCTATGACCCACAGGGAACAGACATTATCAGCTTTCTCAATTCTCTCTTGTAAATGAAAAACAGGTCACTAACCTTTTAACTCCGATTAAATCAGGTTCATCTTTGGATCCCTGCCCCTCTTACATACTACATCTGGTTCCCGAGATAATTAGCTCAACTATAACTCCTCTTTTGAATGAGGTTATAGGCTCTGGTATCTTTCCCCATAGATGGAAAAAGGCTTGTATAAGGCTTATTCTCAAAAAAGAATCCCTGGATCCTATAGAATTTAAGCACTATCGTCCGATATCGTGCCTTTCCCTACCGGCCAAAATTCTCGAAAAAGCTATGAACCAGGAACAAATGGAATTCATGGGCCAAAATAACTTACTAGATTCCACCCAACATGGCTTTAGGTCATGTAATTCCACGGAATCCGCTCTAATCATGGCCACTGAGGACCATGGATGAAGGAGGAAGAGCTGCCCTGATCTTGCTAGACCTAACGGCAGCATTTGATACTGTCAATCATGGGGTCCTACTGAAATACACTCGGAACAATAAGCATTACAGATCCTGCCCTAACTCTACTCAGATCCTTCTTAAAAGCCCGATTACAGCAAATCCACTGGGAGGGTCTTCAATCAGGAGAGTTCTCTCTCCCATGTGGCGTCCCCCAGGGATCGGCGCTCTCCCCTACTCTATTCAATTTGTACGTGACCCCTTTGGCTGTACTCATTAAATCTCATGCCCTGCGTCTAGTGTCTTATGCCGACGACACCCAATTAGTGGGCTCACTCTCCCAGACGGTGGAACCCACAGCAGAGCACTTTCGTAACTGTCTCTTAGATGTTAAGAGCTGGATCAGTGAGAACTTTTTAAAACTCAACACAAAAAAAACCGATGTGATTGAGTTTGGCCAAAAACCTTCCATCTGGAGGCACCTTTGGTGGCCTCCAGAAGCTGGTACATGTCCAGACCCAGCTAAAAAGGTTAGGAACCTCGGTTTCATGATTGATAAAGAACTAACCTGTACAGCTCAAATCAGTCAGGTTACCTCGGCCTGCTTCTTCACAATCAAGGTTCTCCGAAAAATCCTCCCATATATCCTTTTCACTTTGAGGAAAACGGTGATGGGAGCTTTGTTATTGTCCTGTGTAGACTACGGCAACACACTGTACCTATGCACGGGGGAAAAACAGCTTGCAAAACTCCAATCAATTCAAAATGCGGCAGCCACGGTCTTACTAGACCTCCCTAAGTGCCATCCCACATCGCACGCCATACGGCCGCTTCATTGGCTCCCTATCAGACGTAGAGTCCAATTTAAGGCTCTCTGTTTGGTCCATAAGTCCCTTAATGGAACAAGAGCGGAGGACTTGACTAATCTATTCCCTCGCTATGAGCCACCCGGCACATTAAGATCTAGCAGCCGAGACCTAATCTGTATGCCTAAAATAAGGAGAGCTCGATGGGGCGGCAAGTCTTTCTCTTACCAGGCAGCAAAACTGTGGAACACCATGCCCATCACGCTACGCTCTGATACAAACAAAACCAGTTTCAGGAAAGCCTTGAAAACCTGGCTTTTCTCTATGCTCTAAGTGGCAATCCTGTTTGTCTTCTGTCTATAGCGCCAAGACGCCTCGGCATTAGCGTGCTCTATAAATAATTCAGTCAGTCAGTCAGTCAGTGCATCACTAATTAGATGTCACTAAACTAGGCTGTGACTAATCCTTCGTAATCTGTCAGCCATGCAAGTTTACTGTGCCCACATCTAAGGTTTCTGGACACTATACATGCTGCTGAGTAACAGGTCTCATCCATAGTCACACATACAGGGATCATTCCACAGATGGTATGAGTAGCATACAATGTAGCAAGCTGCACACTCTGCATCCTCCCTGACATCAGTGCAAGCAGGAATGAAATTTAACAGTATTTATTATATAAAAAGAAACTTATAATAACCTACACTAACACTAATCCCTACCGCTATCACTATATCTAAAATACCTAAACATATATTAAACCCAACTACACATGTAACACTAACTATTCACTAATACGCATAATAAAAAGGACATCAACCCCCCACCCAAAGATAAAAGAAACTTAGCCCCAACACTATGTTTACCTATCCTATAAATATATGACACTAAAAAACTACCTACACCTAAGCTAAAACTACTCTAAATATCTAAATACAGCCAACACTAACTACACATCTAAAAACATTATAACATAGTAGGAAGGGAGAAGAGGGGAGTGGGGGACAACATGTTGAGGTTCAAGAAAGTTCAACGTGTTGCTGGATTTCATGAATCTGCCTGTTGAGGTAGAGCATTTTGCCTCTAACATCCTCCACGAACTTGTTGTTGTGCTTCATTTCCTGCCACATCAACATAATTACCTTGGTCATATGAGGCAGAGTTGTGAGGGGTACTGGCTGCTGGCTGGTTGTGGGGGGAACTGGCCCCTGGCTTTTTGTGGGGGAAACTGGCACCTGGCTGGTTGTGGTGGGTACCGGCTCCTGGGTGAGTGTGGGGAGAACTGGCACCTGGGTGGGTGGGGAACTGGCATGTGGGCGGGTGCTCCCAGCGCCTGCACAAAAGAGAGTTTGCCAACAGTGGCACCAGTGGTGGAGGGGATGGGCTTTGTGTTGGTGTCCAAAATCTCTTGCATAGAAGCCCATCTTCCTGCCTTCTTCTCCAACAGGTGCTTCCTCACCATATCCCGGTAGCCCTTCTTGACACATCGGACATGGTGGTACCTTTCCTTTGCCACCTGGAAGGCATGCACCTGCACAGAAGTCATGTTGTCTGTAAAATAGGGTGAATGTCAATTTCAAGCCAATCACACTATGTCACGGTCCAACAGGAAATTAATGTTCCAACGCCAATACAACATGGAAGGCAACACACAAGCCTAACTCTGTAAAGTCAAAAAGTGACCTGTCCACAGAAATTTCAAGGCATGATTCGGTAACTACAGGCTATGGCTAGTGACATGACAGTGCATGGCAGGGGACATGTACTGACAAATCTAAATGCTAATGACACGGTCATAACATGGCACCATTGTGCATCCTGAGTGTGTGCATCATGTACAATTCACTTGAGTAGGGAGGCATTAGCCCTCCGTGGCCAGCACCCCCCTCATCTGATCCTGTGACACACTGCTGCTACTTCTGTACAATGCACATGTGCAGCCATGTGTGTCTACCAGCAACTGGGTACAGTTCGTGTAGTCAGTGCCAAGACTGGCCCTCTTGCACATGAGTGCTAGTGTGGCTGAGTGCAGGAGTGAAGGTCAACCTATTGTAAGCTCAGCCTACATGCACAGGAACAAGACTGGGACACCCCTACTAACAAATAGAATTTGGCTGCATCACGCATCACAAATGAAGCATGTTTGTACTATGAACGCTGACTTTACCCCTAAGTGCAGTCACTCACTCAACCATCACTATACAATGTCTGCCTTTTTGATCCTGCGAGGGTAAGACATCATTTAACTCATTACCCACTCATGGGAGTCTTGTAACCACAAATCACACTGTGCCGTAGATGAGAACACACATGTGTTCACAACGCAAACAGTTAAAATGGATTACACATAGCAATGGCACCCTGGGGGCCTGAGGTTATGGTATAGCCAGTGCCAAATGCCTACTCACAGAGTGTTTGAGAGCCCCGCATTTCCAAATCAATGTGAGATCAGATGATGCAAGGGACTCATATCTGAGTATACCCTTCCACGCTTATGGTCCTGATCTTTGGACTGGGTAAGAGTGGTCTGCTTAATTCAGACACTCTGTTCATCAGCACCCACTTTTCTGAATCGTTTTTGGCCACTATAGGTGTGGCAGGGTATACTCAGACATGAGTCCCTTGCTCACTGCTCCATCAGGATTCAAGCAAGCCGGGCCGACGACGGCTGAAATGCCAGAAACCGGTCCCCGGAAGCTTGTCTCCTTTCTGGTGAAGAATTGGCTTGGTAGTTTGGTCTGCCCTGTTCCCATGATGCACTGGGCCAGGTGTGGTAAATAAATAAATAATACCCTATTTTTGGATGAATGAATGAATAACAGATAGCTCAATAAATAAGAGTCAAGATTCGAGGTAGTAGGGGTTTCTGCAGGTTTATTACAGCATAAGGACAGGATCAGGACAACCTGCATAGGGTGACCCAGCAGCTGCTGGGGCTAGGTCTGGGATGAGCGCGCTAACATTTAATAACATAACATTGACTTATATACATAGCGCAAACACATAGCATTACATTGCAGTAGGCGTAACAGTGGGTGGAGTAGAAGGCGTGACGCGTAGCAGTCGCGAGAGATAACAGTAAAAAGAGATGTAACTGGGAGTATACTTAGACATGTGATGCAAACGTAACAGAATATGTCATGAATGGGCGGACACATTGGAGGGGGCTACCTAAGGAGCCGGGACCTCTAACCTAATGGTGTGCGGAAACTAGCAATGACGTGTTACTTAGGAGAAGCTGGGGGCTACGAACTCTGTGCTAGGAGCAGAGACTAGAGTCTGGAGGGTCGGAGCGACATGTACCTAAACCCTATCTGGTATCTAATGTTTAGGGAACGTGTTGATATAAACTAGAAGTCATGAGGGGAAAAGCTAACCTGATTCTAAGACTGGACCATGCATTATTCTACATGTAGTGCGTGAAGAATATTAAATGACCATTAAATACAGTATTTCTCTAACGTGGAGACGAAAAGGCTAGACAATGACGGAAACTATTGATGCAGTTCAGTAGCTTAGGAATGCAGAGGAGGAGGACTGAACTGATAGCAGGAACTATAACATACTTTTGGCAGACTCAGAGGCAGAGCCGGGGTGCACCGGGCACTGTGAGGCAGGAAGTAAGTGAAGGGTCGAGGATACAGGTGGGGGCTGTATCGCTCCTCAGCGAGGCTTTCAGGAGACAGGAGCTGAAAACTGTGGTCCGGGCCCTTTGAGGCCTGGAAACGGGGACTTTATAATTGAATAACGTGCACACTGGGAAACGTGGCAACATTACTTACATAGGCCTGATATTCGTAGTATTCACGAGGACTGGAAACTATCATACTAGAGGTGGACACAACTGTAATTGCGTCTTTAATCAGAATGGGGAATAACATATGCATATTGATCATGCACACATAACATATGATGGATGAGGCGTAGGGACACAGAACATGGCAAAATTTACTTTTCCACATTCCCTCCTTGTCACTACGTTTCCATCAGGAAACATCAATATTCATGATACCGTCTATCATTTCATACAGTACCATTTGCTCGTCTCGAATTGTCTTGGAACGGGATTTAGAACGGGGCTTGGGACGGGGAATACAGGAGGTAGCACACATGCTGCAAATCGCAGGGCCACACTGTATACAGAGACAGCAGCTAAATATGATCGCTACTGCAATACCTAGAAAGGACAGGACTTTCCATCCCCATGCGGAAATTATATTCCAGAACCAACCGGACCATGTCCAGGTGCCTGGATCTTGGTGTAACAGATGGGCAATTTTATGGAGTCTGGTTATAGCTGAATAAACAGACGGCGCGTTATTTGGAATGAAAATGCAACAACTAGATCCGAGAATTCTACAGGCCCCGCCCCTATCGGCCAGTATGACGTCAAGGACGAGACGATTCTGTAAAACGACAATTCTCATAAAGGATTGCTCTTCAGTTAAGTTACCTAGAGCGGAGGCAGTCTCATCTACTACTGCTTCAAGGGTTCTTGCTAACCTACGAATAAGCTTACTATTTACAACTGTACCTAAATAAGGGAAAACACCTTTATCTATATCAATGAATTGCTCTGCGGCGGTTTCAGTATAATCGACAATCGGGAGATTTCTCTTGTGTCTAGTGTGTACTAAGAAAGAATTCCTATGATAGTCAGGTGGGGCTAGAAAAACAGGTGGTAGTAGGAAAGCAATGTAACAGGTTCCCTCCCAATCGAGGGGCAAACGGACATATGCAGTTTGACCACAAACAAAATAAGAATGACGTGAAGCTTTAAAAATAGATTTCCTACTGTCACTATACTTGATAATAGTAGTACATTCACTATGTCCTATATGTACAGAACCATAACTACGGACACATAATTCGCCTTTGACTGGTAGTACTGAAATAGCGGGTGAGTCTGGAGTAGTATCAGACTGAACATTCAGAACCATGAAATTCGACGAATAATTTCCTAAATTATATACTTCATTTTCTAAATCTAAACCTGTTCTGTGGGGGAGACCTTGCTTGTCTGGGAAGCATGTACTGTTAAGAGAAGACATATCTGTTGAAGATGACGTTAACGTGGACCATGCTCCACACGAACCATTGTGTGAGAATGGATAAGGAAAAAGTGGCAGAACTCCCTTCGGTGTCTGAAAAGGGGGGAGTCGACCACACACCCAACAATTAGTGGCATTGCTGGTCTGGTGTGAATAATGTAACATACGGATAAATGTGTTATTACGCATGGCGAGGCGGTATGCATATTCGTGAGGAGGCAGATCACTAAACGTGTGCTCTACTGTAGCATGAGCAGACATATTTACATGAGGAACTGAAAAACACAGGAAAAGTGCGTAACTGGTGCAGGAAATCATTATGCTGATGAATAATATGAAACTCAGAAAAACGATACATTTGATTGAGCTTTGACTGACTCTCTCACTATGGGGGTCTATTTTATACATGTCAGAAACAGTCTAACCGTTTCACCTAGGGGAGGACTTATACAATCAAACTGGCTGACTTATTAGACCTGAGCTTTAACTTATACTCCTGTTGCGGAGTTTTCTCTAACAAGGGAGGGATTGTAATAGTGTCTTGTGCGGGACAGTCCTTTAAAACAATGTTCTGGCAATCCTTCAAATCCTGGGAAATGTTCTTGGAAATGTTTTTGAAGTCTGGTCTCGGTCCTTTGAAAAGTTTTACATGAGAAAGGTGAACCCACCCCTTCCTGCCTTCCAACTTGACGGCAGTTCGGGTGGTCAAGAGGACCTGGCGTGGCTCTTTCCAACGTGGTTCCAGCGGACTTGATCTGTCGAAATTTCTGATCATCACAAGGGACCCTGGAACGATCTCGTGCGGTGCCACCTCGGTATTGTCTGGAAATGCGGCGGCAACCTGTGAACGACATGAGTTGAGGGCAGACATCAAGGAAGCTAGGTAATCTGTCAGCATATTACATGAAACATCGGTAATACTTCGGGGTCTAGGAGTACCCCACATATTAGGGGGGTGGCCGAAAACGACCTCGTACGGGGACAGACCTGATCTGGAATGTGCGACCATACGCATATAAAATAAAGCGACTGGCAAAGCTACTAACCAGTCCACACCCTTGTCTTTACAGATTTTTGCAATACGGATTTTCAGAGTCTGATTATGCCTTTCGACTAGTCCAGCTGCTTCTGGATGGCGTACACAATGGAACTTCCACTGGTACCCTAACAAAAGGGAAACATGTTTCATGAGTTCGGATGAGAACGGCTGGCCGTTATCAGAATATACGACTCTAGGGAGTCCATATCTAGGGAAGAATTCACGAACCAACTGCTTGGCAGTGGTCGCGGCTGTGTAATCTGGGACTGGATATGCTTCTGTCCACCTGGACAAAGCGCATACAACTACAAGGACATACTTGAAACCTCGACATCGCTCCATTTGAATATAATCCATCTGGAGGACCTCAAAAGGGTGGTCAGGGGGCTGGAAACCACCTTGTTCCACCGGAACACTTTTACCTGGATTAAACTGACAACATATCATACAGGTACGGACTTTCTGCTTGGCTGCAGCTCGTAAATGCTTGTTGAACCAAATGTTCTGGATACTGTCTAACATAGCTTTTTCTCCTAAATGTGCTGGACTATGTGCGGTATTGATAATGACTTGAACCATAGAATCGGGGAGAAACCATGTGGCTCTACCCTTCGTTAACCATCCTTGATCTGTCTGAACCCCTCCTTGTACAGACCATTTCTTGATTTCATCGGGAGTAGCATGTGACTGGATATCTATGACATCTTGTGTAGGGTCCTTAACTGTCATGCATGTAGTCAGATCTGGAATATGTGTCTGATTAACTGGAATGTCTGGAGTCTGTGCTGTAAGCTTGGCTGTGCGGTCTGCTAAATCATTACCTTGGGAAATAATGTCAGTAACTTTCGTATGTGCTTTGCACTTCATGATAGCAATAGATGTCGGTAAATGTATGGCATCTAATAGGGCTTGAATAAGGAGACCATGCTGAATCTTGGTTCCATGAGAAGTCATAAAACCTCTCTCCTGCCAGAGCACTCCGAAGTCGTGTACAACTCCGAATGCGTAACGTGAATCTGTGTAAACATTAACCTTCAGGTTCTTGGCATGTATACAGGCTTGTGTCAGAGCGACTAGCTCTGCTGCTTGAGCGGACAGAGTATCAATACGATGTGTTTCAATAACTTCAGTGTCGGTAGTCACTGCATACGCGGCGACTAGTTCTCCTGTACTAGTTCTCATACATGAACCATCCACATAAAGTGTCAGGTCAGGATCTGGTAACGGAATATCTGTCAGGTCTTGTCTTGGCTTTGTCGTAATGTTAACTACTTCCACACAATCATGTGTGTCTGGATTTGAACTAACTGATGGTAACAGTGTAGCAGGATTCAGGACGTTGCAGCGTCTAATTTCTATGTGTGGCTGGAACAGTGTCAATTCATAACCTGTTAAACGTGCAATTGTCAAGTGCTGAGTTTGTGTTCGGTTTAAGAGAACTTCTACTGAATGTGGGACTTGTACTGTCAGGGAATGTCCTAAAACTATGGAATCACTTTGTCTGATAGCTAGTGCTGTGGCTGCAACTGACTTGAGGCACGCAGGCAACGCCTGGGCGACTGGATCTAATGTGCTCGAAAAATAAGCACAGGGCTTGTATTGACCTGCTTGATCTTGTGTGAGAACAGATAATGCTGTACCTTCGCGTTCTGTAACGAAAAGTGTAAAAGGCTTACTGTAGTTCGGTGTAGCTAGAACTGGAGCTTGACATAGGGCTTTCTTTAACTCGTTGAAACTAAGTGTATGGTCAGATGTCCAAGGGAGGACAGTCGATACGGCTGCCTCCTGTGTCGTTAACTGTATCAGTGGCTTGGCTAGGAATGCATACTGGGGAATCCATTGTCTACAATAAGAAGTAAGGCCGATAAAAGCACGTACCTCCTTCTGGGTTCTGGGCTGGGGAAGACTCGCTATTAACTGGATACGGTCGGGTGTCAACTGCCTACCCCTCTTGGACAGCAAGTGTCCTAAGTATACCACTTGCTGGACACAGAATTGAAGCTTCGAAGGTGACACCTTGTGCCCCATCTCGGCTAGAAAATACAGAACCGTAAGTGATGCACGCTCGCAGTCACGTTCAGAACGGGCCGTGATCAGTAGATCATCGACATACTGGAGCAGGGCAGTGTCAGTTGGCATGTGAATGTTGTCTAGTTGTCTCTTGAGTGCTTGACTGTAAATACTAGGGCTTTCTGTGAAACCTTGAGGAGCGCGTGTAAACATATAGCTCCTTCCATTTAAACAAAATCCGAAAAGAAACTGGCTGTCTGGATGAATTGGAACACTAAAAAATGCATTCTTGAGGTCAATAACAGTGAAAAACATGGCTTCGGAATCAATGGCTGTTAACAGGGAAGAAATGTCTGGGACAACTGGGTACTGAGGAATAATACATTTATTAAGTTCTCGTAAATCAATCACTAATCGATATACTGGGGGTGCATTCGGATCAGTACGTTTCATGACAGGAATGATCGGAGAATTACATACATTGGAGTCAGTTTCTACAACTACTCCTTGAGCCATGAGCTCGTCAATAATTTTGGATAAGGCTGCTACAGCCTCGGGTGGCAATCTGTACTGCCGGATTCGTGGTAACACTACACCTGGCTTGAGAGTCACACGATAGGGTGTGATTTGCATGTAACCTACATCAGTTGGACCTTGCGCCCATAAATGCTGCGGGACATTAGACAATCTTGAATCAAAATCTCGTAATACATAGTGACCTTTAAAGTCACGTAGGAACAGACGTATTCCCTCTGGGGAACAACAAATAACTGCACCTAATTCTTTCAGTGTCTTAATGCCTAATAGATTTTCTGGACATGACTTAGTAAGTAACAGATCAGTAGTACGGGACAATGGACCTACTTCTAGAGTAACTGGCTTCGATATCTCATTAACTATGGGTTTTCCTGAAAATCCAAGGGAAACATTTCTTGAGCCTGAGAGCGGAGCCCCTGGAACTTCGGCGTGACTAATTGTGGTCCTACTTGCCCCTGTATCGATCAAAAACTTTCTGTCTTTCCCTAATACTTGACTATGAACATAGGGACCTTCTTGGTCTACAGGTATCTCGATGAGAGGCAAGCCTACCTCCCTCTCTAGGCTGTTTCATGAATATGACTGGTACTCTGGATACTCGGACTGTGCATACTGGTACATCTGTGAAGTAACGTGCTGTGTTGCAGCAATAGGCTGCGGTACTGTAACTGTCTGTTGTGCATTCTGTGACTGAGGAGTCTGTGAAACTTGTTCTTGTCTTGGCGGACGTGGCCTTTCTTTAGTCTTACCAGTAGCTATGTTGTGTTTCAGAACTGCACACTCGTTTATAAAATGACCTGGCTGTTTACAATAATTGCAGTTCCCTTTAACGGGAGCCGCAGGATGACTGGCTTGATTCGGACCCCTCTTCTGACTGTCATGAGGAATAGATTGTGCAACTAGCACTTTCATTTTCGTGTCTTTCATACGTTTTCTTTCGTGTTCTTGCTCTTCTCTGATTCTATTCTGGTGATACTGGAGCATCTGGAGCATCTGGGACGGAGTATTTGCTTGCCAGGTGCTTTCGACTTTCAAAACTCGGTTTTTAATTTGTGGACTTGAATTCTCGACTAATTTGGTAACGAAAAGATGAGGGTATGACTCACTACTTGTCTTGAGACCACTGTTAATACTGAAACATTTCTCAAATCTGGAATAAAAATCACTAATATCCTCATCTTGCTTCTGTTTACAGGCCGAGATTGCATCCCAGTCTTCTTTCCTAGTTGTCAATAATCTGGGTAATACTTGAATCAATAATTCTGGTAATTCTTTACATTTATCTCCAAGACCGGTACCTGGTACTCGTGCCTTGTCTTCAGCTTCTAGAGCTGTCCAATCGATCTTTTTCTCTCCCACCTCCCATTCTTTTTCCTTTAACTTTTCATACACCCCTGCGGGTAGCAGGACCTTTAACATTTTAATGATATCTGGGTAAGTGTATTCTCCCATACGGAGCATGTCTTTTAATTCTCTATGGAACCCCGCTGGATCTTTGTCATGACAGGGAATTAATTTCTTCATTTCAAGGAGTTCCATCTTTGATATCGGAATGTATACAAATACTCGTTGCATTGCGCCACCCGCCCCTTGGACTGGGTGGACTTCTCGTAGCGGATTCTGTCTGTCTATATAGAATGGTTTACGTGCTGGGGGTGAGACATGAACAAAATGCGGGTTCAGGAACGTTCTATACTTGTGACACTGTTCTAGAATGACACTAATTAAATCGGTACCTAGACCTCTCCATCTGTACTGGAGTAACTCGTTCAGGATATCATGTAACGGGCCTGGATCAGAATGTTGACCCTCATACAAGGTAATGAGGTGCTGGATCATATACATACCCACCAGTCGTTGCTCGGCTGGGGGCAGTTTCAGAAACATTTGTGCCACTATTTCGTCTGGAAAAGTGGTAGAATCAGTAATCCATCGGACTGCTGATCGGGCTAGTTCTTGTTCGTGCATGGTACTTAATTCGCTGTAACCGACTCGTGATTTCAGAATGTGATCGGTAGCTTGAAATACTTGTTCTAGAGAACCTCGTTCTGGCGCTGGATGATGAAACATAGACTTGGGTTCTGGACGTAAATGGCGATCTGGAAATCTGGATTTTCCTACATACGCTATTCTGACGGGATTCTCGTCTTCCTCTTCAGGATCAGAGACACTTTCTTTCTCGCTTACTTGTGCTGCTTTACGCTGTTCGTGTAACCTTATTATTTCTTTACGAATCTTCTTGTACATACTTTCCATGGCACTAATGGTCTTGTGCTTACCCTCGGCTATATTATCACTCCACCTTGTTAGGATTCTCATTTCGGCGGGATCTTTAGACGGGTAATCTTGCTCCCTTATTAGACAATTGATCAGGAACTTTAATATCATGAGCTGAATCTCGGCTTTCCTTTGAGACATAATCTCGCCAATACTTTCTGGATCATCCCCTGTACGGATGAAACGATATATTCTGTCTAGATCTTCTTTCATATTTGGTAAGGTGACTAGGTACTCGGTCACCCTTCTTACGCGTACGGAATATAAAACCATATTATACTCGCCTGGGACTGTGTCATAGACGCATTCGGCAAGGGCTTGTCTGATTTCTGTAACTGACTTATTACTTTTTGGAGTACGCTGTGATGCTTGAGCATGTAATTCGAGTGCTGATAAACGCTTGTGTGGCGGCGGGGTTTGAGGAGGACCTCCTCCTGCGGCCCCTAGACTAGAATCGTCGACTGACATTCTTCGTGCTTGCAGGGTCGGTAATTGTAACGTGGGCTGAACTTGTATGGCTGGCTGACCCGGGGGTACCGTAACAGGTACTCCGGTGTCTGGAGGAACGGGAAGTGCCTGATTTACGGGGACAGGTGGAGCGCGAACTGGATTTGCATATTCTGGAACTGTGTCGTCCAAATAGGACGAAATAAAAATATCAGCTGCGGTCGGTTTGTGACGTAGCTTGGTCGGAACTAATGGCGGCGGGAAGTTACTAGATGCCTCTGGGGTCGCTTTTGGCAAGCCTTCGGCAAGAAGAGGATACATACCCTTAATAAGGGCATGCCTCTGTCTGTCTGACTGTTCGGCTTTGACTTGTTCACCTATCTCGATTAATTCTCTTTCTTGGGCTCGTTCTTGGGATTCTCTACTTAACTCTGACTTTCTGACTTCCTTTTCCGTTCTTCTATGCGCTTCCTTACGCCATAACTCGATGGCATCTTTCTGTGACTGTCTGGCTTTCTTTTTCCATAATGCTTCTTCTACTCGCATGATACATTCGGCATCCCATGTACCCGATACGGGCCATTTATACTTTTCTTCTAACTGTTTGGTATACTCTACCCATAAATCTAGATACAATATGGCGCTTATGCCATGTTTCTGATACATAAAGTGACCTGGACTGTCCCTAGGCGGAACAGGAACTGCTGCTTCTAGCAGACCCTTTCTAGTTTTTAACTGACGTAACTTGGAAAAGAGCGGCATTCTAAACTTGAATCGGAACACAATACAATACACGAAAAACAGTAACAATCGGGGAAAACAATTCAGGCATACCACGTCATTGAAAATACATTGAACATCATTATAAATAACAGTTTGAACAGAATACTACCTGAAAATACTGAAAACAGAAACAGAACAGAATTCTCGAGAACGGAACAGACTAGAATTACTGGATGCACTGCTGTAACAGTACGGAACATACCGGTCCCATAAAGGAACACATCAAGACCCGTATCCACCTAGGTGAACACTTCGTTTGTGGGCTTGGGTACCACCAACCCACGGACCAGAGTCAATTTAGACTGACCCTGTCTAGATACCACCCCAGCAATGGTACTCACCGGGCAGCACGGAACGGAAGGCCTCGGACGGGACTGGACTACGACGACGAACTTCGGACTTCGGACTTCAGTTACGGGTGGACCTCCGGATACCTCGGACCTTGGACTCTCGGCTTGGGCTCTGGTCGGGACTCGCCGCGTTCCTCCACCGTCTCGTTCGGATGCTGGACCGCCTCCTCCGTCTCCTCCGTGGGCCTGAGGGATACTTGAAGCAGAAATATCTGCACTTGGCCAATATGGTTCCGTCACGACTGCAGAGGGTCAGGGGGTCGGCGTGGCTTCACCGACGCGTGGGGAAAGGGCAAGTCCCTATTCGGGCGCCATTATGTGGTAAATAAATAAATAATACCCTATTTTTGGATGAATGAATGAATAACAGATAGCTCAATAAATAAGAGTCAAGATTCGAGGTAGTAGGGGTTTCTGCAGGTTTATTACAGCATAAGGACAGGATCAGGACAACCTGCATAGGGTGACCCAGCAGCTGCTGGGGCTAGGTCTGGGATGAGCGCGCTAACATTTAATAACATAACATTGACTTATATACATAGCTCAAACACATAGCATTACATTGCAGTAGGCGTAACAGTGGGTGGAGTAGAAGGCGTGACGCGTAGCAGTCGCGAGAGATAACAGTAAAAAGAGATGTAACTGGGAGTATACTTAGACATGTGATGCAAACGTAACAGAATATGTCATGAATGGGCGGACACATTGGAGGGGGCTACCTAAGGAGCCGGGACCTCTAACCTAATGGTGTGCGGAAACTAGCAATGACGTGTTACTTAGGAGAAGCTGGGGGCTACGAACTCTGTGCTAGGAGCAGAGACTAGAGTCTGGAGGGTCGGAGCGACATGTACCTAAACCCTATCTGGTATCTAATGTTTAGGGAACGTGTTGATATAAACTAGAAGTCATGAGGGGAAAAGCTAACCTGATTCTAAGACTGGACCATGCATTATTCTACATGTAGTGCGTGAAGAATATTAAATGACCATTAAATACAGTATTTCTCTAACGTGGAGACGAAAAGGCTAGACAATGACGGAAACTATTGATGCAGTTCAGTAGCTTAGGAATGCAGAGGAGGAGGACTGAACTGATAGCAGGAACTATAACATACTTTTGGCAGACTCAGAGGCAGAGCCGGGGTGCACCGGGCACTGTGAGGCAGGAAGTAAGTGAAGGGTCGAGGATACAGGTGGGGGCTGTATCGCTCCTCAGCGAGGCTTTCAGGAGACAGGAGCTGAAAACTGTGGTCCGGGCCCTTTGAGGCCTGGAAACGGGGACTTTATAATTGAATAACGTGCACACTGGGAAACGTGGCAACATTACTTACATAGGCCTGATATTCGTAGTATTCACGAGGACTGGAAACTATCATACTAGAGGTGGACACAACTGTAATTGCGTCTTTAATCAGAATGGGGAATAACATATGCATATTGATCATGCACACATAACATATGATGGATGAGGCGTAGGGACACAGAACATGGCAAAATTTACTTTTCCACACAGGGACAGACTAATTTGCATATAGCCAGGTTCTGAGCTGGGATGGGGCAGTGAGCTAAATAACGGTGATGGATCAAGCCCTGATCTTTGGACTGGGTAAGAGTGGTCTGCTTAATTCAGACACTCTGTTCATCACCACCCACTTTTCTGAATCGTTTTTGGCCACTATAGGTGTGGCAGGGTATACTCAGACATGAGTCCCTTGCTCACTGCTCCATCAGAATTCAAGCAAGCCGGGCCGACGACGGCTGAAATGCCAGAAACCGGTCCCCGGAAGCTTGTCTCCTTTCTGGTGAAGAATTGGCTTGGTAGTTTGGTCTGCACTGTTCCCATGATGCACTGGGCCAGGGACAGACTAATTTGCATATAGCCAGGTTCTGAGCTGGGATGGGGCAGTGAGCTAAATAACGGTGATGGATCAAGCCCTGATCTTTGGACTGGGTAAGAGTGGTCTGCTTAATTCAGACACTCTGTTCATCACCACCCACTTTTCTGAATCGTTTTTGGCCACTATAGGTGTGGCAGGGTATACTCAGACACGAGTCCCTTGCTCACTGCTCCATCAGGATTCAAGCAAGCCGGGCCGACGACGGCTGAAATGCCAGAAACCGGTCCCCGGAAGCTTGTCTCCTTTCTGGTGAAGAATTGGCTTGGTAGTTTGGTCTGCCCTGTTCCCATGATGCACTGGGCCAGGGACAGACTAATTTGCATATAGCCAGGTTCTGAGCTGGGATGGGGCAGTGAGCTAAATAACGGTGATGGATCAAGCCCTGATCTTTGGACTGGGTAAGAGTGGTCTGCTTAATTCAGACACTCTGTTCATCACCACCCACTTTTCTGAATCGTTTTTGGCCACTATAGGTGTGGCAGGGTATACTCAGACATGAGTCCCTTGCTCACTGCTCCATCAGGATTCAAGCAAGCCGGGCCGACGACGGCTGAAATGCCAGAAACCGGTCCCCGGAAGCTTGTCTCCTTTCTGGTGAAGAATTGGCTTGGTAGTTTGGTCTGCCCTGTTCCCATGATGCACTGGGCCAGGGACAGACTAATTTGCATATAGCCAGGTTCTGAGCTGGGATGGGGCAGTGAGCTAAATAACGGTGATGGATCAAGCCCTGATCTTTGGACTGGGTAAGAGTGGTCTGCTTAATTCAGACACTCTGTTCATCACCACCCACTTTTCTGAATCGTTGCCAAAATGATGCAGCATTGTGTGTCTGATGTAACCACATCATGCGTAGACACATTGCACCTCACACCGCAATTTGCAATTTTGTAATAATTGTAACACTACTCAATGACGTCCACTGTGGGGACAGAGGAGCAGGACCACTGAAAATTTTTCTTTGGTCTTGCTCTACCCACTTACAGATCCAACATGCAATATGTGGCCTCACACAAGCCCCTGCACTATCTAGTGTGAGTATCTGATGGCCTCCTCCATCCACCAGTTCACCTGTGCCTCATCCATGGTGTACAAATGGATCTCTGTCACCTGCTTACCACTCCATATTGCAATCATTGTAACCTTTTAACATCCAAACTTTTCACCATCATCCATTTACTAATGCTCTTTCTTTCCAGGTCATCTGCTACTCACTCTATATGTCCTTTTGTCCTTCTTTTCGACCATCCACTCACATTTCTTGGCCACCGATGCTGCCCCCGCGTGCCTCTTGCCATCTCCATCACCGACATATTCTCCCTGTGTTAGAAATGGGATTTCTGGTTGGCTAAGCCTTGCGCCAAAGCCAGGCAGAAATCACCACTCTCGTCAGGGCAAGGGAGTCACACGCCAAGATAACCCCTGCTCACCCTCTTGGTAGCTTGGCACGAGCAGTCAGGCTTATCCTGGATGCAATGTGTTAAGTATTTGCGCATGCACCCACCAGTAACAACATCCAAGGCCCACCCCAAAAGGAACTCCACACAAGGTTATATATAAAAATAGCTGTTATATTATACGAAACACATTAGATAATAAATACACAATTTACATTGTGCCACTGGCACGGGCGGAATTTACAGGGGATTATATACATGGGACAGGGCCACAAGGACCACTGTCAGGAATAGGATTTGGTAGAAATTAGCACTTAAAACATAGGATAATTGTAGCATAAAATAGCAAATGTAGCACACAACCAGTAACCACTGGTAAAAGGTAAGTACACCCTACGCAATCCTAAACACCCTAGGCATATATCACGCAGGGAACCATGAACTCACTAGCACAACTATACTAGGAAAAACAACCTCCTAAGCATAAAAATACATTTAGAGGTATAGGCAAAAAGGCATTGCATATTATGCAGAAATCACATTGGGCAGGTAATCACATTTGCGCAACAATCAAAGAACTGACCCCAGGCCAACTTGGCCTCTCTGGGGCTCACAGGCCCAATGTCCAGAATGTCTGGGCTGGCTGCGCAGGCAGCCAAAGAAGAATGCGCAACAGGAACAGGGCCTAAACAAGGCAGCTGCCCACTAAGTGCTGGGCAGCTGGGGAACTGAGCCTGGCACCAGCGTGCCTCCTGGCTCTCCTCTGGGCTTCCAAATACACACAGTGCCCAAAACAACGTGTGAGCCTCTTGGACTCTGAACCAAAGAGTGTGCCCAAGCAACGTTGGAGCCCCTCGGGCTCGAAATAAGAGTCAAAATAACACTGCTGCCACACTGGGGGAGAGACCCACTGCAAACCGGGGCCGCTCTACTCCCCGAAATGCCCCGCAAAACCACGCTGGAGCCACGGGGCTCGGAATAGCCAAGAAATGCCCCCGTTTACGTTGGAGCCTTTCAGACTTTCTCTACCAGAATTGCCCCCGGGCGTCGGAGAACAATGGTGGGGCCCAGGACATTGGAGCGGACCGCTGCTTAGGCGGGCCGCTCTTAACTGCAGTCCAGACC
This sequence comes from Lissotriton helveticus, assembly GCF_964261635.1. Classification (NCBI taxonomy): domain Eukaryota; kingdom Metazoa; phylum Chordata; class Amphibia; order Caudata; family Salamandridae; genus Lissotriton; species Lissotriton helveticus. The sequence goes on along the minus strand of NC_136068.1, from coordinate 1,963,049,404 downwards.
CGGTGCCTTGATCAGGCACCAACAGGACACACCCGGCGCCCCCCCAGCCCGTCTTCACTCACCGGACGGCTTGCTCCTGGCGAGGGCTCCTCCTCTTTGGGTGGTGGTATCGCTAGGCGGGGCTCTCTCTCCTCATGGAAGCTCCACCTTCTCAATGCGACCGCTTTGCCCGGCATTCGCCCGGTCCCCCATCTTGGGACCGGGACTTAGTGTGTGGAGCCTTCGTGGCTCCGGGGCAGCAGTCTCCTCTTCCGGCCAGGCTCTGACCAACCCCAGTGCAGCGGCGGGCGGGACTTCCTTCGAAGACCAAAAGTCCTGTCCATCGTCAGGCACTACGGGGCCTGACTTCCTGTTTGTGGCGTGAGGGCCGCAGCGGTGACTTCTCAGGGGCAATAACGAGGGGTAAGCACCCTCAAAATTAAAAATAAATGTAGAGGCGGGGTGGGCACCCGCCAAATGAACATAAAACAAGGGCATAACGCAAGGTGGGCACCTTCTTGCAAATCTCAGAGTAAGCGGGGTGGGCACCCGCAATTGCGGCAAATTCGGGGGAATCCCTAAACCGTGGATTCCCTCAGGGCAAACGGCAGCTCAGCTCTGCCAAGCTACATTTTTAAAAAAAGGTGCAGCGCTTCCAGGCTGCCAGAGGAGCTGGAAAGAAAGGTGAAGCCAAAAAGGGTTCCAGCAACAAAGTCCTCATAGGTGAGAGGGCAGGAGGGTCACAGGAAGAAGTCCTCCAGCAATCCAGGGGCTGGGCAGGGCCCAGGGAGGCAAGCCTTCCCCTGGGCCCCAGCAGCAGCACGCCCCTGGTAGATTCAAGTCAGGAAACAAGAACATTTTACAGGAGGTCACAGCCTCTTTTTATACACACAAATCTTTTGTCTCTAGGGTGCAGGGTGGGGGAAAACCAGACGCAGCTGGTTCTGGAGCACTCTGTTGTGCTCAGCTCCTCTCCCCATTCACAGGACAGGCTAGGGACATCAGTCGCACCACAGGGGCGGACCCTGCATTGTGTAGGGAAGGCCCAGCCCTATTCAGGTCCCAGGTTCAGCCCCTCCCTGCCATCAACGTGCAGATCTCCCCATTCACCACCGGGGCAGACCCATCCGGACTCCTGGAGCCAGGCACACCTGCCAGCTCCAGCCAATCACAAGCCAGACATTCAAATCACATTAACTGCACTGACATGCCAACTTCTAGAAGTGGCACTTCCACACTAGACACAGTAAAGCCGCACACACCATTGCGCATCATTTACTCTCACGAGTTCGCACATAGCAAACTCGACCCTGCACTCCCTACACATCAGGAACTACCATGGACACTCATATCCCCCATGCATTCCTATGGGAGGGCAGGTCAATCACACACGCACTCAGAAAGCGCACACACTTTATACAGCGCCACAGTGCTAAAGTGCGCAATCTCAGAGTTCAATGCAAAAAGTTCAGAGGTGAACCTGCCAGAAGGGCCAAGTCCAACACCCTGCATGCCATTGCAACCATCAACTACACCCCATTTGTGAACTGCAAATTCCACGTTGGTAAACAACTGTAGCCCAGCACAAATATAATCCAGCACAACGTACATAACATTGTACTCTGCCAGATTGTGACTGAGCACAGGGACTCATCGGGACGCACAGTTGCTCCACACTTCACAACAGGAGAGTCAATGAGCTTCTGCCACATCCCCATAATGGACTTGAATTACTGTTGATGTGTCCACTCCACCTTCAAGCCAGTCACCATTCACAGAAACACGCTCCTACACCCACTAACAGACAGCACCTGAATCGGTGCTCAGCATCCACACTCATCACTCAGGTACTCCATCACAAACATTGAGGAGAACTAGACCCACGCCACCCCATCACAAGACATGCACAGATGAATCTCCAACAGCTACACAACCACCAACCACAAACTAGCAATCAGCAACTGGACACCCATCACCAACACTGACACACTGTAGTATATGAAGTCAAACCACTCCGTGTGCTGCATGGAACACTGCCGCTCCGACATTTCTACTTGTATGCAAGATTAATTTCAGCCAAACTCTGCCACAACATCAAACGTTCCCGGGCACATGCATCGTTGACCAACTCCATGGAGCATGATGGGTTCAAGTCACTCCTGATTGAACACAAGGCCGAGCCCACAATCATCAAACACTACATGGACAACTCTCTGCTAGCCATACCAGCCAAACTCATTGAGAGATCCATTGACAGCCTACTTGCAACTTTCATCAGACAGTACCACATGATCCACACATCCCAAAACTGCATAAAGTCATAACACAGTCTATGGACCCCCATCATCAACACAAGGGATGACAACTGCACACAAACGGACAAAGGTAACAGTGCTGCTCTCATCATACTTTACCACTCTGTGGCGTTCAACACTGTCTCTCAACACACACCAATGTGCTAAATCCGTGAGGCATGGATCCAAGAGAAGGCCCTCACCTGGATCCGCTCCTTTATCTACATACAAACGCTGTGGGACAGAGTCCGCCCTTTCCTCTCAGACCCCACTACAGCAACCTGTGGAGTCCACCAGGGGACCACCCTCAGCCCGAGGCGTGGCAACATCTACATGGCACCGCCTGCAACCATCTTCCAAAGCTATGCAATCTACATTGTACCATACAACAACGAGCAACAACTCAGCCTCTTCAAATCCAAATGACACATCTCCGCCATACCCAACTTTTGCTAGGGTATGGAAGGCCTTGCCATATGGATGACAGATGGCAGCCTACAACTGAACGGCAACAAAACGCCATTTCCCATCATGCTCAAAGGCAGAGATGCATGGGTGTACACATGGTGATACCATGCACTTTGAAACATCCCCCCGGGACAAAGCAACCAACCTGTGAATCTTGATTAACTGTAATAAATATATGTACCCCAAGATCTACCCCATCTCCTGCTCCTGCTACCATACCCTCTGCCCCCTATGTTAGGCCATCACATGATTACCCCTCAAGCACAGATGGACAGTCACTCATGCCCTGGGTAACAGCTCACCCAAATACAGCCCCAATCTCACAGCTGGAAGGAAGAAAAAAGCACATCTGCAAATTACAGGGCATCCCACATGCCGCCGCAGTACTGATCCTCACACTGCCAGGACACTGACACATCTCCCACCATCTGCGCACTTTTCACTGTCTCTACAATGGAGCTCGAGTCCTCCTCCAATATGTTCATCACCGCTCACACAGCCCTCTTCAACACTGGGCCAGCTTACCTCAGCGTACAACTTACTTTACACACATGAAAAGACCCTATGATCAGGCCATCTGTACTACAATGTGTTCATTGGCACAGGAGAGACAAGATTGTGAGTCTGCTCCTTTTACTACCTTGCAGACATAGCCCGCAATGAGATTCATCCCCTCCTCCGACAGACAAAGTGCTCACCACCAAGGATGATAAAAGCTGGACACATCTCTTTGACTGACTACACCCTTGATGGACTTATACATGCAAAGACCCCCGCGCCTTGCCACCCTTACCGCTGATTGGCCACTCACAATATCATTGTTAGTTTTTTGCAAGTGTCACACGGGAGTGCTCTGTACCATATGTGGTCTTCACAGCGCAAATATGTGTTCACACGTCAATTACAACGTGACTAATCACTACAACTGGCACTTGATGGTGCTATAAAATAAGGGATATTTGGATTGACTACTCACACACCTACTCTACTGTTGCACACACTTGTTTGGAAGAGGTAGTCATTCCAATCCTAAGTTATGTGAATCATGAGCAAGTCTTTTTGGCTAATAACATTGTCTGGACCACGTTGTCACAGTATCACAGTTATGAGACAGCATGTAGATGTCATACCCACTTGTCACACACGTCACTCAATTTTATACCTAACTTTTGTAATGTAAAAAATGAGCTCAGCACTTACCACCCTGTAGACCAGGCATCACTCCAGTATTGTCTAGAAGGTCCGCCTCACGCGCCAACATGTCTTGCCAGCGGTGCTTCCACTGGCGCACGTTCCAAGTGACGCCAAAGTAACGTTTCATCTGTACCCGCACCTGCTCCCACGGCACCTTCCTCACAGACACCCTGTACCCCTGAAGTATACTTCCCCCAGCCTTCAACATCAAAGGGAGATAATACTTCCCCAACCACAGGAAGCCCCCCAATGACCCCTCGCTCATCCTCCCCGACCTTCCCACAGCCAGCATCACCCAGCACCCTGTTACCCTCTTAAAACTACTAAATAATACCCCTCTTATCAAACTGTAACTAACTAACTAACTAACCCCACACAAATACAACAAGACTGAGACAGAAGACACACAAACAATTTAAAACAATTAAAACAGACTAAACAGACACTTATGACAGGACACAGCACCACTCTCAAAATCCCAAATCAACAGCACAATCCACTTCCTTCTCTCAGCACATTCACAAGCAATGTGCTGAAAAGTGAAAGTCAATACCACACCCCTGTGACAGGAAGCAAAAATACATCATTTCCTGTGTGTTAGCGGCAAACATTTAGCAATTGCGACGATAATTTGGACGCAAATAGGCCGCAAAGGTTTTCATTATTAAACTGATATGTGAATGCGGCCCGTTTTTGGGACTGCGATAAAATTATGCATGATAATAAGCCGCAAAGGGCCCAGTGGTGATACTGTATGATACATTGGTGTATTTTCAGGGTGATGATGATTAAAACTTTGCCTGGACGTTATTTTTTTCACTTTAAGACCATGTTAATTTTCCTTAATGTTAAAATAAGTTAAATTTTTCATTTAGATTTTATACATTGCGTATTAAGTGATACAGCAGCATGCAGTTGTTGCAAGGCAACACCCATTAGGGAAGATCTAAACTCCAATGACCATACATCATGGTGCTGAATTACACGTCCCTTGCGCCCCTTTTATGCCGCCATTGCATCACTTTTTGTGATGCAGCGGCAGCGCAAAAGATGCGCCATGCAGCCGGGTATCCACAATGTTACGCATCTGTGAGATATGTCAAGTTCCAAAGCCCTGCGCCAGAAGGAGGCGTTCCTGCGCAAGGGGTGACGTTCTGGTGCTGGAACGCCTCATACAAGTGGCTGAGTGAAGTTTACAAGATTTCACTCACTCACTTTCAAGTTCAAGTTAAGGCATTTATAAAGCGCACTACTCACCCAGAGGGTCTCAAGGCGCTAGAGGGAGGGGTTCATTGTTTATCGAATAGCCAAGTTTTCAATTCTTTTCTGAAGGAGATGTGATTCTGAGTAAGGCGGAGGTGGGTGGGGAGTGAGTTCCAGGTCTTAGCAGCCAGGAAGGAGAAGGATCTGCCGCCCATGGTGGTTTTTCGGATGCGCGGGACTGCGGCGAGGGCTTGAATGGATGATCTTAGTTGGCGGGTGGGATAGTAGAAGGACAGTCGGGAGTTGAGGCATTCTGGTCCTAGATTATAAAGGGCCTTGTGTGCGTGGGTAAGAAGGCGGAAGGTAATTCTTTTGTTGACGGGAAGCCAGTGGAGGTTTTTTAAGTGACCGGTGATGTGCTCTTGGCGCGGGATGTCTAATATGAGTCTCGCTGATGCGTTTTGGATGCGCTGGAGCTTTTTCTGCAATTTTGTTGTAATTCCGGCGTAGAGAGTGTTGCCATAGTCCAGTCGACTCGTGACCAGAGCATGGGTGACAGTCTTTCTTGTTTCGAGGGGGATCCAGCGGAAGATCTTTTTGAGAATACGAAGGACGTTGAAGCAGGAGGACGACACGGCGTTGACTTGTCTGGACATTGAGAGAGAGGAGTCTAGAATGAAGCCGAGGTTACGTGCATGGTCAGTGGGTGTGGGCGCTGATCCCAAAGCGGAAGGCCACCAAGAGTCGTCCCACGCTGAGGGGGAGGATCCAAGGATGAGCACCTCAGTTTTGTCTGAATTGAGTTTTAGGCGGCTCTGTTTCATCCATTCGGCTACTTCTTTCATACCTTCGTGAAGGTTGTCCTTGGCGGTGTTGGGGTCTTTGGTGAGGGAGAGTATCAGCTGGGTGTCGTCGGCGTAGGAGATGATGTTGAGGTTGTGTCGACGTGCGATGGGGGCGAGGGGACTCATGTAGACGTTGAAGAGGGTGGGACTGAGTGAGGAGCCTTGAGGTACGCCGCAGATGACTTCGGTGGGCTCTGAGTAGAAAGGGGGAAGTCGGACTCTCTGTGTTCTCCCGGCTAGGAACGAGATGATCCAGTCCAAGGCTTTTCCTTGTATGCCGATGTTGTTGAGGCGTTGTATGAGGGTGCTGTGACAGACAGTGTCGAAGGCGGCGGAGAGGTCGAGAAGAATGAGGGCCACTGTTTCACCGTTGTCCAGGAGTGCTCGGATGTCGTCGGTCGCCGCAATGAGGGCGGTCTCGGTGCTGTGTTTGGCTCGAAAGCCGTTCTGTGAGGGATCCAGGGAGTTGTTGGATTCAAGGAAGGCTGCGAGTTGGCTGTTGACGGCTTTCTCGATGACTTTGGCCGGGAAAGGGAGGAGGGAGATGGGTCGGTAGTTTTTCAGTTCTGAGGGGTCTGCTGTTGGTTTTTTCAGAAGGGCGCTGAGTTCGGCGTGTTTCCATATTTCTGGAAAGGTGGCTGAGTTGAAGGAGCAGTTGATGACATCGCGGAGTTGGGGAGCGATGATGGAGTCAGCTTTGTTGAAGATGTAGTGGGGGCAGGGGTCAGAAGGTGAGCCAGAGTGGATTGAGTTCATGAGGCGAATGGTATCTTCAATGGTGATTGGGTTCCAGGAATTGAGGTAGTTAGTAGGAGGGGTGGGATCAGAAGGGGGTGGGGTGAGTTGGTCATTGGGAGTGTTCTTGAAGCTGTTGTGGATGTCGGCAATTTTGTTGTAGAAGAAGGAGGATAGCGCATTGCAGAGGTCTTGGGAGTTAGTGATGTCGTTGGATGCTGCGGGAGGGTTGGTGAATTCTTTGACGATATTGAAGAGTTCCTTGCTGTTATGAGAGTTGTTGTCGAGACGGTCCTTAAATGCTGATTTCTTGGCGGAACGAATCAGTTGGTGGTGTTTGCGGGTGGCTGTCTTGAGGGAGGTCATGTTGTCTGAGGTTGGTTCTTTTCTCCAATTCTTCTCCAGGGTGCGGCAAGTCTTTTTGGATTTTTTAAGGTCATCATTGAACCAGGGAGCCTTTTTGCTGAATGATTTCAACTGGTGTTTTTTCAGGGGTGCTAGTTCGTCCGCACTGTGTGTAATCCATTGCCTGAGGTTTGTGGCTGCTTGGTCTGGGTCCGTTGTTAGGGTGGGAGTGTTTTGGCTGAGGGATGCGAGGAGTTGGTCGGTGGTGATTTTGATCCAATTTCTTCGGGGAATGGGTTGTGGACGGTTGTGGGACAGGGTTGTTTTGTAGCTGAAGTGAACACAGCTGTGATCCGTCCAGTGGAGAGCTGTAGTGTGATCGAAGGAGATGTGCTTGCTGGAGGTGAAGATAGGGTCGAGCGTGTGTCCGGCTGTGTGAGTAGGGGTGTCGACAAGTTGTTTGAGTCCGAGATTGGACATGTTGTCCAGGAGGGTGGTGGTGTTGTTGTCGAGAATGTTGTCAAGGTGGTAGTTGAGGTCTCCTAGAAGAATGTAGTTCTCGGAGGCGAGAGCGTGCGGGCTGACGAAGTCTGTGATGTCGTCGCTGAATTGAGATCGGGTGCCTGGGGGCCTGTAGATGAGGGTTCCTCTGAGGGTGGTCCTGGGGTCGGTGTGGATCTGAAAGTGGAGGTGTTCGGCGGTTGCAAGATTGTCGTCAGAGCTGGTTGTAATTTTGATGGTGTTTCTATGGACGATGGCGATGCCTCCTCCAGTTTTTTTAATGGTGCGGTCTTTTCGAATGATCTTGTAAGTGTCCGGTATGGCTATGGCGATGTCTGGGGCAGAAGATGCGTTCATCCAAGTTTCAGTGAGGAAGGCGATGTCAGGTGACACGGTGTCGATTAGGTCCCAGAGTTCGGTTGCGTGTCTGTGGACCGAGCGGGTGTTCAGTAGGATGCATTTCAAGTCGTTGGGTTCGGAGCTGAGTGTGGAGGAAGTGTGTTTGGTGAGGGTCCTGAAGCAGTTGAACTTACAGGAGAGGCAGGAGAATGGGCCGTGGGTACGTCCTGGGGTAGCTATGCAGCATAGTGGGGTGCGTCCTGCGTTGAGGGCGAGGAGAGTAGCGGCATCATAAGTTACTCTGGGGGGTTGGGGGCGGCATAGGGCAGGGGGACGGGCGCTGGGCGCGGTCCAGGCGCGGACGGGCGCAGACGGGCTTACCTTTGGCGCACCTTCGGCGTGGACGCAGCGCCTGGACGCTGCGCGTTGGGACGTCAGTCTTAAGTGGAGAGTGGAGGGGGCGGAGCGTGGGAGGGTCAGCCGGGAGGCGGGAGCGAGGTGGGGGAAGGGCCAGGGGATGCACACAAAATGGAAGCAACAACAACAAGCTTTGCAGCAGGGGAAACGGAGGTGCTTTTAAATAGTAAAGTATCTCTTAACAAGCACAGCCAAGAAGTGCGCGCTGGCGATATGAAAGGCACTAATAATGCAGGCACTATGGTTTAAATACAGACAGTGCAGTCAAGCGCTACTAAATGGTAAATGGTCTGCACTCGAGCGCTATGATAGAAAATGCAGAGGCAGAGTCAGGCGCTACAATCACAAGTTAACACTCAGCGCTATGAAGAGAATTCAGCAGAGTCAGGCGCTACAATACCAGGTCTTCGCTGGAGGAAGGCAAGGGGAGCGACCGTTCGTGTCCAGGACAGGACGGTCACAGCTGAAAGAGGGTGTGAGGACGTCCTATGGTTTCCGTGGGTGGGAGGGTCAGCCGGGAGGCGGGAGCGAGGTGGGGGAAGGGCCAGGGGATGAACACAAAATGGAAGCAACAACAACAAGCTTTGCAGCAGGGGAAACGGAGGTGCTTTTAAATAGTAAAGTATCTCTTAACAAGCACAGCCAAGAAGTGCGCGCTGGCGATATGAAAGGCACTAATAATGCAGGCACTATGGTTTAAATACAGACAGTGCAGTCAAGCGCTACTAAATGGTAAATGGTCTGCACTCGAGCGCTATGATAGAAAATGCAGAGGCAGAGTCAGGCGCTACAATCACAAGTTAACACTCAGCGCTATGAAGAGAATTCAGCAGAGTCAGGCGCTACAATACCAGGTCTTCGCTGGAGGAAGGCAAGGGGAGCGACCGTTCGTGTCCAGGACAGGACGGTCACAGCTGAAAGAGGGTGTGAGGACGTCCTATGGTTTCCGTGGGTGGGAGGGTCAGCCGGGAGGCGGGAGCGAGGTGGGGGAAGGGCCAGGGGATGCACACAAAATGGAAGCAACAACAACAAGCTTTGCAGCAGGGGAAACGGAGGTGCTTTTAAATAGTAAAGTATCTCTTAACAAGCACAGCCAAGAAGTGCGCGCTGGCGATATGAAAGGCACTAATAATGCAGGCACTATGGTTTAAATACAGACAGTGCAGTCAAGCGCTACTAAATGGTAAATGGTCTGCACTCGAGCGCTATGATAGAAAATGCAGAGGCAGAGTCAGGCGCTACAATCACAAGTTAACACTCAGCGCTATGAAGAGAATTCAGCAGAGTCAGGCGCTACAATACCAGGTCTTCGCTGGAGGAAGGCAAGGGGAGCGACCGTTCGTGTCCAGGACAGGTCACTTTTAGGCCCATGCTGCGTCAGATCCCTGCGCTTGCTTGTAGCAGGCATAAGGATTGACGCAGCATTGTAAAAATAGGGCCCCCAAGATCATGGCTGGGGCTGCGTTGCACTTGCAAACCCATGCCAACAATGCCATACATTTACGGCACAGATGCGTCACGCATCGGTTCCGTTTGTGGCCCATGGTGCGCCGCATTGTATATGCGGCACATCCATGCTGGCTGAGGCGTTGTGCACAATACCTTGGGCATCCCTGCTGACATGTAGGGATGCGTCAGTTATTGTAATTCTGCCCCGTAATGTCTAAGACTGTGGGCCTAAGAAGACGTGTAGGACGCCATGACGTAATCAAGCAACCATATCATAGGCACAGCGGCTAGCTGGATGCATAGAAACTCCCATACTGACATCCTAGAGTCCCAATCGATTATAGGCTGGCAGAAAGGCCCCATGACACCAGGACACGCATCCGCGTTCCATGACTCTGTCCCTATTAAGGACATGAGTGGTGCGTTGATATGGCAGTCTGTAATCCATTAGCTATACATCATGAATCAAAACAGGAACAAAGAAGTTCCAACCACTAAGGGGGAGGGGAGGATAGGAACAGGATAGTGGGGAAGGATGAGCATATGCGACCATGGGTCAAAAATGACGCCCTCTTGCCAGTGTCAATTAACATCACAGGACATATCATCAAGCACGGCGTTAACATAAACTGCACTTTAGCGACAGAGAACTGCAGCTGAAGTGGCAATGATTGGCTTGTTAATACGCCATGGAGACTTACCATAGAAGGCCATGTTCACACCAGAACATGGGCTTCTATGTGAATTCACTTCTGCGCATTGTGGTGGAGAAGTGTGGCTCAATGGTTAGAGCGGCAGACCCTGATGCAGAGGTCTAGCCCGGGACCAGGGTTCAATACCCCGCCTCGGCGGGTCTTGGGCTCAAAAATTCCAGGGACCTGATAATTCCCGCCTCGGTGCCTATTCCAATCATGGAGTCCCACTCTGCAACTCTGGGCAATAGCTTGCTTAATTTCCACAACGGCCCCCACAACGCTAAGGATACCTGGCCTCCACCTTGGGGTGCCCAGGAGTGGACACCTCACAGGGAAATCCAGGATGGGTTCCACAGCGGTATTCGTACAAGCGCCTTGAGACCCTTGCGGGTGAGTAGTGCGCTATACAAGTATCAATTTACATTACATTTACATTGTCAAGCCCATCATTGCCACTTTAGCTTTAATTTACTGCCGCGTAAGCAGCGATAATGTTAACACCGTGCTTGGTAATGTGCCCCAACATTACTAATGAGTGTTGCTCCAGCAACACCGGGGTCTATCTTTGGCAGCATGCGACCCTGAACAGTGATCCGTGCGTCGGAAGACAGGGTGTCTAGGTCATGAAGAGTGTATGGGGTGATATGCAGTGTAGTCAGTCCGTAGGATTCCAAGAACACTCAGGGTCAGTGGGATGTACTGCATCATCAAGCAACTGTAAGGCTCGGAGTCACGGTGATTGTACTCTAACATTTAGCACCAAAGGGTAAATCAAGGCTTTCCAATATTCCCAGATTTTATGATAGCGTATCTGAAGACGCGCCGTGAGCAGCTCCATTGCCACTGGGTGCCATAAGCGGCTAACCAAACATGTATAGAAGGTGTTTTTGCTTTCTTCAAAAAGAGGGCAACTGATTATTTTGCCAGCATACGAAGGCTAGGATGCCAATCATGATGAGTCATAGCTCTCAGGTTCACCGGCTTCAGGCCCAGAATGATCATGAGCGTATCTTCAGGCAATGGATATCCATGTACCCGTTTAATAAGGCTGGGGACTTTCCTTCCATTGAGCAGTCAGGAGAGGGCACATCCAACAAATATGTATTCTATCTCCTAGCGCATGAGTACAACGCCAACACAAGAGGGACGCATTGGGGAACATTTTCTGAAGTCTAGTAGGGGTATAGTACCACAAGTCATTACCTTCTATGCAGATTCCTGTTGGGGGATGCGATTGAAATATTTAGGATTGTCACACCTGAGACGCACCCACTGACAAGGGGTAATATCTACACCTGAAAGGGACACCCGCCGACGCTGATAGAGATGGCGGTGAAAACTCTGCCAATGCTGGAGCACATAGTATATCCAAGAGATTATTGCCTTTGTTGTGCCGGAATGACCTGCCAAACGCTCAATCGGCGTGAGGGGTTGTGGGCCGTCTGAACTAGAGAGGAGCCCTGTAACCAATGTTGGAGCTGGCTATATTTCAATCTGTCCTACTCTGCTAAACAGAATTCCTGCTTACATTGATTAAAGGTTTTGAGCTCGTCTCCCATAAAAAGGTGTGGTATCATTGTACAGTCTCTATCCGTCTAATTTGCAAATTTGGTTGCTCAACATAGGGGTGTGTGAACTGCGGCTTGTGAGCATTGTGAGTGTGCGGAGATGGTAAAGAGGTGAGGCCCCTGCATACTGCCACTCTGTCACCATTTTTGGGTACTCTCTTAGTCGGAACTGCCATGTATGTGCTACGATTATACACCTCCCGAGGCATCCACGCGTGAACCTCGGGAGAGTGGGCAACAGGTAACCACCCAATCCATGTGTAAGCACACCTTGTCCCTCCCCCCGCATCCCATTCTAAACTAAAGCAAAGATGTGATGACCAATAGTATCCTGTCAGAATATGGCAGGCTAGTCCGACCCTGTCCCGTTGGAGCATTACAAGTTTGCTCAGATTGCGCAGTTACTCACCGCCCCATGTGTGAGCTGTCTAGTCACGTTGTGAATCCCAGATTTTCTTAGCTCTGTGATGGGCATTGGCAAAGTCTGAATGGGATATAGAATCTTTTGCAACATGGACATTTTCTTGGTGGTGAGGCGTCCTAACCAAGAAAGTGGCAGGCCTTTCCATGTGCGCAGGTCAGCGAGGACTTCTTCTTCATATTCCTGCCAATGAGCATTGGACCAGCTGGCAAAGTCTGGCATTAGGCTAAGACCAGGATACCTTACAGATCTAGCCGCCCATTGATAATGAACGTGAGTCTGAAGGGTCGCAACCTCCGCGTCCTGGACAGTGGGAATATGGGCCTATGAATTTGTATGGCTGATTCTGAGCCCTGAGATTGGCTGTTAGATCTGGAGTAGCGAGTGTACAGCTGGGAGTGAGCCCAAAGGATCGGATGAATTGAGTAGTAGGTAGTCAGTGAAGAGAGCAATCTTATGTTTGATGCACCCAAGGGAAATCCCGCCTCTACGGTTTGCCCTTGTAGTGGAGGCCCTTGCCATTATGTTCCACCAAGCCCATGGTCTTTGTGGTATTTCCCTTGGAGGCATCATACACAAGATTGCTAAGACAAATGTAATACACAGTTGGACACTCAGAGCTAATTGAACCCCTTCCATGCTCATGACGAGCTCAGCTCGTCATGGCATGCACCTCTCAGGTGTTCATGACGAGCTGAGCTCGTCATGACCACACCCGTATTCGTTGCTGTCCAGCACAGCAGGGGAAACTCTTAAGCAGCGATGTGGTTAACATCACGAAACAATGGTACAATGTAAAGACAGATTTGCACAATGAGGACTGCCTACTTGTCTTATTTCATGGCAGTTGACAGCCTAAATAGCATGCAACATGCCTGATCACCATACCCATAGCAATTTTTACAAATAACCATTTCCAAAATGATGTGATTTGTCAGTGAACCACACACCTGTGGTTGTCTCTGGGTGATGAGTATGTGCGCTGTTCAATCAGACAATGAGTATGTGGATGATTTGCGCTACTCACCCATGATGTTCACAAGTCACTGTGGGTGAGTGAGAGTGCTGCTCCGTTGCTGTCAAATGGCCAATGCTTAGTTTTTTCTGCATGTAAGCTTGCATGGTGGTGGGGTTTTTGATGTTGACTGTCATCTTGGGCGTGGCTTTGCCTACAACATAGGTGGAAGGTCTTCCTCCCGCTCGGATACAGCGAGTGTGCAAGGTCAAGGTTGGCGGAGCAGCAGTCCCTCTTGGGGATGTTGGGATGAGTCTCTTGTGGATGTCTTTGTGTCAGATTAGAGAGATATTTAGGCATGTATGAGTTCTTTGAAGGTGACTTTGTTCTTGACAGTGAGCGAGTGGATGTTTTGTATGTGTTGGCTAATGGGTTTAAGAGATGGGGTTCTGATGACGGCTCTCTCAGCAGCCTTCTATGTGTTTTTTAGCTAGTGTAGTGGCATTTGGCTTATCCCTCCATTAAGTGTGTTGACATACTCCAGTCTGCTGGTGATGTGTGTGTGGTTTACATATTTTAGTCATTATAGTGTTACCCATTGCAATATATTGTGTTGGCTCATAATGCAGTTGGAGCTGTTGCAGGCAAAGGAGTAGATCTGGCAGGTCAGGGTGATGGAGGAGTTGTGGACGATGCTGAGGTTGCGTGCATGGTCTGTCACTGGGGGCAGGCTCACAGGGCCCAAGCTCCACCAGGATTGTGCACATGCGCATGTGGATGGTCCAAGGATGAGGAGGTCAATCTCCTCTGATTTGAGCTCATGCAGATGTTTTCCATCCATTCAGCCTGTTCCAACATTCTTATCTGTGCCCAGCATTATATGTCTTTGGATTTGTTGGTGAGGGAGAGGATGTGCTGTGTGTACTTTGTGTGTGATGATATGCAAAGCCCATGCTGTCTGGTAATGGCGGTGAGGGGGGCCATTTACATGTTGAGAAGCATGGGCTTAGTGCCAACTTCGATTCTTGGTGCTAGAACAACCCCAGATTCTCCCTGGAAGGGATAATACTCAACATTTACTACGCCAAGAAGTATTTTGAATACATTTTCTTTGCACCAGTCATCCAAAAGGATTAAATGATCGAATAGACTTTAACTGTTTTTTGTGAACCATGTTTTTTGTGAATCAGGTTTTTTTTGTGAATCATGTTTCTTCTTTATTTTGAGATAATGATTGTTTCTTGTGAGGTTTTTCAAGCATCATGAATGTAATATGTATATATTATGCAGACAATGTCTAACATGTTTATACTTCTTGACAATGTCATCACCTGTCTTCTAAATTTTCTGGGTCTCATTATAAGTCGCAAACCATGTAATTTTTAAATCCCATTGACCTGTACTACCCCCTGCTTTTTATACTTCCTTCACCAGTTGGGCACTTTATTTTTTATTTCTTTTACAATACATCAGGGAATAGCCCCCTTAGTTTGTCAAATACGAGTGACACTTCGTCACTTGCATGATTGAAAACTTGATTCCCGAGTATCACGTCTATCTTTATTGTAGTTTTAACACTGTCTAAAATAGGGACTTCTCATTGGAACACCAGTTACACATGACCAATACACGTGAACATTGCACGTGATATTTGATTTTCTCGCGTCCACTCGCACGCGACACATTTCCGGGAACTTTTGACAACAGAACAACCCGTTTTGAGCCAAACAGGCGGTGAGTTCTCGCATTATATGTTATGTTATTTCAACTTTTAGAGCGCACGGCTGCCCCAGCAAAGGGGCGTCCCGGCGCTTTATTTGGATGAAGGAACACAACCAGAAAGGCAAGCAGAAAAGATTTTAACAGCAAAAAAGATGAACTAACAACAAAACAGTCATTGGGTACCATGAGGGAAAAGAAAAGTTTTAATGGCCCTCCTAAATACAAGCAACTCATCCAGAGCACGAATGTGGGCAGGCAGTGAGTTCCAGAGCTTTGCCGCCAAGACGCGGAAGGAGCACCCACCCGCCCTGCTGCGTTTAAAACGCGGGACTATGGCCAGATTTTGTCCCAATGACCTCAAGTGCCGAGAGGGGACATAACGCCTAAGAAGATGCTCAAGAATCTGGGGAGAGGAAAGTTTGAGAATTTTAAAGGAAAGACATAATGTCTTAAATTGAATCCTTTGTGTCAAAGGTAGCCAGTGAAGTTTCCGAATGGTTTCCTTAACCGAGCAAAACCTGGGTAAACCTACCAATGCTCTGGCTGCAGCTTTCTGAATGCGCTGCATTCGAATAACTTCCGCATGATTAGCCCCCAACAGGAGCGAACTGGCGTAGTCAAGCCGTGACAGGATAGTGGCCTGAATAATCAGCTGCCTGGTGGGGGCATCAAAAAATTTCAGAATTGGCCTAAGTCCACGTAGGATCCCGAAACAGGTTGCAGCCACTTTTTTTGTATGACCGGAAAAACTGAGGGCAGGGTCTAACCATACCCCCAAGTTTTTAACCTCAGATGCCGGAGTGGGTGTTGGACCTAATTCAGAAGGCCATCACTTGTCGCCCCAGAGGGGACCCTTTATGTCCGGCACTCACGTTACAGCATATCTGAAGTCAGCCTACATTTTTCCTAAAACAGACCGCACCGACAACTACACAAACTGCGCTGTGATGAGATTAAGCGTCCCGCTTAATGTAAGGGTTTTTCACCTTGTGCCTTTGATTGCACATTCAAGTTTATTGCTTTGTCCACTCCTATATCACGGTTTTGTTTCCCGCTTGCAGATACAGGAATATCTATTGTAGAAACTCAGCGCATTTATTCACACATTCTACAAGGCAGTACCCGTTTCAGGTACGCATGTCGTTTTACATTCCTTAACGGCACTTTGAAGGTTACTCGACCACCTGCAGTGTTTTCTGACCCATTTCACAGTGATTTACTTGATTGAGTTTTGAACACTTTATTAAACCTCTCTTTTTTTGTATTCCTTTATAAAACTAACCAACTGGGATATAAGGTTCAGGTCACCATTCTAGTACAACATGTGCACTTGCTACATTAATTGAAGAAATGTCAATGATATGAGATGTTCCTTACATTGTATATATTCTTCCTAACAGTTATTGAATCCCCTGAGGAAGGGCAAACAGCCCGAAATGCATTGGGCCAAATTACATTGATTTTTTTAAAAGATCTTTTTTGATGTGAATGCTACATCAGAACATGTACATAATAAAAAATTGAGGCAACAATAAGAAATAAACGACAAAGACAAATGAATTCAAAACAATAAAAACTTTATTGAAAAAACAACATACATTTTGTTTATGAAGTGTTTCTTGTAAAAATTAGCACAGGAGTGCACTTGGAGACGTTGCTCACGGATTGATCGACGCTTATGTATCACTGCTGTCTAGTATGCCATGCACTGCTACATACCTGTCTTTTGATCTCTATTTGACGCCCGTGAATTGAAAGGGAACTTTCAGTCTGACCCATATTTGTTCCACTCCTGTGTACACTGAGTATCCCGTGGCATCCAACTGTCACAGACAACGACGATGTCAATGTGGCATTTCAGGTTTTAGAGAAAAAAAATTCCTGTAGCTGCGCTGGCTGTATATGGTGTTGTTTGAGATAGGAGTACATTTCCTAACCATATGACGGACTTTGCATGCCCAGCCCATTCCATGTGCCCATTTTGAGGGCGGTCATATTAGATGTAGAGCGTAATCAATTAGAGAGCACATGTGCATGTAGACGTTGCAACAATTTAATGTGGTCGCAGTGTTGGCTACACAGGCACTAAATGTTTGTAAGTTTACCTTCTACAAATGTTAGATGGCAATGCAAACAGTTCCAAAAGCATAAGTGATTACAAAAGGGCTAATTTGCTACAGTCAATCATCTAAACATTGTACCAAGGCAACATTCACACAATGACAGAGGTGTGTGTGCTATGCACCACATGATGGACCAAGGATATGCAAGTGTCTTGATTGTTTCTTGTGAGGTCCCCAGCTGCCAGACAGTTGCAAATGGGCATACGCCGCACGATGCAACATCCCAGCCCGAAGATCCATACCAACATAGGGAAAACGTGTGGGAGCACAGCTTGGGAATGAGAGGGCCCTCATGGTCATCATAGAGTCAGTGATTGTGACACAGCCAAAATGCAATTATGTGGGAGTTCACAGAGATTGTGACACAAGACAGTTCAGGATAGGCATGCCATGACTGCTGGTCCCTGTAGTTACCAAGGGTGTGTCACCCAAGTGGCGCACAAGTGCAGCTCGTTAGGCAATGTAGCTGGACATTTGTGGAGTGACATTAGGCAGTTTGTGAGAGTATTGACATGCCTGTGGGCCTTTGGAGGAGTGATTGTGGCTGATCTGGTCCTTTTAGCTTATGGTAGAGCCAGGTGGTCCAGTTTAGATCGTGTGATGTCCGCTTTCGCC
This sequence comes from Lissotriton helveticus, assembly GCF_964261635.1. Taxonomy (NCBI): domain Eukaryota; kingdom Metazoa; phylum Chordata; class Amphibia; order Caudata; family Salamandridae; genus Lissotriton; species Lissotriton helveticus. The sequence goes on along the minus strand of NC_136068.1, from coordinate 1,963,031,536 downwards.
TTGAGTACCTTGCAACATTCAGTTTGCACTTGGCTCAAAGCCGGTCCTGCAGATTGTGACGGGTGAGATTGCCTCCACATTTTACCTGCATTGGGGAGGCGGGAGGATGCATTGTGCGACTCCTGTTGCGGATAAGTTGGCACAGTCTCAGTGTTTGCAGAGGCATAAGAGTCCATCCATTCTCTAGCCTGTTCTAGATTTAGAACAAAGTGAGTATTTCCCTTTGCTACTATACGTAGACATGCTGGCAACAGGATAGAGTACAGAAGCTTGTATTGCCTAACACATTTCTTGACAGCTATGAATGTGTATCTGTGTTTAGTGACCTGTGTCGTGTAGTCCTGGAGGAAAATTCAGAATGATTGATGACCTGAATGTCTTGTTGTTTATGGTTTCTTGCATTATGGCATCCCTGTCCCTGTAGTTGAGGATGCAGATCTAGAATGTAGGTGGCTTCAAACCTGTTGCCAATGGTCTTGTAGGCACCCTGTGCGCCCATTTCACTATGACGCAAGATGAGAGAGTGCCTTCAGGTAGCATCAAGTAGGGTCAAGTCTCAGTGAACACATCTGGATCTTTACCCTCCTGGCCTTCCGGCAGGCCCACAATGCGTACGTTGTTGCGTTGTGTCTGTCTTTCGGCATCCTCGACTCTGTCTTCCAGCAACTCAAAATGGGTGAGTAATTTAGTATATGTAGGTCCGCAGCTGCAACATGCAGGGAAATTTCAGCGATGTCAGCTTCTGTGGGAATGGTGCAATTTACCAGTTATGATGATCTGCACGTAGATGTGTGAGGTCTATAGCCGCCTTCACTATTTTGTTTATTGAGGAAGAGCATACTTGCTGTAGTGACTCACCCAGCTCTTCAAGTGCTACTAAAACTGCATCCTGCTTGCCAGAGCCATTATCCATTGTGGTTTGCATTGCCATCTTACTGGATTTGCACCTGAAGGACAGAGGGGAGGTCAGTGCACCTCTGGCACCCACCCTGACACGAGTGCCATGTGACATGGGCTGGGGTCTCAGCCACATGTTGCCTCCTGGCATGGACTAGGTGGGGCTTCGGATAGTGCACCCGTCGCAGATGAAGCAGCCACACCAGGGCAGCACCAATCAGCAGGGAGCGCAGGCTGAAGTTTAGTGCACCTGTAGATCTACATTACAGGCGTGACAACAGGTTGGGGGGTTGGTGGACAGTGTCCAGCTGGAGAGTGAGATGTTGTTTGCTAAAGCACAGCTCTGCGTGGTTCATTTGTGTGATTTATGTGATTTATGTGTGATTTGTGCTGCTTGCCTCAGTATCACAGGGGTGGAGGCCTTGCCTGCACTACGATGTCAGGATGAACATGCAACAGCTCTCGTCTATGGGCACAACACTGTGCTCCGAATCTGCAATGCGAGTAGGGTTGGCTGGCAAAATGTCCATTACATAGTCACTCGTTGTGTGGTTGCAGTGTGGCACAGGTACTGAGCGTCTGTTGACACACCTATCAGTGTTTCTCAGGCATTGAGTCCTCCCCGTCACACCTGTGTGCCCACGCCAAAGGCACAGCAGTTGGTGAGTGCTGGGACATGGCCGCAGTCATAGCTAGTCCACACAGCAGAGGGGAGCAGAGTGGGTGGAAGTGGGGCTATGCAGAGACTTGGTTATGCGGATGGAACAGCAGAGGCACCACCCCAGGGTACAGGATCACAACAAACATTCAGTCGTCTGCCTACGCTGACCACCAGATCCACAGTGCCCAGGATCAGACAGTCTAAGGTCAGGAGAGGTAAGGGGTGGGTGGGGTGCGCGGAAGGCCCTCAGGGATGTCCAGATGCACTGTGACTCATCGTGACTCGCCACCAGTTTATCCTAAGTCTGTGTCCCCACTTTCACCAAGTACACGTTTTGCAGCAGGACTCTTGGAGGACGCCATAGTCCATCTAGGGCTTTCTTTCACAAATCTGGGAGCATAGTGGTCCATCACAGGATGTAGTGTGTGACCCTCCGGGTCATCCTCCCGGGATCAGGCGTCAGTGCGCAGGACCACGCAGGAACAAAAAGGGTTGGCGTCAGGTTCCAAGTTGCTACAATGGTCCAGTCCGGTGGATCAGATGTCCACGGCACAGTTTGCAATCCCCTGTGTATTGGGGCCCTAGCCTTCCTACCAGTGGCACCGTAATGGTAACTGCACCACTTGCCACAGCCTAGGGGGCAGAGCTCATCGGTGGCCTCACATAGCCAGCGACTCAGATATGTTATGAGAGCAGTCTGCGGTTCAGGTTTGCCTGGCTCAGCGGTGCGATGAGCAGGCCTTGATTTTCCTTTAAATTTGGTTCAGGGCTGCAGCAGGTGTGTAGTTTTGCCACCACTCACCAAGATGTGAAGCAGGTCAGCATACAACGAATGAATGTGCCCTTAGAAAGGAAGTTCCCGGCAGCGCTGTACCCAAGCATGTCTGCACTATTTGCTGGCTTAGCCACCACACATGTCACACCATGTTGGGATTGCTCAAAAGTGGGCCATCAGTAATTAATTTCTCTTGTTACATGTGCTAATCACCCATGGGGGACACATGACATAGGGCTATCACTTTCTGTACACTTCCAGGTGTGTGTGTACCTGCATGTGTATTTTCAGATGTTGTTGTTACGTAGTGGTTCATATGCAATGGGAGATGTGTCTCACTGGCAGCTATGAATGAGCCAGGTGTCAGTGTGTATCCTCATATAGTTGTGTGTCCAGCTGTAGGAGGTGTCTTCACCCATGCATGGTGCCCTTTTGGAGATGTTGTTGTTTTCCGTGTGTCGGTGGTAGTGGTGGTCCATTGGTTTTGGCAAGTAGCTGGTCAATATAGTTATGGTAGACCTTATTGTTCTGTATGTGGTACTGGCTTCCATGCTGATGTCTTCTGACAGACAGATAAATGTTGTAATCCCAATAGATGCACCATTTCCCTTTTTTCTCCAATATGTAAATGTAAATGTAAATGTAAATGTATTTCGATTTATATAGCGCACGAATCACCCAGGGGTCTCAAGGCGCTTGCTTAGGGAACCCGTCCTGGTATTCCCCTGTGAGATACCCCCGCAGGGTATTCACAACGTGAAAGCCAGGCATCCCGCCGCGAGGGGCCGTAGTGGAGATTAAGCAAGCTATTGCCCAGAGTCGCAGAGTGTGACCCCGTGAGTCGAGTAGGCACCGGAGCGAGAATTGTCAAGTCCGTGGAATTTTTTAGACCGAGACCCGCCGAGGCGGGGAATCGAACCCTGGTCCACGGCTGATCTCAGCTTCCGGGTCTGCCGCCTCTAACCACTGAGCCACGCTTCTCCACAATATGTCCCCTATATTTCATAATGCCCAACATTTAACGCCCCATTTCAATATTTGCCCACCAACTTGACACCCAAATTTCATACTGTGCCACATTTCATGCACAATTTCCATCTTTGCCCCCAACTTATGCCCAAATTTCATAATGTTTCAAAATTTCACACCCCATTTCCATATTTGAACCCCAATATGATGGCCAAATGTCATATGGTGTCACATGTCACGCCATATTTCCATATTTCCAGACATTACATGCCCTCTTTCTAGCTCTTACCCGATTCTACACATACATCTTCGGGGCATATGTTCGAGAACCTCATTAACATTATGGCCATCTGTGCAGATGTTAATTGCCAATAATTCAGCGACAATGGGCTTGCTACTGTGCATGATATATTTGTAATACAAGCCCAGGTTAGATATCCTGCACATCTAATGCAGGCTTCTATAGGATTTGTGGAGTGGTGTGGCTCACTGGTTAGAGGCGGCAGACCCGGAAGTAGAGGAAGGCCCTGGACCAGGGTTCAATTCCTGACGCGGTAGGGTCGTGGACCAGGGTCAGCGGATTTGATAATTCTCACCTCGGTGCCTACTCTAACCAGGGATCACACTCGGCAACTCTGGGCATCAGCTTGCCTCATCTTCACAACGGCCCCCCACATACGCCGGGGATGCCTGGTTTCACCTTGGAGATACCCAGCAGGGACCATCTCACAGGGAAAGCCAGGACGGGTTCCCCAGCGGTCTACAGCACGGAGATACCCCATGTGGGGTGATTCAGGCGCTTTACAAGACACCATTACAATACATTTGTAACATGCAGATTAGCAAGCCCATAATTGCATGTTTTTGGACAGTTTCCTACCGCTAAGACAGACATATTTTTGTCAAGGGTCTGGATAATATGCACCTTGTATATTGGAACGTTGCATGCACTATTGGCATCCTTTACACCATTTCACACACTCCTTTATTAGAAATTTCACACTACGTACACCCTCCAATATACCTTGAATTGGGCAATGTGAACAGATTCTAAATGTCATCCTCGTCACAAACAACACCCTAGTTTGCTTGTATTAAACTCAGGGGACACCACCTTTTTACATTGTCTAGCCTACGTTGCACCAAGAAGACTATAGTGTCATACATTTGACACACTGCAAAGCATATCTGTACTTTAGACACATTCCCAACATCAATGGAGTGGTGTTTTGTCTTACCACATGTTGAGCCACGTAACGGTTTCATGAGTAGAGTGCCCATGGCAGACAGTGACACGTGGACATGGTATGAGTTTCTAACATTTTATTTGACACACACCACGTGTGTAGTCATTTTGCTCTGACATGCATCCGAGGGGGACCGTCACAATGTGACAGACTCAGTCAAAGAAATTGTTTATGATTCTGTTCCTTTGTGCAAGTCCTGCTGCATTTGCTGTGTGGTGTACAGCACCAGCCTCTTCTTCGTCCTCATCTTCATCTGGTGGTTCTGGCACTTGTATCCATGGGGCTTTTGTACGCACACATATGTTGTGCAACACACAACATGCCATTTCAGGGCTGTACAGCAGGCTGCCACCTGTAATGTCCAAGCAATGAAAACGTGACTTTAACACGCCGAATGTGCTCTCCACAATGGACCTTGTGCTTCTGTGTGCCGCATTATACTGCCTCTGGCCTTGGGTGATGGGGTTTCGTAGGGGTGTCATCATCTATGGTCTGAGTGCATATCCTTGCTCCCCTGTGACATATGAGAGAAAGAGGAATAAGTCATTGGTTGTGCTGGATGTGTTGTTGATGTAGATTGATTTGTGTGTTGAGATTTATGTGATGTTGTTTCTCAGGTTGGCCATGTGTTGCAGCAGAATGCTTTAGTGCATGTTTGCAAAATATATTGGCTCTCTGCTGTTACTGCCTCCACCACCCAACATCTATTTGTTGCGCGGTGCAGTTGCATGAGTGGCTCTTCTCCCATCTGCCACTGACACTGATCCACCATGCGCACTGTAATTACTCTTTGCAATGTAGGATACAGTAGAAGACACAACACACAGATGACATTCTCTGCTGCTGCAGCTGGACAGCCAGCAGCAATGCACAACACATGATGTTTCATGTCATGAGCTGGCCCAATACAGCAATTAGCTACACCTTGCATGCATGGACCATTGTGGGCTTCTTTGCTTCACCAACACCATCGACTTCAGCAGATGCAACACCATCTACTCCCTGTACTGATTGATCCTTCCTGACTTAGACTCCAACTCACATGCCATGACTGCTCATCATACATTGTCCATGTTGATATGTTGTCTAACATTAGGCTCTCCAGGGTTGTCACCACACTGAGCCACAATGCAGGGCACACCTTAGAATTCTCGTTATGGACAGGTCGGGCCAGCATGTTGGCACCTGTCCGCACCCAGCCAGGACCAGGACCCTAATTCCTGCCTGTCGTACTGATAGAGCGTGCAGGTCACCCAACCAACAATTTTACCATATACGTATCGGGCCCATAAACTTCAATCTATCATATACATTAATCAGGTGACCTTACACTCTACTACCAGTAACCCTGATTCCTTCCTATTTATTTCTACTGTACCCGACTTACCAATCCACTGTTACGGGTACCTATGACCACAACGGATCAGGGAGCTAGCTGTAAAAGAAAGGCAAGCAACAAAATACCAACTTGTATATTTCTTTGTATTCATCAAATAACCACAAACTCGAAAAGTTTTAAAAGCTTTATCTAGATTTCAGATTCAGCAAGCATACAGTTTACGACCAATAGGCAATCAATGATCAAGATAATAAAAAGCACATAACCATATATAAAGTAAATCAGGGCAACCATTTATGAGTCTAATGTGAGGTAAGAACAGGGAATATGCTAAGCAGATTTCAGGATTGGAACTCAAGAATGGATAACTATAGATGGGCAAACTCAAAGAGCATACATTGAATATCACTACTGAGATAATGCTTCAAAAGCTTTGGTGAGAAATTTGTGAATCCTATACATCTATAGGAAGGGTAAAAATGGAACACGCTATAGTTCTAGAAACCTTACTTCAATCAACTTAGAAAGGGAAAATTATAAACCACATCTATATTTCAAAAACGGTATGAAGAGTTGTGCTTAAAGGAAGGGTAACATAGGAACATGCTAAGAAAAATAATGTATGACTTTTTATATAGTAGATTGCGAAAAGCATGGAAAATTGACATATGCAAAGATATGTCTTTATTGAAGCAAAGACAGAAAAATAGAAGGTGCAGTATCGAGTTTCAGCACTATATTTACCTAGACTGGTGTGAAGACCAACCCTGGCCACGGGTCAGTTAAAGAAAGGATAAACCCCAAGGAAGGACAGCAGATGCAGAATGGACACCCCAGGACAGGACAGGAAACCCAGATTAGAATCAGGACAGGACCACCAAGGAACGACCAGCACCCGCAGTTCGGAAGCAACGCCTGCGCTCCACCCTCTCTGCAGCTATCAGTCAGAACCCCGATTGGGTTAGCGAATTCCCCAGCAAAGTGCTCCGCCAGCACTTAAGGTTTAGTAAAACCTCTTGAGTCTATGGTATATTTCGGGCAGAGTGCTCCGCAGCGCTCTGTATCAGTCACCTATTGAGTGCGTTGGGTCAGTGACAGGTCAGCTATTCGGACAAGTCGGACAAATTCTCTAGCTAAACTTAGGCTAGTTATACTGTTTGTGGGTCAGTGTACCACCCCCCAAATGTTGCAAGTGTCAGAATCCCCAATTTCGATTGGTCCCCAAGTAGGATAGGTCAACACACCAATCATGTCTCACTTCTACAAGCTCACATTTACATACTCTGGAACCGCCTATTTGAATTTGGGGTTCCCATGAGATATTCTACAGAATACAATGGAAAAATTACATTTGTATCATTTGCAGTACAGTTCGACTCTATCCTGCTGGGTCGCAGGTCACTTTCTCAGGAGCATCTTGACTGTGGCTGCCAGCTGGCTGAGTTCCACTGTTCAAGGTTGCCTTCTCTCTGCCAGGGTGACATGCGCAGTAGAGACTTTCAAGATGGCTCGAGAATCCCTCAGACCCCCAATATCGCGATACAGGAAAAGTAAGCGAAAACAAATTAAAACATAGAAATAAATGAATACACTGTATACCATGAATAGCTACTCTATACCCCTTTACTTAAAATATACTATGGCGTGAAGGATTAGTGCAGACAGACAATAACATGAAAACATCAGCGCAAGCTTCACCATGTGAGGACACAGACGGCCATTTTAAAAGCAAGTACGCAAGCGCAAAGTTTCCCACCAGAACTGCAAGTACGTCACGTCACGTGAGTGTGACTAACGCATGCGCAGAAAGAAACCCCGCCAAGCAGCGGCCATTTTAGATACAAACGTTATTGAGTTAGTAAACACATAGGCAAGCGTCTCTAGGACACCCACATGTCAGAATAAAGGGAAATTAGTAAGACAAACGGGTTGAATTACATTGTTATAAGTTATTCGAGGTTCTTGAATCCAAGCAAGTCGCGTAATATGCGAAATCTTGCTCCATCAGTACACCCCATCAAAGCACACAACTGGGTAGAGACTAGACCTTGGCAAAGCACTACGCTACGCTCGAGAAGTTTGCGAAGTTTGCGCAACTTCGCACTACGCAAACTGCACGTAGCACAGTGAGAACACGCGTAGTGTAGCGTTACAAAGTGCAGTGGTCATTTTTGCTTGCTTGCGGTCCCCAACGTCAAGTCAACGTCAAGCAAGAAAAATGACATCCTCGCAAGGCTTTTTCCTTGTTCGTGATCAGCAACATCAAGTTGCCGATCGCGAGCATGGAAAATGAACCTCCTGACTAGATTCTCAACGCGGGGAGGTCAGGTTTCTCATTGCAAGTGGTCGCGCATGCTCGCGACCGCTCGCGATGAGAAACTATCAGTCCGCGTTGAGAAAGCTGCAGCTCGAGTAAAAATCTACTCAAGCGGCAGAAAAGTACAGCTCGCACTGTGCAAGATGCCGTTTTCGATGATTGCACAGAGCCGGATGCTTGTCTGCACTGTGCAATCATTGAAAATGACATCTCACACAGTCCGAACATGCTACTACGCAGTGCGCGTAGTGCTACGCGTAGCTCGCGTAGTGCAAAGTGCACTTTGCGTAGCTACGCGTAACGCTACTTTGTGAACTACGCCCACCTCTAGTAGAGACCTGTTCTACCTCCAGCTGAATAGTCGGTCCATTACCTAACATGAATCTGTAGACCACAACATACTTAAGGGACAAAAGCCCAAATGAGATGCTCATTACCGAGACGTTGCTTGTTGATAATTCCAACCCTGACATCCTTGATGCTGTACCCGAAGGCTATGGGATCACAAGAAAGGATCAGGTGGAACATGGAAGGGGTGTTCTAGCAATTACTTTATCAAAAATGTCATTGTGGCTATTACAGCCATAAAAGCACATTTAAATGTACAACACATTAAAATCCAAAAAGCATAAAATCAAGAATATCAAATGCACTGGATAATAATCATAGGAATATAGGATCACGCATTGGGCAGTAGAGATATATAAAAAATATCATCATTACGGGAATTTAAGGCATTAAAACATGAATTAAAAATATAATTTAAACTAAAAAATATTTAAAAAGACAATTCACGTCCAATATTTTTACAAAGCCCAAGATCGAAATAGCAGCGAGTTAGCAGGTATTACTATTTCTCACATAATTTAAACAGCAAATACATACACCTAATAATTACAAAGTACATATCACAAAAGTGACAAGTAGAAGCTGGTATTACATGGATACTAAAACTTGGGGCCAGATGTAGGTCACTAAATACCGGTCGGTACCGGCCGATTTCGGCCGTTACCGACCGGTATTTGCAAATGGAGATGTAGGGGCCTTCAAATTTACCGATTTGGTAAATTTACCGATTCGGTAAAATACCGAATCTGTAAATTTACCGAATCGGTAAATCCAGATGTAGGTGGCACTTTAAACAGTACCACAGGCCCTTACCGATTCATTATTTACCACCAAATACTATTTGGTGGTAAATAACGAATACCTGTGTACATGCACATCTGTGCATGTACACCTGTGCCATGTGGCACACATACATGCCCTAAGGGCATGTATGTGTGTTACATGGCACACAAGCCAAAATCAGGGGTGCACAGGGTGTCAAAGTGAAGCCCTGTTCCCCTTGACAATTTGGTATTTTTACCTAATCGGTATTTGATTCCTATCGGTAATAGGAATCAATGGCAATTACCGAATCGGTAAATACCGATTCGGTAATTACCGAATCCTACCGATTCGGTAAAAAATACAGAATTTTTAGCTACATCTCATTTACCGAATCTAGAATACCGAATGGGTAAAATTCGGTATTCTAGAGTCGGTAAATGAGATTTACCTACATCTGGCCCTAATTTACTAAATACCTCCGTTTGCCCCACATAGCAAAGAGAAATTTCGAAATTGCAACAACATAAACCGGGTTAGTATCTGATTTTAGGATCCTATAAAATTCTATGTAATTCCTAATACCTAGGTTTCTGCAGAGTTGAATAACCCACTTAAGCTTAGCCTGCTTGTAAGCCTCGCATAAGAACAACACATGGATTACTGTTTCTTCCTCCACTAGGCATCCAGGGCATAGGCAAGGGGTGGCGCCCATCCACTTATTCGTTATCACATAAAGCGGGAGCGTCCCATATCTAAATTGCTAAAACTGTTTCCTAGCCAATGGCAGTTGTATTGAATCCAACACCAGCTCAAATGTATAATGGGACTTCAAATCCAGACCCATAGGTTAAACTAGAGGGGTTAGCTGTCAGTAAAATTCTTGTCAATGTGTACTCTTTCAAAGCACTAGCTAGAGATTTCTTTGTTGTAGCTATGCAGGATTCCTCAGCTGTGGTGAATAAATCCTCCCTCCCTATTGCACAAAAGGTATCCCTGACAAAGGACAACCAGAGTATACTACCAGCCCCCATAATTAACATTATCACTTTTAATTCCTCCCTATAGTGGGCCAACTTTGGGGTACTCCATAGCCGACACCAATATAGCAATAGGCGTGAGGAGATAAGGTCCGCAGTTCGGAGGATATCCAAATCCATCCTTAGTGGTACAAGAGGTGTATTTTTAGGCAGACTCAGAATCTGTCTTAAAATGTATTTTCTGTCATAGTAAGGGGGTTCGATACACTATGGCCTCACAGTCCTGCCCCATAAACAGTTGCTCCTCTAGCTTGGGCTTTGTAGATTTCTAACGGCGGACCTATAACCTGTGACGCACAACTCTTATGTACTTTTAAAATCCCCCAATAGTCCGGGTGAGCTTCTGGTTAGCTTTATTGATTTGGGGTCCCCACCCCATTTTATCATTTATAGTGAGGCCCAAATAGTCAAATATAGGGACCCTTTCCAATCGTCTATAATCCATTCTTGGATGCGGACAATTTATAGAGTTGGCATTGAAGACCATATATTTTGTCTTCTCAGGGGCATATTTACAATAACTGGCACATCCCTGCAAATCAGCAGGGATGCGCCAGTTATTGTGCGCCACAGCTCCAGCCATCATGGATGCGCCGCGTTTACAATGCGGCGCACCATGGTGCAAAAACGGCACAGATGCGTCATGCATCTGTGCCGTAAAAGTGACGCATTGCTGGAGTTGCGTCGCAGCTCCAGCAATGCTCTGAGGGCCCTGTCTAGTTAATGCTGCGTCAATCCTTATGCCTGCTTCAGGCAGGCGTAGGGTTTTGACGCAGCATGGGCCTAAAAGTGACTGAGTGAAATCTTGTAGATTTCACTCAGCCACTTTTAGGAGGCGTTCCTGCACCGGAACGCCCCTGCTTGCACAGGAACGCCTACATGTGGCGCAGGGCATTACATCGTGACGCATCTCCCAGATGCGTCACGTTGTAAGTACCCCCGCACCATGGAGCAGGACTTGCGCCACCGCTGCGTCACAAAAGTGATGCAACGGCGGCATAAATGAGGCGCAAGGGTCTTGTAAATCTGCCCCTTAATGTTTACCATCAAATTCCTTTTAATGCAAAACTGGCTAAATTCTTTCAGCACACGCTGCATCCCCACAGGTGATTTCGAGAGGAGCAGGGTATCCTCTGCAAACATTAATGCAGGAAATTTACGGTGCGCTAATTTTGGAAAGTCGATGTCCTTAACGGCAAGTAAATCTTTAATTAACCCGTTGACAAAGAGGGGGAGAAGATGGTTGGTGCAAGCACACAGCCCTGCCTCACCCCCTTCCAAACGGGGAAGGGAGTCCTTAATTTTCCGCTCTTGCCGAACCTTCCTCTAGCAAATGTTCCCTCATGGAGGTGTTTAAGCTGGTAACAAAGATATGGTAGAACACCCATGTCCTGCATGATACCCCACAGCTGGTCACGGTCCACCATATCGAACGCTGATTTAAGGTCCACGAAGATGAGGTACAGGCTCCCACCCTTCAGAACTACATGCTTCCAATAAACCAGTTGTACCCTAAACAACTGATCAATAGTAGATGTTTTACATCTAAAGCCAGCTTGCAGGGGGTTAACACATTAGGGTCCTCCATCTATTCCTGGAGTCTTCCCAGTAACACTCTTGCAAAAACTTGTTTGCGTTACGTCAATAAGGCTAATTGGCCTATAATTTGCAGGTTCAATGGGGGACCCTTTTTTTTATAAATAGGGATTATCTCTGCACCAGTCCACGTCGGAGGCGCTGGCGAGCCATGAAGAATTGCATTAAATAATGTTAAAAGGTATGGAGCCCACACTACTTGTTCGCTTCTATACTGATCCCCAGGGATTCTATCCAGCCCCGGCGCTTTATTTGGTAATAACTTGGCTAGGGCAGATAATACCTCAACCATAGTACAAGGGGGTATATCCCATAGAGGGTCAGGGGATAAACAACACAACTTAATCTCACTGACACTCGATCCGTTCAATGGGCTTGAATATAAATCCCTAAAATAAAGGCGCCAGGCTTCCTCGCCAATATTAGGCTCTGTGGTAGTCCTACCCTCAGCTTTTCCAGTATGGACTAAATTCCAAAAGCCTCTAATATCCTTTGAATCAAAAGCATTCTTAATGGCCTGCTATCTATCAAATTCCCATTATGATTTTACTTGTAAAATAGTTTTTTTTAAAAGATACCCTAGCTTCCCTTGTGCGCATGCTATTACCCCCCTTAAGACAAGACAGCAGGGCTCTCTTAGCATCCCTGCACTTCCTATTATACCAGGGTTTTTATCACCACAGTGATTACTCTTAACAGACTTACTAATGTAAAAAAAATCCCCCAGGATTGTAGCCATGTCTTGGTGGATTTTCCCTATGTCATCACTAGGTTCTAAATTGGCACTATTCCCGGTAATGAGCTTTCCTTTTCTAGGAGGGGGATAATACTATTGTATAAATCTGACATTATTTCCACTGATTGGATTATTGTACCCCAGCGAATACTTCTCCCACCTTCGGCCATGACTAGATTATCTGATTGACAGTTATCAGGGCCTTGTTCTATTTCTACTAAGTGGAAGTCCAGCAATACGACCAAAGCATTATGGTAACTTTCTTCGCACAAATTAACGCAAAACTTCACGACGTTATGCCAGATTTCCACACTTAGTAGGATATAATTGATAATTGATGCCTGGCCCGATCTATCAAAGGTGGAGTACCCAGGATTATCATCTGGAGACTGACCATTACAAGCCCTCAAGGAGTAAGTTAGGGTAAGAGAGGTCAGTTGCAAAACAAGGGTAAACAGCCATGACAACGCGGGCTTTACCCCTCGCTGCCATTACGACGCTGCCATCACAATGCAAGTCGTTACAACGACTTGCGCTGGAGGGCGCTCTTGGTAAAGGAATAGTTTTATTTTCTATTCCAACACCTTCCCTACTGTTATGTGGCTGGAGTTGGAATAGAAAATTAAACTATTCCACAATCCAGCGCCTACAGCGCAAGTCGTTGTAACGACTTGCTTTCTAATGGATGCGTCGTAATGGCAGCGCGGGGTAAAGACCGCGTTGTCATGACATACATCCCAAAACAAGTGGGGTCCGCCCCTTTATAGGATATGCGTTAGACGCGGGGATTAGCCATGCTGAATCCTCATCACCAGTAATAGGTGTTATTAAACCGTTGAGAGGTTCGAAATGGCAATTAAAATCCCCGCCAATTATAAAATACGCTTTCCCTGAGAGTGTAATAAGGAGACTAGACAAACAATCTGTACTCGGGGATGTACCACCATACTGTACTGGCCGAGAGAAGACATTAATAATCGCTAACTTTGGGAGATTTATGTGGGTCAGAAGAATACATAGCATATCCGGTGAATGGGTTTCTATTCTCTTCACTGTGCATCCAAGATGGTTCCCCACCCATATACATAAACCCCCCGAGGGTCTCGCACTGAGACCCTTGACTGCTGCCTCACAGTACGCTGCGAAGCCTACTCTATAGGGTGAACTTAATGCCCAGGTTTCTTGAAATAGGCAGATCTCATGAGAGTCTATAAACTCACCCCAGTCGGGCAGGTCTAGTTTCACCACAAGTCCTGCAACATTCCATGACAAGATCCTAGGGCCATTTGTTCTTACTTCCAACCCACTCTCAACAATTACCTCTGAACCATGGCTAACTCTAGCTTCAGTAGTCTCTTGGTTAGTGTTGACAACAACTAGCTTTTGGGGGTCAAATCCAACCTCACAAAGTACAGAATTATTTTTAATAGCATCTGTAGATTTGCCCATCTCCTTACCCACCCTGTCTATAGAAACTTTACCAGTTTCAATAATCCCCAGTGCATCACTCAATACAGGATTTTGTTGTGTTACCCAGGCCCCCAAGCACAAAGTATTAACGCACCGTCGTTTAGCCAATGTCAGCGGGAAGTGGTCACTTGGGGTCAGTCAATCCCACCAAATCTAACACACTGAATCTATTACTAAGTGGGACACAAGGTGCGAAGGCAATATTGTCCATCCCTTCTCTATTACTAACAATGCCGGTTTGGACACCCCTGACCCTGTCCTTTCCCTGATATCCAAGTTTCATCACATAGTTTGGAGGGGAATTGTGGGAGGGCAGGCCGGATATGTAGACGCGGAGGCTTTATGTACTCTCTGGCAGTGGTTGTTTTATTATCAGGTTGTACAGTTTGTGATGGAAGGGTGGTAAATAAAGGGGTTTTCTCTTCTTCTGAGTCATCCAAAGACGATGCTGAAATGGTCTTGGTGTCTCCCGGTAAAGGGCCAGGGGCCGTGGATGGGGACTTCACTTCCTCCGTGGTGGTGTTAGGAACCTGAGGCTCTGAAAGGAGAAAGAAAAATGGGGTCGTCAGGAATCTATTCTCGACCTATACTACACTACCGTCACCAACACCCGGTGTTTTAAAGAACTTGATTGTAGGTGGCCGGATGATAAGGAGTTTGTGATAACGGGGTGGGGGGGTTCTTGGTTACGGGTGACAGTGTAAGGGTTCAGAAAGGCAGTGGAAGGTTTCAGAGTAATGTGCCCAGAGAAGGTGTAGCCAAAAAGGGGTAAAAAACACGAAGCACCCGATCCTCACCCTCCAGCCTCCTCCCTCCCTCATTACAGCCTTTCCCGACTACCCGTGAAGTGGTGTGACTCACCGGCCCCGCCGCAACTCTCCGGAGTTGCGGCCGCTCCTCAGCCTCCTCCAGTGGATGCCAACAATCTTCGGTCCAGTGGTCGTCTTCGTCTTATTCGCTTTTGTCTTTGTCTTCGCGTTCCCGTCTCTCCAGGTCGGTAGGTCATTCCGTGTTCGGCCCCTCCCCTCGGGTTCCGCTTCCGCAGGACAGCGCCTCTCCTTCATTGGTGGTCCCATCTTTCAAGGAGTTTGTGCCTCTGCTTCCGGGGTTGACTCCTCCCTCACTGGCTTCTGTGCTGTTCTGTGGATAAAGACGAGATGTGGGTGGAAGTCCTTCGTGGTAAACGATTGGGTGGAGGGTTTCCCTATCGTGTCCCTTCTTGATCCGGAAGGACTCTGGCTCCTGTAGTGCTGTTCCGGTATCGGGGCCCGACCTCTCACATTCCCTTCCCCTTGCTGTCTTACTACATGGGGTTTTGTCTTGGGGATATCTTGATAGTAAGTCCACGTTTCCTTGTTCTGTCCCTTTCCTATGTAGAGTGTGGAATCTATATGGTTGCAACGCTAGGAACCACCTAAACCTGTTCATTGTTCCCTTTGTTTCGGTCTAGCCATTCCAAAGGGGCATGGTCCGTGAAAAGCGTGAACTCCCTTCCTTCCAGATAGTATTTTAAAGTCTCAATAGCCCATTTGATCGCTAGTGCTTCCTTTTCAATGACTGCATAGTTCCGTTCTTTTGGAAATAGTTATATACTGATATACAGAATAGGCTTTTCCTCACCCTGTTTTGTGACCTGTGATTGTACGGCCCCTAACCCTTGATCAGAAGCGTCGGTTTGGAGGAGTAAGGGGAGGGAGAAGCCAGGACTGATCAATACTGTATCTGATGTTAAAGATTGTTTCAGTGACTGAAAAGCTTGTAACACCTCTAGGGAGGGTTGTTTTAACCTTGCTTGAGTATTCACGTTTTTCTGCAATAAATTAGTGAGAGGGGCTGCTGTTTGGGAAAAATTGTGAATAAATCTTCGGTAGTAACCAAGTAATCCCAAAAAAGCACGGAGATCTTTCTTCATTTTGGGTAATGGTAATTGAGAGATGGCGGATAGTTTAGAATCTTGGAGTCCAATGACTCCCTCCCCTAATAAATAACCAAAGTATTTCACTGTTTATGCTGCTAAGCGGCTTTTGGCCAGATTTATTTTAAGACCCTGTTTTCCTAGAGCGGAAACGACTGCCGTTAGATGATCCATGTGTTGGTTCCAATCCTCACTGTAGATGATGCTATCATCTATATAGGCACCAGCGTATTTTTCATGGGGACGTAGGATGTTATTCATGGCCCTTTGAAACGTAGCCGGGGCCCCATGTAACCCAAAGGGCAATACCTTGAATTGGTATAGCCCATCTGGGGTGGAGAAAGCTCTTTTCTCTTTGTCTTGTTCTCTTAAGGGTATCTGCCAGTACCATTTACAAAGGTCTAGTGTGCTGATGTATTTGGCTTTTCCTATTCTTTCCACCATTTCGTCCACTCTAGGGAGAGGGTAAGTATCGAATTCTGAGATCTTATTAACTTCACGGAAATCGATACAAAAACGCACCGAGCCGTCCGGTTTCAGTACGAGGACTATTGGCAAATTCCATTGCCTAATGGAGTGTTCTATGATGTTCATTTGGAGCATTTTGTCTACTTCTTTTCTAATGGTCTTCCTACGAGCTTTGGGTATTCTGTATGGTCTGAGTCGTACCCTTTTACCATGGATGGTTTTAATAGAATGCTCTATCATAGATGTCAGACCTGGCGTTACAGAAAAGATATGGCTAAGAGGCATAAGAACTTCACATAGATTCTGCTTCAATGGGTGGGATAGTGCTGGATCGATACACTGTATGAATAGGGGCTGGGCTGTCTCTCCCTTAGCAACAAGTGTCGGTATTGGTCCCTCCCACTTTTTTAGTAAATTAATGTGATAGATTTGTGAGATACCTCGGGCTTGGTCGGTCATGATCTGATAGGTAACAGGAGTTACTTTTTCGGTTACAACATATGGGCCCTGCCATTGCCCTAACAGCTTATGGTCCAAAGAGGCCATCATAAGTAGAACAGGATCACCTACTGCCAAGGTTCTTTCTTTGGCTTTTCTATCATATTGGGCTTTTTGGGCTGTTTGTGCTTCTTCTAGATTGGCCCGGACTATGGCTCGGAATTGACCTAAATGTGTTTTGAGATTGGACACGTACTCTACTAGTGGTCTGGTATTATCGGGTTCAGTCTCCCATTTCTCCTGAGCCATCTCTAATAATGTTCTAGGCTGATGTCCGAACAACAGTCCGAATGGGGAGTACCTCGTGCTCTTCTGTACTTTACACCTTATGGCGAACAGGGCCAGAGGCAACATGTCCTCCCATATCCTGGTTTCTAACGCTAAGAGCTTCTTAAGGGTGGTTTTTAAGGTATCATTATACCGCTCCACCACCCATCTGTTTGTGGGTGGTAAGCGGCAGTTTTGAGTTGCTTTATACCCAGCTGCGCACATACCTGTCTCATAACCTTGGAAATAAAGGGGGTCCGCTGGTCGATTAGGATTTCTTTTGGGAATCCTACCCTGAAAACACTGTGATCATTGCCTTGGCTATGTTGGTGGTATCAGGACGGCGTAGGGCTACTGCCTCTGGATATCTAGTACACGTATCTCCATCTACTGCGTGAGGGTAACAAGGGACCTATGATGTCCATCCATACTCTACTGAATGGTTTTTCTATGATAGGCAGCGGATGAAGGGGTACAGGAGGGGGTCGGTACCTGCTGTTTTTCTGGCAGACAGGACATTCTTTGCAATACCTCTTTATCTGCTGATATATCCCTGGCCAATAGAACCTTTCCGTTATTTGTTTCTCAGTCTTCTCAGGTCCAAAATGGCCTCCTAATAGGTAGCTATGTGCTAAGAACAATACTTTCTCTCTAAAGGGGGTTGGTATTAGCAACTGAGGTGTCTGAGTGGGACTCCCTTTCCGATACAATAACCCGTTCTTGGTATAAAAATAAGGACCTACATGTAGGGGATCTTCCTGGTCTAGGGCAACTCTCCATGCCTCTTACAGTATGGGGTCTTCTTGTTGAGCGGCCCGAAAGTGCCTATCGGGTTCCCAGGGGTTGTCTTCAGCCACAACAGGCATCACCGTAGGGATTTTTCCTTTTTTGGCTCTTCTCTGTTTTCTGCTTTTCCTGGGTTTGGAGGATGGCCATTCCTGTTTTTCTTCCCCTGAAAATGGTGCTGAGGTCCACCAGTCGTCTACCTTCTGGGATCCCTGGTTTAGCATTTGTGGTAGTTTTGGGTAATCGCTTCCCAGAATGACTTGCTCTGGGAGGTTAGGTATAAGGCCCACCTTTAGTGAGGTGCCTGGATCATTAGGATGTTGTATCTGAACGTTAGTGGTAGGATATTGCTTAGTATCGACATGGACATACCGAATAGCCACAACCCCATCTATAGGTCAGATCCAAGGTTCCAGGTCTTGGGGTCTAATGACACTTTGTCTACATCCTGTAATTGCTAGAGCCAGTGTAGGTTGTCCATTAACAGTCACCTTGCAATGATAGGGGGGGGGTCTCTGTTCAGCCGAGGAACAATAGTAGTTTTGAGCCATCCCAATTTCCATGGGCTCCTCCTTCTGGGGGCAGAAACGTGCAATATGACCCCTTCCTCCACAATGAAAACACTGCGGCCTAGGAGGCGGTGTTCTTAGTAAGGGTATTCCCGGGGGTCCTGGTACTATAAGGATAGGTTCTGGTTTCTTGGGTAGGGGGGCCTCGGTGGTCTATGTACTCCAGAACTACTAGCTTTTCACGAGCCATCATATTTTCCCTTCTGTATTTCATGAGCACGGCTATATGCGCTTGCAATTTCTATAGCCGTCTCCAGCGTGAGATTAGCTTGTTGTCGTACCCATCTCTATATGGGTGGATGAAGGGAAGCCAAGTATTGTTCCAGGTATATCTTGGACATAATCCCATCTTTATCAGTAGTGGCCGGCTTCAACCATCTATCAGTCATGTCTTTTACCCTAAAATACAGGGATCGAGTTGTTTCCTGTGGACCCTCCTTTATCTGGCGGAGTATTATCCAGTAGGATTCATCATCGACTCCTAGTCTTTCCATTATGCACTGTTTGATGTCTGCATATGGTACTACCCCTTGTACGGTAGCAGCCTGATATCTCTGTAAAACCATGGAAGGAAGCGAAGTGGGCCCTCGTTGGTGTCCCAGTGCTTCTGTGAGTTTGTCCATTGTGGTACCATGGGCCTGTCCTTGGCCCTCCAATACCTTCTGTATTTTGCTCCGGTCTTCTTCTACTACACTAAGGAATCTTTCCATGATTTTGCCCAGGTGCTCCTGATTTTCTGCCATCTTCGCTAAGGCGGCCTCCATGTCTCCGCAGGATCCCACTTCTGACACCTCTTGTGGGAGGGCATGCCGGATATATAGACGCAGAGGCTTTATGTACTGTCTGGCAGTAGTTGTTTTATTATCAGGTTGTACAGTTTGTGATGGAAGGGTGGTAAATAAAAGGGGTTTCTCTTCTTCTAAGTCCTCCGAAGATGATGCTGAAATCGTCTTTGTGTCTCCCGGTAAAGGGCCAGGGGCCGTGGATGGGGACTTTGCTTCCTCCGTGGTGGTGTCAGGAACCGGAGGCTCAGAAAGGAGAAAGAAAAATGGGGTGGTCAGGAATTTATTCTCGACCTATATTATGGTACCGTCACCAACACCCTGTGTTTTAAAGAACTTGATCGTAGGTGGCCGGATGATAAGGAGTTTGTGATAACGGGGGGGGGGGGGTTCTTGGTTACGGGCGACAGTGAAAGGGTTCAGGAAGGCAATTGGAGGTTTTAGGGTAATGTGCCCAGAGAAGGTGTAGCCAAAAAGGGGTAAAAGACACGAAGCACCCGATCGTCAACCTCGCCCGACAGCCTCCTCTCTCCCACCTCCCTCATTACAGCCTTCCCCGACTGCCCGTGAAGCGGTGTGACTGACCGGCCCCGCCGCAACTCTCCGGAATTACGGCCGCTCCCCTCCTCAGCCTCCTCCGGTGACGCCACCAATCTTCGGTCCAGTGGTCATCTTTGTATTCTTCGCTTTCGTCGTTGTCTTCGCGTTCCCATCTCTCCAGGTCCCCAGATCCTTCCGTGTTCGGCTGCTCCCCTCAGGTTCCGCTTCTGCAGGACAACGCCTCTCCTTCGTTGGTGGTCCCGTCTTTGAAGGAGTTTGTGCCACTGCTTCCGGGGTTGACTCCTCCCTCACTGGCTTCTGTGCTGCTCTGTGGATGAAGATGAGAGGTGGGTGGGAGTCCGTCATGGTTAACGATTGGGTGGAGGGTTTCCCTATTGTGTCCCTTCTTGATCCTGAAGGACTCTGGTTCCTGTAGTGCTGTTCCGGTATTGGGGCTCGACCTTTCACAGGAACAAAAATAGCTTAAATCAAGAGTCTGAATGCTAGATCTCATATTTTTATAATACCCCTCACAAACATGTTGGACCACCCTAGTATCTCTGAAGTTGATGATTATACAATCGCCCGCTATATCTTTTAGTCCACGTCCTACCCAGCTCACTCTACGAGCATACGTGATTTGACTGTGCACATTTGGCGAAAGGGGCCTATTATTGTTCAACCAGTGAATCGTTTTGCTTTTAAGTTCGATAAAAGATTCACCTCTACCAATTTCCAGTTCAGGGACCCCGGCCAAAACAACAACATAGGGTGAGCAGTCAGGGGGTAAATCAATATATGGCAAAGTAGACTTAGGCTTAGTGGCATTATGTTTCCCCATGGAGCCACCATTAGGTTTTTGCATCAAACCCCCTCCCAATTGTTGTCGTACTGCTCTATCACCCTGGGGGCGGTCCGTTTTCCACTTTGCCTCTACACCACCAGCGTTGCTTGGTCCACGTGCATCATCCCTACCCGCTGAGGTATCCATTAGATTTGGATGGGGGAGATGAGACATTGAAGAGTTGGTAACAGGGGCACCCCAAGGTCCATTCTCCGTAAGTTTTTTTTAACTGACCACCATTCACCAATGTTTTTTAATACAGTCCAAATTGATTGTGGTCGAATTTTGAAATTTTGCCAACCTGTCCTCGATTGCCAATAGCCTTTCAATTAGGGGCTGTAGAGACGATGTAATAAGGCCACCTATTTTTAACCAAAGACCCTCTTCCAACTGGGGCAATGGGTCCTCATTAACAACCGTGGGCAAGACGTTTGGTACAGAGGTGGTTATCCTAGGAGCTTCAGTACTTATGGTTGCTATATTCACCAAATCACCAGTCTTATTCAGTTTTGGCATATTTGTTTTTTTCCCCTCTGCAAGGTCCCTCCACACTTCTTCTTCGGAGTCGCTTCTGATGTATGCTCAGGTGGCTTGGACTGATCTTTAGGAGAAGACCCAACGCGAGTAGCTATGCCTCTAGCCACATTTAATGGTGAGGTATATGTAGATAGTGCAGAACGGCAAGACTCTCTAGCCGAGTATGCACTCCCTATTTCAAGAAGCATTTGGCTATCAGACTGTCTCAAGGTCTCAGGATCAATGTCTGTACACACACATGGTGTTCCGGTGTACGTGCTTTCATCAGACTCACCAATGAAGAGCATTTAGCGAAAACTGGGTCCTGAGAGAGGCAGCGCTCGGTGATACCTATCTCATGCACCAACACTGCAGTGGCCCTTGTTATAAATTGGTCCAGTGACCCGGCTACATACCCACCCTTCGCCGCTTTCCTCCCTTTCCCTTCATGTCCAGGCATGGCAAAACGGATATGTCACTATAAATTATCACAAAATAGTAGTGCTTAGCGATAAATACGGACAAATTTACCAACCTTACAGGATCAGATGTTAGAGGGGGGGCCCGGCCTCGGACTCCTCCAGTCTCCCACGGGCTCAAACGGGCCCGCCCTTGGCCAGGCTTTGCCCGGTGCGCGCCTTGCGCAGCAGTTGCCGCGAGCAGTTAAGTACTGGCAGGAGGGGCTAATGCGCCTCAGGTGTTAATGACACAGGGCTCGTGGGACATGTAGTCCAGTCCTTCACAGCAAGACAGGAGCAGGCTGGAAAACAGATGAGTAGTCTCCCTTGGTCTCCCTCGGCGAAGCGGCAAATTGACTTTCAAATGCCGAATGGGAGAGGCAGGCATGTCCAAATGTGAAGGATATTGATCCACACCCATCATCATTGGCAATAACAACATAGCATGCTTCCTGATTTCCCACACCACTGGCCCAGGATCTTACTTTTCTTCAGTAGCCGTAGGTATTCAGTGATACATAGAGCAATTCGACACAATGTATTCATCGTCTTAGGGTATCTCAACATACACTTTGAGGATGTAGAGAAATCAGAGGTACCAATAGTCTGTTATGGGCTCATCGTGCTCCACCTGACACAAATGAGACATTGCACCCACACACCAAGCAGGGCATCTCCTGGATACCATCTTCCATGACATGGCCACAAGCATTTAAAATTCCATGGTTGTCATTTCCATGGTACTACCACCATAGTATCCCTTTTCACATCCCACGTCAAGTTATACCAACATGCTAACCCAATGAAACAGTGACCCACAGGCAGTGGGATGATTTATGACAAAGACATTTGCACTGGTTTCACAAGTAGATGAACCCATATTGGGTAAGGACATTGACATAACCAACAGACAAGTAGAAACCTGCTTCACAGAGGCACTCAATGAGTTAGCACCATGGTCCACTGACAATGCCAGGAGAGCTGTAGCCTCTGCACCCAGGTTCAACAAAAATGTACGATAGGCAAAAGAAAATATGCAAACAGCTAACACGCGATGGAATACGTACTATTGTATCATAGTTAAGGTGGCTTACAAGAAAGTACATTCACAATCTTACAAACTGATGGGGGCATTCAACTGAACTTTTATGACACGGAAATTGATATGTCTGAATACTCATCTGCAAACATGTTTAGCTTACTGAAAGTCTTACAATGTGATGTGAGATTGATTCAGCCCCCTCATACATCTGAGGAGTCCTGTAAGGGATTATTCAATTTATTGTCAGATGAGGTGAAAGAGATTTCTGTCAGGCAGCATAACCACTATGGATATAGCAGTCAAAGGAGTAACCTTAGATGAGTTTGGAGTGCTAGCAACCGATGTGATTAGGAAGCTAGCAACTGTTGTCATAACAAGCTCACGGCAGGAAGCTGCACACACAGAAATTCAGATGCAGGTAGGTCACTGCATCATGCCATTTATGTCATTACTGTTCTCCCACTCATAGCAATCATGTACAGTCCCCTTTGAATGTCAACAAGACATGGTCCGTCCATTGAGATGAAACCTCACATAGACCCTGAAGTGTTTTTTTGTTTGTGGCCCATTTCAACGCTACCTTTCCTGGGGAATAGTTGCTGTAAAAAGTAGTTAATCTACAGCTCACCAACCATTGCACTGAGCATGCCCTACTACACATGTCGCAACCTTCTTTCCGAGCTGCACGCACACTCCACTGAAACTGCGTTGCTCTTGCCTAGTGAAACCCTGGGACAGCGAGCAGCCGTGGATCAGACTGATGCACATGTCCTGTAGCTTTTCAGTGCAGCATTTGACACCGTCCCTCATGGGCTAATTCTCCTGTGACTGGAGTCATGTGGAGTCACGAGCTTAGCCCTTAGATGGATGAGTCATTTCATTACTTCAAGGGGCGTTCATGTGGTACAAGCGAAATTCTGTTCAGTAAGTACTCCACTCCTACATGGAGACCCTCAGGGCTCGATATTGAGCACCAAACAGTTTGATCAATACTTGTTAGCACTTTCCAGCATGGTGTAGGTGCACTGGGTCTCAATTGTATCATACGCTGATGATACTCTGCTTATCTTCACACTGTTCAAAAAGCCAGACCTCATCGCCTAACAATTTTCCCCGTGTATAGAGGCTGTTACTGCATGGATACCTAATCACTGCCTCGAACTTAATGGCGGTTCAACAGAGGTTATGATCGTAGGAGGAGTGTCATTCGTATGGACATCTTCCTGGTGGCCTCATATGCTTGGTCAACTCCCAAATCACAAAACAGACATGTGTATGAACACTGCAAGCCCTGAGTCATGTCCGGGACCTACTTCCAATCACGGTCGGCAAACCGTAGTACATGCAGTGGTCACATCTCATATTGATTTGGGGAATCTCTTGTACCTTGGTGTATCAATGATTTGACCTGAGAAACAGTAATACCTATTGAATATGCAGCAGCTCGCATTGTGAATATCCTACCAAAGATTGGGGCATATTATCAAGTACAGCATTAGATTCATTGCTGAACACTGCCACTGAAGCTGCGAAAATGTCGACACTGATCTTAATGATTTGCCCATCAGACTTTTGGCTGACAGACATTTGGTCTCGTTGCCAGTGGTGCTGAGCACTGAGCAATGGGAGGCCGCCTTCTGTAAAAGGCAAATTACATGGCTTTTCGCAAAAGGCATCAGAAACTGGCAGACATGCAGGCTGTTTCTTCTACCTTGGTTCACCATCTGAGTATCTGCTATTGTCACAGGGACACAACAGCGGGGTGAACATACACTTAACAAAGGATAAATGTGAGACTCATTTTTTTTTGCATGTGTGGACTACATCTGGTTCATCTGGCACACTGAACACACATGTGTTGTCCACTTATGCACACACAACCTTGTTGTTGTATGCCAAGCCACCATTGAGTACTTGTAGGCCACCACTGAGTTGGTGATGCAAAGTCACCCTGTGGTATGGTACACACCACCTTCAACAGCAACGGCCACAACACTGCAGTTGTCAGCAATGGCACAAGACTACATGTTTGTATACATATATCCACAACTGCCCATGCACCCTTGTCCCATTGTGCAAGTGCTACATACGGCAGGCACTGAAGGACAACTCAGTCTGCACCAACATCTAACTTGGTTGATGCATCTGGGGAAACATGTGGTGGAGCTGGTGCAGGCTTTGGGATATTATGGGGCAGCACCACGATTATTGGCATGAGGTTCCTATTTACCATCTACACCACACACACACACAAATGCTCTTCCATGTGGCTTTTCTGTGATTTGCAACGTTGACGATCTACAGCTTGTATGTCATCTACACAGGGAATATATGTGCCATCCTCCGGGTGACGTAACCTTCAGCATGTGTAGATCACCTGGTTGGCCATTGCCTTCAGCTGTACACACCACTAAGCTAGGTACATGGGCACCATGTTTGAGACCTCCATCACCGTGTACCTTCAGGTGTACCCAGTGGCCGGCATCTGCCTCACCTGCCTCTGCATCCTCCATGCAGCCTTCACAAATGTACCCACATTGTTGTGTGCTACTGGGTCACACACAGTAAGTGATGTCAAGCTGGGCTACATCTGCACACAATATGGCAACATGACCACACCTGCTGTGGAATTCATCCTGCCTGTCCAGCACAAGACATGCACAGTGGTACTTGTGTTTCAAATTTCTTTGTGAGTGATGTTTCTCTATCACAAATGGATGTTTCCCACCTCTCACCACATTTGCTTGGGGGGGGGCAAGGGTCTACGCCTTGTAGTAAGGTTGATCAACATATCTAGCTGCAGTTCCCACACTTCATGGTGTTATGTGTCTGGTGTGGGGTGATGTTGTTTGACCTGTTGTATGGGATATTGTGACATGGACATTTGCACATTTCTGTTTTGCATGTGTGTAATGTTGATGCAAGTGGTATGTTGGATTGGTACTGAGCAACTAGGACTGCATTTTCATATGTACTATCTTGGAAGCACTGTTTTATGACGGATTGTTGGAAGATGTACGAATCATGCACACTCCCTGGGAACTTGGAAATGACATTTGTGAACAGTCCACGGTGGTCCACTATCGCATGCACATTCATGGAGTGAGTGTGCTCTCTGTTGCGATATATGTGTGCACTGTCCGCAGGGGGCACAAATCGGACATGTGTGCAGTCTATTGCGCCCAGAACTTGTGGGAATCCTGCTGTGGCAAGGAATCCTTGCTTGACCAGGAGCTGTTCTCGCACAGTGTTGGGGAAGTAGAGTTGCTGGGGCATCAGGCTGATTATGCCATCCAACACAGTTGGGAGGAATTTTGAAAATGATGCCTGTGAGACACCTCCAAGTCTGGATGTTGTAGGTTGGAAAGTCCCTGAGGTCAAGAAATGCAGCACAGCCAGCAGTTTTGTTTGCGGGAGGGATACTAGTTATCCGCTGGGTTTTTGGTGTCAGCCTGTGGGCTATATGGTTCAGGATGTAGTCAATGGATGTCCGTTTGAGCCTGTAGTGGGCCATGACATCCTCTGGTTATAGGTCAACAAGGACGAAGGATGTGCGCATTGGCCGCTGTCGTCTTTGGCGCTGCCTTGGTGGTGGTCCAGGAAGTGGTGGCGGCGGCAGTGGTAGTTGTTGTCTTTGTGGTACTCCTGATGGAGCAAGGATTCGCACGTTATGTGACTTGCTTGTACTCATAAACCTCGAATAACCATAATAAGATTAACCCAACATGTTTGTCTTACTAATTTCCCTTTATTCTGACATTTTGGGTGTCCCAGAGATGCTTGCCTATGTGTTTATTAACCTTAACAACGCTTGTCAATAAAATGGCCGCTGCTTGGCGGGGTTTCTTCTGCGCATGCGTTGGTCACACTCAGGTGACGTGACGTACTCGCAGTTCTGGTGGGAAATGTTTGCTCATGCACAATACAGCCAATATGGCCGCTTTGTCTTCTCATATGCTCCGTGCTTGCAAAGCTGCTTTTTGCAAAGTTGTTTGTTCTGCATTAACCATAACGCTATAGTTATTATAAAGTAAGGGGTATAGAGTAGCTATTCATGGTATACAGTGTATTCATTTTTTCTGTATTTCTAAATTGTTTTCGCTTACTTTTCATGAATCGTATTATTTGGGGCCGAGGAACTCTCGTGATTCCATATTGAACAGCCTTTCTGCGCATGACAGTCTTCTGCCGGTGGCATTGAAAACTTGCCATCCCGAAGTCCCAGCCAAGATGTGCCTGGGAAGATGCACCTTCGCCTAGCAGAAGAAGCTGAATTGTTTTCAATGTATCATAATTCATAGATGTACTATTGTAATAAGAGAGTTAGGTCATGGGAACCCTAAATTCAAATAGGCGGTCCCAGATCATGTAAATGTAGGCTTGTAGAAATGAAATGTGATTGGTGTGTTGACCTATCCTACTTGGGGACCAATCGAAATTGGGGATTCTTACACTTGCAACATTTGGGGGGTGGTACACTGACCCAAACACAGTATAACCAGCCTAGGTTTGGCTAGAGAAATTGTCCGACTTGTCCGAATAGCTGACCTGTCACTGACCCAACGCACTCAATAGGTGACCGATACAGAGGGCTGCGGAGCACTCTGTCCGAAATTTCCATAGACTCAAAAGGTTTTGCTGAGAAACCTTAAGTGCTGGCGGAGCACTTTGCTGGTGAATTCAAAAACCCAATCGGGGTTCTGACTGATAGCTGCAGAGAGGGTGGAGCGCAGGCGTTGCTTCCGAACTGCGGGTGCTGGTCTTACCTTGGTTTCCTGTCCTGATCCTAATCTGGGTTTCCTGTTCTGTCCTGCCCTGGGTGTCCATTCGGCACCTGCTGTCCTACTGATGACTTTCCTTCCTTGGGGTTTCTCCCGTCTTTAACTGACCCATGGCCAGGGTTGGTCTTCACACCATACTAGGTAAATATAGTGCTGAAAAGACTACTCTGCAAATCTATTTTTTCCGTTCTTTTGCTTTAATAAAGTCATACTTGTGCATATTTGAATTTCCATGCTTTCCGTAAAACTACTAAATGAAAAGGTCATACGTTACTGCTGTTTTCTAGCATGTTCCTATTTTTCCCTTTCCTTTAAGTTCAATTTATTACACCGTTCATGAAATATAGATGTGTTTTGTTTTAGCTTCTTTTTAGCTGACTAAATGGCGGTCCTGAAATTTTAGCGTGTTCCATTTTTTCTCCTTCCATAGTTATAAGGTTATCTTAGAACCCTCGTAATTCAAGTCCAAAGTTCTTTTCCATTCCCATTTATTAAGGGTATAGTTTTCAACTGTGACATTCTAGCATGTTCCAAAATCTTTCCCGTCTTTAGTTAATTTCCATTTAAAGTCTAAACTCTGAAATTTCTGATTAGCATGTTCCCTGTTCTTACCTTCCTTTAGACTCATAGATGGTTGGCCTGATTTATTTCCTATATGGATATGTGCTCTTTGTAATTTTGGTTATTTATAGCTTAATTGCTGTAAACCTAATGCTTTCAAATTTTGATTAACCTTAGATAAAGGTTTTAAAACTTTCTCCGAGTCTGTGGTCATTACATGAGTGCAAAGAAAATATGATAGTTGGTATTTTGTGTCTGTCTTTCTTTTACAGCTAGCTCCCTGATCCATTGTGATCATAGGTACCCGTAACAGTGGATTGGTAAGTCGGGTACACTGGAAGAAATAAATAGGAAGGAACAAGGGGTACTGGTAGTAGAGTGTAAGGTTACCCGATTAATGAATATGGTAAAATGGAATTTCTATGGGCCCGATACGTATATTATTATTATTATTAATTATTAATTGTGTTTTGTTAAGCGCAAACAACCCGGAGGCCTCGTAGCGCTGATTATTGTCTGACTAGTGTGAGCTGAAAAGACCAGGTTAGATAAAGAGAAGAGTTTCCAGTTCCTTTCGGAATTTCAGAAGGATAGATTCGCTGCGAAGGGTAGTAGGCAAGGAGTTCCAAGCCTTGGCGGCGTTCCAAGAGAAAGAGCGCCCGCCCCATCTGGTACGTTTGATTTTGTTCAAAGTAGCCAGGAAAGCTGTGCTAGATCGCAGTGATCTATGAGGGAGGTAAGGGGTCGCCAAAGAACAGATCATTGATGGTGCGGTCTTCCACATGGCCTTGTGCATAATGCACATAGATTTGACCAATACTCTGGCCTTAATGGGAAGCCTGTGAAGTTTCTTCAGCGCCGCTGTGCCTGATTCTTGCCGGTTAAGGCCCAGCAAAAGGCGGGCTGCCGCATTTTGAGTAACCTGGAGCTTCCTTATTGTAGAGGCAGGAGCCCCGAGGTATAAGGAATTCCCGTAATCTAGGCGGGACAAGATAATGGCTTGCACCATTATTCTGCGGGCTTGAGATGGAAGGAGTGGCAGCACTTTCCTAAGCATGCGCATAAGGCCAAAGCAAGTGGCGGACAGAATGGTTGCTTGCTGTGTAAAATTTA
This sequence comes from Lissotriton helveticus, assembly GCF_964261635.1. Lineage (NCBI taxonomy): Eukaryota > Metazoa > Chordata > Amphibia > Caudata > Salamandridae > Lissotriton > Lissotriton helveticus. The sequence goes on along the minus strand of NC_136068.1, from coordinate 1,963,002,239 downwards.
AGTTTGCGTCCAGTCAAATGCCCAAGCTCTTTATTTGGGTTCTAGATTGGGGTGGGATTCCCATGCATGGGGGCCAGTCCGACAGAGGGCTAGAAATAGTTGAATTGCCCAAAATCATGAGCTCCGTTTTCTCACCGTTGAGCTTCAGGTGCGAAGTGGTCATCCACTGATTGATCGCTACCAGACAATTACTGAGGTTGGGGGGGGAGGTATTGGACTGGTTCATGGATACAACCAATTGTGTATCGTCGGCATAGGTCACTATGTCTAGACCGAACGAATTCACTATGTCAGCAAGAGGTTGCGTGTAAATATTAAAAAGGGTAGGGCTCAGGGCAGAGCCCTGGGGCACGCCTTGGTCAAGGGGCCAGATTTTTGAGTGAGTGGTGCCCTCTACTACCTCGAAGGAACGATTCTCCAGAAAGGACTGGAGCCAGTGTATGGCCTTCCCTGAGATTCCTATTTGGCGTAGGCGGTGGAGAAGGATGCTGGTGTTAACAGTGTCAAAGGCGGCACTGAGGTCAAGCAACATAATTGCTGTAGTGCCGCCTTGGTCCATCTGTTTCCTAGCCAACTCAGTCACCGTCAGAAGAGCAGCCTCAGTTCCTAACTTAGGACGAAAACCTGCTTGGGAGTCGTGAAGCAGATGATTGTTTTCCAGAAATTGTGTGATGGAGGCATTGATATGTTTCTCTAATAGCTTGCTAACCCAAGGGAGTTATAAAATTGGTCGATAGTTGGCCATGTTATCTGGGTCCAAGGTGTTTTTTTTTAACAGCGCTCTAACTTGGGCACATTTCCACGCAGAAGGGACTAAGCCTGTGGTGATGGAGGTGTTTAAGATATTGAGGATGACAGGTCTAAAAGTATCTGTAATCTTTGTTAAGTGGCAAGGGGGGGGGGCGGGGTCAATAGGTGACCCAGATCTGACTTTCCGCATGAGGATATCAAGAGAGTCCTCTTTGAGCAGAGGAAACTCATCCAATTTGTGGGGCGTAGTGTGCGGAAGGATGGTTCCTTCATCATAGGCCAAATTGGGTGGGTCAAATGCAGAAGAAAAATTCTGTATTTTCTTATAAAAATATTCAGCCTGTTTGTCACAACGAATCTGAGCTTTGCTGGGGTCAAGGGGAATAGAAGGGGTGTTGATAAGGAATTTTGCAATTTTAAAAATTTCTCTAGGTGAGTTAGAAGCAGTAGTAATTTTGTCGTCAAAGTAAGAAGATTGTGTACATCTAATCTCCGCTTTATATTTTTTGATTGCTTCATGATGGTTAGTTTTATCTAGATTGCTGAGGGATTCCCTCCACGTTCTTTCCAGTTTCCTGCAAACTCTTTTCAATTCCTTGAGTTGGGGGGTGTACCAGGGTGAGTCCCTTGATTTGGTCTTCTCTTTAAGGGCTTTCTGGGGTGCGATGGAGTCCAGGGCCGTACGCAACCAATTGGTATAATTATCATAAAGAGACGTAGGGTCAACCTCAGCTTGGGAGGGAGCGGGGGACAGAGACTTAGTCCACCTGTCAATGGAGAGTTTTGTCCATTCTCTCCCTTGCAAGATGGTGCGAGGGAGTGCCAGGGCCGAGGTGACTGGCAGCCACTGTATGGGAATCAGATAGTGATCTGGCCATGTGAGGGGCAGAGGAGTCCCTACCTCGAGTCTCTGGTCGTTGCTAAATACCCCGTCTAGGAGGTGGCCTTTTTCATGTGTGGGTTCAAAGCCCTTCTGTGTGAATTGGAGGGCCGCCAGATTGTCCAGCAGAGATCTGGTAAATATATGGTAAAATTATAGTCGGGTGACCTGCGCGCTCTATCACTCCAAGCTGAATGATTAGTGCCTCCATGAAATCTGAAAGTCCTCAGCTTTGTGTCTAGGTTGGGCTGGGCTGGTCTCCCTTTATAGCCTCCTTTTATCTCCAGTTTTTCCATTTTAGAACTGGTTTTAGCTGTTCTTATTTATCTCCAGCTTAGGGGCCTTAGCGCGACTGTTTTTGTCGCTAAGCAGGTCTAGGCGATCATTGGTAATAGTGCGATAGTGTGTTAGTTACTTTTTTTGTGTGATTTAGCGAGAGTACATCTGCTTTGCATATCATTAGCGATATTTCTCGCTTCCATGCATGGTGATAGTTTAGAGGGTCGCTATCGCCGCAGTAGTTAGTGACAGCTTGATAATAGGGCGATAAAAATTCCGCCTCTTTAATGGGAAAAAGTCCCGATAAAGCGGCGATAGTGCCTTTGATAATATGCCCCCTAGTGCATTAGCCTTCTTGAAAGTGACCTTTCAAAACTCGCTCTCACACAAGATCATGTTGAGTGACCTTGTGTAAGCAGACACTCAGAAGAGTGATCATACTTACTGCTAGTTGCATTCCTTGTTCGTCTCTGCTGACCCTTGATTATTGGTACTCCCCTGGCTTCCTGGAGACACTACACAGATGGTGGTGGTCCCCAACAATGAGGTAAAATCGTTACCATAAAGTTTCAGAGAATAGTGGATTAAATTATGTTTAAATCTATATAATTCAGTCTTCTTCCACCATCAGATGACAACAGAGGAGATAACGTATCTCTTCTACACACATGGTTGTTCCTCAGGTGATACTCACCCATTGCCAAGTTCTACTTCTGGTTCCATCAATATGTACTGGAAACTGAGTTGGCTTCTTAGCTTCATTTTCCAAACCTGAGGAGCTACAACTGTTACAGCTGTGATTGGCATGCACATCTGTTCCTCTTGTTTCCCAACGGATCCCCTGGAATCTCAGGGTGACTGGAATGTCCATTACCCACATTTCGCATTCCACAAACCCAAGCCACTCTACACAGCAATTAACGTTCATGCTTAGAAAGTTCCATTTTTAATGATTTTGGATTGTTCTTATACACAAAGTAAGAGGAAGTGCTGCCTGGGACTGCAGTATTTATAGCACTGCGGATGATGTCTCTGGAGTCATTATGAGGTCATTGTCGGCGGAAGCATTTCATATCTCTGTTTTCGTTGGACTGATAAAAAGCCGTTTTGGAAGGTGCTTTTGTGTTTGTTATATGCTTTGTTACTAGAGAGTTCAATAAAGAACCATACACTTTGCCTCTGTGTCATTAATAGAATCTAAACCTGCACGATAGTGGGTGAATTTCCCATTCCCATCAAGCACCTCCAGCTTTCCTGCACGCTTGTCAACGCCGGCTCCTTTCCCAAACACTAGACTGATTCAGCTGAACCCACAGAATACAGAAGCCTTCATAATATTTTTCTATCAGAGTTGGCTTTCTGACTCTCCAGGCCGTGAGTTAGCCATTGTGGCTACAAAATCTTACATCCTAATAGACCAGATGAAGCCAGTGGTATTCGAGCTTCCAGACCTGTGCTTAAGATTTTCAATATCTCTTCTACTCATCCCTTGTTTGCTGAAATTGTATTTAAACTGAATGCCATTCCCGCCATCTGCTTTAATGATGCTCCAATGTTCAGTTCGTCGGGATGTGCTATCAATCAATCAATCAATCAAAGCATTTATATAGCGCACTACTCACCCGGAGGGTCTCAAGGCGCAGGGGGGGGGGGGGGGGTCCGCTACTCCTCGAACAGCCAGGTCTGAGCTGCTTCCTGAAGGCGAGGTGGTCCTGGGTCAGGCGGAGGTGGGTCGGAAGGGAGTTCCAAGTCTTGGCGGCCAGGTAGGAGAAGGACCTTCGTCCTGTGGTGGCTCTTCGGATGCGGGGGACGGTGGCGAGGCCGGTCGATCGAAGCTGGCGTTTGGGAGCGTAGAAGTTGAGGCGGCTGTTGAGGTATCCTGGGCCTTGGTTGTGTAGGGCTTTGTGTGCGTGGGTGAGGAGCCGGAAGGTGATTCTTTTGTTGACCGGGAGCCAGTGCAGGTCTCTCAGGTGTCCGGAGATGTGGCTGCGGCGGGGGATGTCCAGGATGAGTCGTGCTGAGGTGTTCTGGATCCGCTGTAGTTTCTTCTGGAGCTTGGCGGTGGTTCCGGCGTAGAGGGAGTTGCTGTAGTCCAGACGGCTGGTGACGAGGGCCTGGGTGACCATCTTCCTGGTCTCGGTGGGGATCCATCGGAAGATCTTACGTAGCATGCGCAGGATGTTGAAGCACGACGAGGAGACAGCGTTGACTTGTCTGGTCATGGAGAGGGAGGAGTCCAGGATGAAGCCCAGGTTGCGTGCGTGGTCTGTGGGTTTGGGTGCACTGCCTAGGGCGGGGGGCCACCAGGAGTCGTCCCAGGCGGAGGGTGATGATCCCAGGATGAGGACTTCCGTCTTGTCCGAGTTCAGTTTCAGGCGGCTGTTCGACATCCATTTGGCTACGTCTGTCATCCCTTCGTGCAGGTTGGCTCTGGGGTCTCACTGATGTTCTAGTACCCTGTACATACGGTTTCAGGAGAGACACATGGAACACAGGGTGTATATGCCAAGAGGAGGGAAGCTTCAACTTCATCGCCACAGGATTAATCACAGCTAGAATGGAATATGGACCAACATATTTAGGTTGCAACCGAGTGTTCCCCTTAAATTTCAAGTATCTGGTGCTCAACCATAGTTTATCACCCGGGGAGTATGCTGGTTCAGGTGTTCTTTTTCTGTCTGCCTGTATTTTGTCACGATCTCTGGCTGCCTCCAGATGCTCCCTGGCATTCTGTATAACAGAAGTAAGGTGAGCATGATGTTCCTGAATAGTAGGATGTGAAGATAACCTTGGTTGCTCAAAAGGCAAAAAATTGGGATGATACCCATGAAGACAAAAGAAGGGTGAACATCCCAATGAAGAATGAGTAGCGTTATTGTATGCGAACTCTGCCATCCACAACAACGTTCTCCATTCCTCATTCTGTTGGAGAGTGAAACACCTTAGATATTGTTCTAGTGTTTGGTTAAGCCTTTCGGTTTTACCATCCGTCTGCGGATGATAGCTTGTGGACAATCTGGCATCGATTTTCATGATGTCACACAGCGCCTTCCAGAATTTGGAGGTAAACTGTGTTCCTCTATCCGTAATAAGAACAGAGGGAACACCATGTAACCAAACTACATGTTGCAAAAAGACAGTGGACAGTTCTCCTGACGTGGGCAGCTTAGTCAAAGCAATAAAATGACCCATTTTTATTAGGTGGTCTATAACCACCAAGATGGTATTGTTGCCGAAACTGAGAGGCATTTCCACGATAAAATCCATAGACACTGTGCGCCAAGGGGCAGGAGGAATAGGTATGGGACGTAACAGTCCACTGCTTCGTTGATGTGATGATTTCCCTTGAATACATATAGAACATCTAGCAACATACTCTTCAATGTCCTTCCGTATCCTCTCCTACCAGAAATTACGAGAAGTGACCTGCAATGTTTTCTGGACTCCCATGTGTCCACTTAAGGCGGAGTCATGCGTCCATTGAAGTACCTGATTCCGTAACTCGTTCTCAGGAAGATACAATTGTCCATCCCTGAAGAGTAACTTGCTTTTCAACGTTCTTTGTATTGGTTCTTTAGCTATCCAGGATTGCACATCCATAGCTGCAGTTTTTTCTTCCACTTCCTTCAGAAAATCCGAGAAACTCGTGTTTGCGGAAGCAGACGGTGAAAAGACAGCCTTGTGAAGAATATTGGGTGGATCTCCGATTTCTGTTGTTAGTTCCGTCCACAAAGGTTCTGGTCTTGAAAGGGCATCAGCTTTCCCATTTTGAGGGCCCGGACGGTACTTGATTATAAAATCAAAATCAGAGAAAAACAGAGACCACCGCAATTGACGTGGTGTTAAAGCCTTCGCACTCTTAAGAAAGAGGAGGTTCCGGTGATCCGTGTATATATCTACCGTATGTCTGGCTCCTAACAGATGATGACGCCATTCTTCACACGCCCTCTTGATGGCCAACAGTTCTTTATCTGTGATGCTATAGTTGATTTCGCATGATGACAATTTCCTAGAAAAATAGGCCACAGGATGGAGTTGGCCGGTCTCAGGGTTTCTCTGCGAAAGTATGCCCCCTATAGCATAATAAGAGGCGTCTGTTTCCATCACGAAAGGCTGACTTACATCTGGATGTCGTAAGATGGGGGCTGTTACGAAGCAGGTTTTCAAGGCTTGAAAGGCCTGGTCAGCAGCCTCAGTCCACTTAAAGACCGCTCCTTTTTTCAACAGATGGGTTAATGGCTGGATGATTCTAGAGAAGTCTTTAATGAATCGCCTATAGAAGTTTGCGAAGCCCATAAAACTTTGTAAGGCCTTCACCGAGGAGGGAGGTTTCCACTGAATGATGGCTTGGAATTTCTTGTGATCCATCTGTAACCCTTTCGGGCCAATGACATAACCTAGAAACTCCACTTCGGTAGTATGAAATAAGCACTTTCCAATTTTGCATACAGCTCATGACACTGCAATCTGTCATGTAACGTCTGTTACATGCTTGACATGATCTTCCTGTGTGGCTGAATAAATCAGAATGTCGTCAATATAGACAATGCATGAGACATCCAGTAAGCCCCTGAGCACCTCATCCATAAAAAATTGGAATGCCGCAGGGGCATTGCACAAGCCAAAAGGCATAACTTGATACTCGTAGAGCCCATATTTGGTACGGAAAGCGGTCTTCCATTCATCCCCTCTGCGAACCCTCACAAGGTGATATGCACCCCGTAAGTCCAACTTGGTGAATACTCTTGCGTCCTTCAACTGGTCCAGGAGGACTGGAATAAGAGGGAGAGGGTACCTGTTCTTTCTGGTTACTCTATTGATGGCTCTATAGTCTATGCATGTTCGTAATCCCCCTTCCCTCTCAGGGATGAAAAACAAAGGTGAGGAAGCAGGGGACGTAGATGGACGAATGAAGCCAGACTCCAACATCTTCTGTAGATACTTTTGCCGATAGGTGTACTCTGCCTCAGTAAGGGCATATATCTTACTACAAGGAATACTAGCTCCTGGTTCCAGCTCTATTACACAATCGTATTCCTGTGTGGAGGCAATTTACCGGCTTCTTTCTCGCTGAAGACGTCCTGATACTTCTGATAGGCCTCAGGAAGAGTAGTGATAGCATTAACTCTCAAACCTCTCCCTCCGCTGGCTAGTGCACTCGCAGGAGTTTCAATACTAATTTCCTCATGCAGGTGAGTCAAAGTACAATGTTCGACACAATACTCTGATCTGAGTGTGATGGTACGAACTGCCCATTTAATGACAGGGTCATGTTTTGTCAACCACGGCATTCCCAATATCAGCTTGAATGAGGAGCATCAATTATATCGAACGAGATGTACTCATAATGGGTTTGCCCTATCTGCATGACCAATTGACGAGTGTGGAAACATACTGGCCCTGACGTCAGATCCGATCCATCCACGGCCTTCACTGCTTCAGGTGTTTCTTTCTGAATGCGCGGAACGCCTATGCTTCTAGCGTATTGCTGGTCGATAAAATTGCCTGTGGCTCCTGAATCCAACATTGCATGTACCATCACAGGGGTTTGTTCTGGCCATTCGATGGTAACACATAAGTTCATATGAGGCACTGAGGGTTGCATTGTGTTGGCCACAGCGTGATAGACCTCTTTTTCTGTGTCTTGACTCAAACAAGGGGTCTCTGACTTGCTTGAGGTCTCTCGTTTCCTGAAGCATGGGAGAGGGGTAATCCACTGCCGGTACGTTCCTAACGATTTTAATTTTTGCTCTGCAGTCTTTAATGAAATGCCCCGACTTCCCACAGTACATACAGAGTTTCTGATTTTGTCTTCGGGTTCGTTCCTCCTGACTTAAGGGGCCCCTTACCCCTCCTATTTGCATCGGTTCACTGATGTCGGGAGATGCTGTACCTTCCAATACAGTTTTGGGTTTTGACATTGGAAATCTTACTTTGTGGTGATATTTATCACCTTTCCATTCCTGAAGTCTGTGGTCCAACTGTGCCGTTAGGTCTATCAGTTCTTCACACGAAGTAGGCATATTCACCACCTGGGCCAGAACATCCTTTAACTCCCCTCTTAATCCTTGGTAAAACAAGGAGACTCTCTTTTCAGAAGGCCAGTCAGTTTCGACAACAAGAAGATTAAAGTTTGTTATATAGGACAAAAGGTCCTGTGACCCCTGTTTAAGCGTGATAAGTTCTCTATCGAGAGAAAGCATATGGGCCTTACGGTCAAACAATGTACGCATTTCCTCACAAAACTCATCATACTTAGCTAATACTGGATCATTTCTATCAATAAGAGGGAACGACCAGGTTGCTGAGTTGCCTCCCAAATATGACAACATAAATGCAGTTTTAGAATGATCGTCAGGGAAGACCGCAGGTTTACACATGAAGTGTAACTTACACTGCCCCAGAAACGTACCAAATTTCTTAGGATCCCCTAAAAACCTTTCAGGGGGTGCCAATGGTAATTGCACCGGTTGAATAACCTGTATGACAGAAAGACCTTGCGTTCCCTGGGTTATGACGGAAGGGGTATGTGCAGGAGGCTGTAATGTTGCAGCCCGAATATACTGGGCTCCTCTAGTACTGGGGGAAATAGCCTGAGCCATGTCGGCCACCTCACTTCTTAACAAGCCCACTTCATTCCTCATTTCCTGATTCTCCCCCCTAAATGTATCTACCTCCAATCATAAAGCAGTAAGGGATTCTAACAGAGTAGTCATGACTGTATGGGTATCCATCGCTCAGGCTGTTGTGAATACTTGGGCTTGTCACTCTGTCACAATTCAGAACAGATTGACCCACCTTATGAATCAAACACAGCGGGAGCGATGCAGATGTATGTTTCACTCTCCCCTTGGAGCGGTACCCCAAGTGAGCAATAAGAATAACACTCCCCTGAGAGGACCTCACCCAGGGAAGGAGAAAAAATGGAGAAACCAAACATAAAGGACTGGCAGCCAGACATCATCTACAGCACAGGATGACAGGTAGAAACCTTACGATAATTCTGTGTTCCTGCAGAAAAACACAAGAAACACTATGAATACACCCCCCTATCCTGTCCCAGCATAATCCACATATATATACGATAAATAGTGGAATATTCACTCACTGGTATAATCTGCCACAAACATCCAAGCCAAAAGGACATCCAAAAAAGGAGAAAAAATAAAGTAAGAAAAAGAAACACGAGCCAACCGTGGTTCACTGGATTGCAGAGAAATAGTCTAAGCACAAAGTCTCAAGTCAATACAAAAAGAAACCACTTAGCTCTTTCTCGATGCTGGCTCTTCCAGGGATGAATAATACTTTCACCAGATCCAGAGCACAGTTTAGGAACAATCCGTCTTGCCTCCCAAATAGCCTCTGAAGCACAATATCCGAGCCACTCAACAGCTCATAGTTCTCAGCAAATCCCTCAGAATGCCAAGCCAGCAGTTAACAAAAAGAAAAATAAACGTGATCAAAAAAGGAGAAGAGCAAACGTCCGATTACTTCTCTGTAGTTGCACAGTACAAGGTTCTTACTCCATAACATTCACAAAAGCGTCTCTCCCTGCTTCCAGCGCAGCTTGCACTGAACACACAGCGCGTCTCGAGGAATTGGACGTACTTCAATCCACAAGTACAAAATACAAAACCCGCTGCAATCCAGAATCGAAATACACTCAAGACAACCACCTCAGGTGACAAGCACCGAGTGCAGCAAAAGTATGAAATAGAAAATGGAAAGGGCATAGACACAAAGAACATACTCACACAGGCATTCTGAAGCACACACTGCAGCCAGGAGGTTATGGAAATGTAGAGTTGAGCCACCGATGACTATAAAAAAGCTCATCAGTTCTACAAGAAAATCTTTTATCTTCAAAAAGTTTAACCCGATAATGATGCTACTCCGGGCGTTTTTACAAACTGTTAAAAAGCGTCATTGCCCTGGATACCTCAGTTAATGGCCTCTCTCCATTCTCAAGTCTCTGTAAGTCATTCAGTAATTTCTTTCTTGAAAACAATAATCTCATGCATCAGTCTTTTCACAGTGATCATATTTGTTTCTCCTTTCTGGAGATGCAGAAAGATCCCTCTTTATTTTCTGAATCACTTGTCTTTCATTCTACAGATGTGGCAATTTACTTTGTTTTAAGTATTACATTTAGTTCTCCTTGACACCCCTGTCCTCCTTCCTTTATTCAGAAGTTAAGGGCGTGGTTGCACTCTAGACGTGTTGCAAAACGTGTTTTTTCAGGAGTTTATGAATAATATGCTAGCCTCATTGTTCAACTAACTGTCACCAACAACCCCTCGCGACTGGGGAGAAATGGCAGACCTGATCCCCCTCAACTTCCTATCAGCGTTCAACACTGTGTTCCACCACACTGTTATCAAGAAGCTTCACCAAATGGTAATCCAAGGAAAGGCCCGCAAATGGAGCGCCTCCATCATGACCTGAAGAACCCATAGAATCCGCCTACCACCTTTCACCTCTGAACCTAAGAACATCAGCAGCGGCGCACACAGACAAAATGGAAGTGATGATCTTCGGGCAAAACACCTCCCCGTGGAACGATGCCTGGTGGCCCTCCGAACTAGAACACTCACCCACTCCGACAGACCATGCCTATACCTGGCATCATCCTGGACTGCAAACACACCATAACAAGCCAGATCAACGCAGCCTCCTCATCCTGCATCCTCACTCTTGGCATGCTCTGCAGGATCTTTGAATTGCTCCACATCAACACCCGGATGAACTGTCACTCAAGCCCTGGTCGCCAGCCAGCTGGAATAAGGCAACATACTCTACGTAGGAATCACCTCGCACCTCCTGAAGAGACTGCAGACCATAGAGTGCTCAGAGGCCAGACCCATCCTCGACCTCCAAAAGCGAACCAACATCACTCCACCCCAGGAAGCTCCACTGGCTCCCATTGAGAAGAGATGTCACTTAAAGATACTGATTCACAAATACAAAGCCCTAAACAACCAAGGGTCAGCTTACATCGACCACCGCCTGAACTTCCACCAACCCTCCAGACACCTACCCGTCCCTCGCTCACCACCCCCCGCTCACCCTCCCCTCCCCGTATCTGCTGAAGCAACAGCAGAGGCCACTCCTTCTTCACTTCTCTGTTAAGTCCTTTAGCAATCTCCCTTTTTACCTCTGGGCCTCGTCCTCTCCGCTGGAAATTAAGGAGGGACTCAAGACCTGGCTGTGCCACTGAACTCTCCCCAGGCATCAGTGCTCTCAGCTCCTGGAGACCCTCACTGGAGATTAACGGCGCTTTATAAGCGATGTTTTGTTTGATGTGGTTTGAACTGTTGTTGCCTGATCCTTAAAATGGCCAGCTCTCTTCTTGCTAGTAGGGTTCTTCTGATACATATCCTCCACCTAAATTATGTTCTCACTCTAATTTTTTGGAGGGTCCCTCAAAGTTCAGCTTGTGGCCCTATTTTGGTTAATTTATAATTCCCTCCTCGTTCCTCACCGATCAGCTCATTTTACTTAAAAAAAATGACGTGCATCAGATACTCATATAATTTCTTTTATCAATATCCTATGGACATTCTAGACACTTTTTAAAATATTTTTTGTCAGTAGCCTACAGCTGGATGAAGAACATTATCTGAAGCAAAACAGCGATAAAACTGAGGGGCTGATTTTAGGCCCCTGTGTTCATCTGGTCACACATGTTCATGCTATGTGAGCAAGTGCATTAACCCACAGAATTACAGGAAGGATCTAACTTCTACCGCTACCTGTGCTGTTTACATGGTTCTTAGACACTGTGGGCCTGTTTCACATAGGGCCTCCAAACTCGTGGTGGAGGCCCCTAGCTGTGGGTGAGTTTCTGTTTTTGGGGTGAAATCTCTGTAATGATTATTCTGATTGTGGAGATCTCGCCCTGAGAGCGGATACTCCCGTTGCGAGTGCAGGGCCTCTGCCACGAGTGCGGAGACGCCCCCATGAGTGCGAGGCCTCTGCCACGAGTGCGGAGACGCCCCCATGAGTGCGAGGCCTCTGCCATGAGTGCGGAGACGCCCCCATGAGTGCGAGGCCTCTGCCACGAGTGCGGAGACAGCCCCATGAGTGCGAGGCCCCTGCCATGAGTGCGGAGACGCCCCCATGAGTGCGAGGCCTCTGCCATGAGTGCGGAGACGCCCCCATGAGTGTGAGGCCTCTGCCACGAGTGCGGAGACGGCCCCATGAGTGCGAGGCCTCTGCCATGAGTGCGGAGATGCCCCCATGAGTGCGAGGCCTCTGCCATGAGTGCGGAGACGCCCCCATGAGTGCGAGGCCTCTGCCACGAGTGCGGAGATGGCCCCATGAGTGCGAGGCCTCTGCCATGAGTGCGGAGACGCCCCCATGAGTGCGAGGCCTCTGCCATGAGTGCGGAGACGCCCCCATGAGTGCGAGGCCTCTGCGATGAGTGCGGAGACGCCCCCATGAGTGCGAGGCCTCTGCCACGAGTGCGGAGACGCCCCATGAGTGCGAGGCCTCTGCCATGAGTGCGGAGACGCCCCCATGAGTGCGAGGCCTCTGCCATGAGTGTGGAGACGCCCCCATGAGTGCGAGGCCTCTGCCATGAGTGCGGAGACGCCCCCATGAGTGCGAGGCCTCTGCCATGAGTGTGGAGACGCCCCCATGAGTGCGAGGCCTCTGCCATGAGTGCGGAGACGGCCCCATGAGTGCGAGGCCTCTGCCACGAGTGTGGATACTCCCCTTGCGAGTGCGGGCCCTCTGCCACGAGTGCGGAGACGCCCACATGAGTGCGAGGCCTCTGCCACGAGTGCGGAGACGCCCCCATGAGTGCGAGGCCTCTGCCATGTGTGCGGAGGCCCTTTGTGAATCAGGCCCTTTCTGTTTTTGTCTGAGTCTTGCAGAGTGGGCTGCAGTGGGGCATGCTGGGAAGGGTTGTTCAGGAGAGCTTAACCAGTCACTGATCCTAACAAGTAGCATACAGGCTATGAATAGTTCTGATGTTGCTCTTCACGTTACTAGGAATGGATTATATTTATTTATGTCTCTCTTCTACTGTTCGGATCCTTTCCTTGTAAAGGGCTCTGTATGCCTATGGTGCTCACTTGTACATACTACTGTGCTGAGGAATTTACAAAAAGACCAAATCTCAAGTGTTGCAAAGATCCTTCCTCAGCATCAGCAAAAACGTCCTGATGGCAATCACACAGGAACCTTCTCGCGGCATTAGCATATATTCCACTGGTGATCAATCTCAGAATCTCTGCTTGTGGTCGTAGCTTGGAAGGAGCAGAACATCAGACAAGAGCATCAGATGCACGCAGGCGAGTCACACCAGCCGAAGAGGGACAAGAACACAGCGTATCCTCAACTCCAATAATAGCCAACAATGCCCTAGCTGATATAACACACTACGGCAGATTTACAAGCTCTCTGCGCCACCAGTACATCACTGTTCATGACGTACTGGTGGTGCAGGGGGCTCCTCCATATTTACAAGGGCAGGAAAAGCCACCCTGCAGTGAATTTTTCTCTCCTTGTAAATACGCTCACTTCACACACAGCACTTGCGTTGAAGGGGCGTTCCATGGGTGTTGCTGTGGGTGTTCCCACGCAACACCCATGGAGCAAGACACAGCTCCAGATTTACAAGAAATCATGAATCTGGAGATGCGTCTGAATGCTACGCCACCCTAGAGGTGACGCACGGAGGCGCAACGAGGAGAAATGTCTTCATTTCTCCTCGTTTTTTCCGCTTTCAATGCGTGCTGCATTCTACAGCACACATTGAAGGAGGAAAAAGCCTTTAGTGAATAGTTTTGTGCAGGAAGCAATCTCCCCATGGCGCAGGCATCCTTGCAGCATGGTGCAAGGGTGCCTGCACCAGCGCATGGCAGCTGTTTGTGCGCCAGCGCAGTGGAGAGCACAGGAATGCGACATATTCTTGTAAATATGTCACATTCCTCTGCTCTAGAAAGTTCCGTAGCGTGGCGCAGCCAAAGGGCTTGCGGTGCCGCGCTGCGGCACGTTCTTGTAGATCTGCCCCTACATGTTGTACAAATCAGGTGTTATTCCTCATTATTGTATATTATACAAATAAAGTGCATGTTGACTAGAAAGAGCCTCGATAGCCCCATCTGCTGAGTCCGGCTCTTGCAAAATGAGCGAGTGAGGCAAAGAAGTCTCCCGCCGAGGGACCTTCTTGCCAGCCTCCAAGTCTGCACAGAAAAAGATAGGACAAGCTTCTCTTTGTATGTGCAGAGTTCTCTGCCTTGTGTGTGTAATCTCTGCAGTTGTAAACTTAGTATTAAATCAGAGTTTCTAACTAGCAAAACGATAGTAAACACAGAAAAGTTTAAGTTTAAAATTACGAATCAGGCCCTATGATCTCAAAATACTGCTGAATGGATTTACACCAGACCCAAAAAAGCACATTTTGTGAGTAAAGTTCTATTGATGCCAGTCTGGGGTAAATCCTCTCAGCTGTCTGGGCTGTAGATGTAAGTATAGATTTCATTGGGAGCTAAAATCGAAAATCACTTGTTCGGTTTCGCCTGTACAGTGCTTGTGCTGTGCGTGTGAATTATATTGCTTTTAATATACATCTTTAAAGGGGCTCACATCAGGCCTTACTTCTCATTTTTGGTGTGCTTGTCACTTACTTTTCCTCTGTTTCTATTGGTTGTAGCATTCTATTTCCTGTTGTCTCCGTGTGTGCTGCTACTCATGAGCGATCACGCCATCCGCACTCCCCCCGCCTCCCACTCAAGGCTGTGTTTTACTTCGAGACATACAGATAATGTTGAAGACTTCTTTCCCATCGTCGACTCTGCTTTCCCTGTTGTTCGTTGTTTCGGTTCTGTCTGAATTTATCTGTGTTTCCAAGGGTCCCAGATTTGGCAGATATGGGAGCTTGCACTCACTGCTCAGCCTTCTCTGGGCCTGTGCATCCCCTCTCAGGAAGTTGTCATTCTTTCAAGCCATGGCCCCAGCTGCATCACTGCCAAGCACATCTTACCAAGGCCAGTGAGAAGGTCTCAGTGCAGGAGGGTTAAACTAGGGGTTTGTTTAAGAAAAAACATCTTGTTCATCCAAGTCAAACAAAAACAGTCATTCTGTGAGGTTCAGTGTCTCTTTTACACTAAGATCCCCAAGGCAGGGGCCAAGCTGGGTCATAACCACTTGTGCAATGAATAGATACAGCAGGGAGCTCAAGTACTATAGAACACAACCTTTTGCATGGGCTATGGCACCCCACACATTAGGCATCATTGTTTTTAAAGTATCACTGAAGCAGTAACCAGAGATATGAGTGAAGAGCGTGAAAGAATCATCCCTCCTAGACATATTGTATATCACCCCCTCCTTAAAAATGCCTTTTACTCCGGCTTATATCATTGTAACCTATCATTCTGTAGAAAAAATAAAAGATTTTGGAGATCCCATGCCTTTAAAAAAAGTGAATGACTTAAGCCCTCCTCTCTGCCCTCTTTGGACTAGGACAGTGAACCCCTCCCTAACACAAGGCAAAACCCAGACTGCCTACAATCTGGCAAGTGACACCTCTACTAAAAGAAACAGAACTGACACAAATGACCTGAACAAATGGAGGAAATACCTACATGAAAACAGTAGCGGTGAGGAGAGTCGTAATATGCTTGGCGGGACCACACTTGAACGCCGTGCCACTGCCAGGGAATGGCGGTTCCCTGGCAGAGTCAGCGGTACTGAGCGGCACGATGACCAAGGCCCTAATGTGTCCGTCACAAGACTACCACCGTTGACCCAACACAAGTCTGGCGGTTTCGAGGACCACCAGACTCGGGATTAGGCCCTCGGGGTGTCACAAGAATCCACCCTATCCCCACTCTGTTCAACCTCTATATGAAACCACTAACAGAGATCCTGAAACAAGCAAGCGTATCGTATCACATGTTTATAGGCGACACTCAGTCCTTATTAAAAATGCCATTCCTGGAAGATATCTTAGTTTTAAACAAGTCACTGCTGAAAACTCAACACTAACTTTCACAGAATCACCTCAAACAGCTTACACTGAAACGGAATTCTTACTCATATCCCCACACACAGCTCACCACCAACCAAAGCGTGGATTACAAACCTTGGTGGCATCAATTGCAAACTTGCAATCATCGAGTCCATAAATAAAAACCTCTACATGCAAGCCCTCATCAGCACAGCCACAAGAGGAGTTTTAATCCAAGTGACTCTCCTCAGGAAGATAAAACCATACACAACACCTCCAGATTTCAAGAAAGTTTAGTGCCTAGTCATTTCCAAATATAATCTGGGAGGGCATCTAACAGGTCTGCAGAAAGCATGACCAGAACCTCTCCAGACAACTCTCAATGCGCTGGAGGACACATTAAAGGAGTAAGGCATTTTCACTACATCACTCTCTCTCTCGAACCTCTAAACTAGCTCGCTTTTGAAGGTATGATCCAGTTAAACGTAGCCTACTCGATCCACACAGGGCCCTCCACCTTGTAGCACCCGTATGTCTGGCACGGAAGCTCAAGACATCAGGAGACGGCAACTCCCTTAGGAGTGCTAGCCTCCCGAAAGAACCTCCAAGATTGAGAAGACCTATATCCACACCATCTCAGGGTCTGCCACAGAATTTGGAACTCTCTGCCTCCAGCAACATGGGCAATTACTTCATTCTCTGCCTTAAACAAAAGGTTAGAGTTATCCTATTTATCAGATTCTCTCAATATGCTCTACAGTCAGGTTCATACCGGACCGATTGGTCCCGAGAGATCTTGGACGGGTCGGCTAGGGGAACCCACATGTGTTATATACAGACTGCTTGAGTAATGTGAGTCCTCACTCAAAGTGGAGTGGGATGGTTTTGTAAGAGGAAGGGATTTCTCTTTCTTTTTTTCACTCTGTATAGCACTTTGATAACCTTAAAAAAATAAAAAGAACAAGTGGTAGCCCAACAGCTCTTTCTTTCCCAAAGAAGACACAACCTTCATTCAGGAATTCTTATATTAATGGGGATTGTGCCTTCGTTTTTCCAGCCCAGGTGCTTCTGCAGTACCACATTCATGGCGCAGAAGAAGTGCGTGGACCACATGTTAGTATTGAATCTCCAATGTTTCAACCAATGTATAGTTTATCGACATTTCAAGATGGTGGGCATTCATCTTTTATAAGATCTTTTGAAAGAGGGTGACTGGATGGTCTGTCTGGACCTCCAAGACACTTACCTGACGGTGCTGATATTCGCACTACCCAAAAAGTTCCAATAATTCCAGTGGCGGGACCAATGGTAAGAGATCTTAGTCCTTCCATTCAGGCTTGCATCAGCTTCATGGTGTTTAATGAAAATGGTGAAACCAACGTTGGGGAAGGGAGTGCGATTCATTACCGAACTAGATGATATGATAATCATGGCCCAATCTTGGACTCTCCTGTTGCAACATCGGTCATGGGCAGTTTATCTGCCTCAAAGTCTAGGTTTCATTATGAACCAGTCGGAGTCAATCCTGATTCTGACCCAGACAATAGAATTCCTGGGTATTCAAAGTGACTCATTCAAAGCCCAGTTACAGCTTCCCAGACAGAAGATGAAAGACATCAAGAAAGTGTTGGAATCCACCGTGAGCAAATACTGGATATCGTTGATGTCAATTGCAAGGCTGGTCGGTCTGTTGGGATCCTCAATTCAAGCAACCTTTCCTGGACCTTGTTACTACAAAGCTCTCCAATGGCTAAATGTCAGACTTCTGCTCATCAGATTATCCTAAACAGATCAGGTTCCGCTGTCTGACAACACAAGAGCAGAACTCAACTGGTGACTACTACACATGGACGCTTGAAATAGCAAAGCCATAGTCGGTGCACAAGTGGATGAAGTGATGAAGTCAGATTGCAGCTGATGGGGTTGGGGTGTCCGATGCGGCGATATCTCCACTAGAGATCCCTGGGCATGAGATTAATTGAGTCTCCATATCAGTTGCCTGGAGCTACTATTGGGCCTTCTGAGCCAGAATTGGCGGATGGGAGTTGATGTTCAGGAGTACTCATGAATGATTTGTCAGGTATATATTAAACAAACATGGAGCTAAAATACAACCCACAACTTTTTGTGTCAATTTTACTAGTTACACGTGTACCGCCTCCAATCTTGACCTGGGCCCAAGTTCCTGTGTATCGCTCCATGATTGTCTTCAATAGGCTATTTGGTATGCCCGATGCGGTCATTTTTTTTCATAAGTGCCTTTAGGTCTACAAAGCAGACAAGAAGCTGTGTTTTCCTTTTTTTCCCTTTTCGGCTAATAGTGCCAGCGCTGTTAGGTTTTATAATGTCCCTATGCCAGCCCTAAACCCTGTTTGCATTCGGGGAAAAAGCTTAATGTCATCTAGCCACGATTTAAGATGCTCTAGTAAACATGCTGCGTAGAGCTTTGCCTCCACGTCATTTAATGCCATTAATCTAGAACGCATTGGTATTGTAGGGTTTCCACTTTTAAATATTGTCTGGAAAAAGCAACCTCCAAGAATCCGGGATGTTGTTCGTGTGATATAGCTATATAACACCTTCGGGGCTCATGGCTCCCGGACGTCATGAGTCACAGTAGCCGTGTGCTCATGATGACCAGGAGCCGTCAGAACATTGCTGCTCCGCCTATGTGTGGTTAATTCCCCGCATGTGCAGGAGAATTAATAAATGGGCAGAGTTCTGACTGCTCCCGGCCGTCCTGAGCACACGTCCACCGTGATTTATGATGGCTGGGAGCCGATATAAGTACCTGAGCACCAGGTCCAACCCCGCCCCACTCGGGCCGCAGCAAATTTCGCTCCGCGGCGAAGGAGTAAAAAATAGTTGTGAAGTATGGGCCCAGTAAGTTGTATTTCCTTTAAAAAGAGCATTGGGTATTCCATAGGCCTGGGCAGTAAATTCTGTTCCACGTGCAGAATTTGTGTAATTTGGGTAATTTTGCGTTCCGCGGAAAAAGCGAAATTGCCCAAAAATTCTGTGTTGCACGACTTCGCGAAATTTTTTGCTTGTTTGCGTTCTCAAAGTGCGCGTTTGCGAGATATTTTCCCCCGAGCACGCAAATAACGATTGCGAACATGAAAAAAGCATCGCGAACAAGCAATTCCACGTGTTCGCAGAATTTCTGCTTGTTCGCGGGGAATTTTACCATTTCACTGAGATTTGCGTAACGCAATTATGCAAATTCCGCCCACCCCTACTCCATTTGGTCCTGCTGCCCCCCTTCTGATTTCAATTCCTTTCAGATTTTTTCAAGTTGTACTATGTCCACGATTGGTGACAAATTTTCTTTACTGTGATTTGTATTCACAGCCTGTTTTAATGAGGCTTGGCATGTGCTTATTTTATTGTCTCCGTCTGTCTGGTCCCACAATTTAGCATTTCCACTTGCACTCTCTCAGCAGTTTTTTCGCATGAATAAATAAAATATATACCTGCATATTTCGGCATGCAAAACTTAAATTCACAAATGTTACTCAGAGTTGTTCCTGGAACCCTGTGACTGCTGGAGGTTTCCATGCAGACCTCTGGAAACTCTTGTGATTTAATATCGTAAATCTTCACCCCTCAAACGTTGCAGACATGCTCGTTGCGATTTACAACTTTTTAAATAATCGAACGCCCAATGTTTAACAGATGGAAAGTCAGCAAAAAAAAAGTTACACATTCCTTTAAATTCTTAAGAGCACCTCCCTAATTCCTAATTAAAGTGCCTTTGCGGCATAGAAATTTAAAGTGCGGTTTGCGATTTGGTTGCATGAATCATTCATTTCATGTCCCTGTTTTCAGCAACTTGGACGAGCCTCCCTCATGGACCGGATACATGGGTAAGATGTTCTTGGCGGCAGCAGCTGCCTCCCGACCCCAGTTTCAGACATGATGAATCAGGATCGCGCCTTCGCCACAGTTCATTGAACTTCTCCGATCAAAAGAACGTCTGCACTTTAGCCACGTATGTTAACTAGTAGTTTCCGCTCTTTGTTAGCGTGAATTCAGTGGGTCAAAAGGGCAGTGACATCTCCAGGAGCCAATTGATTTAGTACAACACAAACTGCAGAAGAATATGTGTATGTTCCTAGGTGTGGGGCTGTGTATAGCACAAACTTAGCGAAGGACTACGAAGAACTTTACTGGGACAACAGCAAAGATTACAACCCACACTCATTTACCGGGTTGTGTGACTTGATGTCAATTCACCAAAATGCCTGGGGTAGCGGAAGTGACTTCAAATGCCCCTTGACCACTTTCACTCACATACATATGTTTATAAATACACACGCATTCACACATACACACACACTGCCTACACATGCACACACATTCACTCATACACACTTACATAAAAACATTCAAACTGCAAGCACGCGCACAACATACATACATTCATAATCATTTTTTGACTTACCTTGGCTGCCAGGGAAAGTCATATTCCAGCTATTTGTACTCCATTTTTTAATAAATTAATAGTGAATAATGTATTATTCACTACTAGTATAATACAAAATTACAAAGAAGGAGGTGAGTCAAGCCCCCACCAATTTTGGTAGAGCAAGACATCTTCTTTTATGCACAGTTTTAACCCATTACAAATGCACACCCATTGCGGCGAATTCTGACCAATAGAAACACATTTCTTTACATTATTGCATTCAAAAAGCTCACTTTACATCGTACCAACCCCACAAGTTAATTATTAGGACTGCCCCAAATTCGATTACCAAAAGCCGGACAAACCCATAATTGAAAGCACTACCCATGTAATGAAAAGACATAAAGAAAAGAGAAATTCAGATGTAGTGTAGGATCAGCTATGTGCAAGAAACTAAACGCTAACGATGTCCTGAACATTGATTGGCTTCCCAGATTACGATCAGCTAACGAAACTAGTTTCGTAGAAGGGTCAGTTTCAGGTGACGGGGTCAGCATCTTGCAGTTCACTCGCAGGTCGAAAAGGCCCACGTTAATATGTACTTGAACAACAAGGCCCATGCAACTTCGTTCGTTCGTTTACTTCCACGGCCTACGTGAGGACAACACAACGTAAAACAAAATGGAGTCCAGTTCCAAAAACCACGGCACCTCAGACCCTCCTTTTGCCATTACGTAGGCAATGACCCAAACTCACGTCAATCTGAATCCAGGTCTATATCTATTCTCATCAGATGATCAAGGTGTTGCTGTAACATCATCTTATTCTCTTTCGCTTCTCTCGAAATGGGTCTTCTCACACAGATCGTAGCACAAAGGCCAAAAAGGGTGGGACCACACTGGATGCATAAGCAACACGAGAAAAGGATCGCTAAAGCCATACCAAAAAACATCAGAACCTTCCATCCCCATTTGGACAGCAATTCCCCAAACCATCCTATCAACGACCAGTTACCTTCGTCTATATGTATAGACACAGCAGACTTATGCTACTTCTGGATAGCTTGGTACACCGTCGGGGCATTATCTGGTATGAAAACGCAGCAACTAGATCCGATCAATTTGCATACTCCACCTCTATCTGCCAGTATAATATCTAAAACAAAGCGGTTCTGTAACGTCATAAGGCGATCCGCTTGAAGCTCAGCAGTAATATTACTAAGGGCACCTGCAGTCTCATTTATAGTGGCCTCAACCACTTTCGTAAGCTGACGAATATTCCTACTATTAGCCATAGGACCCCAAAAGGGCAGGAAACCCTTAAAGAAGTCTCCAACTTCTTGTGCGACAGTATCTTTCGCATCAATAATACCTCTACCAAATCTTGTCAAAAGCAGCTGTGTATGTAGGGGAAGCAAAAACGCTACATAACATGTGCCCGAAAAATCAGACGGCAACCATGTATATGCTCTGTCATAACAAACGAAATACGTGCCTTTGGCTGGCACGAACGGAGGAGATTTCTGGGACGTATAAATATATGTGTGAACACACACACTCTTACCAAGCTGAGCTCTCGGATTCTGACCATTACCTTGTAAGCAAAGATGACCACGGTGGGGTACAATCCAAATCGGAGGAGACCTTCTCTGTCTCTCTTTCTCCGTCAGACTAACACTATATGTCGTCTTATTCCAACCGACATATGCTCGTACCTCATCTTTGGGAATAGCATTATACGCGTCGATATCTCTAATCATATCGACTATTCCCCGTTTCAAAGCATTCTTACTCACGTTATCCTTAACAGAACGCACTGGAGAGGCTTCATTCGCATAGATAAACATTGATTGGAGTGCCCAAACTGACCCATTAGGTGAAAAAGGCAAAACCAAATATGGCATTCCCTTATCTGTCGTATGTGGCATAAGACACCCAACAATTCGTAGTATTTATGACTAGCTGATGCTGATGCAACATCTGTATAAACGAATTGTTCACAAATTCTGATCTTCGTGTCTGTTCATGTTCAGGCAACGTATGAAACTCATGTGGAGAAACAGTAGAAAAAGAAAGGGTAGGTTGGGAGGTAGATGTAAGCGGCTGTTGTGTGGCATAGAAAATCAAACCCATACAAGCTAACGTAATATTCAACAGCATTAGAAAACACATTATTAAAAAACATTTGCTACGAACCAATATACATATTCGGACTTTATAATCCATTTTACTAACACTCTGGTCAGAATCAAAAAACTCCATCCTCTAACGTGCTGCTCACGGTCGTTACCTTCTTCACTTAAGTGTGCGCCAAGATCGTACTAACGACCCTGGACCACAGACCTTGTGTCACTACACGGTTCACCCCTTAAGAACTTCCTACCGTGACCCTGCAGCGGAGTCCGGATGGTGACTCGAAAAAGGAAAAAGCAAAAAAGTTTCTTGATCTGACAAGGTGTAAATTCACTATCTAAAAACGTCACGTTTATTTGTCCATATGTACAAACTTTCTTGGTCTGAAATCGTAGCGTTCTTTATCAGGCACAGTAGGATCTTTGAACAAAAATTCAGGATTGGTGGTGTCAATCTTCAGATGAGGAGGCACAGCAGCTTGCAGAACATCATCATCCTCGCATTCTGACCGAGTCCATGTCAAATGAGCACCACTAAAAGGCACGAATCTAGGGACTCGCTCGCATTCAGAATCAGCTATACCATCCCTCACCCACTGATCATATGGTAAAGGCAAAGGAACTTTTCTACAGTGGGTGGTATGCACCCAGTTCTTTTTGCCTGCTACTCTAACAGCGGTTCTAGTAACCAACAACACCAAATAAGGACCAGTCCATTTCGGTTCCAAGTTCTTGGTACGCTGAAAGTTCTTGATGAGGATATAATGACCAGGTTCGATGGAGTGGCCTGGATCTGTAGTAGCTGTCGGCAAACTGTCATAGACCTGTTGGAGGAGAACACGTAATTTAGCAGTCAAGTCATGTAAGTAATCCACCAACATAGGGTACTCAATACTGCTGTATTCTTTTGGACGAGGCACACCCCAAACATTCGCTGGACGACCAAACACAATTTCATACGGACTAAGTCCCACTCGAGAATGCACAGTCGTCCTTGTTGACAAAAGAGTCAACGGCAAGGCATCCGGACATGTAAGACCAGTGCTCGCTTGTACCTTAGCTAATTTCAGCTTAAAGGTACCATTGTAGCATTCAACAAGTCCAGCAGACTGGGGATGATTCGCTGCATGGAACTTCTGATTTATTCCCAAACCAGCATACACTTTCTTCATGATTTGACCCACAAATTCACTCCCATTGTCCGACCATACAATTCTCGGCAATCCATACCTAGGGAAGTACTCTTTCAACAAAACCTTGGCTGTAGGCAAGGCAGTATTATCCTTTAGGGGGTAAGCATCTATCCATCTAGAAAAGGCGCAAACAACCACAAGAACGTATTTCAGATTGTTGCATCTCTCCATGTGAATATAGTCCAGCTGTATCACCTCAAACGGATACGTCGGAGGAGCAAAATGACCAGTGGATTTGGAGTTCCCTTACCAGGATTATCCAATCTAATCCAAAAATTCTTTATCTCGGCCATATCAGACCATAAAAGATACAATAAAAACTTTCAACATTTAAAAGACAGTCCACTTAGAATGAAAACATATCAATAAACATTCATAAAAATTCATTTCCTTGAAAGTCTAGTCATGAGTAGGAGTAAACATTACAGTTCATATCAATGTTCAGACTTTTACTAGTTTACTTCTTATCTGCCACATAGCCATTAAGAACTTGGCAACTGCAAAGACTATGTGGGGCAGGGTGCTCGTTTTCAGTATTCTGTACGAATGTAGATAACTCATTATGCCCAGATTCCTGCATAATGGCACTAGCCAATATTTCCTAGGTCTATTGTAGGCTGGGCAGAAAAACAGAACATGAATTTCCTCCTCGTCATGTTTAGTGCACCCTGGGCACAACTTATCATCCTTCATTGTCCACTTACAAGTAAAGGTTCTGATTGGCATGGTGCCTAGCCTCCATTGGATAAACAATTTCCTAGCTAAAATTGGAAAAATAATGTCCATAAAACCCTCTAATTGTTAAGAATTTTTGGAGTCCAGAAATTGATCAGTTAAGATTCCATTATTGGGTGCACACTAAAGGGAAACTAATCTATTCTCCTTGTATATTTCGACCAGTCTTTTGCGAGGGACCCTTTGGCAGCCTTGTTCGGGGAACTCCCACAGCTCGGGGAGTCTCAAACGGTACAGTACTCTCTTTATGAAGGCCAACCACGGGATTCTGTCACGCTGGTTCAAATTCATTATATGAATAAGGTCTTGCCTGTAATGTGCAAGTTCACCGGTGGTCCATAGCCTATGCCAGACTCTTAGCGGTTTTAGTTCCAGGTCCTCGCCTATCGAAGGGAGGCCCACATCTAATCTTAAGGGAAGCAAGGGTGTGCCACGGGGGAGAGCCAGTAGACGTCTGAGGAAGTTGTTTTCTACTCTGACAAGTTCTGTTCGAGTTTTATACCCCCATAGCTCACTACCATAGGATGTGGCCGCTTTGGCTTGGGTTTTATACATCTCTACTGCCGGGCTAATGGGTTTGAAGGTGGAGGTGTTTGTAACCTTCAAAATAGCACCCGACAATTGAGACAACTTTAGCCGGGATCTAGCTATCTGGGGCTCCCAAGATAAATTCTCATGTAGGGTAACACCCAGGTACTGGAATGTTTTTACCCTTTCCAGCCTTGCTGAACCCAGTGTTGGGTTAGGTCTGGTTAGGTCTGGTTTTAGAGGAGGGGTTGAATATCATGAATTTGGTCTTCTCTGTGTTGATCTCTAGACCATGTTGTCTGCAGAAAAGACCAAACCCATCTAATATTCGTTGGATCCCCATAAGGGATTTGGAAAGCAGGAGGGTATCATCAGCAAACATAATAGCCGGAACCCTCCTGCCTGCCAACAGGGGAGCGTCATTGTCCCTAACGTTGTCAAGATGGGATATGACACTGTTAACGAAGAGGCAAAACAGGGTTGGCGCCAGAATGCAACCCTGTCTTACCCCTCTAAGGACTGGGAACCTGTGTGACAACGCTCCATCCCTCCCGCACCTGACCTGAGCAAAGTTGCTGTCATGGAGCCTAATTATGGCGTGTAGTAAATGATTAGGAACACACAGCTCCCTTAGGACTTCCCATAATTTCTTGCGGGGGACCATGTCTAAGGCGGACCTCTGGTCCACGAACACCATGTACAGCCTTCCCCCCTCGATCCTCACGGTTTTCCAATAGAGGAGAACGAGGCGGAAAATCTGATCCATGGTGGAATTGTTTTTCCTGAAGCCCACCTGGAGAGGACTCAGAATTTCATTTTCCTCCATCCAGTCTGAAAGGTGGTCCAGGATAAGGCGAGAAAATAATTTTTGGGGGACATCTATAAGACTTATCGGCCTGTAGTTGGCTGGGAGCAGAGGGGAGCCCTTTTTGAAAATAGGTACTATCTCTGCCCCCAGCCAAGTACAGGGGATCTCCATACCTCTCGCGATGGAATTAGAAAGAATAAGTAGGTACGGGCCCCAAATCTCTGGATGTTGTCTAAAGAGATCGCCAGGCAATCTGTCAAGTCCCGGGGCTTTCCCCAGCGCGAGTCTCTCTATTGCACTGACTACCTCGCGCAAGGTAAATTCTAATCCACCTACAGGATTGGGTAGGGCATCAGGGGCCTCAGTATTAGCAGATTCTAGTCCAACTATGGAATTGGGTAAGGCATCAGAAGCCAGGACATTAGCAAATTCAGGGGTATCTTGATACAATTTGCTAAAATGGGCTTCCCAGACAGATGCCGCTATGTTTGGCTCCACTGCCATTTTAGGTTCTCCTGAGCCAGTGTTTACCAAAGACCAGAATTTTCTGGAATCCCTTGCTTCTAGTGCTAGATCCTGCCATCTATTCCAGTCCCATTCAGACTCCGCTTGTGCCATGGCTTCCCTGTATTTCCTCCTAAGGTCTACAACCTTACCCTTATCAGTGCCTGCTTTTATTACAGCTATTAGCTCTGTCTTGATCTTTTTACAGGATGAATTGTACCAGGTTGAGGTTCGAGTCTTGTTCTTCCTTGGCACTACCACCGGGTAAAAAACCTCACCTAAAGTTCCCACTAAGTCTGCATGGATTTTGGCTAGTTTCTCATTAAAATCCGGAGATTTAGGCTGGTTAATTAGTGCGTCCATTTCATTTAGCATGGGGAGCGCTAGATCATAGATTTTACTTATACTTTCTTTCGAATTAACCAATTTCCCCCACTTTACCCTGCGTCTATTAGAACTAAGAATCAGATTCCCTGGGTCTTCACTGGGATCGGCGGGTAGTGACCCAGCAGCAGGTGCAAGATGCACCTTGTCTAATAGAAGTGCATTGTGGTCACTATCTGTTCTTTGTATTACCTTAAAATCCTGTACCTTGGACCACAGGCCTGTGTCTACAAAAATATAGTCCAGCCGCGATTCGTGGTCCTTCCTATTAAAGGTACATGATGAAGGGGTATCGGAAGGGGTGCGCCCATTACAAGCCCTTATCGCAAAGTTTAATGTCAGGGACAAAATTTGCACTGCAAGAGGAGACCAAGATTTAGGATGGGGGATTGACATGGCGGGACACCCCAATAATCATCTTCAGCAGTTAGGGCGCCCTCCTTCAGACCTTCCAAGGGTTCGAAATGACAATTAAAATCTCCGCCCATCACTACCTTACAGTCTATGGGGAGTTGGGCCAGAAATGACGAGAGATCGTCGAGTGTAGGTGATTCCATAGACGCAATGACTGGGCGAGAGTACACATTAATAATTGCCAGTTTGGGGGCGTTAGGCCATTTGAGTAGAACACATTGTATGTCCTGCGAGAAGGTAGATACATTCTCCGCATTACACCCAATATGACTGGCCACCCAGACCGCCAAACCACCTAAGGGCCTCCCTTTACCACTCCATGTAGCTTTTATTTCAAAGACTGCATATCCTTCTCTACACAGGAGTTCCCTAGCCCAGGTCTCTTGGAAAAGGCATATGTCACAGCTGCCAACTAAGGAGTCCCAGTCATTGGTGTCTAATTTGGTGGCAATGCCCACCACATTCCAGGAAAGGACCTTCAGGGTTCCAGCTGGAAGTTTTAGTTCCAACCCCCCGGTTATCTCATGTGCAATATTCAGCAGTGCAACATCGGGCCCTTGGAGAGTTATTTCCAAGGTTGGTGGGACTGGAGGTGCTAGATTAGGGTCAGGTAGGACTGCAGGTGTTAAGTTAGGACCAGATAGACACGGGATTAAGTTATTTACTTGGCCCCGCGAGCTAATGGGAATTAAGCTCTCCTCGGGAGATGCATCATATTCTCGAGTGAAGATATCAGTTATACCTTTTCCTGTCCCCTGTCCCTCTGTTTCCGCAAGAGTACTTTGGGAGTACCCAGAAGTACACATTAATAATTGCCAGTTTGGGGGCGTTAGGCCATTTGAGTAGAACACATTGTATGTCCTGCGAGAAGGTAGATACATTCTCCGCATTACACCCAATATGACTGGCCACCCAGACCGCCAAACCACCTAAGGGCCTCCCTTTACCACTCCATGTAGCTTTTATTTCAAAGACTGCATATCCTTCTCTACACAGGAGTTCCCTAGCCCAGGTCTCTTGGAAAAGGCAGATGTCACAGCTGCCAACTAAGGAGTCCCAGTCATTGGTGTCTAATTTGTTGGCAATGCCCGCCACATTCCAGGAAAGGACCTTCAGGGTTCCAGCTGGAAGTTTTAGTTCCAACCCCCCGGTTATCTCAGGTGCAATATTCAGCAGTGCAACATCGGGCCCTTGGAGAGTTATTTCCAAGGTTGGTGGGACTGGAGGTGCTAGATTAGGGTCAGGTGGGACTGCAGGTGTTAAGTTAGGACCAGATGGGCACGGGATTAAGTTATTTTTTTGGCCCCGCGAGCGAATGGGAATTAAGCTCTCCTCGGGAGATGCATCATATTCTCGAGTGAAGATATCAGTTATACCTTTCCCTGTCCCCTGTCCCTCTGTTTCCGCAAGAGTACTTTGGGAGTACCCAGAAGATGCACCCCTCTGGAGTCAGTCAACCTGATCAAGGCAACTGAATCTGTTGGGGTGTGCATAGTTACAATAGGCGGGGATGTCATTACGGATGGGCCTGTACCTTGACCCATCGACAGCAAATCCCACCCTTGTCCAGCCATCGTCCTTCCTCCTAGTCGAGTCACGTACATTAAGATAAAAATACGACAGAGGGACCAATTCTATGGTTGTGTTGCCTGCGCTCCCAAGCCAATTACAAATGTAGGTTGCTACCTGGATTATACTTCAGACAAATCATACAATGTTTCACCACATTCTCAGCACATTTCGGAATTCCAGCATTCTGCCAAACTGGAGCCAACAACTTACATATACCCTTCGAAATGATATGAGCCATTCAATGAGCCATCGTAACCACTGGGAGCACATACGCATCTGGCAACAACCATCGCTGGTGCTCCGACAACTCAATCCAACAACCTGTAGAATCCAACATACCCGTAGTCTCTCTCCACGTACTCACTTCTTTCTCAGTAGCTTCAGCCTGAATCAACTTCACACTTTCTATTGTGTCTTCACACATTCCACCAGCCATAACCCAATAAGCAGGGCCTGCAACATACATACGATGGATTTGGGCCCAGATCTTTTGACTGGGGGAGTGTGTGACATTGATCCACATTCAGTCCATCACTTGTTGTTTTTGCAATTGCAACATACATACGGCTCATCATGTCTTGCGCCGTTTCCTTCGCAACTTCATCCGCAAACGCATTCCCTCGACCAACATCGTCCACAACTTTCTTATGCGCACTACACTTCACAATTGCAATCTGCTTTGGGAGAGTGAGAGATTCCAAAAGTTTATTCACTAACTGCCCATGCTGTATCTTCGTGCCATGGGAAGTAAGGAACCCTCGTTCTCTCCACAAACACCCAAAACTGTGAGCAACACCAAACGCATACTGGCTATCGGTATAAACATTCACTCGCTTTCCTCCTGACAATACACACGCTCTAGTCAGTGCAAACAACTCTGCTGCTTGCACAGAATTCTGTGGTATGCGTGCTGTCTCAACAACTGTATGTAACGTTGTAATAGCATACGCTGCAGTTGTCTCACCATTCGGAAGCTTAAAGCACGAACCATCTACCCACAGCCTACCATCAACATCCATAAGGGGAGTATCCTTTAGATCTACTCTAGCTTTCGTTTCTTCTTCTGTACAAAGAAAACAATCATGCTGTTCTTGAGCATCCGTCTCTGTAGAGATCGGCAACAACGTAGCTGGATTCAACACATTACATCTTTTAATGTGAACATGGCTAGCCAACAATGTCAACTTGTAACCTGAAAGACGTGCACTAGTAAGGTGCTGTGTCTTAGTCCTATAAGGTATCCACTGCATGCGGAACCATCACAATCAATGTATTATCCAATACCAAACCGGCAGACTGTCGGATAGAAACCGCAGCTGCCGCTGTAGCTCTCAAACAACTCGGCAACGCTTTAGCAACTGGGTCTAACGTTGCTGAAAAATATGCGCATGGACGCTGCTTGTCCCCAAAACACTGCGTCAACACTGACAACGCACAACCTTCTCTCTCTCCCAGTAACTCTGTGCCAGTCTGCTAAGGATGTTATGCTGTGTATTTTTCCAATTCTTCTCTTTGCAAAAGCACCGGGACACTCCGCGGAGTAGCCGTGCACTATAGAAGAGCTTTGTATAACATAACATAACATAACATACAACGTGAAAGGCTTGTATAGTCAGGAGTACCCAACACAAGAGCCAAACACAATGCATCACGTAATTCAGAAAAACGTTTCTGACATTCGTCAGAGCAAGGAAGAGGATACGGAGTATCTTTCACAGTCAATGCTAACAGAGGTTTCGCCAACAGGGAGAAATTGGGGATCCACTGTCTACAATACGAGGTAATACCCAAAAAAGCATGACCTTCTCTCTGTGTGGATGGTACACTCATTTGCGCAATCGCTTGAATTCGTTCTGGGGTCAATCGCCTTCCCTCCTTCGACAAGAGATGACCTAAGTAGGTTACTTCTTGGCGGCAATATTGCAACTTTGAAGGTGACACTTTATGATGAAGGTCAGACAAATACCGCAACAACGAAAGAGTAGCTTCTTGACAAATCTTTTCATCATCAGCAGTAACCAACAAATCATCGACGTACTGAATAAGAGTAGCATCAACAGGCAACACAAAACCATCAAGCTGATTTTTCAACGCCTGACTATAGATTGAGGGACTTTTACAATAACCTTGGGGAGCTCTCTTAAACCGGAAGCTTCGTCCTCCTAAAGAGAATCTAAAAATATCTCTACTCTCCTCAGCAATAGGAATACTGAAGAAAGCATTCTTCAAGTCGATGACAGAAAACCAAGCTGCCAAAGCGGGAATCAGAGTCAACAATGCAGTGATATCAGGGACCACAGGAAACTGTGGCACGACAATCTTTTTGACCTCTCGAAGGTCGATCACAAACCGGTACACAGGCGGCTGAGAAGCATCAGTACGCTTGAGGACAGGCAAAACAGGACTATTGCACACGTTACCTCTCGTTTCTTCAACCACACCCTTCTCAACCAGATCATAAACAATCGCTAAAAGAGCTCTCTCACCATCGCTGGAGATCTTATATTGTGGGATACGAGGTAGCCTAGCATTCGATTTAAGGGTAACAACATACGGTGGAATCTGCAAAAGGCCCACATCATTTGGACCCGTAGCCCAAAGCGTATCAGGAAGCAAACGCAATTCCAGTGGCAGACAATCTTTAGAAAAATACATTGGAGAAATCACTTTCCTACCAAGGGTAAGTTGTACTCCCGAAGGAGAACAATGCAATGTTGCATACAATCTTTTCAGCAAGTCCAAACCCAACAGATTCTCACCACAACCATGCGTTAGTATAAGTGGAGCTTCCAATTCACAAGGGCCAATGGAAAGGGACAAAGGACTAGAAACCGGATTACAAACTGGGGTGCCTGAAAATCCTACTGAAACATTGGTCAAGCCAGACAAAGGTGCCCCAGGGAGTTTAGAATGCATAATAGAACTCTTTGTCGCACCAGTATCCAAAAGAAAAGGTTCTACCACACCTGATGTAATCACTTCAACATAAGGTCCACTCTGATCTACTGGAACTGACACTACTCCCTTACTTTGTCCATGGCTGTCCTAGTTATCATTATAACCAGAACTCTCACCTTCGACATAGTAATCCTCAACGTAGTACTGAGCAGACTGACCACTCGGAACATTCTGTCTGTCAAAATAATTCACAGAATTCTGTAGGGAAGAGGAACGCTCATTTTGGGGAATCACACCACGTCCTCTACCTCTAGGAGCTTGCTGAAAACTACCACGACCTCTCTGACCAGACACGCCATTCGCACGCTGTAACAAAGCCGGGCAACTATTCTTGAAATGACCTTCCTCTCTACAATAAGCACACTGATTAGGACCAGGAAAGAATCGCTGAACATAAGGCTCAGGCTTCTGTAACAATCTCTGAAACGGTGGAGGTTGCTGAAACTCAGGCTGATTCTGACGAGGCAGATAAGCTTGCTGCAAAAGAACTTTCGTCTTCAAATCTTTCATTTTCTTCTCTGCTTTATCCTTCTCATCTTTATCCCTTTTCTCATAATATTGGGCAGTAGCCAATATCTGGGCCGACGAAGAAACAGGACATGAACTCTCAGAGTCCTTCAACTTATCCGATAATTCGGGAAGCAAATTAAAGACAAATTTGTCCACAAATAATCTTCACCCACCTTCCGTACTCATGTCCTGACCACTATGATCGATAAACGTCTCTTCAAACCTAGTGAAGAAATCAGACACACTCTCGTCTTTCTTCTGCTTGCATGCTGCTAACTTGTCCCAATTCACTCGTAAAGCAGGCATTATCGTCTTCATTAAATCAATAATTTTACCTGGCAATTCCGAAACTAAAGGTTCAGGTTTAGCACCTCCCTCTTGTCTACCATCTGCAGCAACAATATTCGCCCAAGTATCTCCTAACTCTGCTGCATGATTCTCATGACGAATCTTCACCCACAAAGGTTGCGGAACTACATTACCCATCAACATATCAATGTCAGCTAAATTCATAACACATGCTTCAACTGTCTGGGACAACTCTTTGTAATAACCAGCAGGATTCTTACGAGGATCAGGTAAGGTCTGCCTAAGAGCCAAGACTTCTGCTCTCTTCCAAGGGACATGGACCCATACTCGCTGAAAATTAGCCGGAGCGGCAACAATATTACGACCGGCATCAGCCTGAACTGCTTCCTTCCATACAGGAGGAACTTCTCTCATGGGATACTGTCTCGCTTTTCTTCTAACAGAGGAATCAGGTTCGTACAATGTCTGAGGCGGAAGTCTAGATCTGAAAGCAAGTATCGTCTCTACGGCATCTGTAACATCAGATTCCACTATCATTCCTTTAGCAAAATCTGATTGAACATCGAGCACATCCTGCGGAATCGGACCCAATTCATTATCTTCCCATTCCTGACACAGAAAAGTACACATCACATCGAAAACATACCTTTACTTAGGCGGTTCCCACTGAAAGAAAACATCCATAACCGCTGGCAAACTATACCTTAAGGCATTTATAATCCTTCTACGGGCCAACAAATCGAACACAGCCCATTCCTCAGAACTAGGAAGCTGAATACGACTCTGCTTACGTTCCGAAACAGGGGTCATATTCAATGACCCAAACAACGGAGACAACAAATTAGAAACAGTCTCAGTCATTCGTTTTCGAACAGAAGGAGAAGAAGCAGACATAAGAACAGGAGAATAAGTATTTTGAGGCAAAGAAGGTGTAGGAATAAGAACAGTAGGAGTCCCAGATGAAGAAGTAGAAGGCAAAGGAGTTTGAGGCAAAGCTGGTAGCAAAGCTGGCGACCCTAGAGCGGGTTGCGCAGGAGGAGGTAAAACCATCTGTGGAGTACCAGGTGGCTGAACAACAGCAGGAGGTTGAACAACAAAGGGTGGAACAACTGGGAGTAATAGAGGCGCAGTAGCACCCTGCACATAAGGAGGTGGTAATCTCAACAAATGAGAGATCAAAGGATCTTTTTCAAGATCTTCAATCGCTTTCGGAGGAGAAGACGGCAAGGCCGGATAACATTTATCTATGGCCATACAACGCTGCCTATCATAAAACTTCACTCGCTCGCTCCTCTCTATCATCCCTATACTGCCTAGCAGCTCGTAGTACTGACATATTCTTATCTTTCCTATATCTCTTAGCCTGTTTAATTTCTTTCTGTTTGGCTTCCTTTCACCAAAGACGGAAAGAGTCAAACATTGCCGGCTGGGCTTTCTTCTTAAATAACGCAACTTCCAGATTATCTAAAATATTTGATTCAAAACTACCATATTGCGGCCATCGTAAGACACCATCCTTCCTAGTATAGCGGACCCACACTTCATTATAAGTAATGGGACCCACTCCATGTTTTGAATAGAGCTCATAAGTCGGAGTTCCAACCGGAGGTATCGGACACGAGTCCTCTAGTCGGGAATCCTTGTTACAACCACAACTAAACCATTTCCTAAGTTTGCTAAGACCAGGCATCTTATAGCTCACTAATCTAGCTTCCAACTTCAAGGGGTTATCAACTATCGATACTCTCAGAAATATACGAGCTCCTCGGCTTCGATTACTGCAGTGACCAAAACAAACCAATACCAAGAACCAAACAAAGAACCAAACAAATTTGTGGGAGCGACCCATTTATACTTAACCAAAATATCTGTCACGCCACCAGAAGACCGTCTATCGTCTCGCTCTACAAAGCATCTATCGAGGGTCCAAGACAGGGCGACAGTCAGGGTAGCAGTCCTTCGTAGCCTTCGGAAAGCGGGAAGCCTCGCAGAAAACACCTTCGGTCCACGTCGACATGCAGGGGTCGATGAAGTGGCGGCCTTCCTCCAGAATTTCCTCACGTGGCTCCTCACGATCCTCGGGCTTGGACCGGTACCGCTGAAGTCGCCCCATGTTGGGCGCCAACTGAATAACCGAGTCTTTCAGAACCGGCGACGTCGGGGACATGCCCGAAGTCTTCGGATTCCCCTGTCCTGGCAAACAGAGACACGGAATACTTCTAGGTGGTGTCAGAGATCAAATGTATTAGCTGCAGCTAGTAACAGTGAACCAAGCAATACAACACGGTGTACAACTCAGGAACCTGCTCAATTTTGGTAGAGCAAGACATCTTCTTTTATGCACAGTTTTAACCCATTACAAATGCACACCCATTGCGGCAAATTCTGACCAATAGAAACACATTTCTATACATTATTGCATTCCAAAAGCTCACTTTACATTGTACCAACCCACAAGTTAATTATTAGGACTGTCCCAAATTCGATTACCAAAAGCCAGACAAACCCCTAATTGAAAGCACTACCCATGTAATGAAAAGACATAAAGAAAAGAGCAATTCAGATGTAGTGTAGGATAAGATATGTGCAAGAAAATAAACGCTAACGATGTCCTGAACATTGATTGGCTTCCCAGATTACGATCAGCTAACGAAACTAGTTTCGTAGAAGGGTCAGTTTCAGGTGAAGGGGTCAGCATCTTGCAGTTCACTCGTAAGTCGAAAAGGCCCATGTTAATATGTACATGAACAACGAATCCCATGCAACTTCGTTCGTTCGTATACTTCCACGGCCTACGTGAGGGCAACACAAAATGGCGTCTCGAACAACGTAAAACAAAATGGAGTCCAGTTCCAAAAACCACGGAACCTCAGGGGGCGGGGGTGAAGGGTCAAGTAGCGCAGGTTTGCCTAGGAAGACTCCACCCTCCACGTCACAGGCACATCGTAACTTAGGATGGGCCACCTTTGTGCAAACCTGCATGAGAACATGGGCCATGAAGAGCCACATTACAAGCATGAACCGCTCGGAGTGGTCACAGCCGCACCGAGAAACAGATCTTCTCCCTATGATCAATTTTAGGACTTCCATGTCCATTTCTAAAGCCAGGAGCAGACTCCAGCATCGAGAGATGTCCCTGCGCAGACAAGTGATGGACAGAAGAACCAATGGACTTCCATGTCCATCCCTCAAGCCAGGAGCAGACTCCAGCATCGAGAGATGTCCCTGCGCAGACAAGCGATGGACAGAAGAACAAATGGACTTCCATGTCCATCCCTCAAGCCAGGAGCAGACTCCAGCATCGAGAGATGTCCCTGCGCAGACAAGCGATGGACAGAAGAACCTTTGAATGGGTCACATTTATTTACAGGGAGACAGGAGGGTGCCCTGCACAGCACATCCTTACAACACATTTCTATTTAGAGCTAGAGATTTAGAGAAACATGAGCCCCTGCAGTGAAAGTGCTCTGAAGTAAACAAGCATTGATAAGGAATTTAACACAGACAAGCATTTGCCTTTAACCTGCTTTGGCTTTAGGATTGTAGAAATTATCTTTTATGGCAGATGCTTCCTGAAAAAGTGCTCTCATTGTAACTGTAAATCCTAATATATAATTCATTGAAATCCATGCACTGCTTATCTTTTTCTTATTTTTCATGCAGACATGCCTCTAGTACGCAGCTTAGATTGATTCATAAGATCATTTCCGGATTTCATTTAAATCAACTATTTTTCTTCAAGATTTTATTTTCCAATTTATCTGCTCCACTGAAACAATCATTCCAGCTACTGACTGCTGCATAACTAAATATTTATAAGGTCCCCAAAGTGAGACCTATTTGCTGTGCCAATGCTTGTTAATGTGGCCAACTCTGCTCTGCCGCTAGTGTGCGGAGTTTTGCCTACTCCCCGTTCTCTGTGGAATGCGGAGTAGGCAACACTCTCGACACTCAGCTGGCAGAGTGGAGTTCTATGCCCACGGTTACCTACACCCCAAATTCCTGCAAAGTGGGACGTGCCATCGCCGTCTGGCTGTTTTATAGCCAGGACAAAAGAAGAAAACATAAAGCTCAGTCTCATCGACACAATTGCACGCGGGGCACCAAAGGGGAGTCACTTTTAACCATCTGTTAGTGAAGGCACGAAGCGGCAAGGTCCCTATTCTAAACTGGATGTATAGCTTCCTAGCCATAATGGGTTGGATATCATCCAGAAAGGGCTCAATCTGATACTCAGCTTTAATATTAACACATTCTGCTGTCGAGCACACAACCTCAGTGTAACTCCATAAGTTTGGGATGCCTAGTCTACAGCATACATCCCGTATGTATAAAACCATTGTAGTTTGCCCACACCTGGGAAGACCAGAATCTCGTTTAACTCCTTTAATTCGGAATGATAGACCGCTAGTTCCAGGGTCGGCCACAGTCTATGCCAAAAGGTTAGTGGTCTGAGTCCTGTCTCCTGTATAATTATGTTTTTTTGGCTCTCTGAATAAGATCGTTTAGTGCCTGTAATTTTGTATCGATGCCCACTATATCTACTGCCAAGATATTTAACAGTTCCACCTAAAGATCTTGTTTATCTGCTTGATGGTATTTAGCTGATGACATTGCATCCATAGTTACGAGGAGTGCCCCCCAAGTGTTGGCAGGGTCCTTTCTGACCTGATTCTCTTTATTTATGATTGGCGAGACTCTGCTTGTACCTAAAGCCCCTCCCTCCTTCAGCTCGATGTTCCCAATTAATGTTGATGGTGATATATTACCAAAGATTAATCGGTTTTTATCCTGTGGGCTGCTGCTACCTATAACAAAAGTGCTTAGACTAACTGTAGATGTGTCCTTCTGTCTCCCACCTCTCCTTGTGAATTTAGTAATGCGACCTCTGGGAAGTGGATCCTAGATTGCCTAGCCTCTTGTGTTCAGGATTATGTTCCAAAAGGTTCAATGAGTGTTTGCTCCTGTATCTCAAATGTTCCTGCTTGGGTTTGCCATCTTGTCTTTTGGACGCAAACTGTCCCAGCACTTTAGATTTAAGGATGAGGACGCCTCTTAAATGGTTCAATTATAGATCTCTGCTTGTACGGTTATTTTTTTTATAGATGCAGCTCCTAGCATGGTGAGATCTGAGGATGCTTCCTCTTGATTGTGATCTTTTGACTGGCGAAGCTTTTGCTTCCTCTTGCTGTCCAACTGACTACTTCCAACTCTAGTGGTAGTACAACATTCGTGGGACCTAGGGCCCTATTATCATGGTGGACGGATCGCCACCGCCGGGGCGGGCGGTGGCGATCCGCCCGCCAAATGTCCCTGGTTCTCCCACGCCATATTAATATGGCGGGGGCACAGGGGCGTGGCCGAGCCAGCCAAGATGGCGGACGCACTCTTCTAGTGCTCCGGTCGGCCGCCGGTGCAGCGAAGATACATGCTGCCGAAATGCCCATGAATCACCCCTCGCCCCAGTGAAGATTGCCGACACATACCTCCGGCGTTGAGGCGGGGGTCCGCGCGGCCGCGGTGTGCCCGGAGTGACCCGCGGCGGCCACCGCCGAGAATCGATCAAAATGGCGGCACCCAACTGAAGGAGCCGTAGATCCCGGGACGCGGTGCCGGCCTCCGGGGGGCAGGATCCTCGCTCCCCCGTTGAGTGACAGCTGTTGCCTCGGGCGCCCTGCGGGTGCTCCCGCTCCAGTTCCGGGTGACGACGAGGCACCCCGGCCCTGGTCCCGCCCGGGTGAGCCAGCGGGTGTGGGGCATTTGTGTGGCCTGCCGGCGGGGGAGGGGTGAGCGAAACCCCCGAAGAGGAGCGGAGATCGTGGAAGCCCAGGTGGATGCCCTCCGGGGTGTTCCTGCAGCCCCCGACCGGACCTGGAGAGACCGGGGAGTCCCCTTCAATATGGCGGCGCTCAGCTAGGGACTCTGGCGATCCCGAGGCGCGGGGCCCGACCTCCGGGAGGCAGGGTCGGCCCTCCAGGGCAATTGCTGACACCCCTGTTGCCCCCACTTCTGGACGGCGGCGGGGAGTCCCGCTCCTGGATCCGCCCGAGAGTGCCAACGGACCGGCGAGGGAGGCCTGCTGATCGCTGGGGGAGTGGTGCGTGTGGGCACCCCTGGGAGCGGCCATTAATGAGACCCTGCGGCCGCGTGGTCCCGGTGAGGAGCCTGTGAGGTGACGAGGTGGCGGCCGAGCGGGCCAACTCGAAAACGGTGCCACGCAGCTAGCGTTGAGGAGGGGCCCGACGGTGAGGACCTGTGATCGGGGGACGCTCCTGGCGCCGACAGCCCGGTGGCACCTGGGATCCATCCGCTTGAGAAGCCCCCGAGTGTCGCCATCAGCACCAAGACCCCTGGCGGCCCGAGCAGCAATCAGCAGGCCCCTGGAGACCATCGTGGCCGCCCCCCCCTGCAGCGTGACGGAGCCAAGACGGGGCATGTCGGCGGCGGGCACCGCCGGCCCCCCGACCCACCTAGACAACCCAGAGCACGCCGGGTGACACACGCGGAGCAAGCGTGGGCCTGGCGACAGCCGGCAGTACGGGTGCAACGCTGGAACCGGCCCACGTGGGGGTGCGACGAGGGGAGCTCCAGCACACCTGTATCGATTCACCGGGACAGGGTGAGTGGCCACAGCACTTACCACTGAGTGGAACTGTGTGACCGGGGCTGAGTGGCCCCCCCTACCAACGCTGCCACAGGGGGCGAGACCCACGGGTGTGCGCGGGTTGCGGCACCTTCGTTGAGTCCTTCCGAGTCGACGGACTGCTCGCCACATCAATGGGGAGACCTCAGAGAATACCGAGCACAACGCCGGCGCTGGCCCAGAGGCGCTCGCCCTCCCCGGGCCCCTCGCGCAAGCTAAAGACCGGAGAGCCACCGCAAGAGACAGATATGTCCGCAAAGCTTGACAAAGTGCTAGCGGCTATTGAACACTCCCGGATGTCCATGGAGACCAAATTTGGAGAACTGGCCACAGACATCACCCTCCAGAGAGACGATCACAGGAAGTTGGCGGATAGAGTGAGCCAGGAGGGACAAACACTGCACGAACTGCAACCACAAGTCCAGCTTAACCAAAAAGCCATCAAGGATCTACAGGAGAAAGTTAACTTTCTGGAACGCAAGGCGGACGATTTGGAGGGGCACTCCCATCAGAGTAACATACGCCTACTCAACCTGCCGGAGGGAGTGGAGGGGACAGACCCCATTCAGTACATGGAAGCATGGATAAGAACGTTCACCCGGACCCAAGATCTCACACCATTCTTCTCCATGGAGAGAGCACATAGGGTTCCGGCCCGGCGACCAACAGCCGGTCTCCCGCCCAGACCCTTTTTGCTAAAACTGTTACACTACCAAGACAGGGACACGATCCTGCGGGCGGCCAGACAAGCGAAAGTA
Organism: Lissotriton helveticus; assembly: GCF_964261635.1. Lineage (NCBI taxonomy): Eukaryota > Metazoa > Chordata > Amphibia > Caudata > Salamandridae > Lissotriton > Lissotriton helveticus. Next base: position 1,962,962,515 of record NC_136068.1, on the reverse strand, counting down.
CTCAGGGTGGAGGACAAGAACGTGATGGTGTTCCCTGACTACTCTCAGGCGGTTCAACGCAAGATACAGTATGTCCTCCTCTTTCCGGCCCGCCTCAAAATCATATATGGCGACTCGACACACTTCTTCACCGACCCAGCGGAGGTGAGGCGCTGGTTAGACCATCACAACCAGGATCGGTCGGAGCGAGGGTCTCCGCCGTCGAGCTCCTCATCCAGCAGGCGCAGGCTGCGCTCCAAAAAAGTCACCCTAAAACAAATGAATCGACCTTCGACTCTCAACACCAGAGGGGCCCCAGACCTAGAACAGATCATAGCGGACCGACGGAGGACCCTACAGGCGGCGACGGAGGCCCTGCGGCCTGGGACCGACCAGGAGGAGGATCGGGGCCCCCACATCTTCACGTCCGATGAGGGCGATCTGAGTGACACCCGCACATCCAGAGACGGTTCGGCCTCTCCGCCGTTGGTGACTCCGCAGGTGGCGGATACACTCATCTGAGAGCGACGAGCACAGACTGTGGTAATACCAGGAAACCCAGAGGGGTTAACCTACGGGGGACATCGTGATTCACCGATTAAGGTGAAAGCGGCAGCGATTACACCCACAGAGACACGTTGCTATGGGCGGCCAGACCCTGCATGGCAGTGCAGCAGTCCCACCCTCCCACATCAAACAAACTAGAGACAGTACAAGATGTACGGTTTGGACTTATTGCACCAAGCATTAAGCCCTTGTTTGTTGGGACTCTTTCCCGAACATTGTTATGGTTCTACCCCCCCCCCATTACTTCCCGACACCCTAGCGAGAGCGGACGGATGGTCTCTGATTACACACGTGTAGGGACAATATGAAGGCAGGAACGGACCTGGTCCTGGGCAGCGGGCGGCAGGAGGACCGTTCTACACATCCAACAGCATCACATGACGAAAATCCCTAACACAGACATCACATTCATCACTTTAAATGTTAGAGGTCTACACACGGCAAGTAAGCCCTACGCAGTATACGCATATTTGAAAAGAAAGCAGGCCCACATAGCCCTCCTGCAAGAGACCCACTTGACGCCGACAGAAGTTGGAAGGCTGCAGAAAAAATGGAGGGGCATAGTATGCGCCACGGGGTACTCTGCATTCGCCAGGGGGACATTGATTTGGGTCCGACTGGGAGTACCTTTTAGAGAGCAGAACAGGGTGGTAGATAAGGAGGGAGGCTATGTACTGTTAGAGGGTCAATTAGATGGGCAGCCAATCCTAATAGGCAGCATCTACGCCCCTAATGTGGAACAACACGTATTTTGGAATCGCCTCACGAAAACACTGGCACACCACACTCACGCCCCCTGGCTACTGGGAGGGGATTATAATTGTGTCTTAGATATGACCCTTGACCGTTCCCGACCCCCACCGCTGCACTCACCGCTTCACAAACAAACAGAACTTTTCAATGCATGGGTGCACCACTGGACATTGACTGACACATGGAGAGCATTGCACCCCACTACAAAACTTTATTCATTCCATTCCATCCCGCACGACCTTCGAGTGCGACTCGATAGATTCCTCTGCTCGGCAGTTCTGCACACTAAAGTACAACACGCAGACTATCTCGGGAGAGTACTATCAGACCATGACGCACACGTGCTGACCCTTAGATGGAACCCACCCCACCCCCCAGTGCCGACGTGGAAACTTCCCCGGGAGTGCCTCACAGATCAGATATTCACACACAATCACGGGGAACATCTACAAGAACATTTCACATTAAACGCACGATCCGCATCCTCTAGCCTCATAGAGTGGGACGCACACAAAGCGACAGCGAGGGGCTACTGCATACAGCAGGTGGTGGGGGTGCACAAGGTATTAGAACGCACATTTCAGGATGCAGAAAGCGCGTTGGCTACCCTGCTAAAGGCGGATGATCGCGGCGCAGCGACCCAGGAGCGCATAGCTGAGGCCAAAACAAAATACGCTGAAACACTGAGGGATTTGCGTAAATACAACTTCCGGAAATATGCAGCCAAGGTACACTGGGAGGGCAACAGGGGGGGATCCTGCTGGCCTGGTTAGCTATGCACACACCAAAGTTTTAGATTTTCATAGAGGAATTTTCTTATTTAGAAAATCAGGTATGAAATAATCATAAACAAACTTACACCAGGGTTGTCCTAAACATAAAAAACATAATTTTCACAATTACAATCAAGTGCTCAGGTGAGTGACAATGACAAGTGCTAACAGTATAAATAAAACAATAACATATACAGTTTTACATATATATCGGTCCAAACTTCAAAGAACTTGTTCCAACAAACACATATATTATTTCCTCAAAGTTGAAACTTAGTATGGACAGATCAGTGTAATACAACGTCGACGTTTCGACCCTAGTATATGGTGCAAATTTTCTGGCAACCGTATCGGGTCTTCATCAGGACAGACAACAAGGGACAACCTGAAGATTTGGAGATTTTCTGCTTAATTACCGATCGTCTGGGTACGGAGAGTGTCAGCCGACACTCTCAGCAGTCAATCTGTCAGTATGGAATCTTGTGCAATAAATGCCAAAATTTTCTTCACCAGCCGGTGAGAAAATGAAGATGAGGTTTATTTCAATTACTTGAAGTACGGACAGCAAACGTCTGTCTAGTGGACCTTACGAAATGAATCATAGGAAGGTCCACTAGACAGACGTTGTCTGTCCTGATGAAGACCCGATACGGTTGCCAGAAAATTTGCACCATATACTAGGGTCGAAACGTCGACGTTGTATTACACTGATCTGTCCATACTAAGTTTCAACTTTGAGGAAATAATATATGTGTTAGTTGGAACAAGTTCTTTGAAGTTTGGACCGATATATATGTAAAACTGTATATGTTATTGTTTTATTTATACTGTTAGCACTTGTCATTGTCACTCACCTGAGCACTTGATTGTAATTGTGAAAATTATGTTTTTTATGTTTAGGACAACCCTGGTGTAAGTTTGTTTATGATTATTTCATACCTGATTTTTTAAATAAGAAAATTCCTCTATGAAAATCTAAAACTTTGGTGTGTGCATATATTTTTTATATCAGATTAATTCCAAAAATGGTATTCTGAAATATATACGAAGGGCTGTATATGAAGAATTGCAATTTGACAAAGAGATTTGTTTAATATCCCAACAGAACCATTGTTTTGTATATATCTTAGAACCCAGGTTCTGAGGGTCACCGGGCCACCCCATTGTAATTAATGGCCTGGTTAGCTAGACAAGAGCCCGACTTGCACCCAATCACGGAACTTATGGACCAGCACGGTCGACTCCAAACCTCCCAACTAACAATCATGCAAGTCTTCTACACATACTATTCACACATATACCGAGCCCCGAGCCACCAAAACACTCAAGCAACAGACGTTTCTGCCTCGCACTCCCGATCCCACAAATCTCGCCAGCAATGCAGAAGGACCTTGACGGGAAAATAACTCCGGCCGAGATCAAAGTAGCGTTAGGTGCACTAGCCAGAAATAAGGCCCCAGGGCTAGACGGCTTCCCATTGAATACTACAGTGCGTTCTCGGCCCTCCTTGCCCCACGACTAGCTACCGTGTTCAATGACGCGCTTGTGGCGGGAACCTTGCTACGATCCCTCAGGGAATCGGTAATAGTCTCATTCCTGAAACCACACAGAGACCCACAGCTCCCGGGGTCTTATAGACCGATCACACTGCTTAACTCGGACTGCAAAATCTTGGGTAGGATGCTGGCGGAGAGATACGCCTAGGTCGTGCCCCAGTTGGTCCACCAGGACCAGAATGGGTTTGTGCCAAACCGCAACACAACCCACAACCTCCGCAGACTGTTCCATGTTCAAGACATGACGAATGCACGGTTCCCCAACGCAGCCTGCCTCATATTAGACCTCGAGAAGGCGTTCGATACTCTCCTATGGCCATACCTGTTCGGGGTCCTCGGGAAAAACAATTTTGGCCCACGCCTGACCGCATACACTAGGCTCCTCTACACACAGCTCACGTCCAGAGTCCGGATGGGCAGCTACATCTCACAAGAGTTCGAGGTGGAAAGAGGGACCAGACAAGGGTGCCCACTGTCACCCCTCCTGTTCGCTCTGGCGGTTGAACCCTTAGCGATACGCCTGTGTCGGGAGGGCGAGGACTGGGGTATCCCCCTGGCACACACTAGGCACTGCGTGTCCCTATACGCTGGCCACCTTTTAATCTATGTTAGGGACGCTACGGCCGATCTGACCTGCATTTGGAGGACATTGGAAGAGTTTGCGGTCACCTCAGGCCTTAAGGTAAACTGGGGGAAATCCACTCTATACCCGCTGAGCCCCCACATGGCCCCCTTCGAAGCCCAAATAGGCAATCGGGTGCTAGCATGGAATGCTGAAGCCCCCCGGTACCTAGGTGTGCGGTTGTACCACACCCCAGAAGACATGTATGAGGGAAACCATCGTAAGGCCTTGGCCGGACTACGGTCGGCGGTGAGCTTCTGGAAAACACTCCCGCTGGCACCTATCGGCCGCGTGGCACTGGCGAAAATGGTCATGGTCCCCAGGCTCCTATATCACTTCGTGAACCTTCCGGTGATTCCGCCACGCTCGTTCTTTACAGAACTGAACAGCCTCCTGAGAGAGCTGGTGTGGGGCGGAGGTCGGAGTCGTGTGGCGTTGTCCACTCTTTACCTGCCCACAGCGGAGGGAGGACTGGGAGCGTCGGCCTTCAAGGCGTATTTTTTGGCGGCCCAACTTCAATGGCTGTCCTACTGGACGGCAGGGCGCCACATAGGCGAGACTATCACCACCAATGGCCCAATGCCACAACCAGCAATCCACCGAATGCTACTGCCGGGCACTAAACCTATACGGACCCGTCTACTACAATTATCTATAGCCCGCACCTGTATGATGCGTGTCCATCGCATGTCCAAGACACACGCGCCATATTCACCCCTGCTGCCATTGGTGGGATTTCCGCGGGGTGATATATATTACACTCACTGAACGCTTCGAGTCTGGACGGAGCTGTCGGTCACGGAGTTGGAGTCTTTGTTTGAGGACGGACAGTTTAATACATTTGCACAAATGATGGAGCGATACGACCTCCCCCCCGGACAATTTCTAACCCATAGGCAACTAAGAGACAGCAGTCGTAGATTTTGGAATCCAGATGAAGGGGAACCCAAACCACATCCAGTGATCCACGCGCTTTTACACATGGGGGTAGGGCGACACTTAGTATCTTGGCTCTATAAGGCGATACGGTCACTGCTCCTTCCATCCCTTCAACTCCTGCGCCAGAAATGGGAGACGGACATCGGCAGAGTGGTCCACGATAAAGAATGGAGCACGGACCTGGAGTACCCCAAAAAAGTATCCAGAAACGCCAGATTCGGTAACATACAATTCAATGTCCTCCACAGGGCATATCTCACACCGAGCCGCCTGCAGCGTTTCTTCCCCGACACTCACTTTGAGTGCCCCCGCTGTCATACCCCAGGAGCGGATTTCAGACACATGTTCTGGGATTGTCCCACACTCCGGGGATTCTGGGACTTGGTCCATCGAACCCTGGCGGAGATCACGGCCATAACGTCCATGACCACATGGGAGGCATGCGTGCTCGGAATCTTCCGCAGGCGGAAAACCGAGAAAGTACAGAACCGATTCCTCTCACTGGCCATCCTTCTGGCGAAACGGCCAATAGCCATGCACTGGAGGTCCCCCACGGGACCACCGGAAGCGGCATGGATAGGTGCGGTGCAGAAGTGGGGCAAGGCAGAGTAGGAGATACTCCGAGAGGAGGAGGTACGGGGACACCGCAAACACCCCATATCCTTAGAGTGGGCTCAATTGATGTACAACTTTACACGACCCGATGCATTACCCATGGCCTCACAGTCACAGACACACCTAGCCACTCCGGCCCCCACAGCCCCATGACACGGCTACGGACCCTACCGGATTGCCACCAGTAGTGGTATCTCTGCAAAACTCGCGATCGGCCGCGAGTCAATAACTCCTCACACACAACCAACCCCCGCGACCCAGGAGCGCCGCTATGGTGCCCCCCGAGGTAGCAAACCATTCCCTTCCGCTCACCCCCCAGGCTTCCCCCCCCCCCTTGTTACCCAGTTCATCCCGAAGTTCTTGGAAGAGTTGATAAGTTTAGATCGGGGGGGCCTCTTTTCCCCCCCCCACCTTTGGGTCCATTGAGAAGACATACAGATAACAGCGACACGACACCATACACACCTGCGGATCATGCCGGCATAGCCAATACTAAGTGCGGCACCCACATAACGACTGCCACATCATGAGTTCCTCACCTCGCAGACACCAGTAGGTCGCACGCCACGGACAGTACTGACCCCCCTTGGGGACGTATTGGGGACCCCATGAGGGGTTTGAGGTGACCGTTACAGGAACACACGGTGGGATGCGGTCGTGTGACATGGGCTCCCTGGTAGTAAGGAGGCCACTAAGTGACGATACCTGAGACAATGTAACTATGGTCATGCATTATCTGTATTTCATGATTACTGGTATGTTGATTATCACATGTACACAAAAACCCAATAAACAAATTTAAACAAAAAAAAATATGGTGGGGGCACCACGGCAGACAGAAAGATCGTCCACCGCTTTTACACCGGTCAAATTGTCGACCGGACAGAAAAGAGACACAATATGCTGGCGGTGTCTGCAAGACACCACCATTCATATTATGATGTCGGCGGAAATTGACCTTTCCATGGCAGCAATAATGCCATGGAAAAGCATGCAGTCCTTGATGTTGGGGGCCTGTTGTGGGCCCCCAGGGTGTTGGGGGGATGCCCATGGGGATACCTATGGTACTCCCCCTCATTGCAATGCACTATATGGCAGGCACCACGTGGTGTCTGCCATGTTGTACATGGCAATGCTGTGCACAATCCTTTTACATTGCGAGTGGGTCCATAGCCAGCAGATCCACCCACAATGTAAAAGGCCCAGGATGCCCCCGTCAGTGTGGCGGGCGCATCCTAATGTGCATGGCCGGACAGCCGCAACATCGCCAGTCGGTCCCGTGCTACGTTGCAGTGGCTGGCGGACAAAGTCTACCCACCATCGTAATAGGCCCCAGAGTTCTGCAGTTTTTTACGTTATTAAAAAATCTGTTATCTTATACCACTCCTTCTTTTTTGTTGCTGTTGTCATTTCTTTAGTGCTGATGTTTGTGGAAGGGATTGTTGCAGCTTTCATCTGCATAAGGGCATCAATGATTCTGATTTTGTTGCTGTTGTCATTACTTTTTTATGGCTGATTCTGATGTGGTGTCTGCTTTAAAAGACTCTTGCCTCATTATCTTTTTTTTGTTTTTTTACCCCTGGGCTGTGATCCCTCTGTTTCGTCCAGAATGCTTTGTATACTTTTTCTTTATACCCCTCTTTGAGTAGAGATGTATACTTCTTATGCAGACTATGGGGGGTAAGCTTCAGGCTTGGGTGAGTGTGCGGAATCCTGTCTATAACCTCGAGTTTCATATAGCAATGGGTAGTATTGGATGGCTCACTGACTCAGCCTCTTTTACCAAGTGCTCATTGGTGGATACTGATTTCTGCTGCTCTTCTGATCTTTACGATCTCTAGTACCCTTGTACAGGTTCGCAACACCCATTGGAATCAAAGGGCTTCAGCCCCCCCGTCGTGTGTGGCAGCCCGGGCTCAGATGGCTTCCGGGCACACACACAGCCGCACCCGAGCACTTCACAGGTCTTTAAAAGACCATGTGCATGTTAATGGGGCTTTGATGTTGTGCCACCCCTTCCAAGAGCCCCTGCAGCTTCACTCTGCCTATTGCTTAAAGTTTCAGCCCCCCCCAGACATTTTTTCTTAGCCCCCCGAAATGTGGCTCTAGTTGCGCCTCTGCCCTTGGAGGGTGCTCTAGTTCTCGCAGACCTCTTATCTGGGTCCCCTTATTCCTATGTTTTCTCCTTTTACTCTTTTACTCTTGTTTTGCTCTGCCCTGCTCATCCCTCGAAGTCTGATGCCCTCTGAGGGTGGGTAAGGGCAGTTTGCTTTGCAAACAAATTACTGGCGTGTTGTTGTGATATTCGATAAAACATAATGAGGGCTGAGGTGTTTTTTTAAGACTTCTTATGGCTTGTTGAGGCTCCAACGATTTCTCCTATTGGTCTCCCCTGTGCAGCTTGATTCTTTAGGCCGAAACTAGGGACTGAGCAGCCTTCCATCCTAGTCTTTGTCCTCCCCTCAGCCCGACCCAGTGCTTCCCTCCCCACCTCCGTACCTCAAGGTCCTCCTGGTTATATTCTAGTTCACCCTGCCGGTGCTTGGTGGGTGAGGAGGTGAAGTGGGGTGCTGGTAAGAGGCCTGGTGCAAGGATGTTGACGGAAGTTGAAATGGAGAGTGTAGGATGATGCCCACCTTGTTCCTCGGACTGGTCTGGGTTTGTGACTCGGCGAGTAGGGGCCCCCAGGTTGGACTACAGGCTAAAACCCAGATCTAACGGGTCACCTCCACAGTGCACCAGTCGCCTGACTCAGAAACACAGACTAACGGCGGCAGCACTCGTGGCACCCTCGGCCACTTTCCGCCCTCTTCAGCCAGGATAGCTTGATTCCAGTGACATGGAGAGCACGGGACTAAGCATGGGCGGATTTTGCGGATCCACGATTCACGAATTTGCGAATTCACGGATCGTGGATCCGCAAAATCCGCGGATTTTGCGGATCGGCGGATTTGGGGCGGGGCTTCGTCGAGTGTGTGGGCGGGGCCAAACGGACGGGGCTTCCATGCGAGTGCACATGCCTCTTGTGTGTATAAAAGGTCAGAGACCGATCAGAGCAGCAGTGAACATATCTTAATTTTTTATACAAATTCATTTTCAATTGTTTGCCAATCTTTTCAGTTGCACTAATAAAACATTGCGTGCTCCTACTTTGAAATGTGAAGCTTATAGAAAAAATGTTGTTTATGATGTCACTTGCAATCCGTGCTTACAACCCTATCACATCCTCTTCTGTGCCCTAGGCATAGAGCATCTGACCTGTGCTACATGGGAGAAAGATTTACGGTGCTGCGCCTTTAAGAAGTAAGAGCACAGCCTCCTAGACCATAAGTGCACGCGGTAAATACTCAGCGATGAATGGTTTTATCATTCCATAATCCCATTTGTGATGAGAGGAATTCCTGGGGATTAATTTAAATTCTGTACATGAGCAGCAGCTCCGTGGGTTAAATCAGATAAAACTAGCTCTTATCAGATTATTAGTCACATTAACCAATTACATTCTTATGTTTTAGCATAATTTGAACAGTACCAGTGCTTATTTCGCCTCATTAGAAGGGGGATAATGCCTGATTAAGATATTTTGCTCTCCGGGCAATAAGCTTCTATATTGGATCTTCTGCATAAATTAATAAATGCCTCAGGGAACAGGAAGACAGATGTCCCCATTCCTTCAAGAAGTGCCTCCTCAATGACCTTCAGATCAATACTTGGAGCTCGAGCGTGGGTCTTTGATGTTGGAATTTAGAGACGTCACTTCTTTTGCCCTGTGGGAAGTCGTCCTGCCTTTCCCACATCACATACTGCCCTGCCTCTAGCAAATGAATACTGCTGGGCCCGTTTTATACAGTGACGGAGTCCAACTCCCTTCAAGCCGGGACTGGGAGGCTACAATCCCAAGGATTGTTTTATTAATGGAGTAAAATTAATCCTTTTACTGAACATTTCCCAAATGTATTAGCCAAGAAGCAAGTGCTTTTATAGACAGTTCTGAAGAGTCAGAAGTTAATAAAATATGAGGAGCCTTCGAATTTCTAAAATTTGTCCTAAAGATGAGACGAACTTGAAAAAGAAAGGTTGCTGTTGAGGTTTAATTTTTGTGCCCGGACCGTCGTGCCAGAATGAACCCTGCCCTTCATATTTAGACACCACCGTTTTGTGCCCCTGCTGTAAATACTTTACGATGGCGCCGGCAAGCTGCCAGCGCCATCGTAAAAAAGTTACTTAATTAGCTTCAACAGGAAGCTCCAATTGGTAAAATAAAGCAGGCGCTCGAGCCCCTGCTTTATCTTATCTATTAGAGCTTCCTGTTGATGCTAATTAAGTAACTATTTGAGGATGGCGCTGGCAGCTTGCCGGCGCCATCGTAAATTAGGCTTGAACTTTTGACCGAGGAATCCGCCGCTCGCGGATTGCGGATTTTCGGTAAATTCGCGAGAGTTCGCGGATCGCGAATTTACCGAAAATCCGCAAAATCCGCGATCGGAGCGGATTTTGCGCTCATGCTTACACGGGACTCACGTCTGAGCATACCCGTCCCAATCGGGGTGACAAATGCAAAAACAACAGTTGATGGACAGAATGCAGAACAATGTCATACATTCACCCCAGTACAGAGATCTGGGCCTAAATCCATCGTTTTTTGCTCACCATGCCTTTCCAGTTTGAACCCAGCCATATGCAAATCAGTCTTGACCCTGTGCTACAGGGCAACATTATTCTTCCTCTCCTGTATTACAACAAAGGTCACTATTTTGTCTTTATTCTTTGCACATGAGATTAAAGTTTGGTTGGCAGTCAGACGCACCATCAAAGTCCAGTTCATTTTGGGTTTGAAGGTGCCAGAGGACCTGGAATTGAGTTAGAGTCAGGCATGCAGGCTCGAGTTTTCAGCAGCTTGCCCACCTCCAGAAAGAGGGAATCGGACTTTACAGCAGGTAAGGAGCTTTGAGGCAAAGCAGTGCTGTCAAGGAAGGGCTGGGTGATGCCTGCGAGGTGGCAATGAGACAAGAGCGGTAACCATCGTTAAAAATTTTCAAAAATGTTAAGGAAAGTAGCTTGTGCAAGTCATATGTGATTTAGGGTTTGTACCATGAGAAGCCCACTTTAATATTAAATGTACCCTTTTGTAGATATAAGGACAAAAGAAATACACAAAATATACCAGAAATGCATTAGTATTGTTATGCACATCTGCACACCAATTAAATCTCAATCAAATTAAATGTGCGCTGCTGGAAGGGTCCCTTAGCGCTGCCCTTAGCCTTGTCCCCAGACCCCACCCCCTAGTCCACATCTCAATTTGCCGAGCACCTGCTCGTAGTTTTTTCCATTTAAAGCCGTGGACTTGAGGCGCCTCTGGCATTTATCAGCGCCGGTAGCAGGAGCCCACGACAAATGTTGGGTCCCTACTGGACTAGCCCAGTGGCAGAAACACAGGCCCCCGCAGTACCCCGCGGTGTGGGGGGGTGCCCCAGCTTCAGGGTCCCCCCTCAGCACAGTACCCTGGCCGGAGAGCTCCTGATCCTGTCCCGAGGGGGCCCCTCCACGTACCTTGCAGGGGGGCTCCCTCAAGTTTCGTTACGCCACTGTAGCCTGACAGTATGTACAAGGCAGCGCTGAAATGTTACTTGCACAGTAAATCAATCAAACAAGAAGCTTTCAATCCACCTACTGGCAAACAACTTTCTTTGGATAAAACCCTGATATGAAACCTAATTCAATGGACCCTCCTGCATTATGAACAGAGCACCAGAGATTCAGATTATAATTTTGAAAAGCTTCAAAGCACATCCCTTCACTCAAGGAAGCCAGAGGAACATGTGACTTTGCATCACAGAGACAGACCAGGGCTGCAGGTGAATTTCAATGATTTTCTGAAAAGCAAAGAAAAACAATGTTTGTACACAATATTTAAACATGCACTTTCAATAAAGTGTCGTAGCACGTCCTAGGTATTTTAAGTAAAACAAACCTATTTTAAGCATAATTTTTCAAAGAGAATTGATTTTTTACAGACGAATACATAATTAGTGGCAGGATTGACAACACAAAGTGGTGAAGATATTTTCTTATTCTCAAGTTCTTTCTGAGGGGCCCAGGGTTAGCTGCAGCCTGCTGCATGAGAACGAGAACCCATTGCATTCTGGGCATTAAGAACATATTCTAGGGATAATGCTGATGAGGGAGATTTGTGCCTCAGGATTACCATAATGCCAGATAGAGCCCTTTTGCACCATCCGAGGGGCGTATTAGCAAGGACCTCAGGACATCTAACCTGGGCTTCTATTGGAATTCTATAACGCATATCATCAAGCCCATTATCGCTGTTTTAGCAGCAGTTTCCTGCCGCTAAAACGGCAATCATTTTACCGAGGTTCTTGCTAATATGACCCCTGAACTATGCACGTTCAGCCTCTCAGGCCTGGGTCAGACAGTTCTGGAAGTCCACAGATCATTTTTGCTGGACCCAACCGTGGATGAAACTGCAAATTGGACAAAAGCAGATTTGCTGTTTTTTTTAGTATCAAGTTAACTCTGTGTGCGGAAGCTTAGTTGGCTCAAGGTCCAGGTCTGTGTTACTATAATTGAAAGAAGCCTGGGCAATGCGTTAAAGTCTTGTGCTCGTTGTTTAATGACTGTAAAACCAATGTGATGACTCCCGAGTCCTAGAACAAGATCTTGATGTTGCCCATTAATGAGAAGAAAAGACTTATTAACACTCATCCCCCTCCAACCGCAGGCCCATAAATAAAATTAAATGCTTACTACATCTTTGTAGACTGTGATCATGAGTATATAGGACTGCTTATACATGATGCTTATTGACATCACGTCCCTTTTGTAAAAAAATATCCTATACACAGGAAGCAGGTTCTGTCTGCTGCCTTTATTGATTTTTCTTCTGTCTTCCATGACGTTAATTTCACTTTACTGTGGGTTAAGTTGAAAAAATGGGCTCTACTGTTACACTTTTAAAATTCCTTCAAGTAGCTGCTAGGCCTGGGCGTAAAACTCTGCTCCGCTCATGGAGTTTGCGGAATTTGGCAACTCTGCTTTCTGCGGAGAACGCGGCATTACTGATAAACTCTGCAAAAGAGCAGAGGGTTTTATTGTAAGTGGGCCTGAAATGTCGTTTTGCGTGCACAGAAGTGATTTGCCGGGCACTCATGAGTGCCCACATGATTTTCTAGCCAATCGCAAGTGCCAGGAGATTTGCAAGCCACCCTTGAGCTCTTGAGAGATTTTGTGGCCACTAACCCGGCTTTAGGCAATGCCAGCGACTTCCAATGCTTGTTTTGTGCCGTACATGATTGTGAGTGAGCGCAATCGACTGCATCTATGACCTGGAAATGTTTCTCTCCTCGTGATGTATCAACTTTCCCGAAATTACAATTTGGAGTAAATAACCTTCTCAAATGGACCGTTCATGTTGATTTTTTGTGCAAGGAGTTCTTTTAAAAAAAACAAAACTTTTTTCCAACTGAAAGGAAGCTCCCCAGAGTCTCCAACTTCCTGATCCTGTCCTGCCGCATCCTCTCAGTGCTTTATCCATCTCATGGTCACTTTTCATTGGAATTTGGAGCTGGAAGGATACATTTTTATATCTGCTAAAAATATACAATTGGATTTAAGGACATTGTATTTGAGATTTCACAAGTAAGTTACATAATTGTTGTATAAGGATTTTGTTTGTTTGAAAGAGGGCAAGCATCAAAATGTATTTATATTTTATATTGATTTTTAAAATGTATTGTGATGGTGGTGACCCGCAGTTACAGTACGGGCCTATTAATTTATTGCATGTATTCGTTCCTATTTTGTTTAGAAAAAATTGTGAACAGTTAAGCACATTTTCTCAATGTTTTGTAATAAATTTGCAATATTCTTTTAATTCACTATTTGGCCTACTCTGCCCTTAGGCCTTCCAGCCAGTAGGCCCAGTACTAGTCATGGATACATGAAACAACTGTTTCTGTGGTGTCTGTTGAATTGAAACATCATTTGGGCCATGGATGTTCATGGTTTTTTCCTGCAAACAGTGTATTAGTGGGGGTAATGCCTTTGGAGAATGTGTGTTGTTGTAAACATTTTTAGCACTGCTCATTTTCGTTTTTGGCATTGCTGAATTAATGATGTGTGCTGTCAAATCTTACCTAATTTATTTTCGCTGGAACGTCATGGATCTGAAGTATGGTCCTCAACCTCACCCAGTCACCACTCGCTACCGACACTGAGTCTCTCCCGGGCAGCAATGGTAATCAGGGGAAGAAGGGAAACAAAACAAGGAATAAAGGGAGAGAAACAGAGAAATGTTCTTCAGCACCACAGGCACAATCAGGAAGATGATTTGCTGTGAAATAGGGAGAAAAGGGTAACAATTACTAAAGTGATAATATATCTATTATTTTATCTACTTCAAAATGTGTAGCTACCTTAAGTTTCCCTTCTTTAAGGTGTAATGCGTAATTGTCGTAATGATGTACAATAGACTTCTGGTGCTAGGAATAAAAGAATACAATAAAGCAACAGGCTTAAACAATAACCTAAAGGTATGTATAGGCTTGTCTTTTCTTTTTGTTACCTTTTTTAATATAGCTTGCTTGGTAAATCCAAGTAACGCTAATAGTAACTTAAATTTCCTTAATGCAGGTAGTAGATTAAAATCCTTGTTCCACTTACTGGTGGCAGAGACAAGAAGGGAGCGAACCCCACAACGCAGGAGCAATGGATAAGGTAAGTGTACAAAATAATACAATATTGAAATTAGCCTTAGACAGCGCAAATGCGCTGTTAATGTGTTAGCCCGTAGAAGATCTGGTTTTAACTGTGTTTTCCTTCTTTATGTTGCAGGTCCCAATGATGGAGGTATCCAAGGAGCAACGACTCCCCGACGTCAGGAAGCGATCCAAGGACGCCAAAAACACACAGAAGGCTCCATGAGCACAAAGTGAGGGAGAAGCAGCCTGACGAGGTCCAAACACCGCCCCAGACCCGCTGAGCACAGGAGTGACCTTGCAGGGGGGCCCCCTCAAGTTTTGTTACGCAACTGTAGCCTGACACTATGTAAAAGGGCAGTGCTGAAATGTTACTTGCACAGTAAATCAATCAAACAAGTAGCTTTCAATCCACCTACTGGCAAACAACTTTCTTTGGATAAAAACATGATATGAAACCTAATTCAATGGACCCTCCTGCATTATGAACAGAGCACCAGAGATTCAGATTATAATTTTGAAAAGCTTCAAAGCACATCCCTTCACTCAAGGAAGCCAGAGGAAAATGTGACTTTGCATCACAGAGACAGACCAGGGCTGCAGCTGAATTTTGGTGATTTTCTGAAAAGCAAAGATAAACAATGCTTGTACACAATATTCAAACATGCACTTTCAATAAAGTGTTGTAGCACGGCCTAGGTATTTTAAGTATATCAAACCTATTTTAAGCATAATTTTTCTAAAGAGAATTGATTTTTTACAGAGAAATACATAATTTGTGGCAGGATTGACAACAAAAAGTGGTGAAGGTATTTTCTTATACTCAAGTTCTTTCTGAGGGGGGCAGGGTTAGCTGCGGGCCTGCTGCATGAGAACGAGAACCCATTGCATTTTGGGCATTAAGAACATGTTCTAGGGATAATGCTGATGAGGGAGATTTGTGCCTCAGGATTACCATAATGCCAGGCAGAGCCTTTTGCACCATCCGAGGGGCATATTAGCAAGAACCTCAGGACATCTAACCTGGGCTTCTATTGGAATTCTATATTGCATATCATCAAGCCCATTATCGCTGTTTTAGCAGCAGTTTCCTGCCGCTAAAACGGCAATAATTTTAACGAGGTTCTTGCTAATGTGACCCACTGAGCTGTGCACGTTCAGCCTCTCAGGCCTGGGTCAGACAGTTCTGGAAGTCCACGGATCATTTTTGCTGGACCCGCCCGTGGATGAAACTGCAAATTGGACAAAAGCAGATTTGCTGTTTTTTTTAGTATCAAGTTAACTCTGTGTGCGAAAGCTTAGTTGGCTCAAGGTCCAGGTCTGTGTTACTATAATTGAAAGAAGCCTGGGCAATGCGTTAAAGTCTTGTGCTCGTTGTTTAATGACTGTAAAACCAATGTGATGACTCCCGAGTCCTAGAACAAGATCTTGATGTTGCCCATTAATGAGAAGAAAAGACTTATTAACACTCATCCCCCTCCAACCGCAGGCCCATAAATAAAATTAAATGCTTACTACATCTTTGTAGACTGTGATCATGAGTATATAGGACTGCTTATACATGATGCTTATTGACATCACGTCCCTTTTGTAAAAAAATATCCTATACACAGGAAGCAGGTTCTGTCTGCTGCCTTTATTGATTTTTCTTCTGTCTTCCATGACGTTGATTTCACTTTACTGTGGGTTAAGTTGAAAAAATGGGCTCTACTGTTACACTTTTAAAATTCCTTCAAGTAGCTGCTAGGCCTGGGCGTAAAACTCTGCTCCGCTCATGGAGTTTGCGGAATTTGGCAACTCTGCTTTCTGCGGAGAACGCAGCGTTACTGATAAACTCTGCAAAAGAGCAGAGGGTTTTATTGTAAGTGGGCCTGAAATGTCGTTTTGCGTGCACAGAAGTGATTTGCCGGGCACTCATGAGTGCCCACATGATTTTCTAGCCAATCGCAAGTGCCAGGAGATTTGCAAGCCACCCTTGAGCTCCTGAGAGATTTTGTGGCCACTAACCCGGCTTTAGGCAATGCCAGCGACTTCCAATGCTTGTTTTGTGCCGTACATGATTGTGAGTGAGCGCAATCGACTGCATCTATGACCTGGAAATGTTTCTCTCCTCGTGATGTATCAACTTTCCCGAAATTACAATTTGGAGTAAATAACCTTCTCAAATGGACCGTTCATGTTGATTTTTTGTGCAAGGAGTTCTTTTAAAAAAAAAAAAACTTTTTTCCAACTGAAAGGAAGCTCCCCAGAGTCTCCAACTTCCTGATCCTGTCCTGCCGCATCCTCTCAGTGCTTTATCCATCTCATGGTCACTTTTCATTGGAATTTGGAGCTGGAAGGATACATTTTTATATCTGCTAAAAATATACAATTGGATTTAAGGACATTGTATTTGAGATTTCACAAGTAAGTTACATAATTGTTGTATAAGGATTTTGTTTGTTTGAAAGAGGGCAAGCATCAAAATGTATTTATATTTTATATTGATTTTTAAAATGTATTGTGATGGTGGTGACCCGCAGTTACAGTACGGGCCTATTAATTTATTGCATGTATTCGTTCCTATTTTGTTTAGAAAAAATTGTGAACAGTTAAGCACATTTTCTCAATGTTTTGTAATAAATTTGAAATATTCTTTTAATTCACTATTTGGCCTACTCTGCCCTTAGGCCTTCCAGCCAGTAGGCCCAGTACTAGTCATGGATACATGAAACAACTGTTTCTGTGGTGTCTGTTGAATTGAAACATCATTTGGGCCATGGATGTTCATGGCTTTTTCCTGCAAACAGTGTATTAGTGGGGGTAATGCCTTTGGAGAATTTGTGTTTTTGTAAACATTTTTAGCACTGCTCATTTTTGTTTTTGGCATTGCTGAATTAATGATGTGTGCTGTCAAATCTTACCTAATTTATTTTCGCTGGAACGTCATGGATCTGAAGTATGGTCCTCAACCTCACCCAGTCACCACTCGCTACCGACACTGAGTCTCTGCCGGGGAGCAATGGTAATCAGGGGAAAAAGGGAAACAAAACAAGGAATAAAGGGAGAGAAACAGAGAAATGTTCTTCAGCACCACAGGCACAATCAGGAAGATGATTTGCTGTGAAATAGGGAGAAAAGGGTAACAATTACTAAAGTGATAATATATCTATTATTTTATCTACTTCAAAATGTGTAGCTACCTTAAGTTTCCCTTCTTTAAGGTGTAATGCTTAATTGTCGTAATGATGTACAATAGACTTCTGGTGCTAGGAATAAAAGAATACAATAAAGCAACAGGCTTAAACAATAACCTAAAGGTATGTATAGGCTTGTCTTTTCTTTTTGTTACCTTTTTTAATATAGTTTGCTTGGTAAATCCAAGTAACGCTAATAGTAACTTAAATTTCCTTAATGCAGGTAGTAGATTAAAATCCTTGTTCCACTTACTGGTGGCAGAGACAAGAAGGGAGCGAACCCCACAACGCAGGAGCAATGGATAAGGTAAGTGTACAAAATAATACAATATTGAAATTAGCCTTAGACAGCGCAAATGCGCTGTTAATGTGTTAGCCCGTAGAAGATCTGGTTTTAACTGTGTTTTCCTTCTTTATGTTGCAGGTCCCAATGATGGAGGTATCCAAGGAGCAACGACTCCCCGACGTCAGGAAGCGATCCAAGGACGCCAAAAACACACAGAAGGCTCCCCGAGCACAAAGTGAGGGAGAAGCAGCCTGACGAGGTCCAAACACCGCCCCAGACCCGCTGAGCACAGGAGTGAAAAAGGAGCAGCCACGCGAAGTCCGAACTCCGTCCCAGCTCCCGAAAGCACAATCTCCAGGAATGCCGCAGGTAGGTGAGGACCGACGGAAAAAGGGATAGAAAGAACGCTAAGCGATTGATGCCCGCGGAGAGGCCGGATATGACCCCCGCGGCACCTCTCCGCTCAGGCGCAGTAACGTCCAGCGGCCATCTTTGTAGTTTTTACATGCCCAGCTGTATTATAGTTCCACATGCCTGACAGTACACCCCCCCTATGGAGGCCCCAACTGTTTTGGGTTTCTAAGGGTGCCTCCTGTGAAAAAGACGTACTAACTGAGGGGCATGAACATGACTGGCTGGCTCCCAAGTACGTTCATCAATACCATAACCTTTCCAATGTATCAAATACTGTAGTTTACGTCTTACCCTACGTGAGTCTACAATCGCCTCAACCTCATATTCCAGTTCGTTGTCTACCGTTACCGGTGTGGGAGCTTTCGGTAGGCGTGTTCCGGGTTCTACAGGTTTCAGGAGGGAGACATGGAAGACTGGATGTATTTTCATGGAAGCAGGAAGGTCTAGTTTCATAGTCACAGGGTTCACGATGTAACAATCTACAGCATTTACCTTGGCTACAATGGACTGCCATATTGCATTTTCGGTCCCCAATGACACCATGGAGCTGACAAACAGCTGGTGTTGTTTGTCCGTCACCTCTGCAATCAGGATCTAATTTTTCTGCTGGCTGAACCTGATTTTCCTCTTTCTCTTTCCCTGGGTCTCTGGCTGGTCCTCCTGGCTCTTCGAGGTGTTCGGGGGTTTGTTCTCTCCTGCATTACTGGGTCTAGCTTCCTCCATGGTTCTTCTCCTTTTTGTTTTTTTGGGGGTTTTGTGAACTTTGTGGGCGTTTTAAAGTTAATTTTCCACCAAAACGTGAAAAAAGTGGCATCATGCTAATTAGCATGCATTTTCTGATCGCTGATTGGCCGGCCATCACTTTTTTCAAATTTTTTCACATTGGCGTCAAGATTTTTATTGCATGACGCACGTGGACTATTCCCGCCGCAATGAGAAACTATCGCCAGGTAGCAAAGTATTGTACATATGTCGTTACCGTGGCAGTTCTTGTACAGATCCCCCTAAGTGTGCGTGGATTGCGTGTTTGAGGGAAGCTGCCTGTGCGCTTTTTGTGCCTCTAAGAGAAAGTGCTGTACATCATCTCTGAGTGTCTAAATGTGTGTTCTGTGAGAGAAAGTGTGTACTGCCTGTTTGTACTTGCTATGTCTGTGTAGACATGGTTTGTTTGGGGTCCGTGCTAGGCTTTCGTGTGTGTGTGGTTGTCTGAGCAGTGTGCATGCTGAGTGCTGAGGTACTGGGTTCGGGGTCAGCAGGTCCCTTGTCCACCCGAAAAAGTCCAAAAGGAAGCGGTCCTTTCCTGGGAACTGGGACATGGAATCATGGCAAGGTCAGTGAGTAAACATAAAACATAAACACTGCACTGCGCAAACAGCCAAATCCACATAGCAAGCACTACTCAAAAAAATATGAATCTGGATTAACTTTTTCATTATTTCCAGCCTATATAGTCTATCTTACCCTCACTTACAGTGTTACAAAACTAAGCAAGGACTATAAGTACAAAGTGTGTGTTTAAACATCGCTTGCAGGTTTTCAAAACACACAAATAAAAGCAACATAATTTACAATGCTAATAGCTCAAACTCTCTCAAAGGCGAGACCTATTGCATTACAAATGCATGTTAAACCCCAAAACCGATCCTAGGATGTTTGTTTCCAGTCCAGGGAGGACCTAGCTTGGCAGTTTGGGCTGGACTGTTCCCATGAGGTGCAGGGTCAAGACTGATTTGCATAAGGCCAGGTCTAAACTAGGGCGGCATGGTGAGCAAAAGAATGATGGATTTAATCCAGACCTCTTGACTGGGGTGAATGTTTTGATTTGTTCTGCATTCCACACATCAACTGTGTGCCTTTTGCTTTCTCACCCTAAGTGCGCTGGGTATGCCCAGATGTGGGTCCTGGGCTCACTGTGCCACTGGATTCCAGATATCTGGCTGATGAGGGGTAAAACCCTGAAACCGGTCCTAGGATGCTTGTTACCGGTCCAGGGAGGACCTGGCTTGGAAGTTCAGGCTGGACTGTTTCCATGAAGCACTGGATACAGACTGATTTGCAGATGGCCAGGTCTAAACTGGGGTGGCATGGTGAGCAACAGAATGATCGATTTAACCCTGATCTCTTGACTGAGGTGAAAGTTTAGATTTCTTCTGCATTCGGTCCATTAACTGTGTGTGTTTTGTTTCTCTTTTGCCACACCTTCCCATGCACGAATATCTCTTTTTTCTTTCTCTCTCTGCCTTTCTTTGTCTCTCCCTCCTAACTCCCTCTTATGCATCACTGAAGATGGGTGTTGGTGATGCTGGCCTGTTATCTTGACTCTGAGCATCTCTCCATCTCACACAAACTACAGCAGTAACAACATTGTATCTGATCATTAGCACCTCCCTCCCTCCTCCACTGTGTGTAGCACGTACAGCTGCATCAGCACTTTCTAGACCATTTCCTGTGTTTGTATTAGATAAAAACACATTTCTTCACACTCTTCTCTTTACAGAGTCCTGTCGATATGTTGAGGATCAAATGGCGTCAACCAGTGCTCCGAGGAGCAATCAACCGCCACCCACAGGTAATTCCGATCAGGATTGTCAAGGCTGTCCTTCTAGGAGGTATTGTGATACAGAATGATGGGGTCAGCTTTCAGCTAGAGGTGGTTATCAATCCCGTCTGGCAGGGAATTCTTCCTAGAGTGGTAATTATTACACAGTATGACACAGCCGCGCTCCACCTAGAGAATCATACTTTCTACAGCGGTAATACTTTTACAATATGACACAGTAACTCTGCACCTAGAGGATCACACGTACAGAGTATGACACAGTCATGCTGCACCTAGAGGATATTACCGTACCATCATTTGTTTGCTTAGCACTTTTCATCCAAAGCAAGCTGGGTATGCCCCGACATGGGTCCCTTGCTCACAGTGCCACTGGATTCAAGCTAGCCTGTCTGACGAAGGGTAATACCCAGAAACCGGTCTCAGTATGCTTGTTTTTTGGTCAAAGGAGGACCTGGCTTGGCAGTTTGGTCTGGACTGTTCCCATGAGGCACAGGGTCAAGACTGATTTGCATATGGCTGGGTCTAAACTGGGGTGGCTGGGTGAGTAAAGGAACAATGAATGTAACCCAGATCTCTAGACTGGGGGTGAATGTATGATTTATTCAGCATTCCATCCATAATTTGTTTGCGTAGCACCTAGAGGGTTACACTTCCAATAGCGGTAATCCATACAGAGTATGACACAGCCATTCTGCACCTAGAGGGTCACACTTCCATGGCATGGTGAGCAAAAGAACAATGGATTTAACCCAGATCTCTAGACTGGGGGGTGAATGTATTATTTATTCAGCGTTCCGTCTATCATTTGTTTGCATAGCACTTTTCACCCTACGTGGGATGGGTATGCCCAGACTTGGGTCCCTTGCTCACTGTGCCACAGGATTCAAGCTAGCCTTGCTGAGGAAAGGTAATACCCAGAAACTGGTCCCATGAGTCACAGGGTCAAGACTGACTTGCAGGTGGCAGGTCTAAACTGGGGTGGCATGGTGAGCAAAAGAATTATGGATTAAACCAGATCTCTTGACTGGGGGTGAATGTTTTGATTTGTTCTGCATTCCGTCCATCGACTGTGTGTCATTTGCTTTCTCAACCTAAGTGTGCTGAGTATGCCCAGAAGTGGGTCCCTGGCTCACTGTGCCACTGGAGTCAAGCTATCCTGGCTGATGAGGGATGAAACCCCACAGCCGGTCCTGGGATGCTTGTTTCCGCTCCAGGAAGGACCTGGCTTGGCAGTTCGGGTTGGACTGTTCCCATGAGGCACAGGGTCAAGACTGACTTGCATATGGCCAGGTCTAAACTGGGGTGGCATGGTGAGCAAAAGAATGAGGATTTAACCCAGATCTCTTGAGTGGGGTGAATGTTTAGATTTTTTCTGCATTCCATCCATCAACTTTGTGTCTTTTGTTTCTCTTTTCCCAGCACCTTCCCATGCATGAATATCTCTTTTCTTTCTCTCTCTCTCCCTCTCTCTCTCTCTCGCTCTCTCTCTCTCTCTCTCTCTCTCTCTCTCTCTCTGCATCACTAAAGATAGGTGTTGGTGATGCTGGCCTGTTATCTTGACTCTGAGCATCTCTCCATCTCACTCAAACTACAGCAGTAACAACATTGTATCTGATCATTAGCACCTCCCTCCCTCCTCCACTGTGTGCAGCAAAGAGAGCTGCATCAGCACATTCTAGGCCATTTCCTGTGTCTGTATGAGATAAAAACACATTTCTTCACACTCTTCTCTTCACAGAGTCCAGTGGATTTGTTGAGGATCAAATGGCGTCAACCAGTGCTCGGAGGGGGGGTGAACCTCCGCCCACAGGTAATTCTGATCCGGTCTGTCAAAGCCGACCTTCTAGGAGGTATTATGATACAGTATGATGGGGTCAGCTTTCAGCTAGAGGTGGTTATCATACAGTCTGGCAGGGAATACTTACTAGAGCGGTAATAATTACAATGTATGACAAAGTAACGCTGCATCTAGAGGGTCTCACTTCCTACAGTGGTAATCCTTGTACAGTATGACACAGCCGCGCTGCACCTAGAGGGTCACAGTTGCCGCAGCGGTAATCCGTTCAGAGTATGACACAGTAACGCTGCACCTAGAGTGTCGCATTTCAAACAGCGGTAATCCGTACAGAGTAATGCACAGTCACACTGCACCTAGAGGATATTACCATACTATCATTTGTTTGCATAGCACATAGCAGTCCGGTCTGGACTGTTCCCATGAGGCACAGGGTCAAGACTGATTTGCATATGGCTGGGTCTAAACTGGGGTGGCAGGGTGAGTAAAGGAACAATGGATTTAACCCAGATCTCTAGACTGGGGGTGAATGTATGATTTATTTAGCATTCCATCCATAATTTGTTTGTGTAGCATCTAGAGGGTTACACTTCCAACAGCGGTAATCCATACAGAGTATGGCACAGCCACCCTGCATCTAGAGGGTCACACTTCCAAGAGCGGTCATCCTTGCACAGTATGGCACAGCCAGGCTACACATAGGGGGTAATCTACAATTAGAAGTACAGAGTTCCCCAGAGTTTGTCGTGATAGTGTGTGACCAAGAGGAAAATGAACCAGCAGGGAACTAAGGGGTTCCCTTGGTGGGACTAAAAAACCTCACACATCCAGCAGGCTAAGTGACATACTTCATTACTCAGCGGCTAGGTGTCGTGCTTCATCATCGGCTCTTTGCTCCTACGTCAGACCGGCGCTGCAATGACTGACGGAGTACCCGAGGGTATACTGCTTTAGGTGGAGATCTTTTGTCCCGGCCGAAAAAATGAGCGGAAGTGTGAGTGTTCTCGTGTGGTGTAGTCGTGAAAAAGTGGTGAAGGGTGTTTAAAAAAGGTGAGTCAGTCCACAGGGGGAGTTTAATGGCGTGGCTGGCTCCCTTAGTAAAAGGGTGAAAAGGGGGGAGTTGAAACCTGCCCAGTTAGTCCAGGTGACTAACTCTACCCTCTTTATTGGTCGACATGTTTCATGCCACTAGGGCAATTCTTCAGGACCTATCGGTAGCGTACTACACAGTGCACACAAGTGAAAATATTAAAAACATAGAAAGTATACAACCTTGGTAGGTCGGTAAACGGGTAGTGAAACCTACTAGGGCCCCGCAGACTGTTCCCGTGGGTTCGACACGCATATGGATATGGTACCTGAGCGGCGTGGGAACATCACCTGTCAGCACCTACCCCCACGTACAGCGCCTGGTCAGGGCGCGGAACAGCTGGGGAACAGTCTGCGGGGCCCTAGTAGGTTTCACTTAGGGTCAAATCCCACAGAGTAGGACCAAAGGCCTGCCCGTTTACCGACCTACCAAGGTTGTATACTTTCTATGTTTTTAATATTTTCACTTGTGTGCACTGTGTAGTACGCTACCGATAGGTCCTGAAGAATTGCCCTAGTGGCATGAAACATGTCGACCAATAAAGAGGGTAGAGTTAGTCACCTGGACTAACTGGGCAGGTTTCAACTCCCCCCTTTTCACCCTTTTACTAAGGGAGCCATCCACGCCATTAAACTCCCCCTGTGGACTGACTCACCTTTTTTAAACACCCTTCACCACTTTTTCACGACTACACCACACGAGAACACTCACACTTCCACTCATTTTTCGGCCGGGATAAAAGATCTCCACCTAAAGCAGTACCCTCGGGTACTCCGTCAGTCATTGCAGCGCCGGTCTGACGTAGGAGCAAAGAGCCGATGATGAAGCACGACACCTAGCCGCTGAGTGATGAAGTATGTCACTTAGCCTGCTGGATGTGTGAGGTTCTTTAGTCCCACCAAGGGAACCCCTTAGTTCCCTGCTGGTTCATTTTCCTCTTGGTCACACACTATCACGACAAACTCTGGGGAACTCTGTACTTCCAATTGTAGATTACTGTCGGGACATGTACAGTGGACCCCATTAAATATCGTCCTATCAAGGTTCCCCCTTTGTATTGATACACATAGGGGGTCACACTTCCTACAGCGGTAATCCTTGCACAGTATGGCACAGTCAGGCTGCACCTAGGGGGTCACACTTCCAAAAATTGTAATCCATACAGTGTATGACAGAGTCACCATGCACGGTAATCCTTACACAGTATGACACAGCCACGCTGCACCTAGAGGGCCACACTTCCTATGGCACCAATCCTTACAGATTATATGAGAGTCATGCTCCACCTAGGGGTTGTTATTGTGATGTCTGGCAGGGCCACACCTCCAATGGGGGTAACCCTAACAGGGTATGAGAGAGTCGTGTTGCACCTAGGGGTAGTTATCATGATGTCTGGCTGGGTCCTTCTTTTTACATTGAAAATCATCAAACAGGATGCGAGAATCACCCTGCACCAAGTGCTAATTATCATATCACCTGGCAGGGGAACATCCTTTGCAACGCAACTTTTACAACGAAGTGCCTTTACGACGCAACCATTACAACGCAACTTTTACAATGACTTGCACTGGGGGGCGCTCTAGGATAGGGAATAGTTTCCAACACCTTCCCTACTATCCACGGGGACTGGAGTTGGAATAGTAAATTATACTATTCACTATCCAGCGCCCCCCAACGCAAGTCGTTGTAACGACTTGCGTTGTAAACCTTGCGTCGTAAAGGCATGCTTTGTAATAGCATGCGTTGTAACGTCATACATCCCACCTGGCAGGATCACATTTGCCATGGTGGTAATCCTTACAGGGTATAAGGCCGTCACGCAGACCCTAAGGGCAATTACCGTACTGTCTACCAGTGCCACAGCGGTACTCCTTGCACAGTATGGGACAATTACACTGCACCTCAGTTAAATATATCATGCCATATAGAAGGGTCATACTTCCTATGGTGGTAATCCATATAGTGTTTGAGAGTCATGCCCCATGGATTGGTTAATATCATACCGACTGGCACAGCCAACCTTCCTGCCATGGTAATCCTCACACAGTGCAAGAGAATTATTCCACAGCTAGGGGTATTACCCCACTGCCTGACAGGGCCACACTTTCAATGCGGGTAATCATTCTAGAGTATTGGAGAGAGTCATGCTGTACCTAGGAGTAATTATCATACATCCATGTAGGATTACACTACCCTACATGGTAATGCTCATGCAGTACGAGAGACACACGCTGCACCTAGGGGTAATTATCATTTGGTCTGGCGGAGGCACACTTACACCGGCGGTCGTCCTTACACAGTATGAGAGAGTCACGCTGCACTTAGGGGTATTGAGCTTACTGTCTGGCAGGGTCACACTTCTTATGGTAGCAATCCTTACACAGAATGAGAGAATCAGGCAGCACCAGGGGGGAATATTGGTACCAGGCGTGGCTGGTGCAGGTAAGATCAGTGGGGGAGGGGGTCACTGACGACGGAATAAGGAAAATCAAATTAAATAATACATAAAACCACTTACCTTACGCTCGCGGCATCGCCGCACCAACGCAGGCGCCGGTGCAGGGACGATTGTTTTTGTGCAGGAAGGGACAACTTCCTGCACAAAAACAATCATGAGAGGCGTTTCCCACTTTGTGTGTGTGCTGTAGAATGCAGCAAAAATAGAAAAGGGAAAAACAAGCGGAAATAAAGGTATTTCTTCTTATTGCGCCTCCCTTACGGCTCCCCAGGGGAGGCCGAGGCTTTTGACGCATTTCCAGGTTCATGAAATCTCATAAATCTGGGCGTGTGTCAAATACCAAGGGTGCTTCGTGGGAACCCACAGTAAGACCCGTGAAACGCCGCCCTCTCGCAGGGTGATGCCGCGGTCCATAGCTGCAAGGCCGTGTAATGCCACACAGGGGGTTTTTACGTGGTCTTGTAGATATGGCCCTGCAGTCTGCGCTGCCGGACCGCCACTAAACGTGATGATTCGGCACCACCGGGGCCTTGTAAAGAAGCCGAGAGTCTCTGCCCAGCCCTGGGAAGCCAAACACTGTATCTAGCACATATTGAGAGCCCCTGACCAGTCTGAAAACATACAAAGAGCCACTGGCAGAACATGATTTATTGTATGGTTAATAAAACCCTCAAAACAATATAACAAGCATTGGCAAAGACAATAAGCCGGGCTTGCATTTAGAGCCCCTACGTAAACATTGAAGAAAAGCCTACAATTATGGGGAAAAAACAAAAAGCCTAATGCTGTATACAATAATCTGAGAGAGAATTTAGGGGCTCATTATCGCCACCATAACGGTGATGGTACCGACCGCCAGACATGCGGCGGTCCCACTGGTCCAATTAGGATGAATCTATGACATAATATCGACAGACAGAATATCTACATACAAAAATATCGGCACAAAAATATCGAAATCAAAAATATCGGAGTTATATCTTCATAAAGGTAAGTACAAAAATATCGAAAAATTAATATCGTAGTACAAAAATATCGAAATTAAAAATATCGTTTTTTTAAATGTATTAATAATTATGTAAAAATAATTTAAAAATACATATAGTTTTACAAATATTAAATAAAAACATTAAAACGTAATTAAAAAATTAAAACTAATACATATACATTTAAAATAAATTAAACTATACATATAAATTAATATATATACGTACTCCAGATATTGCAACAGTAGGAAAATCGTTGGATAGCGTAGGGGTGAAAATTACTATTCCCACTCCAGAGGGTGCAACAGTAGGGAAAGCGTTGGATAGCGTAGGGGTTTAAATTACTATTCCCACTCCAGAGAGTGCAACAGTAGGGAAAGCGTTGGATAGAGTAGGGGTAAAAATTACTATTCCCACTCCTGAGGGTGCAACAGTAGGGAAAGCGTTGGATAGCGTAGGGGTTTAAATTACTATTCCCACTCCACAGGGTGCAACAGTAGGAAAAGCGTTGGATAGCATAGGGGTAAAAATTACTATTCCCACTCCAGAGGGTGCAACAGTAGGGAAAGCGTTGGATAGCGTATGGGTAAAAATTACTATTCCCACTCCAGAGGGTGCAACAGTAGGGAAAGCGTTGGATAGCGTAGGGGTAAAAATTACTATTCCCACTCCAGAGGGTGCAACAGTAGGGAAAGCGTTGGATAGCGTAGGGGTAAAAATTACTATTCCCACTCTAGAGGGTGCAACAGTAGGGAAAGCGTTGGAGAGCGTAGGGGTAAAAATTACTATTCCCACTCCAGAAAGTGCAACAGTAGGGAAAGCGTTGGATTGCCTAGCGGTAAAAATTACTATTCCCACTCCAGAGGGTGCAACAGTAGGGAAAGCGTTGGATAGCGTAGGGGTTTAAATTACTATTCCCACTCCAGAGGGTGCAACAGTAGGGAAAGCGTTGGATAGCGTAGGGGTAAAAATTACTATTCCCACTCCTGAGGGTGCAACAGTAGGGAAAGCGTTGGATAGCGTAGGGGTTTAAATTACTATTCCCACTCCACAGGGTGCAACAGTAGGAAAAGCGTTGGATAGCATAGGGGTAAAAATTACTATTCCCACTCCAGAGGGTGCAACAGTAGGGAAAGCGTTGGATAGCGTATGGGTAAAAATTACTATTCCCACTCCAGAGGGTGCAACAGTAGGGAAAGCGTTGGATAGCGTAGGGGTAAAAATTACTATTCCCACTCCAGAGGGTGCAACAGTAGGGAAAGCGTTGGATAGCGTAGGGGTAAAAATTACTATTCCCACTCCAGAGGGAGCAACAGTAGGGAAAGCGTTGGATAGCGTAAGGGTAAAAATTACTATTCCCACTCCAGAGAGTGCAACAGTAGGGAAAGCGTTGGATTGCCTAGCGGTAAAAATTACTATTCCCACTCCAGAGGGTGCAACAGTAGGGAAAGCGTTGGATAGCGTAGGGGTAAAAATTACTATTCCCACTCCAGAGAGTGCAACAGTAGGGAAAGCGTTGGATAGCGTAGGGGTAAAATTTACTATTCCCACTCCAGAGGGTGAAACAGTAGGGAAAGCGTTGGATAGCGTAGGGGGTTTAAATTATTATTCCCACTCCAGAGAGTGCAACAGTAGGGAAAGCGTTGGATAGCGTAGGGGGTTTACATTATTATTCCCACTCCAGAGAGTGCAACAGTAGGGAAAGCGTTGGATAGCGTAGGGGTTTAAATTACTATTCCCACTCCAGAGGGTGCAACAGTAGGGAAAGCGTTGGATAGCATGGGGGTAAAAATTACTTCCCACACTACTCCCCCTTTAACACACAACACACTACACATATAAAAAAACACAATTAATATAAATTTCAATTAATCAATTAATAACAATTAATATTACTAAATTGATGTAATTATAAATGAGCTAATTAACACATATTAATTACTAATTATTTAACAATAAATACCAATAAATAAATACAATCTCTTTAATGAATTACATTTAATTATATCACACCCTATCCCCCTATAAACACACAACCCACTACACATAAATAAATCACATCATTTAATCACTTAATAATTATTAATTACCAATTAATTATTATTTAACAATAACAGAAAATTAAATATATTAGCACATTAACTCTAAATAATTTAATTAAATAATCAATATTATTTAATTACCAATTAATTATTAATTAACAATAACAAAAAAGTTAATATATTAGCACATTAACTCTAATTAATTTAATTTACTAATTAATAGTATTTAATTACCAATTAATTATTAATTAAAAATATTTACAAAAATATATTAATTACTTAACTAATTAATATTAATGAATTACCAATTAATTATTAATGAAAAATATTTACAAACATATATTAATTAATTAATTATTATTTCATTACTTCCCACCCTATTCCCCTATAAACCCACAACCCGCTCTGATACTAAAACGCAAAATGTAAACAAATTTACTAATTTTCAAACATACATTACAAAACATATTTAACAAACATATAAACAACATATTAAAATACATAATACTAAACAAAATTTCGATATTAGTACATTTCGATATTAGTAACATACATACCTTAAAAAACGATATTCTGTCTGTCGATATTTTGGACATCGATATTCTATACTATTGAAATTAAAACATCGATATTATTGTATATCGATATTTTTTTTAAGTTTGATTTATTAAAGGAGAAAAAATAGGGGGGAGGAGGAAGGGGGATGAAGGAGAAGAGTTACAATAAGTGGATGGCAGAAATAAATAATATAATAACAATTTCATAAAACGTAAGCATTACTAGCATGAGGAATTATGAACACAGCATGAGAATATAAAAAACACTAAGAAAAAACACAGTGTAAACAAATACCATAATTATATAAATTAATTAAGGAGAAGAAAAAGGTAATCATGGAGGTTTGCGAACTTCAACTGTATCAGGAGCAGGAGAGGAATGAAGAGGAGCAGGTGAAGAGAGGTACGTAACCAAGGGGAGCCAAATCAGGTCACGTTTGATAGCTAGGGAAATGGGAGATACATAATTTATTGTATATTGTATATCGATATTTTAATTTCGATATTTTGTCTCACTACCAATTAGGATGCGCCCGCTATACTGGTGAGCGCGTCCTGCCCTTTTACCATTGTGGACGGTACTGCTGTCTGCAGCACCATCTGCAATGGTAAAAGGGTATGGACAGGATTTCCCTGCACCACGTGGCAGGCACCACGTACCACGCGATGCCTGCCACTTGGTGCAGGGAACTGCAGGGGGCTACCATGTATACCCCCCAAGTGCAGCCCCCCCAGGGGCCCGCAACAGATGGTATTTCACGTTACGGTGGCGTAACGGTCGCCACGGCCGGCTCAGCAGTGGCGATCGTCACACCAACGTAATAAGCCCCTTAATCTGTGATAATTCAGTGCTCTATGGGATGTAAAATAGTCCCTCATGCAGGGTGTCAGAACCCTATTCCGAGGGACACATGGAAAGCAGGAGTTACTAAGCCGCACCATGCTGGGTGAGGCCTTTTACTCCTGATGTCCAGGACCCGAAGTGCTCTGGGCTCTGAGTAACTGAGGTAAGTACCACTTCAGCACTTGACTCTCAGCCAGGGTCGACTCTTGGGGGGTGCGACTAGTGCAACTGCACCGGGTTCTGACTTCAGGGGGCGCTGTGTTTGCAGGTATGTTATAGTTTTGAAAGCCCCTGCTGCAGCGTTCCTTGCATCCAGCAATTTCCAAACAACAATAAAAATGTCAAGATAACTCCAGTGATTAATGTTCTTCATGGAGTGAGATTGGAGGTTTGTCTAATGGAAATTTTGACTCATCATAATGTAGCGCAGAGGGTTAATGTGCCTGCTGCAAAGAAGGTGTATCATACTGATCACAACGTATATATAATGTAACTAGGTCAGTGCTCTTGTCAGATAGATCCTTTTGTTACTTGCAGTGTATATGTTAAAATCCTAAAATAGAAAAGTGAGCTAATAACTGTCATGCAAACTGCAAGGTGGAGATTAGAGCGTTAACATTTTTCCCCCAGTGTTTCATTGTTATAATGTTGCAAAAAGGGTACATTTTTACCCCCAAAAAATCAATTCTTAATTTTAAGTATAAACCCCAACCCTGGTGGTATGTTTTGAATTCTGCGGTGGTGCTTCTGCAGACCAAGTACTTTTAAACTCTACTATCTATCAGTATGGATGACATGTGCCTTCTACACCTTGTATTCCTCTGACGTATGTAACATTCCTATACACTGTTTACACAGATATGATTGACTGTCTCTGTGTAATGTGTGTTTGATGTATTTTTTTATTTTATTTTGAGAGTTTTATATAGCGCTGGCTAGACCCAGGAGGTATCAGAGCGCTTTACATGAGTAGCTAATATGAGTCAAACAATGGCATACATGAAGATAAAAACAAAGTGAAACAACACGTAAATGTGGAAAAAGCTAAACACAACCAGTGGTTAGGAAGATGTTGGAAGAAGGACACATAGTTACCAAACAAAAATAACATGATGATTTGGAGAGACAGGTGCATGACACAGCTTATGACCCTCGATATTAAATTGGCCAACATGTCATAGAAGTAGATAAAAGAATAGTGAAAACAATCTGTGAGATATACACATAAAAAAGATTAATAGGGGCAGGAGCTGTACAAATTAAATAGTTTGTAGGAGGATGTACAGGAAAAGGATAATTATTACTGACAAAAAAAAAAATGGTGAGATTGGATATTAAGTGCAGGTCCTAAGTTATGATCACCAGTAATAATTGAGGAGGTGGATATTTAGGTGGTTTTTTGAAGCTGAAATAGGAGGGGTTACACTTCAGGCTTTTTGGGAGGGCATTCCAGAAGATAGGGGCATTTCCAGAGAAGGAGCGTGATTGTGTGGATGTCTTTTTATGCAGTGGTGGGATAAGAAGGAGGGTGTTGGTGCTTCTCAGAGGGCGTGTGGTGCCTGCGATGAGGAGTTTCTTGGAGAGGTACTCTGGAGTGTTTTGGTGGAGGACTTTATGAGTGATGCAAGCAGTTTTGTAGGCTGATCGACCTTCTATAGGGAGCCATTTAAGAGATTTGAGAGCTGGGGAGATATGGTCGAAACGTTTGCAGTCAGTGATGAGTCTGGCTGCAAGGTTGAGCACAGCTTTGATTGGAGCAAGGTGGACCTTGGGGATTCCGTTGAGGGTGGCATTACCATAATCTATACGTGAAAGGACAAGTGATTGAACTACAAGTTTAAAGTCATCAGTAGGTATAAAAGGTTTGATTTTTTTGAGGTGACACTGACACCCTACACTGGTATGAGTGGCGCTATAAACCTTATTGAATGTATCCGAGCAGGAGAGTGGTTATAGAGACTTGAGAGGCAATGTAAAGGGTGATAGTGAGAGAATCCGAGGCAAATATGGTCATTCAGGGGGGCAACAAACAGTGTGGCACAAGACGCCACCAGTGCTAAAGCCGGTCCTGCTCTCAGGGATAGAATGGGCCGAGCAGTCCAAGGATTCTTGGGGCGGAGGTAAGTGGGCTCAAAATTCATCAAGTAACCAGAATAAACGACTTTTTAGTCAAATACTCGCTTTTTTGTAAAAGGATGTTTTATCAATAAACACAACGTACAATACAACACATTATAAATAATATACACAAATTTCTTAAGATAGGTGTGCTACAGTTACCTGGGTCAGCTTCAAGTTCAACTTCCACTTCTAAGGATGGTGGTTATTCTCCATTCCTGTGTGGCCATCTCCACGCGCAGCCTCAATAGAAGTCTTAAAAGTTCTACAATGGCTTCGGCAGAAATTAACACGTGCTAGAATACGTACGTCAGAGCAACTCCTTTCAGGGCCTGAGGGTCCAGTGGTCAGTCAGGCCCACTATACCTGGGGTGGCAATTCAGAGTCCCCAGGTGCCCCTGTACGGCCAAGCAAGGAGCCCCAGTCTGGAAGCTGCTGTTGAAGCAACAGAAATCCACAGTGCACCTTCAGTCCTGCAGTAAGTCTTTTGCTCCATATGGAGGCAGGTTTTGGGTGCTCCCAGACTCGGGCGCTCCCAGACTCAGGTGCTCCCAGACACAGGCGCTCCCAGACTCGGGCGCTCCCAGACTCAGACGCTCCCAGACTCAGGCGCTCCCAGACTCGGGCGCTCCCAGACTCAGGCGCTCACAGACTCGGGCGATCCCAGACTCAGACGCTCCCAGACTCAGGCGCTCCCAAACTCGGGCGCTCCCAGACTCAGGTGCTCACAGACTCGGGCGCTCCCAGACTCAGGTGCTCCCAGACTCAAGCGCTACCAGAATCAGGCACTCCCAGACTCGGGCTCTCCCAGACTCGGCGCTCCCAGACTCAGGCGCTTCCAGACTCAGGCGCTCCCAGAATCAGGCGCTCCCAGAATCAGGCGCTCCCACACTCAGGCGCTTCCAGACTCGGGCGCTCCCAGACTCACGTGCTCCCAGACTCAGGTGCTTCCAAACTCTGGTGCATACAATGCTCCTCGAACTCAGCTGTAACTCTCCAGTTACAGCTGGCATACAGGGGGTCATCGCAGCACATACAGGGCAGAAACCCTTAGTCTTCAGCTCAATCCCCTCCTGACATAGGGAGATCATGGGCAGCACAGATGAGGCGATGGCCCTCTTTATGTCACAGCGTTGCAAAGGGAAACACCCCTCTCATCACAATGTGGGACCAGAGAGGCAACCCTTACTCTTTGCAGCCGTCACCTCTTGGCATCAGGGGGGTCATGTGGTGCACACCGGCAGATGTCCTGATCTGTGTGGTGGTCCAGTCTTCTCCATGGCTTCTACCTGACACCTAGGGACCGCCACAGCACACAAGGCACACAACCGGCTCAGCACGCTTATCTTGACAGAGCAGAATATCTTGTCTCCCACTCTGCTCCTGGTATCATCTGGGTAGGGCCCTCACTGGACCTGGCTTCTTCCAGGCAGCCTCCTTCTCCTCACAAGTCCCACTGGTCTTAGATAAGGCAGAACCTGGTGCTCCAGACATGTGTTATTCTTTCTCAATGTTGATGTTTCCTTCCCCAACATAGGAGACTAGAAGACTCTTAGTCCACAGTACTGGTCGCAATAGTCAGAACTTGTGCTGATCTCCTCCACACTGGTGTATAGCTTTAGGGCCAGATGTAAGACCATTTTTGCATGCGCAAACGTGTTTGCAAACTTGCAAAATTGTTTTTTGCGACTCGATATTAGGAAGGGATGTTCCCTTCCTAATACCGAGCGCAACTCTATCTAAGAATGTTTTGCGTCCGTAATTGCGGGCGCAAAACACTCGCAAATTACCACCCTCTTCAAGAGAATGGTAAAGCACTCGCAAAAGCGAAGGGGTTCCCAGGGGACCCCTTCTCCTTTGCAAATGCAGGGAAAAATAGTTTTTAAGGGCAGGCATTGGTCCCAGGGACCACTGCCTGCCTTTAAAAAAATGAAATGAAAACGTTTCGATTTTTTTTTTAAATGCATCCCGTTTTTCTTTAAGGAATATAGGCTGCATTAAAAGAAAATTTACTTTATTTAAAAGCAGTCCCAGACATGGTGGTCTGCTGAGTCCTGCAGGCCAACATACATGGGAGGCCAGCCGTTCCCAATGGGGTCGCAAATTGTGAGAGGCTCATTAATGTTCATGAGCCTCTCAATTTGCGACCCCATTGAGAATCGCTAACAGTGTGAAATACACTGTTGTACATTGGAAATAGCGCCTCGCAAATAGCAAGTTGCAAAAAACTCGCAATTTGCAAGGCGCTATTTCCACGGTCTTACATCCGGCCCTAAATTTGAAAATATGGGAACTTCAAACCATTCTTTTTATATTTCATTTCCAGGCATCAATGTGATGTAATGGCCTATTTACTAATCTTTCATGCAGTGCAGGCCAGCAAGCCTCTATATCTACATCTACAAAGATATAGAGCATTTCCTCTCTCTCCTTGCGCTGCACCCTTTGTGCTGCCTTGCGCCAATAGGGTCACCCATGCTGTTGTGCCCTTACACAGGTTGACACAGGTAGCCAGGAAGAGTTTAGTAGACTTCTTTATTGGTTCCATACAGATATGTACATCTGTCCATATTCCAGTTTCCGGCCTTCCCTCCGGCCCATTCAGCTCTTACACCAGCTCCACCAGGAGCCGCCTCCCTGCTGCTCAGCCCATCTCTAACTGTCACCCACTCATCCACACAGGCACCCGGGCATTCCACGCATCACAGTTGCTGCCCTTGCGTTGTTTTACTTCTTAGAAAATCTGGGCTAGGTGGCCTATTTTTAGACTTTGGTGCATATTACATCAAAAATGGGGTGGATATTCCATCCACTCTATTACACGTGGGATAAAGTACTCCGGCCTACGGTACTTTCAGGAAACATTTAAAGGCTTTCTTGTATTAAAATAACCATGGTTTAGGCCCCCACTATTTGAGACGTTTCTCTAGGCAGCGCCGAGATGCCCCAGGGTGAGTCGAGCGCAATAAAAGAGCAACTAACATAACATAACATAAAACTGCTGGGTATCATAAGGATATTGCAAGTCACCGAGGGGTTCAATGACCATAATGAGTTATGAGGCTGCATGCCATGTCCCTTTATAAGATTATTGAACTCTGCTGGGGCTTACAATATCCTTACCATGTATGACAGGGGGTACTTTATACCTTATAATGCTTGGTCACATGTTCACCTTTCCCGCAAACCAATTAAATCCTTGGTGCTTAGCTCTTTCATATGAGAGCGGAAGCATTTTTGTAAACATTAAGAATAAAAAAAGAATCTCTTGTGCAAAATTAAACACATCAAAAAAGCTGTTAGATATTTGTTGCAAAAAGATATTATAATAATTTTAATACATGTTATTTAAAAAAAATGGAGCAGTAGGTGTCTCCGACACAATATTGTGGTAAGTAATATTGTTGACAAAAATATTGTGTAAAAAATATTGTTCATCACCATATTGGGCTCCTACACATGTATTAGAAAATACATTTTACATTCTTTTATTTTTTAGATGATTGTTTATGTGCAGGAAGGGGGACCTTCCTGCACACAAATAATCACAGGCAATTTGATGTTTCTATGTGTGCTGCACAAGGCAGCACTCATCAAAACAGCAAAAACAAGGAGAAATACAACATTTCTCAATATTTAGCTGGTTTAAGACCAGGCTTTCCCTGGTCTTAGTTTTGGTGCTGCCTCCTATTTACGCCTCCCTTGTAAATAGGGGGCAGCATCAAAATCAATGGGTATTGCGGTGGAACGCCCACCACAACACCCATTGCTCGCCCCTTTCACGCTTTTACTACATGCCTTATTTCCGTTCAGTGGCTTAATGCTGCTTTGCAAATACCGTGAAGCCCCTGTCGCTCCCAGAACATCATAAAAGTGACCTTGCGGTGCCTCCTAGTTTCCATAGATGAAGCATGTTGTTATTTGCTAATAACTTCGGCACCGTTTGACAAAACTTCACGAAATTTTCGAAACTAGTTTGCCATTCACTTCAATCAATTTAAGCTTATAAAGCTCCTGGTTGCACAACCCGTGCATCCCTGCGCTGCAACAAGGTCCCATACCAGCGACAGAGAGACAGAGAAGAATCAAATAATGGAATGATCAGAGGGAAAAAGCCATGTCTTAAGCTTTTTCAACTGTTTCAAAAGTTTTGGGGGTGACCAGTGAATCTGGGGAGGGGGGTTCTAAAGGTCTCAAAACTCATTATCCCCATGCAGTTTCCCATATGAATTTTACGCATGCCTATAGTGAGAACCGTTAAACGGAATAAAACCAAATTTGGCAGAAAGCTAGATCTTAGTCCAGAAAGATCTCTTTTTGTAATTTGGTGTAAATCCGTTCAGTAGTTTTGGAGTTATTAAAGAAAAAATAAAGACAGATATTTGGGCAGAGCCTAGCACAGATCCTATGGTGAGATCTGATAGGAAGTGATTGCAGCCATCTTGGGACTACCATGACCGGGTTGCAGAGCTTGATGGCGGGGAAGATGGCGGCTTTCAGTTGAAGCTCGGGAGGGAGAAAAGGCTGCAGTCCTTTTTCATATCTCCCCATGTACATCTCTAAAGCGCGAGGCTGGATTCCTCTAACAGATTCACACAGCAATTATAACCAATTACTAAATGACTTAGATCATCATTATGAGGTACTGTTGTGAAGGACTGGGTTCGTTAAGGTCCAGCGGTGCCAGGGAACAACACCTAAAACCTTCGTGGGTTACCTGCTCTGGGGTACAAGTGACAGAGACACGGGACACTTCCTTCGGCGTCAAAGATCAGCGTTTATTACTGCAGGGATACAGAAATCGCAAGAAGTACAACATAGTGTAGGTTCTGAGAGTCTGCTTCAAATTGCAAAAGGGAATCGCTCCTTTTATACACATTTTCGTCATTCCTCGACATAACGGACAAAAGGTTACAACTCAGTTCCCACAGTAAACTTCAAAAGGATTGATTTCATGTTTTCAGAAGCCCGGAACATGATTACAGTAACATTTGCCGGTTCCCAACTGTAAAAGCACATCATCTCGCCATAAGGTACATTCCACTCTAGTTGTAAAATAGGCGAAAGAAAGAGACAGGAACAGGTGCAAGAAAGACAGACAACCGTAACAGAAGAGTGTGGGGGCAATATCGGAAGCGTGATCACAGGATCAAAGGACTCAAACCTAACATATGTAAAGCTGAAACAATAGACCAACATGGCAGAATAAGCCTCAAGCTGAGCCATCTGCCTTTGCCGTGTCATTCCCCCGGTCGTAAAGACGACCCCAAAGAATCTTCATCTTCCGCCAGAGCTTGGGAATCCCAGGGTCACGAAGCGGACATTGTCCCTTCGCTGGCTACGTGAGGGCAAGAAACAAAATGGATGCCGTATCTAAAATGGAACCCGAGGGTTCAGATGGAAAAACCCATAAATGAGACGAACCCTTCTGGGTAGTGTAGCGAAAACGCGTACACCTACTAATCTCATCATTTACGGTTCATAGATACCAAACTCGTCCATATCCGAGCATGCCCAAAACGTCAAAATGATTCTCACAGAACCTCAGTTGTGCTTTGGTTAACTAGAGTGAATAGAAGTATATTTTACCTTCATTCAATGCATATTAAGTCTCACTCTCACCTATAGCCTCGCCCAATCTGAAGCAATAAAAACTGTACATTTGAAAAGTATCTCTCTTCTATTCAACCCTGGTATTTTCTAACCCATCACACTGGTCTGAGCAATAGTAGTCTTTTTTCATCAAAGAAACATTGATCTTTTCTTTTTTTTTTAGCTTTGTGACATGCTTTCTTATTTTATCAACCTCAAAAGGTGTGTTTACGGGACCTCTGAATAAAGTTCTAAGTAAGGAAAGTAAAAAAAATAATAATACATCTTCTGAAACTTTCAGGAGTCTACAGCGTGTTACTACATGCTAAATCTGGGAGAAATACTTTCCTAGCTTGGGTACTACTGGATAATCATACTTAATACTCAGCCTCACATTAATTGTATTTTTTCTAATATCATTGAACTGGATCCTGCACAAAACAGAGGAACATTCAACTTTCTTGACCACTCATGCTTTCATATCCATACTCAAACACATCATTCATTTATCAAGCAGTGAGACTTTAACGTCAACTTCAGTCAACATAGATTCCTCAACGACTATGACAGACTCCCCGAATCTTCCACCATCAGCAATGGATACTCAATTTAAGGAATTGTTAGACATTACAAATCCAATTTCTTTGGTAAATAATGGAGTATCTGCCACTACCCTGCAAGACAACCTTTAAGGGGAGAAGTTACCCAATTTCAATTGCACTTGCAAATAATTAATGAGTGCCTCACTGAAGTTGAAAATCGTCTTGATAAAACTCTCAATCACGGTCTAGACATCTGGTATCTTCAAAAAAAATAATTGATCTAGAAAACCACAGTAGAAGGGACAATGTCAGTAGTATTGGTCTTCCTGACAATTTGGAAAAAGAAGACATCATGCAATTCTTAATTAACTTACTTCCCACATTGACAAACATTACCTTCTCTCCTCAACTTGAATTATAACGTGCTCACCAAGTATGGTCAAGAAACTCTACTCGTACAACTCAACCTCATCAAATCCTGGCTTGATGCCACTCCATCGATATATGCACAACAAATCATCACATAAGCAAATACACATGGACCATACAGCTATGACAAAGTGCAAATTATAATTATTGCAGATTTTTCAGCTCTCACTTACACCAATAACAAATACTTCTTAGCACTCCATCTTGGACTGAAGAAAAGAGTCATAACATATACACTCCTGGATATGGACTCCTGGAACCAGCAACCATGATTATAACATATCAGGGAAAAACCAAGCAATATTTTGGCCCTCACAAATTAGAATAATTTCCAAATTACCTAGATGACAATGAATCGGAAATGGAACATTAGGCTTCTTCTTCATCACCTGCACGTGACCCAAACAATACTTTTACCTCAAACTCACATGATCAACCCCATTAACCTTGTCAGTGTGCATTGCTCTCCCCGCCTCACAGCTCGACCTGGTAGCTCCCTGCATTCCGGGTTCAGTGTTTGAGGCCCTCCTCCACCCACAGGATCCTGCCTGCTCCTCATACCTGGTGGCCCAGTGGGGAGCCTGTCTATTGTTTCTGTGCTGCTGTTTCTGTTTTGTTGTTTTCCTTCATAGCCTTTTTCTGTCTTTTTATTTGCAGTTTTTATTTTCTGTCCTGTTTTCATATTAGGTTATTTCTTATAGCTTTTTTTCTGTCCGGTATTTGTGGTCTGGTTTGATTTTTCCCCTTTCCCTTCTCTGTGTGCCCCTTCCCGCCCTTGCCACTGCTTTCTCCCCTCAGCCCACCCCTTCAAGCACCTATTCCTGCCTCTCGCCTCCCAGCTGACAGCCCTTCCCCCTCTTGAACACTCCTTAACGGTGGCCGCTGCGGGAAGCAGGAGTGACCTCACTGACTTTGTCAGTGTGCATTGCTACCCCTGCCAAGCAGCTCCCCCTGGTAGCTGTATGCCCTACGCATTCCAGGTTCAGTGTTCGAGGCCCTCCTACACCAGTAGTCTTCCGCATGTGCCTCATCCTTGGTGCCTCAGTGGTGAGACTGTCTCTTGTTTCTGTGCTGGTGTTTCTGTTCTGTTGTTTTCCTTCATAGCCTTGATCTGTCTTTTAATTTTCTGTTTCTATTTTCTGTAATGATTTTATGTTCTGTTCAGTTTTCACTCTCTGTTCTGTCTTATAGCCTTTTTTCTCTCTGTTATTTTTGCTCTGGTTAACTTATTTTCCCCTTCCCTTCTCTGTGTGCCCCAACTCTCCCTCACCGCTAATCACTCCTTGTAGCCCTGTCCCTTTCCAGCGCTGGTTCCTGCCTCCTGCCTCCTGCATCCCAGCTGACCAGCACTTCGGCCTCCCTAACACTACTTAATGGCGGCTGCAGCAGGACACCGCCGGGGTGCCAAAGGCAAGCCCATCTGCCCCTGTCTGTGCCTGGACCACACCCAGCACCAGAGACCCTGGTCCGCATGCCTTCAATCGCTACAATGCCAGCACTATCCACTCACTCAGCACTGGACATTCCCTCACATACTACCATGCGTCACCGAAGGACACCCAAGGCCAATTCTCCTGCCACTACTGCACCTTCTCTTGCCTCTGCTCACTAGACCCAGCAACCGCACAGTGCACAAAATAAACAGGACCTGACCACCACAGCTGCATCCTACT
This sequence comes from Lissotriton helveticus, assembly GCF_964261635.1. Taxonomy (NCBI): domain Eukaryota; kingdom Metazoa; phylum Chordata; class Amphibia; order Caudata; family Salamandridae; genus Lissotriton; species Lissotriton helveticus. Next base: position 1,962,921,432 of record NC_136068.1, on the reverse strand, counting down.
TAAAACAGGCTCCCTCAACAGACACGCCATGGAGATTTGAGAACTGCTCCACTCCAACTCCCCCAACATCGCTTTCTACATGAAAACTCAGCTCTCAACATCTCAACTGCCATTCCTGATGGCTACAAAATCATCTACAAGGATGCGCCAACCCGCTGGCAGGAAGCATAGCCATTGTACACCAAAATACCCTCCGCCTCACAACTAGCTCCGACGACACTCACTCAACATGGAACACTCCCACTTCCAGATTCCGACCAACCCAAATGCCACCCTCTGCGGCCTCCTCACCTTCTGGACGCCACCCCCCACTTCATCCAAAGCCATAGCCGACTTCATCACTCACCACATTCTTACCTCAACAGACTACATCCTCCTCGCTGACCTCAATTTCCACCTGGACAACCACGGTGACCACAACACATCTTCCCTACTAGAGACCCTTGCCACCATCAGACTGAAACAACTCACTTAGCAGGAAACACGTTTAACCCCATCTTCTCTGGAGCCAACGACATCTCCACCAACCACCCTTCTGAACTACATTGGACAGACCACCACTGCGTCCTCTTCGTCTTCAGAAAACATACCAAACACCACTGTGCTCACCACGACCCACATAGAAACTGGAACATGATCCCTGAAGACCAACTTGCCACCTCCCTTAGCAAAGCCCCACCGCCAACCATCATGAACATCAACACCTCAGCAGCAACCTCCGTGGTGGATCACCGACTGTACCAACTCTCTGGCTCCCTCTTGCAAAAACCCTCCATCAAGCAGTCCCCCTGGAAAATCAGTTGGTTCTCCCCCACACTCCAAGAGTCCAAGTGCACCTGCGGGCAGCTCAAAAGAAGATGGAGGAGCAGCAAGACCTCCGCAGACCATTCAGCCCTCATGCAGACCTCAAGACCACTGTCACTGCACACCACCAACTTATCAGAACCACCAAGAATGCATCAATGCCGATGCACACAACAGCAAACAACTGTTCACCGGGATCAAAGAATTCACCAAACCCTGCACGGACACTACAGACATCACCCCTACCAAGATCTCCACAACAACCACACCACCATTTTCCACCATAAGATCTTAGATATCTACGACAGCTTTGGAATCCAGGATCCACCCACCCCAACCACAACCACTGCACCCAAATGTTCCTGATCCCAGCCAACACTGCTCAACTGGACCACCCTCACCATTGACGACATGCTAAGGATCATGAAAATCATACAATCTGTGGCACCCTCAGACCTATGCCCCCAACACATTTTCAACTGAGCAAGTGTTGCCATCGCCACCGGGTTCTGCCGCACCCTCAACTGCTCCATTGAATCTGCCACCTTCCCCAAAGTCTGCAAACATGTAGGAATCAACCCCCTGCTGAAGAAACCCTTGGCCAACCCGACGGACCTCAAGAACTACAGACCTATCTCTCTGTTCCCCTTCCCAGCCAAAGTCATCAAAAGGCCATCAACGACCAACTCAAAAAACTCATCTAACCAAACCACACCCTGGACCCCTCCCAATCTGGCTCCAAGAGCAACCATGGCACCGACACTGCACTCCTCGCTACAACTGACGATATCCGCACACTCCTTGACCACAGTCTCCATCCTCCTGGACCTTTCTGGCGCCTTCAACACCATTTCCTACCACACCCTCTGCACATGACTCTATGGTGCCGGCATCCGCAGCAAAGAGCTATAGTGGATCCACTCCTTCCTCATCAGCTGAACCCAGAGAGTCAGACTCCCACTGTTCTTCTAAAATACTACAGAGTTTAGCTTCAGAGTCCCCCTGGGCTCCACCCTGAGCCCCACCCTCTTTAACATCTACATGGCCCCCCTTGCAGCCATTGTAATAAAGCACAGACTCAAAATTGTCTCCTACACCACCAACACACAGCTGATTCTATACTTCACTGATGGACTTACAGCCGCTAAAGCACCTTCCACAATGGGATGAAGCCAGTTGCCACCTGGATGAAGGAAAGCCGCCTCAAACTCAACTCTGACAAAATTGACATCCTCATCCTGGTCTCAACCTCCTCCACTTGGGATGACTCTTGGTGGCCAGCAGCTCTCGGACCCCCCACACCCACCAACCATGCATGCAACCTCAGCATCATCCTTGACTCCTCGCTGTGTGTGAACTGCCATATCAACGCTGCATCATCCTCTTGCTTCCACATGCTCTGCCTACTCAGAAATATCTTCAAATAGATCCCCATCGAGTCCAGAAGAACGGTCCCCCAGGTGCTCGCCAGCAGCAAGCTCAACTATGGCAACTAACTCTATGCCGGCACGACCCACAAACTCCAAAAGAAATTGGAGCGCATTCAGAAAGCCTCTGCCAGACCTATCCTGAACATTTCCAGCCAAAGCTACATATCCGGTCACCTTTGAGACCTCCACTGGCTTTGAATCAACAAAAGAATTGGTTCAATGACAAAATATCGATACTCAAAATACCCCCACGTCAAAATATTGTGACAAAAATATTGCCATGCTATACTTATGATATAAGTCCAAAAATATTGGAGAATAAATACTGATGTCATTAAAATAGTTGTATTAAATAGCACATTTTAAATATATATACAATAAAATAATACACATAAAATATATTAAATAGCAACATTCATTTTAAAAAAGTTATACATTATTTAATATTTAACTTAATAAATATAACAAATAAACTTAATTTAAAAAAGTTAATCACAATTTTAATAGTATATATATAAATTAATATATTATTTGACTAATTTACATGTATCTGCTTAAAAAATGTATTAAACTAATAATCTTTATTTATATTATAATTGAAAAATAATATAAAAACAGATAAATATATATATTTATACATATACATATACATGTAACTAACATAAAATCCTTAAAAAACAAACTGTTCTAATTAAATAAAAAATTAAACAACTCAAAATTCTTTAACCTCCGTACCTTGATTAATTATTATTTAAAAATGACGGCGGTGGTAATGGCCACCTAACCTATTCCCTGACGCGTAGGAGAAGCGCCTTATGCCACCATAGGAGAGATCCACCGTAGTCACAGGGCAAAAATCGCTGGACTCGGACTTCTGAACCCTAGAGGCACACTCGGGGGGTGATTGCGACCTGATTTACGGGCGGGAAGTGCCTCTACTGACTCCCGCATCTCAGCGCTCATCGGCCCATGTACATCAGTGGAGGAGCTCCGGAGCCGCTTCCCGAGACCTGCCCGCCTCCTCAAAATGAGCCGCAAAATCCACAGACAAACACAGAGGTGAGCCGCTAAACACCATAGCCCGCCACATACCTGTCGCCAGTGTCCCGGTGCCTAATTTCACCGATCCTTAGCACTCTAAGCGACCCTCGTGTCCCGGCCATGTCTGACCCTAAAATGGCGGCCCGCTTCACCCGGCTCTACTCCTAGTCACATTTAAGGCTTCCATTGAGTGACTCTGACATCCCCGGCCTCACCGGCAGCTACACAGCCCATGGATAGGTTTTTTACTGAAGCGACCCTCGACAAATGAGTGTTTTCGGTCGCCCATACCCTGCACTGGTCAGTCCTCCAGAGGAGCCTTGCCTGACCTCAAAATGGTGGCGGCTGGGACATAATTTCGGCGCGATGCTCCCTGAAGATACGATAAGAGCCCACCTAGCATGCCTAAATACTCCGGGGAGATATATCTTGTGTCACCAATGATTCCTATAATGGCATTGAATGCACCAGGGGCCACAGGATGCACGTCATACCGTCAATGCTGCTAAGCTAATACAAGCACTGCCACCTCGAGTCAGGACCCTGCAGCACTGTCTCAGAGAGTATACCAGCCGCTCCTGAACTCTCCAAATTTTGCTGAGTGTCCGTTCTGCCGCCAAACCACATTTCGCCCAGCACCCTACTGTCCCAGAGAACTCGAGGGAGTACTGAGTGTCGCCAAGACACCAAGACCAAGACATCAAGTCGCCAAAACGCCAAGGCACTAAGACGCCAAGTGTTGCCGCACCTGCTCGCTCCAGAATTGCAGAGTGCCCTTTCTGCCGCCAAAACACATTTCGCCCATTACCCTACTGCCCCAGGGCACTTGGGGGAATCCTGAGTATCGCCAAGACTCGCAAACTTGCTCTAAGAGGTGGTACAAAGATCAGCACCATCGCACTACGCCAATTGTGCAAATAGCAGTGGAGAAAGTGAGAGACTCTAATGCTAATGCTAATTCTTGCGGCACGCAGTAGCGATATATTCATAGGCGACAAAAACCGTGTGGTGCCCACCCTACTCCCAGCTCACGTCGCCCGAGTCAGAGCCTGCACTCGGCCGCTGCTTCAACCTACCTGCCTCCACTGGAACTGGCCCTGCTGTCAAGCTGGAAGATCTCCGCCTCACCGCTAACCCTTTAAAGAAACCCAACAAAATGGCAGATAGATAAGACAAGAAGAACAACAAGAAAGTGAAGCCGGAATCGTCCCTATCTGACTCACCCATCAAGGCAAGAGCAGACCTCAACAGCTCCCTGGATATGATCCTCAAAAAACCTGGCAGAGGTGCACGATCTCGCAAAATCGACGAAGAGCAATACGGATACCATGCAGTTTGAACTTACGGCGATAAGGGCGGACATGAACTCGGTCCACAAGAGCTTAGACGAGGCAGAGCAAAGAATAAGTGAGGTTGAACACAAAACCAACCTCTCGGACAAAACTATTTTCCAGCTTCAAAGATCGACCGACTCCCTCAGACGCCAGAATGCAGAATTGGAAGATAGAAATAGGAGGGGTAATGTTCGCATCTTTGGAGTTCCGGAGAATGCGGAGAAGGATGCTGATTCCTGCATAGCTTTCTTGGAGGCCTGGATCCCCTCGGTGACAGGTATTTGGTTCAACCATGAGTTTGAGCTTGACCGAGCTCACAGAGTTCCAACCTTCATCCCTCTTGGATGCAAAGGCCCTCGACCACTGATCTGCAAACCACTGCGTTCCAGCACACTGAAGCCATCTTGCAATTTGCTAGGCACAACCACTCCGTCACCTGGGGACGCCACAAAATCACCTTCACTCAAGACTACTCGAAAGACACAATGGAGGTCAGGAAAGGTTTTCTAGCCCAAAGGGAAAAGCTAAGATCAAAAGGTATACAGTTCTCCTTTGCAGGTCCGGCAAAATTTAAAATCATCACCAACGGCAGACCTCGCTTCTTCTCCAATCCTAATGAGCTAGCGCAGTTTCTGGAAGACTCACCTACACAAGCAATGGACTCATCTTACATCGCATCTAATAAAAGAAAGACAGAAATTCATGAAGCTGAAAACTTGAACACTGGGCAAGCTTGAGCTGTCCACTGATTCTCTGTGAACTACAATCACTCCTTGTTTGCCCGTTTTCCCATGTCGCCTACATAGGCCCACATATGTCTGCTTGCCTGCCTTCCAAATGTAAGTTCATGTTTATGATACATTAGCTGGTTCCCAGCATCCAAAGTGACCCTCGCCGTCAGGTAGGACCAAATTTTACCTACTTTTGGGCCCCATGCTACGTCTTCAGACTGCTCCTTCTTGTTACTTGGGGAACTGGAAGATCCATGTTCGAAGACTTACCTAATGACTCTATTGTTATATGCACTCTGAAATGGAGACATTCACACCCGTGACTCTTGCATAGTCACTGGGCTCTGCTGTTCTTACCATAATGTTATAGTCCTGTAAAGTGTTAAACTTGTAGTTGTGACTAGCTCTTGCCTGTACAGGCACTTTACCAATGGCTTAGATTAGCTTAGGATTTGCTCTGCTACAAAATAATAGCTAGATTTAATGATTTCTCCTGTTAGGATGACCCCTGTTACTTGGGGGAGCCGGAAAGTCCATGTTGAAAGACTTGCCTATAGACACTTTTGGTAGTTCGGCTCTGAAGTAACATATTAACACCTGTGGCTCTGGCATAGTCATTATGCTCTGCTGTTCTTCCGATTGTTTTATAGTCCTGTATAATGTTACACTTGTAGATCCAACCAGTTCTTGCCTCTATAGGCACTTTACCAATAGCTTGGAATACCTTGGTTATGCTCTGTTACAAATTACTAGCTAGATATTACGATTTCTCCTATTAAGATGACATCTTAGACTCATCCTACGTCGAGCTTGGACGGTACTGCCGTCGCTGCTCCTACACTCTAGTTATGGGGGGAGGGGAGGAGGGAGGGTTGGGGGGGATGATGGGGTGGGTAGATGGAGGGGGAGGGGGAGGAGGGGGGGAGAACATTCTTGGATTGTTTCAGTATGCCTTTTGTACTCTTGTCTTGCTTTTTGTGGTGTCCTTTTATTTGCAACAGTACAGATCTCTAACAAACAGAAATGCTTATGGTTGATTGTCTGCCACATGCTCTTCCAGCCCTTTTCTGACCTACACAAACATTACAGCCATGCCAAGCCAACTATCGAAGCCAAATATGCGGTAACTCTTAACTCAGTAGGTTTATCAAACTACAGGTGACTCACTGCAGCCTCATGACCCACACCATGTCTATATCGGAAGGCCTTAACATTGTCTCCCTAAACGTCAAAGAGCTCAATCACCCGGTTAAATGGAGGAAAGTCCTAGAATATTTAGCCAACTCCAAGGACGACATTTTCCTTCTCCAGGAGACCAAATTGTCTAACGAGGATGCTGAATTTATCAAACAACACTGGATTTCACACACTTTATGCTCCTCAGCAGTACACAAAAAGAGAGGGGTCCTTACCCTTATTGCAAACAAATCCAATATTTCCTTAGTATCACATACTCAGGATACCAATGGCAGATTAGTCATGGCTCACCTTCTAAAGAACGATGATCACATCCATGTTCTGAATATTTATGGACCGAATGGAGATGATCCGATCTTTTGGGACTCACTCTCCCCCATACTCGAAAAAATACCTCAAGATGAACTACAAATAGTTGGGGGGACTTCAACTTGCCCCTAGACCCAGTAATTGATCGCCAATCAAATTGCACCTACCACCCCACCCGATCACACGACAGTTTAAAACGCCTCTGCTGCAAATTTGACCTACAAAACTCGTGGCGCCTGCAACACCCTGGCGGTCGTGATTACACGTTCTACTCGACTCCCCATAACTCCTTCTCCAGGATCGATTATATCCTTATCAATAGCCCTTTCACCCACCTTATTGAGGAAACCAATATTGCCCCCAAACTGGTCTCAGACCACTCCAGCATCCAAGCTAAACTAGTAGACTCCAGATCTATCCTTCCCCTGAAGAGATGGCGCTTCAATGATGACATTTTCACGGAACCAGAAAACAAGAAAAAAATTGAAGCAGCCATACAAGACTACCTTGCCTTGAACGATATTCCGGGCTCGGACATTGAGAATGTTTGGGACGCACTTAAAGCCACTATAAGAGGGGTGATTATTGGTATTCGGGCACAAAAACTAACAAGACACTAAACTTAGAGCTTGTTGCTTTAGAAAGAGACATTAAGAATCTGGAACTAGCTCACTCTGCGGACCTCCACAATACTTCGATTCTAAATGACCTCACTAAAAAGAAATACGAGTATAACGTGATTCTTAGTAGGAGAGCGGGGGTCTGGGTTAATAAATTCAAGTCCTTGAGGATATGTGAAGGTAACAAAGCAGGGAAGTTACTGGCATCCTATTTAAAACATAAGAATAGGCAATTCAACATTGCCTCAATCAAAGATCAAAATAACACTTGTAGGAGAGTAGGGTCTACTATCCTATGGTCACCCCAATTTTTTGCTTTTTGCTTCACTGGTTTATGACTTAATGTGGCTGTGGGCCTGTTAATCAGACCGAATCCACTAAATTGGGTTCGGTGATCCCTACAGTGGTGGGGAGCAACCAGTGTTGTTTAAATACCCCTCACACACCAAAAGGCCCCTTGGTGTCATGCTTCATCATCGGGGTCTTCGCAAACCTCTACGGAATGCGGCGTGCTGTGACTCACGACTAAGTAGGAGCACTTGCAAGTGAACTATGTGTCGGTGTGTGTGAGGGTGATACAATGTGAGTGGTGAGGTGAAAAAATGAAAAATTAAAAAATACCTGTCTCGTGGGTTCCCAAAATTTTTTTTATTAAGTCCCCGGCTGGTATCATTAAAAAGTGCAAGGGAGGTTGTTTTTACTGATTAGGGTAAAGTAACCTCACAAGTGCGTCGTCAACATGTTTCGGAGTAGAAGACTCCTTCTTCAGGACAAGGATGTGCACTAGTTATCCTCACCTTACTCACATGGGTGTAGATGTAAAAGTGTGCTCTACAAAAATAATTCTAGGTGAAATGTACCTATCTGTTTTATTAAAGTCCGTTGCGCCCAGTTGGCGATTTACTGAACCTGTGAATGAACAAAAGGTCAAATAAACCATAATGTAGAATATGTTCAAGAAATAATGTGTAAATACACACCAGGGTAACAAGGAACCAAAATGCGGTCCAGGAACCCTAGGAAAGAAAAAAGTAAAAATACGAACAAACACATAGACAGGGACACACATTAATAGTCTCTGAAGATCTTCATCTGGTTCCATACGATGAAAAAATGGAATTAGTAGCATGCTGTAAAGAAGTATGTAGCTTACTTATGGTAACAGGTCAAATAACCTCATGAGCCAGATGCGTGGTATTGGGGGTCTCCTGTCCTGCCCACTGTGGCAACCTATAAAGTGTTTAAGGAATCAGGGTGCATATTACCAAGCAATAGCGATAATTATCGCTATTGCTTGGTTAGAGAGAAAATTTTACCGCTGAGCTGCGGCGATTTTTACCGCAAATAAACCTTGGTATTACCAAGGTTTATCGCAAATGCGATAAAAAACGGCCGCAATGCATGAATATCGCTGAAAAGTCAGCGATATTCATGCATTACCGAGCTAATGCTCTTAGCCATGTTATCCACCTCCCATTGGATAACATGGCTAAGAACTGCCCAGAGCAGGTGTTAGCTTTTGGAGATATTCGCGCTTAGCGCGAATATCTCCAAAAGTTGGTAATAGGAGATAGCGATGTTAGCGACTGTTTCCAGTTGCTAACATCTTGGCACGCCCACTTTGCATGTCATTAGTGATAAATATCACTGACATGCAAAGTGGGGCCCAAGATGGTCGCTATCTCCTACTAGCTGTCGCTAACTGGTGTTAGAGACAGCTAGGTAATAGGGAGATAATTTTATCTCCGGTTTCTTGGCTTTTAAAGCCAAAAAAGCGGAGATAAACCCCCTTGATAATATGCCCCAGAGTTTTAGGATCAGAGGCAGTAGACCCAGATTTTGGTTTTAGGCAGAAACAGAACTCTGACATACACACACACTCACGGTTACAGCAGAGCCTGGTTGGCTTTCCTCCCCTCAACGCGGCTCCGACGAAGTGTCGGTCCAGTAAGAGGTAGCCCATTTTATAGTATCGCAATAGTTTGCTGATTGATGCTTAATTGGAAAAGGAAAATGCCCAAAGATGGATATGGCCCTTAAGTTTTACCCGGTTCTGCGCGGGGTGGCTGGGCGCGTCCAAAACGAACTGAGGGTACGCGGAGAAAAGACACTGTCAGCCGGCGCATGCGCACGGCGGTAGTGTCTGCGTATGCGCCCGGGCGGGAGTTGGAAACCATTTGCGGATGCGCGAGTGAGGTGTTACTGCTACCGATGTCCTCAGACTCGGTGCAGTGTGGGCACAATAAGCATGTACTTGTATCAGCGCATACTAGATTAGGAAAGGGGTGATTTCAACCAGCCCATGTTAATTCAGGGCCACTGTTATCAAAATTACAACTGTTTTGAGGTGTGCATGAGGACTAATGATGACAGTGACATTGTTCAATTGACTGATGCTGTTCATAGTTGACAGTCATGGGTCTGTTATTGACGTAATTGGCTCCATGGAATGGAGTCATTTAGCCCAGTTGTATCTGAGCCCAAGCGAAAAACCCATCTCTGTTCTTTTTCAAAAAGACCTCTTTCTGAAGGCAGTTGTTCAATCACAGTCCAATGTATCTCGTTCACACAGTGCTGTGCCTCAAGAAAGTGTGATGCCATTTTTGTGGTCTGCTTTTTGCACCTTACATTGCTTTTGTGTTCATTGATCCTTGTTTTAACAGCACGTGTTGTCATCCCCACATATTCCTTCCCACAAGGACATGTGATCAGGTACACGACGTTCCTGCTGTTACAGTTTGTGAAAGCACGTTGTTCCCATTTGGTGCCATTTCTGAATTCGAGAGTAAGACTTTTTTCGGTGAGGTGGCAGTTATTGCATTTACCACATGGATGGTGCCCATGAAGAACTTGCAATCTCGTTTGCTGGATCACCTGGGTACAGGGTCTAGTGTGTACCAAGATGTCTTTTAAGTTTCTTCCTCTTCTGTTGGCAAAAAGGTGTTTTTCTAAATCTAGATTTCCGCTTGTCAGAATCCGCCAATGTTTATTCACCAGTTTAGAGATCTGGTTTGAGACGGAACTGTACGTTATCACACAGACTGTTCTGTTTTCTGTTTCTTCTTTTGGAAGACTGTCTTCCAGGAAGGCTTCCCGATTACTGTTGCGGGCCCTTTTCATCGCCTGTTTTATAATTCTTTCCGGATATCTTCTTTGTTGCAGTTTCTTACTCAGGTCTAGGGCTTGGGACTTGTATTTTCCCACATCACTACAGTTACGGCGTAGGCGTAGGAACTGCCCTTATGGTAAGTTCTCTCTTAGGTGACGTGGGTGGAAACTGTCATACCTAAGGAGACAGTTCCTAGCCGTAGGTTTGAAATGTGTCTCAGTTTTTAAGTGGCCTGCCTCATGGTAAATGTTCAGGTCCAAAAAAAACATTGAATCGTTGGACATCTGGTGGGTAAATTTCAGGAAGTTGTTCTGATTATTGATCCACTGCATGAAGTCCATGACAGATTGACCATTCCCTGACCAAATGACCAAGACGTCATCGATATAGCGCCTCCAGGAGAGACTCCTTCTCCTGAACGGGTTGCTGGGGTGCAGGACTTTGGTGGTCTCCAAATGGTGTACATAGAGACCGGCCAGGCTTGGCGCAAATGTGCTGCCCATGCTTGTCCCATGGCGTTGTAGATACAGGGATGTTAAAAAAGCTACCTTTGCTTGCTGGCTCAACTGGATAATTAGCCTCTGGGGTGCGGATAACATAGCCCTCCAACAATCACCTTGGCGCCCCCCTATGAGAAGGATGTGGTCTACCCTTGACAGTTATTTCACCACCCATAAACCACCTTAGGTATTCTCATCCCCCCAAAGCTCTTGTCCTGTTCTGACACCACCTCAACCCGACAGTGTGGAATTACCCTGTTAGATCATTGCACTCTGGAATCCTATAATCTACCTATAATCTACCGGATAAGCCGACTAATGATGTATGTATTATTGTGTAACCTACTGTACATTACGTTTTACCCCTCTCGCTTTATTGTACTGTACTGTTCTTCTGTAATATGTCTTTAAGTCTGTACTACTTGTATTTTATTTTATTTGATACTGAAGCATCCAATAAAAAATGTATTTGAATTAAAAAAGAATTTCAAATAAACAAATACATAATAATATAAATTGTTGGATAGCGGAGGAGTAACGTACTATTCCCACTCTAGTCAGTACAACAGTAGGGAAAGTGTTGGATAGCGGAGGGGTAAAAATGTACTATTCCCACTATAGTCAGTACAACAGTAGGGGAAGTGTTGGAATGCGGAGCAGTAAAACATACTATTCCCACTCCAATAAATGCAACAGTAGGGTAATTGTTGGATAGCGGAGGGGTAAAATGTACTATTCACACTTCAGTTAGTTCAACATTCAAAACAAAAAAAATATCTTCAACAAAAAAAAAAATTTTTATAAACAAAGTATTGAAAAATAAAACAAAAATATATTTGTTATTAAAAATTAAAAAAATAACACGTGTTACAATGTTAAATACATATCACAAATATCTACATATCATTATAAATAAAATACAAACATAATTTTCATACAAATACTATTTTTATTTAGAAATTATTTATGAAAAAAAACATTATTTATTACATATATTTAGTTTACTAACTTCCCACCATATAACACCGGAAAACTCACAAATTGCAACTAAAAATTTTTTTTACACTATTGATATATATATATATATATATATATATATATATATATATATATTACCTACTGGCGGTCGCCAGTAGGTATATATAGTTAGGATTTTTTCTCTATGGGATTTTTGAAAATTCTATGTCTAATAACTTTGGGGTTTGTGGACGGAATTGGCTGAAATTTTCAGGAAAATGGAACATTTTGTGTCTGAGCAGCCACTGCAAATTTGGGGGGGGTTCGTCAAGGGGGGGCCAAGAAAAAAGGGGGGTCCCAAAACGCGTTTTTCCCATGTTAATTTCCATAGGGCGGTTGGCCTCACTTTTAGCCCGAACGGCTGAATGGATTTGCACGAAACTTGGCAAAATTGTAGGGACTGTTAGCCCGATGTGCCTTTGCTAGGTCTCAATATATGTGCTCCAGTGGATTTTGAGAAATTAACGTTCAAAAAAAGATATATATCTGTAACAGCGCTCCGGGTAGCGCTCCGGTTCGCGTACTTGACGCGTAACGGAACTTCGCGAAGCGAAGCTGATTGGCTCTCCGGTGTCTGTCAACATTCTAAACAGTCCGGAGCGGCCGCCATCTTGTCTCTTGGTAGGATCGAGAGACAAGAGGAGGCCAAAACAAAGGGGGAAATGACCATAAGGGGGCATAGTAGATCCTCCCTGACCCCCTAGGTTTGATGTGGAGGCTTTAAAAGGGCCCCGCGGGGCAAAAAATAAATAAATAATAAAATCGTTTTTTTTCGTGGCGTTTAAGCCCAGGGGGACCGGTAGTGTGGGAGAGATAACGTCTGTTAACGTTCGATTCGAAGGAAATCAGGAAGTGTTGAAAAACATTGTCTGCGCCATCTTGCCTTTTTTCAAATGCCACACTTTTGTCGTGCACGGCAGCCATTTTAGATGCCTTGACCAGACCCACTCTCTGCACGCTGTCGATCCTTAGCATGGCTCCCCACCCTCGCAAGCATCTCACCCAGGCAGTGGTCACCCCCGCTCTCTGTCTTATGCATGGGCAATAAACCTCCCCCCATCTGCGCTGCTCTTCCTTGAGAATCACACCCTGTGCCCGCCCGACACCTCCCTTTCGCCCTATTCACTACCGCACCCTCTGACACTCCTCTTCCTCTGTGTCCGATTGTCCAGGCCGGTCCCAGGCTATCACCTAGCCTTGCAGATGTAGTTTATGGCCCCAGCTGTAAAGAATCACCCCTCTTCAAAGGAGTTACAGTAGATCAAGGCCCCCACCCGATGAGATCCGTCACACCTATCTGAAAACCATCCTGTATTGTGATTGGGGAGGGGACCGAGCCTGAAGCGGAAGATTCCAGGGATGCCTCTTTGTACATCAAAGTTTTTACAATTATGTGTCACATTAAAAATATATAGCACTCCAACAAAGTAGTAGGATTATAAAACTTTAATAACTTATAAATATATACAACGCAACAAAAACAGTAAATACATTTAAACATTTTTTTGAAAAAAGAAGCAACAATGGTCAGTAGCTGTGTTTTGTGCGAATAGTCCCAAGGCAGCACAACGTGCTGAGTTCTGGACGGCACCCAGGTGATGTTACCTGGGTGCCGCACTGGTTTTTGGTATCCTACAATGCAGCTCCGAAAAACGGCGTGGGGCGTCCCGGGGGTCTGGGGGGAGGCCTCGTCAGTAGCGGTCTGTTGTGCGAATAGTCCCAAGGCAGCAGAACGCGCTGAGATGTGGATGGCACCCAGGTGATGTCCAGTAAGTTGCCGCACTGGTTTTGGTATCCTACAATGCTGCTCCAAATAACGGCGTGGGGCGCCCCGGGGGGGGGGGGGGTGAGGCGGCGTGAACGGGCCTCCCCAGGTGGAGGCTCGTCTGCTGTAGTGGGGCGCCCCTTTACCGTTTCAGTTGCCATTCCGCCCGCTTTTGGTACACTGTGCCAAAATCCGTCATTCAGCTGAGTTGCGCCCACTCTTGCGGTGCAGCGATAGGCGGCTGCCACAGGACTCTCAAAATGGCGGCAGGCTCTTTCCTTTTTTTGCCTGGTCCACTGAAATGGCCCTGGGACACCTTGGAACTCGGACGCTTGTCTGCTAGGTCTTGGACCCCATTCTCGAAAGCGTCCCCTCAGCCTTGAAGATTCTACAAAAGTCTTGGGGGCCCCTGACTCCTGCAGGCTTCCGGTGGGGAGCGGCTGCCATGATTGCTCGCGGAATGACCACGACGGAGCCACAAGATGGTGGTGCTTTCATGCTGACGCCAGCTTCAGTCTGAAACATCCAGAAACAAGGTGGGGCTTTCATCGTTTGGGAAAAAAAAATGTTTTAATCCAATGAAAAGTGTTATTTTTAGGTCATATGATCAAGCCTTCCATCATTAGGAAACCAAAAGTAAAATGAACCAATGAAAAGTTTTATAAACAAGTCACATGACCTGTTATGCGGCATAGGGCTATAAAAAGCGTAGAAAATCCGTTGGCACGTGAGGCGGCGTCAGTAGCGGACCGATGTGCGAATAGGCCGAAGGCAGCACAACGCGCCAAGATCCGGATGGCACCGAGGTGGTGTCCAGCAAGTTGCTGCACTGGTGTGGCCATCCTACAATGCTGCGCCGAAAGTCGGCGTGGGGCGCCCCGTTGGCCTGTGAGTTTGCGTCAGTCAGTGGGGGCTGTTTGAGGATCTGACTGCATTGGAAAGCAATGTGATGCTGTGCGTCGCCCCCAAGATGGAGGTTCCTCGGCTGCAGTGGGGCGCCCCTTGTTGTTTCACTCGCTATGCAGCTGAGTTGCGTGCGCACTTGCGGCGAATAGGCCGAAGGCAGCACAACGCGCCGAGATCTGGATGGCACCGAGGTGGTGTCCAGCAAGTTGCCGCACTGGTGTGGCCATCCTACAATGCTGCGCCGAAAGTCGGCGTGGGGTGCCCCGTTGGCCTGTGAGGTGGCGTCAGTAGCGGACCGATGTGTGAATAGGCCGGAACCAGCACAAGGCGCCAAGATCCGGATGGCACCGAGGTGGTGTCATAGTTGAGAGTTCTGAGCAGCGCTTGTAACACTGTCTGAAGCTTATTTGCACCTGCTGCAGCTTCACTATTGCCCTGGTGTGGCCTAAGATCGCCCATGACATAGGCGGCCGCCTCCCGGGGTCCGGCGGAACTTTTTTCCTTTTCCTTTGTGCATCTTGTCCCACAATCCGTTTGACCTGAAGACACGACCAGGTCCCTGAATGTGTGCAGGGGGACGCTATTGATTGAATCAAAATGGCGGCTTCACACAAAGCTGACTCAAGCGTTGCTGCTGATGCTATACAGACAAAAACTGGTTTTCAGTTTGTACATTCTTCAGGATTTTTCCATCCAAGGCTGGTTGAGAGTTTGTAGAACAATGGCTTCAGATTTTCAACATACTACTCTTCAACATTTTTCCTAAATGTAACAATGTGAGACTCACTAGGAGAAGGGTGTAGTGAGGGCCACAAACGGCTGTTTATCTTTCCTTTCAAAATGCTGCCAACAATATTTTCGGAATGGAAGACACCACAAGGCGCTGAGATTCGGTTGGCACCGAGGTGGTGTCCAGCAAGTTGCCGCACTGGTGTGGCCATCCTACAATGCTGCGCCGAAAGTCGGCGTGGGGTGCCCGAAGGGGGGGGGGAGGCGGCGCAAACGAGCCTCTCCCGCTTCTCCATGTGGAGGCACTTCATCTGCAGTGGGGCGCCGAGATCCGGATGGCACCGAGGTGGTGTCTAGCAAGTTGCCGCACTGGTGTGGCCATCCTACAATGCTGCGCCGAAAGACGGCGTGGGTTGCCCGAAGGGGGGGGAGGCGGCGCAAACGAGCCTCTCCCGCCTCTCCAGGTTGAGGCACTTCATCTGCAGTGGAGCGCCGTCTAGCTGAGTTTCGCCCGCTCTTGCTGCTACAGCGACAGGCGGCTGCAACAGGACTCTCAAAATGGCGGCCTGTTCTTTGGATTTGGGCCTGGTCCACTAAAATGGCCCTGGGACACCTTAGAACTCGGACGCTCGAATTTCTTTCCCTTTCCTGTACATGCAAAAAAGGTAAATGCCCGGTACGTTACCTGCCTCATCTGCCACGATGTACTCTCCAGAAGAACCGAAAAAATATATAGTTATGGTAATTATACCATGCATCGTCATATGGAGAGGTGGCACCGATTAATTATAGTGCTGCACAAAAGAGAGATTTGGAGGACAACCCCCGACCTGCTAGTACATTCACCAAAGAAGTGGCAATGACAGCATCACAGGCAAGGGAAACGGTCCCAAATATTCAGAAGAACTTTGGAAAGATTAAAATAACATGTTTAGATTGTGGCAAATTAATTTAATGTGGACAGATGAGTGTTACTCTAATAAATACAGCATATGAACATCATCATAGTCGATGGTTGGTGGAGACATTTTGACTATATCCTGGACCTGCCCGTCCTCGCCCAAAATGGCGCCGGAATAAATGGGACTCGTAACTCCTTGTTGTGTACTGGTTGCACAACCTTGATATCACGAGATACGTATGCAGTTTTGAAGCACATGGCGGGCGGGGACGAGAATTGATTGAATATTTCGACATCCCTATTGATATTAAGTTCTGATGTGTTATTGATTACTGTACTATTGAAAGTTCAAATTAACGTCACCCATGGTACTTGCCCGCAAATGTATATCTAGATAATTTTATTGTAACTGGCCCTGTCGTATTTTAATTATAAAATGTACGTCCACCGATTCCGCAACTGTTAGACACCTTAGTTCTTGCAACCTAATGGCCCGCCCGTTACGTTCCTCTACAGTGTAAATGTCTCCTCATCATATACGATTACAGTTTGCTCCGTGGCCGGCCCACGTGGTTATAGGCCCGTATTTGTATACTGACATTTTCACAATGAAGGTTTTTAAAAGAAAACATGGTAGTAGTATTTACATTGGTAAAGTTTTTAATAATAGTCACTGTTTTCGAATCAGTAAAAGGCAAGTGAAATAAAGCAGTCCAATTACATGAAGGGTAAAAGGTATAATACGCAGGAACGCAGTAAAGATAAATGGTCAAGGGCTGTTGTGTTTTCTACTCCTGCAACAGAAAGTGATCGATAAGAATCTGATATTCAGGCGTATCGGCGACTAAGACAGCAGGCCGAGCCTCTTTTGCTCAACGGCTCCGTCATGGGACGAAGAAACGCCCTTTTTCTCGAAAAAGGAATATATTTTACTTGCAGGACAGTTGTAAATTTTCCGGGAAAGTACATTAGCTTGGAACATTATAACATATATGTTTAAGAAAAAATAATGTTCGAAAGTAATAAAAAGTGTAATTGTTAGGTCATATGACCAAGCCTTTCATCATTAGAATAAGAAAAGTAAAATGAACCAATGAAAAGTTTTATTAACAAGTCACATGACTTGTTATGCTTACGTTACGCGCTGCGCGCCCCGGATGACTTCCGGATGCGCTAACGCGGCGCGTCATATGACGCATTACGCGACAACGCAGGTCCAGAATATAGTCAAAATGTCTCCACCAACCAGCGGTCGGAACACAACCCCTTTCAGCAGGCTAAATAGTTCTGTTAAATGACAACTGAAGGGACAGGCAACAAGAACCATCAGTCAAAGAGGGGAGGGCTAGTTCTTCTCTACCGGGTTACATTGGGGCGCTACCGGAACTGATCGAATTGGTAGTCTACAGTGTTTCTGGATGTTTCAGACTGAAGCTGGCGTCAGCATGAGAGCACCACCATCTCGTAGCTCCGTCGTGGCCATTCCTCGAGCAATCATGGCAGCCGCTCCCCACCAGAAGCCTGCGGGAGTCGGGGGCCCCCAAGACTTTTGTAGAATCTTCAAGGCTGAGGGGACGCTTTCGAGAATGGAGCCCAAGCCCTAGCAGACAAGCGTCCGAGTTCCAAGGTGTCGCAGGGCCATTTTAGTGGACCACGCCCAAATCTGAAGAGCCGGCCGCCATTTTGAGAGTCCTGTGGCAGCCGCCTATCGCTGCACCGCAAGAGCGGGAGCAACTCAACTACATGGTGAGCGAGACGCTGTAGTCGCAAGAGCGGGCAGTAAACAGCTGAATAGCGGAAGAGGCACAGTGTAGCAAAAGCGGGCGGAATGGCAAGTGAAACGGTAAAGGGGCGCCCCACTACAGCGTGTCTTTAGGTCAAACGGATTGTGGGACAAGGTCAAGAATGGAAGAGTCACCAAAAGGCAAAAAGTTCCGCTTGACCCCGGGAGCCGGCCACCTATGTCGGGGGCGATCTCAGGCCACACCAGGGCAACACGACTTGGGGAGGGGGCCGGAGCCAAGCGCCCCCTCCGAGTCCGCGCCATCACACCGTCCCTCGGGGGCCTCCGTCAAGCGGTTCAGGGAGGCACCGCATCACATTGTTTTCAAATGCAGTCACGTCCTCAAACAGCCCCCACTTACATTGAGAATAGTGAAGCTGTAGCAGGTGCAAATAAGCTTCAGACAGTCTAACAAGCACTCCTCAAAACTTTGAACTATCAGAGTGCATGAGTTTCATGCTCGATCGATTGAGCTAGCCGGATCGGGCAACAAAAAGTATAAAATAGTTATGTAAATAGTTATTTAATAAAATGTTTTACCCTGTTACTTTGCTGGTGTGTTGTATATATTTGTAATATTTGCATAGAGTTTATCGTTATTTTGGGCGGGGTGGGTGGCGGAGCCGAGCTGCCTTGCAGCCATCATGGTGTGGAGTCAGTTCATCTCACTAGTTTCGTATTTCTCATGAGGGGTTGTTCCTAATGTTTCTATTTTAGCGAGGTCAAAAAGAGATCCCATTAGTGGCCTACTGATTTTGCTCGATTCCTTTTGTTTTTTTACACGATATTTCACTATCTGCAAAGACTAAACAGAGTATTGCGACTCTGTGCTTGTTTGTAAATAGAGAATGAACCAAAGAGAACCAATTCTAAAACAGTAAATGCTTGGATAACAATCAATCAAATGGAGAGAGAAGCAGGCACGACGGATTACAACGGGGGCAAAGGCCTGCGTTAACTACCCTTCACTATCTGCAAAGAGAGAGTACTCCTAATAGAAATGAGGGAGGGGGGCAGCATTCAAAGCAGATCAGTGTGCATAAACACGAAAATATTTTTACTTACCACGTACTTGACATTCGACAGCTTTTGATATTTGCTATTAAAAAACCATTGAAATTCACTGAAAAAAACATAGGTTAGAGACCATATATAGTTAGGAATTAGCATTTACAAAACCACGAAAATTCACTGAAAAAACCATAGGTTATAGACCATATATAGTTAGGGATTAGCATTTACAAAACCTTATTTTACTCGCACAAAACCATTGAAATTCGCATATATAGTTAGTTGCGCTAACTATATATCGCGCACCCGCAATCCACTGCTGATGATGTCACATATTACATCATTCATGACATGGTCAGTGACATCACTGATGACATCACTGATGACATCTCAAATGACATCACTGATGACATCTCATTTGACATCATTCTTGTGCTAATACGATGAACCTCTTCAGACTCTAATATAACCTTAGATACACTCAGTGTATACAGACACTCACACACTGTCACTCATCCATGGAGTTACTCACACACCTAGTCAGTCATGCAAAGAAACAATCTCACCTCCATTTCCTCAACTATACAGTTATACACACCTTACTTATTCAAACATATACTAACACATATTTACTCTCTTATACAATCCCTGATAGAAGTTCACAATGATCCATTCAGCCAATCACACATTCAGTGGCTCTCATGCACAGTTATTTATATATGCCAACTCTCACATGTACTGTGTTTTACATATGTACTTACTATGACATGTAGCATTGAGATATCCATTCACTCATCAATACACTCATGCACACAGTCAACCTGTAGTGTAGTTCCTATCTTCCCAATAGGCTCTGCGCATTGGAATAATACCTACAGCAGTAAAGGCCTAGGCCAGACGTTAACTAGGTCTACTACTGTCGATACTAGACTTAAAGTTTTGGGTTTGCCAGCTTAGCTCAGAGTTCACTAGAAACTTTCTCGAATGTTCAAGGAGGAATTAACTTCCCTGATTAGACAAGAAGGGATTTAGTTTCTGACAACCATAGAACATGACAACTTTGCTCTCCCCTAATCAAGAGTCAATCTCGAGAGTCGTGTGAACAAAAGGCAATTTATTTTACTCAGTCAGTACGTGCATTCTTAGTCTCATCAGAATGTAGAGAAAAGGAAGAGACGGGCGTGTTCAATAAAAAGGTGTTATTTATTGATCAGTCTCTTTTCTCATACAAGAGAAATGGATCGATATTATTGCAATACTTATAGTTAAGTAAAGTGCATACATTAAAAGCAATAGTATAAAATAATACTGTAAAAACATTGATATGGTTTCTAAGCCATAAGATGTTTTAAAATGAATAAAATATATTACATACACATATACATTTGACTAAACGTACTCAACTGGTGTTTCTAGATACGCCTACCCCGTGTACCTGACCTAAGTCTAATACGAGGGCGGGAATAGATAGTTACAGTTTAAGTTAAGTTTGTTTTTGCCAAGTGAATAACTAAAGAATTCTCTGTGAGGGGTTATTCAGTTCTGTACCTGGAAGTTAGGATGAATGAGGAATGGTATCTCTCTCTCTGGTCTCGATATTCCAGGCTGCCTGCGAGGGCTGCCCAGAAACGCCGGTGCTGGATTCTCGGCAGGAGAAAGCAGCGCGTCTCTCAGCGCGTCAGAAAGGCGGGGCTGCTGCCAGCGGGGTCTGCTCTGCTCTTCGCTTCGGCAAGTATGGCTGCTCCGTCTCGTCACCACGCGTGTGTTTGCATAGGGCAAGATCGGTAATATTTATACCTTTAAGGTGCCGAGATTGACGTAAGGATGGACATAGATACGTCAATAAGGATGTCATACGACTTGCTCGTTAGCACATTCTTTTACTAAAGTTCTCGGTGAAATCAAAACAATGGCCGCAGGGTTTTGCCCAGGTTGTCATAGGTTTGATTTGTTATGAGAACTCCGTATGCCTTATCAGGGGCTGGAGGAATACCGCTTGTCTAATTAGATCGCAAGTGTTATGACCTAATCAGATAACACGTTCCTGTGCCGTAGTGTGACTGCGTCAGATAACGGTATCTGCATCATGGGGGTTTTCTGCCTCATGGGCTGACTGCTAGTTAACTTGTTGGTTTGTTTAACTAGAATAGGGTCAGGAATAGGGGGATCGATTCAGAACCTATAGGAATACATGACAAACCGCCCATGTAGCTGTTTCCACATGCACTCTTGAACTCATACACCTAGTGAATCAACTGCTCACACATCTATGCACAGAGTCACACACCTCCCAGCCACCCGCACCCAAACTCAATCTCCCATACAAATACTTGGGCAACCAATCAATAACACATATAGCCTCTCGTATAGCTAATGATCAACACATGCAGCAGTTTACATCACAACAGACATATTGATGCACACATTCAAACAGTTTAGTCACTAACCCATGCATTTAGTACGACACATTTATTCACTCACTCATACAGTCAGTCACGCACCTAATAAATCCTTCATCCAGACACTTATACATCCACTCATTCTTCAATATATCAAACATATTTAAACTTTACAGAAACACACAGTCACTGGATAATGTCATCAGTGATGTAATCAGTGATGTCATCAGTGATGTCATTTGAGATGTCATCAGTGATGTCATCAGTGATGTCACTGACCATGTCATGAATGATGTAATATGTGACATCATCAGCAGTGGATTGCGGGTGCGCGATATATAGTTAGCGCAACTAACTATATATGCGAATTTCAATGGTTTTGGGCGAGTAAAATAAGGTTTTGTAAATGCTAATCCCTAACTATATATGGTCTATAACCTATGGTTTTTTCAGTGAATTTTTGTGGTTTTGTAAATGCTAATTCCTAACTATATATGGTCTCTAACCTATGGTTTTTTCAGTGAATATATTACCTACTGGCGGTCGCCAGTAGGTATATATAGTTAGGATTTTTTCTCTATGGGTTTTTTGAAAATTCTATGTCTTATAACTTTGGCGTTTGTGGACGGAATTGGCAGAAATTTTCAGCAAAATGGAACATTTTGTTTCTGAGCAGCCACTGGAAATTTGGGGGGAGTTGGTCCAGGGGGGGCCGAGAAAAAAGGGGGGTCCCAAAACGTGTTTTTAACATTGAGTTTTCCATAGGGCGGTTAGCCTCACTTTTAGCCCGAACGGCTGAATGGATTTGCACGAAACTTGGCAAAATTGTAGGGACTGGTAGCCCGATGTGCCTTTTGTAGGTCTCAATATATGTGCTCCAGTGGATTTTGAGAAATTAACGTTTAAAAAAAGATATATATCTGTAAGCGCGGACCAGGCAGCGCCCCGGTACGCGTACTTGACGCGTAACGGGGGGCTCTCCGGTGTCTGTCAACATTCTAAACAGTCCGGAGCGGCCGCCATCTTGTCTCTCGGTAGGATCGAGTGACAAGAGGAGGCCAAAACAAAGGGGGAAATGACCATAAGGGGGCATAGTAGATCCTCCCTGACCCCCTAGGTTTGATGTGGAGGCTTTAAAGGGGCCCCGCGAACCGGGAAGCGTTCTGGGGAGCGTACCACAATGAAAAATGAATGATAGACTTTTCAAATGCTGTATGTTAATTGATTGTTGGTTTTGTTGATTATTTTTTTTTTTTTTTTTTAAGCTTTTTTTATTGTGTTTCATAATTTATTAAACTTTCTAACATTTCATTGTCAGAAATTTCATAATAATCATGGAATATAGATTGTAGTCTCTGAGGTTGTAAAATGTCCTCATTTGCAAGGAGGTTATCTACTGCTTGTACACATTGCAGTAGTTCTTGGTCCCAAGTTTCATCCATAAATTCAATCTCATTTGGATCAATGATTTCTGTGTTGGACTCTGGAAGGACAATTTCAAATGAAATGTTTTGTTCACTTTCCATTTTCCCTGAAATTTGCATAAAAAAAATATATATTAGTAGAGGTAGGGCACTGTTGGGATTAATTTTAGATAGGCAGTTTTTAACAGAGAATTTATCTTTGGGCAGTGTATAGTATCAGAGTGGAAGTAGGAATATAAAAAAGTGTATCTAAATTTATAAGTACTACAGAGGGATAGTATATAACTAACAGAAAAAGTTTGCCATATTAACTTAAAGTGCACAATATACTTCAGTTTTAAAAATAACAACTTACCTTTAAAAAGAAGTTGAAGTTATTAATGAAAATCCTATTGAAATGTACACCAGGAAGTAGTAGTCAAAATGGCTGTGTTTCCTTCTCTTCCTTTATATATATTCGGGTACATAACCAATCAAATGTGAGGTAAAAAAAGTAGAAAATGAAAGTAACATTTTAATTGGTTGTCAATTCCAACATTTCAGATGTGTTTTGTGAAGTAATTTACCTCACGGTATTTAGAGAGGTCTACAGGCTAAATGGCTAAATGGAATTCCAATCAAATTTGTGAAAATGGTAGGGATTGGTATGTAGTATGAGCTAATCTATATTTGGTGAAATTGTCTCCAGTGGCTTTTCTGTGAACTACTTTCCCACCTTTTTTGATGGTGCGCTTCCCAGGGAGCGACCCGGTACGCGAACCGTTGAGCGCCCCGGTTCGCGTACCTTAAGCGTTCCGGGAGTCCACCATTTTGTG
This sequence comes from Lissotriton helveticus, assembly GCF_964261635.1. Taxonomy (NCBI): domain Eukaryota; kingdom Metazoa; phylum Chordata; class Amphibia; order Caudata; family Salamandridae; genus Lissotriton; species Lissotriton helveticus. The sequence continues at coordinate 1,962,897,607 of NC_136068.1, read as the reverse complement.
TTTCGGTCGAATTAAGATACAAGATGGAGGGCAAATAATGTTCAGAATGGGTAGAAGGGGGCACGGTAGACTTATCTTGACCCCCTAGGTTTTCTGAGGGTGGCTGAGGAGGTTTATATGTGTGAAAAAAAAACATTTTTTTAAAAAATTTCGCGAGGTTAGCTCCCGGTACGCGTACCGGGTAGCGCCCCAGGGAGTGTACTTTGTTGAAAATTAGTGAAAAAAGTTAGAGTAAAATAATAATTGTGAGTGATTAGATGTAGGGTAGCTCTGAGAAGAGCTTTTGGGTTTATGGTACATTTTGGTACTTATAAGTAGGTACCAATGCACATTTTTAAATTCAGAGTGAAAACTCTGTTGCCCTCATCTGAGAAGTGAACTCCATCTCCTCTGTAGATATCTTGCATGTAGTAACGCAAGTTATTGTTGTACAGGGAGCCCATTCCATGGTCTCTCATGTAAGCTGAAACAGATTTGTTTACATGCTTCCTCGACTTCTCAATTTGTGGACAAAATTGGTTTGACCACCTCCATTTCTGTCTTTGGCATATATTTGAATATACCAAGGCAGTCTGAGGAAAAAGTGCCATTAATTGCTCAAAAGTGTCCTTTAAAAGCATTTCCAGACCTACACCAGTCAAAGTGCCCAAGTCATTACCTCCACAGTGCACAATTAACAGGTCAGGTTTTGGCAAATGCATAAAGGTTTTCACCAATGGTATCAATTGGTGACATTTTAATCCTCTGTGGCCAAACCACTTAATTTCCACATCTTGTAAATTGAGGTTAGGTAAATTCCTGCTTTCAACGTACCTTTGAGCCCAGTGAATATAACTATGACCAACAATCCAGACAGAAAACATGGTGAGAGAAGGTTCTCCTGCAGTCAGATGAAGTGTGGCAATGAAATGGCAGTTGAAAAAATGAGAGTTTGAAATGAAAAAAACTGTGGAGTTTCTGTGTTCATGAAGTAGTAACAGTGATTGGTGGATTTTGATTGATGAAAACAGAAAGTTAGGGTGTACAGATGTGTTGTTTGAAAGATGTATTTTGAGTGGTCAATAAAAAATCATTAAATGAAAGAAAGCACTGGATATGCAGGTGCACTGAGAGTTCAGAGTTCAATTGCAACATTGTTGTGTGAATTTGCAAACACCAGAGTTTCTCCAAGAGGTGGTTGCTATGGAAAATAGGCAGAAAGGGCAGAGGGGGAAGGGTTTTCATTTGAAAAAAAGTGAGGGAAGAGTTTTGATTGGGTGACATGAGAAATATGTGTGAAGAATTACACCATTTCTGTGCTTTTGATAGCTGCAGACTCTGGAGTGCATACCTTTTGCTCTGCTGAAGACAAATTGGTGTGTTTCTTAGACTGTTTTTCAAACTCAAAGTATTTGCTAAGGTGAGAAAATATTTCTTTACTTTAGATAGAGAATAGTGTGCTTTAAGGAGAAAATTATGATTTATGTGCGCCATATGCCCCCAAATTTCTTTTTCAGGGTTGCAGCAGGGTGTTCTTGAGACACCCCTGCACCTTTGGAATAAATTCCTAATTTGTGATGAGCAAATTGTTAATCGCAAATTGCACCTTCATTTATATGAGCCTCCTAGCCCATGGAAATGAATGGGTAATTTGCAATTAGCAATTTTCTCAAACAAATTTGGAATGGTAAAGAATCGCTATTTATTCCTTAAAATTCGCTTTTTTGGAAATGCAAAATAGTTATATGATACATATGGCGGTTGATGTCTAACAAGATAAGAAGCTTATGGATACATTTATGATGACTGGTGCAATGAAGTAGAAATCACTTACTTCATTGGTAGGCCTTTACAATAAATTATCTCCTCTGTATTCTTCATCAAGCGTAACTTTAATCTGCAATCCTGAGTAGGCCTCACCTTAAACAAACCTCTGGATAGGCCACATCTTATTGTCATCCTGATTTAATCATTTATAATGCTAGGGACAGATTTATGATAGGTGTATACCTCTTTTGTGCCACTTAGAAAACATTGTCCATGGGGAAATGACTTAAAATGTCATTAAGACACATGAATGTGTTTTTTTAAAACGTTTGCAATTTTTTTGGGTCACTTTCAACATGGCTATGTGTCTGAAACGGTCAAAATCTAAATTTGCAATGCACAGGTGGGAGCATATTTACAAGGAATGTGCTTCATGGGGAAAGGTCTTATAATGTAATATGGGAAAAATGACATTAGAGATACTGAAATGCCTTATAGAGAAGCATACACCATTATGTCCTTGTCATAAATTTGCAAACCATTACTTTTCCCCAAAAACGATTTTCAAATTATATTTTGAAAACACTGCACATGTGGAAATTACTTAAAATGTCAATAATTCAAAATTTGTGATTCCTTAAATGCAATGTATCAAAAAAAAAATATGTAAAAAATGATATTAAGGATTTGGAAACTACCACCAACTTCTAGTTTGTGGTAATTTGCGAATTCTTTTCAAAAAGCATTTTTTTTAAAAAAAAAAAAAAGGTCCCATATGACGCCCATACATGCCATTAGGGCATGTAGGTGTGCCATGTGCTCCCAAATTTCTTTTTCAGGGGTGCAGCAGGGTGTTCTTGAGATACCCCTGCACGCTTGAAAAAAATCCTATTTTGTGATGAGCTAATTGCTAATCACAAATTGCAACATTAGTTCCTATGAGCCTCCTAGCCTATGGAAATGAATGGGTAATTTGCAATTAGCAATTTGCTCATTGCAAATTAGGAATAGTAAAGAATCGCTATTTATTCCTTAAAATTCGCTATTTATAATATGTAAAATATTTTGATGATACATATGGCAGTTCATCTGTAACAAGATAAGAAGCTTAGGGATAGATTTATGATGAGTGGCGCATCACCAGGGATGTGACAGTCATCCTGCGCCACTGTTCCGCCACCCATGTTGTGCTGCATTTACAATGCGGCGCAGCATGGGGCAAAAACGGCACAGATGCGTGACGCATCTGTGCCGTAAAGGTGGCGCATTGCTGGAGTTGTATCGTAAGTGCGATGCAGCTCCAGCAAGGCTCAGGGGTGCCCCATCTCTACAATGCTGCGTCAAGACCTATGCCAGCTTCAAGCAGGCGCAGGGTTTTGAAGCAGCTTTCTCCTATCTGATTGTAAATGCGGCACACCATGGGTGGTAAAGCAGTGGTGCACATTAACTGGTGCATGCCTGGGGATGTGCCATTTAATATAAATCTGCACTTTAACATTTGAGTATGTGCAGGGGACACAGAGTCGTTGAGGCTTATCCAAGGTTAAGAACAGATGAGTCCTGTTCAGTGAAAAATTAGACATAGGCTTCACCTGCTCAGCATCGCTGGACATGGCTAAATAATAGCTGCAAAATGTTACTCTTGTTAAATAATTTTACTATTATAATCTGTGAGATTTGTCTCTTACTCTGCAACATCTCATTGTTGTTATCTTTCTTTAAAGATAAAGACAACCTCAACATGAGCGACAATCTGCAATCAGTTGATTTTGACCTCATCATTGAACTTGTAATTGAAACATCAGTGGATGTTGATCCATTGGATGATTTAAATCCTGAGGATGAAGAAGAGCGTGATGAGGATGCAGATTTGTCCGAATTATATGATATAGGATGGGAAGCTGACCTGCTTGAGCCTTTGGAATTATAAACATTTATTTTTAAAATTTATAATCAATAAAAAGTAAAAAGGTAAACCGTTTAATTTAAAAATAAAGACACCTTCAAAAACAGGTTATGTGTAGTGTCTTCAATAAAATATTAAAATATGCTCATAAAATTAGATCAGATTCACATATAAAATAGCATAGGTAACATAAATATAAATGTCATTTCTTTTCTGGTATTTCTGTATTGTAAAAATGGCAATGACTAAAAAATCTTCAAATTAAAATGTCAAGTAGTGTGTTATGTTTTTGATCACTATTACTGATTTACTGTTTGATAATAATGTTTATTAACATTTTTTATTATATTTTTCCTCAGATTCAACTGCAGATCATTTCAAGATTTCAATATGCCTACAAAAATAAGAGAGATAAAGGCTGCAAAACGTCAAAGACAGCAGGAGAAAAAAAAAACGCAGCAGTCCTCTAACAAAAAGATTTCTCAAGCCATGAAGAAAGCACCGGGTAAGAGCTCTAAATATTTCATAAGAAATATTTCTAATAAAAAAAATATTAGTACAGAAAATGTTTCAATCCATAACACGAGAAGTAAATCAAATGGAAAGAAAAGGACAAATGAAAATGTTACTGCTAGAGCAAGAGATAAATCTGTGCATGATAGTAGAAGGAAACAACAGTTTAGGGAGATTCGTAAACGAATGTTCCGTAACAGGATAATTGGCAATTTGTTTAAAAATATTAAGAAAGGTCAACAGAAATTAGTTTTTTATAAGAGAAAAAAAAAGTTGAGAAAGTTATTGATCAGGCTTTTGAAATTAAACGTAAGTTATTTATTTTGATAATCAATAGAATTAGGAAGCTAAACAAGGCAATTTTTGATTTCAAAAGAAATAGTAGATGGAAGAGAATAGTTAATCGTAGTAATTTTTGTGAAGTTTTTTCTGGAGAATGGATACATAGTTCAAGCTGTGAGGCATTTTTTAATGAAGAGAGTTATTTCCAGGATAATGATTTGGTGCATGCAGTTGACATCAGTGGTCGTGCTTATGAAGTGAAAGATGGTTGTCCAGTTGAAAAAGAAAAACTTGTGACAACAGAGGCAGAAGAGTTGTTAGGTAATGAGGTTTTAGGAAGACGTGCTAAGGGTCCTGTGTACACCTGGAAGTGTAGTAGTATTTGCAGTGTGCGACAGGATTCCATCAATTTGCTTTGTGATTTTGTACGGACATTTAACAAGAAAAGTTTGAAACAGAAAATAAGGTTGTTGCAAGAATTAGATCCTTGCAGAGTGAGAGAAGTGACAGGTTTGCATGGTCATTCACTGGCTTGTCTTTCCAGGAGAGTATGCCAGAGTGTTTTTCATCATTTCAGGATGCTAGCAGTGCATCATAACAAAGTGAGGAAGTTAGTTAGACTGTTGTATTATGCTAAGAGTCCAGCAATTATGCTGAAACAATTATGCGCTGCTCTTTTGCATGGTTCTGAAATAGATGTGAAGAATATATGTGAAGAAATTGAGTTTTGTTACTTTGGAAGTAAAGAGGAGAATGTTGAAATTGAGCAAGAAGTAGAGGGTCATTTGGAAGATAGTGTACATGTTTCCAGTACAGATAATTTCCAGAGGGAAATTGCGACGTTTGACATGAAATCAAGTGAGAGGCCTAATTTCACTTGTGTGTGTTGTAGACGCACTTATTATAAGAATCAGACTAAGTTAGTGGATTTATATGCAAAAAGTGAAAGGGAAAATAATAGTGAATGGAAGGATTTTGCAACATACTTGATGGTAGAAAATTGTTTTGATTTGGGATTGGATCAACGTGTGTGTACTTATTGTTGTAACAAATTAAAACAAAACCAGATGCCTGCTAGAGCAGTTCATAATAATCTGGAATTGGTTGAGATTCCTTCTGAATTGAAGGACTTAAATACTTATGAATCTATTTTGATTCAAAGTATCCATCCCTTTCAGGCTATTGTAAGAATGGAGCCAAAGACAGGGAAATTGCCTCCATCAGATTTACAGAGAGGATTAAAGGGAAGAGTTGTTTATTTGCCTCTAGATTTCAAGAAAAACATTAACACAATTGGAGTAGAAAAAGTGGAAGAGGAACCTCTGGTTATCTTAGTTAATGGGGTTCCGACAAAGAATAAGAAAATATGGCAAGATTTAGTAGATGTTAGGAAAGTTAAAAAGGCAACATTGTATTTGAAAAAAAATAATAAATACTATAAGAATGTATATGTTGCAGAAGAGGAAGTAAGTGAGGAAGAGGATAGCGATTTGTGTGCTGGTCAAATTGAGAAAGTAGAACCCTCTACTAGTGAGGAAATATATGAACATTATAGTGTTCATCCTTTGCATTCAAAGGAAGTCATGGGGAATGCTATTGAGTTGTTTCAAATGAAACAAGCCAAAGGGAGTCCCATTAGTGTTTGGGAGGAAAGTTTGGAAGCTCGGTGTTTCCCACAGCTTTTTCCAACAGGTCAGGGAGGAAGATATGATGAGCGACCTCATCAAATTCCTGCTTCTGAATACCGGACTTTGCGATTGTATGCAGGAAATGCTAGGTTTCGACAATGCATTCCTTATTTGTTTCATCTCCTGTTTGAAAGCGATCTGTCTGGACTGTCATATGCAGTGAACCACATCTTGAAAAGTGGTATACACATGCAAAACATCTCGGCAAGTGATTTTATGGATAAAGTGAATGTCCAAGATAGTATTTTGGATTCTCACCTGATTAATCTCATGGCGTGTCAGCGTGGTACTAATGAGTACTGGTACCGTCGTCATGGTGATTTAAAATGTATGCTGAGGAACTTAGGTACTCCCACATGGTTCCTCACTCTGAGTTGTGCCGAGTATGGCTGGGAAGACTTACTTCAATTTCTACGAGAGGCAAATGCTAACGTAGAAAACATCGAATTCAAGACACCCGGAGAACTGTGCTCTTTGGATCCAGTCAATGTATGTAGGTACTTCAATCATAGATTTGAAGCTATGATGTCTTTCATCATGAATAAGAAGAATCCACCTCTTGGAGAGGTGTTGGATTTCTTCTGGAGAAAGGAGTACCAAGCAAGAGGTGCTCCTCATATACATATGTTGCTGTGGATCAAGGATGCACCTAAATTTGGAACGGATCCAGAAGACTCAGTGATGAGTTTCATCCAACAGTATTCTACGTGTGCTGTTCCAAACGCAAAGGAGAAGAAAAGCCTAAGAGAAAAAGTTCTGCGTTTCCAAAGCCATCGATGTGGAAAGTACTGCCGTCGTAAATTCCGAAACAAAGACAAGTTCTACACCAAATGTCGTTTCGGCTTTCCACGACCGGTGATTTCTAAAGGAAGAGTAAACAGTTTGATGTCTTCGCTGCGACATAATGTGATGAAGAAATCACCTAAAAACACTTACAATTTGAAGAGGAACGAAGAGTCCAAGTACATCAACGACTACAACCCGGTGATTTTGTCCATGTGGAATGCTAACATGGATATACAGTTTGTGGCTGATAACTGTATGGCTGTGGCTCGGTATGTGACGTCTTACATCACCAAAAAAGAGAAGACAGAATTGAAGGATATGTGGGAGGACATTTCCCATGAAAAGAGCCTCAGCAAGAAGTTGTACAGTTTCAGTCTGAAGATGTTGTCGCATCGAGAAATCGGAGCGTACGAATGTTCTGACCGGTTGTCTTCAGCAAGTCTCTATGCCAAGTCCAGGAGTATCGTTTGGGCGAGTCTTGGTCTTGCTGCAACGCGTAATCGAGTTCTCAAACCTGTGCGGGAAATTGAGTATTTGGCGGAAAAGGAGCCAAACAGTACCGACATTTTGAAGACAAACATGTTGGATACATATTATCCAAATCGAAGCAGTCACCTAGAGAATGTTTGTCTGTATGAGGTTCTGCAAAATTACATGTTCAAGAGGAACATCAAAGAAGATACTGAGAAAGGAGTGTATGCTGTAATAGGAAGTGAGGGATGTCTGGTCAAGCAAAGAAAATGCCACTTGATAAACCATCGGAAATTGAGTGGCGAATCTCCTGAAAAAAAGGAGTTTTTCTATTTAGCACTTTTGCAACTTTTCAAGCCTTGGCGTGCAGAAGAGGAACTGCTTGGAGATTTCCTCTGTTACGAAGACTCTTTCAATGCCGCCAAGGAGACCATAGAATGTCCTGCTTTTCCCAAATATGTAGAAATGTTGAATGCGGAAATTGAGCAGGAAGCAACGATTGCAGCCGAGATTGCCAGAGACAGTTCTCAGGACAGTCAGAGTTCTGCTTCATTGAGTCAGGATCCACTAGGAGGACCTCTTATTGAAAATGAAGCTGCCACTGCTATGAATGAGGTGGAAAGAGCCATGGCACATGCTCAAGAGGATGCGGTTAACTTAGAAGAGTTGGAAAGGCAACTCAACGTTGAGCAGAGGAAAATATATGACGAAGTTACCATGCAAATTGATCATGGATTAAGTCATGATAAGAAAGAGTGCTCATGTACGTCGTTGAAGCCTGTCCGACTGTACGTGAGTGGAGAAGCGGGAACTGGAAAAAGTTCCCTCATTAAAGCAATTTCATGCTATTTGCAGGAAAGGACAGAGTCATCGCTGTCTTGTGTTGTCACTGCTCCAACTGGACTGGCAGCACATAATATTAAAGGGATTACTTTACATCGTTTACTGATGCTGCCAGTGGAGCATGACAACAAATTAGAATATCACAAGCTATCTGGAGATGCTTGTTTTGAAGTTTCAAGAATCTTGAGGAAAATGAAACTTCTTATCATTGACGAAGTAAGCATGGTTTCCAATGTCATGCTTGCCTTTGTGCATTTGAGGATGCAAGAAGTTCTCAAAACAGAGTATGATGTGTTATTTGGTGGCAAACACATCATTGTTTTCGGAGATCTTCTGCAGCTGACACCAGTGAAAGGGCAACCTGTGTTCAAAATGCTCACGCATGAAGATACCAGGAAGTGCCTAGGCAGCATTGGCAACGTCAATATATGGTTAAACTTCAATTATGCTGAACTGCATGAAAATATGCGTCAGGCAAAGGATGAAGTTTACAAGACTATTCTACAAGATGTTAGAATTGGAAAAGTGACCGAGCATGGGAAAGAAGCTTTACATGCACGATTACTGTCAAATTTATATCCAGAACAAGATGTTGTGCCTGAGAATATTTTTCAGAAAATTACTGATAAGAAATCTGGAATATGTTTGATGCCAACTCTTGCAGAATGTGCCAAATTTAACAACAAAATGTTGCATTTAGAAAAGCAAGAGATTGTGAAAGTGGAAGCTATTGATAGAGTAGAGCATATGGGATCAACAATTATTTTGTCTGAGAATCTGAAAACAAAATTGGATTCATTAGAGAAGAGTATATCTAAAACTGCAGGTTTTGAAAAGACTCTGAATGTGTGCTTGAACTGCCGTATAATTTTAAGAAGGAATTTACATGTTGAAAGAGGTCTGGTAAATGGATCAATGGGTAATGTTGTTGATTTTGTGAAATACAGAAATAGAGATGGAATTGAATTTTTAAAAATTAAATTTGATGGCATTGAGGAAGTACAGCTAATTGCTCGTTGTTCTGCTAGATTTTTGCTTGTAAAAGACTTATATGTTCGCCGTAAGCAGTTCCCTGTTTGCTTGGCATATGCGGTGACAATTCATAAATCGCAAGGTTTAAGTGTAGACACTGCATTGGTGAATATTGGCAGTTCTGTGTTCAAGGAGGGTATGGCATATGTGGCATTGTCACGAGTTAGAACTTTATCGGCATTGTACTTGATTGAGTGTGATGTCAGAAACATTTGTGCAGATCTAGATTGTGTTAAGGAATACAATAGGTTAAGAAGAGAGTATGCGCCACATTTGCCTCAGTTTCCTTTGTTTGAGAAACGTCTGGTAGGCCGGAAACGAAGAAATGAGAACAATACTGGGGAGGTTGTAGCAAAAAGACAAAAAGTGAATGAACCTAAAATTACAAGCAGAAACAAAGAGGATTCTGTTGAAGATGTTGTTGGTTTTCAGTTTGAAAACAGTTCTGGTGTCAACTGCTATGCTAATGTAGTAATTAATGTTTTGTTTTCTCTAAAAAATGTAAAAGAAGAGATTGTGGTCAATTCTGATCAAAGATTTTGCAGTTTGTTAAATTCTGTGTTAGAGAAATGTACCACTGATAGAAGAAACATAGAAAGTGTGTCTGAAATTAGAAATCTGTTAGATAGATGTTCAGGCCAAACACAATTCTCTCAAAATATTCAGCAAGATTGTCAGGAGTTTTTAATGTATATGCTTGATGTATTACATGCTGAAGGTGTAGATGTAGATCAGCTGTTTGGGCTTTCTTATCAATGGCAGCATGACTGCGAGAACTGTATGGTATCAAGTACTACTAGTGTAGACTCAGAAAGATTTATATATTTAACTTTGCCAGACAGTAAATCAGTCTCCTTTAATAAGCTAGTAAAAGCTGCTAATCACAACATGGAGTGTAGCCAATGTAAATCTGAAATGATGTCCACATTATTTATACGAACATATGGCCAGTACGTCATTTTAATGTTCCAACGATGTAGGCCTGATGGAACAAAATTGACAACTTTAATAAAAAATTTTGTAGCTTCGCAGTTGTCAATATCAGGAAGGACTTTTGTAACTACAGCAATTATATATCATGACGGCCCTTCAATATCATCAGGACATTACACAGCTTATTTAAAGTCTAGAAATGGCTGGTCATTCTGCAATGATTCTGTTTTAATTTTCAAAAAAAAATTGCCGTATGACCTTAAAAACTCTTACCTGGTGTTTTTAAAACCAAAATTTTAGGAAAATAATCTCGGGATATGATCTGTGGAATTTCAAGAAGTTCTAATGGCTCCTACACAATTTGGCCTTGAGGATAAGTGTAGTTCAGAGACATAACTTCTAATCATAGGATTGGACATCATGGAGATGTATGTGCACTTTGAATGAGTTCAGAAAAACTGTTTCTTTTCATAAGCTAATTGAAGCAGCCAATCAAAACATGGAGTAGAGGGAATGTAAGTCTGCAATGCTGTCTACTGTTTTACATTGCTTTGTGATTAAAAGTGATGTAGAGAATTAAATAATTGTAGTACTCATAGAGGTAGTGTAAGTCTGCTTCATATTAAGCAGTATCAGTGTCATAGGAAATGTAGAACATGACTGAGCAAGAAGGGGAAGATATTACTATTCCAGGATTGTGAAAATGATCTTCAACATTTTAATTCTGAAAGTTGCGGAAATGCCAAATGATGGGATTGGCTTACAAGAAATCCAAGAGTTATAAATATCTCTGACTAGATTTGGCCTTGTGGAAAATAGTGGTAGAGAGCAAGAAGTCATTTATTGCATGTAACGTGTTTTTAAAAACGATGGAGGTTTTCTTTCAGAAAGTGGCGGGCTGAAAGTAATAACAGCACAAAAGAGTGTAAGCTGTTCATAGGACATCCTTGGACGTCATGGAAAGTAAGTTAACTTTAAGGAGTTCTGAATTTTAATTTCTGATGTTGTATGGGTTTTTTAAACACAATCATTTTGATTGTGTTTTTTTTCCCCCGCTGTTACATGATGAATACCTTCAAGTCACTGTTTTTAGTGAATTTTGATACATTCTGAGAACAGCAAAAATAAACCATTTAACATGTATAATTAATTCTGTACTGTTTGCATTTATGATGTATATGTAGAACTGTGTAGGAGGCATGGAGAAGGTGAGTTTTCTGTAAGTGTTAAATTTATTGTATGCAGTGCTGCACTTCTACGTATTCTTTCATATGCTGGACTACATCTGCACAATGAGATACCTAAGCAAAGGAAACACAAGTGATGTGATTGTGAAATGAGCAAAATAAATTGCACATATTTCAATTACATCACCTGTGTTTCCTATCATTACGAATCACATTGTGCAGATCAAGTTTAGGTCTGTCCAGGGAAACATAGGAGGTTTCTACTTTGTTGAAGAGTGCAGTGGACATGACTCACTTCATTAGTAGACTTTCACAGATATTATCTCCTCTGTACACTTCAACAAGTGTAAATCTCATCTTGAACTCTGAGTAGGCCTCACCTCAAACAAATCTCTGGATAGGAGACATGTTATTGGCATACTGAAGCGACACTTTTCTGAAACAAGAGCAATGCAAAAGATGCACCATGTTTTAAGATAGGCCTCACTTCATCTGCATCAAGATACTGTTAGTTTAAAATGTATATCTTTAGGATTGTGTAGAGGACCTGGAGAAGCAGAAGCTTCTGTCAGTGTCAAAGTTGTTGAAAAACTATTTGTCCTTCAATATTTTCCCTTGTCTTTTGTAATTTTTAAATACATATTTTAATTTTTTTCAAATGTTGGTTCTCTCTTTCACAGATTGAAAGTATAGAAATAAAATGTGATTAATTTAACGGCAATTACAAGGTAAATAGTTGTACTCTTTTCGTTACATTTCTATCACATTCACCTACTATTAGATCCACTGCTTCACTTCTTTAATCCTCAGTTTCCTGCCTTTGCTACTTTCCTCATTCCTTTCTCTATTACCTATTTACTCAACTCCTTCCACTCTTTTTCTCAGTCCCTCTGTTCTCATAGTTCCTCAGTCTTGTTCACTCACTCCATCTCTATTACTCTTAGTGTCTGTGAAATACTTTCCCAACTTTTTTTTTTTTGGACCGCTTCCCGGGAAGTTGCCCGGTTCGCAAACCAGCAGCGTTATGGCAGTCCACCATTTTGTGTTTCGGTCGAATCAAGATACAAGATGGAGGGCAAATAATGTTCAGAATGGGTAGAAGGGGGCACGGTAGATGTATCTTGACCCCCTTGGTTTTCTGAGGGTGGCTGAGGAGGACCATAGTTCTTCACTCTTGTTCACTCTCTCTGTTTCTATTAATGTCACTGTTTATGACTGATCAAAAAAATGTTTTTTAAAAAAGAACAGTAACTATAAGGGAAGGAAAGAGACAGTTATGTTAAAAGAAAGACAGCTATAGGGAGTAAACTAAGGATACTGTTACCTACAATCCACTGCTGTTGATGTTACTGACCATGTCATGAATGATGTAATATGTGACATCATCAGCAGTGGATTGTAGGTAACAGTATCCTTAGTTTACTCCCTAGAGCTGTCTTTCTTTTAACATAACTGTCTGTTTGCTTACCTTATACTTACTGTTCTTTTTTTTAAAAAATATTTTTTTTGGTTAGCTTCCGGTACGCGTACCGGGTAGCGCTCCGGGAGCGAACTAAGAGAAATAGAGGTTGGCAGAGTTCCAAATATTCTACAAATTTTTTTATAATGGGGAGTTAGTTCTGAAAAGAACTTTTTTTTTTATGTTTTTGTTGTTTTATATTTTTTTTAGTATTTTTTGAACATTTTTTTACTTTTTTTGTATTTTCTGAACGTTTTTAAATTTTTTTTGGTTTTTTTGGGGGGGGGGGAAACAAAAACGATCCATTATAAAGGGCTCAACAGGAGCAAAAAAAAAAAAAAGAATTTATTTTTTGGTGCGTTTCGTACAAACATTAATATGATTTTGAATTGCTCGCAAAATCAAAGTGATGCTACTTTCTCTGTAGCAGATGAAAGTGCCACATTCCACGCACACTTGCTTTACGTGCCCAAACAACATTTGGATGTTTGCGATCATCTCCCTCGCCTCTGGTCCCGACACCTCTGGAACCACCGATCTTCTTGCCATTGGGAGGGGATTTTGTTGTTCGTCACGTAGCTGGGCAGCACTATAATTATTTGGGTGCCACCTACTCATATGCCGATGCATAGTATGATTGCCATAACTGTATTTTTTATCAGTGCCCCTTGACAATCTATCACCGCATATACGGCAAAACACGTAGCGTGCATTCACTTTCTTTTGCCCCTCAGGAATTCTGTAGAATTGCCAGATGTAATTCTCCTTTCGATTGTACCTCCTGGGCTCCTCTGGCAAAAACTCATGCTCTTCCTCCTCTTCCTCCTCTTCCTGTTCTTCCTCTTCTTGCAAAATTACTTCTGCAGGTGGTCCTCTCTTTCTTGGATTTGGTGGAGGTGGTGGGCTAGCACCAGCTGAAGCTACTAATGAAGACATCTCAAAGTCTCAATAAAGGGTCTTTCTCTCACCAAGATGAAAGTCAGAGTGATGAAAGAAGGAGGGGTTTTCATCATTTGGGAAAAACAAAAGTTCTAAACCAATGAAAAGTGTTCATTTTAGATCACATGACCTAGTATTACATCATTAGGAAACCAAAAGTGAAATGAACCAATGAAAAGTGTTATTACCGAGTCACATGACCTGCTATGTTTACGTTACGCGGTCGGCGCCGCGCCGCGGATCGCTTCCGGTTCGCGTACCGCTGCGCTTCCGGGTACGCGAACGTAGCACGTAATATGACGTATTACGCGAGAACGCGAAACGTCATGCTGACGCGAAGCGTCACGATGTTGTTTTGTAACGCGAGAGGTGCGCAAAAGGAACGTTTACCGGTTCGCGTACCGGGTCGCGCCTCCGGATTGAGCTAACGGGAAGCTAACCGGTACGCGTACTGGGAGCGAAACAAAAAAAAATAAAAAAAAAATTGTATAAAAAACATGTAAAAATATTTTTCTTTTTAAAGAATAATACATTGTAAAGGTTTTGATATTAGCTATTAAAAAACCAATGAAATTCACTGAAAAAACCATAGGTTATAGACCATATATAGTTAGGAATTAGCATTTACAAAACCTTAAAAATTCACTGACAAAAACCATAGGTTATACACCATATATAGTTAGGAATTAGCATTTAAAAAACCTTATTTTACTCACACAAAACCAATGAAATTCCATATATAGTTAGTTGTACTAACTATATATCACGCACCCGCAATCCACTGCTGATGATGTCACATATTACATCATTCATGACATGGTCAGTGACATCACTGATGACATCACTGATGACATCTCAAATGACATCACTGATGACATCACTGATGACAACATCCAGTGACTGTATTTTTCTGTAAAGTTAAAATATGTCTTACATATTTATGAATGAGTCGATGTATAAGTGTCTGGACGAAGGATTTAGTAGGTGCATGACTGAATGTATGAGTGAGTGATTAAATGTGTCTCACTGAGTGCATGGGTTAGTGACTAAACTGTCTTAATTTGTGCATCATTATGTCTGTTGTTCTGTAAACTGCTGCATGTGTTGATCAGTAGCTATATGAGTAACTATATAGGTTATTGATTGGTTGCCCAAGCATTTGTATGGGAGACTGAGTGTGTGTGTGGGTGGCTGGGAAGTGTATGACTCTGTGCATAGATGTATGGATTCAAAAGTGCATGTTGGAAACAGCTGTATGGGCGGTTGACTGTGTGCATGACTGTATTGGTGAGTGAATAGATATCTCAGTGCTACATGTCAAATTAAGTACATATGTAAAATACAGTACATGTGAGAGTTGACATATATAAATAACTGTGCATAAGAGCCAGTGAATGTGTGAGTGGCTGTATGGATCATTGTGAACTTGTATCCAGGATTGTATAAGTGAGTAAATATGTTTTAGTATATGTTTGAATAAGTAAGGTGTGTTTAACTGTATAGTTAAGGAAACGGAGGTGTGATTGATTGTTTGCATGACTGTCTAGGTGTGTGTGTAACTTCATGGATGAGTGACAATCTGTGAGTCTGTGTTTACACTGAGTGTATCTAAGGTTATATTAGAGTCTGAAGAGGTTCATCGTATTATCACATGAATGATTTTATCAGTGATGTCATCAGTAATGTCATTTGAGATGTCATCAGTGATGTCATCAGTGATGTCATTTGAGATGTCATCAGTGATGTCATCAGTGATGTCATTTGAGATGTCATCAGTGATGTCATCAGTGATGTCACTGACCATGTCATGAATGATGTAATATGTGACATCATCAGCAGTGGATTGCGGGTGCGTGATATATAGTTAGTACAACTAACTATATATGGAATTTCATTGGTTTTGTGTGAGTAAAATAAGGTTTTTTAAATGCTAATTCCTAACTATATATGGTGTATAACCTATGGTTTTTGTCAGTGAATATATATATATATATATATATATATAAATTTATATATGTATATATATCCAGCAATAAACCAATTTTCATTAATTAAATATTATTATTAAGTAATTACAATTTAAGTACTTCCCACAGTATAACTCCACAAAACACACAACACACTCATACCATTTAACAAAAAATGTACATAATTAATAATTACATTATTAATTAATAATGATTTTAGAAACTATTAATTGCTTCAAATTAATTTCCTTCTCACCCCATTCTTATGCAACCCACATCTCAAATCTAAAAAAAATCTAGAACAATATAATTTAATTGCACAATTAACATAATTATTTATCAATTAAACAAATATTATTTAATAAAAACAAATTATAATTCATTAAAAATAACTTTTCACCCTTCACCCCTATAATCTCCGCAACCCACACCCAAAATCAAACTATAGTAGTACATCACAACCACAATATTCTGTGGGCCGACGCAGACTACTGCTCTCAGCCTATGCTGCACTCTAGTAGGTCACAGAATTGGAACTGAACATTGATTATGCAAAGGCAGAGTACATATCATTGCATGCAAGAGAGGCGTAAGAGGATGATGCGTTGCATTTGGGCGGCAAAAAGGTGCATCGTTACGGAGGTGATCGAACACTACTGACAAATGCCCTTGTGTCCCTAACTCTGTGCATCGCGAGCCAACCACACATGGCTGCGTGCCACTGCTGACCGCTGCCTTCGCCCTACACTGTGGTCCAGTAGGTTACAGAGTCTTGATTTAGCAATATAGGAGTTCATATCAGTGTACCGGCATCATTGCAGACTGCATCCCCTCTCAGCCCCGGTGTCAATAAGTCTGTTACCCGACATTCATGGACACTCTGTGGTCGTACATTGGTGGCATCTGAGTCTATGGACTAGGGGGTAGCTTATACCGAATTTCTGGTGGCAACAAGGTTCTCTCTTTCCATTCCTCCATTTGCTGCTTCGGATAAAATCAGACCTCTGCATTATGCCCTGGAAGACACCTTCCACTGTCTCCAGCAACCCTCCGCCACATTCACCTTCTACATCGATGAGGACCCGCCCAGTCCATGTGGCCCTACCTCAGTGTACCGTAAGTCACCGTCCTGTGGCCTGTGCTGTCCGCTGTGCATCTAGGGCCACTAACTCTGTGCTGGTCAGGCCCGGGACCCCTTCTTATGAGATATTGGATGGCCTCCGAGGCGATGTCCTTGGGTCATCAACGCCATGTGTCTGTGGCCCTAACCTGTCCGCTGACTCCGGCCTCAACTGCGGCCCACCACGGTCGTACTGTCAGACAGACAGAGTTGCTTGCACCTGTTGTGGAGGCCATCTTCTGCCTGATCTCCTGCTCAGTACTACAAGTGATACTAACTCAATGCACCACAAATCATCGTCCATTACTGTTTTGGTCATGTGCTACCGAGAGCTCACGCAGCAATGTCTCCCGCAGGCAGTGTGGGCGACATGGGACTACGATGATGGAGATGATGCAGGTGTAACCCCCCCTCTGCAGCTGCATCAGGAATGTCCAGAAGGGACAAAATCCTAGACATTTTTGACACATGAGCACGCTCAGCTCTAGTGCCCCAACCTCAGCGCACTGAAACTCATGGACACTTCTATTTGTATGTTGGGTGACCTCTGTATTTGTTCCAGCTCCCTCCATTTTGCTCAGCAGTTGACTCTGTTATGCAGGTGTTATCAGTTTCTGTTGCACTGGTGTCCACTGTTCAAGTTGTTGCCAGCACCAAGCAGTCCGTGCGGGCTGGCTTACACTCACCCCACACACGTCCAGCACTGGTGTCACTGTACATGTGGCCCTGCCAATAAAGGGGCCGGGGGCATGTGCCCGTAGTCAGTTCAACATAATATCTGTATGTCCCTGTGTTCTTGTTGTATGCATGAGGGCCCTCTGCCCTACTACATTACATTATGGTGTGTACAGCGGGCGCAGACATGTCACCGCAGGCTGCGGGTTGGAGCTTGGACATGTAGCTTTGTCGTCACCCACTCAATTTGTAAAGAGAGTGGCCTGGGCCGTCATATGCAGAACCAAGGTGGGTGTGTGACTGCTATTTGCGTGCCTCTGAGCATGGTTCTGTACTGTGAATGTGCTTCGGCTTGTGTCTCTATGGCAGTGTGGGTCTCCTTTGTGGGGTGTAGGTGGTCCCCAAAGGATAATAGACTCCCACGTATGTGTTCTAGTTCACCTTCGAAGGGTCCAGACTCAACCGCACCTGTTCGGCCACCTCCTTTTAGCATTCTGATACCTGGTATTGAGCTACCCATGCGTGAAGTGTTGTGTGCCAGCTCTGCTTGTGGGTGCTTTCTGCTGTGTGGTCTGTTACAGGGTTTGTGTTTTCCTCTGAGTAGCTTGGCTGCCCTGGTCCTGGTGGTTGGTTGCATGGGATGTCCATTTGCTGTTGTAGGCCGTCGGTGTCAAAGGTGTGGTGGTCCTCTCCGGCATCACAGATGTCTGGTCTTCTGTGGTCTGCTGGACGTATTGTGTGTTCCTCTGCATTGTGAAGGGGCAATGCATGTTGACATTGTGTTGACATGTATGTTGGTGCATTGTTCTTGTTTACATGCAGACTGTATGACAATGTACATTGTGACTGTTGGGTGCAGGATTTGGATGTGGGACCATGTACATTTGGACTACATGACGGATGTGAGGTTGTACGCGTACATTTCCAATTCACAGTTTCCAGCTCTGTCAGATGTAGAAGGAATTTTTCTGCGCATGTGCGGAGCCAGTTGTGTCCTCTGTTCTGTAGTGACGAGTTTGCGCATTGTACTACATTGTCGTCAATGTGGGTGTGCTGTTATTGCTGTCTGCCATGGGGATCAGGGACATGATCCAGGGTAATTGTGGGTGTGCAGTGTGCTGCACATTGTTGTGCATGTGTGTCATCGTGCCCATCTCCCTCCGTCCCCCCTGTCCCTGGCTGTTACTCACCCTGTTGATGTAGTGTCAGGTCCTCTCGAGCTGTGTCCGTACTCCCTACTCCTTAAACCGTCTCCATACTGATGACTGTAGCCTCAGTTTCCTCCAGCTCCTCCTGTAGCACAGGAGTCCCTCCTCCTGTCACTGTTGCAGCCTTCCTGTTGGCGGCGGGTTTGTGCCTGGTTTAGGTTTTCACATCATGCCAGTGCCTCTTGGCATCCTCGACACTCCGACTGCATCCCATGTGGTCTTCTTGTGGGTCAGTTGATTGGTGTGTTCTGTCACCTTCTTGACCCTGATCTAGTTTTTCTGCGGACCGCACCCTGTCTTCCTCTCCCACTTCTTGGCTGTACCTGTTGTTCCTTGCTAGTGGTCTGTAAGGGTTGTGGGGTTCGCGTTGGCCTGTGCACTCAGTCAGGGTGCATCCATGTTGCTACGCGCTTTCGATTGTTTCTGGTGTGTTGTTTCTATAGTTTTTATAGTGCATTTTCCTGCCAGACTCGTGGGATTTGCAGGCCTGTTGCTGGTTTTGGTGCATTTTGTACCACAATTGGCCTCATCGCAACATTTTTTGCGTTTGCGTTTCACATTTTTGCATCGTGGCATTGGTTTTAACGTGGACATTTGATGCGTTATCTGGAGACTATCTCATGGTACTGCTGTATTGAGAATGCTTGGTTAACACGGCGTAATTTTCCCACGATAGACTGCGATGTTGCGTTAAGTTACTTTTGTGATGGTTATCAAACATTCTGAGAATATGCCCCATTGGTTGAATACATGGATTACTATGGATTACTCATGGAATAAATTGGATCACTTCTGATAAATTATGTTTGAACTTCATTGGATTGTTTGATGGTCGAATACATT
The DNA here is from genome assembly GCF_964261635.1 of Lissotriton helveticus. Classification (NCBI taxonomy): domain Eukaryota; kingdom Metazoa; phylum Chordata; class Amphibia; order Caudata; family Salamandridae; genus Lissotriton; species Lissotriton helveticus. Next base: position 1,962,878,009 of record NC_136068.1, on the reverse strand, counting down.
CGACCCATTGTGCATCATGGTTTGGGAAAGTAAAGTAACCCTGGGCAGGTAACTCCGCTCCGCAAGCGGAGTTTGCAGACATTTGCCTACTCCGCACTCCGTTGCAAATGCAGAGGTAGGCAAAACTCTGACTCCTTGGCGGAGCGGAGTCATCCAACCCCTCCACCCTCCCAAATTATTTAAATTTTTTAAAAGAAGGTACTTACCTGTGTGGCTCCTGCCTCCCCTGCCTGGCTGCTCTCCTTCATGCTCCTCGCGTCCTTCTTCAATGAAAAAAACCCTACGTAGTACATCTTGCACGTGTGCTTGCGCGACCTAGAATTTGGATCCCCTAGTGCAATTTTGTGTCACTAGAATGCCTCCCGGTGAGATTTCTCAACGTTCGGCAATTATAGCAACCATTTGTGTTGAGAAAGCTGCCGCTCCCGTAGAAAATATAATCAAGCAGCAGAAAGAAGCAGCACCCTCTTGCGCACCGTGTGGTGCCTTTCGTGCAGATTTTACATAGCGGAATAAGCTCCCAGTGCTCACAATCAGCACAAGCAGCAGGGCAGCATGCAACATCCGCCCGCTAGTGAAACTCTGGAGAATCTTGCAGAGATTTTATGCAACTCTGTGAAATTCTGCCCACCCTTATCTACAATACACAAAGAGTAGGTGACCAGTCTTAGTGCACACTGAGTGTCACTGGCCATAATGATACACTGGTATTTACTCTATGTAGGAGACTGGCCTTGTATATACTATACCAAATAGGGTATAGTGTGCACAGGGTCAAGTTTAACCACAAAGGTAGGCAGAGGAAAAAGTAGATAATACCTTACTCTCTATTTGTGGTAGTGTGGGCAAGCAGTAAGGCTTTATCAGAGGGTAGTGTTAAGCATTTATTGCACACACCTAGGTAAGAAATGAGTACACACACTCAAAGTCTGAACTCAGACCAATTTTGTTTGTATACAAATATTTATTTTGTGGTATTTATTGCTGGAACCAAATCATAAGCAGAATCGTGCTCTCAATTATGCATTTGACATTGAGTTGATCTTTATAAAGGTTTGTGAATTATGACAAAACAGTTGTAATTATGTTTCAGTTACTTTTCTTAGTCAACAAGGTATCCCTAGATATCAAGCTGCACATTTCCTAGAAGAAATAAGTTAATGCATTTTTTTTTTACAAATACAGTGTTGCAGGATTACTCACAAAACACTCTTAGTCCTGGAAGAACAGACCTAAGGTTGCGGGTCCATGAATAGTTTTTAGTCAGATGGCAATATATTTCCACCACCAGTGGCACAGGTGGCCGGGTGCGGAGTGCAGGAACCGCGTGTTAGCCAATGGGCGAAGCGAGCTCGTAGGTTCAGGACTGCGGACAAGCAGGCCTCTTGCCTGATTGAACAAAAGCTCCGGGGGTTGAGGTCAACACTGAAGGGCCCATTGGCCAGCACAAGAACTACACCTCCAGCCGCACAGAGGCGGCCGGGTGCAGGATACTCTTGTCAGGGATCCAAGGTTTCTGAGTGGGGACCTTCAGTCTTGGTCGAAGCTGCAGACTCGGTCAGGGATTCCTGATAGGAGGTCATCAATCTTTGCAGGAGTTGAAGCCTTGTGACTGCAGGGAGTTGCAGATGGAGTTGGTCCAACTGTCACAGTCAGACTTCTTAGACCGAGGTCAGAGAGGCTGTCGGGGGTGCCGCCTTCACTCGTGGTTGGGGGGAACTTCCAAGTAATAGTTACAGGCTCAGGTTAGAAGCTTGTGGCTGTTCAGGGGTCACCAGATCCCAAGTTAGGATTGCTGGGGAGACCTCCTTAGGTTCTCTGTAGTTCGGGCTCAGGGTGCCGGGTGCTGAGTGATGTGGACTCGTGAAGTCGGCCGGAGTCAGAGTCGGTTGCTTTTGAGCAAGTCTGGTGCTCACGGGAGATAGGGTTTTTTGGGTTGCGAATGCAGGGCAGGTGCTTCGGGTTCTTGCAGGCTGCTGGCTGCAGGACACACCAGGGTTTTGCTGGGGGAGAGTGAGGTTGGGAAAGGCCGGTAGGGCTGGGGCCAAGTCAGTTGGAGTCTTCCTTTTCTTCTCTCAGTGCGGCTGTTCGGTCCTTCTTTTGGTGTTTCTTGTCAGCTCTGGACTGAGGAGGAAAGGTGCACCGGCGCCCCTAAATACTAGATTTAGGTGCATTTCAGATAGGTACACGTCAGGACCAATGGGTCCCTTCCTTGGGGTGGATACACACCCCTAGTATGCCACCCTCCGATGAGAGGGGGCATAAGCCTCACTCTGGTTGGTTGAGTCCCCCCTCTTCAAGATTTCACACACAAAGAATTGCTGTCTAGGTCAGCATACACTTATAGATAGTAATAAACATTGGGATACACAGCAATCTGTGGTGGTCTTAAAATCTGAAAGTCATTGACCAATGTTGGCACAGATGGGGGCACTGGTTACCCTAGCACAAGCTAAGATTCTCTTAACAGTTGTGGTAATGCTCAGAATTAGTGACATGTCCTGGTACACACTCAAAATCATTGACTGGGCCTGGAACACACACAGAGTCACTTACTGAACCAATGAGACTTTCAGAGTCACTGGCTAGTCCTTACGTACACTCAAAGACACTAACTCGGGCTGGCTCACACATCTTGAGACTTTCAAGATGACTGACCGGTGAGGAGTTCGGGCAGGCGCTCCCTGGGTAGGGATCGCCTTTTTGGCTCTAATACCATTGGATCTAACCCCCCTTGGACCTTTTTAACACCTGGGGTTTTTCTGGACTGTCGTCCTTCTATTTGCCTAGTCCTACGAATGAATTTGTAACTTCTGAAGAATCATGAATAATCTACTGACCATAGAGCCCTAGCAACATGGCTGATGCCCGATGGAGCTGCCTCAGTAGCTACAGAGGAGATTGGCTGTGGATCACCTCCACTGCCATCATCTACCCAGCTGGACATTGGAACCGTTTCCTCATCTCTCTGCTGTGTCTCCTTCCTCCCGCTCCTTCCCATGTATCACCGATGATCGGCCGATGGGGGAGCAATTTCAGCTCGGCCGTGGCCCGGTGGAGATGCGGGGATGGCTGTTGAGGGGATGGGCTGGTGATCACCACTCTGGCCGTCTACTGCCTTCCGTGCTGGATCGCAGTTGCTTGACCTCTTACTTTGCCTTCTGGACCAGCGTATGGGACGAGTGAGTCATGATTCCCCCGGTGGGGGAGAATTGGGGAGAATACCGTGTCACTGCGACCCTGTGCCCCGAGCTTGAGGAAGTGCACCGTTTTGGTACCCGCTGCTGCATCGCTCCTCTGGGGAAGCTGCCTAGGCACCCGAGCTGACTTCTCCTGACATTACAGCATGCTGAATGACTACACTGCTGCCCCTGTTGCCCCGGGCGTGTGCACATTGATGACCCGATTGAGATCGGTGCGCTCTCGCCCTCCTCCCTCCTTGATCCTGCGGCTGCCCCCTTCCAGTCCTTCTCCGTTGATCTGCCCCCTTGTGGTTTTTTGGATTGGATTTTTGTGTATTTCGCCATTTTGTGATAATGCTATCCGTGCTCGTGACCCGGGTCCTCCATCTTGATGGTTTCGACTCTTGCCGCTGGACTGCTCCCTGTGTCGCCTGCTTGTCCCTTACCTCAAGTTGACCCCCCCTTGGGTCTCCTTCACCCCTCTCATCTTGTACAGTCCCTGCAACACTGGATGTGGTGATTTCTGGCCCCCAGCCGGTTTGTTTTGACTTTCTCTTTGACTTTTTGGTTCCCCTGGAGTTCTCTCCCACTTGCCGGTCTGCCTGATCCGATCGGCATTTCAACCCCTTTTTTTACTTTTCCCTTCTATGCCCCATAGGATGTGTGTCTATGTTATGATATGCTCAAGAAACTCATGTTACTGCTGTGTAACACTTCTTTTTTCCTAAGTTATACTAGGCTCCAGTAACGGATGTAATTTGTAACTCGCTAATCTTCATGTAAAGCGCTCTGATACCTCCGGATATAGCCAGCGCTATATAAAACTCTGCAAATAAATAAAATTAAAATAAATAAATCTTCACCGGCCCACAATTATAACTTTCCCTATTCGGTTGTACATCAACTATTGAAGAGCAAATGACCCTAGTAATAAATAATCATGTTTTATTTTATTTGCAGTTGGCTCAGAGCTCCGTGGCTTGAAGAGACAAGCTATAACCCTGGGAGTGATGACAGCCGTGAGCACCTTCGTAACCATCGTCCTTTACCGTCTGGGTAAGCATCAGTGAGCAGATCTTCACACACCTGACCACTCTATGGCCCACCTCTGCTTCAGATATAGCTACAAAACTGATATTTTTGTTAGGAGCAGACAGCAAGGACTAGATGAAGGTAATGTAATTTGTAATGCAACATATGTACAAAATGGTTGCATTGCTAAATGTACCATCACAGGAGGTAGCAAAATTACCTGTCTGATGAATATTAATGAGGAAGGTCGCATTGTGCGACCCCCATCATTAGCTGTGAATACAGGGGCGAAGGCCTGCTAGGAGCAGCAGACCTCCATTCTTGTATTTACATTTATTCTATCATTAGCTGTGAATAAAGGGGTGAAGGACTGCTAGGAGCAGCAGACCTCCATTCTTGTATTTACATTTATTCTATCATTAGCTGTGAATAAAGGGGTGAAGGACTGCTAGGAGCAGCAGACTTCCATTCTTGTATTTACATTTATTCTATCATTAGCTGTGAATAAAGGGGTGAAGGACTGCTAGGAGCAGCAGACCTCCATTCTTGTATTTACATTTATTCTATCATTAGCTGTGAATAAAGGGGTGAAGGACTGCTAGGAGCAGCAGACCTCCATTCTTGTATTTACATTTATTCTATCATTAGCTGTGAATAAAGTGGTGAAGGACTGCTAGGAGCAGCAGACTTCCATTCTTGTATTTACATTTATTCTATCATTAGCTGTGAATAAAGGGGTGAAGGACTGCTAGGAGCAGCAGACCTCCATTCTTGTATTTGCATTTATTCTATCATTAGCTGTGAAGCCAGGGGCGAAGGCCTACTAGGAGCAGCAGACCTCCATTCTTGCATTTGCATTGTGAAACTTTTGACATTAAAGGGACAGGTGCTGCTTTTACCAAAATTACATTGGAGAAGATATCGGTGAGAACAAGCAGTGGAACCCTTGGCCATTGCCCTTGTGATCGATTTACATGACTTTCAAAGGGTAAGTGGTCCCCTCCGAACCCTTTCTCCTTTGCAACGTAGTTACTACCTCCTTTTAAGTTTTAGTAACTGGTCAATGGTTTGTGACTGTAGTTACAATGAGAAACTATTGTGCTTACAATACCAAATTGCCGTTAGGAAGGAATACCCTTTTTACAACCCTTCCTCATTGTGATTTGATATGTGTGACAAAACCTATGCTTTTCAAACGCATTTAGAGGAAAGTAAATGGACATTTTGGATGGCAACCCCTGTGATTTTGTGAATTGTAAGGGTTGTGATTGTAAAATGGCTTTGTATATCTAACCCTAAATTGGGCTTCTGAACCATAGACTTGCAGTAGCGCTCATCTGCTTTTATTATTTGGGTCCATTGCTAACTGTCTGTTTTAAAGTATTTTCAATTGACCCCTATTGCTCTAAGGATTGGCTACGCACTATGACTATTCTGTTCCAGATGTCTATGCATATAAATGAAATATGTGACCTTGTTTAAGTTTTGTATCTATGAAAGTGGTATGTATAGAGCACTGACACAGCTGAAAGGCAACAGAGCGTTTGTTTAGGTTCAAAGGCGAGTTACAGTCATTGTGTGATTGGAGAGTCAGCTGTTTAATAATAACCAATGCACACTGCTACTGCCATCCAATCTAAAGTTCTGTAGGGAGGTGGATATTGATTGCTTTCCTAAATAGAAGCACCCACCACCAGGAATACCACCAAATATAAGTGTGCAAGGACCTACCCCAAAGCGCCAGCATCTGTAACAATCAGTGCCCGATCACTAGTTATACTCTACAATTACAACTCCTTCAACTCTACCTCCCCCAGAATTTTGACCTTCTCACCCCACTCCCCTAACAAGCAACACACACACCCTGGAGCCCATGGGCCTACACACTTACTCCATCAAATACCCCACTAGCCTCTCAAAAAAGGCAGCCAAAGGCTTCAAACATAGATTACTTAATATCTGATCCTTACTTCTCAAATAACACAGGTCACATATCAAATGGCACTATCTTCTACACTAGAAGGAGAGCACAATGGCGGAAAGCCTTCCTCTCCCTGTTCGCAATTGAATCCACTAAAAAAACTGCTCATAGTCTTACACTATCTATTATTCCCTCCCCGTTCTACAAAGCGACTGCCACTATTTCCATTTATCATAATGGGATCATCCTCATGCAGACATCAGACCACAACCTAAATATACTGGACCACATCTTCCCGATCATTAAAGCAAAGGTCGCAAGAGGCTCTCTCACCTTTCTAACAGACTGCTCTCCTAACCCTCTGACTGACTCCTTACCTGACTCCCCATCCAGACAGCCTCCCGAGGCATCCCATACCTCAACTACACCCACCTCAGGTCTGACTGACACACCACTAAATGACATACATATCCATTATCCCTACTCCCCACCAGCACCAACACTATGTCTACAATTTCTACGACAGCCAACTCGCATCATGCTTGCATCACCTCGCACCCACACGTCTCTTCACCCCCCATCCCCACTCCCCATCCCCATAACCAAGTCCTCAGCTCTTTTTCAGACAGCTCATCCCTCCCCACCTCCCCCATTAATATAATTTCTGATATCAATCCAATCTCCCCTTATACAACCACACCGATAAGTCGGCAGGCCCACTTTCTCCCCCTCCTTATACTACGATTCTCACCGTCCCCCCTTACACAACCCACACCAATACCTCCTCAAGTCCCCTCTCTACCCTCCCCCCCAGTGTCTACCGCTCTATATCGAGGCCGGATAATGAATCAAACGGACCTAAAGCACACATAAATACCCCTTCTAGTCCCCCCTCCCACCCCGCTTGACCCCATGGACGACCACACTGAAATACCACCACCCCTCAAACCAGCTCTCCTGACTCCCCGAGACACCACACAAGTCACAACCCCTCCTCAATTAACCACAGACTAAGCTACTAATTTGATAACGTCTGCAGATGACCCCAGATTAGATGAGATACTACTATCCTTACAACAAATTAAAGACGACATCCAATCGCTCCATGTCCTGATCCGAAAACAACCCAAACCACAAGTGAAATCCATTCAGCGCTCATGTACTAGCCCCATGTCTACATTACTCCCCTGATGGAATACAGTACCTTACCCCAATGCTTCAACCCGTCCAGTAAGGGGAAAACAAACCCTATCACCGAATGACCTTGCTGCCCTGCTTCATTCCTACGAACCCCCTTCCCTACCACCTAGACCTACGTGTATGGAAAATATGCAGATACTGTCCTCAATCTAACCCCTCCATTCCCCTGCACCCAGAGTCACAAGACACACCCCCAGAGGTATTGTCAAAAATAACCTCAAAAGAGTTCCCATCTCCCATCTCCCAAGACCAGAACACCACCCAAACCATGACCCAGATAAAATGTATCCTTCTAAATTGTAGATCTTCAGCTCATCATGCCGCTGATATAGCGGACCTCATTATAACCAATTAACCCGACCTTATAATCTTAACGGAAACTTGGCTAAGCGAGTCATCCACACCCATCTTTGACATACTAGTTCCTCCTAACTATCACATCACCAGACTGGATAGACCTGATAGGTTGGGTGGTGGTATTTCCTGCATCCATAGGAAAAACCTTTCTGTAAACCGCTCCAACACCACGGTGAACTGCTCCTGTGACTACCTTTGCCTACACATCACCAGCAATAATAGGCCAATATGCTCACTACTCTCTTTCTACCATCCTCCCGGTAACAACCTTACCTTCATCGAACACATGATAGATATCCTACCCACAAACGCAGAACACCACAATACACAGATCTTCCTGGGGGATTTTAACCTCCACTGGAACGACCCTGATGACCCAGAGGTCAATAGCCTCAAAACGTTTTTGTCCAACCTTAACCTGTCCCAAATCTGTAATAGCCCTACACATGAAAAAGGCCCAATCATTGATCCAGTAATTTCTAAAACAGACTCAATCCAGCTGGAATCAATTCTCCCTTGCGATTGGTGCGATCATTACATAATCACTTTCCATATCAGGGAACTAGTTAAACTACTCTCTGTACAACCATCAAGGACAAAAATCCGGAAGAGGAACCTAGAAAACATCAATCCTGCTGATCTTGCATCTGCCAGTCACATCCTCACACCCCCACCCGATGGTTCCAAGGATGTACAGGACATAACCACTTACTACTTTAACTCTGTGAACAGGGTACTTGACACCTTAGCTCCCATGCAACTAAAAAGAGTCACCACCAAAATCTCAAATCCCTGGTATGATGGTAGACTGAATGAGGACAGAATGTCACTGGGAGCTATTGAAAGGCAATGGAGAGCCGCCTCATCCGCTACCCACCTTAAAATACTAAGAAGCACCAGAAATGTGCTCTCCCTAGTGAGGGTAACTGGGGCTGCGAGCTGCGTGTTGCTATAACGTGGTGACATTCTTGATACCTGTAACGAATACTCATTGCACCTTAGAGCGATTTTACATTTGCTGTGATTTTATTATTGGGGGCTTATTTTAGTGTTAACGGGAATTTTAATGCAGGCACACTGACACTCTGACCATTCTTTGACTTCCCTTCACTTTGCCCAGCCGCTTTCCAGCCGACACTCGGCGGCGGTGGGCCCCATCTTTGGTGAGGCGGGGAGAGCGCTCTAGTCGCGCCGTCCTCCCGCCCTCCTAGAATATTTAACAGAGCCTCACATCGAGCTCGGTGCCTAACGGAGCTCTCCCTAGTGAGGGTAACTGGGGCTGCGAGCTGCGTGTTGCTATAACGTGGTGACATTCTTGATACCTGTAATGAATACTCATTGCACCTTAGAGCGATTTTACATTTGCTGTGATTTTATTAAAGGGGGCTTATTTTAGTGTTAACGGGAATTTTAATGCAGGCACACTGACACTCTAACCATTCTTTGACTTCCCTTCACTTTGCCCAGCCGCCTTCCAGCCGACACTCGGCGGCGGTGGGCGCCAACTTTGGTGAGGCGGGGAGAGCGCTCTAGTCGCGCCGTCCTCCCGCCCTCCTTTCTCCCTATATAATGTGTAGGCCAGCCAGACGGTGCAGCGGGCTGGCGCAGTGGGCGCGCCGGTCGCGTGCCGAAGCCGCGCCTAAGCCAAGCCCATCTGCGCCCGTCCGCGCCAGGATCGCGACGGGCGCTGGTCACGCCGGTCAACATCCATTTACCATCAGGTACGACAGTAAGGATTTACTGGCACTACGATCTAAAGCCGGTGAACCGTGTAAGAGATGTCCCCCTATTGACCTTCTCTGGGGCCCCTTCTCATGTTTACACTGTAAATGGATGTCTCCTGGGATACCTACAGAGACGCATTATATTTCTGATCCCCCAAGGCGTAGCTCTAATAACTTTAAGGGAGGACTTATTAATGCCCGGTCCTTGTCCTGCCATTGCCAAGACATACATGATTTAATAATGTGTCACGACCTGGACGCCCTTTTTATAACCGAAACATGGCTCAACGACTCTTCCAATCCTGATTTGGCTACTGCCCTCCCCCCGGATTTCACAATCTTCAGGCGGGACAGACCAATCGGGCGAGGAGGTGGGGTTGCATTTATTATTAAAAAGTCCTTCTTATGCCATACATTTGATCTAGGCCACCTTCAAGAAAGTGAGAGCATCGGCTTCTCGATTAAAATTAACGCCTCCACCTCTTTTTCGGGAGGACTAATCTATCGCCCTCCAGGCAATGCCACCCCGTTTCTCGACTCCCTAGACGAAGCTCTTGGGTCACTTATGTTACATTACCCCAACTTCACCCTATTAGGAGATATGAACATGCAACTGGAATCGTGCGTTGACCCTCACGCCACCTGTTTCCAACACATTTTAAATATCTTTGGACTGGCTCAACTAGTTACCGCACCCACCCACCTAGCTGGCCATACTCTTGATGGTATTTGCTCCAACGTAACCACTATGATTACGTCCCCCCCCATCCCACAAATTTGGACTGACCACAGTTTTATTCCCTTTGATATCGAGAAACAAGCTCATGCCTCACTCATAACTAAGCGTCCTCAACCTTCCTTCACGATAAATTGGAGAAAGGTGACCGACCGTATTAAGCTGGACCCCCAATCACTGGTACAGGCCCCTAAATTGATAGGAGATGTATCGGTTGATTCTCGCAACTTTCACGTCTGGATGGATCAAATTATCTCGGAAAAACTGATCTAAAAGGTGACCACGTGAAATGTCCTAAAAGAAAACTAAATGCACCATGGTACACCCAGGCTCTAACTGAGAGTCATCTACTATGTAGAATAAAAGAAAGGAAGTGGAGGAAAACATATGACGAGGCTTCAAGAGCCCTCTATGTTCAGCAGAGGAAATTATACCTCTCCAGTATAAAGGCGGCTAAAAAGGAGTACTATACAAAGGCCATCAATGAAGCCCACCAGAAGCAAAAAAACGTCTTCTCTATTGTCAAATCCTTTACCCACCCTAAAGTTCTTCTGCCTGAAATTCCTCCCTCTGAAACTCTGTGTAACCAAATTGCAGATTTCTTTGTGGATAAAATCGCCAATATACAAAAGGACTTTTCGCCTCCCTTGATTATTCCTCATCAGGTAGCTGACAACCATCCTTCCCTTTGCAGCTTCCAACCTGTCTCCCTCCAGCAGACCCGCAAGGCAATTTTGGCCTGCAAATCAGGATCACCAACCGACTCCTGTCCTCCTAGCATTCTGCACCATCTAATCGAGGTAGTAAACCCTAACATCAACGTGATCATTAACACATCCCTTGATTCAGGGGTAGTGCCAAATGAATGGAAAAAGGCTATCGTGAAACCCCTGATGAAGAAACAGAACAAATCTCCAACAGATCTTACCAACATGCGCCCCATCTCACTCTTGCCTGTTCTAGGAAAAATCACTGAACAGATAGTACATTGGGAGCTAAAAACATTTGTGGAGAATCATAACATCCTGCATCCTCAGCAATCTGGGTTTCGCCCCGGTCACTCCACCGAAACGGCTCTGATAGAACTCTCTGATTCCATCAAGTTCCTGCAGGATGAGGGAAGGCAAGCCGTCCTCATCCTGCTTGACCTAACAGCAGCGTTCAACACTATCTCTCATGTCATCCTGATTGATAGAATGTGAGAGATTGGCGTGACAGACACAGCTTTGGCATGGGTAAAATCTTTCTTGTCCAACAGGTCCCAATCTGTGTCCTTGGGTCCCTACCTATCCAGCGAAAAACCCATTACATCGGGTGTACCGCAGGGGTCCATATTAAGCCCACTTCTTTTTAACATCTATATGGCTCCCCTCCTCGCTGTGATAGAGTCTCATGGGATCCTTGTCACGTCATACGCTGACGACACCCAACTTGTCGTCTCCATTGACAAAAACTGCATAGATACATAGCTGCGATTTCGGAATTGTCTCACCGAGGTATTCCAGTGGCTGAATAAAAACCACCTGAGATGCAACAGTGGGAAAACCGAAATCATACCATTGGGTAAAAATGTATCCTTCTGCCCGAAAGATTGGTGGCCCAAAGACTCAGAGGCCCCGCCTAGTGCGGTGTCCTCTGCGCGCAACCTGGGCGTGCAATTTGATGCATCCCTTTCCTTTGACGATCACGTCAGGATCACGGCTGGTTGCTGCTTTGGACTAATTAAATCTTTAAAGAAATTCTTTGACTTCCTCCCCATCACCGCTAGGAAATCGGTCGTGGTAGCACTAATACTTTCCCGACTCGATTACTGCAATGGATTAATGGCAGGAGTGAAAAAGTCCACCCTTAAGAAGTTGCAAAGTATACAGCACGCGGCTGCAAGATTAGTGTTGAAACTCCCCAGAAAATCCTCGGCCTCAGCAGCATTGAACTCTCTCCACTGGTTGCCACTTCACAAGAGAATTCTTTTTAAACTTTTACTTATAGTGTTCAAATCCCTGAAAAATACAGGTCCTCACTACCTCGTCAATCGCTTCATTCATTACAACCCCGTACGATGTCTGAGATCCTCAGGGGCCAACCTCACGAAGATCCCGAAGTTTAAGTACAAAACCAGGGGTGGAAAAACCTTCACAGTCCTGGCAGCAAGGGCTTGGAACAACTTGCCAGTAAATCTCAGACTGATCGAGACTGAGAGTCTCTTCAGGAAACAACTGAAGACATGGGTATATCAGCAATCAGATACCTATGTATTGACAGCTATTTAGATCTTTCACCACCTATCTCCCACACGCATGCTCAGCGCCAAGATGCTCCTTCCGGAGCGAAAGTTTGCGCTCTACAAATACCCACAAATATCAAATATCAAATAAATGTCTACTATAGAAGGATTAGACGCGCAAAAGCTGATTTCATATGCAAACAATTAGACCAAGTAAAGAACCGCCCCAAAAAACTGTTTGAAATAATCAAAGCACAATCTAAGGAGGTCTCACACTCCCCCCAAACCAATCCGGATACTCTCCCCAATTGCGAAGTTCTTGCCTCCTTTTTTACAACAAAAACTGAAAACGTAAAGACTGACCTTCTGAACAACCTATTATCCCTGACTGACCCACATTCAATCTCCTCGATGTCCATACCTGGGACGCCGTTGAACTGCTCTACAAAGCTCGACCTCAAGAACAACGCCTCGAGGACCACCTTCAACTACTATAATGAAGAAACTATCCTAAACACGCTCACTACTTTGAATCCCTCCAATCATTTCACTGACCCTCTCCCAGCATCCCACTTAAGGACCTTTATTCCACTGCTAGTGCCCCTATGGACTATGATTATAAATACCTCTCTCCTGCAAGGAACCATCCCAGACATCCTCAAAGCCGGTCAGGATTCCCCCATCCTAAAGAAAGTAACAGCAGACCCTTCAGACTTGAACAACTATCGCCCAATATCAAACATCTCTACCCTGGCCAAACTACACCGAAAAATGTGTGCACATGCAGCTTAGCAACCACATAGACCATTTCAACCTTCTTGATCAATTTCCAACCAGGCTTTCGTGCCGGGCACAGTACCGAATCAGCCAGGACCCACATAATAGATGACGCATTACAAATACTGGATTAAAACAAAGCCTGTTTGCTAATCTTACTGGACTTATCCTCAGCCTTCAATACAGTCAAACACGACAACCTACTGGATCTCTTGAAGCAAAGAATGGGACTATCTGGTCTGGTGTCAAACTGGTTCACCTCCTTCCTCCAAAATAGATCACAAAGATTCAAGATTACCCAATCCTTATCGAACCCCACCCCAGTCACCTTGGGAGTACCCCAGAGAGATTCAAGATTAACCAATCCTTATCAAACCCCACCCCAGTCACCTTAGGAGTACCCAAGGGATCTTCCCTCTCTCCAGCACTCTTCAATTTATTCATGGAACAACTCACTGAGCTTCTCAACTCCGCAAATACCAATTACAACATGTACGCCGACGACACACAGCTCTACATTAAGGTCCACTCTCTCGAAGACATCAAGGGGAATATTATCAAGCCTGTGCGATAAAATTATCGCAGCTTTATCGGCCGAAAACGGCCGATAAAGCGGCGATAATGGGCTTGATAATATGCTCTATGGAATTCCAATCGAAGCCCATGTTAGATGTCTTCACATCTAACATGGGCTTCGATTGGAGGCAGGGGTCAGCTCTATGGGTTATCAGAAGGATGCAGTCTGTGATATGTAGGTTAGTTGTCTCTGTGCTGCAGCAAGATCCGACACCACATTGATAGTCATGCAGCAGATGGTTGGTGTTGGTCTTGAAGTTGGGCATTGTCTGCTTTTTCTGAGATCTTGTTACGATATGGTTGAAATCAAGACCAGATAGTGGCACACATTGGATTTCCTGGACCAATCAGCATTGTTTGTGATGTGTCTAGTAGTTCAAATATAGACCCTAATTATCAAGATCATTCTCTTGTATTGTTATATCAATGGAGTCAGTCATTTCTCACACTTTACAAATGTTTACATTGATGGTGAAAAGTGCCTCTTAAGTGCTTGTTGTTATTACTGGTAAACAATGTAGACCCATGTTGGTCTTGCTGGAGAGTACCTTAGCTGTGAGACTGAGCGAGGAGCAAAGAAGCAGTTTATTCTTCCAGTCTGTACCCACTGTCTCTCCTTGTCCTTCTGTCTTGCAGTAGAGCGAGAAATATTTTACAATCCTAAAGCGCGGAGCTCTGCTGATCTCCAGTCTTATGCAAAGAGCTGTATCGGTCTGCAACATGCCGTTCAAAATGATGACCAGTCATTCCAGACTACTGTAGCTTCTCTTCTGAAAACCACTCGATGCCTCCGTCCAGCTGAAAAGAATGATATTCTATTTCAAAAAGGTATGTGATTGAAGAGTATATGTAATGTGCGTGCATAACAAGGCAAGGATGAGTGACTTTTGAAGGTGTGAGGCTGAATCAGTCGAGCCGTGGATTCATGGTAAGTTAAGTACACACACAGCACTAGAACCAATCTGCCATGCGGACGTATCATAATAAGGTATTTCTTTTGAATTATAAAAACCATAGAAATTCACTGTAAAAAGCAAAGGTTAAATTGGAGTAATACAAAGTTCTTCAAATGATATAAAAACATAATGTTTAAAAAACTAAAAAACACTGAAATTCTCCAGATACACTTACCTGACATAAGTATACCTTGCACCGCTGTGATGCACTGCGTATGATCACACATATCACATCACTGTTGACATCTCACATCTATGGCGGGGCAAGTTATACTTATGCCTTGCGTGGACTCGGTCAGTGTAATCAAGATGTCATCTTCAGTCAGCCTGATCTGGGGAATGGTTTGCAGGAGCCACAGAGTTATCTAAGTGAGGACAGAAGGAAGATCCCACCCTTGACTCTGGCATTGATTGAGATGTGAAAGAAAGGTCTGTATCATGTATGAAACCTTGATATGTGAAAGAAAGATCTATATCATGTATGAAACCTTGATATGTGAAAGAAAGATCTATATCATGTATGAAACCTTGATATGTGAAAGAAAGGACTGCATCATGTATGTAACCTTGATATGTGAAAGAAAGGTCTGTATCATGTATGAAACCTTGATATGTGAAAGGAAGGCCTGTAGCATATATGAAACCTTGATATGTGAAAGAAAGATCTATATCATGTATGAAACCTTGATATGTGAAAGAAAGGACTGCATCATGTATGTAACCTTGATATGTGAAAGAAAGGTCTGTATCATGTATGAAACCTTGATATGTGAAAGGAAGGCCTGTAGCATATATGAAATCCTGATATGTGAAAGAAAGGTCTGTATCATGTATGCAACCTTGATATGTGAAAGAAAGGTCTGTATCATGTATGAAGCCTTGATATGTGAAAGAAAGGTCTGTATCCTGTATGAAACCTTGATATATGAAAGGAAGGTCTGTATCATGTATGAAACCTTGATATGTGAAAGAAAGGTCTGTATCATGTATGAAGCCTTGATATGTGAAAGAAAGGTCTGTATCCTGTATGAAACCTTGATATATGAAAGGAAGGTCTGTATCATGTATAAAACCTTGATATGTGAAAGGAAGGTCTGTATCATGTTTGAAACCTTGATATGTGAAAGGAAGGTCTGTATCCTGTATGAAACCTTGATATATGAAAGGAAGGTCTGTATCATGTATGAAACCTTGATATGTGAAAGGAAGGTCTGTATCCTGTATGAAACCTTGATATATGAAAGGAAGGACTGCATCATGTATGTAACCTTGATATGTGAAAGAAAGGTCTGTATCATGTATGAAACCTTGATATGTGAAAGGAAGGTCTGTATCATGTATGAAACCTTGATATGTGAAAGAAAGGTCTGTATCATGTATGAAGCCTTGATATGTGAAAGAAAGGTCTGTATCCTGTATGAAACCTTGATATATGAAAGGAAGGTCTGTATCATGTATGAAACCTTGATATGTGAAAGGACGGTCTGTAGCATGTATGAAACCTTGATATATGAAAGGGAGGTCTGTATGATGTATGAAACCTTGATATGTGAAATGAAGGTCTGTATCATGTATGATATCTTGATATGTGAAAGAAAGGTCTGTATCATGTATGATATCTTGATATGTGAAAGGAAGGTTTGTATAATGTATGAAACCTTGATATGTGAAAGGAAGGTCTGTATCATGTATGACACCTTGATATGTGAAAGGAAGGTCTGTATCATGTATGAAACCTTGAGATGTGAATGGAAAGTTCGCATCATGTATGAAACCTTGAGATGTGAAAGAAAGGTCTGTATCATGTATGAAACATTTTCTTTTTTTTCCCTTTTTTTAGGTCCTCATTTCAACATTGGTGTCTGCAAATGAACATTTTAAAACCCGATCCATCCTGGGTGCCCAGGGCTGATGTTCTTGCATTCACCTGGAGCCAACCCGGCCTGCTTCTTTGTCCGAGGCATGGTGTAATCATAGAACCTTTGAGGCCTTAGACAAGCCTCATTTCTCTGCCCCATGAGGTCAAAGGTTCCCATACATTGCTATTTACATTATGTGCCATGCCCAATTCTAAACGTGCCGTACCTAATGCTGCACGCAACCAGTTTTCATAGAGAGGCGGACTAGCATCCTTCCATACTTTGCCGATCTCTCTGCGGGCAATCAGAATTAGACTAAAAAACAGGGCCACTTGTGACACCATTAGCCCCCTTAAGAGTTCAGCATCTAAACCAAACAATACTCTAGCTGTGTTAAGGCACAATTTAACTTAAAAATACCCTCCATGGCCCTCTCAACATTAGCCCAAAAGAGGCCCAGAATAGGACAATCATAAAAAAATGTGAATATCATCAGCCTCGACAAGTCCACATCTGGGGCACATAGGGAACGGACTCACAAACTTCGCTATTTTTTTTGGCGTATAATAAAGCCTATTGATGACCTAGAAGTGTTTTTTCTTGAGAGAGGCTCGCCTAACGAACTTATATAAATTTGGAGGGATGTCCCATATAGAGTAGCTGAGGCTTCTTTCAGCCTGGAAGAATTCCAGACTAGATGAAGTGGGGGGACTGTAGTTCCTCTGCGTCCAGCAGATTTCTATACCAGAGTCCCACTTCTTTCTTCCTGGGGTTAGGTGATTGAAGGGCCTGCTCGATATCCCAATTACCGCCAATATTCTCCTTCTCAGCTAGGGACCAAGAACAAAGTTGCATGTATTTGAATCTGGAAAAAGAGTCCCCGATCTTTGACCTCAGGACCTCCCATGTTACTAGATCCGACCAAACCTTAATCCCTACTCTCCTAATGGGGAGTGATAAACTATCCCTAAGGCAAAACGGTAAACCAGGGGAATCCCAAATTGGGGAGAAGTCGGAGTAGTATCTTATACCCCGTCTCCCTTTGTCTCTGTTCCAAACAAGAAGAGCTAGTTTTAATACCATGAGATGTACTTTTTTGTAGAATTTTGGCGCTCCAAATTTATACAAGAAGCCAGTACCTCCCCCCTCAAGGTTAACCATTATAGTCAAGAACCGACCCCAGTTGGAATCGTCAGGGCTAGAGAGGAGACAGCAAATATTTTTTAGTTGGAAAGAGAATGCGTACCAGAGCACATTCGGAAGCCCTAGACCTCATTTTAACAGTTTTCTTTTTAGCTTTTCCAGGATAACCTGGAGTTTTTATTCGCCCAAATGAAACTGCCTATTTTCCCCTGGATTTTCCCCAGAATTTTATCAGGAAAAACCAAAGGTATGGTGCTGAACAGGTACGTCCATTTGGGCAGGATGACCATCTTGACCAAGTTCACACGGCCATATATTGTCAGGGGGAGGTTCTGCCATCTAGAGAAAAGATGATCGATCTCCTTAGCCACCTTCTTCATGTTGGTCTGAGTGATATTATTAAGGTCTTGTGTTATTATTATCCCCAGATACTTAAACTCACTACTGCGGGCACCTTCCCATTTATCTACTATAGGAGAGTAGGATCTGCTTCCTATGGTCACCCCCACTTTTTGCTTTTGCTTTACTAGTTTTCGACTTAGCTGTGGCTGTGGGCCTGCTAATCACACCCACAGCCCAGATGCACGTGCCTTCCGCCTTTCTTTGCATTGCTTGTTTCTACGGCGGCAATTTGAGGTTGGGGTTGTACACAGGGTATTCTCGACCTCAGTGTTTGCCGACGGTCCTCTATCATAAACCCCAACTCTTCTGAGGGACTAAAACTCGGGGGCTCATGAACCACTGAAAATGGCTGATCACTAGGAATGGATTCCACACTACTTGAAAGAAGACTTTCCCCAGAAACAGATGCTGCATCAGTGCCCTGATTGATAGAGATTAAAGGTGGCTGGTTATTATTAATTGCCAATTTCTTCACTGTGTCAAAACGCTTTGCGAATGTGAATATGTGACCAGTCTCGTAATCGCGCTTATCACGCGCAAACTTTGTAATCTTTCTGTTCATTATCACATTCTCATGTTTATCCAAACGTTTTTGAATCTCACCTCTGCCTTTCTTGACAAGATCCTTTTGATCCAGAGCATCCAATTCTGCGATCAATAAATCAATTTGGGCCACAATCTCATTACGATCAGTTTCTGCATATTTCACCAACATGCACACCATATTCATGGAGGCTTCCAAGTTATTTGTGGCCCACTCCTTTAGCATAAGAGGATTAGGATTTTCAAAGGAGGGGGCTATTAGCACTCGTAAGCCCCTCGGCACTCTCCCCGCTTCTTTGTACTTCTCAAGGGATTTCCGCTCCCACCATTTAGTTAGCTCGTTACGCTGCAGTTTTTCTAATTTTTTAAGCAAGCTTTTGACATCTTTTTGCTCTGTTGTTTGCGCCTTGTTCTGTTGACCGGTGCTAGTTACCACCGGCATGTCGGCAAACATCACATCCGCAAGTTCATCGCGGCTTCTAAGCACGTCTGTTGTTGATGCCATAGCGTAATTTCAAGTAATTTAATTATGCCCAGTTCATATAAAATAAAAATGAATGAATCCCTCTCTTAAACAACGACTGAGCCCGGACGTGCTTCTTCTTCAGAGATTCACAGCTACCCTCAAATCTTCACACCCGCTATATTCAATGGCAAATTACTGCTCCTATGAACTGCGAGCAGCGAGCGGCTCACCTGAGAACAGAAACCGAACGAGCCCCAGAGTCCTTCGACGCCGAAATCCGCCTCAGTCCCTGCACGGCTTACCGCTCACACACACCGGTTCTCGAGCTTCTTGATTGCCACTATGCGGGGAGCCAGGAATTCGTACCACTTCCGGGTCAAATCATGAAACGCAGAACGCGATATCAGCTGCCACAATGCCGGCTCTAGACGCGAAGAGGGTCCATTGAAACGCCGACAGCAACAGCGTTTAGAATCAATGAAAACCAAGTCCTTAGAAACACGAAGTAGGGCAAAACTCCACCCAGCGCTTCTTCAACAGGAACGGACCACACAAAGGTAAAGTTCTTAAAGTGCAATTTTTTTTTCTTCCAACATGACGCGTTTCAACCAGGTTGCCCCGGCCTTGATCACATGACATGCTTAAAGAACCCACGCCCTTAAATACCAAATGGCTCTATCCAGATCACTCCCATACAATTCATAGAAGTAAAAGACAGACTTCATGAATAAAAAAAAGTGTACTTTTCTAACATATTACCTACTGGCGATAGCCAGTAGGTATATATAGTTAGGATTGTGTTCCATAGGGAAATCGCAACATTCTATTGGGAATAACTTTGGCGCCGGTTGAGGAATCTGCCTGAATTCTTCAGCAACTTTGCCTCGCGGCGGTCCGGTCCTTCTGAAAGTTTGGGGGGGATCCGTGAAGCGGGGGCTGAGATAAAAGGGGGGTCCCAAAACGTGTTTTCCCCATGTTAATTTCCATAGGGCGGTCGGTTTCACTTTTAGCTCGAACGGCTGGATGGATTTTCACCGAACTTGGCAAAATTGTAGGGACTGGTAGCCCGATGTGCCTTTGCTATGTCTCAAGATATGTGCTCCAGAGGATTTTGAGTAATTTAGGTTCCAAAAAATTTATATATCTATAGCAGCTTACCCGGGAGCTTACCCGTGCGCTTACGGTACGCGCACGTACGCGTACCGTAAGCGTACCTCTAGTGCGCGTGCTGCATGCTGATTGGCTGCCACTGTCTGTCAACACTCTAAAACAGAAATTGTGGGCAGCCATCTTGTGCCTCGGTAGAGTGAGGTACAGGAAAGCAGAAAAACAAATGTGTAGAACTCAAAAAGGGGGCAGGGTAGAAGCACCCTGACCCCCAAGACCTGCTCAGGGGGTCCCACAAGGACCCCCAAGGCAATTTTTTTAATTTTTTAATCGCGGGGTACGCGCACCGTACGCCGACTTTTTTTTGCCTTTGGGATCTTTGTGGGACACCCTGAGCAGGCCTAGGGGGTCAGGGTGTTTCTACTCTGGCCCCTTTGTGAGTTTCACACCTTTGTTTCACTGATTTCTTGTGCCTTGGTTCTAACAAGGCACAAGATGGCTGTCAACACTTCCTGGTTTTGAGTGTTGACAGACAGTGGCATGCCTTCCCGAGAAAGCTGCATGGTCATTGGCTGTCAACATTTCTAACCAGGAGGTGTTGGCATCCATCTTGTGCTAGTGTTGACAGACAGTGACAGCCAATCAGCATGCCTTCCCAAGAAAGCTGCATGCTCATTGGCTGTCAACACTTCTAACCAGGAAGTGTTGGCATCCATCTTGGGTCTCAGTAGACTGAGGCACAAGAAAGCAGAAAAACAAACGTGTAGAACACAAAAAGGGGGCAGGGTAGAAACACCCTGACACCTTAGGGCTGCTCAGGTGGTCCCACTAGGATATTAATATATTTAAACGTTATCCGCTAATAGAATTTAAAAAACCTTTGAAATTCACTGAAAAAACCATAGGTTTCAGGCCTTATATAGTTAGGAATTAGCATTTAAAAAATGTTTGAATATATAAAATGTTATCCGCTAATAGAATTAGCATTTAAAAAACCTTGCGAATTCAATGAAAAAACCATAGGTTTCAGGCCTTATATAGTTAGGAATTAGCATTTAAAAAACCTTGCGAATTCACTGAAAAAACCATAGGTTTCAGGCCTTATAAAGTTAGGAATTAGCATTTAAAAAACCTTTGAAATTCACTGAAAAAACCATAGGTTTCAGGCCTTATATAGTTAGGAATTAGCATTTAAAAAACCTTTGAAATTCACTGAAAAAACCATAGGTTTCAGGCCTTATATAGTTAGGAATCAGCATTTAAAAAACCTTTGAAATTCACTGAAAAAACCATAGGTTTCACGCCTTATATAGTTAGGAATTAGCATTTAAAAAAACCTTTGAAATTCACTGAAAAAACTATAGGTTTCAGGAGTAGTTAGGAATTCGTTTTTAAAAAACCTTTGAAATTCACTCAAAAAACTATAAGTTTTAGTGGTGTTATAGTTAGCTGGACATTTTACTCATACAAAACTAATGAAATTGCTCCTATATAGTTAGTTGTACTAACTATATTTCGCGCACCCGCAATCCACTGCTGATGATGTCACATATTAGATCATTCATGACATGGTCAGTGACATCACTGATGACATCTCAAATGACATCACTGATGACATCACTGATGACATCATCCACGTGACAATCACATACACCTTTTCATACACTATTACAATTTTTCATCACTCTTTGTAAAATACAGAGTATCATATTTAAATCCATTGTCACAGCAATACAAGTATCTAAAAATCCACTCAGTGATTCATAGATGTATACACACATCTAATCACTTACCTATGGATTCACTCATACATGCTGTCAATGAACAATAGAACACTTTCAAAAATACTTATACATCTATATCGACATTAAACAACAGCACGCATCCTATTCACATATGAAGTCATCCTACTCACTTATGCAAACAATGGATCATACTTACATATTTACTTAGCAAAACACTTATACAAACACCACTTCTTCTATTCATTTAGATAGTAAGTCATACTTAGTGAATTATAAAATCATTATTAAAAGTATACAGTTATCCATACAGTCACTCACACAATCATTGTGTCTTATGTATACTTATTTATATACAACAACTAACACATACACTGCCTTTTCTTTTTCTAGTTTGTTGGACCTGTACCTTTGAGAAATATATTTGCTCCTCACCACACCCATAAAGATATTCACTCACCCAAACTGTTAGAACATGTAGTTTTAACTTCATATATCTACTGAATCAACTATTCACACATCTTTGGACAGTCACACACCCCCCACCAAACCACACGCACTTTCACACTCCCATACAAATACTCAGTTAACTAATCAATAACTAATATAGACTTTCACATAGCTAGTAACCAACTGTAGAATCAGTTTACACAACAACTGACAAAGTGATACAGATATTCACACAGTTAAGTCACTATCTACTATACTTAGTGAGACATTATAAATTGGTCAAGTAAACAGTCAATTACACTGCTACTAAAATCTCCATCCAAATATTTATTTATATATATCCACTCATTCTTTAATGTAAATTGCTATATATATAATGTATATTTAAATAACGAAGCAAACCACATTTACTGGATGATGTCATCAGTGATGTCATCAGTGATGTCATTTGAGATGTCATCAGTGATGTCACTGACCATGTTATGAATGATCTAATATGTGACATCATCAGCAGTGGATTGCGGGTGCGCGAAATATAGTTAGTACAACTATTCATTAGTTTTGTATGAGTAAAATGTCCAGCTAACTATAACACCACTAAAACTTATAGTTTTTTGAGTGAATTTCAAAGGTTTTTTAAAAACGAATTCCTAACTATATAACTCCTGAAACCTATGGTTTTTTCAGTGAATTGCAAAGTTTTTTTTAAATGCTAATTCCTAACTATATAAGGCCTGAAACCTATGGTTTTTTTCAGTGAATATATATTGTATGTATGTATGTATGTATGTATATATATATATATTCACTGAAAAAACCATAGGTTATACACCATATATAGTTAGGAATTAGCATTTAAAAAACCTTATTTTACTCACACAAAACCATTGAAATTCCATATATAGTTAGTTGTACTAACTATATATCGCGCACCCGCAATCCACTGCTGATCATGTCACATATTACATCATTCATGACATGGTCAGTGACATCACTGATGACATCACTGATGACATCTCAAATGACATCACTGATGACATCACTGATGACATCTCAAATGACATCACTGATGACATCACTGATGACATCTCAAATGACATCACTGATGACATCACTGATGACATCACTGATGTCATCTCAAATGACATCACTAATGACATCACTGATGACATCACTGATGACATCTCAAATGACATCTCAAATGACATCACTGATGACATCTCATTTGACATTATTGATCACATCACTGATGACATCATTCATGTGATATTATGATGAACCTCTTCAGACTCTTATATAATCTTAGATACACTCAGTATAAACATACACTCACAGACTGTCACTCATCCATGGAGTTACTCACACACCTAGTCAGTCATGCAAAGAATCAATCACACCTCCATTTCCTCAACTATACAGTTATACACACCTTACTTATTCAAACATATACTAAAACATATTTACTCACTTATACAATCCTGGATACAAGTTCACAATGATCCATACAGCCACTCACACATTCACTGGCTCTTATGCACAGTTATTTATATATGTCAACTCTCACATGTACTGTATTTTACATATGTACTTACTTTGACATGTAGCACTGAGATATCCATTCACTCACCAATACACTCATGCACACAGTCAACCGCCCATACAGCTGTTTCCACATGCACGTTTGAACCCATACATCTAGTGAATCAACTGCTCACACATCTATGCAGAGAGTCATACACCTCCCAGCTACCCACACACACACTCAGTCTCCATACAAATGCTTGGGCAACCAATCAATAACCCATATAGTTAATCATATAGCTACTGATCAACACATGCAGCAGTTTACAGAACAACAGACATAATGATGCACAAATTAAGACAGTTTAGTCACTAACCCATGCACTCAGTGAGACACATTTAATCAGTCACTCATACAGTCAGTCATGCCCCTACTAAATCCTTCATCAAGACACTTATACATCCACTCATTCTTCAATATGTAAGACATATTTTAACTTTACAGAAAAATACAGTCACTGGATGTTGTCATCAGTGATGTCATCAGTGATGTCATTTGAGATGTCATCAGTGATGTCATCAGTGATGTCATTTGAGATGTCATCAGTGATGTCATCAGTGATATCACTGACCATGTCATGAATGATGTAATATGTGACATGATCAGCAGTGGATTGCGGGTGCGCGAGATATAGTTAGTACAACTAACTATATATGGAATTTCAATGGTTTTGTGTGAGTAAAATAAGGTTTTTTAAATGCTAATTCCTAACTATATATGGTCTATAACCTATGGTTTTTTCAGTGAATTTTCAAGGTTTTGTAAATGCTAATTCCTAACTATATATGGTCTATAACCTATGGTTTTTTCAGTGAATTTCATTGGTTTTTTAAAAGCTAATATCTGTAGCTGTAAGATGTATTCTTCTTTAAATCCAAAAATATATGTTATATGTTTATTAATAATTTTTTTTTTTTATATATTTTTTTCTTCGCTCCCGGTTCCCGAACCGGGAAGCTTCCCGTTAGCTCAATTTGATGCCGCGACCCGGTCCGCGAACCGGTAAACGTTCCGTTTGCGCAACTGCCGCGTTAGAAATCAACATCGTGACGCGTCGCGGAAGCGCGACGTATCACGTTGTCGCGTAAAGCGTCTTATGACGCGCCGCGTTAGCGCACCCGGAAGTGCTCCGGTACGTGAACTGAGACGCGAAGCGCAGCTCCCCGGAAGTGATCAGGGGCGCGTCGCGAAAGCGCGACGTATCGCGTTGCCGCGTAATGCGTCTTATGACGCGCCGCGTTAGCGCACCCGGAAGTGCTCCGGAGCGCGAACCGAGGCGCGAAGCGCAGCGACCCGGAATCGATCCGGGGCGCGTAACATAAGCGTAACAGGTCATGTGACTTGTAATAAAACTTTTCATTGGTTCATTTCACTTTTGGTTTCATAATGATGTAAGGCTAGGTCAGGTGACCTAAAAATAACACTTTTCATTGGTTTAGAACTATTGTTTTTCCCAAATGATGAAAACCCCTCCTTCTTTCCTCACTCTGACTTTCATCTTTGTGAGAGGAAGACCTATTTTGATATTTCAGCAATGGCTTCATTGGTAGCTTCAGCTGGTGGACCCCCACCACCACCACCACCTCCTCATGGGAAGAGAGGACCACCTCCCCAGTTCATCAGCAACACAGAGGAGGAAGAGGATGAGCAAGAGGAAGAGGAGACAGAAGGACCACAGTTTTTACAAGAGCAGCCCCGGGTTTCTCATCGGAAAACCAGTTTTATTTGGCAGTTTTTTTCGATCCCTGAAGGGCAGAAGAAAGTAAATGCCAGATATGTCACCTGCCTCATATGTAAAGAGAAGTTATCTAGAGGCACATTAAAAAAGTATAGCTTCGGTAACTACACCATGCATCGTCACATGAGCAGGTGGCATCCATTAAACTACAGCCGGGCAGAGATGCGTGACCAGCAGGACAACCCAACAACTCCTGTGGCCAGGTCATCATCACAGATATCTTTGACAGCAGCAGAGGCACGGGAAACCGTGCCAAACATTCAGGACAACTTTGTCCATATGAAGTTTACCTGCTTGTATTGTGGTGCATTACTGTCTTGTGGTAATATGAGTATTACCTTAATCAACCGAGCTTATGAAAATCACAATTGCCCTAAACGCCACAGACAGTAATTTGTTTTTTTGCTCCTGTTGAGCCCTTTCCAATGCCTGTTTTTTGTTGTTTCCCCTCCATCAAAAACCAAAAAAAACATAAAACTGTTCAAAAAATACAAAAAAAACAAAAAATGTTCAGAAAAATAAAAAAAAAAATAAAACAACAAAAACATTAAAAAAAAAGTTCTTTTCAGAACTACCTCCCCTTTAAAAAAAATTGCTAGAATGTTTAGCACTCTGGCAAGCTCTATTTCTTTTGGTTCGCTTCCCCGTTCGCTTCCCGGTTCGCGAACCGGGAGCGAACCAAAAAAAAAAAAAAAAAAAAAAAAGAGTTAGTATAAGGGAAGTAAACAGAGAGTAATTTTAAAAGAAAGACAGCTATAGGGAGTAAACCAGAGATACTGTTTATTAGATCTATTTACCGAAGAAAAGATAGAAGAGGGTATAATTGTTAAAAACAAAATAAAAAAGGAAGTGAAAGAAAAAAAAGAGAGTAGAACAATAACAAAGAAGAGTTTCTTGGAGAATGTGAGTGAATGTTCAAAATAAGATTAAAACATGTGGAATAACAGAGAGAAAAAACAGAAAACAGAAAAGAAAAAATAACAGAAAAAGATTAATTGAAACAGCAAAGAAATGTAAATAACAGAGCCATATCATCAACATAGCCAATAAAAGTTTTGCAGCTTTTATCGGCAGAAATGTGTCGCTAAAGCCGCTTTTGCGGCAGAAAACTGCCGCTAAAACCACTTTTGCAGCAGTTTTCTGCCAATAAAAACAGCAATAATTTTATTGGCTGTGTTCATAATATGCCCCTTAGTGTGCTTCAACTACACAGAGAAAGCATTATGAACAAGTAGTGAAAGAGTGATCAGTCAAAGACACTAAGAGTAATAGAGACGGAGTGAGTGAACAAGAGTGAGGAACTATGAGAAGAGAGGGACTGAGAAAAAGAGTGGAAGGAGTTGAGTAAGTAGGTAATAGAGAAAGGAATGAGGAAAGTAGCAAAGGCAGGAAACTGAGGGTTAAAGAAATGAAGCTGTGGAACTAATAGTAGGTGAATGTGATAGAAATGTAACGAAAAGAGTACAAAACATTTACCTTATAATTGTCGTTAACTTACTCACTTTTTATTTTTATACTTTCAATCTGTGAAAGAGAGAACAAACATTTGAAAAATATTAAAACATGTATTTAAAAATTAGAGAAGACAAGGGAAAAGATTGAAGGACAAACAGTTTTTCAACAACTTTGACACTTACAGAAGCTTCTGCTTCTCCAGGCCCCTTACACAGTCCTAAAGATATACATTTTAAACTAACAGTATCTTGATGCAGATGAAGTGAGGCCTATCTTAAAACATGGTGCATCTTTTGCACTGCTGTTGTCTCACAAAAGTGTCGCAAGACACTAACATTTTAAATGATTGTTTCAGGATGCCAATAAGATGTGCCCTATCCAGAGGTTTGTTTGAGGTGAGGCCTACTCAGGGTTCCAAATGAAATTTCGAGTTGTTGAAGAGAACACAGGACATAATACATGTGAAGGCCTACCAATCAAGTAAGTCATGTCCACTTCACTCTTGAACAAAGGCCAGACCTCTTCTGTGTCCGTGGACAGACCTAAAGTTCATCTGCACAATGTCATTCGTAAACTTAGGAAACACTGGTGATGTAATTGAAAAATGTGGAGTTTCTTTTCCTCATTTCACAATCACATCACCTGTGTTGCCTTTGGTTAGGTATCTCATAGTGCAGATGGAGTCTAGCATATCAAAGAGTACATAGAAGTTGAGCAGTGTATACAACAATTTTGACATTTACAGAAGACTTAGCTTCTTATCTTGTTGGAGATGAAGTCAGGCCTGTCTTGCAACATGGTGCATCTTTTGCATCACTGCTACATCGGTTTCATGTGGCACGGGTTTTTTACAGCATGACACATCTGCCTAGATGCATCAATTTGTAATTTTGTCGCCTCATAGCAAATCTTTTGCACCGCCGCTGCATCACAAAAGTGACGCACAGTGGCGCAAAAGAGGCATACACCTATCATAAATCTGTCCCTAACATTTGAAATGATTGATTCAGGATGACGATAAGGTGTGGCCTCTCCAGAGGTTTGTTTAAGGTGAGGCCTACTCAGGATTGCATATCAAATTTATGCTTGTTGAAGAATACAGAGGAGATAATACATGTGAAGGCCTACCAATGAAGTAAGTCATGTCCACTTCACTCTTGAACAAAGGCCAGACCTCTTCTGTGTCCGTGGACAGACCTAAACTTCATCTGCACAATGTCATTCGTAAACTTAGGAAACACAGGTGATGTAATTGAAAAATGTGGAGTTTCTTTTCCTGATTTCACAATCACATCACCTGTGTTGCCTTTGCTTAGGTATCTCATAGTGCAGATGTAGTCCAGCATATGAAACAGTACCCAGAAGTGCAGCACTGCATGCAACAACTTTGACACTTACAAAAGCTTCAGCTTCTTCATGCCCCCTACACAGTGCTAATTATATACATTTTAAACTGATGGTATCTTGCTGGAGATGAACTGAAACCTATCTTGCAACATGGTGCATCTTTTACACAAAAGTGACCCACAGCGGAGCAAAAGAGGCGCACGGCCATCATAAATCTGACCCTAACATTTTAAATGATTGTTTCAAGATGCCGATAAGGTGTAACCTATCCACAGATTTGTTTCAGGTAAGTCCTACTCAGACTTTCAGATGAAATTTAGGTTTGTTGAAGAATACAGAGGACATAATACATGTGCAGGCCTACCAACGAAGTGAGTCATGTCCACTGCACTCTTGAACAAATGTCAGACCTCCTCTGTCTCCAGGAACAGGCCTAAACCTCATCTACACAATGTGATGTGTAATGTTAGGAAACACAGGTAATATAATTGAAAAACGTGCAATTTTTTTTGCTCATTCCACAATCATATCACCTGTGTTTCCTTTGCTTAGGTATCTCATTGTGGAAATGTAGTCTATCATATGAAAGACTACGTAGAATATGAGCATTGTATGCAACAACTTTGACACTTACAGAAGCCTCACCTTCTCCATGCCTCCTACACAGTTCTACATGTACATCATAAATGCAAACAGTACAGAATTAATTATACATGTTAAATGGTTTATTTTTGCTGTTCTCAGAATGTATCAAATTTCACTAAAAACAGTGACTTGAAGGTATTCATCATATAACAGCGGGGAAAAAAAAACACAATCAAAATGATTGTGTTTAAAAAACCCATACAACATAACAAATCAGAATTCAGAACTCCTTAAAGTTAACTTACTTTCCATGACGTCGAAGGATGTCCTATGAACAGCTTACACTCTGTTGTGCTGTTATTACTTTCAGCCCGCCACTTTCTGAAAGAAAACCTCCATTGGTTTGGAAAAATATGTTACATACAATAAATGACTTCTCGCTCTCTACCACACGTTTCCACAAGGCCAAATCATGTCAGAGCCATTTATAACTCTTGGAATTCTTGTAAGCCAATCCCGTCATGTTGTATTTCCGCAACTTTCAGAATTAAAATGTTGATGATCATTTTCACAATCCAGGACTACTAATATCTTACCCTTCTTGCTCACTCATGTTCTACATTTCCTATAACACTGATACTGCTTACTATGAAGCAGACTTACACTACCTCTATGACTACTACAATTATTTAATTCTCTAATCACTTTTAATCACAAAGCAATATAAAACAGTAGACAGCATTGCAGACTTACATTCCCTCTACTCCATGTTTTGATTGGCTGCTTGAATTACCTTATAAAAAGAAATAGTTTTTCTGAACTCATTCAAAGTGCAGTTATTTTTCCAGAACGTCCAGTGTTATGGTAAGAAGTTATGTCTCTGTACTACACTTATCCTCCAGGCCAAATCGTGTAGGAGCCATTAGAACTTCTTGAAATTCCTCAGAGCACATCCCGAGATTCTTTCCCTAAAATTTTGGTTTTAAAAACACCAGGTAAGAATTTTTAAGGTCATACGGCAATTTTTTTTTGAAAATTAAAACAGAATCGTTGCAGAATGACCAGCCAGTTCTAGACTTTAAATAAGCTGTGTAATGTCCTGATGTTATTGAAGGACCGTCATGATATATAATTGCTACAGTTACAAAAGTCCTTCCTGATATTGACAACTGTGAAGCCACAACATTTTTAATTAAAGTTGTCAATTTTGTTCCATCAGGCCTACATCGTTTGAACATTAAAATGACATACTGGCCATATGTTCGTATAAATAATGTTGACATCATTTCAGATTTACATTGGCTACATTCCATGTTGTGATCAGCTGCTTTTACTAGCTTATTAAAAGAGACTGATTTACTGTCTGGCAAAGTTAAATATATAAATCTTTCTGAGTCTACACTAGTAGTACTTGATACCCTACAGTTCTCGCAGTCATGCTGCCATTGATAAGAAAGCCCAAACAGGTGATCTACATCTACACCTTCAGCATGCAATACATCAAGCATATACATTAAAAACTCCTGACAATCTTGCTGAATATTTTGAGAGAATTGTGTTTGACCTGAACATCTATCTAACAGATGTCGAATTTCAGACACACTTTCTATTTTTGTTCTATCAGTGCTACATTTCTCTAACACAGAATTTAACAAACTGCAAAATCTTTGATCAGAATTGACCACAATCTCTTCTTTTACATTTTCTAGAGAAAACAAAACATTAACCACTACATTAGCATAGCAGTTGACACCAGAACTGTTTTCAAATTGAAAACCAACAACATCTTCAACAGAATCCTTTTTGTTTCTGCTTATAATTTCAGGTTCATCGACTTTTTGTCTTTTTGCTACAACCTCCCTAGTATTGGTCACATTTGTTCGTTTCCGGCCTACCACACGTTTCTCAAACAAAGGATATTGAGGCAAATGTGGCGCATACTCTCTTCTTAACCTATTGTATTCCTTAACACAATCTAGATCCGCACAAATGTTTGTGACATCACACTCAATCAAGTACAATCCCGATAAAGTTCTAACTCGTGACAATGCCACATATGCCATACCCTCCTTGAACACAGAACTGCCAATATTCACCAATGCACTGTCTACACTTAAACCTTGCGATTTATGGATTGTCACCGCATATGCCAAGCAAACAGGAAACTGCTTACGGCGAACATATAAGTCTTTTACAAGCAAAAATCTAGCAGAACAACGACCAATTAGCTGTACTTCCTCAATGCCATCAAATTTAATTTTAAAAAATTCAATTCCATCTCTATTTCTGTATTTCACAAAATCAACAACATTACCCATTGATCCATTTACCAGACCTCTTTCAACATGTAAATTCCTTCTTAAAATTATACGGCAGTTCAAGCACACATTCAGAGTCTTTTCAAAACCTGCAGTTTTAGATATAGTCTTCTCTAATGAATCCAATTTTGTTTTCAAATTCTCAGACAAAATAATTGTTGATCCCATATGCTCTACTCTGTCAATAGCTTCCAGTTTCACAATCTCTTGCTTTTCTAAATGCAACATTTTGTTGTTGAAGATGGCACATTCTGCAAGAGTTGGCATCAAACATATTCCAGATTTCTTCTCAGTAATTTTCTGAAAAATATTCTCAGGCACAACATCTTGTTCTGGATATAAATTTGACAGTAATCGTGCATGTAAAGCTTCTTTCCCATGCTCGGTCACTTTTCCAATTCTAACATCTTGTAGAATATTCTTGTAAACTTCATCCTTCGCCTGACGCATATTTTCATGCAGTTCAGCATAATTGAAGTTTAACCATATATTGACGTTGCCAATGCTCCCTAGGCACTTCCTGGTATCTTCATGCGTGAGCATTTTGAACACAGGTTGCCCTTTCACTGGTGTCAGCTGCAGAAGATCTCCGAAAACAATGATGTGTTTGCCACCAAATAACACATCATACTCTGTTTTGAGAACTTCTTGCATTCTCAAATGCACAAAGGCAAGCATGACATTGGAAACCATGCTTACTTCGTCAATGATAAGAAGTTTCATTTTCCTCAAGATTCTTGAAACTTCACAACAAGCATCTCCAGATAGCTTGTGATATTGTAATTTGTTGTCATGCTCCACTGGCAGCATCAGTAAACGATGTAAAGTAATCCCTTTAATGTTATGTGCTGCCAGTCCAGTTGGAGCGGTGACAACACAAGACAGCGATGACTCAGTCCTTTCCTGCAAATAACATGAAATTGCTTTAATAAGGAAACTTTTTCCAGTTCCCGCTTCTCCACTCACGTACAGTCGGACAGGCTTCAACGACGTACATGAGCACTCTTTCTTCTCATGACTTAATCCATGATCAATTTGCATGGTAACTTCGTCATATATTTTCCTCTGCTCAACGTTGAGTTGTCTTTCCAACTCTTCTAAGTTAACCGCATCCTCCTGAGCATGTGCCATGGCTCTTTCCACTTCATTCATAGCAGTGGCAGCTTCATTTTCAATAACAGGTCCTCCTAGTGGATCCTGACTCAAAGAAGCAGAACTCTGACTATCCTGAGAACTGTCTCTGGCAATCTCGGCTGCAATCGTTGCTTCCTGCTCGATTTCCACATTCAACATTTCTACATATTTGGGAAAAGCAGGACATTCTATGGTCTCCTTGGCGGCAGTGAAAGAGTCTTCGTAACAGAGGAAATCTCCAAGCAGTTCCTCTTCTGCACGCCAAGGCTTGAAAAGTTGCAAAAGTGCTAAATAGAAAAACTCCTTTTTTTCAGGAGATTCGCCACTCAATTTTCTATGGTTTACCAAGTGGCATTTTCTTTGCTTGACCAGACATCCCTCACTTCCAATTACAGCATACACTCCTTTCTCAGTATCTTCTTTGATGTTCCTCTTGAATATGTAATTTTGTAGAACCTCATACAGACAAACATTCTCGAGGTGACTGCTTCGATTTGGATAATATGTATCCAACATGTTGGTCTTCACAATGTCGGTACTGTTTGGCTCCTTTTCCGCCAAATACTCAATTTCCCGCACAGGTTTCAGAACTCGATTACGTGTTGCAGCAAGACCAAGACTCGCCCAAACGATACTCCTAGATTTGGAATAGAGACTTGCTGAAGACAACCGGTCAGAACATTCGTAAGCTCCGATTTCTCGATGCGACAACATCTTCAGACTGAAACTGTACAACTTCTTACTGAGGCTCTTTTCATGAGAAATGTCCTCCCACATATCCTTCAATTCTGTCTTCTCTTTTTTGGTGATGTAAGATGTTACATACCGAGCCACAGCCATACAGTTATCAGCCACAAACTGTATATCCATGTTAGCATTCCACATGGACAAAATCACCGGGTTGTAATCGTTGATGTACTTGGACTCTTCGTTCCTCTTCAAATTGTATGTGTTTTTAGGTGATTTCTTCATCACATTATGTCGCAGCGAAGACATCAAACTGTTTACTCTTCCTTTAGAAATCACCGGTCGTGGAAAGCCGAAACGACATTTGGTGTAGAACTTGTCCTTGTTTCGGAATTTACGACGACAGTACTTTCCACAACGATGGCTTTGGAAACGTAGAACTTTTTCTCTTAGGCTTTTCTTCTCCTTTGCGTTTGGAACAGCACATGTAGAATACTGTTGTATGAAACTCATCACTGAGTCTTCTGGATCTGTTCCAAATTTAGGTGCATCCTTGATCCACAACAGCATATGTATGTGATGAGCACCTCTTGCTTGGTACTCCTTTCTCCAGAAGAAATCCAACACCTCTCCAAGAGGTGGATTCTTCTTATTCATGATGAAAGACATCATAGCTTCAAATCTATGATTGAAGTACCGGCATACATTGACTGGATCCAAAGAGCACAGTTCTCCGGGTGTCTTGAATTCGATGTTTTCGATGTTTCCATTTGCCTCTCGTAGAAATTCAAGTAAGTCTTCCCAGCCATACTCGGCACAGCTCAGAGTGAGGAACCATGTGGGAGTTCCTAAGTTCCTCAGCATACATTTTAAATCACCATGACGACGGTACCAGTACTCATTAGTACCACGCTGACACGCCATGAGATTAATCAGGTGAGAATCCAAAATACTGTCTTGGACATTGACTTTATCCATAAAGTCACTTGCCGAGATGTTTTGCATGTGTATACCACTTTTCAAGATGTGATTCAATGCATATGACAGTCCAGACAGATCGCTTTCAAACAGGAGATGAAACAAATAGGGAATACATTGTCGAAACCTAGCATCTCCTGCATACAATCGCAAAGTCTGGTATTCAGAAGCAGGAATTTGATGAGGTCGCTCATCATATCTTCCTCCCTGACCTGTTGGAAACAGCTGTGGGAAACACCGAGCTTCCAAACTTTCCTCCCAAACACTAATGGGACTCCCTTTGGCTTGTTTCATTTGAAACAACTCAATAGCATTCCCCATGACTTCCTTGGAATGCAAAGGATGAACACTATAATGTTCATATATTTCTTCACTAGTAGAGGGTTCTACTTTCTCAATTTGACCAGCACACAAATCGCTATCCTCTTCCTCACTTACTTCCTCTTCTGCAACATATATATTCTTATAGTACTTATTATTTTTTTTCAAGTACAATGTTGCCTTTTTGACTTTCCTAACATCCACTAAATCTTGCCATATTTTCTTATTCTTTGTCGGAACCCCATTAAGTAAGATAACCAGAGGGTCCTCTTCCACTTTTTCTACTCCAATTGTGTTAATGTTTTTCTTCAAATCTAGAGGCAAATAAACAACTCTTCCCTTTAATCCTCTCTGTAAATCTGATGGAGGCAATTTCCCTGTCTTTGGCTCCATTCTTACAATAGCCTGAAAGGGATGGATACTTTGAATCAAAATAGATTCATAAGTATTTAAATCCTTCAATTCAGAAGGAATCTCAACCAATTCCAGATTATTATGAACTGCTCTAGCAGGCATCTGGTTTTGATTTAATTTGCTACAACAATAAGTACACACACGTTGATCCGATCCCAAATCAAAACAATTTTCTACCATCAAGTATGTTGTGAAATCCTTCCATTCACTATTATTTTCCCTTTCACTTTTTGCATATAAATCCACTAACTTAGTCTGATTCTTATAAGTGCGTCGACAACACACACAAGTGAAATTAGGCCTCTCACTTGATTTCACCTGAAACGTCGCAATTTCCCTCTGAAAATTATCTGTACTGGAAACCTGTACACTATCTTCCACATTACCCTCTTCTTCTTGGTCAATTTCAACATTCTCCTCTTTACTTCCAAAGTAACAAAACTCAATTTCTTCACAAACATTCTTCACATCTATTTCAGAACCATGCAAAAGAGCAGCGCATAATTGTTTAAGCATAATTGCTGGACTCTTAGCATAATACAACATTCTAACTAATTTCCTCACTTTATTATGATGCACTGCTAGCATCCTGAAATGATGAAAAACACTCTGGCATACTCTCCTGGAAAGACAAGCCAGTGAATGACCATGCAAACCTGTCACTTCTCTCACTCTGCAAGGATCTAATTCTTGCAACAACTTCATTTTCTGCTTCAAACTTTTCTTATTAAATGTCCGTACAAAATCACAAAGCAAATTGATGGAATCCTGTCGCACACTGCAAATACTACTACACTTCCAGGTGTACACAGGACCCTTAGGACGTCTTCCTAAAACCTCATTACCTAACACCTCTTCTGTCTCTGTTGTCACAAGTTTTTCTTTTTCAACTGGACAACCATCTTTCACTTCATAAGCTCGACCACTGGTGTCAGCTGCATGCACCAAATCATTATCCTGGAAATAACTCTCCTCATTAAAAAATGCCTCACAACTTGAACTATGCATCCATTCTCCGGAAAAAACTTCACAAAAATTACTACGATTAACTATTCTCTTCCATCTACTATTTCTTTTGAAATCATAAATTACCTTGTTTAGCTTCCTAATTCTATTGATTATCAAAATAAATAACTTACGTTTAATTTCAAATGCCTGATCAATAACTTTCTCAACTTTTTTTTTTCTCTTATAAAAAACCACTTTCTGTTGACCTTTCTTAATATTTTTTAACAAATTGCCAATTATCCCGTTGCGGAACATTCGTTTACGAATGTCCCTAAACTGTTGTTTCCTTCTACTATCATGCACAGAGTTATCTCTTGCTCTAGCAGTATCATTTTTGATTGGCCTTTCCTTTCCGTTTAAAATGCTTCTCTTTTTCTGGACTGAAACATTTTCTGTAGTAATATTTTTTTTACTACAAATATTTCTTATAAATGTTTTTGTGCTCTTACCCGGTGCTTTCTTGGTGACTTGACAAGTGTTTTTGTTAGAGCACTGCTGCATTATATCATGTACCTGCTGTCTTTGACGTTTTGCAGCCTTTCTAAGTCTTGCTTTAGTTGGCATGCTGAAATCTTGAAATGATCTGCAGTTGAATCTGTGGTAAAATATAATAAAAAATGTTATTAACCACTATTACCAAACAGTAAATCAATAACAGTCATCAAAAACTTAACACACTACTTGACATTTGTAGTGCTTGGCAAATTTAGAATACAGAAATAGCAGAAAAGAAATGGAATTCATATTCATTTTACCTGTGCTGTTTTATATGTGAATCTGATCTAATTTTATGAGCATATTTTAATATTTTATTGAAGACACTACACATAACCTGTTTTTGAAGGTGTCTTTATTTTTAAATGAAACGGTTTACATTTTTACTTTTCATTTATTATACATTTTTAAAAATAAATGTTTATAGTTCCATAGGCTCAAGCACGTCAGCTTCCCACCCTATGTCATAAAATTCTGACAAATCTGCATCCTCATCATGTTCTTCTTCATCCTCAGGATTTAAATCATCCAAGGGATCTACTTCCACTGATGTTTCAATTACGAGTTCAATGATGAGGTCGAGATCAACTGATTGCTGATTGTCGCTCATGTTGATGTTGTCGTTATCTTTAAAGAAAGAGAACAACAATGAGATGTTGCAGAGTTAGGCACAAATCTCAGAGACTATAATAGTAAAATTGTTTAACAAGAGTAACATTTTGCAACTATTATTTAGCCATGACCAGCGATGCTGAGGAGGTAAGGCCTATGTCCAAGTTTTCAGTGAACAGGACTCATCTCTTCTTAACCTTGGATAAGCCTCACCAACTCTGTGTCCCCTGCTCATACTTAAATGTAAAGTGGCAGATTTATGTTAACTGATGCATTCCCAGGGATGCACCAGTTAATGTGCACCGCTGCTCTGCCACCCATGGTGTGCCGCATTTACAATGTGGAGCACCATTGAGTGAAAACAGCACAGATGCGTCACGCATCTGTGCCGCAAAAGCAGCACATTGCAGGAATCACGTCGTAAGCGCAACATGTCTACTGCAATGCACAGGAGCAAGCCACACATTGCATGGTGCATCACTCCTTATGCCTGTTTCAAACAGGCGTAATGATTTGATTCAGCAATGCTATAAAGCTGAGTCAGTGAAATCTTCTAAATTTCACTGTGTTAGTTTTACAGGGCTTTCTTGCAAATTAATGCATACCTTGCAACAAAACACCTATATGAAAACTGACGCAGGTTTCATGTGGCACAGGACTTTACAGCATGACACATCTGCCTAGATGCATCAATTTTTAAATATGTCGCCACATAGCAAATCTTTTGCACCGCCGCTGCGTCACAAAAGTGACGCACAGCGGCACAAAAGAGGCACACGGCTATCATAAATCTGTCCCTAACATGTTAAATGATTGATTCAGGATGACGATAAGGTGTGGCCTATCCAGAGGTTTGTTTAAGGTGAGGCCTACTCAGGGTAGCAGATTAAATGGAGATGGGGCACCCCTGAGCCTTGCTGGAGCTGCATGGCACTTGCGATGCAGCTCCAGCAATGCGCCACCTTTACGGCACAGATGCGTCACGCATCTGTGCTGTTTTTGCCCCATGGTGCGCCGCATTGTAAATGCAGCGCACCATGGGTAGCGGAACAGCGGCGCAGGATGACTGGCACATCCCTGGGGATGCACCAGTCATCATAAATCTATCCCTAAGCTTCTTATCTTGTTGGAGATGAAGTGAGGCCTGTCTTGCAACATGGTGCATCTTTTGCATCACTGCTGCATCGGTTTCATGTGGCACGTTTTTTTTACAGCATGACACATCTGCCTAGATGCATCAATTTGTAATTTTGTCGCCACATAGCAAATCTTTTGCACCGCCACTGCGTCACAAAAGTGACGCACAGTGGCGCAAAAGAGGCATACACCTATCATAAATCTGTCCCTAGCATTTTAAATGATTAATTCAGGATGACGATAAGGTGTGGCCTATCCAGAGGTTTGTTTAAGGTGAGGCCTACCTACATTCATGGGGAAATGAATTAAAATGTCCTTAAGACACATGAAAGCGTTTTTTGATTGCCTTTGCAGCATTTCTGGGTCACTTTTAACATGGCTATGTAACTCAAACTATCAAAATGTAAATTTGCCAAGCACAGGTGGGAGCATATTTACAAGGAATTTGCACCACGGGGAAAGGTCTTACATTAAAATGGAAAAACAACATCAGAGACACTCAAATGCCTTATAAAGAAGCATACACCATTATGTCCTTGTCATAAATGTTAAAAGCATTCCTTTTCCTCAAAAACGATTTTCAAGTCTTAATTTGAAAACACTGCACATGGGGAAATGACTTAAAATGTCCTTAAGACACATGAAAGCGTTTTTTGATTGCCTTTGCAGCATTTTTAGGTCACTTTTAACATGGCTATGTAACTCAAACTATCAAAATGTAAATTTGCCAAGCACAGGTGGGAGCATATTTACAAGGAATTTGCACCACGGGGAAAGGTCTTACATTAAAATGGGAAAAATAACATCAGAGACACTCAAATGCCTTATAAAGAAGCAGACACCAGTATGTCCTTGTCATAAATGTTAAAAGCATTCCTTTACCTCAAAAACGATTTTCAAGTCATAATTTGAAAACACTGCACATGGGGAAATGACTTAAAATGTCCTTAAGACACATGGAAGCGTTTTTTGATTGCCTTTGCAGCATTTTAGGGTCACTTTTAACATGGCTATGTAACTCAAACATTCAAAATCTAAATTTGCCAAGCACAGGTGGGAGCATATTTACAAGGAATTTGCACCACGGGGAAAGGTCTTACATTAAAATGGGAAAAATAACATCAGAGACACTCAAATGCCTTATAAAGAAGCAGACACCATTATGTCCTTGTCATAAATGTTAAAAGCATTCCTTTACCTCAAAAACGATTTTCAAGTCATAATTTGAAAACACTGCACATGGGGAAATGACTGAAAATGTCCTTAAGACACATGGAAGCGTTTTTTGATTGCCTTTGCAGCATTTTAGGGTCACTTTTAACATGGCTATGTAACTCAAACATTCAAAATCTAAATTTGCCAAGCACAGGTGGGAGCATATTTACAAGGAATTTGCACCACGCGGAAAGGTCTTACATTAAAATGGGAAAAATAACATCAGAGACACTCAAATGCCTTATAAAGAAGCATACACCATTATATCCTTGTCATAAATGTTAAAAGCATTCCTTTTCCTCAAAAACTATTTTCAAGTCATAATTTGAAAACACTGCACAGCTCCTATGCACAAAAACACCCTGTCAGTACTAATACTTCACATTTTCTCCAATTACAATTTCTCAAAGAAACAAAATCTATTTGTAAAACACTTGAGGCAAAGCAACATTTTAAAAACACAACTTTCTTTATAATTTTCTCCTTAAAGCACACTATTCTCTATCTAAATTAAATAAATCTTTTCTCACCTTAGCAAATACTTTATGAGTTTCAAAACAGTCTCAGAAACACACCACTTTGTCTTTAGCAGAGCAAAAGGTATGCACTCCAGAGTCTGCAGCTATCAAAAGCACAGAAATGCTGTAATTCTTCACACATATCTCTCATGTCACCCAATCAAAACTCTTCCCTCACTTTTTTCAAATCAAAACCCTTCCCCCCTCTGCCCTCTCTGCCTTTTTTGCATAGCAACCACCTCTTGGAAGACCTCTGGTGTTTGCAAGTTCACACAACAATGTTTCAATTGAACTCTGAACTCTCAGTGCACCTGCATATCCAGTGCAATCTTTCATTTAATGATTTTTTCTTGACCATTCAAAATACATCTTTCAAAGAACTCATCCATGCACCCTAACTTTCTGTTTTCAGCAATCAAAATCCACCAATCACTGTTACTGCTTCATTAACACAGAAACTCCACAGTTTTTTTCATTTTAAACTCTTATTTTTTCAACTGCCATTTCATTGCCACACTTCATCTGACTGCAGCAGAACCTTCTCTCACCATGTTTTCTGTCTGGATTGTTGGACATAGTTTCATCTACCGGGCTCAGAGGTATGCTGATAACAGAAATTTACCTAACCTCAATTTACAAGATGTGGAAATTAAGTGGTTTGGCCACAGAGGATTAAAATGTCACCAATTGATACCATTGGTGAAAACCTTTATGCATTTGCCAAAACCTGACCTGTTAATTGTGCACTGTGGAGGTAATGACTTGGGCACTTTGACTGGGGTAGGTCTGGAAATGCTTTTAAAGGACACCTTCGAGCAATTAATGGCACTTTTTCCTCAGACTGCCTTGGTATATTCAAATATATGCCAAAGACAGAAATGGAGGTGGTCGAACCAATTTTGTCCACAAATTGAGAAGTTGAGGAAGCATGTAAACAAATCTGTTTCAGCTTACATGAGAGACCATGGAATGGGCTCCATGTACAACAATAACTTGCGTTACTACATGCAAGATATCTACAGAGGAGATGGAGTTCACTTCTCAGATGAGGGCAACAGAATTTTCATTCTGAATTTAAGACTGTGCATTGGTACCTACTTATAAGTACCTAAATGTACCATAAACCCAAAAGCTCTTCTCAGAGCTACCCTACATCTGATCACTCACAATTATTATTTTACTCTAACTTTTTTCACTAATTTTCAACAAAGTACGCTCCCCGGGGTGCTACCCGGTACGCGAACCGGAAGCTAACCTCGTGAAATTTTAAAAAAAAATGTTTTTTTTTCGCACATATGGGCCTCCTCAGAAACCCTCAGAAAAGCCACCCTCAGAAAACCTAGGGGGTCAAGATAAGTCTACCGTGCCCCCTTCTACCCATTCTGAACATTAGTTGCCCTCCATCTTGTATCTTAATTCGACCGAAACACAAAATGGTGGACTCCCGTAACGCTTCAGGTTCGCGTACCGGGGCGCTCACCAGTTCGCGTACCGGGGCGCTCCCCGGGAAGCGCTCCATCAAAAAAGGTGGGAAAGTAATTTACAGAAAAACGACTGGAGACACTTTCACCAAATATAGATTAGCTCATACTACATACCAATCCCTATAATTTTCACAAATTTGATTGAAATTCCATTTAGCCATTTAGCCTGTAGACCTCTCTAAATACCGTGAGGTAAATTACTTCACAAAACACATCTGAAGTGTTGGAATTGACAACCAATGAAAATGTTACTTTCATTTTCTACTTTTTTTACCTGACATTTGATTGGTTATATACCTGAATATATATAAAGGAAGAGAAGGAAACACAGCCATTTTGACTACTACTTCCTGGTGTACATTTCAATTGGATTTTCACTAATCACTTCAACTTCTTTGTACAGGTAAGTTTTACAACAATAACTTGCGTTACTACATGCAAGATATCTACAGAGGAGATGGAGTTCACTTCTCAGATGAGGGCAACAGAATTTTCATTCTGAATTTAAGACTGTGCATTGGTACCTACTTATAAGTACCTAAATGTACCATAAACCCAAAAGCTCTTCTCAGAGCTACCCTACATCTGATCACTCACAATTATTATTTTACTCTAACTTTTTTCACTAATTTTCAACAAAGTACGCTCCCCGGGGCGCTACCCGGTACGCGAACCGGAAGCTAACCTCGCGAACTTTTTAAAAAAAAAGTTTTTTTTCCGCACATATGGGCCTCCTCAGCCACCCTCAGAAAACCTAGGGGGTCAAGATAAGTCTACCGTGCCCCCTTCTACCCATTCTGAACATTAGTTGCCCTCCATCTTGTATCTTAATTCGATCAAAACACAAAATGGTGGACTCCCGTAACGCTTCAGGTTCGCGTACCGGGGTGCTCACCAGTTCGCGTACCGGGGCGCTCCCCGGGAAGCGCTCCATCAAAAAAGGTGGGAAAGTAATTTACAGAAAAACGACTGGAGACACTTTCACCAAATAAAGATTAGCTCATACTACATACCAATCCCTATCATTTTCACAAATTTGATTGAAATTCCATTTAGCCATTTAGCCTGTAGACCTCTCTAAATACCGTGAGGTAAATTACTTCACAAAACACATCTGAAGTGTTGGAATTGACAACCAATGAAAATGTTACTTTCATTATCTACTTTTTTTACCTGACATTTGATTGGTTATATATACCTGAATATATATAAAGGAAGAGAAGGAAACACAGCCATTTTGACTACTACTTCCTGGTGTACATTTCAATTGGATTTTCACTAATCACTTCAACTTCTTTGTAAAGGTAAGTTGTTATTTTAAAAACTGAAGTATATTGTGCACTATCAGTTAATATGGTAAACTTTTTCTGATAGTTATATACTATCCCTCTGTAGTAGTTATAGATTTAGATAGACTTCTCTGTTATAGTTATGGATGGAGTTAGGTTTCTCTTGTATAATTATGAATTTACTTACGTTAAATCACATACACTTTTTTATATTCCTACTTCCACTCTGATACTATACACTGCCCAAAGATAAATTCACTGATAAAAACTGCCTATCTAAAATTAATCCCAACAGTGCCCTATCTCTAATAATATATATTTTTTTTATCCAAATTTCAGGCAACATGGAAGGCGAACAGAAAGTTTCATTTCAAATTGTCCTGCAAGAGAGCAGCCAAGAATTAATTGATCCAAATTATATAGAATTTATGGATGAAACTTGGGACCAAGAACTACTGCAATGTGTGCAAGCAGTAGATGACCTCCTTCAAAATGAGGACATTTTACACACTCAGAGATTACAAGCTATGTTCAATGAAAATGACGACATTTCAGACAGTGAAATGTTAGAAATGGTATTAAATTTTGAAACACAATCACAATAATAAATAATTGCTTAAAAAATAAGGAAATTAAAAAATAATCAACAAAACCAACAATCAATTAACATACAGTATTTGAAAAGTCTATAATTCTTTTTTCCTTATAGTACGCTCCCCAGAACGCTTCCCGGTTCGCAGACCGGGCGCTCCCCACGCAAAAAAACAAAATTTTTTTTTTTTTTTGCACTGCGGGGCCCTTTTAAAGCCTCCACATCAAACCTAGGGGGTCAGGGAGGATCTACTATGCCCCCTTATGGTCATTTCCCCCTTTGTTTTGGCCTCCTCTTGTCTCTCGATCCTACCGAGAGACAAGATGGCGGCCGCTCCGGACTGTTTAGAATGTTGACAGACACCGGAGAGCCAATCAGCTTCGCTACGCGAAGTTCCGTTACGCGTCAGGTACGCGAACCGGAGCGCTGCCTGGAGCGCGCTTACAGATATATATCTTTTTTTGAACGTTAATTTCTCAAAATCCACTGGAGCACATATATTGAGACCTAGCAAAGGCACATCGGGCTAACAGTCCCTACAATTTTGCCAAGTTTCGTGCAAATCCATTCAGCCGTTCGGCCTAAAAGTGAGGCCAACCGCCCTATGGAAATTAACATGGGAAAAACACGTTTTGGGACCCCCCTTTTTTCTCGGCCACCCCTTGACGAACCCCCCCCAAATTTCCAGGGGCTGCTCAGAAACAAAATGTTCCATTTTCCTGAAAATTTCAGCCAATTCCGTCCACAAACGCCAACGTTATTAGACATAGAATTTTCAAAAATCCCATAGGGAAAAAATCCTAACTATATATACCTACTGGCGACTGCCAGTAGGTAATATATATATATATATAAACAATATGTGGCAGAGGCATATATAGTAAAAGCATATGCGACCTAAAAAATTGTGGGGTAAAAGATATGTGGTTAAGGCATGCAGAGTATTCACCAGAGTTGTTCCGTCATACAACCATCGTTAAGACCAGTGTGTTGGTTGTGGCCAAATGAAAAATCCAATTTTGTTCCTTGCCAAACAGTGTTTTTTTGTTC
Source organism: Lissotriton helveticus (assembly GCF_964261635.1). Classification (NCBI taxonomy): domain Eukaryota; kingdom Metazoa; phylum Chordata; class Amphibia; order Caudata; family Salamandridae; genus Lissotriton; species Lissotriton helveticus. The sequence continues at coordinate 1,962,833,653 of NC_136068.1, read as the reverse complement.
ATCCGTGGGTGGGCCTCCAGTAAATCATTTGGAGAGTGCTATTGATCCAGGTAGGGAGTACTTTTTGCAAAGTATCCCTCTGCGAGGTTTTTTGTTGTAATTTGTGTGTAATTTTTGGGTCCAGACTAGTGTTTGGTCCTGATGGATCTCTTTAGTGGGTTTAGTCTGGGTGCAAACACCAAATGATCCACACAGATAGTGGCCTACTATCGGTAGGAGGCTCCATGTTGTTCGGTCAGTGTTGTGTTAGCCCTGGGTCTCCTATGTACAATAGTCTCTTTGATGTTGTTCATGCGCTTGAAAGCAAAACATGGTGGGGCAAACAAGAGGGACCCGGTTTCAAGTATTGACCAATGTCTCTTGATGATTTTCTACATTTTGTTGGAGTTAGGGGTAAATGATAATACACAAGTCAGAATGTTGTTTTGAGTGTGTATACGTGGTTCCAAAAGTGCGACTCTGCTGTTGGTCTTTGCCCTTTTGCCAGCCACTTTCACAACATGAGAGGGTAAACAGTGTGCTTCCAATATAGCTGTCAGGGCCTGGGATTGTTGATCATAGTCATTAATGGAACTGCATTTGTGGCACAATCTAAAAAATTGCGCAAAATGTAGGTTATCTCTCAAGTGTTTTGGATGATAGCTGTCATATTGGAGCAGGCTGTTACAGTCAATGGGTTTCTAATATGAGGAAGACCAACAGATCTAGGAAGGTAAGTTTGTCTGCTGAGATGTTACTGGTGAACTTTAGGAACGGATTCAAGGTATTAAGCCATTCACAGCAAGCATTACAGGTTTCCATGTTGTCTTGTCGAAGAACGAGTATGTTGTCGATGTATCGATGACATATGATGATGCAGGCAGAGAAAGTGTTGTCATCGCATAGGATAATTTCATTTCCGAAACTGACCATGTACAAACATTACAGACTAGGCGCTAATGTACTGCCCATCGATGTCCCCTGTGTCTGATGGTACGACTAGTCTTGGAATTGAAAGAAGTTTTCTTTGAGTGCGAGGGTGGCAGACTTAACTGGAATCGGGGAAGTCCAGTTCCCAGACAAAAGAGTGTCCTCTATAGTTTCTGAGGTGGCATCCTGTGAGGTATTTGTATAGAGAGATTCAACGTCGAGGGACACCAGCAGATCAATGTGATCTGTATCATTGATCTCTCGCTCCGGTGCCTACTCGACTCACGGGGTCACACTCTGCGACTCTGGGCAATAGCTTGCTTAATCTCCACAACGGCCCCTCGCGGCGGGATGCCTGGCTTTCACCTTGCGGATACCCTGCCGGGGTTATCTCACAGGGGAATACCAGGACGGGTTCCCTAGGCAAGCGCTTAGAAACCGCTCGGTGATTTGCGCTATATAAATTCCTGTACATTTACATTTACATTTACAAGAGGATCAATGCCGCTATGTCTCCACAGCCAGGAGGGCTCTAATGTCATCAGTGGCAGAGATGAGGCTGGTTTTGGTACTGTATTTGGTGCAGAATCCAGACTTGGAAATGTCCGGGAGGTTGTTTTTCTCCAGGTGTTCTGTGAGTTGGTGGTTAATGGCTTATTTGAGGACTTTGGTGGGAAAGGGGAGCAGAGAGATGGAGCAGAAGTTCTTGAGTTTGCTGTAGTTGGCCGATGGTTTCCTGAGAATTGTTTTGACTTCAGCATGTTTCCATTCATCAGGGAAGGTGGCTGTAGTTAGTCCTTTCGAATGGACAGATGTCCAGGCAGAGATGGATGCTTTGAGGATGGCAGTGAGTTATTTGCTGATAGACTTGCTTACAAGGTTGAAGATGAGGTAGTGGTATTTTGAATGGTGAGCTGGTCCCAGGTAATTAGCAGGTGGTCGGGGTTAGCCCCAGTGTGTGCAATGAGGCTGAGGAGATCGGTGGCGGCAGGTTGGGGCTCAAACCTTTTTTTAGATGTTAGAGATCTTGTCATGGAAGAAGTTCACTAGTGTGTCACAGAGTTCCTGGCAGCGGGTGTTAATGTTGTTGGAGGCTGCGGGTTGGAATACTCCCTGATGACATTGAATAGTTCTCTACTTTGGTTGGTACTGCCCTCGATGTGATTGGAAAGGGCGCTCATCTTTGTTCTTTTCAGTGGGTGGTGGCATTGGTTGAGCAGTGTTTTGCAGTATGTTCTGTCTGTCGTGTCCTCACTGATACGCCACCTTCTTTCAAGTTGCTTGCAGTTGCATTTTGCAGATCTTCATTTTGTGGTGTACCAGCTGACCGGTTTGGAGGGTCTCTTAGATTTTGTGAGCTTGATGGGGTGAATTTGTCGGTGCAATTGGTGTTCCAGGTGGGAAAGTTCTTGACAGTCTGGTATAGGTTGGTTGAGGTGTCCGCGTGGGAGGAGTTGAGAGCATTGGTCCATCGCTTCTGCAATACTTTGTCCCAGTTGCAGTGTGAGGTGCTGGACGGTTTGGTGGGGGTGAAGGATGGCCCTGTGATGGTGAAGTGAACAATGGTGTGGTCTTTCCTGAGGAATTCAGTGATGTGGCTGCACTTCACTCGGCCACTGGTAGTGAAAATGGTGTTGAGTGTGTGTGTCCTGTGATGTGCGTGGGGTTGGTGACTAGTTAAGTGAGTTTGAGGGTGTTCATGGTCTCCAGGAGGTTGGCTGTGCTGGTGTTGTCAGGGCCGTCAAGGTGGAAATTGAGGTCTCTAAGGAACATGCCGTGCATGTAGTCAATTGTGAGCTGGGCGATAAAAATGGGATGGCGTATCAGAAGCTGATGTTAGGTCCTGGAGATCTGTAGGCGAGCGTGCCTCTGAAGGTGTTTTTTGTTGTTTGTGTGGAGTTGGAAGTCGAGATGCTTCATGATTGGGGTGGTGTCATCTGTGGTGGTTGTACAGTGTATAGTTTCTTTGTGGATGATGGTGATTCCACCTCCTTGCTTGTTGATGCTGCCTCAGTGTGCTATCTTGTATCCATCACACCGTGCTTAGGCGATGTAGGGAGTTGATATAGGGTTGAGCCAGGTCTCGTGAGGAAGATGACATCTAGGGTGAGGGAAGAGATGGTATTCCAGAACTTGGTGGTGCTCTTGCAGAGGGCTCTTGCATTGAGCAGGAGGCAGAAGAGATGTTCTAGGGTGGTGGTGGTCGGTGTTGTAGTGGTTGCCATGTGAGTGGGTGCTCAGGTGTTGCAAGTGAAGAAGCATTGTCAGCAGGCAGAAGGTCCTTCAATTGAGCGAAGCGAGGTGCCGTTAAAGTTGTTGTTGTGGGTTCCAGAGCTTGTGGTGGTGTAGCTTTGGGTGGTGGTAAAGCCAGGGTTCCTATTGCTAGTTGTGATCCAGGCCAGATGGGTGCAGAGGGCTTGCCGTTAGAACACCTTCGGCATGCCGTCTGCACGCATATTGAGTGGCCGCACTGTAGCTTCCAATAAGAAGGTTCTGGGAGGAAGGAGGAGTGCAGGGGGCAAGAAGAGGGAGGGAAAGTAGTGGCAAAAAATGGCACAAAACTGAGTAGGCATCTGATAATACAAAAATTAACTGGTATAACAAAGATTACAATAGGGGTTAATTAAATACCAGTGTTACTGGATGCAATGTTAATGGCTAATAGGATTTGGCACGAGGACTTGATCAGTGTGGTCGCGCAGCTGGAGGCGACGTGACAACCAGCAGAAGGGGAGCTGGCATGAGGACCTGCTCAATTCGGTCGCGCAGCTGGAGGCGAAGCGACACGCAGCAGAAGGGGAGCTGGCACGAGGACCTGCTCAGTGCGGTCATGCAGCTGGAGGCAAAGCGACACGCAGCAGAAGGGGAGCTGGCAGGAGGACCTGCTCAGTGTGGTCGCTCAGCTGGAGGTGAAGCGACACGCAGCAGAAGGGGAGCTGGCACAAGGACCTGCTCAATGGGGTCGCGCAGGGGGAGGCAGAGCGACACATAGCAGAAGGGGAGCTGGCACGAGGACCTGTTCAGAAATTTTTTAAAAGGGTACGCCCGAGTTTGCTTTTTAGGTCCAGAGGGGGAGAAATAAACAACAAGTACATATACAAAACCTCTAATCTGACCTATAAATCATTCAAAGTAGAATTAATCTAAACATTTCACAGGGATGCAACCATGGTAGAAAATATTCTCATAAGCATTTTATTCTTTAGTTTTTCATTTATTTTCATTTTCATAGTTTAAGATTGAAAAAACATTTTTTGACTTTTTTTGTATTTTTTAACATAGAACAAGAAAAATGTATGATTTGATACTAGATATACAATATTTGCAGTGATAAATTTATTAAGAACCCCACATAAAAAAACTACACAGTGTTGTCAGTCTCTCTATCACTCAATCTGCATCTTTCATACTAATTCCATACATACTCATACCAATGACAAAGTGCAATAAAAAACAACAAAGGACATCATTACATCTGAGAATCCCACTTAGTTTTTTATAGACAAGTTGCCATATTTTTCACATGGTGAAGTTTATATTGTATATTCCTTCTTCTTTTGGTTCTTATTCTTTCTATATTTCGTTGTGCGAGAGTCCCAGATGTATAAGGCCTACGTACGTTTCGGTGAACTATTTAATTTGCATCACCTTCTTCAGGGCCAACCAAATACATAGACATACAGATAGTAAAATGAGGGGGTTCTTCACATTTGTAAAGAAAAACGAACCACTTGACAAGTTGCAAGTTACTGATCTGCTTTCAGTAGTTTATTTTATAATGCTTTATAGTCATTATCAGACACACAACTAGTGTCTATTTGAAAAGTTGCTAAAGTCTGTTCGAATGTAGATGAGGAGCTGGGAAGGTCTTTAATCTCACTTTTCTTAAGGGACTGAGTCCTTTGAGATCTATGCACCAGTTTGAGGACAAAAATTATCTTTCTTCTTCATAAAGTTGTGTGTCTGGAGTCAGCTCTGACTAGCTTGTATTGTCCTGTGCCATGTGCTGATTACAGCTTGAGAAGTCCGCACTGCTCCTTCGAACAAACGCGTTTGTTCGAAGGAGCAGTACGAGATAATTTTTGTCCTCAAACTGGTGCATAGATCTCAAAGGACTCAGTCTTTACTGGCTATACAAATGGAATTATAGAGTGCAGGCTGGACACAATGTTGAACATAATGTTAATGGCTAATAGGATACATTGTAGCAGCTAAAGGCTGTGCAGGCAGTCGATTACGAGTAGCGGTAACACAGTGTAAATGCTACGAAACCAGACCGCTGGAGGCGATGCAGCAGGGCAGTTGGTACGAGGACCTAAATAGGCAGGGTAGCTGGCGCTGGTTGTATTCTGGTTGCAGACGGGCTTGCCATGGGCCCGCCAGTGCGTCCATGCCAAGGAGTTCTTTTTATTGGTAACGAAGATCCAGTAAACTCACCCCAACTTAAACAACTGGAGCGTGTATTGCTCAACTATGTCCCTAGGGCATGGCCTATGTGTACTGATACACTTAATGTTGGTACATTAAACACTTTTGCTTAAAACAGCAGCTCTGCAAACAACCTTTAGAAATCTAGAGTTTTTTTAATGTATTTATTTTGTTTTCTGGAAGTGGGTACATATTTTTATTTATTCAATTTATATTTATTTATCAGTATTTAGTAATCTAAATATTTTATAATTAAATAACAAAGATGTACTATTCTATATATTTTAACATTCATTTATATATCATTATATTTTTAGCTTTTGTAAGTAATGTAATTTAACATTATTTTCTATATGATGTGTGTTTCTCTTCCTCCATTATTTTATAAGGGAAGGTGTTGCAATACCAGTGGTTAATCATTGGTAGTGCTAGCCATACTACAAAAGTGTAAGTTACTGCAAAAGTGTAAGTTAATATTAAAGTAGTTTTAACTTACTCAAAAGTGTAGGTTACATTTGTGAATCATGCCTGCTTTGCAAGAGAGGAATTCTGCCCGGATTAAGAGAGGTGTTGTAGCAGAAAAAGCAGCTTATGGCAAAGATGCACGGCAAGCGGGCATCTCTCCTTTCAATGTATTAATAGGGTTAATATCACCAGAATATCAATTTATACATAAGCAAAAACTGGAATATAATTCTATCTGCTTCGCTGTCGCTGTGTGAGGTGTTGGCATCGCATCTTGCCCCATCTTTGGCGATGATGTTTTTTTTAGAATTGTAGCCACATTGCTGGCCTAGAATAATGTCACCGCCTCTTTCACTTTTCCTGTCTATTTCCCTCTCTCTTTCTCTCTCTCGCTTTCTTAAATCCTCCATCGCTTTAATGTTCCTTCACCCTTCTCTCAACCAGTCAGTCAGTCAGTCAGTCAAAATATCTTTATTCGATTTAGTTAAAAATCATACAAAGAGATAAAACATTTCAGACAAATAAAAACTATTTACAATATCTTACAAATCAGTGCATACATGAGATTCATGATAAGGCAGATTAAATTCATTCATGTTCAAAATTTAAAAACAATAATAAAACTCGTTTAGAGGGGCCCATTATTCTGATGTATTTTTTTAGTTCTGGCTGCTGCCACCAAGAAATTTGCCATGCAGAATGTAATTCGTATGTTGTTCAGTGATTGAAGATAAAGCAGTGCTGGTCTCACCTGGTGAAGCCAGCCTCCTTTAAAACAGGTAACAGGTATTTTTTCCTAGGCTCTAAAAAAAAACACAAAACATAACAAAGTGCATGGTATCTTGGACGGAAAAGTGATCACAACAACAGGGGGGGGGGGCTAGTTCTCGTTTTTCCCACGATTTGAAGTTACCCAAATAAAAATGTAACAAATTAAACCTAAACTTAGTCAGGAGAAACCTATGAAATGGGATCGTAATGAAACCAAGGTAAGGTGCTAGTGCAATGGCGTTTATTAGCAGATAGTGTTTCCTCACTGCCGGTTTCTGTAATTCCTTTTCCTCATGACACACTCTTGCCCTGCCCATAAATTGCTTCTTGATTAAGTCTATGTCCTGTTTCTTAATATCCCGGGGAGATGTAAAGAGTTCCGATCGACCCAGGTCAGAAAAGGACTTCATCAAATAGGCCAACCATAGCACCCTTTTGAAGTGGTCCAAAGACATGACATCAGCCATTATCTTATGATTAAGGGGCAGTTCTTCGTTGAGCCAGGTCTTTAGCCAAAATATCAAGGGTGCCATGCTCAGCCTATCAGTGACGTAGTCTAGTCCCACCTCCAGATGTATGGAAAAGGTCTGTGAGGACTGTGGGACAGACAAGAGGGTCCGTAGAAATCTGTTTTCCGCCTTATGAATTGGTTCCAGATTTACATAGCCCCTTCTCTCAATCTCTATCTCAGGCTCTCTTTCTCTATATGTTTCAATCTCTCTAGCTTCTTTTTTCTCTCATTCTGTCTCTAGCTCTCCTCCTCTCTCCTTTTCTCTCTCTCTGTAGTTTCTTCTTCTCTCTTCTGTTTTCTGTTTCTCTCTTTCCCCCCACCTTGTGCCTATGGACAATATAGCCAGGATTAAAAAAACACATTATGGCTGATTTAAAAAAGTATTTATGAATAATGGGATTTATAATGGAATAATCCTACAAGAATAATATTTTACATACTTTCTTTTTCCTTCACTCTTTTTCACTCTTACTCACACTCTCTTCCACTTCCCGCTCACTCTTTCCATTTCTTGATTTATTTCTGCCTGTTCCCCTCTTTCTCTTGCTTCCTCTTTCTATTTCACTCGTTTATTTCTCTCTATCTTCATTTCACTCATTCCCTCTTCGCTCTCTCTTTTCCCTTTATCTTGCTCTGTGTCTTTTCATGCTCTCCTAGGGCCATATTATCAAGAACGGCAATAACATTATCCCCGCTTTAGTGGCAGGAAACTGCTGCTAAAGCGGCAATAAGGGGCTTGATAATATGCCCTTGTGAATTCCCATAGAAGCCCAGGTTCTGGTGTGAACATGGGCTTCTATGGGAATTCACAAGGGCATATTATCAAACCACCGATCACTGCTTTAGTAGCAGTTTCCTGTCGCTAAATCAACGATAATGTAGTCGCCGTTCTTGATAATATGGCCCCAAGTCTTTCTCTCAACTCATTGTCTCTTTCTCCGTCTCTGTCTGTCTCTCTCTCTCTCTCTCTCTCTCTCTCTCTCTCTATTCAGCTTCCCCCTCTGGCTCTCTTGTTCTCTCTTTTCTTTTACTTTCTTACCTTTACCCTTTATCTCTGTCTGCCTGTAGCTCTCTTTCTTCTGAGTCCTCTTGTTTCATCTCTCTTTTTCTCACCTTCTCTCTCCCTCTCTTTAAATCAGTCCCTCTCCTTTCCCCTGCAGCACCGACCCAGTGTGACCAACATAACAAACAAGGAGGTGGTGGACAGAACTACACCTGTGCAAGAGACAAGCCTGGAACTGAAGATTCCTCTTCCTGGATGGGTGCGTTGCCCTACCTGAGAGAGACACTATGTCTTGACGCAAGTAGGTGGACTTTATTTCAAAGTTCTAAGGTTATTTGTTGGTTTAAAAAATATAGTACTAGAAATTAAAGTTTAAGCACCTTAACAGGAGTATTGTTAGGTTAAAGTATCTTTTCTTGCCAGGCTTCCTTCCTTTTATAGATCAAAAACCCATTAAAATGCAATAAATGTCTTAACACAAGATCTCAGAGGAATGTGAGGTAGGTGGAAAGGAAAAAATGTAATAAAGAAATGGAAATAATCCAACCCAACAGAAAACAGAAAACATGGCATAACAGAAACAGTGAACATCTAATGGTTGAAAAACGTGAACCTGTGCCTCGGAGATGTACAACATAGGTCCAAGAGAATTGGACCCATGCCATAGGATAACTACACGAGAAACCTTTACATACACACAAACCATTATAACATAGGCTAACTACACGAGATACCTTTACATACACTCAAACCATTATATCATAGAATACCTATATGAAATGCATTTACATTAGCGGTAGGCAACATATTTTGTTCCGCTCTCAGAATTGGCAGTTTTTAACACAGAGGGCTGTCCAAATTCCACCAATAGCCGCATGGCAGACTTTTCATCCTTCACGGCTCCAGATATGCGAGCTGGCGAACATAAATGAGATTAAGCATCCCCTAGCGACATTTCCTAACATGAGCGATTGCCAGTGTGTTGTAACCTCTCTTCCCCTTACCCACCCCTCTCTCCTCTCCCCTCTTGGTACAGCCCACTCTGCCTCCGGGAGTGCGTGTTAGAATGTTAGCGGTGAGAGTCTGCCGCCAAGCTGGGAGCACCTGTTTATTCATGACTAAAATAAAATCGGACTTTGGAACCTTTATTGCATAGTGGCTCTTTACTACATTTCTGGCGACGAGGGCGAGGAGCTGAGCCAGGGTCAGTTTGGTGTTTTCCCCCCTGGATAAATTTGATGCTTGTGCGGAGTTTTGAAGTGAAAAGAAGGACTCACCAGTTAAAGTTTGATGATCACTGGACAGCAGACATACCGGTATCCAGGCTGTTCTCATCGAGGTATTCCCCTGGGGGGGGACGTGAGATTCTCGATTCCGGAACGAAAAAGGAAGTCGGGTGTGAAGCCTCGGTGAAGGTGAACTGGAGCCGTGTGGAGAAGAGGAACGTTCCCTCCTTGTTGAGGTCTGACTGGCGTTGGTGTATCTGGTAACCTGTGTCCTTGGACAAGGAAAAAGAAGATATGATGAAATGAAGTGTTGACCTACTTCGGGCGTTCTTGTGAAATTGAAATTGAAAAGAGGAATAAGACCTGAGTTGATGAGTTTTAAAAGAGGCGAAAGTCCGTGAATTGAGCAGCTGAAGCCTATGAAGAGAGCTGAGCGGAGGGGGAATGAAAGTATTTTTAAATCGTTCTCACTGCGAGCAAGGAAAAGAAAAAGAATTGAAGTGATGACAATTGAGGTGAGCTGAGCGGAGTGAGGAACAAAAAATGTTTTATTAAACGTTCTCACCGCATTTTGAAGTTGTTAATATGAGCTTTGGTGGCAAAGGAGAAAATTGAACCCAGGAAAACGTGGAAGTCCTTGCCTGAGGCGAGAAACTCCTGCGTAACAGCATCGCCGCGATTCTCCCCGGCATCGCGTCACCCCCATGCAGCACGAAGCAAGACAGAGTCCATGAGGAGGAAGCGACATCTGTAGACATCCCTGAGGGTGCCACAGGCGGAGTCTATGCTGGTGCAGGTGGCGGGGTATCCTGTGTGAGAACCGCAAAGGAGGTTCGTCTTCGCAGGAGAAGGCACTAAGATGAGGTGAGAAGCGCTATGTGGAGAGGCGCGAAAGGCAAGCCGTGTCAGTTCCCAGCCGTGTGTGCACGGAGTGCTAGCTAATATTCTGTGAGAGGAAACGGTTGGGGAATTAACAGAGAAAAAGGGGTTGTCACACGGCCCCTGCCGTGAGCTGCGCTGAGGTGACGGAGTGTTCGGCGCTTCACCGAGAGGTATTCTCTGACAGAATCCGCCCCAAGTAGAGAACCTGTCGTCTGTATAACTCACCCCTGAAGAAGTTGAGGTACAACATCGCGTTGTGCTCGTCTTTCACGAGAGGGAAACATGAGATAGTAAAAGGAAAAAGTCTTATAAAGGTGAAATCTGAGTGATTTATTCACGAACTTCCTTGAAGTAAAAGATTACATAGTTATTCTAGTAAATTTACTGTGTAACGTGGGGAGTACTCGTGAGTGACATATTGGACAAAAGTACTGTGACTTTGCTCTGAATTCGAGAGGTGCGCACCAGAGAAATTGATCGTAAGGAGAAGTCGATGGTGATTTAGGTTTACTGCTCTCCTACGCAGCTGAGTAAAATTTTGAAGTTTGACAGGCGCTAGTGCCGTTTCCTGCAGCACGTAAGTCGAACAGGCACCATTTTGCACTGCCACCCTGTGGGCCATTCTTGTAAACGCACGCTTGTTGCAATCCCGGATCAGAGGAAAAATAGAAGGGATAAGGACTTTAAAAAAGAAAAAAATAAATAAAAATAAAAGACGTGTGGTGGTACTAAAGATAATAAGGGGGTACCTATAAGCACATAAGTTCGTTTAGGAGAGAATTAGCCTCTGAGGAAAATCGGCGTGACTGAAAGTGGCATACCGCCGGTCTGAGTAGTCTACGTTCCTGTGTCGGGGTCATTTGGAACATTCAAGTAGGAGGAACTCTTTACATACGCATGCTTGAAGGGGCAAAATGACCGAGTGTAAAGCAGCGCAGGAAACATTGAATGCTGTAAAGAAGTAGGGTGGGGCATTTTAGCTGTGGAATTCATTATAGTGCAGTTGGGAGTGTACCAAAATATCTTTCCACTCCTTAGCTTTGAATCAGTCCCACCCTCACCTGACCAGAGCTTTAGATTTAGGAATACTCCCTCCCTCTCCCTCCATTTATCTGACCCTAACATTTGGATTATCCGCGCAGTGTTTTTACCAGTTGGGGCGAAAGAGAGTCCAATCGTGGCGCACTGGTACTGCCATCTTTTGGAGGGAGGTGAACATTACATCTTCACGGTTATTCCTTGTAATAACAGCGCGTTCAACATGGAGTGGGGCCAGAAGTATAATTTTCCGCCACCAGTGCCGTTCATGGAAGGGGATGAGCAAAACGTTGCAGAATGGAGTGAATGGAAAATATATTTTGAGAAATACATGTCAGATCGTGAGGAAGAGGTAGTATCCATTGTACCTAAGGAAAAGGCGGAAATATTACTTTACAGTTTAGGAACTGGGGGACGGAAAAAATACAGTGCAAAGGAAAAGGAATTCATGAAAGGAACAGTCAGAAATATTTATGAGGACATCTTGAGAGTGTTGGATGAACATTATGCACAAGCCTCGTTGGTAAAAGTACAAAGGGATGAAGTGTTCAAGGAAAGAATGGATAGCAAAGAGGAAGTTAATCCAAGTAAAATAAACCCGGTGTGTACTATCTACATAGGCGGAGTGAAGACAGATATGAACTTAGATTCAGGATCACGTTATAGCTTGGTAAGCAAGAGTGAATGGAATAGAGAATTAGTTAAAAAATGTGGAAATGTATTCAAAGAGGCAAACATATCCCTGATAACGTATACAGGGGAGGACATCAACGTAATAGGATACAAAGTCATGGATTTAATGCACAAGGGAAAAAATACTAGGAGTACCATATATAGAACAGAAGGCGGACCCACCATGCTAGGGTGGAAGGATCAAAAGAAATTGAGAATATCACTTAATGGAAGAAGAAAAGAACAAATGAGTGAGCAGGCACAGAAACAAAGCATGCAGGTAACAAAGGGTGGTGCCTTGAAGGTACTCACGCCGCCTTCCAAGGTTTCAGTAGTTTTTGAAGGGGCTGCCAGTATTAAAGAACGCGGAGAAAAAACAGCTAAGGACAAACTTAAAGTAAAATGAAAATCTTACCAATGTTGGGTGGATGAAAGAGAAATACGTAAGAAACACGAGAGAAAAGGCAGAGAGGGTATAGTTGGAGAAGAAGGAGAAGTCGTAAGGAAGGAAGAACGCATAATTGCTACAGCAAATGAGCGGAAAAGGTCAAAATGTAAGAGTAACCAATTCAATCGCAAAGAGACGTGGCAAAGAACCACATCGTCTGAGTTCAAGACTAAAACTAGGGAGGAGTATGTGGTCAATTGGGAACAGGAAAGAGAGGTGGACTCAAGTTTGTTTGAACCAAAGAGTGAGAATAAAGGCAAAAACACGCAAAGGCCCTACAGTGGGAAGTTGGAGAGTGAGAATAAGGAAATGCAGAAAATACTAAAAGATTTCCCACTAATGGCCCAGTCAGGGCAGAAGGGTTCACTCTATGATTATAGGAGAAAGCACAATTTTCGTGACCCAGAAAACACTACTGAGTTCTCCCATGGTAGACGCGTGATGAAACAGGAGAACGGAGTTAGGGCAGAAGAGGCTCAGTTTGATGATCGGGAGCTGTTTGAAAAGGAATTCGATAAAAGGTTTGGATTCTGGTAATGGCCAAGGGAGGAAGAGTAAAAGGTGGCCTAGACCAGTCACAGAGAATGACATTGTAAGAGAGACATAGTGTGCCAGAAGGAGTTTCCGGGCAGTGCCCTGGTCCAATTTGCTGCTTTAAAGATAAGATATGAACCTCACCCCCAGGATCATCCTTCCCAGAGGGGGATGGAAAGACTAATAGAAGAAGTGCGGAACTTTATGGCGAATTAGACTGTTGGGCTTGCTCACCCTAAGGGGAGCCCAAGGTGCAAGAGGGATGAGATTCTCATATCTGTGTTCAACCAAGGTCATGAGGTTCATCAATGAGACTTTAAGAAGAGTATGGTGGGGTGGCAGAGGAGGTTCTAGGGATAGGAAGTTTCTGCCACACCCTCTGTGACACCAAGTTGCTCATCCCTGTGCGAGAAAAGCCAGTAAATTGGGAGGGACCCAGTGGAACTTATGTGCCCTCTGTCCCAGTCCACTCCCTGTTAGTTCCTTATAGAGGTTTGCGGGACCTAGTGGACCAAAGGAACCCAACGCTCAAGACTACTTCATGTCAGTTCCATACTGAGGTTAACGAGATGGTTTACAGTTTGCTGTTTAATGTTTCCTTTGATATAGCTCCAGTTTTCTTCTTCCCCACCCCTCCTCTCTTCCTTTCCTGCCACCCCGCCACCTCTCCACTCATCTCTCACGTCTCCTTTTCCCCTCTTGCTGCTTACTCTCGTTCCCCCCCCCCGCCTGGGGCTCCGCAATTCCTTTTCTTCTTTTCTCCTTAGGGGGGAAGGTGTGTTGTAACCTCTCTTCCCCTTACCCACCCCTCTCCCCTCTCCCCTCTTGGTACAGCCCACTCTGCCTCCGGGAGTGCGTGTTAGAATGTTAGCGGTGAGAGTCTGCCGCCAAGCTGGGAGCACCTGTTTATTCATGACTAAAATAAAATCGGACTTTGGAACCTTTATTGCATAGTGGCTCTTTACTACACAGTGTTTGTGAGCGGTTTGGCCAGAGGGCTATCATTTGAGTAGATAAGATCTGCTGCAGTTCGAGTCCATTTTCTACTGAGTGTCAGCGTAATCACTTCGAATGACCGAGCGCTCTTGCTCAATGCATTGTCTCATTCATGCTGATTTTCAGTGCTGCTCACGCTCCCGGCAGCCAATTTCAGTGTGTGCTGCATATTTTTCGTCCATTATCAGAATTCTGCAGAATGCTGTGGCGTTTTTCTGTGCCCCCACGGAATTTAGCAGAGGGAAACTCTGTGAGTTCCACCCACCCCTAATTTACATGCACTGAAACAAAGGCCTAGTGAGGATCCAACTGCGATTGAAGATATTGAATTTACATATTTGCAATAAACATTTTTACATCACACACACTTACGTATTTACGATTGGAGGAACAGGGAATTGATTCAGCAAGAATTACAAAGTATTTGTGCTAAACTGGGAAAGGATCATATGTTTCCGGGTTTCAATGCCAGAAAGCTAGCCAGAATACCACATCGCTTCTTCTTAGATGCTTTAGAATCACCGTACCTTACACTGGGAGCCTTTCATAAGTGCTGACACCAGGGCACCTGTCAACCTATGACTGAGGTGCCCTTGCAGATGTCAGCAGACATCTGTGAAAAGTGGGATAAAACATACAATGACAGGTAAACCTATCATTTCTGGGTACAGGTTGTATTGCATTCAAGGTTTAAAGTAACCAATGCTCTAATTCTGCAACCTTTTAGAACACGCAGGATTAGAGATTCATATTTGTGATAAACCACATCTTATACCCAGCCTAGTAATCTAGAGTTGATTTAATCTTGGCATTTGTATATTTTTTTAACATTTCTTTAAACTTCAATAAAGATTCTTTTACTTCACTATGAACTTTCCGTGACTGTATCATTACATTTTTGTTCCCAGTTCTGGTTTAGCTGATGACATTGAGAACTAGAAGTTTGAAGAATTTCTAACAATGTCCGATATCACAGCCAAGGACAATTTCAACATAAATGATCGTGAAGACCATAAATAGCAGAGCTCTAAACACTCCTGAACTTGATGCCAGACCCAATGGAATCCGCTTAATTCATTGGGGGCGACGACTGTGCCTTGTCCAACAAAAGCAGCACTTCCCGTTTCTTCAGTGAGAGGTTCCATTCCAACCAGATATTACTATTCAAGCCCCTCAGACCCACACACATCCTGTTGTAGTCATCGGTTTGAACTATACTATGGAAGAAACTACTTCAATGCTTCTATTGGTTCAATCACTACTATTTTGCCTCATTGGGCAATTTTAACCTTCAGTTATTTGATATAAAATGTCCATTCTAGACCTCAAGTGTTTCCTCAAAACAATCTGGAGAAATCTGTCAAGATTCCTAATTAAATTGTGATTGGCAGGGATAATCTTCATCTACACTTCCTAACTCTGAACCCAGTCGGACTAGAATGCTCTGCCTTTGGGTTGCAGTAAATACCGGAACCTACATGACATTGGCAGACCTGTACCTCTTACCTGAGTGCTCCCTGTTTGTATCTATGTCCTGTATATCAACCAGTAGGATTGGAGCTTTAGAAAGTATAAAGGCTCACTTTTCAAATCTCATCAATGCATTGATTCCTTTCTCATTGTCATTCCTACTTAATTGGTTCAGTCTTACTTATTTAAATTGTACTTATATATCCTGCCCCCCCTTTTGAGAAAAAGAGAATTGCTTATATCTTTCCATCTTTTATTTAATATTCAACAAAAATATTATTTTCACATAAGTTACTGCTAGATTTATAGTACAACCATCTTTTCCACATTAACATTTTAATAGATGACGCCTCTACCATTCTATTTTTAGAGAGAGTAATAGTCTTCCTATGGCCTCACATTCACTCACACAATATCAGGTAAATCCCGGTGGAGGAGGAGGGTAAACACAGTCACGCGACTTTCTCATTTTAGTGCATCACAATGACAGATCCTATCTAATATCCGCCTCCTTCTTCTAGATACTATTCGAAAACTGTTATCAACTTTATACACAATGTTCTGGCTCATCAATTAACACCTTACAAATTATATATAGAAATCTCAGTTGTAGTGAAATGCATACATCAGCTATTTCACAATCTGTTTCTACGTATGTGACGTGTCTTTCTTAACTGAATTAATTTTGCTATCCGATATAAGTTATATACAGAGTGCCCTGCTTCTATTTATGTCAATGCCTTTCTGCACAGTTAATGTTAATGTTAGGGTGATTTATAGAGCGCACTGTTACCAAATGGTGACCTGGTGCACAACTTTTGTTGGCGAGGGAAAAGGATATGGAGGGTCATACTAAAGATTTTTCGTTTTTTAGCCTTAACTGTTGATCCCTCCCGAAGCATAAGGAGGATATTTGGGACCTACTGCATAACTCACAACCCACGCGATTTTCCTCACGGAAACCTGGCTACATGAGGGCTCGGGGCCCGACATCGCGGGGGCCTTACCCCCTAACTATACAATAGTGAGAAGGGACCGTGAAGGAAAAATTGGGGGTGGCATGGCGATAATTTTTAAAAAAGACTTTTCGTGAAAATGGGTAAATTTACCTTGTGAAGGTTGTGAAGCTGTTTTAGGCTCCTTTTAACTCCTCAATGTACATTCTCTGGTCTATTGATGTACCGTCCGCCAGGACCTGCTGGATTATGGACAGCTAGATTTCCTGAAATGATTGCTCCTTTCGTGCTTGATGCTGCACATTTCTCTATTATGGGGGACTTTAATTTACATTTTAACGATCCTTTATGTAAGATTAGCTCTACTTTGGTCACAGATTTTGAAGCTCTGAATATGTCACTCTGCAATTCTGGTCCCGCTCATAAGGCCGGACATCTGTTGCACCCCATTTTCTCCACTCTGCCTAATATTTCTTGTCAAAAGGCTCTCCCCTTATTGTGGTCTGACCACTTCTTGGTCAGCTTCAAAGTGATGATTGATTCACGTCTGAGTATTCCTTCTCCTTCCGTACTGGATTCTAGGTATAGAAACTGGAAGAAATTAGACATTAATTCTCTCAATCTCCAGCTTGCGAGTAATAATCCAGATATTTCTTCTACAAAAATCTCAGATGTAGATACTTTCCTCACTTGGATTTCGTCATCTGTGGATGTCTGTCTCCCAATATCCTGCAAGAAATGAAACAATCATCGTCCTCCTGCTCCTTGGTTTACAGAAAAGTTGAAAGTTGAAAAAACCAAGTGTAAGGCCTCGGAAAGACATTGGCAGAAAGACTACCCTCCAGAGTCTAAGCGGGTCTACAAAACCACTAAGAGAGAATATAATGTTCTGTGTAAAGCCGCTCGTGCAGAACAGGTGAGCAGAACTATTGGACTTGCACAAAATAAATCCAAAGTACTGTTCAAAATAGTCAAGGAGCTTTTGGGTGCTTCTTCTCTACCGACGCCCCCGGTATTAAATGAAACACAGTGTGCATATGTGGCGAAGTTCTATACTGAGAAAGTTGAGAAAATCTATGCTGACTTACGTACAATCACAGGTAACACTGAACTGCCATTAACTAATATCCAGTCTTCGTCTGACAGTTTCACGCCACATAAGTCTTCTGATTCTGTGTCTAGTATCAGTATCACTAATTGGCAGCCATTAGACTCTTTGTCCTTTACATCCATTTTAAATAATATTAAATCTGGCTCCCCTAATGACCCACTCCCTGTCCCTGTTAATCAAAAATTGGCACCCACCTCTTTGGAACTTATTATGGATCTATTGAATGCATCATTGAGAGAGGCCACTCTACCACCAGAATGGAAACATGCGATGGTTCTCCCATTATAGAAAAAACCAATGCCGACCCATCGGAACCGTCAAATTTCTGCCCAATGCTACCCGTTTTTTCAAAAATTTTAGAAAAACATGTGAATCAACAACTTTCGCAGTATGTGGAAATTAACACAATTCTACAAATGTCTCAATCTGGCTTTAGGGCTGGGTACTCCACAGAGTCAACACTCCTCGGAGTTACTGAAAAAATTCGGCAGCATGTAGATAAAGGGGAAACGATGGCACTCATTTTGTTGGATTTGAGTGCCGCGTTTGATAAGGTATCCCATGCAGTTCTCCTAAAGTCACTCCAGTCCATTGGTATAAGTGGCCTAGCCTTGGAATGGATTAAAAACTTCCTCATTGGAAGAACTTTTCAAGTTTTTTCATCGACAGCCAGATCAAAGACCTTGACGTCTTTGTATGGGGTACCACAGGGCTCAATCCTTAGCCCATTGTTAGTTAATCTTTAGGTCAGTCCTCTATCTAGGATTACGGAAGAAGCTGGGCTATCTATCTTCTCTTATGCAGACAATACCCAGCTTCTCTTCTTGCTCTCCTCCAACGAAGCCTCCTCTGTGTCATCCTTACAGGTAGGACTACAAAAAATATCTAACTGGAAGCACACTAACTGGCTTTAGTTGAATACTGGAAAGACGGAGGTCTTGATCCTGGGGAAAAATAAAGATCTCTGGGGTCCACTTCATTGGCCGCCAGAAATGGGCACACTACCTCAACCAGTGCAAGCAGCAGGCAACTTAGGCGTGATGCTTGACGATCAGCTGTCTATGCAACAGCAAGTTACTAAAACTGCATCGACTTGCTTTACCATCTTAAAATGGCTCCGCAAAATACTCAGGATGTTGCCTGGTCCCACCCAAAAAACTGTAATTCAAGCCCAGATTATGTCTAGGCTGGACTATGGTAACGTCCTATACCTGGGAGCCAACAAAGAGACAGTTCGAAATTTACAAG
Organism: Lissotriton helveticus; assembly: GCF_964261635.1. NCBI lineage: Eukaryota > Metazoa > Chordata > Amphibia > Caudata > Salamandridae > Lissotriton > Lissotriton helveticus. Next base: position 1,962,814,985 of record NC_136068.1, on the reverse strand, counting down.
TGGTCCAGAACTTGGCGGCCAGAGTGCTTTCCCATGTGCCTAAAACATCATCTATTTCAGGTGCTCTCCGGGACCTTCATTGGCTTAGAATTGAGAGCCGGACTAAGTTTAAGGCCCTGTGCTATATGCATAAAATTCAAATAGGAACAGCACCTATGTATCTATGTTCGTTAGCCCAGTCCTATTGTCCGGCTCGTGTACTTCGCTCCTTATCGCAAGCCAAATTTCAAGTCCCACGGTTCAAACTCTCACGCATGGGTGGACGGTCCTTTTCCTATTTAGCACCAAACTATGGAATTCGCTACCTTCATTGCTCCGGCATGAAATCAGCCACAAGATTTTTCGTAAAAGCCTAAAAACCTGGTTATTCGATCAATAGACGTGCTTCCTTCTGCTGTGCGTGGTCCTATGGCGCCAGCAAACCTCAGGGTAGCTGGGCGCCTTATAAATTGAATAAATAATAATAATAATAAATAACCAATGATGGAAAGTTTTAGTTAGGCTTCCTTTACCAGAAATCAGATGTACTGAAAATCCATGTTTTAAGCTCTTGTCTAAGTTTGAAAAGGGAGGTAGCAGATCGAATGGATAGCGCAAGCGAGTTCCATATTTTCACGGTACTGAGGTAGAAACTTCTGCCACCCCATTTCTTTCTATTACATTTTGGTACCACCATGAGATTCAAATTAGATGACCTTAAAGTCCTATTTGGAATGTAACATCTACATTTCTGTTCAAGATATTGGGGGCCTTGTTTATGTGAGGCTTTGTAGTCAAAGCACAATGCCTTAAACTGGATCATCTCGTTTACTGGTAACCAGTGCAACTGCATGATAACCCTCCTAACCGAATTGTGTTTAGGAGTAGGGATAATACTCTGGCAGCTCTATTTTGCAGTACCAGTAGTTTCCTAAGCTCTAGGGTCCTAAGATTGAAGTATAGACCATTACAATAGTCCAGTCTTGCCAAAATCAAAGCTGAGACCACCAGCCTTTGGTTATTTTCTGGGATAAATGGTAAAATCCTCCTAATTATTCTAATGACAAAATAGACGAATGAGGTCAGAGCATTAATCTGACTCCCTAAAGATAGTTTGTTGTCCAGCGGCTTTTAGCTTTGTCAACTGGCTTGGGTAGTTTGCTTAAGTTAGATGGCCACCAGCTGGGATCTTTCCCAAGCAGCACAACCTCTGTTTTGTTGCTGTTTATCTTTAAACAGTTAAAGCTCCTCCAGTTGTTTACTGCTGACATGCAGTCATTGAATTGCCGACTCAAAGAATCAGATTGATCTGTGACTGCTATGACAATTTGTGTGTCGTCAGTCTAAGAGGTTATTGCAAAACCGAAAGATCTTACAACTGGAGCCAGTGCTGCTATCTATATATTAAAAAGAGTAGAGCTCACTGAGGAGCTCTGCAGTACTCTGCACGGGATTGGAATGGAGTGTATTTATATGGCTCCATGGCCACAAAATGGATCCTATCATCCGGAAAGGACTCTAGCAAACAAAGTGCCATTCCCTCGACTCCTGTTACTGCTAACCGCTCTGGCAAGATGGTATGATGGACGGTATTGAAGGCCGCCGATAGGTACAATAATATGAGGGCAGCATTCCCACCATTGTCCAATGCTTCTCTGATTTCTTAAACTGATTTGATTAAAGCTAACTCGGTGTCCTGCTCTAAAACCATGTGGCGACTCATCTAGCCACGTATGTGCGTCATGTATTTCCCAAGCTGTGTGTTCATGGCTGTTCATGGTGTGTTCATGGTTCTCTCCATGATCTGGGAAGGGTAATCGTGATATGGGACGATAGCTATTTACATCCTCTGGATCCAGATTGGGCTTTTTGATGATAGGCCGAATTGAGGCTGTTTTCCACATCCTCGAGAAAACTCCTTTCTTAAAGTTTATAATGATTATTCTTTCCAAGTTATCTGCCGCTACTTCTTGGGCCATTTTTACTACAGCCACCGAGCAGGGGTCGATAGGTGATCCAAATTTTGTTTTTACCATTAAATCCATTATTTGTGCTTTATCGAGATCAATAAACTTTCTGAAACTAGGCTCCCCTGGCTCAATATCCGGAGTAAATAGTTTCTCCCTGTATCTGCAGCTGTCGACTTCATTTAAAGAACTCTCTACCTTATACACAAAATGTGTGGCAATCTTATCACAAAGAGCTTGAGTTGGCACAATCTCTGAAATGTGTGGAAAGGTAAGCGACAGAACAGTTCTGAACAATTCCTTAGAATAATTATTCACCCTTTCTATCTTTTTTGGGAAGTACAAGGTTTTTTCCCTCCTTATCAGTTCTTTATAATTACTAGGAGTCTGTTTATATTTATGCCTCTCTATAAGATCATTGTTAGATTTTGGGGGTCTCTAGTTGGCACAGGTAGATACTTGTGACAAATAGGGACCATTGCCTCTAGTCAGAATAAGGGGATTACACTCCTAAAATAACCCCTGTTCACGCCCTTGGTAGCTTGGCACGAGCAGAAAGGCTTTACTTCAGAGGAGTTGTAAGTTAAGCAGTTGTGACCACATACAGTAACCCAGTGACAACACTGCAGATGGACACCACACAAGGTTTTATATCTAAAATAAGCATACTTTATATAGAGTTACCACAAGACCATAAACAACAAAATACACAATACTATTACTTTAAGATGGTAGAATAAGCTTAGTTCAGTTCAGTTCTTAGATGTGACACTTTGCGTCAATGTACTTTAGGTTGCATTGCACTTCCATGACAAGCAATTTTGCAGCAATGGGAAATGCAGCAACGTTGAGATACAAAGAAATAAAAACGTGAAGATCTTCCAGATGCGGCACACTTCTCGGGGATGCGAGAAATTCTCGGTTCGATGTGTGGACTGCAGCGGCGACACCCTGACGATGCGATGGCAGCAGCTCCAGCGGGGACACTCTTCTCCCAGGATGCGCGAAGCTTCCGCTCGATGCGACAACTACAGCGGAGACATCCAAGATGCGACGGCAGCAGCTCTGACAGCAGCGCACTTCTCGGGGATGCGAGGTGCTCTTGGTCGATGCGGTGCAATGTGACAGTTCCAGCGGCGACACTCTCCTTCAGAGTTGCGATGGCAGGCACAGCGACGGCGACATGCTCTGACCTCGTTGCGAGAATCTTCTCCTGATGGGGTGCAGTGCGACAACTACAGCAACGACACGCTCCTTCTGAGTTGCAACAGCAGCGACGGCGACACACTTCCTCTTCGTTGTGGCATGCTTCTCTCCGATGCAGTGTAGTGCGACAGTTCCAGCGGTGACACCCTCCTTCGGAGTTTCGACGGCAGGGCACAGCGATGGCGACACGCTTCTTCTCGTTAAGTCTTGCTTCCAGATCCTTGCAACACACAGTTCCTCAGAAGGCCCAAAACAGCAGCGGGCACTTCCAAAAGAACTCTGGGGAGCTGGGGGTGAAGTCTGTTGTCCCTGAGACTTCAGCAGAACGTAAGCTCTTTTCCAAGCCCTTGGAGATCCTTCACAAGTTGAAAGCAAAGTACAAAAGTTCCTTTGTCCTTCCTTTGACAGTAAGGCAACCACTGCAGGTCAATCCCCCAAGCAGTACTTCAGCTTGGGAATAGTCTCTCCTCCGTTTCTTCAGGTTCCTCTCCTCAGTAAAGGTTTCTTCTTGTAGTCCAGAAGTGATCTAATTTCATGGGATCAGGGTCCCAATATTTATACCCCAAAATCCTTTGTTCTCTGAGGGGAGAGGGGCCTTTGCCCAGTCCAAACCAGTTCTGAAGCTCTCTGTTTACCAGACGTCTCCTTTCCTTTCACAGTGCAATGCAGGCACATCAGACGCCCCACAGGAGGTGGAGCCAGCATTGTGAAAGGCAAGTACAGTCCTAGAGCACTTTGTTTACATGACTCCTTCTCTTCTTTCAGTGTGCAGGGCAGAGACATCAGCCGCTCCCCAGGAGGTGGAGCCAGCATTGTGGAAGGCAGGCACAGCCCTATTCAATGTTCAGGTGCAACTCCTCCCTCCCATCTAGATGCAGATTTCTCTATTCACCACTGGGTGACTCAGCCTGTCTCTTGGAATCCCCCAGCCCTGTCACTCACAAAACCAGACAAAGGAATACACAACCTAGCAGAGGCAGGTTTGAATGGTTAGACAAGCAAATACCTACTTTCTAAAAGTGGCATTTGAAAACAAAGAATATTAAAATAAACTTCGCTAAAAGATGTATTTAGCATACTAAACTCGAATTTCTACCATGTTCTCGGAGACAGTTAGGATTATAAAATGTAATAACTCTAACAGCCCATTCTGGCCTATGGAGAACAGGTTTCCTTGCAATAGTGAAAAACGAAAATGGCTGTAATTCACTATTAGGACATGCCACACACACCAGGGCTTGTCCTACCTTACTTACAATGCACCCTGCCCTTGGGCCTACCATAGGGGTGACTGATATGAAGAAAATGGAAGGTTTAGGGACTGGTAAGTGGGTGCAGTTGCCCAGTCAGCATGACAGTACCAGAATGCACACAGGCTCTGCAATGGCAGACCTTAGACACATTTTACAAGGCTGCTTCTGTGGGTGGCACAACCAGTGTTGCAGGCCCACCAGCAGCATTTGGATTTACACCCCCTGGGCACACTCAGTGCACTAGATTAGGGTCTGACAAGTAAACCAAATAGCCAAACATGGAACCACTGATAAATACATCGATTTACAATAGGGAGTACTTGCACTCTGGCACTGGACAGCAGTGGCACAGTGACCAAAGCATCTAACACCAGCAAAAGTATGAGGCAACAGCAAAAATGGAAGGGAGACCTGTAGATGCTGGTGTGTGTTTGGTGACAGTGCAGTGTGGATGCTGGTGTGTGTTTGGTGACAGCGCAGTAAGGATGCTGGTGTGTATTTGGTTACAGTGCAGTGTGAATGCTGGAGTGTATTTCGTAACAGTGCAGTAAGGATGCTGGTGTGTATTTGGTAACAGAGCAGTATGGATGCTGCTGTGTATATGGTAACAGTATAGTGTGGATGCTGGTGCGTGTTTGGTGACAGCGCAATCTGGATGCTGGTGTGCGTTTGGTAACAGTGCAGGGTGGATGTTGGTGTGTATTTGGTGACAGCGCAATATGGATGCTGCTGTGTATATGGTAACAATATAGTGTGGATGCTGGTGTGTGTTTGGTAACCGTGCAGTGTGGATGCTGGTGTGTATTGGGTAACAGTGCAGTGTGGATGGCGGAGTGTATCTGGTAACAGAGCAGTATGGATGCTGGTGTGTATTTGGTAACAGAGCAGTATGGATGCTGGAGTGTATTTGGTAACAGTGCAGTAAGGATGCTGGTGTGTGTTTGGTAACAGCGCAGTGTGGATGCTGGAGTGTATTTGGTAACAGTGCAGTATGGATGCTAGTGTGTATTTGGTTACAGTGCAGTGTGGATGCTGGTGTGTCTACATTGTCTAACCCAGGGTGGTGTGGAGTGCAAAAAAACGATGGATTTGGGCCCAGATCTTTTGACTGGGGGAGTGTGTGACATTGATCCACATTCAGTCCATCACTTGTTGTTTTTGCAGGTGTGTGTTTAGTAACAGCGCAGTGTGGATGCTGGATTGTATTTGGTGACAGAGCAGTGTGAATGTTGGAGTGTATTTGGTAACAGTGCAGTAAGGATGCTGGTGTGTACTTGGTTACAGTGCAGTAAGGATGCTGGTTTGTATTTGGTTACAGTTCAGTGTGGATGCTGGTGTGTATTTGGTGACAGCGCAGTATGGATGCTGCTGTGTATATGGTAACAGTATAGTGTGGATGCTGGTGTGTGTTTGGTAACAGTGCAGTGTGGATGCTGGTGTGTATTTGGTGACAGCGCAGTATGGATGCTGCTGTGTATATGGTAACAGTATAGTGTGGATGCTGGTGTGTGTTTGGTAACAGTGCAGTGTGGATGCTGGTGTGTATTGGCTAACAGTGCAGTGTGGATGGAGGAGTGTATCTGGTAACAGTGCAGTGTGGATGCTGGTGTGTCATGGGTAACAGTGCAGTGTGGATGCCGGAGTGTTTCTGGTAACAGTGCAGTGTGGATGCTGGTGTGCATTGGGTAACAGTGCAGTGTGGATGCTGGTGTGTATTGGGTAACAGTGCAGTGTGGATGCTGGAGTGTATTTGGTAACAGTGCAGCGTGGATGCTGGAGTGTGTTTGGTAACAGCGCAGTGTGGATGCAGGTGTGTGTTTGGTAACAGCACAGTGTGGATGCTGGAGTGTATTTGGTGACAGTGCAGTGTGGATGGTGGAGTGTATCTGGTAAAAGTGCAGTGTGGATGCTGGTGTGTATTGGGTAAAAGTGCAGTGTGGATGCCGGAGTGTATTTGGTAACAGCGCAGTATGGATGCTGGGTGTATTTGGTTACAGTGCAGTGTGGATGCTGGTGTGTATTTGGTTACAGTGCAGTGTGGATGCTGGAGTGTATTTGGTAACAGTGCAGTGTGGATGCTGGTGTGTGTTTGGTAACAGCGCAGTGTGGAGGCTGGAGTGTATCTGGTAACAGTGCAGTGTGAATGCTGGAGTGTATTTGGTAACAGCGCAGTGTGGATGCTGGTGTGTGTTTGGTAACAGCGCAGTGTGGATGCTGGAGTGTATTTGGTAACAGCGCAGTGTGGATGCTGGTGTGTGTTTGGTAACAGCGCAGTGTTGATGCCGGAGTGTATTTGGTAACAGTGCAGTGTGAATGCTGGAGTGTATTTGGTAACAGCGCAGTGTGGATGCTGGTGTGTGTTTGGTAACAGCGCAGTGTGGATGCTGGAGTGTATTTGGTAACAGCGCAGTGTGGATGCTGGTGTGTGTTTGGTAACAGCGCAGTGTGGATGCTGGAGTGTATCTGGTAACAGTGCAGTGTGGATGCTGGTGCTTCATGGGTAACAGTGCAGTGTGGATGCTGGAGTGTATTTGGTAGCAGCGCAGTATGGATGCTGGTGTGTATTTGGTCACAGTGCAGTGTGGATGCTGGTGTGTATTGGGTAACAGTGCAGTGTGGATGCTGGTGTGTATTGGGTAGTACAAAAGGGGGTGGTGATGGATGGAGCATCTGAATCAATCAAACACTCACACCCAGTCAAAAGATCTGGGTTTAATCCATCACCGTTCTTTAGCCCACTATGCCACCCCAGTTCAGACATGGCTATATGCAAATCAGTCTGACCCTGTGCCTCATGGGAACAGTCCAGCCCGAACTGCCAAGCCATGTCTTCCCGGGACCGGAAACAAGCTTCCGAGGACCGGTTTCTGGCATTCCAGCCGTCTTCAGCCCGGCTTGCTTGAATCCAGTGGCAAAGTGAGCAAGGGACTCACGTCTGAGCATACCCTGCCACACTTATGGCGGCCAAAAGCAGTACAAAAGGGGGTGGTGATGGACAGAGCATCTGAAACAATCAAACACTCACACCCAGTCAAAAGATCTGGGTTTAATCCATCACCGTTCTTTAGCCCACTCTGCCACCCCAGTTCAGACATGGCTATATGCAAATCAGTCTGACCCTGTGCCTCATGGGAACAGTCCAGCCCGAACTGCCAAGCCATGTCTTCCCTGGACCGGAAACAAGCTTCCGAGGACCGGTTTCTGGCATTCCAGCCGTCTTCAGCACGGCTTGCTTGAATCCAGTGGCAAAGTGCTCCGAAATTGGGTTGAACCAGGCTCAGACCTTGCTGTAGTGTATTTGGGATTGTTTTGGAGACTCTTGCTATTTCTTTCAGGGTGCAGGGCAGAGACATTAGACGCTCCACAGGAGGTGGAGCCAGCATTGTGGTGGCAGAGCACAGCCCTATTCAGAGTCAAGGGGCACTCCTCCCACCTATTCTGGGGGTAATCCCTCTATTCACCACCTGGCAGCCTAGACTTTCCCTGGAACCCCCCAGCCCTGTCACTCACAGAAACCAGACAGCAGATGCACATCCTAGCAGAGGTGGGCTGAAATAGTCAGGCAAGCAAATGCTAACTTTCTAAAAGTAGCATTTGCAAACACAGGGTATTAAAATTAACTTTACTAAAATAAGTATTTGATTATTCTGAGTTCAGGCATACTAAACTTGACTTCTACCATGTTCCCTGAGCCTACTGGGATTATAGACTGTAATAATTCCAGCAGCCCATTCTGTCCTATGAGAACAGGTAGCCTTACAATAGTGAAAAACGAAAATGGCTGTAATTCACTATTAGGATATGCCACACACATCAGGGCTTGTCCTACCTTAGGCTTACAATGAACCCTGCCATTAGGGCTACCATAGGGGCAACTAAAAAGGAAGTAAAGGTAAGATTTAGAGGCTGACAAGTGTGTACACTTGCCCAGCCAGCATGCCAGTACCAGACTGCATGCAGGTTCTGCAATGGCAGACCTTAGACACATTTTAAAAGGCTGCTTCTGTGGGTGGCGCAACCAGTGCTGCAGGTCCACCAGCAGCATTGGTATTTATAAGCCGTGGCACTCCTGGTGCACTTTACTGGGGACGAATAGTAAACCAAATAAGCCAATCATGGAAATCAATTACATGTACACTTTTCATAGGGAGCACTTGCACCGTGGCACTGATTGGCAGTGGCACAGTGCCCTGAGCAGCTAACACCAGCAAAACATCTGAGGCACATCAGCAAAAAGTGGAAGGGAGACTCACGCCAAGGTGCCAGGTCTAACTTGTGTCCCCTCCAGCTGAAATGTGGGGAGAACTACCGTAACCCAGGGAGCTCCTCATCACTAAGGCGGAAAAACCTGGGGCCTCATTTATGAAAAGTGACGCATCGCTGCGTGAAAACAGCAATGCGTCACTTTTCATTGCGCCCTCTCTGCGACACCAATGATGTGTCATATTTACATTATGACGCATCATTGCGCAAGGAGTTACAGATACGTCAGTATTTCTGACGTATCTGTAAGCGCAAAAGTGACGCATTGCTGGAGTGTGTCACAGTAGTGACGCAACTCCAGCAATGCGTCCTTTCACATGGGTTAAGCCCCATGTGAAAGGGCCTGCGTCAGTCTTACGCCTGCTGTGAGGCAGGCGGAAGATTTTAACACAACGACGTCCTAGAAGTGACGGAGTGAAATCTCATAGATTTCACAGCGTCCCTTTTACTACCCTTTCTAGCGTCAATACACCCCCCTTGCATACATTATACCTGGCGCAGGTATAATGTGGCACAGGGGTTTACAAAGTGACGCATCAACCTAGATGCGCCACTTTCTAAATATGGCGCAACAAAGCGCATTTTTTACGCCACTGGTGCGTCCCAAAAAGTGACGCACCGGCGGCGTAAAAGTGACGCAAGGGCTCATAACTGGGGCCCCTGGACAGACCGTTAGCATTGGCGTGATCTGTGCCAGGGCGATGTTCCACCGTGAAGTCCATACCCTGTAGGGAGATGGACCACCTCAACAGCTTTGGGTTCTCATCCCTCATTTGCATCAAAAATCTGAGGGGCCTGTGGTCTGTCTGAACCCATAAGTGAGACCCAAACAAGTAGGGTCTTAGCTTCTTCAATGCCCAGACCACAGCAAATGCTTCTCGCTCAATTGCACTCCACCTTGGTTCCCGTGGAAGTAACCTCCTACTGATGAAGGCTACAGGTTGGTCCCAGCCCTCCTCAGTCATCTGCGAGAGAACAGCCCCTTGTTAGAAATGGGATTTCTGGTTGGCTAAGGCTCACGCCAAAGTCAGGCAGAAACCACCATTCTACATCAGGGCAAGGAAGTCACCCGCCAAGATAACCCCTGCTCACCCCCTTGGTAGCTTGGCACGAGCAGTCAGGCTTATCCCGGAGGCAAGGTGTAAAGCGTTTGCGCCCGCACCCAGCAACAACACCCGAGGCCCACCACAAAGGAAACTCCACACAAGGTTATTTATAAAAATAGCCTTTGTATTATACCAAACACATTAGATAATAAATGCACACTTTACAATGTGCCATAGGCACAGGCAGAATTTACAGGGGATCATCATACACAGGACAGGGCCACCTGGACCACGGTCAGCACTAAGCACTTTTAGAACTAGAATACTTGTAGGAATAGCGCTTAGAACGTAGAACATATAATAACTGTAGCACCAAATACCAAATGTAGCACACAACCAGTAACCAATGGTAAGAGGTAAGTACCACCTACGCAACCCTAACCACCGCAGGAAAATATCACGCAGGGAACCAGGAACTCACTAGTATAACTATACTAGGAAAAACAACCACCTAAGCATAAAAATACATTTAGAGGTATAGGCAAGAAACTTTCCACATGATGCCTAAAAACACATTCAGAGGTGTAGGTAAGAAGGCATTACACATTAGGTAGGTAATCACAAATTGCCCAAAGATCCCATAGGGCCAAAAACCTGTACCCCACGAAAGGGCACAACACCAGAACTGTACCCCAGGCCAACTGGCCTCTCAGGGGCTGAAATGCCCTGTGTCCAAAATATCAAGGAAGGCTGCGCAGGCAGCCAAAGAAGGTTGCGCAAGGGTTCCTTGGGGGGCCTAAACATAGCAGCTACCCACTAAGTGATGGGAAGCTGTAGGACTGCTTATGGGCACCAGCGTGCCTTCTGAGCCTCCTCTGTGGGCTCCCAAATGACAAAGATGCCCCTGAAGATGCTGGAGCCCCCTGGGCTGTGAGGGAACAACTGGGGGCCTCAAGAGCCTCGGGGGCTCAGAATAACTGTGCTCCAGGATGGTTGGAGTCCCCCCTCTGGGGACTTGAAATACAAAAATGTCCCCTGAGCCTCGTGGGCTCTAAATAACAAAAATGTCCCCTGGACCGGGTTTAAAAGGGGAGCGGCCCTCCGCCAACTGGGCGGCTCCACTAGCCAATGAAATGCCCTTGACGTTGGAGCCAAGACTTCTAGCACACAAATGCCCGCTGGACCCTTGTGGGCCCCAATGAATGATGCCCCAAATACGTGTGGGAGTCCCGCTCCAGAATGGGACTCCGATGCTGTGCCTCGCCCTTGCTCTCGTGCCCCCCCACCTCCTGCCTGGCAGCTCCACTCACCGGGCTGCTCGCGGGAGGTGGCGGGGGACGTTGGCTGCCTCCTCCGTCTGCCGGAGCTCTTGGCAGCTTCACTGGTGCCCCGGGCGGGGGCTCTCCTTTACCCGAGACCCGCTGGTGGCGGCACTTCTCGGGACGTACTGGGAGGTGGGGTAGGCTCCCGTGCTCCCTCTCACCAGCCACTTCTCCTCTTTACCCCAGAGCGCGGGGTGGGCTCCCGTCGGCTTCCGGTTCGGGGCAAAGCACTTCCGGGTCACGGCTGCGGCAGCCAATGGCAGTGCGGCCCTGGGGTGTGGAGGCGGTCACAGCCCCTCACAGAGGATCCCCGGGCCGGCAGTGGTGATTACCTCAGGCAGAGTACGGGATGGGCACCCATGAAACAAATAATGATAAATACGGATGGGCACCAGTGATGACTGTAGCAAGTCGGCAAATAAGCGGGGTGGGCACCCGCGCCGCAACTCGGCCAACTGGTGGGGAAAATGGCAGGGTGGGCACCTGCCTTGAAAATAAGCACCAAGGGGGGATCCCCATGCCGGGGAATCCCTCATGAGAGGCAAAAGCAGCTCCGGGCTGCAGATAAAAGTAGGAGTGCTCCCAACACTCAGGAAATAGCGCTCCCTGGCACTTTTTAGAGACAGAGTCCCAGCCAAAGTCCAGCAATGTTCTTAGGAAGAGAAAGGTAGGGGGGCAATGGCTGGGCCCAGGGGCCAGCTCACAGGGCCCTCCAGGCAGGAAAGCAGTCCCAGTGGCGGTCCTCCTGGCGCCCAGCAGCAGCAGGCCCCCTCCAAGTTAGGATCAGCAAGAGAACAGTTTGTATTGGGTCACAGCCCCTTCTTATACCATGAAATCCTTTGTCTACATGGGTGCAGGCAAGGGGCGAACCAGATACAACTGGTTCCTGAACACTTTGTTTTGCTCAGCCCCTCTGCCTATTCACAGATGGGTAGGGTCATCAGTCGCACCGCAGGGGGTAGAGCCAGCATGTGTGGGGGAAAGCCCAACCCTACTCAGGTCCCAGGTGCACTCCTCCACGGCCATCAACATGCAGATCTCCCATTCACCACCGGGGCAGACCCATCATGACTCATAGAGCCAGGCTCACCAGCCAGCTTCAGCCAATCACATGCGAGACAGCCAATTTACCTTTTATACACAGACAGGCCAACATCTAGAAGTGGTACTTCCACACTAGGTACATTAACGCAGCACGCATCATCGTGCAGCATTTAATCTCACGAGTCCGCACATACCAAACTCGAGCCTGCACACCCCACGCATTAGGAACTACCAGTGACACATACATTCCCCATGCATTCCTATTGGAGGGCAGGCCAATCTCACCACACGCACTCAGGGACACAGTGAAAGTGCGCAGAACCCAAAAAAAAATAACTAGCACCATGACCAAATTAAAAGCAAAAGGTTTAGGGGTGAACCTGCCAGAAGGGCCAAGTCCAACACCCCTACACCATGCTCTGTTTGCACTAGGAATTCTTTGGAGAAATCAGGGGCCAGGAGCAGGGGCGCTGTGCACATGGCAGTCTTCAGGGTGTCAAAAGCTTTCTGACAGGTGTCAGTCCAGATCACATTCCTGGGCTGCTTCTTAGAAGTCAGTTCTGTCAAGGGTGCAACAATGCTGCCATTCCCCTTGACAAACCTCCTGTAGTACCCTTTGAGTCCTAGGAAGGCTCTCACCGCAGTTTGGGTCTTTGGGGGCTCCCAAGCCAGGATAGTTTCAATCTTGGGTTGCAGGGGCGCCACCTTGCTGCTCCCCACTGGGTGTCCCAAGTACACCACTGTACCTTGCCTGATCTGACACTTGCTTGCCTTGATCGTGAGGTCTGCCTTGCACAGCGCCATCAACACTTCCCAGAGGTGGCGCAGGTGTTCTTCCCAGGTGCCACTGAACACTGCAATGTCATCCAGGTAGGCGCCGCTGAACCCAGCCAACACCTGGTTGACCAACCTCTGGAAGATGGCTGGGGCATTCTTCATCCCAAAGGTGTTAAAAATGAAGTGGCACTTCCACACTAGACACAATAACGCCACACACATCATCGCGCAGCATTTGATCACACGAGTCTGCACATACCAAACTCGAGCTTGCACTCCCCATGCATCAGGAACTACCAGGGACACATACATTCCCCATGCATTCCTATGGGAGGGCAGGCCAACCTCACTACACGCACGCACTTTACCCAGGGACACAGTGGTAAAGTGCGCAGAAGCCAGAAAATCACTAACACCAGGTCACCATAAAAAGCAAAAAGTTTAGGGGTGAACCTGCTAGAAGGGCCAAGTCCAACACAACCCCCTTCCTACCCGGGCCCGCAACTGCAGGGACACCCTCCGGTTCTACGCCACGGTGAACCCATGGGGTTCCTTCTAAAAATACTGTCTGGAACAACTGGGCTACCCCACTGGTATTCCCAAGTTGTCCGCGGCCAATACCAGGCCCTAGGCCACCCAGGTGCCCCTGGTCCTTGCCTATTCACAGAGTGGGGGGTAGTAACCCCTGGTACATTGTAGGCATTCTCCAATCTTCCTTTCTGTAGGACCGGACTAGACTGCCACTGGTTCTCCAGCCTAGGGTCTACACCCTCAGGCGGACCAGGAGTCACAGGGGAGGCTCTCCTCCCCCTACCTCTCCTTCTACGGTTCCTCCTCCTCCTGCGAGGGGTACCCTTAGAACACCACTCTCCCAACCTAGGGTTTAACCCCTCAGGTTGCACCGGGGTCAGAGGCAGGCTCTCCCACCCTCTGCACCCCCTTCCAGAGTTCTGCACCCTCCCAACTGGAGTGGTACCCCTTGAAGAAGAACCGGTCAGGACGCTGGTTACAGACGTCCCACCCTTCAGGTCAGGCTGATCCTGAACCTGGCCTCCCAACCTGTTGTCTAAAACCTTTGGTGGAATACTTGCCTGGCACTCCAGGACTTCTGGGGACTTACACACCATCCCCCTGAGGCTAACAAATTACTCATATGTTGTGTGACTGTCTGTGTGGCGTGGATCTCCCGTCCCCTGTCCATCTGACAGTGCATGAAGACCCCCCATAACATAAGTGGTGTCACCCGGGTCCCCCCAAGGGAATCTAGCCCAACTGGCTAGTCCCTGTCCCAACTGGAGTAGCACTGCCGGACACTAAAACCACTGGAGCTCTACTTACAGATTCTCCAGGTCCTCTATACACTAGGAGATCCTCCTCAAATGGACTAACAGGACAGCCTAGGTCCCCAACCTGGTGTTCCTTAAAGAAACTACCCAGGTTCTGAGACAGGGCTTCGGGCATCTGGGGACTCTCGGTAACCCACTCACTCCCGCTCCACTGAGAAAGGTAGTAAGCCCCTACACCCCCCTCGCTACCCTGGGACTTAGCTGGGCTACTCTGAAGGTCTTCCACCACGCTGGGCTGGAAAATGCCTGAACCACTACTTTTGGAATCACTCACCAATGACTCTTCAGAACCTCTGGCTCTTTCCCAGCGCTCTGCTTCCTCTGCAAGGATATCTGGATCAGTCAACCCACATTCCAACAGGTGTTGGTGCAACCCTGGCAAACAACAACTGAGCACCTGCTCTCTGAGAACCAGATCAAAAAGTTTGACAAAATCAGATTCCGTGTGAACCTCTAACCAATCAGACAGTGCACCTAGACATTCATTCACAAACTCCTCCCAAGACAGGTGAGACAGTTTCCTACTGCTTCTGAATTTCAACCTATACTCCTCTTCTTGGAAAACAGGTACCATACTCTAGGAACTGGGAATGGGACCTCCTCCATTGATTCCTATGGGCTTTAAGGCCCATAGGAATCAATGGGCAATACCGATTCGGTATTTAACGAATCGGTAAATACCGAATCTTACAGATTCGGTAATTGTGTTTTCAAAATTACCTACATCTGCCTCCTTCTAATTTACCGATTCATAAATACCGAATCGGTAAAATTCGGTATTTATGAATCGGTAAATTAGATTTACCTACATCTAGCCCTAAATCCCTTTGTCTGTGCCTGTAGGGTGGGGGTAAAACCAGTCGCAGCTGGTTTTGGAGCACTCTAATGTGCTCAGCCCCTCTCACATTCACTGGCCAGGCTAGGGTCATCAGTTGCACCACAGGGGGCAGAGCCAGCATTGTGTGGGGAAAGCCCTTTTCAGGTCCCAGGTGCACTCCTCCCTCACATCAGTCATGCAGATCTCTCCACTCACCACTGGGGCAGACCCATCCGGACTCCTGGAGCCAGGCTCACCAGCCAGCTCCAGCCAATCACAAGCCAGACAGCCAATTCAAATAAATTACACAGACATGCCAACTTCTAGAAGTGGCACTTCCACACTAGACACAATAACGCCGCACACATCATCGCGCAGCATTTGATCACACAAGTCCGCACATACCAAACTCGAGCATGCACTCCCCACGCATCAGGAACTACCAGGGACACATACATTCCCCATGCATTCCTATGGGAGGGCAGGCCAACCTCACTACACGCACACACTTTACCCTGGGACACAGTAGTAAAGTGTGCAGAAGCCAAAAAATCACTAACACCAGGTCACCATAAAAAGCAAAAAGTTTAGGGGTGAACCTGCCAGAAGGGCCAAGTCGAACAAAAGGGCATAACCCGGAACTGGAAATGCCCATCTGGTGTGGAGAATGCTGACCTCTTTTTGGCCCCATCAGTCAAGGTCATCTGCCAGTACCCAGACGTCAAATCAAACGTGCTGAGGAACTGGGCAGCCCCTAACCGATCGATGAGCTCATAAGCTCTGGGGATGGGGTGCACGTCAGTTTTGGTGACTGAATTGAGTCCTCCGTAGTCCATACAGAACTGGAGTTCGGGTGTGGCTCCCGGCGCTGCAGCCTTTGGGACCAAGACCACTGGGCTGGCCCAAGGACTGCTGGAGGACTCAACCACCCCAAGAGCAAGCATCTTTGAGACCTCCTCTTTGATGCAGGCTCTGACCCTGTCAGTCACTCTGTAAGCCTTGTGCTTTACAGGCAAGCTGTCTCCTGTGTTCACATCATGGACGCACCAATCTGTGATACCAGGAACCAGGGAGAACAGATCAGGAAACTGCCCCAGCAATTGGCGGCAGTCATCCTGTTGTTCAGGAGTCAGGGTGGGTGAGAGGTTAACTCCATCCACTGACCCAAGTCGCTCTGAGGCTACCAGGAGGTCAGGAAGAGGCTCGGTCTCCTCCTCCATCCCATCATCTGTGACCAAGAACATGCCCACTTCGGACCTCTCCAAGTGGGGCTTAAGGCGGTTAGCATGTAGGACCCTCAAGGGGTTCCTGGGAGACTGCATGTCCACCAAGTAGGTGACAGGACTCTTATGCTCCACCATCTCAATTGGACCTGTCCACTTATCCTGAAGTGCACAAGGCTCCACTGGGGCCAAGACCCACACCTTTTGTCCAGGTTGAAGCTCTACCAGAGTGGCATTCTGGTCGTACCACCGCTTCATCGCTTCCTGGCTGGCTTCCAGATTTGCCTCAGCAAGTTGCCTGAATCACCTTGTCTGGTTTCTGAAGGCCAGCATGTAACTGTATACATTCTGGGGAGGTTTCCAGGGAGATTGCTCCAAGCCTTCCTTAACCAGACTCAGAGGTCCTCTCACTGGGTGGCCATACAGAAGCTCAAAGGGGCTGAACCCTAGAGACTTCTGTGGTACCTCCAGGTATGCAAAGAGGAGGCATGGCAAGAGGACGTCCCACTTATGCCTCATTGGACCTTCCAAGCCCATAATCATGCCCTTCAGAGTTCGGCTGAATCTCTCAGTTCACAACCACTAACTGAGATTCAAGAACAGGTACTAAATAAAGGCCTTGGTTTCGTCTCAACGAACCGCACTGACCCTTTTCAGGCGCAAATTGAGATAAGCAAACTCTACAGAAAGATAAGACTCCACTATCTCTTTGCAAATAAAACAACAGAAACAAGCCAAACGAGTCTGAGTGTCAATACAGGTTTAAAAAAACCCTCTACTTTCAATCCCACCACGATGGGTTTGCCTCCCAAGGTCCTCACTTTTGAGGAAGCCGTAAATCATGACATCCAAGAACTCTTTTCTACTAGACAAAAGAACTTCTCAAATCTATCCAGTGAAGAGCGAGATGCCATTGAAGCATTGACAAAAAAACCCTAATCGTAGTGAAACCTGCTGATAAAGGGGGAGCAGTTGTCATTCTAGATGTCGAAACTTACCGCAATGAGTGCTTAAGGCAACTCAATGACGGTAAATCTTACAAAAAACTTACAGAAGATCCAACTGCAAGATTAACTAATATTATCGGGCATGTAGTTGAGGAAGCTCTCGCTGAGGGATGGATCACTCCGAAAGAAGGACAATACCTTCGTACGTCCAATCCTGTCACCCCCTATTTTTACCAACTACCCAAAATACATAAGGTTCAGCGCCCACCACCTGGGCGCCCCATAATACCTGGGATAGGATCATTGCTGGAGCCCTTATCGACTTTTGTCGATGTCTTTCTACAGCCGATGGTACAAGAAATGCCTACGTTTTTGAAGGACACAAAAGATGTCCTTAGACTTTTACCGGAAATCGATTATGACATCCAGACCGACATCCTGGTGTCATTCGATGTGGAAAGTCTATATACATCAATACCACAAACTGAGACACTACAAGTGATTGAGGAGTTACTATTTGCAAGAGAGCTGAACTCTATAACTCCAGTCAGGTTCATCATGACGCTAGCAACATTGGCCATGACAGAGAATTTTTTTGCCTTTGAAGAGTCATTATACTTACAGATCAGCGGGACCAGCATGGGCAGCGTTTTTGCCCCCAGCCTCGCGAATCTCTACGTGCACCAATTCGAACAGGAGCACGTGCTCGCAGACACTAACCCCCATCTTGAGTGTCTGCGAGCATGGAAACGCTATATCGACGATATTTTCGTCGTATGGCGTGGAAATGTATCCCAACTCAAAGAGTTCCATGAGTGGTTAAACCAACGAAATCGGTTCTTGAAATTCACCATGGAACACGATGCTGACAAACTGGCATTTCTGGACTTATTGATCCATGGCACACCTCAAGGCTTGATTTCAGAGCTTTATCGTAAGCCGATGGCTCGGAATTCATTGCTCAACTACCACAGTTGCCATCCTAAATCTCTAAGGGATAATTTGCCCTATGGGCAATTTCTGCGCATACAAAGGAATTGTACGACCAAGTCGTCCTTTGAAACACATGCAAAGAACTTGACACGAGACCTATTGGAGAAGGATTATCCCAAGAAATTGGTTTATCAGTCTAAAAAACGAGCGGCAAATAACAACAGAGCCAGCCTGCTTGATACACTACCTCCCAAAGAAAAATCTACACGGATGACATGTGTGACTACGTTTGGCACATCGTCTAATCAGATTTCTAAAATTATCAAAAAACACTGGGGGATTCTCAACACTGGTAAGGACACTCTGCCAGTCCCTCTCTTTGCTTTTAAGAGAGGTCAAAATCTAAAAGATAAACTGGTCCACACCAGACCAAAGACGGACACTCCGAGAGCAGTGGGAACCCTTTGGGATATGCCTGCAGTCACCGGCCACCACCCGTGTGGACAATGTGCTGCGTGCCCCCAGACATCTAAATCTACCATGATTAATATTGGAACCGAACGACCATGGGAGCAACGAAGGTTTACGAATTGTAATAGTTCAAACCTAATCTACCTCATCACGTGCCCTTGTGACAAAAGGTATGTGGGCATGACCACGAGAAAAATAAAGATAAGAATATCAGAGCATAAGAGCTCGATACGTTGCAACAAGCAGGCCACTAGATTAACCAATCATTTCTTATCAGCCCAACACTCTCCAACCGATCTACGCTGGACAGTGTTGGAACAACCAGTCATACCCCAATACACCTCTAATATCAGCACCTTCTTACACAGAAGAGAACAGAAATGGGTGTATAGACTCAGGACAGATAAAATGGGATTGAACGAAGATATCCCTTGGATGTCGCTATAAACACCCCAACGTGTTGATTGCCTCCACAATGGATCGTATCTAGACCTGGTATTGCAGATTATCCTCAATAATTTAGGGCACATAAATTAGACTACTCATGATGAATTGCACAGTGGCCTAGAAATGAGGTAAAATCTTTTTTGTATGCCGGTCTAGTTTATACTTCAAGCAGAATATGATGACCCTTATCGTTGAGAGATGTTTCCTCATTTACTTGAATAGTCTTTTATTACATCTATAACGACTTGCACGTAATGGCAATGGATAGCCAGTGAGGATGCAGTTTTCCTACCAATCATCATCTCGATAAAATGATTTCCAATAAAATATTCATGTGATAAATATTTACAGTCACAGCAGAATACATGTCCATGTTGATAAATAAGACAGTTTGTTGTCACTCGTTTAAGTATTGCAAATCTGCAAAATTTCGCGCTATACTTCTACATAGCAAAACTACATCTCCCACGAGCCTTGTGCGAGATGTACCATGCGTTATCACAGGACTTATGCAAATATAGTTCGAAGCGAGCGCTGAAAACAATTGCATATTTGATTACATGTATTTAGGCTTCAATATCTTGGCGTGAGTCCGATGGTTTAACCATCAAACGAACGAAAGACTTCTTTAGTCTTTCCTTAGTGTCTTTTAGGATAGACTACATTACCCAGCAATCTAACGCGATTAGCGGTCACCTGACCACACATGGCGCGCGGAGACACGTCATAAAACCCCGCTACCTGTCCGTTCGGGTACCTCCCACTTGACAGCCTAGACGGATGTCAGGAGTACCGACGGACAGGTAAGCTTACGATACGGGGATAGTGCTTAGCAATCTGGTCTGCCTTCCCGCTTGACTCCAAACCACTGCTATAGCAATGCAAACGAGACGGGGGCGTTGCACTTCGGCAATGCGTGCCGAAATCTTTGTGAGTGAACCCATGGCGCCCTCTCCATGTTGACATTCGTAGTGGGGCTATTCCGCATAGATGCCAGCGGCACTCTCCACTTAGCGGCCAACCACGTTGACATTCGCAGTGGGGCTACTCAGCTTCGATGTCAGCACAGCGTGTTTGTTTCCAGCGCAGATTAACATGAATACTTGTAAGACAAATGAGTCTCTGAGAGATATGTATAAAACATCCTTTACATATATTAGCCTTCGTAAGCAGCGCCGACCAGGCAAAGATGATAACAAATCAAGTCTAGTTGTTTTTCTCTTTGGTTTTTCCTCTTTCTGTATTATTTTTCCTGTTCTTCTCTATAGAGCGGTGCTCCATTTATACCTGAGCTGTAGCCGGGTGAGGTGGAGAGTTCATTCCCCAAACAATGGGTGAGTGGGTAAAGTTTTACCCTGGCTTTCTATTCATATGTGCTCTGTAGCAATTAAGTTGACCTTCTAGCAACTATTGATCAATATTCCTTGATAATTTTTTTACACAATTGTGTATTTTCCTTGAAGCTATCAATACTAACTGTATATGTGTATTTGTGTGCCTTGTTTCACATGCTCACATGACCAACTGGATCATCTTCATGGGCGATCTCAGGTGATATGAATTTTATTTAAAAATCATTATTGTTTAGCACATAAGCAGTAGCATTTATTAACTAGGTCCTGAAGAAGCAGACAGGGATCATTTGACCCTATTTCACTGCAGAAACATGTCGACCTCTTAACACCTAAGTAGTCATTTGTTACACTACTTTGCACTGTTTTTATTTCCTTGGGTGTTGGTAGGATCCTATTAAAAGTTTTTTTCCACTCCCACAACCCAATATTAACTTACTTCACACAGTTCTTTTGAACTTGTCACATTTTCTTTGCACTGCTAGTCATTTACCACCTGTTACCATTTTCCCACCATCATACTTTAGTATCCTCAACAAAGATTGGGCTACAATCTACCTAATCTACAGTGGACAAGTTTCCACTTCCTTCGGGTGAAGGATCCCAAATGATGTAGGGCGGAACAGGATGGGTATCTGATGGGAATACACTTTTTTCACTATGAAAACCATGGTTTCCTAGATTGTATCCCAATCAATGTACAGTTTATTAGTTAGCTTCCAGTAGCTCTGACCCATTGTCTGTGTAAAGTTTTTTCATTACATGTAGGGATCGCAGCAATGCTAGGTCAATAAATATTTCCCTAATATCATCCTCTTTTGTGTATAGACGTCCCACTTACGCCTCATTGGACCTTCCAAGCCCATAATCATGCCCTTCAGAGTTCGGCTGAATCTCTCAACCAACCCATTTCCTTGCGGGTAGTAAGGGGTGGTGAATTTGTGGGTTACAACACACTCTTGCCAAAGGGATTTCATATACTTGGATATGAAATTGGTGCCCCTGTCAGACACCACCTCTACAGGGAATCCCACTCGGGAGAAAATTCCCATCAGTGCCCGTCCCACCACGGGGCCGTCACTGTCCTCAGAGGGATGGCTTCAGAGAACCGGGTGGCATGATCAACCAGGACCAGGATGAACCTGTTGCCCATGGCTGTCCTGGGGTCCAGAGGCCCCACAATGTCAATTCCCACTCACTGGAATGGAGTACTGACCACAGGGAAGGGTTGGGGGGAGCTTCTGCTTCCTCCCACTCTTCCCACTTGCCTGGCAAGTTTGACATGACCTACAGTGAGCATCTGAGATCCTGTGCATTCGGGGCCAATAAAAGTGGGTGACAAGCCTGTCATAGGTCTTGTCCTGCCCCAAATGTCCTGCTAAGGGTACATCATGAGCCAGCCCCAGTAGGAAGGCTCTGAACTTCTGGGGTACCACCAGCACATGGGCTGACCCAGGTTCAGCAACCTTAGGCTCGGAATACAGGAGGTCATTCTCCCAGTAAATGAAATGTGTACCGGATTGATAACCATTGGCATGGTCTGCAGCCTGCTGCTGCATACCCACGAGAGAAGGGCATTCTGTCTGCTCCCTGCAGAATTCCTCCCTGGAGGGGCCTTCTTCCTACTGCCAATGGGTCAGCTCAGGCAGGTCCCCCAGTTTGGCTATCTGTTCCTCGGTAGGCTCCAGGGCATCCCCCTCAAGGTCTGCTTCCTCCTGGGCCGTGGGAACTTCAGGGGCCAGTAGTACCGTGCCTCTTTCACCCTCCCTCAAAGGCCGGTTCCTGGGCCTCTCCTTCAGGCTCCAGGACCTCTTGAACATCCCTACTGGCTGCCATTGACCGGGTGGTCACGCACGCCCAGTCGGGTAAACCCACCATACTCAGGTGAGTTGTCTTCTCCACCTTTTCCCAAGGGGAGCTCTCCAAATCATTCCCTACCAAACAGTCTACAGGCATGGCAGTTCTCACAGCAACCTGCAGAGTACCAGAGACCCCCCCCCCACTCAAAGGGAACCTGAGCCATTGGACAACGACTCTCTGAGTTGGCAGCATGGACAACCCGGCAGTAGGCATGGGGTACAACCTGCTCTTGAGACACCAGGTGCTGCCGGACTGCAGTCACAATGGCTCCTGTGTCTCTAAGAGCCTCTACCTTCTTTCCATTGACGGTCACTACTTGCCCATATTTCTTAGTGTTGGGGGGTAAGTAGTTTTCAGGGACCATCTCACTGTCTCCTAAAGAGACCAGGGTCATCTGAACAGGATCCCCCCCTTTGGACTGCTACTTCCTTCCCAAAATTAACACTAGCTATTTGCCGAGGGGAGCACAAGGGGGTGCGGGTTTTGAAAATAGGCGACACTCAGGATCAGTGGCAAAACGACTCAGGTCACCACACCTGTAACAGTTGATGGGGCCTCTCTGAACAGGCTTACCTGTCGGGCCCCGGTCAGTTTCTGGGGAGGGGGAGGCGGAGAACCTTTGCCTTGGCTCCCTTGGGGTTACTTTGGGGTCTCTTCTGAAACTCCCTCTGTTTACCCCTGTCCCCCTTACTCTTCTGCTGGGGACCCTGCCCACCCTTGGCTGAGTCTCCCACTGGACCCTTGTGGACCCTGGTGCTGAGCCAGAGGTCCGCTTCTCAGCAAGCTTCCTAGGGTTATTCAGCTTGCTATCAATCAGGTGCTGGCATAGCTCAGGAAAACAATTACTAAACAAGTGCTCCCGCTCCATTAAATCAAGAAGCCCTTGAAAATCATTCACTTTGCTACCCTTCACCCAACCATCCAGTGCTCTGCAGAAAAAGGTTACATACTCCACATAGGTACCCCCAGGGATCGTAGTACAACCCCATAACCTCTGTCTATACAATTCAGGAGTTAACCCAAACCTGGTCATTAAGGCTTCTTTCATGTGGGAATAAGAATTGTAAACTTCAGAGGGTAAATCTAGTAGGGTGTCCCACCCCTCACTAAGGAACCGCCCCCACAACCCCGGTCCCCAATCTCTCTCAGGGACCCGGTGGGAGGACATGGCTACCTCATAGGCCTTGAACCACAGCCCTATGTCATCCCCCTTAAAGTATTCCTTTACCACATCTTTTGGCATGTACACCCTTGACTCTAACTGCACCGGCGTTGTGCTGCCACCAGAGGGAGTTGTTTCCACACTTTTAGCTTTCAGATCCAACTCCTTCAATCTCATGTCATGATCCATTTGGAGCTTTTTCTCCTCCATTGCCAATCTTTGTTTCTCCATTTCCATCTGTCCATTTAATCTCGCCATTTCCACTTCATGTGCCCTGGTTGCTGCCCTGTCTGCCAGCTCCTCTGGTGACAGGACTCTGCTGAAATCAACAATGTTTTCTGGTGGTTCCACTACCACCGAATTCTCTGGTTCCCTATACTCCTTACAGGCCCTCAGCGCCTTTATGAAGTGGGGTTTCTTTCTGCATCCA
The DNA here is from genome assembly GCF_964261635.1 of Lissotriton helveticus. Taxonomy (NCBI): domain Eukaryota; kingdom Metazoa; phylum Chordata; class Amphibia; order Caudata; family Salamandridae; genus Lissotriton; species Lissotriton helveticus. The sequence goes on along the minus strand of NC_136068.1, from coordinate 1,962,791,140 downwards.
GCTTGGGAAACTCTGAACTTCTTGCAGTAGCCTTTTAACACCTCCACAGTGTAACCCTCAAGTCCCCGTTCTTCCCAATCTACTTAATCAATTCAAGAGACTACAGAAGGTGCCCTTCCAGCAGGGAGTGAACCAGGCATGACTTCAATACTTGGCGATCTCTCAGCAAAATTAAAAAACAATAAATCTGTGGCTGCGTTATAGGTCTGCACTCACTATGTGATGATCAATAATTTACTGTACATAAATCAAAAATGCGAATTCGAAAATCCTCACCGCTGCCTCCAATGTTAGAATTGGGGGTCTCTGGTTGGCACAGGTACGCACTTGTGACAAGTAGGGACCCTCTCCTCTAGTCAGGGTAAGGGACTCACTCCTCAGAATAACCCCTGCTCACCCTTTAGGTTGCGTGGAACGAGCAGTCAAGGCTAATCCTCAGGGCGCTAAGTCAGTTAAGCATTTATGACCACATACAGTAATATAAAAGAGCCACCACAAATGGACACCAGGCGGAAGTTATGTATCAAAAATACGTAGACTTTATCTAAAAATATACTTCATATGCAGTTTTACTTACAAGACCGTTATAACATTATTGTGTGAGGCCACAAGATCCAAAAACGGCAAAACTTCTTCAAGATTTTGACAACAAGGTACTTGGGGGAATGTGGCGCGCTTTGCGCTGGTGATGCGACCCGTTGGTCAGGGTCAAACAGCAGGGAAAACAAACATTGTGGACCCTGGATCCGATGCAAACTCTGGATCAAGTTCGAGTACACTGTACCTTGCTGTAGGTGTCCAAGGCATTTCAGGTGCGGCCCCAGGTGAGGGCGAACCCGGGACGGGGCCGGCAGTTCTCCGCAGAGCTGTCCGTCTCGGAGCCCCCTCGAGGTGAGAGGCGGATGAGCGGGACGATGGGGAGAGGTGCCGGCGGTCCGGGGCTTAAAGCGGCTCACGGGGCAAGGCGACGTCCAGGCCTGCGAGGCGTACTCTTGATGTACGCTTGGGACTTCGTGGCATACTCTTCTAGTACGCGGTGCTGTTGGTCGGGTCTTATGGTCTGCGGGACTGGCGGCATCCGGATACAGGCAGGCTCGGAATGGAACGGCTAGTACGGCACGTACCAGCGGCTCTCTTCGTGCGGCGCGGCCTCTTGAGACATGGGGGTGCGGAGCGGTGCGGCCAAGTACGTCTTGATCATACGGGCCGTCCGGGGCTTGGGAACCGCACCAGAGTCGGATTACGGCGGGAGGGGTGAGGCACACGGTGCGCACACATGCAGGCGAGGTGACGGAGTGCGGGCGGCCCAGCGGTGTGCGGAGTTACCGGCTTGGACTCGAGCCAGGCTCACGGACAGCAGGGGCAGCCAAGCACAGGGGTCAAGGCCCAAAGAGGCGCACAGGAGGTCACAGCTCCAGCGAGAGAGGGACACAACGGATCAGCAGCAGACGGGCGAAGGCAATATGAGCCCAATGGTCCTGGGCCTCAGTTTAGGGGGCCAGCTCACTTCCAGGCCCTTGGAGATCGTTTCAGGCACAAGTTCTACAAAGTCCTTTCGGGTCTTTTCCTCTCCTTTCTCAGCAAGGCACCAACTGCAGGCCAGTCTCCTGGGTCAGAGACAGTCTTCCTCCTTCACCTTCTCCTGGTCCTTCTAGTCTGGCAGAGGTTCTTCGTGGTCAAAACAGGATCTAGGGCCAGATGTAGGTAAATCCGATTTTCCGACTCTTAAATACCGACTCATACCGAATCGGTATTTAAGAGGCGGAAAATTGGATGGAGGCAGATGTAGGTAAAAAATTACCGAATCTGTAAGAGTCGGTATTTACCGATTCTGTAAATACCGATTCTGTATTTCCCATTGATTCCTATGGGCCTTGAAGCCCATAGGAATCAATGGGAAATACAGAATCGGTATTTACAGAATCGGTAAATACCGAATCCTGCAAGGGTGCAGGGGGCGTCACATTGACACCCTCTAGCACCCCAAGTACAGGCTAGTGTTACATGTGGCACACATACATGCCCTAAGGGCATGTCTGTGTGTCACATTGCACAGGTGTGCATGCACAGATGTGCATGCACACCTGAATTCGGTATTTTACCACCCAATAGGATTGGGTGGTAAAATACCGACTCATAAGGGCCTGTGGCACTCTTAGGAGTGTCACCTACATATGGATTTACAGAATCGGTATGTTTACCGATTCGGTAAAATACCGAAGTGGGAAATTTACCGAATCGGTATATATACCGATTCTGTAAATAACTACCCACCTACATCTCAAAAGCCAAATACCGGTCGGTAACGGCCGAATTCGGCCGTTACCGACCGGTATTTGGATACCTACATCTGGCCCCTAATGTTTAGGAGCAGGGTTCCTACTTTTATACACAGTTTCTTTTGTCTTTGCAGGCCAGGGGGCCTGAGCCTGGTTCAGCCCAGTTTTGGAGCACTTTGTTTTGGAGACTCTTGCAGTTTCTTTCAGGGTGCAGGAGGTGGAGCCAGCATTGTGGTGGCAGAGCACAGCCCTATTCAGAGTCAAGGGGCACTCCATCCACCTATCCTGGGGGTAATCCCTCTATTTACCACCTGGCATCCCAGACTGTCTCCTGGAATCCCCCAGCCCTGTCACTCACAGAAACTAGACAGCAGATACACATCCTAGCAGAGGCGGGCTGAAATAGTCAGGCAAGCAAATGCTAACTTTCTAAAAGTAGCATTTGCAAACACAGGATATTAAAATAAACTTTACTAAAATAAGTATTTTAATATTCTGAGTTCAGGCATACCAAACTTGACTTTCTACTATGTTCCCTGAGCCTACTGGGATTATAGAGTGTAATAATTCCAGCAACCCATTCTGGCCTATGAGAACAGGTAGCATTACAATAGTGAAAAACGAAAATGGCTGTAATTCACTATTAGGACATGCCACACTCATCAGGGCATGTCCTACCTTAGGCTTACAATGCACCCTGTCCTTTGGCCTACCATAGGGGGAGACTCACATAAGGTAAAGGGAAAGTTTAGAGGCTGGCAAGTGTATACACTTGCCCAGCCAGCATGACAAGACCAGACTGCACACATGTTCTGCAATGGCAGACCTGAGACACATTTTAAAAGGCTGCTTCTGGGGGTGGCGCAACCAGCGCTGCAGGCCCACCAGAAGCATTGGTATTTACGAACCCTGGCAATCCTGGTGCACTTTACTGGGGACTGATAGTAAACAAAATAAGCCAATCATGGAAATAAATTACATGTACCTATTTTATAGGGAGCACTTGCACCGTGGCACTGATTGGCAGTAGCACAGTGCCCTGAGCAGCTAACACCAGCAAAATATCTGAGGCACATCAGCAAAAAGTGGAAGGGAGACTTACGCCAAGGTGTCAGTTCTAACAATGCTGCTGTGTATATGGTAACAGTAAAGTGTGGATGCTGGAGTGTGTTTGGTGACAGTGCAGTGTGGATGCTGGTGTACGTTTGGTAACCAAGTAGTGTGGATGCTAGTGTGTATTTGGTAACAGTGCAGTATAAATGCTGTTGTGTGTTTTGTATCAGTGCAGTATGGATGCTACTGTGTATATGGTAACAGTGCAGTGTGAATGCTGGTGTGTGTTTGATAACAGTGCAGTGTGGATGCTTGTGTGTATTGGGTAACAGTGCTGTGTGGATGCTGGAGTGTATCTGGTAACAGTGCAGTGTGGATGCTGGTGTGTATTGGGTAACAGTGCAGTGTGGATGCTTGAGTGTTTTTGTTAACAGAGCAGTGTGGATGCTGGGGTGTATTGGGTAACAGTGCAGTGAGGATGCCGGTGTGTATTGGTAACAGTGCAGTGTGGATGTTGGTGTGTTTTTTGTAACAGTGCAGTGTGCATGCTGGTGTGTATTTGTTTACAGTGCATTGTGGATGCTGGTGTGCGTTTGGTGACAGTGCAGTGTGGATGCTGGTGTGTATTGGGTAACAGCGCAGTGTGGATGCTGGAGTGTATTTGGTAACTGTGCAGTGTGGATGCTGGGGTGTATTTGGTAACAGTGCAGTGTGGATGCAGGAGTGTATTGGGTAACAGAGCAGTGTGGATGATGGAGTGTATTTGGTAACAGTGCAGTGTGGATGCTGGAGTGTATTTGGTAACAGTGCAGTGTGGATGCTGAAATGTATTTGGTGACAGCACAGTGTGGATGATGGAGTGTATTTGGTAACAGTGCAGTATGGATGCTGCTGTGTATATGGTAACAGTGCAGTGTGGATGCTGGCGTGTGTTTGATAACAGTGCAGTGTGGATGCTTGTGTATATTGGGTAACAGTGCTGTGTGGATGCTGGAGTGTATCTGGTAACAGTGCAGTGTGGATGCTGGTGTGTATTGGGTAACAGTGCAGTGTGGATGCTTGAGTGTATTTGGTAACAGCGCAGTGTGGATGCTGGTGTGCATTGGGTAACAGTGCAGTGAGGATGCTGGTGTGTATTGGGTAACAGTGCAGTGTGGATGCTGGTGTGTGTTTGGTAACAGTGCAGTGTGCATGCTGGTGTGTATTTGTTTACAGTGCAGTGTGGATGCTGGTGTGTGTTTGGTGACAGTGCAGTGTGGATGCTGGTGTGTATTGGGTAACAGTGCAGTGTGGATGCTGGAGTGTATTTAGTAACTGTGCAGTGTGGATGCTGGGGTGTATTTGGTAACAGTGTAGTGTGGATGCAGGAGTGTATTGGGTAACATAGCAGTGTGGATGATGGAGTGTATTTGGTAACAGTGCAGTGTGGATGCTGGAGTGTATTTGGTAACAGTGCAGTGTGGATGCTGAAATGTATTTGGTGACAGCACAGTGTGGATGCTGGTGTGTATTTGGTAACAGTGCAGTGTGGATGCTGGTGTGTATTTGGTAACAGTTCAGTGTGGATTCTGGTGTGCATTTGGTGACAGCGCAGTGTGGATGCTGGTGTGTATTTGGTAACAGTGCAGTGTGGATGCAGGTGTGTATTTGGTGACAGTGCAGAGTGGATTCTGGAGTGTATTTGGTAACAGTGCAGTCCGGATTCTGGAGTGTATTTGGTAACCGCGCAGTGTGGATTCTGGAGTGTATTTGGTAACAGCGCAGTGTGGATGCTGGTGTGTATTTGGTAACAGTGCAGTGTTGATGCTGGAGTGTATCTGGTAACAGCGCAGTGTGGATGCTGGTGTGTGTTTAGCAACAGCACAGTGTGGATTCTGGAGTGTGTTTGGTAACAGCCTAGTGTGGAAGCTGGTGTGTGTTTGGCAACAGCGCAGTGTGGATGCTAGAGTGTGTTTGGTAACAGTGCAGTATGGATGCTGGGGTGTATGTGGTAACAGCGCAGTGTGGATGCTGGAGTGTATTTGGTAACAGTGCAGTGTGGATGCTGAAGTGTATTTGGTAACAGCGCAGTGTGGATGCTGGAGTGTATGTGGTAACAGCGGAGTGGATGCTAGAGTGTATTTGGTAACAGTGCAGTGTGGATGCTGGTGTGTATTGGGTAACAGCACAGCGTGGAAGCTGGTGTGTGTTTGGTAACAACGCAGTGTGGACACTGCAGTGTGTTTGGTAACAGTGCAATGTGGATGCGGGAGTGTATTTGGTAACCGCGCAGTGTGGATGCTGGAGTGTATTTGGTAACAGGGCAGTGTCAATGATGGAGTGTATTTGGTAACAGCGCATTGTGGATGCTGGTGTGTGTTTGGTTACAGTACAGTGTGGATGCTGGCGTGTAATGGGTAACAGTGCAGTGTGGATACTTGTGTGTATTTGGTTACAGTGCAGTGTGAATGCTGGAGTGTATTTGGTAACAGCGCAGTGTGGATGCTGGTGTGTATTGGTTAAAAGTGCAGTGTGAATGCTGGAGTATATTTGGTAACAGTGCAGTGTGGAGGCTAGTGTGTATATGGTAACAGCGCAGTGTGGATGCTGGAGTGTATTTGGTAACAGTGCAGTGTGGATGATGTAGTGTATTTGGTAACAGTGCAGTGTGGATGTTGGTGTGCATTGGGTAACAGTGCAGTGTGGATTCTGGAGTTTATTTGGTAACAGTGCAGTGTGGATGCTGGTGTGTATTTGGTAACAGTGCAGTATGGATCCTGGTGTGTATTTGGTAACAGTGCAGTGTGGATGATGGTGTGTGTTTGGTAACAGTGCAGTGTGGATGCTGGTGTGTATTGGGTAACAGTGTAGTGAGAATGCGGGTGTGTACATGGTAACAGTGCAGTGTGGATGCTGGTGTGTATTTGGTAGCATTGCAGTATGGATGGTGGTGTGTATTGGGTAACAGTGCAGTGTGGATGCTGGTGTGTATATGGTATCAGTGCATTGTGGATGCTGGTGTGTTTTTGGTAACAGTGCAGTGTGGATGCTGGTGTGTATAGGGTATTAGTGTAGTGTGGATGCTGGTGTGTGTTTGGTAACAGTGCAGTGTGGAAGCTGGTGTGTGTTTGGTAACAGCGCAGTGTGGATGCTGTAGTGTATTTGGTAACAGTGCATTATGGATCCTGTTGTGTGTTTGGTATCAGTGCAGTATGGATGCTGCTGTGTATATGGTAGCAGTGCAGTGTGGATGCTGTTGTGTGTTTGGTAACAGTGTAGTGTGGATGCTGGTGTGTATTGGGTAACAGTGCAGTGTGGATGCTGGTGTGTATTGGGTAACAGTGCAGTGTGGATGCTTTTGTGTATTGGGTACAGTGCAGTGTGGATTCTGGAGTGTATTTGGTAACAGCGCAGTGTGGATGCTGGTTTTTATTGTGTAATAGTGCAGTGTGGATGCTGGTGTGTGTTCGGTAACAGTGCAGTGTGGATGCTGGTGTGAGTTTGGTAACAGTGCAGTGTGGATGCTGGTGCGTATTTAGTTACAGTGCAATGTGGATGCTGGTGTGTATTTGGTAACAGTGCAGTCTGGATGCTGGTGTGTGTTTGGTGACAGTGCAGTGTGGATGCTGGAGTGTATCTGGTAACAGTGCAGTGTGGAAGCTGGTGTGTATTGGATAACAGTGAATGTGGATGCTGGAGTGTATCTGGTAACAGTGCAGTGTGGATGCTGGTGTGTATTGGGTGACAGTGAAGTATGGATGCTGGAGTGTATTTGGTAGCAGCGCAGTATGGATGCTGGTGTGTATTTGGTTACAGTGCTGTGTGGATGCTGGTGTGTATTTGGTAACAGTGCAGTGTGGATGCTGGTGTGTGTTTGGTAACAGTGCAGTATGGATGCTGGTGTGTATTTGGTTACAGTGCAGTGTGGATGATGGAGTGTATTTTGTAACAGCGAAGTGTGGATGCTGGTGTGTATTTGGTGACAGTTCAGTGTGGATTCTGGTGTGCATTTGGTGACAGCGCAGTGTGGATGCTGGTGTGTATTTGGTAACAGTGCAGTGTGGATGCAGCTTTGTATTTGGTGACAGTGCAGAGTGGATTCTGGAGTGTATTTGGTAACAGTGCAGTGTGGATTCTGGAGTGTATTTGGTAACAGTGCAGTGTGGATGCTGTTGTGTTTAATTGGTAACAGTGCAGTGTGGATTCTGGAGTGTATTTGGTAACAGTGCAGTGTGGATTCTGGAGTGTATTTGGTAATAGCGCAGTGTGGATGCTGGTGTGTATTTGGTAACAGTGATGTGTGGATGCTGTAGTGTATTTGGTAACAGCGCAGTGTGGATGCTGGTGTGTGTTTGGCAACAGCACAGTGTGGATTCTGGAGTGTGTTTGGTAACAGCACAGTGTGGAAGCTGGTGTGTGTTTGGCAACAGCGCAGTGTGGATGCTGGAGTGTGTTTGGTAACAGTGCAGTGTGGATGCTGGAGTGTATTTGGTAACAGCGCAGTGTGGATGCTGGAGTGTATTTGGTAACAGTGCAGTGCGGATGCTGGAGTGTATTTGGTAACAGCGCAGTGTGGATGCTGGAGTGTATTTGGTAACAGCAGAGTGGATGCTAGAGTGTATTTGGTAACAGCAGAGTGGATGCTATAGTGTATTTGGTAACAGCGCATTGTGGATGCTGGAGTGTATTTGGTAACAGCAGAGTGGATGCTGGAGTGTATTTGGTAACAGCGCAGTGTGGATGCTGGAGTGTATTTGGTAACAGCAGAGTGGATGCTAGAGTGTATTTGGTAACAGTGCATTGTGGATGCTTGAGTGTATTTGGTAACAGTGCAGTCTGGATGCTGGTGTGTGTTTGGTGACAGTGCAGTGTGGATGCTGGAGTGTATCTGGTAACAGTGCAGTGTGGAAGCTGGTGTGTATTGGATAACAGTGAATGTGGATGCTGGAGTGTATCTGGTAACAGTGCAGTGTGGATGCTGGTGTGTATTGGGTGACAGTGAAGTGTGGATGCTGGAGTGTATTTGGTAGCAGCGCAGTATGGATGCTGGTGTGTATTTGGTTACAGTGCTGTGTGGATGCTGGTGTGTATTTGGTAACAGTGCAGTGTGGATGCTGGTGTGTGTTTGGTAACAGTGCAGTATGGATGCTGGTGTGTATTTGGTTACAGTGCAGTGTGGATGCTGGAGTGTATTTTGTAACAGCGAAGTGTGGATGCTGGTGTGTATTTGGTGACAGTTCAGTGTGGATTCTGGTGTGCATTTGGTGACAGCGCAGTGTGGATGCTGGTGTGTATTTGGTAACAGTGCAGTGTGGATGCAGCTTTGTATTTGGTGACAGTGCAGAGTGGATTCTGGAGTGTATTTGGTAACAGTGCAGTGTGGATTCTGGAGTGTATTTGGTAACAGTGCAGTGTGGATGCTGTTGTGTTTAATTGGTAACAGTGCAGTGTGGATTCTGGAGTGTATTTGGTAACAGTGCAGTGTGGATTCTGGAGTGTATTTGGTAATAGCGCAGTGTGGATGCTGGTGTGTATTTGGTAACAGTGATGTGTGGATGCTGTAGTGTATTTGGTAACAGCGCAGTGTGGATGCTGGTGTGTGTTTGGCAACAGCACAGTGTGGATTCTGGAGTGTGTTTGGTAACAGCACAGTGTGGAAGCTGGTGTGTGTTTGGCAACAGCGCAGTGTGGATGCTGGAGTGTGTTTGGTAACAGTGCAGTGTGGATGCTGGAGTGTATTTGGTAACAGCGCAGTGTGGATGCTGGAGTGTATTTGGTAACAGTGCAGTGCGGATGCTGGAGTGTATTTGGTAACAGCGCAGTGTGGATGCTGGAGTGTATTTGGTAACAGCAGAGTGGATGCTAGAGTGTATTTGGTAACAGCAGAGTGGATGCTATAGTGTATTTGGTAACAGCGCATTGTGGATGCTGGAGTGTATTTGGTAACAGCAGAGTGGATGCTGGAGTGTATTTGGTAACAGCGCAGTGTGGATGCTGGAGTGTATTTGGTAACAGCAGAGTGGATGCTAGAGTGTATTTGGTAACAGTGCATTGTGGATGCTTGAGTGTATTTGGTAACAGCGCAGTATGGATGCAGGTGTGTATTTGGTTACAGTGCAGTGTGAATGCTGGTGTGTATTTGGTAGCAGTGCAGTATGGATGCTGGTGTGTATTGGGTAACAGTGCTGTGTGGATGCTGGTGTGTATATGGTATCAGTGCATTGTGGATGCTGGTGTGTTTTTGGTAACAGTGCAGTGTGGATGCTGGTGTGTATTGGGTATTAGTGCAGTGTGGATGCTGGTGTGTGTTTGGTAACAGTGCAGTGTGGCAGCTGGTGTGGGTTTGGTAACAGCGCAGTGTGAATGCTGTAGTGTATTTGGTAACAGTGCATTATGGATCCTGTTGTGTGTTTGGTATCAGTGCAGTATGGATGCTGCTGTAAATATGGTAGCAGTGCAGTGTGGATGCTGGTGTGTTTTTGGTAACAGTGCAGTGTGGATGCTGGTGTGTATTGGGTATTAGTGCAGTGTGGATGCTGGTGTGTGTTTGGTAACAGTGCAGTGTGGATGCTGGTGTGTATTGGGTAACAGTGCAGTGTGGATGCTGGTGTGTATTGGGTAACAGTGCAGTGTGGATTCTGGAGTGTATTTGGTAATAGCGCAGTGTGGATGCTGGTGTGTATTTGGTAACAGTGATGTGTGGATGCTGTAGTGTATTTGGTAACAGCGCAGTGTGGATGCTGGTGTGTGTTTGGCAACAGCACAGTGTGGATTCTGGAGTGTGTTTGGTAACAGCACAATGTGGAAGCTGGTGTGTGTTTGGCAACAGCGCAGTGTGGATGCTGGAGTGTGTTTGGTAACAGTGCAGTGTGGATGCTGGAGTGTATTTGGTAACAGTGCAGTGCGGATGCTGGAGTGTATTTGGTAACAGCGCAGTGTGGATGCTGGAGTGTATTTGGTAACAGCAGAGTGGATGCTAGAGTGTATTTGGTAACAGCAGAGTGGATGCTATAGTGTATTTGGTAACAGCGCATTGTGGATGCTGGAGTGTATTTGGTAACAGCAGAGTGGATGCTGGAGTGTATTTGGTAACAGCGCAGTGTGGATGCTGGAGTGTATTTGGTAACAGCAGAGTGGATGCTAGAGTGTATTTGGTAACAGTGCATTGTGGATGCTTGAGTGTATTTGGTAACAGCGCAGTATGGATGCAGGTGTGTATTTGGTTACAGTGCAGTGTGAATGCTGGTGTGTATTTGGTAGCAGTGCAGTATGGATGCTGGTGTGTATTGGGTAACAGTGCTGTGTGGATGCTGGTGTGTATATGGTATCAGTGCATTGTGGATGCTGGTGTGTTTTTGGTAACAGTGCAGTGTGGATGCTGGTGTGTATTGGGTATTAGTGCAGTGTGGATGCTGGTGTGTGTTTGGTAACAGTGCAGTGTGGCAGCTGGTGTGGGTTTGGTAACAGCGCAGTGTGAATGCTGTAGTGTATTTGGTAACAGTGCATTATGGATCCTGTTGTGTGTTTGGTATCAGTGCAGTATGGATGCTGCTGTAAATATGGTAGCAGTGCAGTGTGGATGCTGGTGTGTTTTTGGTAACAGTGCAGTGTGGATGCTGGTGTGTATTGGGTATTAGTGCAGTGTGGATGCTGGTGTGTGTTTGGTAACAGTGCAGTGTGGATGCTGGTGTGTATTGGGTAACAGTGCAGTGTGGATGCTGGTGTGTATTGGGTAACAGTGCAGTGTGGATGCTGGTGTGTATTGGGTAACAGTGCAGTGTGGATGCTGGAGTGTATTTGGTAACAGCGCAGTGTGGATGCTGGTTTTTATTGTGTAACAGTGCAGTGTGGATGCTGATGTGTGTTGGGTAACAGTGCAGTGTGGATGCTGGTGTGAGTTTGGTAACAGTGCAGTGTGGATGCTGGTGCGTATTTGGTTACAGTGCAATGTGGATGCTGGTGTGTATTTGGTAACAGTGCAGTGTGGATGCTGGTGTGTGTTTGGTGACAGTGCAGTGTGGATGCTGGAGTGTATCTGGTAACAGTGCAGTGTGGAAGTTGGTGTGTATCGGATAACAGTGAATGTGGATGCTGGAGTGTATTTGGTAGCAGCGCAGTATGGATGCTGGTGTGTATTTGGTTACAGTGCTGTGTGGATGCTGGTGTGTATTGGGTGTAACAGTGCAGTGTGGATGCTGGAGTGTGTTTGGTAACAGTGCAGTGTGGATGCTGGTGTGTATTGGGTAACAGTGCAGTGTGGATGCTGGTGTGTATTGGGTAACAGTGCAGTGTGGATGCTGGTGTGTATTGGGTAACAGTGCAGTGTGGATGCTGGTGTGTATTGGGTAACAGTGCAGTGTGGATGCTGGTGTGTATTGGGTAACAGTGCAGTGTGGATGCTGGAGTGTATTTGGTAACAGCACAGTGTGGATGCTGGTTTTTATTGTGTAACAGTGCAGTGTGGATGCTGATGTGTGTTGGGTAATAGTGCAGTGTGGATGCTGGTGTGAGTTTGGTAACAGTGCAGTGTGGATGCTGGTGTGTATTTGGTTACAGTGCAATGTGGATGCTGGTGTGTATTTGGTAACAGTGCAGTGTGGATGCTGGAGTGTATCTGGTAACAGTGCAGTGTGGATGCTGGTGTGTATTGGGTGACAGTGAAGTGTGGATGCTGGAGTGTATTTGGTAGCAGTGCAGTATGGATGCTGGTGTGTATTTGGTTACAGTGCTGTGTGGATGCTGGTGTGTATTGGGTGTAACAGTGCAGTGTGGATGCTGGAGTGTATTGGGTAACAGTGCAGTGTGGATGCTGGAGTGTATTTGGTAATAGCGCAGTGTGGATGCTGGAGTGTATTTGGTGACAGTTCAGTGTGGATGCTGGAGTGTATTTTGTAACAGTGCAGTAAGGATGCTGGTGTGTGTTTGGTAACAGTGCAGTGTGGATGCTGGTGTGTGTTTGGTAACAGTGCAGTGTGGATGCTGGTGTGTATTTGGTTACAGTGCAGTGTGGATGCTGGAGTGTATTTTGTAACAGCGAAGTGTGGAGGCTGGTGTGTATTTGGTGACAGTTCAGTGTGGATTCTGGTGTGGATTTGGTGACAGCGCAGTGTGGATGCTGGTGTGTATTTGGTAACAGTGCAGTGTGGATGCAGCTGTGTATTTGGTGACAGTGCAGAGTGGATTCTGGAGTGTATTTGGTAACAGTGCAGTGTGGATTCTGGAGTGTATTTGGTAACAGTGCAGTGTGGATTCTGGAGTGTATTTGGTAACAGTGCAGTGTGGATGCTGTTGTGTTTAATTGGTAACAGTGCAGTGTGGATTCTGGAATGTATTTGGTAACAGTGCAGTGTGGATTCTGGAGTGTATTTTGTAATAGCGCAGTGTGGATGATGGTGTGTATTTGGTAACAGTGATGTGTGGATGCTGGAGTGTATTTGGTAACAGCGCAGTGTGGATGCTGGTGTGTGTTTGGCAACAGCACAGTGTGGATGCTGGAGTGTGTTTGGTAACAGCACAGTGTGGAAGCTGGTGTGTTTTTGGCAACAGCGCAGTGTGGATGCTGGAGTGTGTTTGGTAACAGTGCAGTGCGGATGCTGGAGTGTATTTGGTAACAGCGCAGTGTGGATGCTGGAGTGTATTTGGTAACAGTGCAGTGCGGATGCTGGAGTGTATTTGGTAACAGCGCAGTGTGGATGCTGGAGGGTATTTGGTAACAGCAGAGTGGATGCTAGAGTGTATTTGGTAACAGTGCAGTGTGGATGCTGGAGTGTATTGGGTAACAGCGCAGTGTGGAAGCTGGTGTGTGTTTGGTAACAGCGCAGTGTGGATTAAGCATGGGCGGATTTTGCGAATTGGCAATCCACAAAATTGCGTATTTACGGATTCGCAATCCGCAAAATCCGCGAACTCTCGCGAATTTTGCGGATACCTATTTTTTTTTGTGTTCGCAAGTGTTTCTGCCATTTCGCAAGGGTTTTTTACCAGTTCGCAAACGCGAACTTACTAGTCGGGTAGCAACGGTCGCGACCATGTTGTTTCTACGTCTGGTTCATCACAGCACCCTCTGTTTCACCACTGCCACCCTCTGTTTCACCACTGCCACCCTCTGGCTCACCCATGCCACCCTCTGGCTCACCCATGCCACCCTCCAGTTCATCACTGTAGATTATGAGGGGAAAAGCACACCTGCCCTGCCTCAACTGACATGAATGAATTAGGGGCTGATTAATGTGTCACTGAATTTGAACTTCCAGGCTGGCACCTGCTTCCTTATCTGTAATTGCTTTCTGTTGCAGTGTAATTTTTTTAACAGGACCTGTGTTGTATGCCTGTAGCTATTCTCTGAGCCTGCTGTGAGGGTCAGAGCAGGGTCATAGAATAGTTGCAAGTAGGCAACTGAACTCTGAAGGGGCCCCTCAGGAAGCACTACAGGGAATGGTTACTAAAGATAAGATTGAACTTTTGCACCTGCTGAGTGCTTTCAGTTTTGTAAAATTCTAAATATCCAGCAGCATCCACAAAAAGTAATCCTTCCAGGTCAAGATCCAAATCAAAGTGACCAGCAGATGAAGAAAGCACTGGCAGGAGCCTGCTGGACAGGATCAGGAAGTTGGAGACTGTGAGGCACTTCCTTCCTCCCCCCCCCCCCAAAATGGACTCCTTGAAAAAAAAAGTGCAGGCAAATGTCAACCTGAGGAGTTATTCTGATAAAAATCATAATTTTAAAGGTTTATGCTGCCTGCTGGTGGATTTCTTGTGCAAAATTGCAAATTTTGCAATCTCGCAATTGCGAGATTGTCGCTGCCCGCCGCATCTACGTGTTCGCAAGTGTTTACTCCCGCGAAATTGTATAGTATTCTAGTTGGCAAGTGCGACCAAGCAAAAAATCCGCTTCGCACGGATTTACGAATTTTCGGCAAGTTCGCGAGAGTTCGCGGATTGCGAATTTGCTGAAAATCCGCAAAATCCGCGAGCGGAACGGATTTTACGCCCATGCTTAGTGTGGATACTGGAGTGTGTTTGGTAAAAGTGCAACGTGGATGCTGGAGTGTATTCGGTAACAGAGTAGTGTGGGTGCTGGATTGTATTTGGTAACAGTGCAGTGTCGAGGATGGAGAGTATTTGGTAACAGTGCAGTGTGGATGCTGGTGTGTGTTTGGTAACAGTGCAGTGTGGATGCTGGTGTGTAATGGGTAACAGTGCAGTGTGGATGCTGGTGTGTATTTGGTTACAGTGCAGTGTGGATGCTGGAGTGTATTTGGTAACAGTGCAGTATGGATGCTGGTGTGTATTGGGTATGTTGGAAAGGCGACCCCAGGGGAGACAGAAGGTGTCTGACTGTCCGCCCCGAGACCCACCTCTCTGTATGGAATAGGCCGAGCGCCGTAGGGAGGCCTCCTTGGCGAGGCTCCTCTCCTACAATTGTAACAGCTGAGCAATCACACTACTTACAGATGGACACCACACAGGAGGAATATTCACAAGAATCTTTATATAAGCAATTAAGGCAAGTCCTTTGCAGCTTAGCAGGCGAGGATCGAGGGATCTGTAAAGTCTTGGTTTCGGGAATAGGGGGTAGCGGGACAGTCTTGGCACCAACTGGTGCGTGGATAGTTCAAGGGGTCATGCCGCGACAGCGTCAGCAGGGCCTCGAAGATGGTTCAGCTCGGTCAGGCCGCGACAGCGTCAGCAGGGCCTCGAAGATGGTGCAGTTCGGTCAGGCCGCGACAGCGTCAGCAGGGCCTCGAAGATTGTTCGGTTCGGTCAGGCCGCGACAGCGTCAGCAGGGCCTCGAAGGTGGTTCAGCTTGGTCAGGCCGCGACAGCATCAGCAGGGCCTCGAAGGTGGTTCAGCTTGATCAGGCCGCGACAGCATCAGCAGGGCCTTGAAGGTGGTTCAGCTTGGGCAGGCCGCGACAGCGTCAGCAGGGCCTCGAAGGTGGTTCAGCTTGGTCAGGCCGCGACAGCGTCAGCAGGGCCTCGAAGGTTCCAGGTGCAAGAGTTCAGATCAGGATCAGCCGTGACAAGGTCAGCAGGGCTTCGACTCCGAGATACAACTGGAGTCCTAATCCAGGGCTGGCCCAGATATAGGACTGGAGTCCTTTGATGTCCGGACCCTCGCGCCTGGGGTTCAGAGGGGCCGGGATGAAGGTGTCCAGACACCCAGCAGGGGGGTGGAGCCAGCGCCCAGGGAGGCTGAAGGGCGATCGATACCAGGCGTCCGGGGACGGCTGGAGGCCCCTCGAAACTCCCCTCTTCCGGGCTCCGCCAAGTGGCCACTCTACCACCTGGGAGGATCTTGGTGCCTCGATGTCGGGGCTTCGCTGAGGCCGGGGCCAGGGATGTCTGCGGCCCCGTGCTCGGGATGTGATGGGCCCAAGATGGAGTCGGGCCGGAAATGGGGGTCTGGCCTGGTCGCCACACCGGCTGTTTTGGCGGGCAGGGTCCGCCTGGGTCCCAGGGGGGAGAGCCGTGGGTTCCAGGGGGGCTGCTCTCGTCGAGGGTTCGTGTTCAGGGGGGTCGACAGCGGGTCGACGGAGGGCCGATGTCGTTCCAGGTCCGCCATGCGGGAGGGGTCGGACCACGCCACGAGGCCGAGTCCAACAGGGTAACAGTGCAGTGTGGATGCTGGTGTGTATTGGGTAACAGTGCAGTGTGGATGCTGGAGTGTATCTGGTAACGGTACAGTGTGGAAGCTGGTGTGTATTGGATAACAGTGAATGTGGATGCTGGAGTGTATCCGGTAACAGTGCAGTGTGGATGCTGGTGAGTATTGGGTGACAGTGCAGTGTGGATGCTGGAGTGGACGTCAGACGCCGAAGTTGAAGCAGTGCGGGAGACAGGCTCGGTGAACGAACACCCGAGCGGCAGGCTCAGAAGAGACAACGCTGATTAATACGCGAGTGACCTCTGCGAGGAGACACCAAACAAGTTTGAAGACGAAAAATCCCGCCTTGAGAATTGCAGCCTCTCTGACAAGAAGGAGAATATTGCCAAACACGCCACAGTTCAGTACAGGACAAGTCTCCAGTCCAGGTCCTGAGGAGAACCCCTGAATACCTTGTGGGTTCAAAACGCGTTGGCACGATACTGGAAGAAATTTCAGGAAGGGCATATCAGGAGCTCCATTACAGATTAATCTAACCTGATTTTTTGACCTTAGTAATCGTTGTATTCCAGTATAGGCAAGCTAGCAGGCTAGTCATTACATCCAAAAAGTTTCCTGCTTGCTTGTAGGTTATATACTAGGACTGGTGCCTCGAACATTCAATGAGAATAGGCATTTCTCGTTTTTTACTGTTCTTGTTTGTATCAATTGTATATTTGTAAATATGTCTCACTCACGGTGATTGTACATTTTATGTTTGAAAAAGTGTATACTTTATGTGAATTTTTTTGCTATTTGCTTGTACCCTCCTTCAGCCATTTATGAATGAACTGCTAAAAAATGAAAAAATAAGTAAAAATACTAAATCACAAGCGTGTCCACTTAGATTAATTTGGTAAGCGGGACTAGACTTGGTTGTAAAATAACCTACCTGGCCATTTGTTTCTTTGTTGTCTTAGTTTGAGTGTATTTCGTAGCAGCGCAGTATGGATGCTGGTGTGTATTTGGTTACAGTGCTGTGTGGATGCTGGTGTGTATTGGGTAACAGTGCTGTGTGAATGCTGGTGTGTATTTTGTAACAGTGCAGTGTGGATGCTGGAGTGTATTTGGTAATAGCGCAGTGTGGATGCTGGAGTGTATTTGGTGACAGTTCAGTGTGGATGCTGGAGTGTATTTGGTAACAGTGCAGTAAGGATGCTGGTGTGGGTTTGGTTACAGCGCAATGTGGATGCTGGAGGGTATTTTATAACAGTGCAGTATGGAAGCTGGTGTGTGCTTGGTAACAGTGCAGTGTGGATGCTGGTGTGTGTTTGGTAACAGTGCAGTGTGGATGCTGGTGTGTATTTGGTTACAGTGCAGTGTGAATGCTGGAGTGTATTTCGTAACAGTGCAATGTGGATGCTGGTGTGTATTTGGTAACAGCGCAATATGGATGATGTTGTGTATTTGGTTACAGTGCAGTGTGGATACTGGTGTGTATTGGTAACAGTGCAGTGTGGATGCAGTTATGTATTGGGTAACAGTGCATTGTGGATGTTTGAGTGTATTTGGTAACAGCGCAGTATGGATGCAGGTGTGCATTTGGTTACAGTGCAGTGTGAATGCTGGTGTGTATTTGGTAGCAGTGCAGTATGGATGCTGGTGTGTATTGGGTAACAGTGCAGTATGGATGCTGGTGTGTATATGGTACCAGAGCATTGTGGATGCTGGTGTGTTTTTGGTAACAGTGCAGTGTGGATGCTGGTGTGTATTGGGTAACAGTGCAGTGTGGATGCTGGTGTGTGTTTGGTAACAGTGCAGTGTGGATGCTGGTGTGTGTTTGGTAACAGCGCAGTGTGGATGCTGTAGTGTATTTTTGGTAAGAGTGCATTATGGATCCTGTTGTGTGTTTGGTATCCGTGCAGTATGGATGCTGCTGTGTATATGGTAACAGTGTAGTGTGGATGATGGTCTGTATTGGGTAACAGTGCAGTGTGGATGCTGGTGTGTATTGGGTAACAGTGCAGTGTGGATGCTGGAGTGTATTTGGTAACAGCGCAGTGTGGATGCTTTTTTTATTGTGTAACAGTGCAGTGTGGATGCTGGTGTGTATTGGGTAACAGTGCAATGTGGATGCTGGTGTGTGTTTGGTAACAGTGCAGTGTGAATGCTGGTGTTTATTTGGTTACAGTGCAATGTGGATGCTGGTGTGTATTTGGTAACAGTGCAGTGTGGATGCTGGTGTGTGTTTGGTGACAGTGCAGTGTGGATGCTGGTGTGTGTTTGGTGTTAGTGCAGTGTGGATGCTGGTGTGTATTGGGTAACAGCGCAGCGTGTATCCTGGAACGTTTTTGGTAACAGTGCAGTGTGGATGCTGGAGTGTATTTGGTAACAGTGCAGTATGGATGCTGGTGTGTATTGGGTAACAGTGCAGTGTGGATGCTGGTGTGTATTGGGTAACAGTGCAGTGTGGATGCTGGATTGTATCTGGTAACAGTGCAGTGTGGAAGCTGGTGTGTATTGGATAACAGTGAATGTGGATGCTGGAGTGTATCCGGGAACAGTGCAGTGTGGATGCTGGTGAGTATTGGGTGACAGTGCAGTGTGGATGCTGGAGTGTATTTTGTAGCAGCGCAGTATGGATGCTGGTGTGTATTTGGTAACAGTGCAGTGTGGATGCTGGTGTGTAATGGGTAACAGTGCAGTGTGGATGCTGGTGTGTATTTTGTAACAGTGCAGTGTGGATGCTGGAGTGTATTTGGTAATAGCGCAGTGTGGATGCTGGAGTGTATTATGTGACAGTTCAGTGTGGATGCTGGAGTGTATTTGGTAACAGTGCAGTAAGGATGCTGGTGTGGGTTTGGTTACAGCTCAATGTGGATGCTGGAGGGTATTTTATAACAGTGCAGTATGGATGCTGGTGTGTTTGGTAACAGTGCAGTATGGATGCTGGTGTGTGTTTGGTAACAGTGCAGTGTGGATGCTGGTGTGTATTTGGTTACAGTGCAATGTGGATGCTGGTGTGTATTTGGTTACAGTGCTGTGTGGATGCGGGTGTGTATTGGGTAACAGTGCAGTGTGGATGCTGGTGTGTATTGGGTAACAGTGCAGTGTGGATGCTGGCGTGTATTTGGTAATAGCGCAGTGTGGATGCTGGAGTGTATTTGGTGACAGTTCAGTGTGGATGCTGGAGTGTATTTGGTAACAGTGCAGTAAGGATGCTGGTGTGTATTTGGTTACAGTGCTGTGTGGATGCGGGTGTGTATTGGGTAACAGTGCAGTGTGGATGCTGGTGTGTATTGGGTAACAGTGCAGTGTGGATGCTGGCGTGTATTTGGTAATAGCGCAGTGTGGATGCTGGAGTGTATTTGGTGACAGCGCAATGTGGATGCTGGAGTGTATTTTATAACAGTGCAGTATGAATGCTGGAGTGTGTTTGGTAACAGTGCAGTGTGGATGCAGGTGTGTGTTTGGTAACAGTGCAGTGTGGATGCTGGTGTTTATTTGGTTACAGTGCAGTGTGGATGCTGGAGTGTATTTTGTAACAGCGAAGTGTGGATGCTGGTGTGTATTTGGTGAGAGTTCAGTGTGGATTCTTGTGTGCATTTGGTGACAGCGCTGTGTGGATGCTGGTGTGTATTTGGTAACAGTGCAGTGTGGATGCAGGTGTGAATTTGGTGACAGTGCAGAGTGGATTCTGGAGTGTATTTGGTAACAGTGCAGTGTGGATTCTGGAGTGTATTTGGTAACAGTGCAGTGTGGATTCTGGAGTGTATTTGGTAACAGTGCAGTGTGGATGCTGTTGTGTTTAATTGGTAACAGTGCAGTGTGGATTCTGGAGTGTATTTTGCAGCACCTTGATATCTCGTTTACGAAGGGTCAGCAGATTGCGAGGGCTCTCCTCTGCTTTAACTTTTACCCCGTTGTATTCTGGAGTTCTTTTAAAAATAATTACATGCAATTGATTTTAATAATTGTCTTGTATGAATTGTACCTTTTAAAACATTTGTGCACTGTTACCCGGTCTCCCTGTGCCCCGTTCCACCGCGGCTTCCAGGTGCCGATTGTTGTGGAGGGCTAGGTCGGGCGCCATCTTGTGTGAGGCCCGGACCCCTGCGGGACCCGAGTTAGCGGTCCAGCTGAGGGAGGGGCTTGGGTTATAAATAGAGATGCACTATAAGACGCGCAGCGGGCGCGCCAACTGCGCGCCGAAGGAGCGCCAAAGGAGGGCCCGTCTGTGCCCGTCCGTGCTCCGGACGTGCCCAGTGCCAGTCCCCCTGCCTGTTCACACAGGAAGCCGCACTCCATGAAATTACGGTACTCCCGCGATTTCCTTATTTCATTGAATGTTAGGAACTGCGGGAGTGATAACCCTTGGAGGGCGGCTGATAATCTGTCTCGGGAGTGTTCTGTGTGTAGCTTCCGTTTTCAGTCCACATTAAGCTACCATTCTTGAGATAATGTCGACCCCTCTCTGATCAAAGCTGGCCTGATCAATGCTAGGTCACTGGTCAAGCACGCCGCGGATATTTATGATTTGTTGGAGGAGAAACAATTTGACCTATTCTTCATAACTGAAACCTGGTTGAATGACACGTGTGCCCCAGTGGTGGAGCTAGCTGTTCCTCGGGGCTCTAAAATCACGAGGGTGGACCGCCCACTTGGCAGAGGGGGCGGTGTCGCCGCGGTTTATAGGGATAAATGGGTTTTCTCCTGCGAGCCCCAGGATCAGCTGGTGAACGCAGAGGTGCTCCATTTTGCCCTTGCATTTAATTCACATTTTACCGTAGGTGGCACACTGGTGTACCGGCCTCCGGTATACATTGGGAACTTTGTGGGGATGCTGGAAGAGGTCATAACTCCGCGGGCGCTAAGATATTCAAGGTATCTCCTTCTGGGGGATTTTAATATTCATGTCGATGTCTTGGACTCCGCGGAGGCTATCCGCTTAGGAGAAGCCCTCTCTCTAGCCCACCTCAAACAGTGGGTTGTTGCACCCACTCATGTGGGGGGTCATCTCTTAGATCTGGTTTGTTATAACTTCGACATTGTCATGGCCCTTCCTGAGAACGTTACCTGGTCGGATCACAAGCTGATCTGGTTCTCCTGGTCTTTGGATACCATCTCAGAGAGTGATCCTCCACTTGCTCACTCACAGAGGATTAATCTAGACACCCTGACGGACCTTCTATCTTTAACCCGTCCACTATTGTCTTTAGAGATGGAAGCGGCGGTCAACAATTTTAACGCTTGGGTCGAACATGGGGCCGCCACTTCCGTCAACAAAGGTTGTATTCGCAGGCTGCGATCTACCCCCTCCAAACCCTGGTTCTCACACTCTCTCCGGGAACTGAAATTGGGATTTGAGAAACTTGAACGGGTGTGGAGACTAGCCTACCTGCCCGAGGCAAAGAGAGCTTTGCGGACGGCGCAAAAAATTATTATGCGGCCATTAGATCTGCTAAGAGCAGGTATTATGCAGGGCGTATCAATAAAGCAAATAATAACAGTACGGAAATGTTCTCAATAGTAAAAAGCTTCCTATCACCATGTGCTGCAAAACCAGTGTTGCCTTCATCTGAGCAATGGTGTGAAGAGCTTTCCATGTTTTTTGTTGATAAAATTGCCAAAATTAAGGATGACCTGCTTGCCGTCTGCGACGGTTTCCGGTCCCCCCCTGCATTTCCTCCCTCTACCATGCCGAAGCCAGGTGAACAATTCACTAATTTTGCCCTGTCTACTGAGTCTGATATTTCTGCTGTCCTTGTGGCCTTGAAGTCAGGGTCCCCTTCGAACCCTTGCCCTGCTAGAGTCCTCGGGGGGATAGCGGAAACAGTTGTTAAAGAGGTCACCCAGATTATTAATCTTTCTTTTCTTTCCGTTACTGTCCCATCCTGTTGGAAACAAGCTAAATTGCTGCCCCTTCTGAAAAAGACTGGGCTGGATCCTGCTGTGCCTTCCAACTATCGGCCAATATCATTACTGCCTGCTTTAGCAAAAGTTTGCGAGAAGATCGCGTTCAAACTGTTGGACAACTTTGTTGAAACATCTCAGGCACTTCACCCAGCCCAGTCTGGTTTTAGGGCTGCGTTTAGCACTGAAACATCCCTAGTTGAAATGTCGGAGGCGATCCGGGAGTGTCTGGATGGAGGTGGCAGAGCGGTTCTGATTTTATTAGGCCTCTCTGCCACCTTCGACACGGTGCCCCACTCCCTTCTTCTTACTAGATTAGACTCCATCGGCATCACTGGCAAGGCACTCGACTGGTTGACGTCGTTTTTAGATAATAGGACACAACAAGTCTGGATGCCCCCATTTTCTTCCTCCCCAAAGAAACTCTCCACTGGGGTCCCCCAGGGGTCTACTCTGAGCCCCCTGCTTTTTAATATTTACCTGACCCCTTTGGTTTATTTGGCAAAACAGCTAGGGGCTAAAATTATGGCCTACGCCGACGATACCCAACTTTTGTTCACTTGGCCTAAGGACAATTTGGATACGTCGGCGGTTCAACTTTGTCTTTCTTCGGTCTTCCGTTGGTTAGCATGTGCCCAACTTAAATGCAACGAAGGCAAGTCCGAGGTTCTTTTTTATGGCTCTTTCCCCGATAATTTCAGTAATCTTATATGGCCCCGTGATTTGCCCTGTCCAAAATCTATTGGTGGCCCAGCTAAAAACCTGGGAGTTTCATTCGGGCAGGACCTTAAGTTTGAGGACCACATTAAAAAACTTATGGGGGTCTGCTTTTCTACCCTTAAAGTCCTATGTAGGTTTTTTCCGCTTCGCCCGAGAGCGGCCAAAGAGACAGTTTCCCGTG
The DNA here is from genome assembly GCF_964261635.1 of Lissotriton helveticus. Lineage (NCBI taxonomy): Eukaryota > Metazoa > Chordata > Amphibia > Caudata > Salamandridae > Lissotriton > Lissotriton helveticus. Next base: position 1,962,768,430 of record NC_136068.1, on the reverse strand, counting down.
CCCTAATACTTTCCAGATTGGATTACGCGAACGGTCTGTTCTGCGGCCTACCGGCCTATGTGATCCAACGCCTTCAGGTTATACAAAATGCGGCCATAAGGCTTCTGTTTAACCTACCTAAGAGATCTAGTGTACGTCCCTATCTCCGTAGCCTGCACTGGCTCCCAGTTGCCCACAGGATCTTGTTTAAAACTCTTGTCCTTTCTTTTCATGCTGTCCATCAGACTGGCCCTATCTACTTGAGAAAAAGGTTTACTTTGTACATTCCTAATCGATCCCTCCGGTCGGCCAATCTGTGCCAAATGACCGTGCCTATATTTAAGTATGCCCTTCTAGGCGGTCAGTCTATCTCGGTCAGAGCTGCGAGGGCTTGGAATGCTCTCCCCCTTCATTTGAAGACTGCTCTGGCGTGGCTCAGTGGTTAGAGGCGGCAGACCCGGAAGCTGAGATCAGCTGTGGACCAGGGTTCGATTCCCCGCCTCGGCGGGTCTCGGGCTCAAAAATTCCACGGACTCGACAATTCCCGCTCCGGTGCCTACTCGACTCATGGGGTCACACTCTGCGACTCTGGGCAATAGCTTGCTTAATCTCCACTACGGCCCCTCGCGGCGGGATGCCTGGCTTTCACCTTGTGAATACCCTGCCGGGGTATCTCACAGGGGAATACCAGGACGGGTTCCCTAAGCAAGCGCCTTGAGACCCCTGGGTGATTCGTGCGCTATATAAATCGAAATACATTTACATTTACATTTACATCACGGCCTTCAAGAAGGGGCTGAAAACTCACCTGTTTAACACCACCTTGTTAAACTATTTCTTTTTCTCTTTTGCCCTCTGAATCGCCCTTACCTTTCCGCGCCAGGATACTATTTTTAGTAATAGAGCGCGCTATAAATGTCATATCATATCATTTTGTAACAGTGCAGTGTGGATTCTGGAGTTTATTTGGTAACAGCGCAGTGTGGATGCTGGTGTGTATTTGGTAACAGTGCAGTGTGGATGCTGCAGTGTATTTGATAACAGTGCAGTGTGGATGCTGGTGTGTGTTTGGTAACAGCGCAGTGTGGAAGCTGGTTTGTGTTCGGCAACAGCGCAGTGTGGATTATGGAGTGTGTTTGGTAACAGTGCAGTGTGGATGCTGGAGTGTATTTGGTAACAGAGCAGTGTGGATGCTGGAGTGTATTTGGTAACAGTGCAGTGCGGATGCTGGAGTGTATTTGGTAACAGTGCAGTGTGGATGCTGGAGTGTATTGGGTAACAGCGCAGTGTGGAAGCTGGTGTGTGTTTGGTAACAGCGCAGTGTGGATGCTGGAGTGTATTTGGTAACCGTGCAGTGTGGATGCTGGAGTGTATTCGGTAACAGAGTAGTGTGGGTGCTGGATTGTATTTGGTAACAGTGCAGTGTTGCTGATGGAAAGTATTTGGTAACAGCGCAGTGTGGATGCTGGTGTGTGTTTGATAACAGTGCAGTGGGGTGCTGGTGTGTCTTTGGTTACAGTGCAGTGTGAAAGCTGGAGTGTATTTGGTAACAGTGCAGTGTGGATGCTGGTGTGTATATGGTAACAGCGCAGTGTGGATGCTGGAGTGTATTTGGTAACAGTGCAGTGGGGATGATGTAGTGTATTCGGTAACAGAGTAGTGTGGGTGCTGGATTGTATTTGGTAACAGTGCAGTGTTGCTGATGGAAAGTATTTGGTAACAGTGCAGTGTGGATGCTGGTGTGTATATGGTAACAGCGCAGTGTGGATGCTGGAGTGTATTTGGTAACCGTGCAGTGTGGATGCTGGAGTGTATTCGGTAACAGAGTAGTGTGGGTGCTGGATTGTATTTGGTAACAGTGCAGTGTTGCTGATGGAAAGTATTTGGTAACAGCGCAGTGTGGATGCTGGTGTGTGTTTGATAACAATGCAGTGTGGTGCTGGTGTGTCTTTGGTTACAGTGCAGTGTGAAAGCTGGAGTGTATTTGGTAACAGTGCAGTGTGGATGCTGGTGTGTATATGGTAACAGCGCAGTGTGGATACTGGAGTGTGTTTGGTAACAGTGCAACATGGATGCTGGAGTGTATTTGGTAACCGTGCAGTGTGGATGCTGGAGTGTATTCGGTAACAGAGTAGTGTGGGTGCTGGATTGTATTTGGTAACAGTGCAGTGTTGCTGATGGAAAGTATTTGGTAACAGCGCAGTGTGGATGCTGGTGTGTGTTTGATAACAGTGCAGTGTGGTGCTGGTGTGTCTTTGGTTACAGTGCAGTATGAAAGCTGGAGTGTATTTGGTAACAGTGCAGTGGGGATGATGTAGTGTATTTGGTAACAGTGAAGTGTGGATGTTGGTGTGCATTGGGTAACAGTGCAGTGTGGATTCTGGAGTTTATTTGGTAACAGTGCAGTGTGGATGCTGGTGTGTATTTGGTAACAGTGCAGTGTGGATGATGGTGTGTGTTTGGTAACAGTGCAGTGTGGATGCTGGTGTGTATTGGGTAACAGTGTAGTGTGGATGTGGGTGTGTACTTGGTAACAGTGCAGTGCAGTGTGGATGCTGGTGTGTATTTTGTAACAGTGCACTGTGGATGCTGGTGTGTGTTTGGTAACAGAGCAGTGTGGATGCTGGAGTGTATTCGGTAAAAGTGCAGTATGGATGCTGTTGTGTGTTTGGTATCAGTACAGTATGGATGCTGCTGTGTATATGGTAACAGTGCAGTGTGGATGCTGGTGTGTTTTTGGTAACAGCGCATAGTGGATGCTGGTATGTGTTTGGTAACAGTGCAGTGTGGATGCTGGTGTGTGTTTGGTAACAGTGCAGTGTGAATGATGGTGTGTATTGGGTAACAGTGCTGTGTGGATACTGACGTGTATCTGGTAACAGTGCAGTGTGGATGCTGGTGTGATTTGAGTAACAGTGCAGTGTGGATGCTGGAGTGTATTTGGTAAAGCACGGTGTGGATGTTGGTGTGTAATGGGTAATAGTGCAGTGTGGATGTTGGTGTGTATTGGGTAACAGTGCAGAGTGGATGCTGGTGTGTGTTTGGTAACAGTGCAGTGTGGATGCTGGTGTGTGTTTGGTGACAACGCAATAAGGATGCTGGTGTGTGTTTGGTGACAGCCCAGTAAGGATGCTGGTGTGTATTGGGTAACAAGGCAGTCTGGATGCTGGAGTTTATTTGGTAACAGTGCAGTGTGGATGCTGGTGTGTATTGGGTGACAGTGCAGTGTGGATGCTGGAGTGTATTTCGTAGCAGCGCAGTATGGATGCTGGTGTGTATTTGGTTACAGTGCTGTGTGGATGCTGGTGTGTATTGGGTAACAGTGCAGTGTGGATGCTTGTGTGTATTGGGTAACAGTGCAGTGTGGATACTGGAGTGTATTTGGTAATAGCGCAGTGTGGATGCTGGAGTGTATTTGGTGACAGTTCAGTGTGGATGCTGCAGTGTATTTGGTAACAGTGCAGTAAGGATGCTGGTGTGGGTTTGGTTACAGCGCAATGTGGATGCTGGAGTGTATTTTATAACAGTACAATATGGAAGCTGGTGTGTGTTTGGTAACAGTGCAGTGTGGATGCTGGTATGTGTTTGGTAACAGTGCAGTGTGGATGCTGGTGTGTATTTGTTTACAGTGCAATGTGGATGCTGGTGTGTATTTGGTAACAGTGCAGTGTGGATGCTGGTGTGTGTTTGGTGACAGCGCAGTAAGGATGCTGGTGTGTATTTGGTTACAGTGCAGTGTGGATGCTGGTGTGTGTTTGGTGACAGTGCAGTGTGGATGGAGATGTGTATTGGGTAACAGCGCAGAGTGGATGCTGGAGTGTATTTGGTAACAGTGCAGTATGTATGCTGGTGTGTATTTGGTAACAGTGCAGTATGTATGCTGGTGTGTATTTGGTAAGAGTGCAGTGTGGATGCTGGTGTGTGTTTGGTAATAGTGCAGTGTGGATGCTGGAGTGATTTGGTGACAGTGCAGTGTGGATGTTGGAGTGTATTTGGTAACTGTGCAGTAAGGATGCTGGTGTGTGTTTGATAACAGTGCAGTGTGGATGCTGGAGTGTATTTGGTTACAGTGCAGTATGGATGCTGGTGTGTATTTGGTAACAGCACAGTGTGGATGCTGGTGTGTGTTTGGTAACAGTGCAGTGTAGATGCTGGTGTGTATTGGGTAACAGTGCAGTGTGGATGCTGGTGTGTATTGGGTAACAGTGCAGTGTGGATGCTTGTGTGTATTGGGTAACAGTGCAGTGTGGATGCTGGAGTGTATTTGGTAACAGCGTAGTGTGAATGCTGGTTTTTATTGTGTAACAGTGCAGTGTGGATGCTGGTGTGTATTGGGTAACAGTGCAGTGTGGATGCTGGTGTGTGTTTGGTAACAGTACAGTGTGGATGTTGGTGTGTATTTGGTTACAGTGCAATGTGGATGCTGGTGTGTATTTGGTAACAGTGCAGTATGGATGTTGTTGTGTGTTTGGTATCAGTGCAGTATGGATGCTGCTGTGTATATGGTAACAGTGCAGTGTGGATGCTGGTGTGTTTTTGGTAACGGCGCATAGTGGATGCTGGTGTGTGTTTGGTAACAGTGCAGTGTGGATGCTGGTGTGTGTTTGATAACAGTGCAGTGTGAATGCTGGTGTGTATTGGGTAACAGTGCTGTGTGGATACTGGAATGTATCTGGTAACAGTGCAGTGTGGATGCTGGTGTGATTTGAGTAACAGTGCAGTGTGGATGCTGGAGTGTATTTGGTAAAGCACGGTGTGGATGCTGGAGTGTATCTGGTAACAGTGCAGTGTGGATGCTGGTGTGTATTGGGTAACAGTGCAGTGTGGATGCTGGTGTGTGTTTGGTAACAGTGCAGTGTGGATGCTGGTGTGTGTTTGGTGACAACGCAGTAAGGATGCTGGTGTGTATTGGGTAATAGCGCAATGTGGATGCTGGAGTTTATTGGGTAACAGTGCAGTGTGGATGCTGGAGTGTATTTGGTAATAGCGCAATGTGGATGCTGGAGTGTATTTGGTGACAGTTCAGTGTGGATGCTGGAGTGTATTTGGTAACAGTGCAGTAAGGATGCTGGTGTGGGTTTGGTTACAGCGCAATGTGGATGCTCGAGTGTATTTTATAACAGTGCAGTATGGATGCTGGTGTGTGTTTGGTAACAGTGCAGTGTGGATGCTCGTGTGTGTTTGGTAACAGTGCAGTGTGGATGCTGGTGTGTGATTGGTGACAGCGCAGTAAGGATGCTGGTGTGTATTTGGTTACAGTGCAGTGTGGATGCTGGTGTGTGTTTGGTGACAGTGCAGTGTGGATGGTGATGTGTATTGGGTAGCAGCGCAGTGTGGATGCTGGAGTGTATTTGGTAACAGTGCAGTATGTATGCTGGTGTGTATTTGGTTACAGTGCAGTGTGGATGCTGGTGTGTATTTGGTAAGAGTGCAGTGTGGATGCTGGTGTGTGTTTGGTAATAGCGCAGTGTGGATGCTGGAGTGTATTTGGTGACAGTGCAGTGTGGATGCTGGAGTGTATTTGGTAACAGTGCAGTAAGGATGCTGGTGTGTGTTTGATAACAGTGCAGTGTGGATGCTGGAGTGTATTTGGTAACAGTGCAGTGTGGATGGAGATGTGTATTGGGTAACAGCGCAGTGTGGATGCTGGAGTGTATTTGGTAACAGTACAGTATGTATGCTGGTGTGTATTTGGTTACAGTGCAGTGTGTATGCTGGTGTGTATTTGGTAACAGTGCTGTGTGGATACTGGTGTGTATTTGGTAAGAGTGCAGTGTGGATGCTGATGTGTGTTTGGTAATAGCGCAGTCTGGATGCTGGAATGTATTTGGTGACAGTGCAGTGTGGATGCTGGAGTGTATTTGGTAACAGTGCAGTAAGGATTCTGGTGTGTGTTTGATAACAGTGCAGTGTGGATGCTGGAGTGTATTTGGTAACAGTGCAGTATGGATGCTGGTGTGTATTTCGTAACAGCACAGTGTGGATGCTGGTGTGTGTTTGGTAACAGTGCAGTGTAGATGCTGGTGTGTATTGGGTAACAGTGCAGTGTGGATGCTGGTGCGTATTGGGTAACAGTGCAGTGTGGATGCTGGAGTGCATTTGGTAACAGTGCAGTGTGAATGCTGGTTTTTATTGTGTAACAGTGCAGTGTGGATGCTGGTGTGTATTGGGTAACCGTGCAGTGTGGATGCTGGTGTGTGTTTGGTGACAGTGCAGTGTGGATGCTGGTGTGTGTTTGGTGTTAGTGCAGTGTGGATGCTGGTGTGTAATGGGTAACAGCGCAGCGTGTATCCTGGAACTTATTTGGTAACAGTGCAGTGTGGATGCTGGAGTGTATTTGGTAACAGTGCCCTATGGATGCTGGTGTGTATTGGGTAACAGTGCAGTGTGGATGCTGGAGTGTATCTGGTAACAGTGCAGTGTGGATGCTGGTGTGTATTGGGTGACAGTGCAGTGTGGATGCTGGAGTGTATTTCGTAGCAGCGCAGTATGGATGCTGGTGTGTATTTGGTTACAGTGCTGTGTGGATGCTTGTGTGTATTGGGTAACAGTGCAGTGTGGATGCTGGTGTGTATTGGGTAACAGTGCAGTGTGGATGCTGGAGTGTATTTGGTAATAGCGCAGAGTGGATGCTGGAGTGTATTTGGTGACAGTTCAGTGTGGATGCTGGAGTGTATTTGGTAACAGTGCAGTAAGGATGCTGGTGTGGCTTTGGTTACAGCGCAATGTGGATGCTGGAGTGTATTTTAAAACAGTGCAGTATGGATGCTGGTGTGTGTTTGGTAACAGTGCAGTGTGGATGCTGGTGTGTGTTTGGTAACAGTGCAGTGTAGATGCTGGTGTGTATTTGGTTACAGTGCAATGTGGATGCTGGTGTGTATTTGGTAACAGTGCAGTGTGGATGCTGGTTTGTGTTTGGTGACAGCACAGTAAGGATTCTGGTGTGTATTTGGTTACAGTGCAGTGTGGATGCTGGTGTGTGTTTGGTGTCAGTGCAGTGTGGATGGTGATGTGTATTGGGTAACAGCGCAGTGTGGATGTAGGAGTGTATTTGGTAACAGTGCTGTATGTATGCTGGTGTGTATTTGGTTACAGTGCAGTGTGGATGCTGGTGTGTGTTTGGTCATAGCGCAGTGTGGATGCTGGAGTATATTTGGTGACAGTGCAGTGTGGATGCTGTTGTGTATTTGGTAACAGTGCAGTAAGGATGCTGGTGTGTGTTTGATAACAGTGCAGTGTGGATGCTGGAGTGTATTTGGTAACAGTGCAGTATGGATGCTGGTGTGTGTTTGGTAACAGCACAGTGTGGATGCTGATGTGTGTTTGGTAACAGTGCAGTGTGGATGCTGGTGTGTATTGGGTAACAGTGCAGTGTGGATGCTGGTGTGTATTTGGTAACAGTGCAGTGTGGATGCTGGGGTGTGTTTGGTAACAGAGCAGTGTGGATGCTGGAGTGTATTCGGTAAAAGTGCAGTATGGATGCTGTTGTGTGTTTGGTATCAGTTCAGTATGGATGCTGCTGTGTATATGGTAACAGTGCAGTGTGGATGCTGGTGTGTTTTTGGTAACAGTGCATAGTGGATGTGGGTGTGTCTTTGGTAACAGTGCAGTGTGGATGCTGGTGTGTGTTTGGTAACAGTGCAGTGTGAATGCTGGTGTGTATTGGATAACAGTGCTGTGTGAATACTGGAGTGTATCTGGTAACAGTGCAGTGTGGATGCTGGTGTGTATTGAGTAACAGTGCAGTGTGGATGCTGGAGTGTATTTGGTAAAGCACAGTGTAGATGCTGGTGTGTATTGGGTAACAGTGCAGTGTGGATGCTGGTGTGTATTGGGTAACAGTGCTGTGTGGATGCTGGTGTGTATTGGGTAACAGTGCAGTGTGGATGCTGGTGTGTGTTTGGTGACAACGCAATAAGGATGCTGGTGTGCATTTGCTTTTAGTGCAGTGTGGATGCTGGTGTGTGTTTGGTAACAGTGCAGTGTGAATGCTGGTGTGTGTTTGGAGACAGTGCAGTGTGGATGCTGGTGTGTATTGGGTAACAAGGCAGTGTGGATGCTGGAGTTTATTTGGTAACAGTGCAGTGTGGAGGCTGGTGTGTATTGGGTGACAGTGCATTGTGGATGCTGGAGTGTATTTCGTAGCAGTGCAGTATGGATGCTAGTGTGTATTTGGTTACAGTGCAGTGTGGATGCTGGTGTATATTGGGTAACAGTGCAGTTTGGATGCTGGATTGTACTTGGTAATAGCGCAGTGTGGATGCTGGAGTGTATTTGGTGACCGTCCAGTGTGGATGCTGGAGTGTATTTGGTAACAGCGCAGTAAGGATGCTGGTGTGGGTTTGGTTACAGCGCAATGTGGATGCTGGGGTGTATTTTATAACACTGCAGTATGGATGCTGGTGTGTGTTTGGTAACAGTGCAGTGTGGATGCTGGTGTGTGTTTGGTAACAGTGCAGTGTGGATGCTGGTGTGTATTTGGTTGCAGTGCAATGTGGATGCTGGTGTGTATTTGGTAACAGTGCAGTGTGGATGCTGGTGTGTGTTTGGTGACAGCGCAGTAAGGATGCTGGTGTGTATTTGGTTACAGTGCAGTGTGGATGCGGGTGAGTGTTTGGTGACAGTGCAGTGTGGATGCTGGTGTGTATTGGGTAACAAGGCAGTGTGGATGCTAGAGTTTATTTGGTAACAGTGCAGTGTGGATGCTGTTGTGTATTTGGTCACAGTGCAGTATGGATGCTGGTGTGTATTGGGTAACAGTGAAGTGTGGATGCTGGTGTGTATTTGGTAACAGCGCAGTGTTTGGTAACAGTGCAGTGTGGATGCTGGTGTGTATTGGGTGACAGTGCAGTGTGGATGCTGGAGTGTATTTCGTAGCAGCGCAGTATGGATGCTGGTGTGTATTTGGTTACAGTGCTGTGTGGATGCTTGTGTGTATTGGGTAACAGTGCAGTGTGGATGCTGGTGTGTATTGGGTAACAGTGCAGTGTGGATGCTGGAGTGTATTTGGTAATAGCGCAGAGTGGATGCTGGAGTGTATTTGGTGACAGTTCAGTGTGGATGCTGGAGTGTATTTGGTAACAGTGCAGTAAGGATGCTGGTGTGGCTTTGGTTACAGCGCAATGTGGATGCTGGAGTGTATTTTAAAACAGTGCAGTATGGATGCTGGTGTGTGTTTGGTAACAGTGCAGTGTGGATGCTGGTGTGTGTTTGGTAACAGTGCAGTGTAGATGCTGGTGTGTATTTGGTTACAGTGCAATGTGGATGCTGGTGTGTATTTGGTAACAGTGCAGTGTGGATGCTGGTTTGTGTTTGGTGACAGCACAGTAAGGATTCTGGTGTGTATTTGGTTACAGTGCAGTGTGGATGCTGGTGTGTGTTTGGTGTCAGTGCAGTGTGGATGGTGATGTGTATTGGGTAACAGCGCAGTGTGGATGTAGGAGTGTATTTGGTAACAGTGCTGTATGTATGCTGGTGTGTATTTGGTTACAGTGCAGTGTGGATGCTGGTGTGTGTTTGGTCATAGCGCAGTGTGGATGCTGGAGTATATTTGGTGACAGTGCAGTGTGGATGCTGTTGTGTATTTGGTAACAGTGCAGTAAGGATGCTGGTGTGTGTTTGATAACAGTGCAGTGTGGATGCTGGAGTGTATTTGGTAACAGTGCAGTATGGATGCTGGTGTGTGTTTGGTAACAGCACAGTGTGGATGCTGATGTGTGTTTGGTAACAGTGCAGTGTGGATGCTGGTGTGTATTGGGTAACAGTGCAGTGTGGATGCTGGTGTGTATTTGGTAACAGTGCAGTGTGGATGCTGGGGTGTGTTTGGTAACAGAGCAGTGTGGATGCTGGAGTGTATTCGGTAAAAGTGCAGTATGGATGCTGTTGTGTGTTTGGTATCAGTTCAGTATGGATGCTGCTGTGTATATGGTAACAGTGCAGTGTGGATGCTGGTGTGTTTTTGGTAACAGTGCATAGTGGATGTGGGTGTGTCTTTGGTAACAGTGCAGTGTGGATGCTGGTGTGTGTTTGGTAACAGTGCAGTGTGAATGCTGGTGTGTATTGGATAACAGTGCTGTGTGAATACTGGAGTGTATCTGGTAACAGTGCAGTGTGGATGCTGGTGTGTATTGAGTAACAGTGCAGTGTGGATGCTGGAGTGTATTTGGTAAAGCACAGTGTAGATGCTGGTGTGTATTGGGTAACAGTGCAGTGTGGATGCTGGTGTGTATTGGGTAACAGTGCTGTGTGGATGCTGGTGTGTATTGGGTAACAGTGCAGTGTGGATGCTGGTGTGTGTTTGGTGACAACGCAATAAGGATGCTGGTGTGCATTTGCTTTTAGTGCAGTGTGGATGCTGGTGTGTGTTTGGTAACAGTGCAGTGTGAATGCTGGTGTGTGTTTGGAGACAGTGCAGTGTGGATGCTGGTGTGTATTGGGTAACAAGGCAGTGTGGATGCTGGAGTTTATTTGGTAACAGTGCAGTGTGGAGGCTGGTGTGTATTGGGTGACAGTGCATTGTGGATGCTGGAGTGTATTTCGTAGCAGTGCAGTATGGATGCTAGTGTGTATTTGGTTACAGTGCAGTGTGGATGCTGGTGTATATTGGGTAACAGTGCAGTTTGGATGCTGGATTGTACTTGGTAATAGCGCAGTGTGGATGCTGGAGTGTATTTGGTGACCGTCCAGTGTGGATGCTGGAGTGTATTTGGTAACAGCGCAGTAAGGATGCTGGTGTGGGTTTGGTTACAGCGCAATGTGGATGCTGGGGTGTATTTTATAACACTGCAGTATGGATGCTGGTGTGTGTTTGGTAACAGTGCAGTGTGGATGCTGGTGTGTGTTTGGTAACAGTGCAGTGTGGATGCTGGTGTGTATTTGGTTGCAGTGCAATGTGGATGCTGGTGTGTATTTGGTAACAGTGCAGTGTGGATGCTGGTGTGTGTTTGGTGACAGCGCAGTAAGGATGCTGGTGTGTATTTGGTTACAGTGCAGTGTGGATGCGGGTGAGTGTTTGGTGACAGTGCAGTGTGGATGCTGGTGTGTATTGGGTAACAAGGCAGTGTGGATGCTAGAGTTTATTTGGTAACAGTGCAGTGTGGATGCTGTTGTGTATTTGGTCACAGTGCAGTATGGATGCTGGTGTGTATTGGGTAACAGTGAAGTGTGGATGCTGGTGTGTATTTGGTAACAGCGCAGTGTTTGGTAACAGTGCAGTGTGGATGCTGGTGTGTATTTGATAACAGTGCAGTGTGGATGCTAGAGTGTATCTGGTAACAGTGCAGTGTGGATGCTGGTGTGTATTGGGTAACAGTGCAGTGTGGATGATGGAGTGTATCAGGTAACAGTGCAGTGTGGATGCTGGTGTGTATTGGGTAACAGTGCAGTGTGGTTGCTGAAGTGTATTTGGTAACAGTGCTGTATGGATGCTGGTGTGTGTATTTGGTTACAGTGCAGTGTGGATGCTGGAGTGTATTGGGTAACAGTGCAGTGTGGATGCTGGTGTGTATTTGGTAACAGTGCAGTGTGGATGCTGGTGTGTGTTTGGTAACAGAGCAGTGTGGATGCTGGAGTGTATTCGGTAAAAGTGCAGTATGGATGCTGTTGTGTGTTTGGTATCAGTACAGTATGGATGCTGCTGTGTATTTGGTAACAGTGCAGTGTGGATGCTGGTGTGTATTTGGTAACAGTGCAGTGTGGATGCTGGAGTGTATCTGGTAACAGTGCAGTGTGGATGCTGGTATGTATTGGGTAACAGTGCAGTGTGGATGCTGGTGTGTATTTGGTTGCAGTGCAATGTGGATGCTGGTGTGTATTTGGTAACAGTGCAGTGTGGATGCTGGTGTGTGTTTGGTGACAGCGCAGTAAGGATGCTGGTGTGTATTTGGTTACAGTGCAGTGTGGATGCGGGTGAGTGTTTGGTGACAGTGCAGTGTGGATGCTGGTGTGTATTGGGTATCAAGGCAGTGTGGATGCTAGAGTTTATTTGGTAACAGTGCAGTGTGGATGCTGTTGTGTATTTGGTCACAGTGCAGTATGGATGCTGGTGTGTATTGGGTAACAGTGAAGTGTGGATGCTGGTGTGTATTTGGTAACAGCGCAGTGTTTGGTAACAGTGCAGTGTGGATGCTGGTGTGTATTTGATAACAGTGCAGTGTGGATGCTAGAGTGTATCTGGTAACAGTGCAGTGTGGATGCTGGTGTGTATTGGGTAACAGTGCAGTGTGGATGATGGAGTGTATCCGGTAACAGTGCAGTGTGGATGCTGGTGTGTATTGGGTAACAGTGCAGTGTGGTTGCTGAAGTGTATTTGGTAACAGTGCTGTATGGATGCTGGTGTGGGTATTTGGTTACAGTGCAGTGTGGATGCTGGAGTGTATTGGGTAACAGTGCAGTGTGGATGCTGGTGTGTATTTGGTAACAGTGCAGTGTGGATGCTGGTGTGTGTTTGGTAACAGAGCAGTGTGGATGCTGGAGTGTATTCGGTAAAAGTGCAGTATGGATGCTGTTGTGTGTTTGGTATCAGTACAGTATGGATGCTGCTGTGTATTTGGTAACAGTGCAGTGTGGATGCTGGTGTGTATTTGGTAACAGTGCAGTGTGGATGCTGGAGTGTATCTGGTAACAGTGCAGTGTGGATGCTGGTATGTATTGGGTAACAGTGCAGTGTGGATGCTGGAGTGTATCCGGTAACAGTGCAATGTGGATGCTGGTGTGTATTGGGTAACAGTGCAGTGTGGTTGCTGAAGTGTATTTGGTAACAGTGCAGTGTAGATGCTGGTTTGTGTATTTGGTTACAGTGCAGTGTGGATGCTGGAGTGTATTGGGTAACAGTGCAGTGTGGATGCTGGTGTGTTTTTCGTAACAGTGCAGTGTGGATGCTGGTGTGTGTTTGGTAACAGAGCAGTGTGGATGCTGGAGTGTATTCTCTAAAAGTGCAGTATGGATGCTGTTGTGTGTTTGGTATCAGTACAGTATGGATGCTGCTATGTATATGGTAACAGTGCAGTGTGGATGCTGGTGTGTTTTTGTTAACGGCGCATAGTGGATGCTGGTGTGTGTTTGGTAACAGTGCAGTGTGGATGCTGGTGTGTGTTTGGTAGCAGTGCAGTGTGAATGCTGGTGTGTATTGGGTAACAGTGCTGTGTGGATACTGGAGTGTATCTGGTAACAGTGCAGTGTGGATGCTGGTGTGATTTGAGTAACAGTGCAGTGTGGATGCTGGAGTGTATTTGGTAAAGCACTGTGTGGATGCTGGTGTGTATTGGGTAATAGTGCAGTGTGGATGCTGGTGTGTATTGGGTAACAGTGCAGTGTGGATGCTGGTGTGTGTTTGGTAACAGTGCAGTGTGGATGCTGGTGTGTGTTTGGTGACAACGCAGTAAGGATGCTGGTGTGTATTTGGTTACAGTGCAGTGTGGATGCTGGTGTGTGTTTGGTGAAAGCGCAGTAAGTATGCTGGTGTGTATTTGGTAACAGTGCAGTGTGGATGCTGGTGTGTGTTTGGAGACAGTGCAGTGTGGATGCTGGTGTATATTGGGTAACAAGGCAGTCTGGATGCTGGAGTTTATTTGGTAACAGTGCAGTGTGGATGCTGGTGTGAATTGGGTGACAGTGCAGTGTGGATGCTGGAGTGTATTTCGAAGCAGAGCAGTATGGATGCTGGTGTGTATTTGGTTACAGTGCAGTGTGGATGCTGGTGTGTATTTGGTAACAGTGCAGTAAGGATGCTGGTGTGTGTTTGATAACAGTGCAGTGTGGATGCTCGAGTGTATTTGGTAACAGTGCAGTATGGATGCTGGTGTGTGTTTGGTAACAGCACAGTGTGAATGCTGATGTGTGTTTGGTAACAGTGCAGTGTGGATGCTGGTGTGTATTGGGTAACAGTGCAGTGTGGATGCTGGTGTGTATTTGGTAACAGTGCAGTGTGGATGCTGGGGTGTGTTTGGTAACAGAGCAGTGTGGATGCTGGAGTGTATTCGGTAAAAGTGCAGTATGGATGCTGTTGTATGTTTGGTATCAGTTCAGTATGGATGCTGTTGTGTGTTTGGTATCAGTTCAGTATGGATGCTGCTGTGTATATGGTAACAGTGCAGTGTGGATGCTGGTGTGTGTTTGGTAACAGTGCAGTGTGAATGCTGGTGTGTATTGGATAACAGTGCTGTGTGAATACTGGAGTGTATCTGGTAACAGTGCAGTGTGGATGCTGGTGTGTATTGAGTAACAGTGCAGTGTGGATGCTGGAGTGTATTTGGTAAAGCACAGTGTAGATGCTGGTGTGTATTGGGTAACAGTGCAGTGTGGATGCTGGTGTGTATTGGGTAACAGTGCTGTGTGGATGCTGGTCTGTATTGGGTAACAGTGCAGTGTGGATGCTGGTGTGTGCTTGGTGACAACGCAATAAGGATGCTGGTGTGTATTTGGTTATAGTGCAGTGTGGATGCTGGTGTGTGTTTGGTAACAGTGCAGTGTGAATGCTGGTGTGTGTTTGGAGACAGTGCAGTGTGGATGCTGGTGTGTATTGGGTAACAAAGCAGTGTGGATGCTGGAGTTTATTTGGTAACAGTGCAGTGTGGATGCTGGTATGTATTGGGTGACAGTGCATTGTGGATGCTGGAGTGTATTTCGTAGCAGCGCAGTATGGATGCTGGTGTATATTGGGTAACAGTGCAGTTTGGATGCTGGATTGTACTTGGTAATAGCGCAGTGTGGATGCTGGAGTGTATTTGGTGACCGTCCAGTGTGGATGCTGGAGTGTATTTGGTAACAGCGCAGTAAGGATGCTGGTGTGGGTTTGGTTACAGCGCAATGTGGATGCTGGGGTGTATTTTATAACACTGCAGTATGGATGCTGGTGTGTGTTTGGTAACAGTGCAGTGTGGATGCTGGTGTGTATTTGGTTGCAGTGCAATGTGGATGCTGGTGTGTATTTGGTAACAGTGCAGTGTGGATGCTGGTGTGTGTTTGGTGACAGCGCAGTAAGGATGCTGGTGTGTATTTGGTTACAGTGCAGTGTGGATGCGGGTGAGTGTTTGGTGACAGTGCAGTGTGGATGCTGGTGTGTATTGGGTAACAAGGCAGTGTGGATGCTAGAGTTTATTTGGTAACAGTGCAGTGTGGATGCTGTTGTGTATTTGGTCACAGTGCAGTATGGATGCTGGTGTGTATTGGGTAACAGTGAAGTGTGGATGCTGGTGTGTATTTGGTAAGAGCGCAGTGTTTGGTAACAGTGCAGTGTGGATGCTGGTGTGTATTTGATAACAGTGCAGTGTGGATGCTAGAGTGTATCTGGTAACAGTGCAGTGTGGATGCTGGTGTGTATTGGGTAACAGTGCAGTGTGGATGATGGAGTGTATCCGGTAACAGTGCAGTGTGGATGCTGGTGTGTATTGGGTAACAGTGCAGTGTGGTTGCTGAAGTGTATTTGGTAACAGTGCTGTATGGATGCTGGTGTGTGTATTTGGTTACAGTGCAGTGTGGATGCTGGAGTGTATTGGGTAACAGTGCAGTGTGGATGCTGGTGTGTATTTGGTAACAGTGCAGTGTGGATGCTGGTGTGTGTTTGGTAACAGAGCAGTGTGGATGCTGGAGTGTATTCGGTAAAAGTGCAGTATGGATGCTGTTGTGTGTTTGGTAACAGTGCAGTGTGGATGCTGGTGTGTATTTAGTTGCAGTGCAATGTGGATGCTGGTGTGTATTTGGTAACAGTGCAGTGTGGATGCTGGTGTGTGTTAGGTGCCAGCGCAGTAAGGATGCTGGTGTGTATTTGGTTACAGTGCGGTGTGGATGCGGGTGAGTGTTTGGTGACAGTGCAGTGTGGATGCTGGTGTGTATTGGGTAACAAGGCAGTGTGGATGCTAGAGTTTATTTGGTAACAGTGCAGTGTGGATGCTGTTGTGTATTTGGTCACAGTGCAGTATGGATGCTGGTGTGTATTGGGTAACAGTGAAGTGTGGATGCTGGTGTGTATTTGGTAACAGCGCAGTGTTTGGTAACAGTGCAGTGTGGATGCTGGTGTGTATTTGATAACAGTGCAGTGTGGATGCTAGAGTGTATCTGGTAACAGTGCAGTGTGGATGCTGGTGTGTATTGGGTAACAGTGCAGTGTGGATGATGGAGTGTATCCGGTAACAGTGCAGTGTGGATGCTGGTGTGTATTGGGTAACAGTGCAGTGTGGTTGCTGAAGTGTATTTGGTAACAGTGCTGTATGGATGCTGGTGTGTGTATTTGGTTACAGTGCAGTGTGGATGCTGGAGTGTATTGGGTAACAGTGCAGTGTGGATGCTGGTGTGTATTTGGTAACAGTTCAGTGTGGATGCTGGTGTGTGTTTGGTAACAGAGCAGTGTGGATGCTGGAGTGTATTCGGTAAAAGTGCAGTATGGATGCTGTTGTGTGTTTGGTATCAGTACAGTATGGATGCTGGTGTGTATTGGGTAACAGTGAAGTGTGGATGCTGGTGTGTATTTGGTAATAGCGCAGTGTTTGGTAACAGTGCAGTGTGGATGCTGGTGTGTATTTGATAACAGTGCAGTGTGGATGCTAGAGTGTATCTGGTAACAGTGCAGTGTGGATGCTGGTGTGTATTGGGTAACAGTGCAGTGTGGATGATGGAGTGTATCCGGTAACAGTGCAGTGTGGATGCTGGTGTGTATTGGGTAACAGTGCAGTGTGGTTGCTGAAGTGTATTTGGTAACAGTGCTGTATGGATGCTGGTGTGTGTATTTGGTTACAGTGCAGTGTGGATGCTGGAGTGTATTGGGTAACAGTGCAGTGTGGATGCTGGTGTGTATTTGGTAACAGTGCAGTGTGGATGCTGGTGTGTGTTTGGTAACAGAGCAGTGTGGATGCTGGAGTGTATTCGGTAAAAGTGCAGTATGGATGCTGTTGTGTGTTTGGTATCAGTACAGTATGGATGCTGCTGTGTATTTGGTAACAGTGCAGTTTGGATGCTGGTGTGTATTTGGTAACAGTGCAGTGTGGATGCTGGAGTGTATCTGGTAACAGTGCAGTGTGGATGCTGGTATGTATTGGGTAACAGTGCAGTGTGGATGCTGGAGTGTATCCGGAAACAGTGCAGTGTGGATGCTGGTGTGTATTGGGTAACAGTGCAGTGTGGTTGCTGAAGTGTATTTGGTAACAGTGCAGTGTAGATGCTGGTTTGTGTATTTGGTTACAGTGCAGTGTGGATGCTGGAGTGTATTGGGTAACAGTGCAGTGTGGATGCTGGTGTGTTTTTCGTAACAGTGCAGTGTGGATGCTGGTGTGTGTTTGGTAACAGAGCAGTGTGGATGCTGGAGTGTATTTTCTAAAAGTGCAGTATGGATGCTGTTGTGTGTTTGGTATCAGTACAGTATGGATGCTGCTATGTATATGGTAACAGTGCAGTGTGGATGCTGGTGTGTTTTTGTTAACGGCGCATAGTGGATGCTGGTGTGTGTTTGGTAACAGTGCAGTGTGGATGCTGGTGTGATTTGAGTAACAGTGCAGTGTGGATGCTGGAGTGTATTTGGTAAAGCACTGTGTGGATGCTGGTGTGTATTGGGTAATAGTGCAGTGTGGATGCTGGTGTGTATTGGGTAACAGTGCAGTGTGGATGCTGGTGTGTGTTTGGTAACAGTGCAGTGTGGATGCTGGTGTGTGTTTGGTGACAACGCAGTAAGGATGCTGGTGTGTATTTGGTTACAGTGCAGTGTGGATGCTGGTGTGTGTTTGGTGACAGCGCAGTAAGGATGCTGGTGTGTATTTGGTAACAGTGCAGTGTGGATGCTGGTGTGTGTTTGGAGACAGTGCAGTGTGGATGCTGGTGTATATTGGGTAACAAGGCAGTCTGGATGCTGGAGTTTATTTGGTAACAGTGCAGTGTGGATGCTGGTGTGAATTGGGTGACAGTGCAGTGTGGATGCTGGAGTGTATTTTGAAGCAGCGCAGTATAGATGCTGGTGTGTATTTGGTTACAGTGCAGTGTGGATGCTGGTGTGTATTGGGTAACAGTGCAGTGTGGATGCTGGAGTGTATTTGGTAATGGCGCAGTGTGGATGCTGGAGTGTATTTGGCGACAGTTCAGTGTGGATGCTGGAGTGTATTTGGTAACAGTGCAGTAAGGATGCTGGTGTGGGTTTGGTTACAGCGCAACGTGGATGCTGGAGTGTATTTTATAACAGTACAGTATGGAAGCTGGTGTGTGTTTGGTAACAGTGCAGTGTGGATGCTGGTATGTGTTTGGTAACAGTGCAGTGTGGATGCTGGTGTGTATTTGTTTACAGTGCAATGTGGATGCTGGTGTGTATTTGGTAACAGTGCAGTGTGGATGCTGGTGTGTGTTTGGTGACAGTGCAGTAAGGATGCTGGTGTGTATTTGGTTACAGTGCAGTGTGGATGCTGGTGTGTGTTTGGTGACAGTGCAGTGTGGATGGAGATGTGTATTGGGTAACAGCGCAGTGTGGATGCTGGAGTGTATTTGGTAACAGTGCAGTATGTATGCTGATGTGTATTTGGTAACAGTGCAGTATGTATGCTGGTGTGTATTTGGTTACAGTGCAGTTTGGATGCTGGTGTGTATTTGGTAAGAGTGCAGTGTGGATGCTGGTGTGTGTTTGGTAATAGTGCAGTGTGGATGCTGGACTGTATTTGGTGACAGTGCAGTGTGGATGCTGGAGTGTATTTGGTAACTGTGCAGTAAGGATGCTGGTGTGTGTTTGATAACAGTGCAGTGCGGATGCTGGAGTGTATTTGGTAACAGTGCAGTATGGATGCTGGTGTGTATTTGGTAACAGCACAGTGTGGATGCTGGTGTGTGTTTGGTAACAGTGCAGTGTAGATGCTGGTGTGTATTGGATGCTGGTGTGTATTGGGTAACAGTGCAGTGTGGATGCTTGTGTGAATTGGGTAACAGTGCAGTGTGGATGCTGGTGTGTATTTGGTAACAGCGCAGTGTTTGGTAACAGTGCAGTGTGGATGCTGTTGTGTATTTGGTAACAGTGCAGTGTGGATGCTGGAGTGTATCTGGTAACAGTGCAGTGAGAATTCTGGAGTGTATTTGGTGTTAGCGCAGTATGGATGCTGCTGTGTATATGGTAACAGTGCAGTGTGGATGCTAGTGTATGTTTGGTGACAGCGCAGTGTGAATGCTGGTGTGCGTTTGGTAACAGTGTAGTGTGGATGCGGGTGTGTTTTTGGTGACAGCGCAGTAAGGCTGCTGGTGTGTATTTGGTTACAGTGCGGTGTGGATTCTGGAGTGTATTTGGTAACAGTGCAGTGTGGATGCTGGTGTGTATTTGTTTACAGTGCAATGTGGATGCTGGTGTGTATTTGGTAACAGTGCAGTGTGGATGCTGGTGTGTGTTTGGTGACAGCGCAGTAAGGATGCTGGTGTGTATTTGGTTACAGTGCAGTGTGGATGCTGGTGTGTGTTTGGTGACAGTGCAGTGTGGATGGAGATGTGTATTGGGTAACAGCGCAGTGTGGATGCTGGAGTGTATTTGGTAACACTGCAGTATGTATGCTGGTGTGTATTTGGTAAGAGTGCAGTGTGGATGCTGGCGTGTGTTTGATAATAGTGCAGTGTGGATGCTGGAGTGTATTTGGTGACAGTGCAGTGTGGATGCTGGAGTGTATTTGGTAACTGTGCAGTAAGGATGCTGGTGTGTGTTTGATAACAGTGCAGTGTGGATGCTGGAGTGTATTTGGTAACAGTGCAGTATCGATGCTGGTGTGTATTTGGTAACAGCACAGTGTGGATGCTGGTGTGTGTTTGGTAACAGTGCAGTGTAGATGCTGGTGTGTATTGGGTAACAGTGCAGTGTGGATGCTGGTGTGTATTGTGTAACAGTGCAGTGTGGATGCTTGTGTGTATTGGGTAACAGTGCAGTGTGGATGCTGGTGTGTATTTGGTAACAGCGCAGTGTTTGGTAACAGTGCAGTGTGGATGCTGGTGTGTATTTGGTAACAGTGCAGTGTGGATGCTGGAGTGTATCTGGTAACAGTGCAGTGTGGATGCTGGTGTGTATTTGGTTACAGTGCAGTGAGAATTCTGGAGTGTATTTGGTATTAGCGCAGTATGGATGCTGCTGTGTATATGGTAACAGTGCAGTGTGGATGCTAGTGTGTGTTTGGTGACAGCGCAGTGTGAATGCTGGTGTGCGTTTGGTAACAGTGTAGTGTGGATGCTGGTGTGTTTTTTGTGACAGCGCAGTAAGGCTGCTGGTGTGTATTTGGTTACAGTGCGGTGTGGATGCTGGAGTGTATTTGGTGACAGTAAAGTAAGGATGCTAGTGTGTATTTGGTTACAGTGCAGTACGGATGCTGGTTTGTATTTGGTTACAGTGCAGTGTGGATCCTGGAGTGTATTTGGTAACAGTGCAGTAAGGATGCTGATGTGTATTTGGTAACAGTGCAGTATGGATGCTGCTAAGTATATGGTAACAGTATAGTGTGGATGCTGGTGTGCACTTGGTAGAAATAGCACTTTGTAGGAATAACACTTAGAACATAGCACATATAATAACTGTAGCACCAAATAGCAAATGTAGCACACAACCAGTAATTACTGGGAAAAGGTAAGTCCCACCTACGCAACCCTAACCACCTTAGGAAAATAACACGCAGGGAACCATGAACTCACTAGCATAACTGTACGAGGTAAAACAACCTCCTAAACAAGAAAACACATTCAGAGGTATAGGCACAAAGACATTACACATGATGCAGAAATAACATTAGGCAGGTAATCACAATTGTGCCAAAATATCACATGAGGCATGAACACGTACCACACCAAAGGGCACAACAACAGAACTGTCCCCAGGCCACTTGGTTGCGCAAGGGTTCCTTGGGGGGCCTAAATGTAGCAGCTGCCCACTAAGTGCTGGGCAGCTGTAGGACTGCGTATGGGCACCAGCGTAACACACAAGATGATGGATGGAATGTTTCGCAATGGCAAAACATTCACCCCCAGTCACAGATCTGGGTTTAATCCATCGTTTTTTTGCTCACCAAGCCACCCCAGTTCAGACATGGTCATATGCAAATCAGTCTTGACCCTGTGCCTCATGGGAACAGTCCAACCCGAACTGCCAAGGTACGTCTTCCCTGGACCGGAATCAAGCATCCTAGGACCGGTTTCTGGCTATCAGCCTTCATCAGCCAGGATAGCTTGACTCCAGTGGCCTAGTGAGCACGGGACCCACGTCTGGGCATACCCTTCCCACATAGGGTGTACAGCAAAACTCACAAAATGATGGATCGAATGTTGCCCAATGGCAAAACATTCACCCCCAGTCACAGATCTGGGTTTAATCTATTGGTATTTTGCTCACCAAGCCACCCCAGTTCAGACATGGCCATATGCAAATCAGTCTTGACCCTGTTCCTCATGGGAACAGTCCAACCCGAACTGCCAAGCTACGTCTTCCCTGGACCGGAATCAAGCATCCTAGGACCGGTTTCTGGCTATCAGCCTTCATCAGCCAGGATAGCTTGACTTCAGTGGCCTAGTGAGCACGGGACCCACGTCTGGGCATACCCTTCCCACATAGGGTGAACAGAAAACACACAAGATGATGGATGGAATGTTGCCCAATGGCAAAACATTCACCCCCAGTCACAGATATGGGTTTAATCCATCGTTATTTTGCTCATAAAGCCACCCCAGTTCAGACATGGCCATATGCAAATCAGTCTTGAACCTGTGCCTCATGGGAACAGTCCAACCCGAACTGCCAAGCTACGTCTTCCCTGGACCGGAGTCAAGCATCCTGGGACCGGATTCGCTGCCCACTAAGTGCAGGGCAGCTGTAGGACTGCGTATGGGCACCAGCGTGCCTTCTGAGCCTCCTCTGTGGGCTCCCAATTGAAAAAGATGCCCCTGAAGATGCTGGAGCCTCCTGGGCTGTGAGGGAACAACAGGGGGCCTCAAGAGCCTCAGGGGCTCGAAACAACAGTGCCCCAGGATCGTTGGAGTCGCCCCTCTGGGAACTCAAAATATAAAAATGCCCCCTGAGCCTCGTGGGATCTAAATAACAAAATGTCCTCTGAGCCTCGTGGGCTCTAAATAACTGGCTATCTGCCAACCGGGGCCGCTCTACTAGCCAATGAAATGCCCCCGACGTTGGAGCCACGGGCTCTAGCACACAAATGCCCGCTGGACCCTCGTGGGCCCAAATGAACAATGCCCCAAATGCGCGTGGGAGTCCTGCTCCGGAATGGGACTCCGACGCTGTGCCTTGCCCTCGCGCCCCCCCTCCTGCCTGGCAGCTCCACTCCCCGGACTGCTCGCGGGAGGCGGCGGGGGACGCTGACTGCCACTTCAGTCTGCCGGAGCTCTTGGCATCTTCACTGGTGCCGCGGGCGGGGACTCCCATTCACCCGAGCCCCGCTGGCGGCGGCACTTCTCGGGACCTCCTGGGAGGCGGGGTAGGCTCCCATGCTCCCTCTCACCGGCCACTTCTCCTCTTCACCCCGGAGCGCTGGGTTGGCTCTCGTCGGCTTCCGGTTCGGGGCAAAGCACTTCCGGGTCGCGGCTGCGGCAGCCAATGGCAGCGCGGCCCTGGGGTGTGGAGGCAGGCACAGCACCTCACAGAGGATCCCCGGGCCGGCAGTGGTGATGGTCCACGAAACACGGGGTGGCACCCGTATTAAAGTATTAATAATTCATTACGGCAGTGTCCCTGGTGGGGTGGGCACCCGTCAGGGGTCAAAAGAAAGGGGCAGAACACGGGGTAGGCACCCCTCAGAATCAGCAATATGGCGGGGAAAATGCAGGGTGGGCACCTGCTACGAAACACAGCCATGGGGATCCCGAGGCCGGGTAATTCCTCGTAGAAAGACGATCGCAGCTCCGGGCTGCAGCAAGAAGGCGGAAACGCTCCTCTCTAGGATCCCCAGGCATGCAGGACACAAAGCGCCTCTCCTAGGAATCAAGAACAGGGGATCCTCAGGCAATCCAGCCACAGTGCCTCCCAGGCACTGGAGCGCAAGGTTCAAAGAAGTCCTGGAGCAAAGTAGGGGGGTCAAAGGCTGGCCCAGGGGCAAGCTCAAAGGGCCCTCCAGGCAGGGAGGCAGTCCCTAGTGGCGGTCCTCCTAGTGCCCAACAGCAGAAGGCCCCCCTCAAGTTTAGGATCAGGGAGAGAACATTTTGTATGGGGTCACAGCCCCTTCATATACCTAGAAATCCTTTGTCTACATGGGTGCAGGCAAGGAGCGAACCACATACAACTGGTTCCTGAGCACTTTGTTTTGCTCAGCCCCTCTGCCTATTCACAGGATGGGTAGGGTCATCAGTCGCACCACAGGGGGCGGAGCCAGCATTGTGTGGGGGAAAGCCCAGCCATATTCAGGTCCCAGGTGCACCCTCCCTCACATCACTCATGCAGATCTCCCATTCACCACCGGGGCAGACCCATTCTGACTCATGTAGCCAGGCACACCAGCCAGTCACAGCCAATCACAAGCCAGACAGCCAATTTACCTTTTATACCCAGACAGGTCAACTTCTAGAAGTGGCACTTCCACACTAGGTACATTAACGCCGCACACATCATCGCGCAGCATTTGATCACACGAGTCCGCACATACCAAACATGACCTTGCACTCCCCATGCATCAGGAACTACCAGGGACACATACATTCCCCATGCATTCCTATGGGAGGGCAGGCCAACCTCCCTACATGCCCGTACTTTTACCCTGGGACACAGTGGTAAAGTGCACAGAAGTCAAAAATCACTAACACCATGTCACC
Source organism: Lissotriton helveticus (assembly GCF_964261635.1). Classification (NCBI taxonomy): domain Eukaryota; kingdom Metazoa; phylum Chordata; class Amphibia; order Caudata; family Salamandridae; genus Lissotriton; species Lissotriton helveticus. The sequence continues at coordinate 1,962,744,715 of NC_136068.1, read as the reverse complement.
ATTAAAAGCAAAAAAAGTTCAGGGGTGAACCTGCCAGAAGGCCCAAGTCCAACACACCCCCCTTCCAGCCAAAACGCAGGGTAGACCAATCACCACCGTGATGGGCTACCCTGCTTGGTGCGATAGAACACGGACGCGGGCCCGCAACTGCAGGGACACCCTCCTGTTCTACGCCACGGTGAACCCACGGGTTTCCTTCTAAAAACACTGTCTGGAACAACAGGGCTACCCCACTGGTACTCCCAAGCTGTCCGTGGCCAGGACCAGGCCCTGGGCCACCCAGGTGCCACTGGTCCTTGCCTATTCACAGAGTGGGGGGAAGTAACCCCTGGTACATAGTAGCCATTATCCACTCTTCCTGTCTGTAAGACAGGGCTAGACTGCCACTGGTTCTCCAGCCTAGTGTCGACACCCTCAGGCGGACCAGGAGTCACGGGTGAGGCTCTCCTCCCCCTACCTCTCCTTCTAGGGTTCCTCCTCCTGCGAGGGGTACCAATAGAACACTACTCTCCCAACCTAGGGTTTAACCCCTCAGGTTGCACCAGGGTCAGAGGCGTGGACTCCCACACTCTGCACCCCCTTCCAGAGTTCTGCACCCTCCCAACTGGAGTGGTACTCCTGGAAGTGATATTTTCACATACACGTGCACACACACATGAACAGTTTGTTGTTCTGTGCATAAAAGCCCAGCTTCAGTAGCCTAAACCTTGGGAAGGCAGCTCCAAACTATTTGTATGTGCCAATGTTTGTGGTAAGATCAGATATCAGCAGAAGGAGACTGGCCCACCAGCCCATTTTCCTTAAAGGAAAAAGGGATGCATTTAAAAAAGAAAAATGAAAAGCTATCTTGTTATAATGTATTAGCAGGCAGTGGTCCGTCGGACCACTACCTGCTCTTAAAAAATGTTGGTGCCAACATTTACAACGAAAAAGGGGTCCCTTGAGGACCTCTTCCCGTTTGTGAATGGGTTACCACGTCCTTCACTGAGTCGGTAAAATTTGTTTTGCCACCGCATTCCGGTTGCAAAACATTCATACATGCCCCTATGGCTCACTATTAGGATGGGACGCCCTTGAAATGCCCCTTCCTATTACCGACTTGCAAAATCAAGTATACTACATGCCAAACAACTCTTTAGCGGTCACAAATGGCCCAATTCTCCTTTTGCAACAGCTAATACGTGTCGTACTTGTGGCCCATAGTTAGTACCGCACTTTGTGGTTTTACAGGTAGTGCTTGCTAGGACATCGCACACACCTAGACAGAATCAAGGTTCCTCATCAGGATTATTATGTTTGCTGATTATTTGTGCTGATTCTACAAGAAACAGAGAATGATTAACTATTCACCACCACATACAACACCTGTTACCTAATGTCATGACTTGACTGTCCAGGTGGCCGTGAGCTGCCTCAAATTTCAAATTCAACAACTAAGGTCACATAACAGTGACTATTTTCAAGTTTCACATTTATTTGTTCATTTATTTATTTGCACGATGAGTCAAAATCATTGCAAAACATCAATTAAAAAGGAAATACAATACTATACAGTACAGTCAAATAAAAAGCAACCTCAAACACCAGGTGCACTGTGACACTGATCTGCCTCGTTGTAAATTCTTTATAGCCAGCCAGAAGGCTTTGCTGTATCCTTCTGTGTTAGGGTTAGCAAGTATGGCAGAAACGATAGATGCGGCAGCGTATGTTTACCAGTCCAGTACTACCTTCTGGATCCAAAGGAAAACAAGCATTTACAACGCAAAGGGCTCGCAATTACATTGTTGTGAGCTATTGGCATTGAAAATGTTTGTTGTTTTTTTTCCCTTCGTGAAACATTAATCAAATGGTGTAATTGAAAATGGCAATAGTTCACTTTGTTGTAATTGCAAAATCTATTGCATTGCATTCGTACCATAGTACATTCTCTCTCGAAACTCCATAATCTTTTACAACACATTAGCAAATATACTAATATACCTATAGCCGGGGTATTCGTTACACTTGGAGGCGGAATTGTCATTTCTTAATAGGTGTAGCCTTAAAAACGTAGGAATTACTGATGGAATCAGTAATTCAGTACCTAATTCCATGAGCTATTTCTCATTTTACTGGTACAATTAAGCTTTCATCAGCGTAAATATCTGGTTAATTGCATAGGATCCGCGGTGATCCCACAGAGCTTGTTATTTCAATGGGGCAGGTAACTAATGAAGTAAGAGGGTAATGGTAATAAAGAGTCAATGCATTATTTTTGGTAGTATACTTATATTTTTCTAAAGAAATTTTAAATAGTAGCAGAGGGGTAGTAGAATAGAGATGTGGTGGTAGGCAGGTGGAGTAGAGAGAGTGACCCCGAGAGGTGAGATGGGGTGGTTGAGGAAAGAAAGAGTTGAAAGTAAAGATTCAGGTGAGATCTGAAGCAAGAGAGAGGAGAGACTGAACTGGAGGGCGGGGGGCAAGGAGTGGATAGAAGAGGGAGACCGAAGGAGATGTGTAGATCAGAGTGAGGAAGGAAGTGAGGGGGAGGGTACTGGAAGGGGTTTTAGGGTGAGAGGTGTGGGAGGAAGAGGATGGAGAAAGGGGGGAGAAATAGTGTACTTTGGGAGCTCACAGGAGGAAGAGGGAGAGGGGGCACATATGAGGGACTCAAGAGTGACGTGAGAGAGTGTGTGAAAGCGACAATGGACTTAGAGGCAAAAGTAGGGGCAGATGAGGCGACATGGCAGGGGTGTCAGTCTAGAGATGGGGTGAACAGAAATGAGAGATGGCCTTGAGGAGGGGGGCAGAGAAGGGAACGAGGAGAGAGTCAGGACGAGGAGTGAAAGGGCGAGAGACACAAGGTGGGGAAGAGAGAGCGCCAAGCAGGAGAGGGGACTTAATTGAGGGAAGAAGTGGAAAAAAGAAGGCAGTGATGAGATGGATGGAGAGAGGCCCAAGCAGGGGAGAGAGGCTGCCGAGTAAACCCGAGTTGAGAGGCACCCGGAGGTAGTGGGAGGGTGAGAGGATGCAGACATGGAAGGCAAGATGAGAAAGATGGAAAGTGGGGGCCAAGGGAGGATTCTAGAAGAGTTAAAGAGAGGGGGCTGGGAGGGGTCCAGTCCATCAGAAACTTTAAAAGTTGGTAGGTAGTCGTAGTTTCGAAGATGTTTCACCAAATCTGTAGTCCCCATTCCCCTCTATAAGCCTCTCTTCACCGGCCCTGATCCTAAATATATGTCTTAGAAGCAGCCAGTACACCCACTAATCATGTCTCCACGAAATCGGCGTGGTTCAGGAGTCATTGGCCTGCAGGGGTGGAATGGCAGCAACGGTCTGGCGGTTTAGGATGGGGGTGTTTGCTCGAAATTGTTGACTTTAAGCGGGGGTGGTATTGGGCTGAGTTCTGGGCGTGGATCGCCATGGTGTGAGCAAACTGACCCGGATGGCCGATATGCTCTGCCTCCTGCTGCTCTTCTGCTTGTTGGTGCTGCGGTGGAAAACCCTGGGTAAGTGTTAGACTGGGGGGGGGTGCAGAACTCCAAGGTGGGCTTCAGTTGGTGCATATGGGGGGCCCAGCTGTGCATCCAGCCCAGTCTGAAGGAGGGGTGCTTCCACAGCCTGTCAACGCTAGTTTCAAAACACATGCACAGACTTGGAAGCCAGGGCTGTCTCTAAGAGGACAGATGGGCCTGCTACTGAGTTAATTAAGGGGTGACCTAAAGTATAACTAGAGCCGAGCGCTTCAGAAACTCGCCAATCAGCCGCAGCCTCGGCGACCCTGCGTTCATCGTGGAGAGACCGCTGAGAGGGGGCAGGTTCAGATGAGGACAATGCGGGTCATGAAAAATCCCCCCCCCACATAATAGATTTGTCTTTGCCAGTGCTTGCTTCTGGTGGATACCTGGCACGGAAGGCAGTGCGGTCTGATCTGGGGTTCCATCCGGAGTAATAAAACAAGCTCTCCAAACAGCGCTTGTTTATTACCACCCTGACTCCTTTTGGGACGGCCCATCCAGACCGGATCTCACGGGTTGTTTATATAATACGCCTCCTAAAGATAAGAAATTGCTTTGCGACAGCCGCAAAGCAGACGAGCCAGTCCGGATGGGCCGGCCGTAAAGGCGAAAGGGCGGCAACCAAAATACCCCATTTCCAATGGCAGGCCACTGTTTTGCATAAACGGTGACGCAAGCCAATGAAAATTAGGGGCCGGGCTTCGAGTCTCCATCTGAAAACCCCTTATCCACAATATCTTTCGACGAGCGATCAGCGCTCTTTGTGCTGCGATGCCATGCGAGACCTAAAAAAGGACTCGATGACCACTAGCAATGCCACTTGGGATTTGTCTTTACAACATAAAACATAAAGAGGCAGTCATTATGCCTTGACCAGTTACCATTCACAACAATGTCTGGGCACTACAAACCACAAAACGGATATGTAGCAATATATAAATGTGTACATGCCATAGGTATGGCTAACAGCAAGCCATCCACGCAATACACTACTTGCCAACCTTTCATCTTCCCATAGGGCTGTTTGTGGACTTGGAGGTCTTCTCAACCTACAGCACAAACTCCATGAAAAACTTCATTTCACTCTCTCTCTGCGAATTTTGATAGCATACGTTAATCAGCTTCAAGTCCATCCCTTTCAGCCAGAATCTTTAACTCGCACTGTGATTGCTGCTGAACTTCTTACCTGTTCTTTGGATGTCGCTTTAAACATGGATATTAACTTTTCTTCTTGACTTCGCTCCTGGTTTCCCCTGGCAATGGACACCGCACAAACTACATGAACTGGCTTGATGTATTTCTAAACTTTTTAATTGGCAGCCACTGCTCCATATAGAAAGTTTTCTCAGCTATTACTGATCCAATCAATCTATGCACGTACGTTTTTTCTCTGCCGGAGAGCAGCTCTCGTTGGTCTGTAACAGAGTCAGTGATGCTTATTTCATCAATTTCAGAAGAATGAAAGGTGGAGTAGGTATGGCAAGGGTTCAAACTCGTGACATTGAAATTTGCATACGTTTTACAGCGACTGCACCATCATTGTGTAATAAGGTCATTGCTTCTAGTTGTGAGCACCACCGCTGAAATCTTAACACGCTGTCCAGCTCCTAGGCTACTCTCAGCCGGTGTCATTGATATTACTAGAAGTACAGGTTTACTCTGCAGCTTTCTTAAAGCACTAACAAGCCGGAGGGCACTAGAGCACTCTAGAACAGAATCAGACTATTTACTCACGTTTTTACGTACAGGAAGATTAAGTGATTCACCCAGAATCACAGGATGTGGATCCGAGTTTCGAACGCAGGGGCTGATTTAGAGAATGGTGGTCTTTGCTGTGTCCGTCTTTCAGGCGACCATCCACTAAACTTGTTTATTTATCAATGGGAGTTTGATATTTAAAAACAACAAAATAATTCCCCCCACTCACTGTGAGTTTTTTCCAACATATCGTGTTTTTTTTGTGTGTTCGAGACTGAGAGGTTTTTCTGGGCAATGATGGACAGAAATACAAAACAACAAAAATCAGACCGTTAGTTTTAAATTGGCGGTGGTGCGATGTTCTTGCTCAATTGCTCCTATTTCCTTGGCCCATAAGAGTAAGCTGCTTCCATGACTCTGCTGTCAGAAAGATGACGTCCACCCGACACATAACAAAACAGGCAGTTTAGCTCAATCTGGTAGGTGGGGTCAACCAGCACTCACTTTTGGGGAATGCCATATATTTTTTCCTCAGCAAACTTTTATCCAGAGCAGGAGAGAGATAAACACAAAAGGAGTAAAGAATGATAAAATGAAAGATAGGACAACAATGGCAAAGGGTGAAAGCAGGGATGAAAATTAAATAACATACAAATTGAGATAAAGAGGCAGTGAGTGTCTGGTAGCGGATTAATAATAATAATAATCCACATTTGTAAAGTGCGCATAATCACCCATAAGGGTCTCTGGGCGCTAGGAGCTGTCAGGAAGATTAAGAAACTATTGCCCAGAGTCACTTGGTGGTGGGCTAATTTGCCGCTAGCGCTGGGGATCGAACCGTGATCCCCAGAGTCAGTGGCCTTGGCCGCAGCCCACAACTCTCCCTCTTAAAGAGGCCTGCGGTGGAATCAAGACTATGCAGCCTTTGTATTCTGCACCCTGACCTTAGACAGAGACAGCCAGGGGCTTCTTTTCTTTGGACCTGAGCATTTATTTTTTCACAAATTAAGCACTGACAGGTCAGAGTGGGTACTCTGTCACATTTGATGCAGCTGAATAGTATATTGGGCCCTCAGCATACCATGTTCCAGGGTTAGAAGTTCTAGCCTGTAGGCCACTGGGGAAAGCTGGACCTTTCCAAGGCGACCAGTAGCTAGGAGAAGCACTCAAGATTAGGGCTAGATTTGCCATTTAGACTCACCCCGAGGCCTAGTCGCAGAGAGTCGCCCAGTAAGAGTGTTGCTCGCTGCTTCTCCAAATACGCCCTTCTTTTGCTCATATTATAGATTTTCCACCTTCGCCGGTTTTTATCAGTGTTTTTAAAATGGAAGCCATCAAAAAAAGGTGGCATTAATCCTATGTTAAATGCAGGCAGCGTGGGTAAATTGAGAAATGGGTCATTTTGTGTTGGCACTTGTCACAATTGTTAAGATGCAAGGAATGCCGCCTCCATGCTGTGCTGTGTGAGCAGGACAAGCCGAGAGAATTCACGTGACAGTCGCTGGGCCTACAAACATCTGAGCCTGGTCACAGGACAGGTAGTTTTGGCGCGTACCTGGCTGCGCTGCCGCTACTCTACAGCCCGTTCATGGGTCCTGACTGGCGGAAAACCCGCCCGCACTACTCATATGCCCGGTTGCCGCCCACTGACCTTTCCCTTGCTGCTGCGGCAATGGATGCCTACTAACCAGCCAGCCGATCCGAGAGGCGAGATCCGCTGATTATGCGCGATGGCCGCGAGCTCTGCGAGAAAACGGCACTGCCAGGCGTTCCTTTAATAATAACTGTCCTCCTTGATGGATAGACGAATACGATACGCAAATAGTAAATGACATTTGTAGTGCTATATTATGTAATAAAAAACATCTCAGTGCACTTTCCTGCCAATATTTTCCTTCCTGTAATCTTTCTTATGCCACATTGCTTGCACGCAGAGGGAATTGTGCATTCCTGGCGCTACACACCCCTTTATCTCCTCCAGTCACTTAGGCCCGGTACCCTAATCCTTCACTAGCCCTGAAGAACAAACATGTGCTTGAACGCTAGCAAGAAAAAAAAAAGGTTTTAGCTTCGGGTCTAATTCGCAAATCTATTTGGCTTTCAAATACAGAACTTTACTCTTGAAGGGTTTATCATTTTATGGGAGTAAGTTTCCAAAACTTGTGGGGGAGGGGCTACTAAATATTTCGGAGTGGGGGGGGGCATTCTTGCACCATTGTGCAAGGGGACCTGCGTTGCAGGGAAAGATTGTTTAGAGGCAGGGAGGTGTCCCTTCCTACCCATAAACAATCAGTATTGGCGATTTGTACCTTTTGTGTGTGCTGCAGATTACAGCACACATAGAAGTTGCAACCTGTCATTTTTTAAATGGTTGTTTATGTAAAGGAAAGGACACCTTCCTGCACATAAACAACCATTTATGGTGTTGTGCTATTTCTATGTGTGCTGCGTTGTACAGCAAAAAGCGGAGAAATAAAGCTTGTTATGACCAGGTTTTCCCTTGTCTTAATTTTGGCGCTGCCCCACATTAACACCACCCTTGTAAATATGGGGCAGCTTGAAAATCAATGGGTGTTGCGGTGGAACGCAACCAATTGCCCACCCGTTTCATGCTAAGTGTAGCATGAAAGGGGGCCTTATTCACTAGATGGCCTTGAGAATAAAGCAAAGCCCCTATCGGCACCGGAACATCAGAAAAAGTGTCTCTCCTGGGGCGATAGGGGCATGTAAATATGCCCCAAAGTGTTCAACTTCTTCAACTCTTTGAGGTCTGTTTACTAAGATTTAAAACCGTGTTTGCATCACAAAAGTGATGCAGAATAATGCAAAATCTTTTTTCACCTATTTATTTTCCAGCTTAAATCCTGATATACACTGGAAAATAACATGCAAGTAACGCATTACTTAGCTCCAAGGAGGCGTACCATTGGTGGTGCATGGGTGTTCCCATGCAACCAACCATGGTTAAAAAAGTAGAAATGGTTTAGCACCAGAAAATAGTGGCCATTTCAAATAGGCGCTATGAAGGAGAAATGCTGTAATTTCTCCTTTCTATTCCAATCCAATCTTTCCGTCTTTTCTGTGTGTACTGCACTGTTCAGCACACATAGAAATTGGGAAAAGGTTTCAAGTTAGTCTAAGCATGGTATTTGTACAGGAAGGTTATCTTCTAGTAGAAAACCCATGTTAGACTCACAGAGACACCCTTGCACTATGGGACAAATGTGTGTCTATGGAGCACCACAGCATATTTCTGCACCAGCGCTAGTGAGAGGGGAGGAAAGTGCCATATTTCTGTAAATATGGTGCTCTACTGCTCTCTCCTTCTCACGTAGTGCAGCATTTGCGGCTGCTGCATTGTCATGCATGCAAATCTAGTATAGGGGCACAGCATGATGCCTGGGTAAATTATGTGTCACAGTGATTAAAAAACAATCTTGAGGAACACACATGCTCACATATATTTATGTATATGTGTGCGTATACACACATTTATATATACATACACACACACACACACTCTCACACATACACATTCCACTGGGTAGTTATAGTCACACACACACATTCCACTGGGTAGTTATAGTTAGCACTATGTTTGCATAGGAAAATAATTTTTTGGTTTGCTAATATCTTTGGCACCATTTTATGAATCGTCACAAAACTTTCCAAAAACAAAGTGTGTGTACATCATTTATGAAAAGTGATGCATCGCTGCGTGAAAACAGCGATGCGTCACTTTTCATTGCACACTCCTTGCGACACCAATGATGCGTCATATTTACAGTAGGACGCATCATGGCGCAAGGAGTTACAGATACGTCAGTATTTCTGACGTATCTGTCTGGCGCAAAAGTGACGCATTGCTGGAGTGTGTCACAAAAATGACACAACTCCAGCAATGTGTCCTTTCACATGGGGCAAGCCCCATGTGAAAGGACCTGCGCCAGTCTTACGCCTGCTGTGAGGCAGGCGTGAGAAATTGACGCATTGGTGTCCTAGAAGTGGCGCAGTGAAATCCTATAGATTTCACTGCGTCACTTCTATGACCCTTTCTTGCATCAGAACGCCCCCCCTGCATACATTATACCTGGAGCAGGTATAATGTGGCGCAGGGGTTTACAAAGTGACGCATCTACCTAGATGCGTCACTTTGTAAATATGGTGCAACAAGGTACATTTTTTACGCTGCTGGTGCGCCACAAAAAGTGACACACCGGCGGCGTAAAAGTGACGCACGGCCTCATAAATGAGGCCTCTAGATCTTGGCCCAGAAAGTGTTATTTTTGTGTAAATCTGTGAGGAAGTCTTTGAGAAATCAAGGTTCAAAATGTATGTAGATTTGGGAATCAGACAGATCTTAAGATGCGATTTGATTGGCTGCCACCACATCAACATTGATGAAATGGCAACCATTTTAGGACCCAGGGACTCAGACCACAGTCCTGAAAATAAGTATAAAATAACATATAGGGGGCAGGGTAGGGACACCCTGCCACCCAAGGCCTGGAGGGCAAATCTAAGAGCCCCCCTGGTCTAAAAACACCAGGGCATAGGGGATGGTGCAATATATTCTTTGAGGGTCATGCGCCTCCCTCCCGAGTTTCCAGAGGTCCCAGGGACTTCTTTGATGCTGGCGAGGTCCTTAGACCAGAAAGGGACACCAGACAGCATTTTATTTTAATGTTGCAGAGGCTTGCATGGTTGGCAGCAGCCCCCTAACAAAATAAAAAGCACAGTATGTTTCCTGAGTCATTGAATCTATGATCTCAGGAGAGCTTACCATATTCATTTTAAGTACTCCATGCTTGAGCTTCATGCTCTTCACATGGAGTCCAAAAACTTCTTGTGGTTGGTTCTATGGCTGGATTTTGTGGCCTGAAAAATGTAAAACAAAAAGACTCAAAATCATGTTTAGGTTTTTAAAAAAATCCTTTACGGAAAATATATTATTAAACATTGCTACGTGTGAATTTATAAAATATACATTTGATTATGGTTATTGATGACAATTTGACAAAGACAAGAGTTGTGGTTTATATATGTTGCTGACCACTTGATAGATCCCATAGGCCTGCTTTTTATTATATTTTGGTGTTCTCACCCTTTGACAAAATTGGTAAGTCTACTTTACATAAAATGACACCCTTTATATTTTTACATCATGTAGTCACCTGTGCACGCCCACTGGGTTGACCAGGTATGGCCCCCAACCAATGTTGTGCGTGATCTTCAGCGGTAGGGCTCCTGTGGGTGTTTGGGTACAGGGCCTGGCCGTATGCCATGCCCTTGCCCAACTCCATGCAGCGCATGGCCAAAGGTGCTGTGGAGGATTGGGCACCCACCGGAGGTTGAGAGCAGGACTTCTTACTTTACATTGATAAAATCCTAGAAATTCTGGTTTGTTCATTTAAAACAATCTGTTTCAACTGATATTTTCACCTAACTATAATGATTATTTAGTCTTTGTTTGTTTCAGTGAATGTCAAAGGTTTTTAAAATATATATATTTTTTTCATTAAAAAACCAAAAGTTCGAATGACATGACTGGTAGGTGTTGTAATGAGATAAAAAATGAACGCTTAAAAAACAAAAAAATAAATAAAATGAGCCTCTTAATAGTTCAGTGCGCTAACTATGCCTTGTGCACTGCTAATGACCTCACATATTACATCACTTGTTCAATTACATAATTAATGACAACACTAATAGCATCTAAAATAACATAATTGATGGCATCAGAGATACCATCTGTGATGACACCATCACATGAGTGTGAGAGTTTGCTACATAATTATCACACTGAAATGTATTTAGATGCTTCATCTACAACAAATTATCTGTACCTTTTGGAATGCTAATAAGGGTAATTTGTCTAACAAGTTTGGCCTCCTAAAAAGGCTTATGTATTTGAAGACTGTGGAGTTTCTAATAGAGCTTTGCATGGTGTGAAGTCTGTGTGTTCTAGGGGTTTGGCCACCTAGTGGAGTTGGTAGTGTTACGAGAATGAGCTCTCTGCGAACACTTGTGCACAGGTGAATGCAGTGCATAGTTGGTGCCCATCTAATGGGGCTTGGTTGTCTGGAAATTGTGGCCTCTCCATCAAGTGCTGTGCACAGGCTAATAACTGGGCAGAGTAGGGACATAGGTCTAGATGTAGGTAAATGTGAATTACCGATTCATAAATACCGAATTTTACCAATTCGGTATTCATGAATCGGTAAATCAAATGTAGGTAGAAATTCGGTAACAAATACCGAATCGGTATGATTCGGTATTTACCGATTCTGTAATTACAGAATCGGTACTTGTCATTGATTCCTATGGGCCTTGAAGCCCATAGGATTCAATGGCAGATACCGATTCGGTAATTACCGAATTGGTAAAAATACAGAATTTACAAGGGGGACAGGGTGTCCTTTGCACCCTGTTGCACCCCTGTTTCTGGCTTGTGTGCCATGTGACACACATACAGGCCCTTAGGGCATGTCTGTGTGCCACATGGCACAGGTGTACATGCACAGATGTGCATGTACACAGGAATTCGTTATTTACCATGGAATAGTATTCCATGGTAAATAACGATTCGGTAAGGGCCTGTGGCACTGATTACAGTGCCACCTACATATTGATTTACAGAATCGGTAAATTTACCTATTCGGTATTTTACCGACTCTGTATATTTACCGAATCGGTAAAATTACCGATTCTGTAAATCAATGGCCCCCTACATTACAAATCCCAAATACCGGTCGGTAACGGCCAAAATCGGCCGTTACCGACCGGTATTTGGCGAGCTACATCTGGCCCATAGTCACCTACTGGGGCTTGGGTGTTTGATGGGAGCAAGATCTCCATAAAGAGCTGTTTGCAGGGCAAAGGCTGTGCATACTAGAGTTTAGCCACTTACTGGAGCATCTATTGGGATGTATGATTGAAGGTAGTGACCCCTGCACGAATAGTTGTGCACATGATACAAACTGTGCATAGTAGAGACATGGGGATCTAACGATGCTTGGGTATGCACAGAGAGTGGGCTCTTCATATAGAGCTCTGCACAGGGTGAAGGAGGAGCAGAATAGGGGCTTTCTACGTAATGGTGCTTGTGCTTAGAGGGAGTGGGCTAATGTATAATTATTTTATCCAAGCAGTTATTTACATATTGAAAGGCTGTACCGGCTTGTACCATGAATTGAACAGCAGTAGGTTGGATGATGTCAGCAATGATGTCATTGAACATGTCATGAGTGCTGTAATATGTGAGATCCAAAGAGTTGTATAGCAGGGTGCTAGTTATAGTTAGCTTACCAAACTATGAAGGGCTAATTTCAGTGGGTTTTTTTAAGCATCCATTTTTAACTCATTTCAGCACCTGAAGTTATAGTTTCATTAACCTTTGATTTTGCATTGAATTTCCCAGTTTTTTTTAAAGTAAGCTAAGATCCTATTACAACACCTACTTTTAAGTCATTTAGCTATTGTATATTCAATTAACTTCTGTTTTTTTTAAATATTGGGGAATTTTGTATTACCATACCTGACTATAAGGTCTATTTATCTTTTTTTTTCATGAATTTCTAGAGTTTTTTAAATATAGTTAGCCAATACCTCCACTGTGCACAGACAACAGCCATTCGCAACAAGGGGTTGGCAAAGGCCAAGCCCCTGCTAGTTGCCAACCCACTGCAGCCAGCCCTCCGTGCTCAGCTTGCTGCATTTGCATCATCTCCCCTCCTGCTTGCCCTCTGTTCTCCATCAGCATAACCTTTCCCTCTTTTCACCCTCTGTGTGCCCCTGCCCCATCCTACCAGCCCTCTGTGGTCAGATTGTTGCCCCTGCCCCCTTCCTCCCTTCCCTTCCCTTCATCTTCTGTGGGCTTGCCTGTGGGCCCTCCCTCCAGCCCGTGTGTCCATTATGTTGCCCCTGCCCATGCAGGCCTCTCCTCTATCATCAACATACTGCACCTGCCCACTCCTACCTGCCTCCATTGTCCAAATCTCTGTCCTGAACACTTCATTCTGTCCTGTGTATAGAGGACCTGGAGCGTCTGTAACTAGAGCTCCAGTGGTTCTAGTGTCCGGCAGTGCTACTCCAGTTGGGAGGCCACAGCAGTCCAAAGTGAGGAGTGAATGGAGGATGTGTTCCCTAGTGGAAGAACCAGTGGACCTGGGACTAGCCAGTTGGGCTAGATTCCCTTGGGGGGACCAGGGTGACGCCACTTCTGTTCTGGGGGATCTTCACGCACTGTCTGATGGACAGGGGATGGGAGATCTGCGCCAGATAGACAGTCACACAACATATGAGTCATGTGTTAGCCTCAGGTGGATGGTGTGTAAGTCCCCAGAAGTCCTGGAGTGCCAGGCAAGTATTCCACCAAAGGTTTTAGACCAGAGGTTGGGAGGCCAGGTTCAGGATCCGCCTGACCTGAAGGGTAGGACATCTGTAACCAGTGTCCTGACCAACAAAAACGAAGGCTATTTTTATATATAACCTTGTGTGGAGTTTCCTTTGTGGTGGGCCTTGGGTGTTGTTGCTGGGTGCGCGCGCAAACACTTTACACCTACCTCCGAGATAATCCTGATTGCTCGTGCCAAGCTACCAAGGTGGTGATTAAAAAAAACAGAAGTTAATTGAATATACAATAGCTAAATGACTTAAAAGTAGGTGTTGTAATAGGATCTTAGCTTACTTTAAAAAAAACTGGGAAATTCAATGCAAAATCAAAGGTTAATGAAACTATAACTTCAGGTGCTGAAATGAGTTAAAAATGGATGCTTAAAAAAACCCACTGAAATTAGCCCTTCATAGTTTGGTAAGCTAACTATAACTAGCACCCTGCTATACAACTCTTTGGATCTCACATATTACAGCACTCATGACATGTTCAATGACATCATTGCTGACATCATCCAACCTACTGCTGTTCAATTCATGGTACAAGCCGGTACAGCCTTTCAATATGTAAATAACTGCTTGGATAAAATAATTATACATTAGCCCACTCCCTCTAAGCACAAGCACCATTACGTAGAAAGCCCCTATTCTGCTCCTCCTTCACCCTGTGCAGAGCTCTATATGAAGAGCCCACTCTCTGTGCATACCCAAGCATCGTTAGATCCCCATGTCTCTACTATGCACAGTTTGTATCATGTGCACAACTATTCGTGCAGGGGTCACTACCTTCAATCATACATCCCAATAGATGCTCCAGTAAGTGGCTAAACTCTAGTATGCACAGCCTTTGCCCTGCAAACAGCTCTTTATGGAGATCTTGCTCCCATCAAACACCCAAGCCCCAGTAGGTGACTATGGGCCAGATGTAGCTCGCCAAATACCGGTCGGTAACGGCCGATTTTGGCCGTTACCGACCGGTATTTGGGATTTGTAATGTAGGGGGCCATTGATTTACAGAATCGGTAATTTTACCGATTCGGTAAATATACAGAGTCGGTAAAATACCGAATAGGTAAATTTACCGATTCTGTAAATCAATATGTAGGTGGCACTGTAATCAGTGCCACAGGCCCTTACCGAATCGTTATTTACCATGGAATACTATTCCATGGTAAATAACGAATTCCTGTGTACATGCACATCTGTGCATGTACACCTGTGCCATGTGGCACACAGACATGCCCTAAGGGCCTGTATGTGTGTCACATGGCACACAAGCCAGAAACAGGGGTGCAACAGGGTGCAAAGGACACCCTGTCCCCCTTGTAAATTCTGTATTTTTACCAATTCGGTAATTACCGAATCGGTATCTGCCATTGAATCCTATGGGCTTCAAGGCCCATAGGAATCAATGACAAGTACCGATTCTGTAATTACAGAATCGGTAAATACCGAATCATACCGATTCGGTATTTGTTACCGAATTTCTACCTACATTTGATTTACCGATTCATGAATACCGAATTGGTAAAATTCGGTATTTATGAATCGGTAATTCACATTTACCTACATCTAGACCTATGTCCCTACTCTGCCCAGTTATTAGCCTGTGCACAGCACTTGATGGAGAGGCCACAATTTCCAGACAACCAAGCCCCATTAGATGGGCACCAACTATGCACTGCATTCACCTGTGCACAAGTGTTCGCAGAGAGCTCATTCTCGTAACACTACCAACTCCACTAGGTGGCCAAACCCCTAGAACACACAGACTTCACACCATGCAAAGCTCTATTAGAAACTCCACAGTCTTCAAATACATAAGCCTTTTTAGGAGGCCAAACTTGTTAGACAAATTACCCTTATTAGCATTCCAAAAGGTACAGATAATTTGTTGTAGATGAAGCATCTAAATACATTTCAGTGTGATAATTATGTAGCAAACTCTCACACTCATGTGATGGTGTCATCACAGATGGTATCTCTGATGCCATCAATTATGTTATTTTAGATGCTATTAGTGTTGTCATTAATTATGTAATTGAACAAGTGATGTAATATGTGAGGTCATTAGCAGTGCACAAGGCATAGTTAGCGCACTGAACTATTAAGAGGCTCATTTTATTTATTTTTTTGTTTTTTAAGCGTTCATTTTTTATCTCATTACAACACCTACCAGTCATGTCATTCGAACTTTTGGTTTTTTAATGAAAAAAATATATATATTTTAAAAACCTTTGACATTCACTGAAACAAACAAAGACTAAATAATCATTATAGTTAGGTGAAAATATCAGTTGAAACAGATTGTTTTAAATGAACAAACCAGAATTTCTAGGATTTTATCAATGTAAAGTAAGAAGTCCTGCTCTCAACCTCCGGTGGGTGCCCAATCCTCCACAGCACCTTTGGCCATGCGCTGCATGGAGTTGGGCAAGGGCATGGCATACGGCCAGGCCCTGTACCCAAACACCCACAGGAGCCCTACCGCTGAAGATCACGCACAACATTGGTTGGGGGCCATACCTGGTCAACCCAGTGGGCGTGCACAGGTGACTACATGATGTAAAAATATAAAGGGTGTCATTTTATGTAAAGTAGACTTACCAATTTTGTCAAAGGGTGAGAACACCAAAATATAATAAAAAGCAGGCCTATGGGATCTATCAAGTGGTCAGCAACATATATAAACCACAACTCTTGTCTTTGTCAAATTGTCATCAATAACCATAATCAAATGTATATTTTATAAATTCACACGTAGCAATGTTTAATAATATATTTTCCGTAAAGGATTTTTTTAAAAACCTAAACATGATTTTGAGTCTTTTTGTTTTACATTTTTCAGGCCACAAAATCCAGCCATAGAACCAACCACAAGAAGTTTTTGGACTCCATGTGAAGAGCATGAAGCTCAAGCATGGAGTACTTAAAATGAATATGGTAAGCTCTCCTGAGATCATAGATTCAATGACTCAGGAAACATACTGTGCTTTTTATTTTGTTAGGGGGCTGCTGCCAACCATGCAAGCCTCTGCAACATTAAAATAAAATGCTGTCTGGTGTCCCTTTCTGGTCTAAGGACCTCGCCAGCATCAAAGAAGTCCCTGGGACCTCTGGAAACTCGGGAGGGAGGCGCATGACCCTCAAAGAATATATTGCACCATCCCCTATGCCCTGGTGTTTTTAGACCAGGGGGGCTCTTAGATTTGCCCTCCAGGCCTTGGGTGGCAGGGTGTCCCTACCCTGCCCCCTATATGTTATTTTATACTTATTTTCAGGACTGTGGTCTGAGTCCCTGGGTCCTAAAATGGTTGCCATTTCATCAATGTTGATGTGGTGGCAGCCAATCAAATCGCATCTTAAGATCTGTCTGATTCCCAAATCTACATACATTTTGAACCTTGATTTCTCAAAGACTTCCTCACAGATTTACACAAAAATAACACTTTCTGGGCCAAGATCTAGAGGCCTCATTTATGAGGCCGTGCGTCACTTTTACGCCGCCGGTGTGTCACTTTTTGTGGCGCACCAGCAGCGTAAAAAATGTACCTTGTTGCACCATATTTACAAAGTGACGCATCTAGGTAGATGCGTCACTTTGTAAACCCCTGCGCCACATTATACCTGCTCCAGGTATAATGTATGCAGGGGGGGCGTTCTGATGCAAGAAAGGGTCATAGAAGTGACGCAGTGAAATCTATAGGATTTCACTGCGCCACTTCTAGGACACCAATGCGTCAATTTCTCACGCCTGCCTCACAGCAGGCGTAAGACTGGCGCAGGTCCTTTCACATGGGGCTTGCCCCATGTGAAAGGACACATTGCTGGAGTTGTGTCATTTTTGTGACACACTCCAGCAATGCGTCACTTTTGCGCCAGACAGATACGTCAGAAATACTGACGTATCTGTAACTCCTTGCGCCATGATGCGTCCTACTGTAAATATGACGCATCATTGGTGTCGCAAGGAGTGTGCAATGAAAAGTGACGCATCGCTGTTTTCACGCAGCGATGCATCACTTTTCATAAATGATGTACACACACTTTGTTTTTGGAAAGTTTTGTGACGATTCATAAAATGGTGCCAAAGATATTAGCAAACCAAAAAATTATTTTCCTATGCAAACATAGTGCTAACTATAACTACCCAGTGGAATGTGTGTGTGTGACTATAACTACCCAGTGGAATGTGTATGTGTGAGAGTGTGTGTGTGTGTGTATGTATATATAAATGTGTGTATACGCACACATATACATAAATATATGTGAGCATGTGTGTTCCTCAAGATTGTTTTTTAATCACTGTGACACATAATTTACCCAGGCATCATGCTGTGCCCCTATACTAGATTTGCATGCATGACAATGCAGCAGCCGCAAATGCTGCACTACGTGAGAAGGAGAGAGCAGTAGAGCACCATATTTACAGAAATATGGCACTTTCCTCCCCTCTCACTAGCGCTGGTGCAGAAATATGCTGTGGTGCTCCATAGACACACATTTGTCCCATAGTGCAAGGGTGTCTCTGTGAGTCTAACATGGGTTTTCTACTAGAAGATAACCTTCCTGTACAAATACCATGCTTAGACTAACTTGAAACCTTTTCCCAATTTCTATGTGTGCTGAACAGTGCAGTACACACAGAAAAGACGGAAAGATTGGATTGGAATAGAAAGGAGAAATTACAGCATTTCTCCTTCATAGCGCCTATTTGAAATGGCCACTATTTTCTGGTGCTAAACCATTTCTACTTTTTTAACCATGGTTGGTTGCATGGGAACACCCATGCACCACCAATGGTACGCCTCCTTGGAGCTAAGTAATGCGTTACTTGCATGTTATTTTCCAGTGTATATCAGGATTTAAGCTGGAAAATAAATAGGTGAAAAAAGATTTTGCATTATTCTGCATCACTTTTGTGATGCAAACACGGTTTTAAATCTTAGTAAACAGACCTCAAAGAGTTGAAGAAGTTGAACACTTTGGGGCATATTTACATGCCCCTATCGCCCCAGGAGAGACACTTTTTCTGATGTTCCGGTGCCGATAGGGGCTTTGCTTTATTCTCAAGGCCATCTAGTGAATAAGGCCCCCTTTCATGCTACACTTAGCATGAAACGGGTGGGCAATTGGTTGCGTTCCACCGCAACACCCATTGATTTTCAAGCTGCCCCATATTTACAAGGGTGGTGTTAATGTGGGGCAGCGCCAAAATTAAGACAAGGGAAAACCTGGTCATAACAAGCTTTATTTCTCCGCTTTTTGCTGTACAACGCAGCACACATAGAAATAGCACAACACCATAAATGGTTGTTTATGTGCAGGAAGGTGTCCTTTCCTTTACATAAACAACCATTTAAAAAATGACAGGTTGCAACTTCTATGTGTGCTGTAATCTGCAGCACACACAAAAGGTACAAATCGCCAATACTGATTGTTTATGGGTAGGAAGGGACACCTCCCTGCCTCTAAACAATCTTTCCCTGCAACGCAGGTCCCCTTGCACAATGGTGCAAGAATGCCCCCCCCCACTCCGAAATATTTAGTAGCCCCTCCCCCACAAGTTTTGGAAACTTACTCCCATAAAATGATAAACCCTTCAAGAGTAAAGTTCTGTATTTGAAAGCCAAATAGATTTGCGAATTAGACCCGAAGCTAAAACCTTTTTTTTTTCTTGCTAGCGTTCAAGCACATGTTTGTTCTTCAGGGCTAGTGAAGGATTAGGGTACCGGGCCTAAGTGACTGGAGGAGATAAAGGGGTGTGTAGCGCCAGGAATGCACAATTCCCTCTGCGTGCAAGCAATGTGGCATAAGAAAGATTACAGGAAGGAAAATATTGGCAGGAAAGTGCACTGAGATGTTTTTTATTACATAATATAGCACTACAAATGTCATTTACTATTTGCGTATCGTATTCGTCTATCCATCAAGGAGGACAGTTATTATTAAAGGAACGCCTGGCAGTGCCGTTTTCTCGCAGAGCTCGCGGCCATCGCGCATAATCAGCGGATCTCGCCTCTCGGATCGGCTGGCTGGTTAGTAGGCATCCATTGCCGCAGCAGCAAGGGAAAGGTCAGTGGGCGGCAACCGGGCATATGAGTAGTGCGGGCGGGTTTTCCGCCAGTCAGGACCCATGAACGGGCTGTAGAGTAGCGGCAGCGCAGCCAGGTACGCGCCAAAACTACCTGTCCTGTGACCAGGCTCAGATGTTTGTAGGCCCAGCGACTGTCACGTGAATTCTCTCGGCTTGTCCTGCTCACACAGCACAGCATGGAGGCGGCATTCCTTGCATCTTAACAATTGTGACAAGTGCCAACACAAAATGACCCATTTCTCAATTTACCCACGCTGCCTGCATTTAACATAGGATTAATGCCACCTTTTTTTGATGGCTTCCATTTTAAAAACACTGATAAAAACCGGCGAAGGTGGAAAATCTATAATATGAGCAAAAGAAGGGCGTATTTGGAGAAGCAGCGAGCAACACTCTTACTGGGCGACTCTCTGCGACTAGGCCTCGGGGTGAGTCTAAATGGCAAATCTAGCCCTAATCTTGAGTGCTTCTCCTAGCTACTGGTCGCCTTGGAAAGGTCCAGCTTTCCCCAGTGGCCTACAGGCTAGAACTTCTAACCCTGGAACATGGTATGCTGAGGGCCCAATATACTATTCAGCTGCATCAAATGTGACAGAGTACCCACTCTGACCTGTCAGTGCTTAATTTGTGAAAAAATAAATGCTCAGGTCCAAAGAAAAGAAGCCCCTGGCTGTCTCTGTCTAAGGTCAGGGTGCAGAATACAAAGGCTGCATAGTCTTGATTCCACCGCAGGCCTCTTTAAGAGGGAGAGTTGTGGGCTGCGGCCAAGGCCACTGACTCTGGGGATCACGGTTCGATCCCCAGCGCTAGCGGCAAATTAGCCCACCACCAAGTGACTCTGGGCAATAGTTTCTTAATCTTCCTGACAGCTCCTAGCGCCCAGAGACCCTTATGGGTGATTATGCGCACTTTACAAATGTGGATTATTATTATTATTAATCCGCTACCAGACACTCACTGCCTCTTTATCTCAATTTGTATGTTATTTAATTTTCATCCCTGCTTTCACCCTTTGCCATTGTTGTCCTATCTTTCATTTTATCATTCTTTACTCCTTTTGTGTTTATCTCTCTCCTGCTCTGGATAAAAGTTTGCTGAGGAAAAAATATATGGCATTCCCCAAAAGTGAGTGCTGGTTGACCCCACCTACCAGATTGAGCTAAACTGCCTGTTTTGTTATGTGTCGGGTGGACGTCATCTTTCTGACAGCAGAGTCATGGAAGCAGCTTACTCTTATGGGCCAAGGAAATAGGAGCAATTGAGCAAGAACATCGCACCACCGCCAATTTAAAACTAACGGTCTGATTTTTGTTGTTTTGTATTTCTGTCCATCATTGCCCAGAAAAACCTCTCAGTCTCGAACACACAAAAAAAACACGATATGTTGGAAAAAACTCACAGTGAGTGGGGGGAATTATTTTGTTGTTTTTAAATATCAAACTCCCATTGATAAATAAACAAGTTTAGTGGATGGTCGCCTGAAAGACGGACACAGCAAAGACCACCATTCTCTAAATCAGCCCCTGCGTTCGAAACTCGGATCCACATCCTGTGATTCTGGGTGAATCACTTAATCTTCCTGTACGTAAAAACGTGAGTAAATAGTCTGATTCTGTTCTAGAGTGCTCTAGTGCCCTCCGGCTTGTTAGTGCTTTAAGAAAGCTGCAGAGTAAACCTGTACTTCTAGTAATATCAATGACACCGGCTGAGAGTAGCCTAGGAGCTGGACAGCGTGTTAAGATTTCAGCGGTGGTGCTCACAACTAGAAGCAATGACCTTATTACACAATGATGGTGCAGTCGCTGTAAAACGTATGCAAATTTCAATGTCACGAGTTTGAACCCTTGCCATACCTACTCCACCTTTCATTCTTCTGAAATTGATGAAATAAGCATCACTGACTCTGTTACAGACCAACGAGAGCTGCTCTCCGGCAGAGAAAAAACGTACGTGCATAGATTGATTGGATCAGTAATAGCTGAGAAAACTTTCTATATGGAGCAGTGGCTGCCAATTAAAAAGTTTAGAAATACATCAAGCCAGTTCATGTAGTTTGTGCGGTGTCCATTGCCAGGGGAAACCAGGAGCGAAGTCAAGAAGAAAAGTTAATATCCATGTTTAAAGCGACATCCAAAGAACAGGTAAGAAGTTCAGCAGCAATCACAGTGCGAGTTAAAGATTCTGGCTGAAAGGGATGGACTTGAAGCTGATTAACGTATGCTATCAAAATTCGCAGAGAGAGAGTGAAATGAAGTTTTTCATGGAGTTTGTGCTGTAGGTTGAGAAGACCTCCAAGTCCACAAACAGCCCTATGGGAAGATGAAAGGTTGGCAAGTAGTGTATTGCGTGGATGGCTTGCTGTTAGCCATACCTATGGCATGTACACATTTATATATTGCTACATATCCGTTTTGTGGTTTGTAGTGCCCAGACATTGTTGTGAATGGTAACTGGTCAAGGCATAATGACTGCCTCTTTATGTTTTATGTTGTAAAGACAAATCCCAAGTGGCATTGCTAGTGGTCATCGAGTCCTTTTTTAGGTCTCGCATGGCATCGCAGCACAAAGAGCGCTGATCGCTCGTCGAAAGATATTGTGGATAAGGGGTTTTCAGATGGAGACTCGAAGCCCGGCCCCTAATTTTCATTGGCTTGCGTCACCGTTTATGCAAAACAGTGGCCTGCCATTGGAAATGGGGTATTTTGGTTGCCGCCCTTTCGCCTTTACGGCCGGCCCATCCGGACTGGCTCGTCTGCTTTGCGGCTGTCGCAAAGCAATTTCTTATCTTTAGGAGGCGTATTATATAAACAACCCGTGAGATCCGGTCTGGATGGGCCGTCCCAAAAGGAGTCAGGGTGGTAATAAACAAGCGCTGTTTGGAGAGCTTGTTTTATTACTCCGGATGGAACCCCAGATCAGACCGCACTGCCTTCCGTGCCAGGTATCCACCAGAAGCAAGCACTGGCAAAGACAAATCTATTATGTGGGGGGGGGATTTTTCATGACCCGCATTGTCCTCATCTGAACCTGCCCCCTCTCAGCGGTCTCTCCACGATGAACGCAGGGTCGCCGAGGCTGCGGCTGATTGGCGAGTTTCTGAAGCGCTCGGCTCTAGTTATACTTTAGGTCACCCCTTAATTAACTCAGTAGCAGGCCCATCTGTCCTCTTAGAGACAGCCCTGGCTTCCAAGTCTGTGCATGTGTTTTGAAACTAGCGTTGACAGGCTGTGGAAGCACCCCTCCTTCAGACTGGGCTGGATGCACAGCTGGGCCCCCCATATGCACCAACTGAAGCCCACCTTGGAGTTCTGCACCCCCCCCAGTCTAACACTTACCCAGGGTTTTCCACCGCAGCACCAACAAGCAGAAGAGCAGCAGGAGGCAGAGCATATCGGCCATCCGGGTCAGTTTGCTCACACCATGGCGATCCACGCCCAGAACTCAGCCCAATACCACCCCCGCTTAAAGTCAACAATTTCGAGCAAACACCCCCATCCTAAACCGCCAGACCGTTGCTGCCATTCCACCCCTGCAGGCCAATGACTCCTGAACCACGCCGATTTCGTGGAGACATGATTAGTGGGTGTACTGGCTGCTTCTAAGACATATATTTAGGATCAGGGCCAGTGAAGAGAGGCTTATAGAGGGGAATGGGGACTACAGATTTGGTGAAACATCTTCGAAACTACGACTACCTACCAACTTTTAAAGTTTCTGATGGACTGGACCCCTCCCAGCCCCCTCTCTTTAACTCTTCTAGAATCCTCCCTTGGCCCCCACTTTCCATCTTTCTCATCTTGCCTTCCATGTCTGCATCCTCTCACCCTCCCACTACCTCCGGGTGCCTCTCAACTCGGGTTTACTCGGCAGCCTCTCTCCCCTGCTTGGGCCTCTCTCCATCCATCTCATCACTGCCTTCTTTTTTCCACTTCTTCCCTCAATTAAGTCCCCTCTCCTGCTTGGCGCTCTCTCTTCCCCACCTTGTGTCTCTCGCCCTTTCACTCCTCGTCCTGACTCTCTCCTCGTTCCCTTCTCTGCCCCCCTCCTCAAGGCCATCTCTCATTTCTGTTCACCCCATCTCTAGACTGACACCCCTGCCATGTCGCCTCATCTGCCCCTACTTTTGCCTCTAAGTCCATTGTCGCTTTCACACACTCTCTCACGTCACTCTTGAGTCCCTCATATGTGCCCCCTCTCCCTCTTCCTCCTGTGAGCTCCCAAAGTACACTATTTCTCCCCCCTTTCTCCATCCTCTTCCTCCCACACCTCTCACCCTAAAACCCCTTCCAGTACCCTCCCCCTCACTTCCTTCCTCACTCTGATCTACACATCTCCTTCGGTCTCCCTCTTCTATCCACTCCTTGCCCCCCGCCCTCCAGTTCAGTCTCTCCTCTCTCTTGCTTCAGATCTCACCTGAATCTTTACTTTCAACTCTTTCTTTCCTCAACCACCCCATCTCACCTCTCGGGGTCACTCTCTCTACTCCACCTGCCTACCACCACATCTCTATTCTACTACCCCTCTGCTACTATTTAAAATTTCTTTAGAAAAATATAAGTATACTACCAAAAATAATGCATTGACTCTTTATTACCATTACCCTCTTACTTCATTAGTTACCTGCCCCATTGAAATAACAAGCTCTGTGGGATCACCGCGGATCCTATGCAATTAACCAGATATTTACGCTGATGAAAGCTTAATTGTACCAGTAAAATGAGAAATAGCTCATGGAATTAGGTACTGAATTACTGATTCCATCAGTAATTCCTACGTTTTTAAGGCTACACCTATTAAGAAATGACAATTCCGCCTCCAAGTGTAACGAATACCCCGGCTATAGGTATATTAGTATATTTGCTAATGTGTTGTAAAAGATTATGGAGTTTCGAGAGAGAATGTACTATGGTACGAATGCAATGCAATAGATTTTGCAATTACAACAAAGTGAACTATTGCCATTTTCAATTACACCATTTGATTAATGTTTCACGAAGGGAAAAAAAACAACAAACATTTTCAATGCCAATAGCTCACAACAATGTAATTGCGAGCCCTTTGCGTTGTAAATGCTTGTTTTCCTTTGGATCCAGAAGGTAGTACTGGACTGGTAAACATACGCTGCCGCATCTATCGTTTCTGCCATACTTGCTAACCCTAACACAGAAGGATACAGCAAAGCCTTCTGGCTGGCTATAAAGAATTTACAACGAGGCAGATCAGTGTCACAGTGCACCTGGTGTTTGAGGTTGCTTTTTATTTGACTGTACTGTATAGTATTGTATTTCCTTTTTAATTGATGTTTTGCAATGATTTTGACTCATCGTGCAAATAAATAAATGAACAAATAAATGTGAAACTTGAAAATAGTCACTGTTATGTGACCTTAGTTGTTGAATTTGAAATTTGAGGCAGCTCACGGCCACCTGGACAGTCAAGTCATGACATTAGGTAACAGGTGTTGTATGTGGTGGTGAATAGTTAATCATTCTCTGTTTCTTGTAGAATCAGCACAAATAATCAGCAAACATAATAATCCTGATGAGGAACCTTGATTCTGTCTAGGTGTGTGCGATGTCCTAGCAAGCACTACCTGTAAAACCACAAAGTGCGGTACTAACTATGGGCCACAAGTACGACACGTATTAGCTGTTGCAAAAGGAGAATTGGGCCATTTGTGACCGCTAAAGAGTTGTTTGGCATGTAGTATACTTGATTTTGCAAGTCGGTAATAGGAAGGGGCATTTCAAGGGCGTCCCATCCTAATAGTGAGCCATAGGGGCATGTATGAATGTTTTGCAACCGGAATGCGGTGGCAAAACAAATTTTACCGACTCAGTGAAGGACGTGGTAACCCATTCACAAACGGGAAGAGGTCCTCAAGGGACCCCTTTTTCGTTGTAAATGTTGGCACCAACATTTTTTAAGAGCAGGTAGTGGTCCGACGGACCACTGCCTGCTAATACATTATAACAAGATAGCTTTTCATTTTTCTTTTTTAAATGCATCCCTTTTTCCTTTAAGGAAAATGGGCTGCATTTTAATTTAAAAAGCAGTCACAGAAATGGTGGTCTGCTGACACCAGCAGGTCACCATCCCTGTGATTACAGGCCATTCTCAATGGGTCGCAAATTGCGACCTGCCTCATGAATATTGGTTCGGTAGGTCAATTTCACCCTATTGGGAAATGCAACAGTTGTACATCGCATTTTGCAAGTCTTAATTGCAAGTCACAAAAATTCACATTTAGGAACTTGCAAAATATTTCTGTCGTATGTGTGGCCATTATGCTCTGTTTCACTCAACTGCATTAAGTCAAGTCAAGCCAAGAAATACTTGATTCGGCCACTTAAGGCCATAAAAGCAAACATTTGATAAATACAGTAATTCAAATATTCCACAGCTGCAGTTAAAAATAAATAAATAAACCAAATAACACAAGTCAATAGGCTAAAAACCAACAGTGCACACAAATACAGTTAAAAACACATTTTAAAAAGCCGTACCTGAGCCTTATAATAAACATAAAATACAGCCAATAAAGTGCATCAGTAATAAAGCATTAACCCAGTAGATAGAATAGGGAGTTAGCATGACATACACAGGGTAACACATGTCATTCCCAGAACACAGTTCACAGAAACAGGCTAACTACTGCAAAAACAACCTCTTCCTATGTCCTGTGGCCCATATTAAAAAGCGTGCAACCCCAAACTAAACCAAAGGAGAGGAAAGTATTTGAAGATAAGTTAGTGCAGACCTTACTTGAACAAACTGACAATTTTTGAGCAGCAAGAGTATGAAAATTTTATATAAGGAAACATAGAAATCACAAAAACAAATAAAGTGTAGAGTGTCCTGCTCAGAAAAATTGTCACAAGAGCAGGACTGGCTTTAGTGCTCCAGGTTTCAAATAGCCTTTCGGAACAGTCAATAACCAGGGTACCAGGTTCAATCGGAATCTGGTTAACACAAAGCAATGGAATGCTTTTGTGACAAGCAACAAATATGGCTGCACCTGTAGGCTTAGGCTCAGTGTAACAAACATTCTCACAGTGGGTTTAGTTAGCTTGTTACCTTCCCTGAACCCCTGCCTTTTGGCCAGAAACTGTTGTTTAATGTCTCTAATGGCTGCAGGGCCAAGGGGCCTAGGATTAGCATACAAATCAGGGGAATTAAACCATTTAATTTGCTCCCTAATATAATTGGGGCTCCCGGTTTTCCATTTAAACAGATTTATACATATAAATACTGATGGAAAGCAAGTTTTCCTTTGTCTGTATTTATATGTAAAAATGTGAAAATACTACTGCCATGCTACAGCAGAGATTCGCCTTGCCAAACCCTCTTCCTGATTCTAGGACTGTGCCTGCATACAGTAACATGAAACGTTTTTGTTGATGCCCCAGTCATTTCTGGGGCTCCGCTCTTCCCCTCGAGTGAGCTCTGCACCAGCCATTTGTAAACAAAAGTAAGTGCTCTCGGGGAAGAAGGGAGGGGAGTGGGGCTGGAGTCAATGGCGTATGCAGTTTTGCGGGCGGCAAAAACAGGAATCGAATGCCAGCACCCCATGGGGTGCCAAAGCCTAGCTATCAGTGGAGTGTTGCCGAGTTTGTGGCCGGACTGTACACTGTGTATGTGTGGCTGCAAGAACAATCTGGCCACAAATTTAAAGCATTTCTATGCCACTGACTGGAGTGTTTGCAGAGTTTGTGGCTGGACTGCTTAGCCCATAACCGTTGCGGTCTCTTCCTTTTTTACTGGACAAGACAAGGACAGTGTCCACTTCTGCTGCTCCCTCTTTCTTCCTCTTCTTCCCTCTCTTACAGTTTCGCTCCTCTTCACTTGTAGAAAGCCGTGATTGTTCTTTCTTGTCCTTTCCGTCGTTCGTTCCTTTGTGAAATAGATCCAAAAAAGGAGAAACATGTTTGTTGCAAATGCCTTTGTCTGACATTTTTCTACACCAAAATGCAGCTTCAGGAGGAGATTAAAAAGGTTTTAAGATGCGAACAATAAATACATAACTGAATAAAACTAGACAGAGAGGTCGCAAAGTGGCCAGTTTGGTTTTATTTACACCCAAACACATTAGCACCACCTTTCAGAATTTGCCAGTGAAACACTACTTTTCTTTTCATATCGTTAGCTTTTCAAGCAAATACACTCAATGATTTCTGAATAAAGAGGGTAAAAGCATTAAGGTCTATTTCCTATGAGTGTTTGCTTTTTTCCAGTACGTTGTTACTTTTTTTCCAGGCAGCATATTACTCTAGTCTAGTGCATAATATGAATTGGGTTGTAGCTGAAGGCAGTGTGAGTTTCGCTCTGTGGGGCAGTATGGTGTTCAGTGAGGGAGAGGATGTGGCACTCTACTGATGACAGAAACTGCAAGGCTCTGAGACAAATGGCTTGTGATAGCACTTTTAAGCGTATTGGGGACATTCTGCAAATGACAAAGTTTTCAGATGAATGTATTGTGTTGGCCAATAACAACTAAGTGCATGTGTGCATTGCCAATTTAAATAAATGTAGAAAAATATTAGCTGTAGCGTCAACTTTTTCTTCTGGAAAAAATGAAACGTGGATAAATACAGATAAAATGCCCCCCCCAAAAATATGGATAAATACAAACGGAAATGGCAAAAAAATAAATACCATAAAACCGGGAGCACTAAATATAATTTAGCCAGGGGATACGTGGGGCCCCCTCATGTGCAATGTGATCTGTGATGACAAGTTGATTTAATGTAGGAGTGGGAAAAGCCCAGATTCTCAACCAGTGCAGCAACAGGGCAATGGCAATCAGATCCCCAGGCCCAATTCCTCATGTAGGTTGTATGCCGGGGTAGTGGGGGGAAGGCAATGAGTTTGCGCATACATTTATTTTCTACCGCCTGGATGTCTCTCACATCTTTGTAGCCCCAGACGTCAGACCCATACTTGGCCATGAAAATGCATTTTTCTCTGTACACCTTAAGCAAGGCGGGAATGGGCTTAGAACCCAGCCTTTTTGCAAACTCCAAGGTTGCCCCAGCTGCTCTGACCAGAACATTCTTTTTGTGCATTCTTTGCACACACCAAGACCCTCTATCATCAAACAGCATCCCCAGATATGGAAAGGTTGACACTTTTGTTAGTTCTTCCTCTTTGCAAAAAAACGTAATCCTGGCAGCCTTCCACATAATGTGGGATTTTAAGAAGTTGGTGTCTAGGTCAAGAGAGTCCATAAAATCTATAAAACCATTTTTAAAGTTTTTGAAGACCCACGGCAGTTCTGGCAAATAGTACCGCCTCATCTGCGCACAACAGAGCAGGAATTATCATGGATCCAGCTCTCTGAATGTCTTTGCAGCCAGATGATAGGATGTCCCCTAGTTTGTTGTTTTACAGCGTGAACTGGAGGGCCAAAATGCACCCCTGCCAGACACCTCACTTGACCACCCAGGAGTCCCTCACGTCGCCATTCTCATTATATCTCACTAACGCTGTGGTGTTATTATCATGTAGGAAGGCCATTAATTCTGTATCCAGACCCAGATCCCGGAGGGTCAGCCACAACTTGGATCTATTGACACAGTCAAACGTTGACGTCAGGTCCATAAAAGCAATGTGTAAAATGCCCTTCTTGGCAATTATATATTTCCCGACCACCAAGTGCACAAAAAATTATATTTTTACCTTCCATATTCCTGTCAATGATATTTGTGATGTCCCGATATTCTTGACACAGTATTTCTTCCAATATTCTGTCCAAACCCCAGTTTTACTGTTAACCTTTGTTTAATCAAAATCTTCATCAAGAAAGGTAATCACAATATGGCCATTCTAAATACAAGGAACAACTGTTGGCTGTACCATGAAGACACCAGTTTAAAAATCTTTGGCAGAATGTGTTTTTTAACAAAACAAAGCCTTTTTTTATTAAAACAAAAAAAACATACTTTCAAAATTTCACTCACATTTTCAACAGATTTCACCAGGATAATCATGACTTACAATTAATGCATTGTGGACAAAATGCGTGGGTTATGCTGTCATCAGAACTCTTTTGATAATAATATTGATCAATACTCCACATGTATCCATTATGCTTCCTCAATTTGAATACGGTTGCAAGGTGTCATAAGATTCTATGCTACACAATATTAATTTCACAAAAGGATTAGGATCTTGAAATTGCAAATTGGGATTATGCACACAGAAGGTTTAAAAAATACTTAAAATAATGGCTTGTCAAAAAGTCTTGTTGCCGCTAGAAATTAGATCACAGCACATAGTTTTGGCAAAAGGATTATGTCCTCAACATGTAATAAGGAAACATAAAGTAACGATCTGGGTGCAGTTTTTGACACATAAAGTAGCTAATATTGACTGTGTGATGGCCACAATGGGGATTTTGATTTGGGACAACAGCAATTGCAAGGACCAAGAACTGTGATCTTGGAACAGACAGCAGCTGCGGCCCGTGGAGGGAGTTTGGTAGGGCAGGAAGGCGGTGCGGGGGAGGGGCAGGGTGGGGGGTGATAAACAACGGAAGATGGATAATTGCAGGTAAGTAAACAATTTAAAAAATAAAACGAATTTCATAGCGTGCGCTGCATCGCATTTTGCGAGGCAGGGTGCAGGGTGCAGACTTAATCAGACTTAGTCACCTTCAGATGGACGATCTGCTGCTTATGAGTAACCACCGCTGGTCGATCAATGCTCCTAGGATAATCCATGATATCCTTGGACTGCTCTAAAACACTCCCTTCAGACACTTAGATACCCTCTGCCTTGACCAATAGATCTTTAAGCTCCCTTCAGACATCTATGTTCCACTCTAAAATATGTCTAGCCCCCCTCAGACAACCTAAAACAGCCCTCATGGATCCTCATCAATCGTTAATGACATTAAGGCTCAACCAGTTTCCAGATGCTCCCATTTGGTCATTGCATACCTCCTCCAGTCTTCACTTTCAGCCATTTTCAGATGGTCATTAGACATCCCTAGAAGTCCTCAGAAACCATAAGCCTGCATTCTGAAACTCTGAGGAAGACCTTCAAATCCATCAGTTAACCTATAGAGGCCCTTTGATTCCAGCATTGAAAACACCCATTCAATGGCCCTGCTGCCATCATAAACGGTGTTGGCAAAGCAAGCAAATTTGGAATGGCCATGGTTGATCATGTTGGTGCTACACAGGTATCTTCTATAATGCCCACATTCACTTGTAGAAAACATCCAATATAGCAGAAACATTTTGCTTGTTCTTCATAAAAATGGACCCTTTACTTTGGCATCTGTCTCCGGATCCCACATTTGTGACAGTAGCCGCCTCCCCATCTGAAGCAGCTCCCACCAAACTGGCAAGAGCTGCTTCGGGAGAAAACAATGTTTGCATTGCGAGCCTGTGCAGTAAAAGAAGCCCCTCTGTTACCCCCGTGCTGTAGTGGGTGGGCTGTCAAACCTTAAATAAACCCCATAATTTTCAGCGAGATCTAGACGTAGGTTACTAACCCATGTCTGTCCCAGACCCTTTTCAATTTTGTTCATGATTTTTCCCTCATCGCCAAGGTGGCACTTCTGTTTACTCCCCCTATGTGGCTGTTGCCTGTGTTTGATAGAAGCTCTTTCAGTGAAAGTTCTTTTTTTCAAGGCACTATTTAACACCAGTGCATCTGAAAATATTTACATTCCAAAACGTTCAACAGTATGCTTATAAATACAAGAGTTGACCCACAGTTTTTTATTCTCTTTTGTGAAAAATGTCTGATTAGAACATGCGGAAGACTAACAGTGGAGTCTGGTTCTGCACAGAGAGAGTATTTGAGCTGGGAAAAGAAAATGTTTGGTATGATTCTGGTTATAACCCACCCTCGGTCTGGTGGTCGAACCCTGTCTCCCTGTCTTAGGTTTCATGTCCTCACCGCCACACACTGCTTGCATTCTGTTACCATCCCATCCGCTCCTTTGTGTCCCAGCACAAACCTGCCAGGCAGCACTGTGGCCCGATACATCCCTGTCCCACTGCATACAGTAACCCACTATAGTACCATGAGGCCTAGCACAAGCAATGAAAATACAATACACCCTGACACCAGTTTCTGTTCTAAAATAGAGCCATATTTAAGATTCCACTGTACTGCTGCACAAATGACACCTAAACCCAGAGTGGAGCATAGCTCTTCCAAACCCACATCCTCATTCAAGTTGACACATTGAATGAGTCATCCTTACCCAGCCATCAGCTCACTCGCCTCTTCACAATGTGTTTCTGACCTGGATTGCATCAGAAAAATGAACTGTCAATTGAGGAAGTAAAGTCAAGTATCTTTCATCCACGAAACGCGTATAGGTCTCACTGGGGATTAATTTAGCAAAATCCAAGATTGAACGTAACACAGTTTTGTCACATGGGAAAATGAAAGCAAAATGAACAGTGCATCGATGCAGTCTAAGGAATGTATAAACACATTTTAGCAGGAATATCTAGAAAATATTCAGTTTCATCAAAGTTCTAGAAAAACAATGAATTATAACGCAAACCATCACATTATCGAATACGATCCTTGGAGCTGAACTCCTTGCATCACCATCTCGTTGTTTCACAGAGCTGCAACACAGATAAACAAAACGTTTTGTAAAACATAAATATTGATTTTTTTAAAATGTAACACCAAGTCGAGAAAGGGGTTTATTGCCTGGCACAATGCAAGAAGGATTGATTGGGAGCATGGCATATGTAATTAGTTGTTGCAATTGTCTGTCTAGGTGGGCATGGCTTTTGTAAAATTCCAAGAGTATTTGTTCCATTTTCCAGAGTTCTGACCATACTTTAAGAATGATGAAGGAACTGAGATTTATCAGTTAATTCGACGACCTCATTAGCCTAAAGAGGACTATTGGTCCATCTATTTTACTGCGTTTTTCCTCCTCAAGGACACAAGGCCCTTAAAACTGTTTCATGCAAACCTTTGTAAGAACTCCATTCGTTTTTCTTTACTCTCTCATGGTACCTGTGGCCGAGCAATCAAGGCTTCTTGGAGATTTTTACGAAGTTTGGTGTCAGTAACAATATTACAATTGATATAAAAACTCAATGTAGGTTTAACAAGATAGTTTCTAGAGTACTTTACTGTTTCTGTGTTACTGCTAGGAGAGGGAAATTTTTAAAAATATTGCCAATGGAGACCAACGTTTTACTAAAATCATTCTTTTTTTTAAATACTTGTAAAATTCCTTCACAATATACATTTTTGCAGAAGAACCCCTCCCCGCACCAACCCCCCATGAAATCTTCTTTAAGCAAGACAAGTCATTGATTTACATGGCAAACCAAACTTTCACCACGTCTCCTTTCTTTTGCTCGAACATCAACCTACTGGCAAAGAAAGGCATGCAAGGTAAATTTAGGTGGCTGTCTGTTTTTTTCTCCTTTTTGTGTATTCTTGTTTAATGTGTGAGTGTTTCTTTTCTTTAAAGCAAATGTATTACATTAAACTCTCCTCTTTCTGTAATCAATAAAGGGGAAGGCTGACCACAACATTCCTGACTGTCAATCCCAAACCACAGTGTTAGGAAAAGAAATACCCAGTTAAAGGAGATGTGGGAGCCTAAGGATGGTGCAAACACAAAATGATGATGGACAGAGCGCTTACATTTTTCAGACACTCACCCCCAGTCACAGATCTGGGTTGAATCCATCATTGGTCTTTTGCTCACTTTGCCACCCCAGTTCAAACCCAGCCATATGCAAATCAGTCTTGACCCTGCTTCTTATGGGAACAGTCCAGCCTGAACTGCCAAGCCAGGTCCTCCCTGGACCAGAAACATCCTGGGACAGGTAATCAGCCAAGCTAACTTGAACCCAGTTCGGACTGGACTGTTCCCATGAGGAGCAGGGTCAAGACTGATTTGCATGCATTTGTCTGGGTCCAAACTGGGGTGGCGTACTGAGCAAACAAACTATGGATTAAACGAGATCTGTGACTAGGGGTGAATATTTGCATTGTTCAGCATTCCATCCGTCATCTGTCCTTTTCACTTTCTAGAAGGGGTATTTCTAAGCCATTAATGACAAATACCTCTTTGCTACAAGAGAGGGTTTGCCATTGTGAATCCAATGATTGGAAACACGAGGCTCCTTCACTGTAATCCACTTTTACAACCTTGAAGTAATTTCAACCATTCCCCCATGATAATCTAGGGGAAGAGCAAACCTCATAGGTAGTGAAAACACACATGGGTATTATTCACTGCCTGGGCAGAGAACATACATCTACCTGCCCTGCATTTCACCTACCACTTGCTTCACCCCTTAAGCCTTACCCCACGTGGGATGCTTTAGTGGTTGTGAATGCTTCTCTCAGAATTGAGCGATACAAAAAGAATAAAGATAAAGAATGGTGATGGATTACACCCAGATTAGTTGACTGGGGGTGAGTGTTTGATTTGCTCAAACGCTCCGTCCATGATCCCCTTTTGTATCGCTTTGTTAGCCCTAAGTGTGGCAGGGTATGCTCAGACGTGAGTCCCTTGCTCACTTGGCCACTGGATTCAAGATTGCCTGGCTGATGAGGATTATGAATCCGAAACCGGTCCCAGGATGCTTGTTTCCGGTCCAGGGAAGACATGGCTTGGCAGTTCGGGCTGGACTGTTCCCATGAGGCACAGGGTCAGACTGATTTGCATATGGCCATGTCAGAAATGGGGTGGCTGAGTGGGCTAAAGAATGGTGATGGATTACACCCAGATTAGTTGACTGGGGGTGAGTGTTTGATTTGCTCAAACGCTCCGTCCATCATCCCCTTTTGTATCGCTTTGTTAGCCCTAAGTGTGGCAGGGTATGCTCAGACGTGAGTCCCTTGCTCACTTGGCCACTGGATTCAAGATAGCCTGGCTGATGAGGATTATGAATGCGAAACCGGTCCCAGGATGCTTGTTTCCGGTCCATGGAAGACATGGCTTGGCAGTTCGGGCTGGACTGTTCCCATGAGGCACAGGGTCAGACTGATTTGCATATGGCCATGTCAGAAATGGGGTGGCTGAGTGGGCTAAAGAATGGTGATGGATTACACCCAGATTAGTTGACTGGGGGTGCGTGTTTGATTTGCTCAAACGCTCCGTCCATCATCCCCTTTTGTATCGCTTTGTTAGCCCTAAGTGTGGCAGGGTATGCTCAGACGTGAGTCCCTTGCTCCCTTGGCCACTGGATTCAAGATAGCCTGGCTGATGAGGATTATGAATCCGAAACTGGTCCCAGGATGCTTGTTTCCGGTCCATGGAAGACATGGCTTGGCAGTTCGGGCTGGACTGTTCCCATGAGGCACAGGGTCAGACTGATTTGCATATGGTCATGTCAGAAATGGGGTGGCTGAGTGGGCTAAAGAATGGTGATGGATTACACCCAGATTAGTTGACTGGGGGAGAGTGTTTGATTTGCTCAAACGCTCCGTCCATCATCCCCTTTTGTATCTCTCAGAATTGGCCAGTGATTTCGAAAGGTCACCCTAAATATAAGTGCAATTGTCAGGGATGCCGTCAGGATTTTAACAGAGTGGCAAGTGTCGCCGCTGGAAAACGAGAACCGGTTCTCGTTTTCCGGCTGCGACGCTTGGCACTCTGTTGAAATCCTGACGGCATCCCTGACAGGCTAATATCAGCTGCAGGCTTTTAATTGACGGCATAATCTCTTAGAAACGTGTGAGGGACATGGTCGACAGTGACCCATGATTTTACCCTTGATGCTGTATATATACGGGGACATCAACTTGACTGTTGGGTGCCAACTATCGTGATTGATTTAAGTAGGTGGAAGGAAGTGCATATTTGCTGATATGCTCTGGTCATGATTAGGAACATGCAGCTTTTGGATTACATCTAATTATATTTTAGATCTCATTATGGATCACTCCTGAGTAGGAACTTGGTATACAACTTTGCTGTCTATCATCTTTATGATTGGATTTATACGTCTGCCCATGCATTAATACTACTCTGCCTCTTCATATCTCTGGAGGAAGTAGTGCTCTACCTTGTTTTTTAGGTTTCGTAACCTGGCGAGGGGCGAAGCCACTCCCAGATCGAAATCTGTTGTTTCTAATAGTGAGGTTAGGACAGCCTCTGTTTCCAATTGGCTAGCTCCATAAATGGAGGCTAGCCATTGGGAGGCAGAGGCTGTCAATCGCGTTTTCTCTCGAAAACGCGATTCGGGGGCGTTTCTGGTGCTTTTTTTAAGCCCCGCCCCTTTGTCCCGGGCCGCGCTGCCATTGGCTGCCGGCCCGGGACACCCCCGTGACGTCATTCCCGGGCCGCGCTGTGATTGGCTGCCGGCCCGGGACACCCCCGTGACGTCAGCCAATCACAGCGCGGCCCGGGACCTGACTTGTTTTGCTGCTCTTTGAAAGCCGAGTAACGTAATTCCAGTGCACACACCTTGAAAGGGACAAGCCCAGGCAATGGCTGCATACTTGCGAGGGCCTCGTCAAAACTTCCCTCCTGCCCCCTGAGCGCGCCTTTGTCTCAGGGGCGTAACAGGCCCCCGCAGCCCCCGCCGCTCATGGGGCCCCGGGCCGGCCCCCTCAATACATCAATGATCATCATGGATTTTAATTGTGTGCTGTGCGCACCGCTGAGCTGATTGTGCACGGGCCCCTGAGGCACTTATAAATGGTGGTGCGCGCCGTCTTGCAAATGGTGTGGGTGGGGCCCGGGCCGGGGCCCTGGCCTGACCTAAGGCTAGTTATAATGGTGCGTGGGCCCCGGCCGGCTCTTAAGAAATTGTGCAGGGCCCCGGCGGGGGCCCCTGAGGCTCTTTGGCTCTTGCAGATGCCTGGTGCGGGGGCCCCGGCCGGGGCTCCTGCCTGAGGCTCCTTATTCACGGTGTGCGAGGCTCATTAAATAAATTAAGGGGTGGGTGTGCGCTGGTGCGGCGGTGCACTGGTTTCACTTTCCGCCTTCCGGAACGCGTATGCGTGCGTTAGGGGGAGGCGTTAGAGTAAGGTGTGGCACTTGCATCTAACCACAAGAGAAGACCCAGCAGTAACGCTCCTATGCAGGCCAGCCAGGACGGACTTTCTACTGTCCACTGCGTCACCGACCGGGCCTGCCCTGTAGTCATAATTTTAATTATTTAAATTGCATTTTGGCCCCCTACCTGGCTAGCTAGCTAGTAGCCTGGCTTGCGCTGGCCGCCCGCCCGCAGCCTCTCTGCCCGTCCCGCTTGTGGCCTTGCGCCGGCTAACAGAACTGTGAGCTGCTGTAGCCTGCAGGCCAGGCCCAGGCCCCGCCGCCAGACCGTCCTCAGGTCACGTCAGGTGAGTTAGAGTCTGTGTCCGACTCGGTCCGAGCCTAGGCTAATTAGAGGTCTGTCTCACTCTGAGAGGGAACACAGCGGCCGCGGCATGCCGGTCGGGGCCAGGCTTGAGGCACTTATAATTGGTGCGCGTGCTCTTGCAAATGGTGCGTGCGGGACCCCGGCCGGGGTCCTGGCCTGAGAGGCTAGTTATAATGGTGGTCGGGCCCCGGGAGGCTCTTAAGAAACTGTGCAGAGCCCCGGCCGGGGCCCCTGAGGCTCTTGCAAATGGTGCGGGGCCCCGGCCGGGGCCCCTGAGGCAGGCTCTTTATCCATGGTGTGCAGTGCGAGGCTCAGTCTCTTTAAATTGAATAAATTGTGGGGTGGGTGCGCATCAGGTCAGGAGTGTTCGAATCCACTGCGTCACCGGCCGGGCCTTTAGCCATAATTTAAATTATTTGCACCCTGGCCCCGGAACCCTACGTGGCTGGCTAGCCTTGCGCTGGCCGCAGCCTCTCTGCCCGTCCCGCTTGCGGCCTTGCTCCTAACAGTTACAGAACTGTGAGCTGCAGTCTGCAGGCCAGGTGGCCTGGCCTACTCACCCGTGAACCAGTGAGAGACTTCCGGCGCCTAACCGCCCCTGTGACCAAAACTGGGCAGCCCAAAGGAAGGAGCCCGCGCCTCCGAAAAAACTAGAACAAACAGAGCCAAAAGGCAAACTAACGAGAAAACAGCAGGGAAGGGGACCGGTTGTGTACCAGGCCCAGTACTAGAGAGTGGGCCGGGTGGGCCAGGCCCACCCAAACATGAGCCTGGGCCACCCAAAACACGAGCATTTGCCCTCGTAGTGAATCTGCCACCGATATACAACAGTAAAAACTGTTCAGATAACTGGTGATTTACGATCCTACTGCAGAGCAACCATTTGTCTGTTGGCAGTTGTTAAATGCAGATAAACTGAATTTTACGGGAATAGCTCAGTGTGTTACTTACAGTTCAATTGCAATTGCAGTTCAGAAGTTACTATCCTAACATAGGATAGTGACCTATGAACTGTCATCAAAGAGCTGCATACAAACTTTGCTTTTTTGTGTTGTGATATAGTTAGAACTTCTCCATTCTTTCAACATTCTAATGTTACTAAAAAAGAGTTTGTTTGGGCAGTTATACCTTTTTTATCAGTAAAGCCAGCCCCCAACCACTGGAGTGCTCTTTAAATCCTGAGCTTGTACTTTTGCAGACCAAACCCCCGTAAAATATACTGCCCATGAGTGTGGATGACGTTATTTCGACACCTTGTAATCCTCATTGGCTTATGTGACATTCCCCGTAGACCGATTTATTGTCTCTGTATAATGTGTGCTGTTATGTAAAGTACTGTGACACCCTACACTCATATGAGTAGTGCTATACAACAAATGGAATGGATATGAGAGAGGGGCAACGGCGAGGTAAGGGGCACTGGTGGAGGGTGGCAGTGAGGGAAGCCGTGGAGGTGGTCACGGGGTGGAGGAGAACTACAGAGTTGAGGAGCACTGGTGGAGGGAAGGCAGTGCGGGAATCCAAGGAGGAGGTCACGGGGTGGGGGGCTATGGAGAAATGAGGGGCACTGGTGGAGGGTGGCAGTGAGGGAGTCCAAGGAGGAGGTAATGGGGTGGGGGGAACTACAGAGAAATGAGGGGCACTGGTGTAGGGTGGCAGTTAGGGAATCCGATGAGGAGGTCATGGGGTAGGGGGGGGGGAAACTACAGAGAGATGCGGGGCACTGGTGGAGGGCGGCAGTTAGGGAATCCGAGGAGGAGGTCACGGGGTGGGGGAACTAAGGAGCAAAGAGGGCACTGGTGGAGGGTGGCAGTGAGGGAATCTGAGGAGGAGGTCATGGGGTGTGGGGGAGCTATGGAGAGGTGGGGGCACTGGTGGAGGGTGGTAGTTGAGTTATCTACAGAGAAAGAGGTAAAAAAAAATAGGTCAAAAAGACTTTTGCCCCAGCACTAAAGCCGGCCGATTAGGACAACTGTGGAGCATACTTTAACATGCATGCTAATTACATTTACTTCTATATTCAATGTTTCAGGTTTGAAGGTGATTTTACTATTGTTTTTTACTGGGAATAATGAAAGTGGAACTGAATGGTGGCTGATATGGGGGTGGGGCCCAAGGTCAGCTGCGAGATAAGGTGTAACGGAGAGGGGGTGGTAGAAAAGTGGACAATCAAGCCTGTAAGGGAGTGCGCTGCAGAGTACGGGGTCAGGTGGAGGTAGTAATGAAGAGGGTTTCTCCCTGAAGGCTCACACAGAGGGAGCCTGAGTAGTGTCACTTGCTTGATACTCCCACCTTAGAAACCTCCTCTTCCCATCAAAGGGACATTACATGGAAGAAAAGCACTTTTTGAGAGTGATAACATTTAGAAGGAGACTTGGAAAAGAGTGGGTTTTACTGTGCCGTGTAAGACTAAGGAGAGAAAGGAGAGCCCAGAAGCAGGCCTGACTAGATATATAAGCGATAAATCGGGCCAGCAGTGGCCCACCCAAATGTACCTTTGGCCCACCCAAATAAATATTCCTGGAGCCGGGCCTGTTGTGTACTGACATAAGTTTACAGGTGTAGTCCTAATTGTTGCTTTTGGACCAGGTTTCGTCATTATAGAGACGACAGAAGAGCTTGGCCAGGCCTGCGTGACATTCACGTGCACAGTGCACCCCCTGCCACTCAATAAGGTCTGAATCAAAGAGGCATCTAAGAGTATGGGGAATAGTACGTCAATAGTACTTATTAGATACATTGTAGCCCCTTGTGCATCAGCTGAAAGGTTCACCTCCTTATTAATAACAGTGCCAGGAGGGCACAGTCCTTTCCAGTTCTATTGTTGTATAGGACGGTTCCCGAAATATTCCCATTTCAGATGTGTTGGGGTTGATTTACAAAGGCCCTTGTGATCATGTCCCAGAGATCATGTCCCAGGTGCTAGCAGTCTATGACACAGCTCACACGTCATAGTCTGATGTCACTGGTTCACCACAACCCCTGGTGGCACTCTCTAGGAGGACTCTGGCGAGGTTACCGCACCGCTCTGTCCTCGACTTTCACTCCACCCTCCTATCAGACTCTCTTTTATCAGAATCTCGCTGCACTCTGGTTAGACTACCATGTCACTGTCTGATCGCACCCTCTCAGCACTCTTTTAAGACTCTCTCTAACCTGACGCTCGCAGCGCTCTCGTATCTTTCTTTAATAAGATTCCCTCAGTACCCTAGCTGTCTCCACACTATCTTTGATCAGGCTGCACTCTCACCTGACACTCTGAGCAGACTCGCGCAGCAGGAGTCTCTCCTGAGACTCTCTGAGTGGACTGTTGCAGCATTCTGATCAGACTCTCTTTTATCAGAATCTCGCAGCATGCTGGTTAGACTACGATGTCACTCTCTGATCGTACTCTCGCAGCACTCTCTTTTCAAACTCTCTCCAAACATGCTGTCTCACCTGACACTCTCTGATCGAACTCTCACATCAAACTCTTTCATCAGATTCTCGCGACATTTTGTACACAAGCTCTCGCACCACTTTCTTATCAGATGGTCTCCAGTCAGACTGTCTCAGCACTTCATCTACAGGCACTCTGGTGGGACTCTCGTAGCATTATCTGACGATATTCTCAATCAGTCTGATTGAATTATCATGACACTCTCGGATCAGAGTCTCTCTCCAATCAGACGCTCGCAGTACTCTTTTAGTAGATACCTCAGCAGCACTTGGTCGCCAGCTCTTTCTGACCAGACACTCGCAGCACTCCCACCAGACACCCTCTGAGCGGCTTCTCGTGGTACTCTCTTATCAGACTCTACCTAATCAGACTTCCGCAGGCGCCCAGACCTCAGGTCAGGTGTCAGGTGAGTCTGTGTCCGAGTCCGACGGTCGAGCCTAGGCTAATTAGGGAACACAGCGGCCGCGGCATCGCATAATTTCAGTAGTTCTGGTCATTATTAGTCAGACATAAATTGCATGTGGAAATTGATCTTTTTCTTCCTCGCAGCAGCCTATGGTAAGATGTTTTTGTCGGACTCAAGTGTGAGCGGAACCTTAATATGGGCGCCTAATTCCATTCTGTCTTTACACATTGGGATGCCTGACCCCAAGATATGCTGCTCAGAAGTCTTG
Organism: Lissotriton helveticus; assembly: GCF_964261635.1. Lineage (NCBI taxonomy): Eukaryota > Metazoa > Chordata > Amphibia > Caudata > Salamandridae > Lissotriton > Lissotriton helveticus. The sequence continues at coordinate 1,962,703,598 of NC_136068.1, read as the reverse complement.
TGATTCGCAAGGCTTCAGTTTGCAACGTGGGTGTAAAGAATCCTGATAGGCAAGCACTACTGCCTTCTCTTTGTCACACTCTTTCCACTTTGTCACAAATAGACAAGATACTAGGGCTTGTCGCACATTCACTTGCACCAAGAAAAGTGGGCATGGGTTATTCCCACAATGAAAAGACACCCAACAAGTATTTATTGAGAAGGAATTGCACAGATTTTAATCAGTCGCGCAATAAAAATGTATTCATTCATTCATTCACTAAACAAGTACCCGGAGGAAGACAGGCAATATATACACGCAGACATGGAAACTATGGAAGAGCAGAGTATGTAAACCTTTTATCCTGGACTGAGAAATCTTAGTACTTTCAATTGATAGGAGGTGGATGCACAAGAACTACTACACTTACAGGGCAGAAGACGATGCATCAATTAAAAAATAGTATTTGACATTTGGTAGCAGTGATTGTTGGGCTTGTTCAAGCGTCACTCAGGTGAAGTTCAGTTTAGCGCCCCTGCACTTTTGTTTTTTTCCGCTTCCTTGGTCCCTCTGGAATTCGACCCTGATAAGCAGGACTTGGGCTTTTACCTTCGCTTTATTTTGTTGTTTCAGTTTACCATCATAGGTAATGGAACATTGACCCGCCTCTACACGCACCACCCGAACTGGCTCTTTGGCTCCATCCAAAGCACTCACTGTCAGGAATGCGCCAAGAGCAGATCCCTCACGGTCTCCAATCCTTTCCTGCTTTTCGAATATTTCTCGGACAAAATCAGATCGTCCTGCACTTGTACGTCAATCTCTGTAGTCCCCTGGATGCAATACTAACACTCACCTGCTTCATCACATAGCATCCCGCTCAGCTCTTCAGGTGTATCCTGATAGCTGGGGGAAAAGTCACAGCATTTCCTCATTTCTCAGTTGGTAAACTATAGTCAGGGTTGTCGACTAACTGTTGTGGGAATGTTCATGATGCCTAAGTAATCTGGGGTTTGTGTCATTATACAGAAGCCAAAGGGTTCTTTATAGAGAGCTCTGTGTGTCATTGGAGACTCTGAGACTGTAACCAATCCACACCCTTCCATCACAACATCACTTGTATGTCTCTCCCCTTTCTGTTTCTTTTCATCAATAGTGTAATCATTAGTCTGACATTGTTACACACTTGAAGATCGCTACATTGGAGAGAAAGTGTTCACTACAGCAATAACCAACAACCCTCAACTCTCAAAGTTCCTGCCACTCCTGTTCTCCTGCCACTTTGAGCTCTCCTTCTTGTTGCTAGACACATGACATGTCTTCCCCTAATGCTTTTTCTCCATCTGGCATAGTAGCCCCTCCCCTCCTCTGCTCTCCTACCCTAATGGTCTAATGGTGTAATACCTCCACCATTCCTTCCGCCTCTCCTGTAGCAGTGAATTCTTTTCTTTTTACAGAGGATTCAATTTTTTTAACTTTATTGTGTATGTGCTATTTCCGACACACCTAGAATGTGAAGCTGAGTTTGAAAATGTGGGCAAACAGAATAATTATCCATCTTTGCATGATAGTGTCATATCCATAGCACTTTTCAAGTTCGTCCTTGTATTCTTAGGGATGAAGAAAAAAATATCTGAACTCTACTTGGAGAGTAAGATAATTTCACTTATCTGTTGAAAGTAGAAATGCAAAGACAGTAGGTCTTACTTTAATGTTCTATTGCATGGAAGGATCTTTTATGCATGCTTATATTTTCATCATACTCAAAAGGTAATGGGACGAATGCTTACAATTTGTTTTACCACTGGCAATTGTTCAGAGTAGCATTTCACACCATCATTCTTCTGAACTCCATTTCGCCTTAGTTTGGACTCAGCCATATGCAAATCAGTCTTGACTCTGCTCCAATAGGAACAATCCAAAGTGGAACATGGTGGGCCGCGCTACGGGGGGGGGGGGCCCTCCATGTGCTTTGCAGGGGGGCCCCCTCAAGTTTCGTTACGCCACTGCTTTGTCTCCCCGTGCTGCTCCGCGGCGCGCCAGAGGCGAAGCCAAGGTTGGGAGCAGGGAGGCTGCGGCGGCCGACATTTTAACGGTAGGAAGGAACTTTCTCATTCGTGCCTCACGATGAGAAGTTTCATTTATTTTTTATGCCCACGCTCGGTGGCACCATTGTCTAGACTGCAGTCTGAAAGCTCGTGATTTAGATTTTGCCGGAAGATCTGTGTTTTTGCAAAATGGAACCTGTTTGTGATTGTCACCTGTGTGCAGTATTTAAAGTTGTTTTCTTGCTATATCACGAGTCAGACATAAATAAAACATTCTGTATTTATCGGGTGTAGAGTTTTTTGGAAGCTAAACATAGTAAAGATAGTATTTGCACTTAAAATGCGGTAGAATGTTTGTGATGCTGTGAGACCTTGGGACAGCCTACAGTGAAGGAGAGGTGTGGCGCAGTGGCCAGAGCGGCTGACTCCGTACGCGAGGCTCACAGTTCGATGCCGGGCGCCGGTGGAAGCCCGGCTCAGCACCATGTGACTCTGGGCAATAGCTCACTTTAATCTCCTCAACCACGACCCCCCAGCGCCTTGAAACCTTAAGGGATGATATGTTCCCGCTTTACAAGTATGGGTCTTCATCATCATGTGGGCCTCCGGTTTTCCTGGCACAGCCGCCTGTCACACCGTGTCGGTCTATTTTGAATGCATTCGGAGTTAGAAAATGGTCTCAATTCTCACCCTGAACGGCGTGCTTGTGTTATGAGTTTCGCGCACGTGTCTCAACTAGACCTGGACAGATTGCTAAACCACGGCTCGCGCTTCCCTCACAATGACATGCAGGGATCGTAGGTGAAAACATACCTATGTGGAAGGCAGGCACAGGGACGCAGGGACAGAGGGAAATCTGGCAGTGCATGAAGGTCTGGTCTGAAAGGTCAGTGTGCGGGTCAGTTTTGTGGCTGCTCCGCTCGTGCACCTGTTTTATGGTCTGGTGGGCCCTGACGGGTGCCCACTCCGTCAGGGACACTGCCGTAATTAATTATTAATACTTTAATACGGGTGCCACCCCGTGTTTTCGCGGACCATCACCGCTGCCAGCCCGGGGATCCTCTGTGAGGCGCTGTGCCCACCTCCACACCTCAGGGCCACGCTGCCATTGGCTGCCTAAACCACGACCCGGAACTGCTTTTCCCCGAACCGGAAGCCGACGGGAGCCCACCCCGCGCTCCGGGGTGAAGAGGAGATGTGGCCGGTGAGAGGGAGCACGGGAGACTACCCCACCTCCCAGGACTTCCCGAGAAGTGCCGCCGCCAGCAGGGCTCAGGTGAAGGAGAGCCCCCACCTGCGGCACCAGTGAAGCTGCCAAGAGCTCCGACAGACTGAAGAGGCAGCAGGCGTCCCCCGCCGCCTCCCGCGAGCAGTCCGGTGAGTGGAGCTGCCAGGCAGGGGGGGGGGGGCGAGAGGGCGAGGCACAGCATCTGAGTCCCATTCCGGAGCAGGACTCCCACGCGCATTTGGGGCATTGTTCATTCGGGCCCACAAGGGCATTTTTGTGCTAGAGTCCGCGGCTCCAACATCGGGGTTGTATGCACCAAACACGAACATACCGCACACGGACAGCGGGAGGGGGCGGGAACAGGCACACGGACAGCGGGAGGGGGGCGGGAACGGGCACACGGACAGCGGGAGGGGGCGGGAACGGGCACACGGACAGCGGGAGGGGGAGGGGGGCGGGAACGGGCACACAGACAGCGGGAGGGGGGGGAGCACTCACCTGGACTTCTTCCGGGGGCAACAAAGACAACACCACGGAGACACAGACAGGGAGACAACATGAGGCGAGATAGACGTAGCACAGAAACAACGTAAAGATGCCGACGAAAGCATTCTTAACTCTTAAAAAGGCATGTTTTTAGCTGTTTCCTAAAAAGGTAGTCGTATCAGTGGATATCAAAAGCACTTTTGTATGTATATTGTCAAAAACTGCACAAAATACACTAGCTTCACTAATCATTTCACATAACAACTACACAATAGCACTAGCTGTACCACAAACCTTCCCTTGATCGCAATCACCAAATTCAGGCCATTACTATCTCGACGACAGAAAAACACCGAATTCCCTCTCAAACAAACTCAGCCACATATAGACTCTGTTTACTAGCTGCATGGAGCTTCTTACCAACAGGAGAGCCATCGGGGTTGTATGCACCAAACACGAACATACCGCACACGGACAGCGGGAGGGGGCGGGAACGGGCACACGGACAGCGGGAGGGGCGGGAACGGGCACACGGACAGCGGGAGGGGGGAGGGGGGCGGGAACGGGCACACGGACAGCGGGAGGGGAGGGGAGCACTCACCTGGACTTCTTCCGGGGGCGACAAAGACAACACCACGGAGACACAGACAGGGAGACAACATGAGGCGAGATAGACGTAGCACAGAAACAACCTAAACATGCCGACGAAAGCATTCCATTGGAAAGACATGAGACGGGGGCAACAGAGACAACACCACGGAGACAACATGAGGCGAGATAGACGTAGCACAGAAACAACGTAAACATGTGTGAGCATGCGTACACATACACGTGCACACACACATGAACAGTTTGTTGTTCTGTGCATAAAAGCCCAGCTTCAGTAGCCTAAACCTTGGGAAGGCAGCTCCAAACTATTTGTATGTGCCAATGTTTGTGGTAAGATCAGATATCAGCAGAAGGAGACTGGCCCACCAGACCATAAAACAGGTGCACGAGCAGCCACAAAACTGACCCGCACACTGACCTTTCAGACCAGACCTTCATGCACTGCCAGATTTCCCTCTGTCCCTGCGTCCCTGTGCCTGCCTTCCACATAGGTATGTTTTCACCTACGATCCCTGCATGTCATTGTGAGGGAAGCGCGAGCCGTGGTTTAGCAATCTGTCCAGGTCTAGTTGAGACACGTGCGCGAAACTCATAACACAAGCACGCCGTTCAGGGTGAGAATTGAGACCATTTTCTAACTCCGAATGCATTCAAAATAGACCGACACGGTGTGACAGGCGGCTGTGCCAGGAAAACCGGAGGCCCACATGATGATGAAGACCCATACTTGTAAAGCGGGAACATATCATCCCTTAAGGTTTCAAGGCGCTGGGGGGTCGTGGTTGAGGAGATTAAAGTGAGCTATTGCCCAGAGTCACATGGTGCTGAGCCGGGCTTCCACCGGCGCCCGGCATCGAACTGTGAGCCTCGCGTACGGAGTCAGCCGCTCTGGCCACTGCGCCACACCTCTCCTTCACTGTAGGCTGTCCCAAGGTCTCACAGCATCACAAACATTCTACCGCATTTTAAGTGCAAATACTATCTTTACTATGTTTAGCTTCCAAAAAACTCTACACCCGATAAATACAGAATGTTTTATTTATGTCTGACTCGTGATATAGCAAGAAAACAACTTTAAATACTGCACACAGGTGACAATCACAAACAGGTTCCATTTTGCAAAAACACAGATCTTCCGGCAAAATCTAAATCACGAGCTTTCAGACTGCAGTCTAGACAATGGTGCCACCGAGCGTGGGCATAAAAAATAAATGAAACTTCTCATCGTGAGGCACGAATGAGAAAGTTCCTTCCTACCGTTAAAATGTCGGCCGCCGCAGCCTCCCTGCTCCCAACCTTGGCTTCGCCTCTGGCGCGCCGCGGAGCAGCACGGGGAGACAAAGCAGTGGCGTAACGAAACTTGAGGGGGCCCCCCTGCAAAGCACATGGAGGGCCCCCCCCCCCCGTAGCGCGGCCCACCATGTTCCACTTTGGATTGTTCCTATTGGAGCAGAGTCAAGACTGATTTGCATATGGCTGAGTCCAAACTAAGGCGAAATGGAGTTCAGAAGAATGATGGTGTGAAATGCTACTCTGAACAATTGCCAGTGGTAAAACAAATTGTAAGCATTCGTCCCATTACCTTTTGAGTATGATGAAAATATAAGCATGCATAAAAGATCCTTCCATGCAATAGAACATTAAAGTAAGACCTACTGTCTTTGCATTTCTACTTTCAACAGATAAGTGAAATTATCTTACTCTCCAAGTAGAGTTCAGATATTTTTTTCTTCATCCCTAAGAATACAAGGACGAACTTGAAAAGTGCTATGGATATGACACTATCATGCAAAGATGGATAATTATTCTGTTTGCCCACATTTTCAAACTCAGCTTCACATTCTAGGTGTGTCGGAAATAGCACATACACAATAAAGTTAAAAAAATTGAATCCTCTGTAAAAAGAAAAGAATTCACTGCTACAGGAGAGGCGGAAGGAATGGTGGAGGTATTACACCATTAGACCATTAGGGTAGGAGAGCAGAGGAGGGGAGGGGCTACTATGCCAGATGGAGAAAAAGCATTAGGGGAAGACATGTCATGTGTCTAGCAACAAGAAGGAGAGCTCAAAGTGGCAGGAGAACAGGAGTGGCAGGAACTTTGAGAGTTGAGGGTTGTTGGTTATTGCTGTAGTGAACACTTTCTCTCCAATGTAGCGATCTTCAAGTGTGTAACAATGTCAGACTAATGATTACACTATTGATGAAAAGAAACAGAAAGGGGAGAGACATACAAGTGATGTTGTGATGGAAGGGTGTGGATTGGTTACAGTCTCAGAGTCTCCAATGACACACAGAGCTCTCTATAAAGAACCCTTTGGCTTCTGTATAATGACACAAACCCCAGATTACTTAGGCATCATGAACATTCCCACAACAGTTAGTCGACAACCCTGACTATAGTTTACCAACTGAGAAATGAGGAAATGCTGTGACTTTTCCCCCAGCTATCAGGATACACCTGAAGAGCTGAGCGGGATGCTATGTGATGAAGCAGGTGAGTGTTAGTATTGCATCCAGGGGACTACAGAGATTGACGTACAAGTGCAGGACGATCTGATTTTGTCCGAGAAATATTCGAAAAGCAGGAAAGGATTGGAGACCGTGAGGGATCTGCTCTTGGCGCATTCCTGACAGTGAGTGCTTTGGATGGAGCCAAAGAGCCAGTTCGGGTGGTGCGTGTAGAGGCGGGTCAATGTTCCATTACCTATGATGGTAAACTGAAACAACAAAATAAAGCGAAGGTAAAAGCCCAAGTCCTGCTTATCAGGGTCGAATTCCAGAGGGACCAAGGAAGCGGAAAAAAACAAAAGTGCAGGGGCGCTAAACTGAACTTCACCTGAGTGACGCTTGAACAAGCCCAACAATCACTGCTACCAAATGTCAAATACTATTTTTTAATTGATGCATCGTCTTCTGCCCTGTAAGTGTAGTAGTTCTTGTGCATCCACCTCCTATCAATTGAAAGTACTAAGATTTCTCAGTCCAGGATAAAAGGTTTACATACTCTGCTCTTCCATAGTTTCCATGTCTGCGTGTATATATTGCCTGTCTTCCTCCGGGTACTTGTTTAGTGAATGAATGAATGAATACATTTTTATTGCGCGACTGATTAAAATCTGTGCAATTCCTTCTCAATAAATACTTGTTGGGTGTCTTTTCATTGTGGGAATAACCCATGCCCACTTTTCTTGGTGCAAGTGAATGTGCGACAAGCCCTAGTATCTTGTCTATTTGTGACAAAGTGGAAAGAGTGTGACAAAGAGAAGGCAGCAGTGTTTGCCTATCAGGATTCTTTACACCCACGTTGCAAACTGAAGCCTTGCGAATCACAAGACTTCTGAGCAGCATATCTTGGGGTCAGGCATCCCAATGTGTAAAGACAGAATGGAATTAGGCGCCCATATTAAGGTTCCGCTCACACTTGAGTCCGACAAAAACATCTTACCATAGGCTGCTGCGAGGAAGAAAAAGATCAATTTCCACATGCAATTTATGTCTGACTAATAATGACCAGAACTACTGAAATTATGCGATGCCGCGGCCGCTGTGTTCCCTAATTAGCCTAGGCTCGACCGTCGGACTCGGACACAGACTCACCTGACACCTGACCTGAGGTCTGGGCGCCTGCGGAAGTCTGATTAGGTAGAGTCTGATAAGAGAGTACCACGAGAAGCCGCTCAGAGGGTGTCTGGTGGGAGTGCTGCGAGTGTCTGGTCAGAAAGAGCTGGCGACCAAGTGCTGCTGAGGTATCTACTAAAAGAGTACTGCGAGCGTCTGATTGGAGAGAGACTCTGATCCGAGAGTGTCATGATAATTCAATCAGACTGATTGAGAATATCGTCAGATAATGCTACGAGAGTCCCACCAGAGTGCCTGTAGATGAAGTGCTGAGACAGTCTGACTGGAGACCATCTGATAAGAAAGTGGTGCGAGAGCTTGTGTACAAAATGTCGCGAGAATCTGATGAAAGAGTTTGATGTGAGAGTTCGATCAGAGAGTGTCAGGTGAGACAGCATGTTTGGAGAGAGTTTGAAAAGAGAGTGCTGCGAGAGTACGATCAGAGAGTGACATCGTAGTCTAACCAGCATGCTGCGAGATTCTGATAAAAGAGAGTCTGATCAGAATGCTGCAACAGTCCACTCAGAGAGTCTCAGGAGAGACTCCTGCTGCGCGAGTCTGCTCAGAGTGTCAGGTGAGAGTGCAGCCTGATCAAAGATAGTGTGGAGACAGCTAGGGTACTGAGGGAATCTTATTAAAGAAAGATACGAGAGCGCTGCGAGCGTCAGGTTAGAGAGAGTCTTAAAAGAGTGCTGAGAGGGTGCGATCAGACAGTGACATGGTAGTCTAACCAGAGTGCAGCGAGATTCTGATAAAAGAGAGTCTGATAGGAGGGTGGAGTGAAAGTCGAGGACAGAGCGGTGCGGTAACCTCGCCAGAGTCCTCCTAGAGAGTGCCACCAGGGGTTGTGGTGAACCAGTGACATCAGACTATGACGTGTGAGCTGTGTCATAGACTGCTAGCACCTGGGACATGATCTCTGGGACATGATCACAAGGGCCTTTGTAAATCAACCCCAACACATCTGAAATGGGAATATTTCGGGAACCGTCCTATACAACAATAGAACTGGAAAGGACTGTGCCCTCCTGGCACTGTTATTAATAAGGAGGTGAACCTTTCAGCTGATGCACAAGGGGCTACAATGTATCTAATAAGTACTATTGACGTACTATTCCCCATACTCTTAGATGCCTCTTTGATTCAGACCTTATTGAGTGGCAGGGGGTGCACTGTGCACGTGAATGTCACGCAGGCCTGGCCAAGCTCTTCTGTCGTCTCTATAATGACGAAACCTGGTCCAAAAGCAACAATTAGGACTACACCTGTAAACTTATGTCAGTACACAACAGGCCCGGCTCCAGGAATATTTATTTGGGTGGGCCAAAGGTACATTTGGGTGGGCCACTGCTGGCCCGATTTATCGCTTATATATCTAGTCAGGCCTGCTTCTGGGCTCTCCTTTCTCTCCTTAGTCTTACACGGCACAGTAAAACCCACTCTTTTCCAAGTCTCCTTCTAAATGTTATCACTCTCAAAAAGTGCTTTTCTTCCATGTAATGTCCCTTTGATGGGAAGAGGAGGTTTCTAAGGTGGGAGTATCAAGCAAGTGACACTACTCAGGCTCCCTCTGTGTGAGCCTTCAGGGAGAAACCCTCTTCATTACTACCTCCACCTGACCCCGTACTCTGCAGCGCACTCCCTTACAGGCTTGATTGTCCACTTTTCTACCACCCCCTCTCCGTTACACCTTATCTCGCAGCTGACCTTGGGCCCCACCCCCATATCAGCCACCATTCAGTTCCACTTTCATTATTCCCAGTAAAAAACAATAGTAAAATCACCTTCAAACCTGAAACATTGAATATAGAAGTAAATGTAATTAGCATGCATGTTAAAGTATGCTCCACAGTTGTCCTAATCGGCCGGCTTTAGTGCTGGGGCAAAAGTCTTTTTGACCTATTTTTTTTTACCTCTTTCTCTGTAGATAACTCAACTACCACCCTCCACCAGTGCCCCCACCTCTCCATAGCTCCCCCACACCCCATGACCTCCTCCTCAGATTCCCTCACTGCCACCCTCCACCAGTGCCCTCTTTGCTCCTTAGTTCCCCCACCCCGTGACCTCCTCCTCGGATTCCCTAACTGCCGCCCTCCACCAGTGCCCCGCATCTCTCTGTAGTTTCCCCCCCCCCTACCCCATGACCTCCTCATCGGATTCCCTAACTGCCACCCTACACCAGTGCCCCTCATTTCTCTGTAGTTCCCCCCACCCCATTACCTCCTCCTTGGACTCCCTCACTGCCACCCTCCACCAGTGCCCCTCATTTCTCCATAGCCCCCCACCCCGTGACCTCCTCCTTGGATTCCCGCACTGCCTTCCCTCCACCAGTGCTCCTCAACTCTGTAGTTCTCCTCCACCCCGTGACCACCTCCACGGCTTCCCTCACTGCCACCCTCCACCAGTGCCCCTTACCTCGCCGTTGCCCCTCTCTCATATCCATTCCATTTGTTGTATAGCACTACTCATATGAGTGTAGGGTGTCACAGTACTTTACATAACAGCACACATTATACAGAGACAATAAATCGGTCTACGGGGAATGTCACATAAGCCAATGAGGATTACAAGGTGTCGAAATAACGTCATCCACACTCATGGGCAGTATATTTTACGGGGGTTTGGTCTGCAAAAGTACAAGCTCAGGATTTAAAGAGCACTCCAGTGGTTGGGGGCTGGCTTTACTGATAAAAAAGGTATAACTGCCCAAACAAACTCTTTTTTAGTAACATTAGAATGTTGAAAGAATGGAGAAGTTCTAACTATATCACAACACAAAAAAGCAAAGTTTGTATGCAGCTCTTTGATGACAGTTCATAGGTCACTATCCTATGTTAGGATAGTAACTTCTGAACTGCAATTGCAATTGAACTGTAAGTAACACACTGAGCTATTCCCGTAAAATTCAGTTTATCTGCATTTAACAACTGCCAACAGACAAATGGTTGCTCTGCAGTAGGATCGTAAATCACCAGTTATCTGAACAGTTTTTACTGTTGTATATCGGTGGCAGATTCACTACGAGGGCAAATGCTCGTGTTTTGGGTGGCCCAGGCTCATGTTTGGGTGGGCCTGGCCCACCCGGCCCACTCTCTAGTACTGGGCCTGGTACACAACCGGTCCCCTTCCCTGCTGTTTTCTCGTTAGTTTGCCTTTTGGCTCTGTTTGTTCTAGTTTTTTCGGAGGCGCGGGCTCCTTCCTTTGGGCTGCCCAGTTTTGGTCACAGGGGCGGTTAGGCGCCGGAAGTCTCTCACTGGTTCACGGGTGAGTAGGCCAGGCCACCTGGCCTGCAGACTGCAGCTCACAGTTCTGTAACTGTTAGGAGCAAGGCCGCAAGCGGGACGGGCAGAGAGGCTGCGGCCAGCGCAAGGCTAGCCAGCCACGTAGGGTTCCGGGGCCAGGGTGCAAATAATTTAAATTATGGCTAAAGGCCCGGCCGGTGACGCAGTGGATTCGAACACTCCTGACCTGATGCGCACCCACCCCACAATTTATTCAATTTAAAGAGACTGAGCCTCGCACTGCACACCATGGATAAAGAGCCTGCCTCAGGGGCCCCGGCCGGGGCCCCGCACCATTTGCAAGAGCCTCAGGGGCCCCGGCCGGGGCTCTGCACAGTTTCTTAAGAGCCTCCCGGGGCCCGACCACCATTATAACTAGCCTCTCAGGCCAGGACCCCGGCCGGGGTCCCGCACGCACCATTTGCAAGAGCACGCGCACCAATTATAAGTGCCTCAAGCCTGGCCCCGACCGGCATGCCGCGGCCGCTGTGTTCCCTCTCAGAGTGAGACAGACCTCTAATTAGCCTAGGCTCGGACCGAGTCGGACACAGACTCTAACTCACCTGACGTGACCTGAGGACGGTCTGGCGGCGGGGCCTGGGCCTGGCCTGCAGGCTACAGCAGCTCACAGTTCTGTTAGCCGGCGCAAGGCCACAAGCGGGACGGGCAGAGAGGCTGCGGGCGGGCGGCCAGCGCAAGCCAGGCTACTAGCTAGCTAGCCAGGTAGGGGGCCAAAATGCAATTTAAATAATTAAAATTATGACTACAGGGCAGGCCCGGTCGGTGACGCAGTGGACAGTAGAAAGTCCGTCCTGGCTGGCCTGCATAGGAGCGTTACTGCTGGGTCTTCTCTTGTGGTTAGATGCAAGTGCCACACCTTACTCTAACGCCTCCCCCTAACGCACGCATACGCGTTCCGGAAGGCGGAAAGTGAAACCAGTGCACCGCCGCACCAGCGCACACCCACCCCTTAATTTATTTAATGAGCCTCGCACACCGTGAATAAGGAGCCTCAGGCAGGAGCCCCGGCCGGGGCCCCCGCACCAGGCATCTGCAAGAGCCAAAGAGCCTCAGGGGCCCCCGCCGGGGCCCTGCACAATTTCTTAAGAGCCGGCCGGGGCCCACGCACCATTATAACTAGCCTTAGGTCAGGCCAGGGCCCCGGCCCGGGCCCCACCCACACCATTTGCAAGACGGCGCGCACCACCATTTATAAGTGCCTCAGGGGCCCGTGCACAATCAGCTCAGCGGTGCGCACAGCACACAATTAAAATCCATGATGATCATTGATGTATTGAGGGGGCCGGCCCGGGGCCCCATGAGCGGCGGGGGCTGCGGGGGCCTGTTACGCCCCTGAGACAAAGGCGCGCTCAGGGGGCAGGAGGGAAGTTTTGACGAGGCCCTCGCAAGTATGCAGCCATTGCCTGGGCTTGTCCCTTTCAAGGTGTGTGCACTGGAATTACGTTACTCGGCTTTCAAAGAGCAGCAAAACAAGTCAGGTCCCGGGCCGCGCTGTGATTGGCTGACGTCACGGGGGTGTCCCGGGCCGGCAGCCAATCACAGCGCGGCCCGGGAATGACGTCACGGGGGTGTCCCGGGCCGGCAGCCAATGGCAGCGCGGCCCGGGACAAAGGGGCGGGGCTTAAAAAAAGCACCAGAAACGCCCCCGAATCGCGTTTTCGAGAGAAAACGCGATTGACAGCCTCTGCCTCCCAATGGCTAGCCTCCATTTATGGAGCTAGCCAATTGGAAACAGAGGCTGTCCTAACCTCACTATTAGAAACAACAGATTTCGATCTGGGAGTGGCTTCGCCCCTCGCCAGGTTACGAAACCTAAAAAACAAGGTAGAGCACTACTTCCTCCAGAGATATGAAGAGGCAGAGTAGTATTAATGCATGGGCAGACGTATAAATCCAATCATAAAGATGATAGACAGCAAAGTTGTATACCAAGTTCCTACTCAGGAGTGATCCATAATGAGATCTAAAATATAATTAGATGTAATCCAAAAGCTGCATGTTCCTAATCATGACCAGAGCATATCAGCAAATATGCACTTCCTTCCACCTACTTAAATCAATCACGATAGTTGGCACCCAACAGTCAAGTTGATGTCCCCGTATATATACAGCATCAAGGGTAAAATCATGGGTCACTGTCGACCATGTCCCTCACACGTTTCTAAGAGATTATGCCGTCAATTAAAAGCCTGCAGCTGATATTAGCCTGTCAGGGATGCCGTCAGGATTTCAACAGAGTGCCAAGCGTCGCAGCCGGAAAACGAGAACCGGTTCTCGTTTTCCAGCGGCGACACTTGCCACTCTGTTAAAATCCTGACGGCATCCCTGACAATTGCACTTATATTTAGGGTGACCTTTCGAAATCACTGGCCAATTCTGAGAGATACAAAAGGGGATGATGGACGGAGCGTTTGAGCAAATCAAACACTCTCCCCCAGTCAACTAATCTGGGTGTAATCCATCACCATTCTTTAGCCCACTCAGCCACCCCATTTCTGACATGACCATATGCAAATCAGTCTGACCCTGTGCCTCATGGGAACAGTCCAGCCCGAACTGCCAAGCCATGTCTTCCATGGACCGGAAACAAGCATCCTGGGACCAGTTTCGGATTCATAATCCTCATCAGCCAGGCTATCTTGAATCCAGTGGCCAAGGGAGCAAGGGACTCACGTCTGAGCATACCCTGCCACACTTAGGGCTAACAAAGCGATACAAAAGGGGATGATGGACGGAGCGTTTGAGCAAATCAAACACGCACCCCCAGTCAACTAATCTGGGTGTAATCCATCACCATTCTTTAGCCCACTCAGCCACCCCATTTCTGACATGGCCATATGCAAATCAGTCTGACCCTGTGCCTCATGGGAACAGTCCAGCCCGAACTGCCAAGCCATGTCTTCCATGGACCGGAAACAAGCATCCTGGGACCGGTTTCGCATTCATAATCCTCATCAGCCAGGCTATCTTGAATCCAGTGGCCAAGTGAGCAAGGGACTCACGTCTGAGCATACCCTGCCACACTTAGGGCTAACAAAGCGATACAAAAGGGGATGATGGACGGAGCGTTTGAGCAAATCAAACACTCACCCCCAGTCAACTAATCTGGGTGTAATCCATCACCATTCTTTAGCCCACTCAGCCACCCCATTTCTGACATGGCCATATGCAAATCAGTCTGACCCTGTGCCTCATGGGAACAGTCCAGCCCGAACTGCCAAGCCATGTCTTCCCTGGACCGGAAACAAGCATCCTGGGACCGGTTTCGGATTCATAATCCTCATCAGCCAGGCAATCTTGAATCCAGTGGCCAAGTGAGCAAGGGACTCACGTCTGAGCATACCCTGCCACACTTAGGGCTAACAAAGCGATACAAAAGGGGATCATGGACGGAGCGTTTGAGCAAATCAAACACTCACCCCCAGTCAACTAATCTGGGTGTAATCCATCACCATTCTTTATCTTTATTCTTTTTGTATCGCTCAATTCTGAGAGAAGCATTCACAACCACTAAAGCATCCCACGTGGGGTAAGGCTTAAGGGGTGAAGCAAGTGGTAGGTGAAATGCAGGGCAGGTAGATGTATGTTCTCTGCCCAGGCAGTGAATAATACCCATGTGTGTTTTCACTACCTATGAGGTTTGCTCTTCCCCTAGATTATCATGGGGGAATGGTTGAAATTACTTCAAGGTTGTAAAAGTGGATTACAGTGAAGGAGCCTCGTGTTTCCAATCATTGGATTCACAATGGCAAACCCTCTCTTGTAGCAAAGAGGTATTTGTCATTAATGGCTTAGAAATACCCCTTCTAGAAAGTGAAAAGGACAGATGACGGATGGAATGCTGAACAATGCAAATATTCACCCCTAGTCACAGATCTCGTTTAATCCATAGTTTGTTTGCTCAGTACGCCACCCCAGTTTGGACCCAGACAAATGCATGCAAATCAGTCTTGACCCTGCTCCTCATGGGAACAGTCCAGTCCGAACTGGGTTCAAGTTAGCTTGGCTGATTACCTGTCCCAGGATGTTTCTGGTCCAGGGAGGACCTGGCTTGGCAGTTCAGGCTGGACTGTTCCCATAAGAAGCAGGGTCAAGACTGATTTGCATATGGCTGGGTTTGAACTGGGGTGGCAAAGTGAGCAAAAGACCAATGATGGATTCAACCCAGATCTGTGACTGGGGGTGAGTGTCTGAAAAATGTAAGCGCTCTGTCCATCATCATTTTGTGTTTGCACCATCCTTAGGCTCCCACATCTCCTTTAACTGGGTATTTCTTTTCCTAACACTGTGGTTTGGGATTGACAGTCAGGAATGTTGTGGTCAGCCTTCCCCTTTATTGATTACAGAAAGAGGAGAGTTTAATGTAATACATTTGCTTTAAAGAAAAGAAACACTCACACATTAAACAAGAATACACAAAAAGGAGAAAAAAACAGACAGCCACCTAAATTTACCTTGCATGCCTTTCTTTGCCAGTAGGTTGATGTTCGAGCAAAAGAAAGGAGACGTGGTGAAAGTTTGGTTTGCCATGTAAATCAATGACTTGTCTTGCTTAAAGAAGATTTCATGGGGGGTTGGTGCGGGGAGGGGTTCTTCTGCAAAAATGTATATTGTGAAGGAATTTTACAAGTATTTAAAAAAAAGAATGATTTTAGTAAAACGTTGGTCTCCATTGGCAATATTTTTAAAAATTTCCCTCTCCTAGCAGTAACACAGAAACAGTAAAGTACTCTAGAAACTATCTTGTTAAACCTACATTGAGTTTTTATATCAATTGTAATATTGTTACTGACACCAAACTTCGTAAAAATCTCCAAGAAGCCTTGATTGCTCGGCCACAGGTACCATGAGAGAGTAAAGAAAAACGAATGGAGTTCTTACAAAGGTTTGCATGAAACAGTTTTAAGGGCCTTGTGTCCTTGAGGAGGAAAAACGCAGTAAAATAGATGGACCAATAGTCCTCTTTAGGCTAATGAGGTCGTCGAATTAACTGATAAATCTCAGTTCCTTCATCATTCTTAAAGTATGGTCAGAACTCTGGAAAATGGAACAAATACTCTTGGAATTTTACAAAAGCCATGCCCACCTAGACAGACAATTGCAACAACTAATTACATATGCCATGCTCCCAATCAATCCTTCTTGCATTGTGCCAGGCAATAAACCCCTTTCTCGACTTGGTGTTACATTTTAAAAAAATCAATATTTATGTTTTACAAAACGTTTTGTTTATCTGTGTTGCAGCTCTGTGAAACAACGAGATGGTGATGCAAGGAGTTCAGCTCCAAGGATCGTATTCGATAATGTGATGGTTTGCGTTATAATTCATTGTTTTTCTAGAACTTTGATGAAACTGAATATTTTCTAGATATTCCTGCTAAAATGTGTTTATACATTCCTTAGACTGCATCGATGCACTGTTCATTTTGCTTTCATTTTCCCATGTGACAAAACTGTGTTACGTTCAATCTTGGATTTTGCTAAATTAATCCCCAGTGAGACCTATACGCGTTTCGTGGATGAAAGATACTTGACTTTACTTCCTCAATTGACAGTTCATTTTTCTGATGCAATCCAGGTCAGAAACACATTGTGAAGAGGCGAGTGAGCTGATGGCTGGGTAAGGATGACTCATTCAATGTGTCAACTTGAATGAGGATGTGGGTTTGGAAGAGCTATGCTCCACTCTGGGTTTAGGTGTCATTTGTGCAGCAGTACAGTGGAATCTTAAATATGGCTCTATTTTAGAACAGAAACTGGTGTCAGGGTGTATTGTATTTTCATTGCTTGTGCTAGGCCTCATGGTACTATAGTGGGTTACTGTATGCAGTGGGACAGGGATGTATCGGGCCACAGTGCTGCCTGGCAGGTTTGTGCTGGGACACAAAGGAGCGGATGGGATGGTAACAGAATGCAAGCAGTGTGTGGCGGTGAGGACATGAAACCTAAGACAGGGAGACAGGGTTCGACCACCAGACCGAGGGTGGGTTATAACCAGAATCATACCAAACATTTTCTTTTCCCAGCTCAAATACTCTCTCTGTGCAGAACCAGACTCCACTGTTAGTCTTCCGCATGTTCTAATCAGACATTTTTCACAAAAGAGAATAAAAAACTGTGGGTCAACTCTTGTATTTATAAGCATACTGTTGAACGTTTTGGAATGTAAATATTTTCAGATGCACTGGTGTTAAATAGTGCCTTGAAAAAAAGAACTTTCACTGAAAGAGCTTCTATCAAACACAGGCAACAGCCACATAGGGGGAGTAAACAGAAGTGCCACCTTGGCGATGAGGGAAAAATCATGAACAAAATTGAAAAGGGTCTGGGACAGACATGGGTTAGTAACCTACGTCTAGATCTCGCTGAAAATTATGGGGTTTATTTAAGGTTTGACAGCCCACCCACTACAGCACGGGGGTAACAGAGGGGCTTCTTTTACTGCACAGGCTCGCAATGCAAACATTGTTTTCTCCCGAAGCAGCTCTTGCCAGTTTGGTGGGAGCTGCTTCAGATGGGGAGGCGGCTACTGTCACAAATGTGGGATCCGGAGACAGATGCCAAAGTAAAGGGTCCATTTTTATGAAGAACAAGCAAAATGTTTCTGCTATATTGGATGTTTTCTACAAGTGAATGTGGGCATTATAGAAGATACCTGTGTAGCACCAACATGATCAACCATGGCCATTCCAAATTTGCTTGCTTTGCCAACACCGTTTATGATGGCAGCAGGGCCATTGAATGGGTGTTTTCAATGCTGGAATCAAAGGGCCTCTATAGGTTAACTGATGGATTTGAAGGTCTTCCTCAGAGTTTCAGAATGCAGGCTTATGGTTTCTGAGGACTTCTAGGGATGTCTAATGACCATCTGAAAATGGCTGAAAGTGAAGACTGGAGGAGGTATGCAATGACCAAATGGGAGCATCTGGAAACTGGTTGAGCCTTAATGTCATTAACGATTGATGAGGATCCATGAGGGCTGTTTTAGGTTGTCTGAGGGGGGCTAGACATATTTTAGAGTGGAACATAGATGTCTGAAGGGAGCTTAAAGATCTATTGGTCAAGGCAGAGGGTATCTAAGTGTCTGAAGGGAGTGTTTTAGAGCAGTCCAAGGATATCATGGATTATCCTAGGAGCATTGATCGACCAGCGGTGGTTACTCATAAGCAGCAGATCGTCCATCTGAAGGTGACTAAGTCTGATTAAGTCTGCACCCTGCACCCTGCCTCGCAAAATGCGATGCAGCGCACGCTATGAAATTCGTTTTATTTTTTAAATTGTTTACTTACCTGCAATTATCACAGACAGGGAGACAACATGAGGCGAGATAGACGTAGCACAGAAACAACCTAAACATGCCGACGAAAGCATTCCATTGGAAAGACATGAGACGGGGGCAACAGAGACAACACACAAGTCTGCACATACCAAACTTGACCTTGCACTCCCCACGTATCAGGTAACGTCAAAACAGAGGGCCCAGGGGTCAAAACAGAGGGGCAGAATGCGGGTTAGGCATCCCTCAGAATCAGAAATATGGCGGGGAAAATGCAGGATGGGCACCTGCTTGGAAACACAGCCACGGGGGATCCCCACGCCGGGGAATCCCTCGTGGAAGGACGATCGCAGCTCCAGGCTGCAGCAAGAAGGCGGAAGTGCTCCTCTCTAAAATCCCCAGACAGGCAGGACACAAAGTGCCTCTCCTAGGAATCAAGAACAGGGGATCCTCAGGCAATCCAGCCACAGTGCCTCCCAGGCACTGGAGCGCAAGGTTCAAAGAAGTCCTGGAGCAAAGTAGGGGGGAAAAGACTGGGCCCAGGGGCCAGCTCACAGAGCCCTCCAGGCAGGGAGGCAGTCCCCAGTGGCGGTCCTCCTGGTGCGTTCTATCGCTCCAAGCAGGGAAGCCCATCACGGTGGTGATTGGTCTACCCTGCGTTTTGGCTGAAAGGGGGTTGTGTTGGACTTGGCCCTTCTGGCAGGTTCACCCCTGAACTTTCTTTTGCTTTTAATGGTGTTAGTGATTTTTGGCTTCTGCGCACCTTTCCACTGTGTCCCAGGGTAAAGTGCATGCGTGTGGTGAGGTTGGCCTGCCCTCCCATAGGAATGCATGGTGAATGTATGTGTCCGTGGTAGTTCCTGATGCGTGTGGAGTGCAGGGGCGAGTTTGGTATGTGTGGACTTGTGTGATTAAAAGCTGCACGATGATGTGTGCGGCGTTAATGTACCTAGTGTGCAAGTGCCACTTCTAGAAGTTGGCATGTCTGTGTAATTTATGTGAAATGACTGGCTGGCTTGTGATTGGCTGGAGCTGGCTGGTGTGCCAGGCTCCAGGAGTCAGGATGGGTCTGCCCCAGTGGTGAATGGGAGATCTGCATGTGGGGTGGTGTGGCTCACTGGTTAGAGGTGGCAGACCCGGAAGCAGAGGACGGCCAGGGACCAGGGTTCAATTCCCGAAGCGGCAGGGTCGTGAACCAGGGTCAGCAGACTCGATAATTCTCGCCTCGGTGCCTACTCTAACCAGGGATCACACTCGGCAACTCTGGGCATTAGCTTGCCTCATCTCCACAACGGCCCCCCACATATGCCGGGGATGCCTGGTTTTACCTTGGAGATACCCAATAAGGACCATCTCACAGGGCAAATCAGGACGGGTTCCCCAGCGGTCTACAGCGCGGAGATACCCCATGTGGGGTGATTCATGCACTTTACAAGACATCATTACATTACATTACATTACATGTTGATGGCTGGGGAGGAGTGCACCTGGGACCTGAATAGGACTGGGCTGTCCCCACACAATGCTGGCTCCGCCCCCTGTGGTGCGACTGATGACCCTAGCCTGACTAGTGAATGGAAAGGGTGGCTGAGCACAACAAAGTGCTCCTAAACCAGTTGCATCTGGTTTTCCCCTTACCCTGCATCCTCAAACAAAGGATTTCTGTGGATAAAAAGAGGCTGTGCCCTCTTGTAAAGGGTTCTCTTCCTGATCCTGTCTTGAGGGGGGCCTGCTGCTGCTGGGCGCCAGGAGGACCGCCACTGGGACTGCCTCTCTACCTGAAGGGCCCTGTGAGCTGGCCCCTGGGCCCAGCCTTTGCCCCCCCTTCCTTCCTAAAGGACTTTTGCTGTGCTATACGTCCCCTGGACTTGGGGGGACCCTAGCACTTGGGAGCGCTTTAATTGTCCCTGCAGCGCAGAGCTGCAATCCTTTACAGCAGGGGATCCCCAGCGTAGAGATTTCCCTGCCATCTAAACTGCGGAGATCGGCGCAGGTGCCCACCCTGCATTTTCCCCACAAAATTGCTGATTCAAAGGGGTGCCTACCCCGTATTCTACCCCCTTTATTTTGACCCCGCTGACGGGTGCTCACCCTGCCAGGGACACTGCCGTTATCAGTTATTAATTTATCTATCGGGAGCCTAACCCGGATTGCTGGGTGAGCCGCTCTCCCCCCCACCCCCCCTCCGGGCCGCCGCGCTGCCTACCACCACCCGGAAGGACTTGGCCAAAAACCGGAAGCTAACGGGAGCCCACCCTACGCTCCGGTGAGAGAGAAAGAAGGACGTCATCACCCAGAAGCAGGAAGCAGCGGGAGCCGACCCCGCGCTCCTGCGTGCGACCACCAGCAAGGCTCCCTGCGTGGTGTGGAGGGAGAGTCCCGCAACGGAAGCAAGAGAGAGAGTAGAGCCCCCGCCAAGAGAAGTCGCCCGGTAAGTTGAACCGGGCCTGGGGGACTCCGTGGGTGCAGGACTGTCACCGGATAGGGCAGAGCGACCCCGCCTACCCCCTGAGCAGGCCTGCCATTGCGGGCCGCTCCCACCTTGGCAGCCCGCCTTCCCGCCTGCAACTTGAGAGTCCGCAGCTGGGGCCGCCCTCTACGGTCTTGCGGGGGCATTTTGTTAATTCAGAGTCCCCAGAGAGGGGGACTACAACGACCTGGGGCATTCTTTCTTCGAGCCTGAGAGGCTCAGGGGACATTTTGTTATTTAGAGCCCACGAGGCTCAGGGGGCATTTTTCTATTTCGAGTCCCCAGAAGGGGGACTCCAACGAAGAGGGCATTTTGGCTAATTCGAGCCCGAGAGGCTCTTTGGGGCATTTTTGGGTGGTAGAGTGGCCCTGGCTGGCAGCGGGCCGCTCCCCCCAGCGAGGCTACAGTATACAGAGCCCCTGAGGCTCCTAAGGCCCCAGTAATTGAACAAGAGCCCAGGAGGCTCCCACTTTGTCTATTCAGAGCACAGAGGAGATCCCCAGCTCCCCAGCACTTAGTGGGCAGCTGCTTCGTTTAGGCTTGCCCCTTTGCGCATTTCTTCTTTCCCTGCCTGCGCAGCCTGCCCTGACTTTGCTGGACACAGAGCGTTTCAGCCCCTGAGAGGCCAGTTGGCCTGGGGACAGTTCTGGTGTGGTGCCCTTGCAGGGGTACATGTTTTGGCCCTATGTCATCTTTGCGCAATTTGTGATTACCTGCCTAATGTGTGATGCCTTCTTTCCTATACCTCTGAATGTGTTTTTATGTATCATGTGGAAAGTTTCTTGCCTATACCCCTAAATGTATTTTTATGCTTGGGTGGTTGTTTTTCCTAGTATAGGTTATGCTAGTGAGTTTATGATTTCCTGCGTGATATTTTCCTAAGGTGGTTAGGGTTGTGTAGGTGGTACTTACCTTTTACCAGTTGTTACTGGTTGTGTGCTACATTTGCTATTTGGAGCTACATTTATTATATGTTCTATGTGCTAAGCACTATTCCTACAAGTATTCTGTTTCTACAAAGTGCTATTTCTACAAAGTATTATTTCTGCAAAGTGCTAATCCTACGAAGTGTCTATTCCTGACAGTGGTCCATGTGGCCCTGTCCCATGTGTATAATCCCCTGTAAATTCTGCCCGTGCCTATGGCACATTGTAAAGTGTGTATTTATTAATTATGGGCGAAATTTGCTAATTTGCGTTACACGAATTCGCGCGAACTCGAATTCGCAATTCGCAAAGTCCGCGAATTCGCGCGAATTTGCGGATTTTTGTTTTTTGCGTGTTCGCGGGGCTTTTTGCGTGTTCGCGGGTCGCTTGCACGGCAAAGTTACCCATGCGGTCGTGTATGGGTGCAGCCATCTTGTTTGCGTGACGTGTTTCCGTTTCCGGGCGCTAGTTGCATGCTCGCGTCGTATGTGGCGCGCGATTATGTGTTCGCGGGCGTTTTCGCGTGCTCGCAAGGGAAATATTGCGCTAACTTACCCACGCGGTCCTCAATGGGCTCGGCCATCTAGTTTTTCATTCATTGCTATGGTTCTGTGCATGCATTCTAATCCTCCTTTCATCTGTGCAATCCTTTGTTTCTTTGGACTTTTTTTGTCTTTTCTACTCTATATCTATCCCTCCTTTTTTCTAGATCTATATTTTGTGTTTTTTTCAACTTTTCATTACTTTTAAAGCTACTTTTTTAAACTTTTCTTTTCTTTACTTTTTCCCTATTATTTCCTTTTTTTTCTTTCTGCTGTACAGGACCATGGCAAAGGGAGCCGGGAAGGGGAAGGGTCCCGCACCCTGTACCTGGCTCCCTTGCGGGCGGTTATGAGGGGAGGAATTGATGGCCAGGGAGATATTCAGCCCGGTGGAGGTGGCCGCACTGACCTTTTATGTGCAGCGCCACCTCCCCAAGACCGTGACAGCAGGGGGCAGGCTTGCGTCAGGGTATGGCCTCCGGGAGCGGCGCCAGCTGTGGGAAAAGGTGTGCCGGGCCATGCGGAGGGAATCAGGGGTCCGGCGCACCTACCAGCAAGCGACGCACCGGTGGCCGGACCTCCTTGACCGCGAGCAGGACCTGCTCCACCTGCTCGGTATGGAGATCCCTGGCCTTGGTGAGTAGCTATTTAATAACTACTTTGTTTTCTTCTGCTCTGTGTTAAATTGCTAATATATGTTTTTCACGAAGAGCAAAAATGCTGCCAATTCGATTACATTGCAGGTAAATTAACGTTTAAATAGCTTCTGTGATTGCAGGTGCTTGCCTGCTCAGTGGCGTTGCTACTATGCTTACTTGTTTGCAACTTTGTGCTCATTTGGCCTGAATATGTATGAGTGTAGTACTTTACAGAACTGAGTAATGCTAGAGAGACTAGAGACTCAAGTCTAGTCCTTCCTTTGTACTCCTGTTGCCACTACGAAGAAGAGATAGTGATGGATTGATAGGTTCAGGTTGAGTATATTATGACTTGTTATTAGTAGTAGTAGTAGGAAATTTTTTAGTGGTCTGCAATCATGATGACGGACTGTGTCTGTCATGTCGCGTGCTGCTGAGTGCTGGCAGTTGTAGTAGAACCTTTTTGTTGTTGGTTTAGTTAGTGATTTACATAACTTTCCAAGTAGATGGTCTGTGAATACAGCAATACTGTACTAGTATCCTCCTAGTTGACCAGATCGGATAGGTCAATACATGTAGTGCAATTGTTGTTAATTTGTTTCCCCGAGATAATTTACGATTGTGGTCAAAGAAGTCAAATATTTCCAAAAAACAATCATCCATGTTTGTGTTTATTTCATGATCATCAGCACCTCCAAGGGGCAAGACGACAGCGCCACCCCAGACTCCGGCGGAACAGAGTGGGCAGGAGGAACGGTCCACTGCAGGCTCTTCTGCTGGCCCCAGTAAGTAGTTCTGTTTTTAAGATAATTATACTTCCCTAACTCTATTTTTTACAAAATAGTCTTTGATCTGCTTGTAGATTGTTTCTACATTGTTATCCTGCCTCTCTACCATCACTCTCTGTGCTACTACTATTTACTATTATTTATGAGTCGGTCTGTGTAGGTAGCACAGCTTGCGTAGTAGGCAAACGGTGTTAAACAAAACTCTGATCCAGCAATAGCTTTAGAGGCACTCAGTGCAGTCCTCTGGGTTGCCCTTGCTGTCTATTCCAGTCTTCTTAATGTTAGTGCTTTAACAATTTCCAACAACAAAATGTCAATGTCCACCGAGAATAAACTAGTAGTTGTCTTTTCGATTTGATAGTAGCGGTTCCATGTTTAAATATCGATTACAAAAACATAGTTTACATAAATATAGATGTAAAAATATCGATTACAAAAATATCGACTCCCTATACTTAAACAGGTAAGTACAATATTATCGACTCAAAAATATAGATGTAAAAAATATAGATGTAAAAAATATCGACTTTAAAAAATATTATAACTTAAATTAAATAATTAAATATTATTAATATTATTAACAAAATAAATTCCATTACATTTATATTTTAACTATTTATAACAAATAAATTTATTTTAATCATTATAAACTTAATAAATGTGTACATATACATATATTTTCTTAAATACATTTTATTATTATCTTTATTTAATTAATACACGTTAATAATTATATAAAAATAAAATAAAAACATATATAAAACATTTTGAATAAAATAACATTTTCTATATTTAATTAACACATAAAAGTATTTAAAAATAATAATACATACATTTAATAACAAAATTAAAACATTAGTAGTTAAAACATTTGATAGCGAAGGGGTAAAAATTACAATTCCCACTCCAAAGGGTGCAACAGTAGGGAAAGCGCTGGATAGCGTGGGGGTAAAAATTACTATTCCCACGCCAGAGGGTGCAACAGTAGGGAAAGCGCTGTATAGCGTAGGGGTAAAAATTACTATTCCCACTCCAGAGGGTGCAACAGTAGGGAAAGCGTTGGATAGCGTCGGGGTAAAAATTACTATTCCCACTCCAGAGGGTGCAACAGTAGGGAAAGCGTTGGATAGCATAGGGGTAAAAATTACTATTTCCTCTCCAAAGGGTGCAACAGTAGGGAAAGCGTTGGATAGCGTAGGGGTAAAAATTACTATTCCCACTCCAGAGGGTGCAACAGTAGGGAAAGCGTTGGATAGCGTAGGGGTAAAAATGACTATTCCAACTCCAGTGAGTGCAACAGTAGGGAAAGCGCTGGATAGCGTAGAGGTAAAAATTACTATTCCCACTCCAAAGGGTGCAACAGTAGGGAAAGCGCTGGATAGCGTAGGGGTAAAAATTACTATTCCCACTCCAGAGGGCGCAACAGTAGGGAAAGCGTTGGATAGCGTAGGAGTAAAAATTACTATTCCCACTCCAGAGGGTGCAACAGTAGGGAAAGCATTGAATAGCGTAGGTGTAAAAATTACTATTTCCACTTCAAAGGGTGCAACAGTAGGGAAAGCGTTGGATAGCGTAGGGGTAAAAATTACTATTTCCACTCCAAAGGGTGCAACAGTAGGGAAAGCGTTGGATAGCGTAGGGGTAAAAATTACTATTCCAACTCCAGTGAGTGCAACAGTAGGGAAAGCGCTGGATAGCGTAGAGGAAAGAATTACTATTCCCACTCCAAAGGGTGCAACAGTAGGGAAAGCGCTGGATAGCGTAGGGGTAAAAATTACTATTTCCACTCCAGAGGGTGCAACAGTAGGGAAAGCGTTGGATAGCGTAGGAGTAAAAATTACTTTTCCCACTTCAGAGGATGCAACAGTAGGGAAAGCATTGGATAGCGTAGGGGTAAAAATTACTATTCCCACTCCAGTGAGTGCAACAGTAGGGAAAGCATTGGATAGCGTAGGGGTAAAAATTACTATTCCCACTCCAGAGAGTGCAACAGTAGGGAAAGCGTTGGATAGCGTAGGGGTGAAAATTACTATTCCCACTCCACAGGGTACAACAGTAGGGAAAGCGCTGGAACCCAAAACAATAAAAAAAAAACTATCAAATTTTATATTACATTTAATTTCCAATATAAACATAAATAATATATACATTTAAATATTTTATTATCAACAAAGATAATATAAAAATATATATTTACACATTATTTAACACTATAATATCCACCACACACCTAAAAATAATTACACAATTACATTTAATATTTACTAATTAATTAATGATAATTACATTATTTTTTTAATTAATTAATTAATTATTTAATTGACAGATTTCACACCATATACACTTATAAACACCAAAACACAAACCTAAATTTAATTACACATTTACAATTAATAATTACTAATTAATTAATGGTAATTAATTTATAAAGTATTTAATAATCAATCAATAACAATTGAATTACTTCACACCATTTACACATATAAACTCCACTACACACACCTAAAATTAATTAAACAATTAACATAATTAATTAACATAATTATTTAATTAACATAATTAATTAATAATTGACTAATTGAAATTAATTAACAAATAATTATTAAATTAACACATTAATTAATCAATTAATTTTATATATTTAAATTACTTCCCACCCTATTCCCCTATAAACCCACAACCCGCTACAGAACTAATAACACAAAATTCAACATAATATACATTAATAACTATTAAAATTCAACAACATATATTAAAATTACAAACAATTCTCATTAAAAACACTAAAATACATGACATTATTAAAAAATCGATATTTTTGTAAACTATATTTTTGTAAACGATAATTATTACAACTATATTATTGTTATCGATATTACTTACCTGTCTGTCCATATTCTGGTCAAACTATATTTTTGTTATCGATATTTCTTCAATTCGATATTTCTGCGGCGATATTTATGTCAGACGATATTTCTCTGATGATATTCCTGCTCTGCACCGATAGTAGCACATACCATACTGCTAGTGTTTCAACTTTTAGGGACTATTCAGCACATACAGAAGTATGGACAAGAGAAATAGGACATTGTTGATGATAGGTGCAGTTCGACTTTCCACATACCAGAAGTAACTGTGCAGGACTCAGGAGCCCTCACCTTGTTGGAACTTCAAGTCCTACTGGTGGTGATGGGGAGTAGTTGGTTCTGTCTGTAATTATAAAAATGTTGCACGTTAGCATTCATCAGTTGTGCCAAAAAGAGTTGCATGTTATTGCTAAGCATATAAGTTAACACCCTCCCCAAAACCGTGACTTCTTTTCAGTCCCAATAATTAAAAATTGTTTAACATTTTCTCTTCCATTACGAGACGAAGTAGGGGGTGGTGTATGGCATCTAAAAATATGACATGTTTCTCTAGGCGTCACAACATCTGATGCAGCATTTGCCACCACCAGTTCCTGGGCCAGCAGCGCGGAGGGGTCCACTCAAGCAGCGGCGCCACCAGGAGGAGCTGAGGGGGTTGGCTCAGCAGCGGAGGACGGTGGTAAGTTATTATTATACTCCTTACTTATTGACATTTTAGAGTAGGCTCGCAAAGGAGTGTATGATGTACTGTACAGTAGAAAGTACACTACTACAAGTACACTGTACTGTTAAGAACAGTTACTGATTTAGAACTACATTTTTTTATAGCCAATCACGGAGAAGTCAGTCACCCTTGACTTAGCAATAGCATTAGCGGCGATAGTTCTCGAGTAAGCAATGCCCCCCTCTATTTGACTTCAAATCAGCTGGGAAACTTTTATCGTGAAGCCAATTCATATCAGATGAACTTGAGGGATGTGATGAACGACAAGGGAAAGAACTTAGGGTCAATGGAAGGACGAGCGAGTCGAAACATTTATGACTAAAGAATGATATGTGTTTTTGAATTCAGGCAGAGGTGGCTGATAGGAAGGAATCAGATGCATGGCTGCTTGAAGCAAGGATGGTTGGAGTAGAAAGAAAAAATGACTGCCTGGGTGAATCAGAAAATTCATGTGTGGTGTGCATTGCAATATATTATTTGGGTGAAACTCAAATGCAAGTCAAGACGGTGGTTTACCAAATAAAATAAAAAGGGTGTTACAGTTGAGACATTAAGAAGAATGATAGACGTTTACTTTGGAAGCCTGGATGGTATCTTCTTCCTCATACATAGCAGAGGTGTATGTAGAGCAGACGCTCAGTGCATGAAGAGTGTTACTTTGTTCGAACAGCTTGTCTGTGCCAGAGTAGCAAAGCAGAGGAAATCCAAATACTACAAGTTGTGATTGTTCTGAAACTCTCCCTTGCCTAAAGTAACAGTAAAGTAGTTTACTTTGCAAGCACAGCATATATTGTGTATGTATTGTATAGTTGACAATTATATCAAGTCAAGTCCCTTCCTCCGGCAATTATGGTTACCACACTCACTCCCTATGTTCATAATTTTCTTTCTGCTGTGTTAATCATGGGTGGACTATCACTGTTGTTCACTCAATCTATCAGAATAAAGCACCTAAAGTCATCCATCACATAAGCAAAGAGATCATGTGATTGGCTGGATACATAATCAGAAATGAATAATCTTCATTTTCCTTTTGTAGTACTGAAGGCCCGGGGGGGGCAGGGCGAAATATAAATTACATTGAGCAGTAGCCCTTGATGTAACCGAGTATGGCCAGTGCCACCCCTATACAAAAGTAAGAGATTCCCTATCCCCACCTGCATATACTGCTTAAAGTAATGCATGCAAGTCTGCGTCATCATGGCTTGTGTCTCTTTTTCTTGGGTGCAAGCTGAGTGAGCTGGCAATATGCCGGCTACCACAAGTTCACGTACAAGTAATTTCTTTCGCAAAAGTAGAGAAAAAAAGAAGAATACTGGTGTACTCTCTGACTCTCTGACTATGTATTGAGTCCATAGTGCTGCCTGGTAGTAGAATTCTTGAAACTGTGGAAAGATACATGCCAAAATGTTATACTGTGCTTGCAAATTGCTAGTGTTACTGTGAGACAACTTTCTGTTGAATTATTTTGTGTTATTGTTAAAGAGTATTGGTTACATTATTTTTCTTTCTTTCTTCATATAGATGCTCCAAAAAAGCTCACCAGAGGGGAGATGGCTGTCCGGGCCAGGGCCTGTAAGATGGAGGCCATTGCTGTGCAATATCGCCGACTGTGGGCTCGGGAACCGGAGGAGGGGGCATCAACAACCTCCTCTAGTACCCCCGGGGCCTTCAGCCAGCAGCCTCAATCCAAACGGCGCCATGGCCCGACGGCCTCCCGCCGCCGCACAGCAGCCAAAACAACTGCTGCCCCCCCCCAAACCCCAGAGCCTGGATGACACGCCTGCGCCGCCGGCGAAAGCGAGTGGACTTCCTGGAGCGCTTGGCAAAGAAACAACAGCGCCAGCTCCGGGAGCACTGCAAAGAGCTGCGGGATCACCTGGCCACAGGACACCGCCGGAAGTGACTGTCCCTTGCCCCTTTTTTAAAGACTGTTGGGGGGGTGGGAATTGGGCGTTGGGGAAAAGGATTTGAAGGACATTTGGACATTGGTTGGGCTTAGGGAGGGAGGTGAGTTGGGTTAGTTTATTTTTGTTAGGGAAAATATATTCATTTATTTTACATACTTAAAGATAGTATACACGTTCATATTATTTTGTGTGGTGGTGGGCGGGTGTTACTGTACGTTTGGTTTCTTCAAACTAACTACCAGAATGGATTATCTAAATGTCCAAATATGTACAAAAGTGCCAGTAATAGTGTTAGTGAATTCAATTTCCCTACTAGTACTTTACTAGTACTACTGTCAGTCTCTTCTCTCCTCTGAGTCCTAGCCCATTATTCTACCCCCCCAAAATGCTTATATTACCTGTGGTTCGTGTTTGAGAATAGGGCTAGGTAGGCACAGGGCTGGCTGCATGGCAAATGGCGAAAGCTTTGGTGTTGACTTGAATCCTGGACGGATGAAATACCATTGTTGTGCTGGTAGTAGTAGTGGTACACACTGGCAGTAGCAGCATATGAAAAAAAGAAATGAGACATTGAGTGGCCTGAGCGTAGCATTAGAAACAGTACAATACAGATAGTACGGTAGAAAAAAGTGCCATAAATTGTAGCCTAAGCAGTGCTAAAGTAATGTAAATATAAGTAGTAGTTGCGTGGAGTATGACTACTATAAGAAATAGTATTAAGCCAAAGTACACAGCAACGTAAGCATTAAGCATCTGATTCGTCACGTAGGAGGAGGATGTTGTTGATGATCAATCCACGATTGCGCACATGAAATTCCGATTGGAATGATTTCTTGGTTGCTTTGACCTTATCCTCCCCAGCAAGTGTGTCGAATTTATTGTTGTCAGTCACACCTCAATGAAAAACCACACAGCCCGGGGGAAGAGGGTTAGGGTTTGCAAATTGGATGGTAATGGGGGTTTTCGGGAACGTTTGGTAGAGAGGGAAAAAAAACACAACATGGGCAAACAACAAATGAAGAGAAAAAAAATCTTTGGATTCGAAGATATTGATAAATCTTCTAAGGTACATAAAGGAAGTGCACTACTGCATGCATGAAGTTGTTTGCTAAATGGATGGTTAGGTTACTGAAAAGTAGTACTACTACTTACTGCAACTTACTAGTAACTACGAAGAAACACGTTGACAGTACAGGGCTGCAGTAACTAATTACGCAATTTCACTTGCCTCTCTGCCCTCAAAGAGAATAAAGAGTAGACTTATTATTAGAACTTTAAATTAGTTTTAAAAAAAGCAAAGATGTATATCAAATAGCTGGAGGGATGAATTTGAAGCAGAGATCAAACAAACGCACAGAGTCACACTCGTAGAAGTAAGTTCAAGTTCACAACAATAACATTTAAAAGATAAGGAGAATTTAAGAGGATACTGTAACTGTATGTTGTAGTTGTCCTGTTGAATTTGTGAAGTTGATGCATCCAGCCATTCCTCTTATTCGCGGTACTCCTTCATTCCATCTGATGCTCCGTCGATCAATCTTGGTGACCAGACACACTGTCCACTGCCTGCCGATTGCGGAATTGCGGATCACTAATGGTAAGCCTGAGTAGTACTTCGTTTGTTCCATGGCACAGGGTAAAAGCCGGCCTGTAATTGTTGATGGAAAAACAAGAAGTGATAATAACATCACGGGTGTGTAGTGCAAAAATAACAATCTCAGCTTCAGAGTTGACAGTATCACTCCCAAAAATCCAGAACACCCCACATTACCCTCCCAAAAACGTGCAATACTGCTGCCTCGCAGAGGCCTAAGTTCAAATCATGCCAAAACACACTCAGAAAGTAGGCCCAAAACCCCCCTTTTCCACCATGGATTTTCTTCAAACCACTTGCAACCAAAATTAGACATTTCCACGAGTGCTCCAAGACCCGGCCAGAACCCAGTCGCAAAAATTTAGAACACCCCCAAACACATGCAATACTGCAGTGCTAACCCTAACAAGCCCTAAGTTAAAAATAGTGCCAACCAATTTCTGCAACTAGGCCAAATCCCCCCTTTCCCACCATGGATTTTCTTCAAACCACTTGCAATCAAAACTATCCACACCCAGCGTTGCTCCAAGACCAACCAATTCCCCCAAACACCAGGAACCCCCCCAAGCAGGCCCCCGAAAACGCGAAAGTGAGCGAAATCTCTGGAAAGTGGAAAACTTTTTCACCATGGATTTTCTCCAAACCACTTTTATCCGGTATTAGACCTTCACAGCAATGCCCCCAGACCCGTCAACTCAGGCGGAAACAAGTTTAACACCCACAAACAGCCAAAAAGCGAAACCGCAAAAAGTGACACTTAGAATTATTTAGCCCTCAATCCCAAATATCTCCGTGCGCGCTCTGCAGCTAGGCCCAAACGCCCCTTTGCCACCATGGATTTTCTCCAAACCACTTGCAATCAAAAGTATCCGTACCCAGCGTTGCTCCAAGACCCCAAACCCCCCCACAAACACCAGGAACCCCCCCCCAAACAGCCCCCCAAAAACACTAATGTGAGGGAAATGTCTGAAAATGGAAAATCTTTTTCACCTCCGATTTTCTCCAAACCACTTTTTTCCGGTATTAGACCTTCACAGCAATGCCCCCAGACCAGTCAACCCGGGCGAAAACAAGTTTAACACCCCCAAACAGCCAAAAAGCAAAACCGCAAAAAGTGAGACAGCAAATTTCGGGCCTACCGAGAATTCAGTCCAAATGCGCTCTGCAGCTAGGCCCTAAATCCCCTTTTCCTCCATGGATTTCCTTAAAAACAAATTCAATCAACATTAGACTGTGCCAGCAGTGCTCCCAGGCCCCACAACCCACTCACAAAAACCTAGAAGCCCCGCAAACAGCACCCCAAAGACGGGCAAGTGAGCAAAACGCAAAAACTTTTTCATCTCCGATTTTCTCCAAACCACTTTTATCCGGTATTAGACCTTCCCAGCAATGCCCCCAGACCCGTCAACCCGGGTGAAACCAAGTTTAACACCTCCAAACAGCCAAAAAGCAAAACCGCAAAAAGTGACAGAATTATTTAGCCCTCAATCCCAAATCGCTCCGTGCGCGCTCTGCAGCTAGGCCCTAACTCCCCTTTGCCATCATGGATTTTCTCCAAACCACTTGCAATCAAAAGTATCCATACCCAGTGTTGCTCCAAGACCCCAACCCCCCCCCCACAAACACCAGGAACCCCCCCGAGCAGGCCCCCGAAAACACGAAAGTGAGCGAAAACTCTGGAAAGTGAAAAACTTTTCCACCATGGATTTTCTCCAAACCACTTTTATCCCGTATTAGACCTTCACAGCAATGCCCCCAGACCCATCAACCCGGGCGGAAACAAGTTTAACACCCCCAAACAGCCAAAAAGCAAAACCGCAAAAAGTGACAGAATTATTTAGCCCTCAATCCCAAATCACTCCATGCGCGCTCTGCAGCTAGGCCCTAACCCCCCTTTCCCACCATGGATTTTCTTCAAACCACTTGCAATCAAAACTATCCACACCCAGCGTTGCTCCAAGACCCCCCAATTTCCCCAAACACCAGGAACCCCCCCAAGCAGGCCCCCGAAAACACGAAAGTGAGCGAAAACTCTGGAAAGTGAAAAACTTTTCCACCATGGATTTTCTCCAAACCACTTTTATCCGGTATTAGACCTTCACAGCAATGCCCCCAGACCCGTCAACTCAGGCGGAAACAAGTTTAACACCCACAAACAGCCAAAAAGCAAAACCGCAAAAAGTGACACTTAGAATTATTTAGCCCTCAATCCCAAATCACTCCGTGCGCGCTCTGCAGCTAGGCCCTAACTCCCCTTTGCCTCCATGGATTTTCTCCATACCACTTGCAATCCAAAGTGTCCATACCCAGTGTTGCTCCAAGACCCCAAAACCCCCCCACAAACACCAGGAACCCCCCCAAACAGCCCCCCAAAAACACTAATGTGAGGGGAATGTCTGAAAATGGAAACACTTTTTCACCTCCGATTTTCTCCAAACAACTTTTTTCCGGTATTAGACCTTCACAGCAATGCCCCCAGACCAGTCAACCCGGGCGAAAACAAGTTTAACACCCCCAAACAGCCAAAAAGCAAAACTGCAAAAAGTGAGACAGCAAATTTCGGGCCTACCGAGAATTCAGTCCAAAGGCGCTCTGCAGCTAGGCCCTAACTCCCCTTTTCCACCATGGATTTCCTGAAAAACAAATTCAATCAACATTAGACTGTGCCAGCAGTGCTCCCAGACCCCAAAACCAACTCACAAAAACCTAGAAACCCCCCAAACAGCACCCCAAAGACAGGCAAGTGAGCAAAACGCAAAAACATTTTCACCTCCGATTTTCTCCACACCTCTTTTATCCGGTATTAGACCTTCCCAGCAAAGCCCCCAGACCCGTCAACCCGGGTGAAAGCAAGTTTAACACCCCCAAACAGCCAAAAAGCAAAACCGCAAAAACTGACAGAATTATTTAGCCCTCAATCCCAAATCCCTCCGTGCGCGCTCTGCAGCTAGGCCCTAACTCCCCTTTGCCATCATGGATTTTCTCCAAACCACTTGCAATCGAAACTATCCATACCCAGCGTTGCTCCAAGACCCCAAACCCCTCCACAAACACCAGGAACCCCCCCAAGCAGGCCCCCGAAAACACGAAAGTGAGCGAAAACTCTGGAAAGTGAAAAACTTTTCCACCATGGATTTTCTCCACACCTCTTTTATCCGGTATTAGACCTTCACAGCAATGCCCCCAGACCCGTCAACCCGGGCGGAAACAAGTTTAACACCCCCAAACAGCCAAAAAGCGAAACCGCAAAAAGTGACAGAATTATTTAGCCCTCAATCCCAAATCATTCCATGCGCGCTCTGCAGCTAGGCCCTAACCCCTCTCTCCCACCATGGATTTTCTCCGTACCACTTGCAATCCAAAGTATCCGTACCCAGCGTTGCTCCAAGACCCCAAAACCCCCCTCAAACACCAGAAACCCCCCCCAAACAGCCCCCCGAAAACACTAATGTGAGAGGAATGTCTGAAAATGGAAAAACTTTTTCACCTCCGATTTTCTCCAAACCACTTTTTTCCAGTATTAGACCTTCACAGCAATGCCCCCAGACCAGTCAACCCGGGCGAAAACAAGTTTAACACCCCCAAACAGCCAAAAAGCAAAACCGCAAAAAGTGAGACAGCAAATTTCGGGCCTACCGAGAATTCAGTCCAAATGCGCTCTGCAGCTAGGCCCTAACTCCCCTTTTCCACCATGGATTTCCTGAAAAACAAATTCAATCAACATTAGACTGTGCCAGCAGTGCTCCCAGACCCCAAACCCCACTCACAAAAACCTAGAAGCCCCCCAAACAGCACCCCAAAGACAGGCAAGTGAGCAAAACGCAAAAACGTTTTCACCTCCGATTTTCTCCAAACCACTTTTATCCGGTATTAGACCTTCCCAGCAATGCCCCCAGACCCGTCAACCCGGGTGAAAACAAGTTTAACACCCCCAAATAGCCAAAAAGCAAAACCGCAAAAAGTGACACAGAATTATTTAGCCCTCAATCCCAAATCACTCCATGCGCGCTCTGAAGCTAGGCCCTAACTCCCCTTTGCCATTATGGATTTTCTCCAAACCACTTGCAATCAAAAGTATCCATACTCAGCGTTGCTCCAAGACCCCAAAACCCCACCACAAACACCAGGAACCCCCCCAAGCAGGCCCCCGAAAACACGAAAGTGAGCGAAAACTCTGGAAAGCAAAAAACTTTTCCACCATGGATTTTCCCCAAACCACTTTTATCCCATATTAGACCTTCACAGCAATGCCCCCAGACCCATCAACCCGGGCGGAAACACGTTTAACACCCCCAAACAGCCAAAAAGCAAAACCGCAAAAAGTGACAGAATTATTTAGCCCTCAATCCCAAATCACTCCATGCGCGCACTGCAGCTAGGCCCTAACCCCCCTTTCCCACCATGGATTTTCTCCATACCACTTGCAATCCAAAGTATCCGTACCCAGCGTTGCTCCAAGACCCCAAAACCCCCCTCAAACACCAGAAACCCCCCCAAACAGCCCCCCGAAAACACTAATGTGAGAGGAATGTCTGAAAATGGAAAAACTTTTTCACCTCCGATTTTCTCCAAACCACTTTTTTCCGGTATTAGACCTTCACAGCAATGCCCCCAGACCATTCAACCCGGGCGAAAACAAGTTTAACACCCCCAAACAGCCAAAAAGCAAAACCGCCAAAAGTGAGACAGCAAATTTCGGGCCTACCGAGAATTCAGTCCAAATGCGCTCTGCAGCTAGGCCCTAACTCCCCTTTTCCACCATGGATTTCCTGAAAAACAAATTCAATCAACATTAGACTGTGCCAGCAGTGCTCCCAGACCCCAAAACCCACTCACAAAAACCTAGAAGCCCCCCAAACAGCACCCCAAAGACAGGCAAGTGAGCAAAACGCAAAAACGTTTTCACCTCCGATTTTCTACAAACCACTTTTATCCGGTATTAGACCTTCCCAGCAATGCCCCCAGACCCGTCAACCCGGTTGAAAACAAGTTTAACACCCTCAAACAGCCAAAAAGCAAAACTGCAAAAAGTGACAGAATTATTTAGCCCTCAATCCCAAATCACTCCGTGCGCGCTCTGCAGCTAGGCCCTAACTCCCCTTTGCCATCATGGATTTTCTCCAAACCACTTGCAATCAAAACTATCCACACCCAGCATTGCTCCAAGACCCCCCAATCCCCACAAACACCAGGAACCCCCCCCCAAACAGCCCCCCGAAAACACTAATGTGAGAGGAATGTCTGAAAATGGAAAATATTTTTCACCTCCGATTTTCTCCAAACAACTTTTTTCCGGTATTAAACTTTCACAGCAATGCCCCCAGACCCGTCAACCCGGGCGAAAACAAGTTTAACACCCCCAAACAGCCAAAAAGCAAAACCGCAAAAAGAGAGACAGCAAATTTCGGGCCTACCGAGAATTCAGTCCAAATGCGCTCTGCAGCTAGGCCCTAACTCCCCTTTTCCACCATGGATTTCCTGAAAAACAAATTCAATCAACATTAGACTGTGCCAGCAGTGCTCCCAGACCCCAAAACCCATTCACAAAAACCTAGAAGCCCCCCAAACAGCACCCCAAAGACAGGCAAGTGAGCAAAACGCAAAAACGTTTTCACCTCCGATTTTCTCAAAACCACTTTTATCCGGTATTAGACCTTCCCAGCAATGCCCCCAGACCCGTCAACCCGGGTGAAAACAAGTTTAACACCCCCAAACAGCCAAAAAGCAAAACCACAAAAAGTGACACAGAATTATTTAGCCCTCAATCCCAAATCACTCCGTGCGCGCTCTGCAGCTAGGCCCTAACTCCCCTTTGCCATCATGGATTTTCTCCAAACCACTTGCAATCAAAACTATCTTCACCCAGCATGGCTCCAAGACCCCCCAATTCCCCCAAACACCAGGAACCCCCCCAAGCAGGTCTCCGAAAACACGAAAGTGAGCGAAAACCCTGGAAAGTGAAAAACTTTTCCACCATGGATTTTCTCCAAACCACTTTTATCCCGTATTAGACCTTCACAGCAATGCCCCCAGACCCGTCAACCCGGGCGGAAACAAGTTTAACACCCCCAAACAGCCAAAAAGCAAAACCGCAAAAAGTGACAGAATTATTTAGCCCTCAATCCCAAATCACTCCATGCGCGCTCTGCAGCTAGGCCCTAACCCCCCTTTCCCACCATGGATTTTCTCCATACCACTTGCAATCCAAAGTATCCATACCCAGCGTTGCTCCACGACCCCAAAACCCTCCTCAAACACCAGAAACCCCCCCAAACAGCCTCCCGAAAACACTAATGTGAGAGGAATGTCTGAAAATGGAAAAACTTTTTCACCTCCGATTTTCTCCAAACCACTTTTGTCCGGTATTAGACCTTCACAGCAATGCCCCCAGACCAGTCAACCCGGGCGAAAACAAGTTTAACAATCACAAACAGCCAAAAAGCAAAACCGCAAAAAGTGAGACGGCAAATTTCGGGCCTACCGAGAATTCAGT
This sequence comes from Lissotriton helveticus, assembly GCF_964261635.1. Lineage (NCBI taxonomy): Eukaryota > Metazoa > Chordata > Amphibia > Caudata > Salamandridae > Lissotriton > Lissotriton helveticus. Next base: position 1,962,666,098 of record NC_136068.1, on the reverse strand, counting down.
CCAAATGCGCTCTTCAGCTAGGCCCTAACTCCCCTTTTCCACCATGGATTTCCTGAAAAACAAATTCAATCAACATTAGACTGTGCCAGCAGTGCTCCCAGACCCCAAAACCCACTCACAAAAACCTAGAAGCCCCCCAAACAGCACCCCAAAGACAAGCAAGTGAGCAAAACGCAAAAACGTTTTCACCTCCGATTTTCTCCAAACCACTTTTATCCGGTATTAGACCTTCCCAGCAATGCCCCCAGACCCGTCAACCCGGGTGAAAACAAGTTTAACACCCCCAAACAGCCAAAAAGCAAAACCGCAAAAAGTGACACAGAATTATTTAGCCCTCAATCCCAAATCACTCCGTGCGCGCTCTGCAGCTAGGCCCTAACTCCCCTTTGCCATCATGGTTTTTTTCCAAACCACTTGCAATCAAAACTATCCACACCCAGCATTGCTCCAAGACCCCCCAATCCCCCCAAACACCAGGAACCCCCCCAAGCAGGCCCCCGAAAACACAAAAGTGAGCGAAAACTCTGGAAAGTGAAAAACTTTTCCACCATGGATTTTCTCCAAACCACTTTTATCCCGTATTAGACCTTCACAGCATTGCCCCCAGACCCGTCAACCCGGGCGGAAACAAGTTTAACACCCCCAAACAGCCAAAAAGCAAAACCGCAAAAAGTGACAGAATTATTTAGCCCTCAATCCCAAATCACTCCATGCGCGCTCTGCAGCTAGGCCCTAACCCCCCTTTCCCACCATGGATTTTCTCCATACCACTTGCAATCCAAAGTATCCGTACCCAGCATTGCTCCACGACCCCAAAACCCCCCTCAAACACCAGAAACCCCCCCAAACAGCCCCCCGAAAACACTAATGTGAGAGGAATGTCTGAAAATGGAAAAACTTTTTCACCTCCGATTTTCTCCAAACCACTTTTTTCCGGTATTAGACCTTCACAGCAATGCCCCCAGACCAGTCAACCCGGGCGAAAACAAGTTTAACACCCCCAAACAGCCAAAAAGCAAAACCGCAAAAAGTGAGACGGCAAATTTCGGGCCTACCGAGAATTCAGTCCAAATGCGCTCTGCAGCTAGGCCCTAACTCCCCTTTTACACCATGGATTTCCTGAAAAACAAATTCAATCAACATTAGACTGTGCCAGCAGTGCTCCCAGACCCCAAAACCCACTCACAAAAACCTAGAAGCCCCCCAAACAGCACCCCAAAGACAGGCAAGTGAGCAAAACGCAAAAACGTTTTCACCTCTGATTTTCTCCAAACCACTTTTATCCGGTATTAGACCTTCCCAGCAATGCCCCCAGACTCGTCAACCCGGGTGAAAACAAGTTTAACACCCCCCAAACAGCCAAAAAGCAAAACCGCAAAAAGTGACACAGAATTATTTAGCCCTCAATCCCAAATCACTCCGTGCGAGCTCTGCAGCTAGGCCCTAACTCCCCTTTGCCATCATGGATTTTCTCCAAACCACTTGCAATCAAAAGTATCCATACCCAGCGTTGCTCCAAGAACCCAAAACTCCCCCACAAACACCAGGAACCCCCCCAAGCAGGCCCCGAAAACACGAAAGTGAGCGAAAAGTCTGGAAAGTGAAAAACTTTTCCACGATGGATTTTCTCCACACCTCTTTTATCCGGTATTAGACCTTCACAGCAATGCCCCCAGACCCGTCAACCCGGGCGGAACCAAGTTTAACACCCCCAAACAGCCAAAAAGCAAAACCGCAAAAAGTGACAGAATTATTTAGCCCTCAATCCCAAATCATTCCATGCGCGCTCTGCAACTAGGCCCTAACCCCTCTCTCCCACCATGGATTTTCTCCATACCACTTGCAATCCAAAGTATCCGTACCCAGCGTTGCTCCAAGACCCCAAAACCCCCCTCAAACACCAGAAACCCCCCCCAAACAGCCCCCCGAAAACACTAATGTGAGAGGAATGTCTGAAAATGGAAAAACTTTTTCACCTCCGATTTTCTCGAAACCACTTTTTTCCGGTATTAGACCTTCACAGCAATGCCCCCAGACCAGTCAACCCGGGCGAAAACAAGTTTAACACCCCCAAACAGCCAAAAAGCAAAACCGCAAAAAGTGAGACAGCAAATTTCGGGCCTACCGAGAATTCAGTCCAAATGCGCTCTGCAGCTAGGCCCTAACTCCCCTTTTCCACCATGGATTTCCTGAAAAACAAATTCAATCAACATTAGACTGTGCCAGCAGTGCTCCCAGACCCCAAACCCCACTCACAAAAACCTAGAAGCCCCCCAAACAGCACCCCAAAGACAGGCAAGTGAGCAAAACGCAAAAACGTTTTCACCTCCGATTTTCTCCAAACCACTTTTATCCGGTATTAGACCTTCCCAGCAATGCCCCCAGACCCGTCAACCCGGGTGAAAACAAGTTTAACACCCCCAAACAGCCAAAAAGCAAAACCGCAAAAAGTGACACAGAATTATTTAGCCCTCAATCCCAAATCACTCCATGCGCGCTCTGAAGCTAGGCCCTAACTCCCCTTTGCCATTATGGATTTTCTCCAAACCACTTGCAATCAAAAGTATCCATACTCAGCGTTGCTCCAAGACCCCAAAACCCCACCACAAACACCAGGAACCCCCCCAAGCAGGCCCCCGAAAACACGAAAGTGAGCGAAAACTCTGGAAAGTAAAAAACTTTTCCACCATGGATTTTCCCCAAACCACTTTTATCCCATATTAGACCTTCACAGCAATGCCCCCAGACCCATCAACCCGGGCGGAAACAAGTTTAACACCCCCAAACAGCCAAAAAGCAAAACCGCAAAAAGTGACAGAATTATTTAGCCCTCAATCCCAAATCACTCCATGCGCGCTCTGCAGCTAGGCCCTAACCCCCCTTTCCCACCATGGATTTTCTCCATACCACTTGCAATCCAAAGTATCCGTACCCAGCATTGCTCCACGACCCCAAAACCCCCCTCAAACACCAGAAACCCCCCCAAACAGCCCCCCGAAAACACTAATGTGAGAGGAATGTCTGAAAATGGAAAAACTTTTTCACCTCCGATTTTCTCCAAACCACTTTTTTCCGGTATTAGACCTTCACAGCAATGCCCCCAGACCAGTCAACCCGGGCGAAAACAAGTTTAACACCCCCAAACAGCCAAAAAGCAAAACCGCAAAAAGTGAGACGGCAAATTTCGGGCCTACCGAGAATTCAGTCCAAATGCGCTCTGCAGCTAGGCCCTAACTCCCCTTTTACACCATGGATTTCCTGAAAAACAAATTCAATCAACATTAGACTGTGCCAGCAGTGCTCCCAGACCCCAAAACCCACTCACAAAAACCTAGAAGCCCCCCAAACAGCACCCCAAAGACAGGCAAGTGAGCAAAACGCAAAAACGTTTTCACCTCTGATTTTCTCCAAACCACTTTTATCCGGTATTAGACCTTCCCAGCAATGCCCCCAGACTCGTCAACCCGGGTGAAAACAAGTTTAACACCCCCCAAACAGCCAAAAAGCAAAACCGCAAAAAGTGACACAGAATTATTTAGCCCTCAATCCCAAATCACTCCGTGCGAGCTCTGCAGCTAGGCCCTAACTCCCCTTTGCCATCATGGATTTTCTCCAAACCACTTGCAATCAAAAGTATCCATACCCAGCGTTGCTCCAAGACCCCAAAACCCCCCCACAAACACCAGGAACCCCCCCAAGCAGGCCCCGAAAACACGAAAGTGAGCGAAAAGTCTGGAAAGTGAAAACCTTTTCCACCATGGATTCTCCCCAAACCACTTTTATCCCGTATTAGACCTTCACAGCAATGCCCCCAGACCAGTCAACCCGGGCGGAAACAAGTTTAACACCCCCAAACAGCCAAAAAGCAAAACCGCAAAAAGTGACAGAATTATTTAGCCCTCAATCCCAAATCACTCCGTGCGAGCTCTGCAGCTAGGCCCTAACTCCCCTTTGCCATCATGGATTTTCTCCAAACCACTTGCAATCAAAACTATCCACACCCAGCGTTGCTCCAAGACCCCCCAATTTCCCCAAACACCAGGAACCCCCCCAAGCAGGCCCCCGAAAACACGAAAGTGAGCGAAAACTCTGGAAAGTGAAAAACGTTTCCACCATGGATTTTCTCCAAACCACTTTTACCCGGTATTAGACCTTCACAGCAATGCCCCCAGACCCGTCAACTCAGGCGGAAACAAGTTTAACACCCACAAACAGCCAAAAAGCAAAAACGCAAAAAGTGACACTTAGAATTATTTAGCCCTCAATCCCAAATCACTCCGTGCGCGCTCTGCAGCTAGGCCCTAACTCCCCTTTGCCACCATGGATTTTCTCCATACCACTTGCAATCCAAAGTGTCCGTACCCAGCGTTGCTCCAAGACCCCAAAACCCCCCCACAAACACCAGGAACCCCCCCAAACAGCCTCCGAAAACACTAATGTGAGGGGAATGTCTGAAAATGGAAACACTTTTTCACCTCCGATTTTCTCCAAACAACTTTTTTCCGGTATTAGACCTTCACAGCAATGCCCCCAGACCAGTCAACCCGGGCGAAAACAAGTTTAACACCCCCAAACAGCCAGAAAGCAAAACTGCAAAAAATGAGACAGCAAATTTCGGGCCTACCGAGAATTCAGTCCAAAGGCGCTCTGCAGCTAGGCCCTAACTCCCCTTTTCCACCATGGATTTCCTGAAAAACAAATTCAATCAACATTAGACTGTGTCAGCAGTGCTCCCAGACCCCAAAACCAACTCACAAAAACCTAGAAACCCCCCAAACAGCACCCCAAAGACAGGCAAGTGAGCAAAACGCAAAAACTTTTTCACCTCCGATTTTTTCCACACCTCTTTTATCCGGTATTAGACCTTCCCAGCAAAGCCCCCAGACCCGTCAACCCGGGTGAAAACAAGTTTAACACCCCCAAACAGCCAAAAAGCAAAACCTCAAAAACTGACAGAATTATTTAGCCCTCAATCCCAAATCACTCCGTGCGCGCTCTGCAGCTAGGCCCTAACTCCCCTTTGCGATCATGGATTTTCTCCAAACCACTTGCAATCAAAACTTTCCATACCCAGCGTTGCTCCAAGACCCCAAACCCCTCCACAAACACCAGGAACCCCCCCAAGCAGGCCCCCGAAAACACGAAAGTGAGCGAAAACTCTGGAAAGTGAAAAACTTTTCCACCATGGATTTTCTCCAAACCACTTTTATCCCGTATTAGACCTTCACAGCAATGCCCCCAGACCCGTCAACCCGGGCGGAAACAAGTTTAACACCCCCAAACAGCCAAAAAGCAAAACCGCAAAAAGTGACAGAATTATTTAGCCCTCAATCCCAAATCATTCCATGCGCGCTCTGCAGCTAGGCCCTAACCCCTCTCTCCCACCATGGATTTTCTCCATACCACTTGCAATCCAAAGTATCCGTACCCAGCGTTGCTCCAAGACCCCAAAACCCCCCTCAAACACCAGAAACCCCCCCAAACAGCCCCCCGAAAACACTAATGTGAGAGGAATGTCTGAAAATGGAAAAACTTTTTCACCTCCGATTTTCTCCAAACCACTTTTTTCCGGTATTAGACCTTCCCAGCAATGCCCCCAGACCAGTCAACCCGGGCGAAAACAAGTTTAACACCCCCAAACAGCCAAAAAGCAAAACCGCAAAAAGTGAGACAGCAAATTTCGGGCCTACCGAGAATTCAGTCCAAATGCGCTCTGCAGCTAGGCCCTAACTCCCCTTTTCCACCATGGATTTCCTGAAAAACAAATTCAATCAACATTAGACTGTGCCAGCAGTGCTCCCAGACCCCAAACCCCACTCACAAAAACCTAGAAGCCCCCCAAACAGCACCCCAAAGACAGGCAAGTGAGCAAAACGCAAAAACGTTTTCACCTCCCATTTTCTCCAAACCACTTTTATCCGGTATTAGACCTTCCCAGCAATGCCCCCAGACCTGTCAACCCGGGTGAAAACAAGTTTAACACCCCCAAACAGCGAAAAAGCAAAACCGCAAAAAGTGACACAGAATTATTTAGCCCTCAATCCCAAATCACTCCGTGCGCGCTCTGCAGCTAGGCCCTAACTCCCCTTTGCCATTATGGATTTTCTCCAAACCACTTGCAATCAAAAGTATCCATACTCAGCGTTGCTCCAAGACCCCAAAACCCCACCACAAACACCAGGAACCCCCCAAGCAAGCCCCCGAAAACACGAAAGTGAGCGAAAACTCTGGAAAGTAAAAAACTTTTCCACCATGGATTTTCCCCAAACCACTTTTATCCCATATTAGACCTTCACAGCAATGCCCCCAGACCCGTCAACCCGGGCGGAAACAAGTTTAACACCCCCAAACAGCCAAAAAGCAAAACCGCAAAAAGTGACAGAATTATTTAGCCCTCAATCCCAAATAACTCCATGCGCGCACTGCAGCTAGGCCCTAACCCCCCTTTCCCACCATGGATTTTCTCCATACCACTTGCAATCCAAAGTATCTGTACCCAGCGTTGCTCCAAGACCCCAAAACCCCCCTCAAACACCAGAAACCCCCCCAAACAGCCCCCCGAAAACACTAATGTGAGAGGAATGTCTGAAAATGGAAAAACTTTTTCACCTCCGATTTTCTCCAAACCACTTTTTTCCGGTATTAGACCTTCACAGCAATGCCCCCAGACCAGTCAACCCGGGCGAAAACAAATTCAATCAACATTAGACTGTGCCAGCAGTGCTCCCAGACCCCAAAACCCACTCACAAAAACCTAAAAGCCCCCCAAACAGCACCCCAAAGACAGGCAAGTGAGCAAAACGCAAAAACGTTTTCACCTCCGATTTTCTACAAACCACTTTTATCCGGTATTAGACCTTCCCAGCAATGCCCCCAGACCCGTCAACCCGGGTGAAAACAAGTTTAACACCCCCAAACAGCCAAAAAGCAAAACTGCAAAAAGTGACAGAATTATTTAGCCCTCAATCGCAAATCACTCCGTGCGCGCTCTGCAGCTAGGCCCTAACTCCCCTTTGCCATCATGTATTTTCTCCAAACCACTTGCAATCAAAACTATCCACACCCAGCATTGCTCCAAGACCCCCCAAACAACAGGAACCCCCCCCAAGCAGACCCCCGAAAACACGAAAGTGAGCGAAAACTCTGGAAAGTGAAAAACTTTTCCACAATGGATTTTCTCCAAACCACTTTTATCCTTTATTAGACCTTTACAGCAATGCCCCCAGACCCGTCAACCCGGGCGGAAACAAGTTTAACACCCCCAAACAGCCAAAAAGCAAAACCGCAAAAAGTGACAGAATTATTTAGCCCTCAATCCCAAATCACTCCATGCGCGCTCTGCAGCTAGGCCCTAACCCCCCTTTCCCACCATGGATTTTCTCCATACCACTTGCAATCCAAAGTATCCATACCCAGCGTTGCTCCAAGACCCCAAAACCCCCCTCAAACACCAGAAACCCCCCCAAACAGCCCCCCGAAAACACTAATGTGAGAGGAATGTTTGAAAATGGAAAAACTTTTTCACCTCCGATTTTCTCCAAACCACTTTTTTCCGGTATTAGACCTTCACAGCAATGCCCCCAGACCAGTCAACCCGGGCGAAAACAAGTTTAACACCCCCAAACAGCCAAAAAGCAAAACCGCAAAAAGTGAGACAGCAAATTTCGGGCCTACCGAGAATTCAGTCCAAATGCGCTCTGCAGCTAGGCCCTAACTCCCCTTTTCCACCATGGATTTCCTGAAAAACAAATTCAATCAACATTAGACTGTGCCAGCAGTGCTCCCAGACCCCAAAACCCACTCACAAAAACCTAGAAGCCCCCCAAACAGCACCCCAAAGACAGGCAAGTGAGCAAAACGCAAAAACGTTTTCACCTCGGATTTTCTCCAAACCACTTTTATCCGGTATTAGACCTTCCCAGCAATGCCCCCAGACCCGTCAACCCGGGTGAAAACAAGTTTAACACCCCCAAACAGCCAAAAAGCAAAACTGCAAAAAGTGACACAGAATTATTTAGCCCTCAATCCCAAATCACTCCGTGCGCGCTCTGCAGCTAGGCCCTAACTCCCCTTTGCCATCATGGATTTTCTCCAAACCACTTGCAATCAAAACTATCCACACCCAGCATTGCTCCAAGACCCCCCAATCTCCCCAAACACCAGGTACCCCCCCCAAGCAGGCCCCCGAAAACACGAAAGTGAGCGAAAACTCTGGAAAGTGAAAAACTTTTCCACCATGGATTATCTCCAAACCAATTTCATCCTTTATTAGACCTTTACAGCAATGCCCCCAGACCCGTCAACCCGGGCGGAAACAAGTTTAACACCCCCAAACAGCCAAAAAGCAAAACCGCAAAAAGTGACAGAATTATTTAGCCCTCAATCCCAAATCACTCCATGCGCGCTCTGCAGCTAGGCCCTAACCCCCCTTTCCCACCATGGATTTTCTTCATACCACTTGCAATCCAAAGTATCCGTACCCAGCATTGCTCCAATACCCCAAAACACCCCTCAAACACCAGAAACCCCCCCAAACAGCCCCCCGAAAACACTAATGTGAGAGGAATGTCTGAAAATGGAAAAACTTTTTCACTTCCGATTTTCTCCAAACCACTTTTTTCCGGTATTAAACTTTCACAGCAATGCCCCCAGACCAGTCAACCCGGGCGAAAACAAGTTTAACACCCCCAAACAGCCAAAAAGCAAAACCGCAAAAAGTGAGACAGCAAATTTCGGGCCTACCGAGAATTCAGTCCAAATGCGCTCTGCAGCTAGGCCCTAACTCCCCTTTTCCACCATGGATTTCCTGAAAAACAAATTCAATCAACATTAGACTGTGCCAGCAGTGCTCCCAGACCCCAAAACCCACTCACAAAAACCTAGAAGCCCCCCAAACAGCACCCCAAAGACAGGCAAGTGAGCAAAACGCAAAAACGTTTTCACCTCCGATTTTCTCCAAACCACTTTTATCCGGTATTAGACCTTCCCAGCAATGCCCCCAGACCCGTCAACCCGGGTGAAAACAAGTTTAACACCCCCAAACAGCCAAAAAGCAAAACCGCAAAAAGAGAGACAGCAAATTTCGGGCCTACCGAGAATTCAGTCCAAATGCGCTCTGCAGCTAGGCCCTAACTCCCCTTTTCCACCATGGATTTCCTGAAAAACAAATTCAATCAATATTAGACTGTGCCAGCAGTGCTCCCAGACTCCAAAACCCATTCACAAAAACCTAGAAGCCCCCCAAACAGCACCCCAAAGACAGGCAAGTGAGCAAAACGCAAAAACGTTTTCACCTCCGATTTTCTCAAAACCACTGTTATCCGGTATTAGACCTTCCCAGCAATGCCCCCAGACCCGTCAACCCGGGTGAAAACAAGTTTAACACCCCCAAACAGCCAAAAAGCAAAACCACAAAAAGTGACACAGAATTATTTAGCCCTCAATCCCAAATCACTCCGTGCGCGCTCTGCAGCTAGGCCCTAACTCCCCTTTGCCATCATGGATTTTCTCCAAACCACTTGCAATCAAAACTATCTTCACCCAGCATGGCTCCATGACCCCCCAATCCCCCCAAACACCAGGAACCCCCCCAAGCAGGTCTCCGAAAACACGAAAGTGAGCGAAAACTCTGGAAAGTGAAAAACTTTTCCACCATGGATTTTCTCCAAACCACTTTTATCCCGTATTAGACCTTCACAGCAATGCCCCCAGACCCGTCAACCCGGGCGGAAACAAGTTTAACACCCCCAAACAGCCAAAAAGCAAAACCGCAAAAAGTGACAGAATTATTTAGCCCTCAATCCCAAATCACTCCATGCGCGCTCTGCAGCTAGGCCCTAACCCCCCTTTCCCACCATGGATTTTCTCCATACCACTTGCAATCCAAAGTATCGGTACCCAGCGTTGCTCCACGACCCCAAAACCCTCCTCAAACACCAGAAACCCCCCCAAACAGCCTCCCGAAAACACTAATGTGAGAGGAATGTCTGAAAATGGAAAAACTTTTTCACCTCCGATTTTCTCCAAACCACTTTTTTCCGGTATTAGACCTTCACAGCAATGCCCCCAGACCAGTCAACCCGGGCGAAAACAAGTTTAACAATCCCAAACAGCCAAAAAGCAAAACCGCAAAAAGTGAGACGGCAAATTTCAGGCCTACCAGGAATTCAGTCCAAATGCGCTCTTCAGCTAGGCCCTAACTCCCCTTTTCCACCATGGATTTCCTGAAAAACAAATTCAATCAACATTAGACTGTGCCAGCAGTGCTCCCAGACCCCAAAACCCACACACAAAAACCTAGAAGCCCCCCAAACAGCACCCCAAAGACAAGCAAGTGAGCAAAACGCAAAAACGTTTTCACCTCCGATTTTCTCCAAACCACTTTTTTCCTGTATTAGACCTTCACAGCAATGCCCCCAGACCAGTCAACCAGGGCGAAAACAAGTTTAACACCCCCAAACAGCCAAAAAGCAAAACCGCAAAAAGTGACACAAATTTATTTAGCCCTCAATCCCAAATCACTCCGTGCGCGCTCTGCAGCTAGGCCCTAACTCCCCTTTGCCATCATGGTTTTTTCCAAACCACTTGCAATCAAAACTATCCACACCCAGCATTGCTCCAAGACCCCCCAATCCCCCCAAACACCAGGAACCCCCCCAAGCAGGCCCCCGAAAACACAAAAGTGAGCGAAAACTCTGGAAAGTGAAAAACTTTTCCACCATGGATTTTCTCCAAACCACTTTTATCCCGTATTAGACCTTCACAGCAATGCCCCCAGACCCGTCAACCCGGGCGGAAACAAGTTTAACACCCCCAAACAGCCAAAAAGCAAAACCGCAAAAAGTGACAGAATTATTTAGCCCTCAATCCCAAATCACTCCATGCGCGCTCTGCAGCTAGGCCCTAACCCCCCTTTCCCACCATGGATTTTCTCCATACCACTTGCAATCCAAAGTATCCATACCCAGCGTTGCTCCAAGACCCCAAAACCCCCCTCAAACACCAGAAACCCACTCAATCAGCCCCTCGAAAACACTAATGTGAGAGGAATGTCTGAAAATGGAAAAACTTTTTCACCTCGGATTTTCTCCAAACCTCTTTTTTTAAGGGTATTAGACCTTCACAGCAATGCCCCCAGACCAGTCAACCCGGGCGAAAACAAGTTTAACACCCCCAAACAGCCAAAAAGCAAAACCGCAAAAAGTGAGACAGCAAATTTCGGGCCTACCGAGAATTCAGTCCAAATGCGCTCTGCAGCTAGGCCCTAACTCCCCTTTTCCACCATGGATTTCCTGAAAAACAAATTCAATCAACATTAGACTGTGCCAGCAGTGCTCCCAGACCCCAAAACCCACTCACAAAAACCTAGAAGCCCCCCAAACAGCACCCCAAAGACAGGCAAGTGAGCAAAACGCAAAAACGTTTTCACCTCCGATTTTCTCCAAACCACTTTTATCCGGTATTAGACCTTCCCAGCAATGCCCCCAGACCCGTCAACCCGGGTGAAAACAAGTTTAACACCCCCAAACAGCCAAAAAGCAAAACCGCAAAAAGAGAGACAGCAAATTTCGGGCCTACCGAGAATTCAGTCCAAATGCGCTCTGCAGCTAGGCCCTAACTCCCCTTTTCCACCATGGATTTCCTGAAAAACAAATTCAATCAATATTAGACTGTGCCAGCAGTGCTCCCAGACTCCAAAACCCATTCACAAAAACCTAGAAGCCCCCCAAACAGCACCCCAAAGACAGGCAAGTGAGCAAAACGCAAAAACGTTTTCACCTCCGATTTTCTCAAAACCACTGTTATCCGGTATTAGACCTTCCCAGCAATGCCCCCAGACCCGTCAACCCGGGTGAAAACAAGTTTAACACCCCCAAACAGCCAAAAAGCAAAACCACAAAAAGTGACACAGAATTATTTAGCCCTCAATCCCAAATCACTCCGTGCGCGCTCTGCAGCTAGGCCCTAACTCCCCTTTGCCATCATGGATTTTCTCCAAACCACTTGCAATCAAAACTATCTTCACCCAGCATGGCTCCAAGACCCCCCAATCCCCCCAAACACCAGGAACCCCCCCAAGCAGGTCTCCGAAAACACGAAAGTGAGCGAAAACTCTGGAAAGTGAAAAACTTTTCCACCATGGATTTTCTCCAAACCACTTTTATCCCGTATTAGACCTTCACAGCAATGCCCCCAGACCCGTCAACCCGGGCGGAAACAATTTAACACCCCCAAACAGCCAAAAAGCAAAACCGCAAAAAGTGACAGAATTATTTAGCCCTCAATCCCAAATCACTCCATGCGCGCTCTGCAGCTAGGCCCTAACCCCCCTTTCCCACCATGGATTTTCTCCATACCACTTGCAATCCAAAGTATCGGTACCCAGCGTTGCTCCACGACCCCAAAACCCTCCTCAAACACCAGAAACCCCCCCAAACAGCCTCCCGAAAACACTAATGTGAGAGGAATGTCTGAAAATGGAAAAACTTTTTCACCTCCGATTTTCTCCAAACCAGTCTTTTCCGGTATTAGACCTTCACAGCAATGCCCCCAGACCAGTCAACCCGGGCGAAAACAAGTTTAACAATCCCAAACAGCCAAAAAGCAAAACCGCAAAAAGTGAGACGGCAAATTTCAGGCCTACCGAGAATTCAGTCCAAATGCGCTCTTCAGCTAGGCCCTAACTCCCCTTTTCCACCATGGATTTCCTGAAAAACAAATTCAATCAACATTAGACTGTGCCAGCAGTGCTCCCAGACCCCAAAACCCACACACAAAAACCTAGAAGCCCCCCAAACAGCACCCCAAAGACAAGCAAGTGAGCAAAACGCCAAAACGTTTTCACCTCCGATTTTCTCCAAACCACTTTTTTCCTGTATTAGACCTTCACAGCAATGCCCCCAGACCAGTCAACCCGGGCGAAAACAAGTTTAACACCCCCAAACAGCCAAAAAGCAAAACCGCAAAAAGTGACACAGAATTATTTAGCCCTCAATCCCAAATCACTCCGTGCGCGCTCTGCAGCTAGGCCCTAACTCCCCTTTGCCATCATGGATTTTCTCCAAACCACTTGCAATCAAAAGTATCCATACTCAGCGTTGCTCCAAGACCCCAAAACCCCACCACAAACACCAGGAACCCCCCCAAGCACGCCCCCGAAAACACGAAAGTGAGCGAAAACTCTGGAAAGTAAAAAACTTTTCCACCATGGATTTTCCCCAAACCACTTTTATCCCATATTAGACCTTCACAGCAATGCCCCCAGACCCGTCAACCCGGGCGGAAACAAGTTTAACACCCCCAAACAGCCAAAAAGCAAAACCGCAAAAAGTGACAGAATTATTTAGCCCTCAATCCCAAATCACTCCGTGCGCTCTGCAGCTAGGCCCTAACTCCCCTTTGCCATCATGGATTTTCTCCAAACCACTTGCAATCAAAACTATCCACACCCAGCATTGCTCAAAGACCCCCCAATCTCCCCAAACACCAGGAACCCCCCCCAAGCAGGCCCCCGAAAACACGAAAGTGAGCGAAAACTCTGGAAAGTGAAAAACTTTTCCACCATGGATTATCTCCGAACCAATTTTATCCTTTATTAGACCTTTACAGCAATGCCCACAGACCCGTCAACCCGGGCGGAAACAAGTTTAACACCCCCAAACAGCCAAAAAGCAAAACCGCAAAAAGTGACAGAATTATTTAGCCCTCAATCCCAAATCACTCCATGCGCGCTCTGCAGCTAGGCCCTAACCCCCCTTTCCCACCATGGATTTTCTTCATACCACTTGCAATCCAAAGTATCCGTACCCAGCATTGCTCCAAGACCCCAAAACCCCCCTCAAACACCAGAAACCCCCCCAAACAGCCCCCCGAAAACACTAATGTGAGAGGAATGTCTGAAAATGGAAAAACTTTTTCACTTCCGATTTTCTCCAAACCACTTTTTTCCGGTATTAAACTTTCACAGCAATGCCCCCAGACCAGTCAACCCGGGCAAAAACAAGTTTAACACCCCCAAACAGCCAAAAAGCAAAACCGCAAAAAGTGAGACAGCAAATTTCGGGCCTACCGAGAATTCAGTCCAAATGCGCTCTGCAGCTAGGCCCTAACTCCCCTTTTCCACCATGGATTTCCTGAAAAACAAATTCAATCAACATTAGACTGTGCCAGCAGTGCTCCCAGACCCCAAAACCCACTCACAAAAACCTAGAAGCCCCCCAAACAGCACCCCAAAGACAGGCAAGTGAGCAAAACGCAAAAACGTTTTCACCTCCGATTTTCTCCAAACCACTTTTATCCGGTATTAGACCTTCCCAGCAATGCCCCCAGACCCGTCAACCCGGGTGAAAACAAGTTTAACACCCCCAAACAGCCAAAAAGCAAAACCGCAAAAAGTGACACAGAATTATTTAGCCCTCAATCCCAAATCACTCCGTGCGTGCTCTGCAGCTAGGCCCTAACTCCCCTTTGCCATCATGGATTTTCTCCAAACCACTTGCAATCAAAACTATCCCCACCCAGCATGGCTCCAGGACCCCCCAATCCCCCCAAACACCAGGAACCCCCCCAAGCAGGTCCCCGAAAACACGAAAGTGAGCGAAAACTCTGGAAAGTGAAAAACGTTTCCACCATGGATTTTCTCCAAACCACTTTTATCCCGTATTAGACCTTCACAGCAATGCCCCCAGACCCATCAACCCGGGCGGAAACAAGTTTAACACCCCCAAACAGCCAAAAAGCAAAACCGCAAAAAGTGACAGAATTATTTAGCCCTCAATCCCAAATCACTCCATGCGCGCTCTGCAGCTAGGCCCTAACCCCCCTTTCCCACCATGGATTTTCTCCATACCACTTGCAATCCAAAGTATCCGTACCCAGCATTGCTCCAAGACCCCCCAATCCCCCCAAACACCAGGAACCCCCCCCAAGCAGGCCCCCGAAAACACGAAAGTGAGCGAAAACTCTGGAAAGTGAAAAACTTTTCCACCATGGATTTTCTCCAAACCACTTTTATCCTTTATTAGACTTTACAGCAATGCCCCCAGACCCGTCAACCCGGGCGGAAACAAGTTTAACACCCCCAAACAGCCAAAAAGCAAAACCGCAAAAAGTGACAGAATTATTTAGCCCTCAATCCCAAATCACTCCATGTGCGCTCTGCAGCTAGGCCCTAACCCCCCTTTCCCGCCATGGATTTTCTTCATACCACTTGCAATCCAAAGTATCCGTACCCAGCGTTGCTCCAAGACCCCAAAACCCCCCTCAAACACCAGAAACCCCCCCAAACAGCCCCAGAAAACACTAATGTGAGAGGAATTTCTAAAAATGGAAAAACTTTTTCACCTCCGATTTTCTCCAAACCACTTTTTTCCGGTATTAAACTTTCACAGCAATGCCCCCAGACCAGTCAACCCGGGCGAAAACAAGTTTAACACCCCCAAACAGCCAAAAAGCAAAACCGCAAAAAGTGAAACAGCAAATGTCGGGCCTACCGAGAATTCAGTCCAAATGCGCTCTGCAGCTAGGCCCTAACTCCCCTTTTCCACCATGGATTTCCTGAAAAACAAATTCAATCAACATTAGACAGTGCCAGCAGTGCTCCCAGACCCCAAAACCCACTCACAAAAAACTAGAAGCCCCCCAAACAGCACCCCAAAGACAGGCAAGTGAGCAAAACGCAAAAACGTTTTCACCTCCGATTTTCTCCAAACCACTTTTATCCGGTATTAGACCTTCCCAGCAATGCCCCCAGACCCGTCAACCCGGGTGAAAACAAGTTTAACACCCCCAAACAGCCAAAAAGCAAAACCGCAAAAAGTGACACAGAATTATTTAGCCCTCAATCCCAAATCACTCCGTGCGCGCTCTGCAGCTAGGCCCTAACTCCCCTTTGCCATCATGGATTTTCTCCAAACCACTTGCAATCAAAACTATCCACACCCAGCATTGCTCCAAGACCCCCCAATCCCCCCAAACACCAGGAACCCCCCCAAGCAGCCCCCCGAAAACACAAAAGTGAGCGAAAACTCTGGAAAGTGAAAAACGTTTCCACCATGGATTTTCTCCAAACCACTTTTATCCGGTATTAGACCTTCACAGCAATGGCCCCAGCCCCGTCAACTCAGGCGGAAACAAGTTTAACACCCCCAAACAGCCAAAAAGCAAAACCGCAAAAAGTGACAGAATTATTTAGCCCTCAATCCCAAATCACTCCATGCGCGCTCTGCAGCTAGGCCCTAACCCCCCTTTCCCACCATGGATTTTCTCCATACCACTTGCAATCCAAAGTATCCGTACCCAGCGTTGCTCCACGACCCCAAAACCCCCCTCAAACACCAGAAACCCCCCCAAACAGCCCCCCGAAAACACTAATGTGAGAGGAATGTCTGAAAATGGAAAAACTTTTTCACCTCCGATTTTCTCCAAACCACTTTTTTCCGGTATTAGACTTTCACAGCAATGCCCCCAGACCAGTCAACCCTGGCGAAAACAAGTTTAACACCCCCAAACAGCCAAAAAGCAAAACCGCAAAAGGTGAGACGGCAAATTTCGGGCCTACCGAGAATTCAGTCCAAATGCTCTCTGCAGCTAGGCCCTAACTCCCCTTTTCCACCATGGATTTCCTGAAAAACAAATTCAATCAACATTAGACTGTGCCAGCAGTGCTCCCAGACCCCAAAACCCACTCACAAAAACCTAGAAGCCCCCCAAACAGCACCCCAAAGACGGGCAAGTGAGCAAAACGCAAAAAAGATTTCACCTCCGATTTTCTCCAAACCACTTTTATCCGGTATTAGACCTTCCCAGCAATGCCCCCAGACCCGTCAACCCAGGTGAAAACAAGTTTAACACCCCCAAACAGCCAAAAAGCAAAACCGCAAAAAGTGACACAGAATTATTTAGCCCTCAATCCCAAATCACTCCGTGCGCGATCTGCAGCTAGGCCCTATCTCCCCTTTGCCATCATGGATTTTCTCCAAACCACTTGCAATCAAAACTATCTACACCCAGCATTGCTCCAAGACCCCCCAAACCCCCAAACGCCAGGAACCCCCCCAAGCAGGCCCCCTAAAACACAAAAGTGAGCGAAAACTCTGGAAAGTGAAAAACTTTTCCACCATTGGATTTTCTCCAAACCACTTTTATCCGATATTAGACCTTCACAGCAATGGCCCCAGACCCGTCAACTCAGGCGGAAACACGTTTAACACCCCCAAACAGCCAAAAAGCAAAACCGCAAAAAGTGACAGAATTATTTAGCCCTCAATCCCAAATCACTCCATGCGCGCTCTGCAGCTAGGCCCTAACCCCCCTTTCCCACCATGGATTTTCTCCATACCACTTGCAATCCAAAGTATCCGTACCCAGCATTGCTCCAAGACCCCAAAACCCCCCTCAAACACCAGAAACCCCTCCAAACAGCCCCCCGAAAACACTAATGTGAGAGGAATGTCTGAAAATGGAAAAACTTTTTCACCTCCGATTTTCTCGAAACCACTTTTTTCCAGTATTAGACCTTCACAGCAATGCCCCCAGACCAGTCAACCCGGGCGAAAACAAGTTTAACACCCCCAAACAGCCAAAAAGCAAAACCGCAAAAAGTGAGACATCAAATTTCGGGCCTACCGAGAAAACAGTCCAAATGCGCTCTGCAGCTAGGCCCTAACTCCCCTTTTCCACCATGGATTTCCTGAAAAACAAATTCAATCAACATTAGACTGTGCCAGCAGTGCTCCCAGACCCCAAAACCAACTCACAAAAACCTAGAAGCCCCCCAAACAGCACCCCAAACACAGGCAAGTGAGCAAAACGCAAAAAGTTTTCACCTTCGATTTTCTCCAAACCACTTTTATCCGGTATTAGACCTTCCCAGCAATGCCCCCAGACCCGTCAACCCGGGTGAAAACAAGTTTAACACCCCCAAACAGCCAAAAAGCAAAAACGCAAAAAGTGACAGAAATATTTAGCCCTCAATCCCAAATCACTCCGTGCGCGCTCTGCAGCTAGGCCCTATCTCCCCTTTGCCATCATGGATTTTCTCCAAACCACTTGCAATCAAAACTATCTACACCCAGCATTGCTCCAAGACCCCCCAAACGCCAGGAACCCCCCCAAGCAGGCCCCCTAAAACACAAAAGTGAGCGAAAACTCTGGAAAGTGAAAAACTTTTCCACCATTGGATTTTCTCCAAACCACTTTTATCCGATATTAGACCTTCACAGCAATGGCCCCAGACCCGTCAACTCAGGCGGAAACACGTTTAACACCCCCAAACAGCCAAAAAGCAAAACCGCAAAAAGTGACAGAATTATTTAGCCCTCAATCCCAAATCACTCCATGCGCGCTCTGCAGCTAGGCCCTAACCCCCCTTTCCCACCATGGATTTACTCCATACCACTTGCAATCCAAAGTATCCATACCCAGCGTTGCTCCAAGACCCCAAAACCCCCCTCAAACACCAGAAACCCCCCCAAACAGCCCCCCGAAAACACTAATGTGAGAGGAATGTCTGAAAATGGAAAAACTTTTTCACCTCCGATTTTCTACAAACCACTTTTTTCCGGTATTAGACCTTCACAGCAATGCCCCCAGACCAGTCAACCCGGGCGAAAACAAGTTTAACACCCCCAAACAGCCAAAAAGCAAAACCGCAAAAAGTGAGACAGCAAATTTCGGGCCTACCGAGAAATCAGTCCAAATGCGCTCTGCAGCTAGGCCCTAACTCCCCTTTTCCACCATGGATTTCCTGAAAAACAAATTCAATCAACATTAGACTGTGCCAGCAGTGCTCCCAGACCCTAAAACCCACTCACAAAAACCTAGAAGGCCCCCAAACAGCACCCCAAAGACAGGCAAGTGAGCAAAACGCAAAAACGTTTTCACCTCCGATTTTCTCCAAACCACTTTTATCCGGTATTAGACCTTCCCAGCAATGCCCCCAGACCCGTCAACCCGGGTGAAAACAAGTTTAACACCCCCAAACAGCCAAAAAGCAAAACGCAAAAAGTGACACAGAATTATTTAGCCCTCAATCCCAAATCACTCCGTGCGCGCTCTGCAGCTAAGCCCTAACTCCCCTTTGCCATCATGGATTTTCTCCAAACCACTTGCAATCAAAACTATCCTCACCCAGCATTGCTCCAAGACCCCCCAATCCCCCCAAACACCAGGAACCCCCCCAAGCAGGCCCCCTAAAACACGAAAGTGAGCGAAAACTCTGGAAAGTGAAAAACATTTACACCATGGATTTTCTCCAAACCACTTTTATCCGATATTAGACCTTCACAGCAATGGCCCCAGACCCGTCAACTCAGGCGGAAACAAGTTTAACACCCCCAAACAGCCAAAAAGCAAAACCGCAAAAAGTGACAGAATTATTTAGCCCTCAATCCCAAATCACTCCATGTGCGCTCTGCAGCTAGGCCCTAACCCCCCTTTCCCACCATGGATTTTCTCCATACCACTTGCAATCCAAAGTATCCGTACCCAGCATTGCTCCAAGAACCCAAAACCCCCCTCAAACACCAGAAACCCCCCCAAACAGCCCCCCGAAAACACTAATGTGAGAGGAATGTCTGAAAATGGAAAAACTTTTTCACTTCCGATTTTCTCCAAACCACTTTTTTCCGGTATTAGACCTTCACAGCAATGCCCCCAGACCAGTCAACCCGGGCGAAAACAAGTTTAACACCCCCAAACAGCCAAAAAGCAAAACCGCAAAAAGTGAGACATCAAATTTCAGGCCTACCGAGAAAACAGTCCAAATGCGCTCTGCAGCTAGGCCCTAACTCCCCTTTTCCACCATGGATTTCCTGAAAAACAAATTCAATCAACATTAGACTGTGCCAGCAGTGCTCCCAGACCCCAAAACCAACTCACAAAAACCTAGAAGCCCCCCAAACAGCACCCCAAAGACAGGCAAGTGAGCAAAACGCAAAAACGTTTTCACCTCCGATTTTCTCCAAACCACTTTTATCCGGTATTAGACCTTCCCAGCAATGCCCCCAGACCCGTCAACCCGGGTGAAAACAAGTTTAACACCCCCAAACAGCCAAAAAGCAAAACCGCAAAAAGTGACACAGAAATATTTAGCCCTCAATCCCAAATCACTCAGTGCGCGCTCTGCAGCTAGGCCCTAACTCCCCTTTGCCATCATGGATTTTCTCCAAACCAATTGCAATCAAAAAAGTATCCATACCCAGCTTTGCTCCAAGACCCCAAAACCCCCCCACAAACACCAGGAACCCCCCCAAGCAGGCCCCCGAAAACACGAAAGTGAGCGAAAAATCTGGAAAGTGAAAAACTTTTCACACCATGGATTTTTCCCAAACCACTTTTAACCCGTATTAGACCTTCACAGCAATGCCCCCAGACCCGTCAACCCGGGCGGAAACAAGTTTAACACCCCCAAACAGCCAAAAAGCAAAACCGCAAAAAGTGACAGAATTATTTAGCCCTCAATCCCAAATCACTCCATGCGCGCTCTGCAGCTAGGCCCTAACCCCCCTTTCCCACCATGGATTTTCTCCATACCACTTGCAATCCAAAGTATCCGTACCCAGCGTTGCTCCAAGACCCCAAAAAACCCCTCACACACCAGAAACCCCCCAAACAGCCCCCCGAAAACACTAATGTGAGAGGAATGTCTGAAAATGGAAAAACTTTTTCACCTCCGATTTTCTCCAAACCACTTTTTTCCGGTATTAGACCTTCACAGCAATGCCCCCAGACCAGTCAACCCGGGCGAAAACAAGTTTAACACCCCCAAACAGCCAAAAAGCAAAACCGCCAAAAGTGAGACAGCAAATTTCGGGCCTACCGAGAATTCAGTCCAAATGCGCTCTGCAGCTAGGCCCTAACTCCCCTTTTCCACCATGGATTTCCTGAAAAACCAATTCAATCAACATTAGACTGTGCCAGCAGTGCTCCCAGACCCCAAAACCCACTCACAAAAACCTAGAAGCCCCCCAAACAGCACCCCAAAGACAGGCAAGTGAGCAAAACGCAAAAACGTTTTCACCTCCGATTTTCTCCAAACCACTTTTATCCGGTATTAGACCTTCCCAGCAATGCCCCCATACACGTCAACCCGGGTGAAAACAAGTTTAACACCCCCAAACAGCCAAAAAGCAACACCGCAAAAAGTGACACAGAATTATTTAGCCCTCAATCCCAAATCACTCCGTGCGCACTCTGCAGCTAGGCCCTAACTCCCCTTTGCCATCATGGATTTTCTCCAAACCACTTGCAATCAAAACTATCCACACCCAGCATTGCTCCAAGACCCCCCAATCCCCCCAAACACCAGGAACCCGACCAAGCAGGCCCCCGAAAACATGAAAGTGAGCGAAAACTCGGGAAAGTGAAAAACTTTTCCACCATGGATTTTCTCCAAACCACTTTTATCCGTATTAGACCTTCACAGCAATGCCCCCAGACCCGTCAACTCAGTCGGAAACAAGTTTAACACCCCCCAAACAGCCAAAAAGCAAAACCGCAAAAAGTGACACTTAGAATTATTTAGCCCTCAATCCCAAATCACTCCGTGCGCGCTCTGCAGCTAGGCCCTAACTCCCCTTTGCCACCATGGATTTTCTCCATACCACTTGCAATCAAAAGTATCCGTACCCAGCGTTGCTCCAAGACCCCAAAACCCCCCACAAACACCAGGAACCCCCCCAAACAGCCCCCCGAAAACACTAATGTGAGGGGAATGTCTGAAAAGTGGAAAAACTTTTTCTCCAAACCACTTTTTTCCGGTATTAGACCTTCACAGCAATGCCCCCAGACCAGTCAACCCGGGCTAAAACAAGTTTAACACCCCCAAACAGCCAAAAAGCAAAACCGCAAAAAATCTGAAAGCAAATTTCGGGCCTACCGAGAATTCAGTCCAAATGCGCTCTGCAGCTAGGCCCTAACTCTCCTTTTCCACCATGGATTTCCTGAAAAACAAATTCAATCAACATTAGACTGTGCCAGCAGTGTTCCCAGACCCCAAAACCCACTCACAAAAACCTAGAAGCCCCCCAAACAGCACCCCAAAGACAGGCAAGTGAGCAAAACGCAAAACCTTTTTCACCTCCGATTTTCTCCAAACCACTTTTATCCGGTATTAGACCTTCCCAGCAATGCCCCCACACCCGTCAACCCGGGTGAAAACAAGTTTAACACCCCCAAACAGCCAAAAAGCAAAACCGCAAAAAGTGACACAGAATTATTTAGCCCTCAATCCCAAATCACTCCGTGCGCGCTCTGCAGCTAGGCCCTAACTCCCCTTTCCCACCATGGATTTTCTCCAAACCCCTTGCAATCAAAAGTATCCATACCCAGCATTGCTCCAAGACCCCAAACCGCCCCCCACAAAACACCAGGAACCCCCCCAAGCAGGCCCCCGAAAACACGAAAGTGAGCGAAAACTCTGGAAAGTGAAAAACTTTTCCACCATTGATTTTCTCCAAACCACTTTTATCCCGTATTAGACCTTCACAGCAATGCCCCCAGACCCGTCAACCAAGGCGGAAGCAAGTTTAACACCCCCAAACAGCCAAAACCGCAAAAAGTGACACTTAGAATTATTTAGACGTCAATCCCAAATCACTTTGTGGCCGCTCTGCAGCTAGCCCCTAACTCCCCTTTGCCACCATGGATTTTCTCCAAACCACTTGCAATCAAAAGTATACATACTCAGCGTTGCTCCAAGACCCCAACCCCCCCCCCACAAACACCAGGAACCCCCCCAAGCAGGCCCCTAAAAACACAAAAGTGAGCGATAACTCTGGAAAGTGAAAAACTTTTCCACCATGGATTTTATCCAAAACACTTTTATCTGGTATTAGACCTTCCTAGCAATGCCCCCAGACCCGTCAACCCAGGCGAAAACAAGTTTAACCCCCCCAAACATCCAAAAAGCAAAAATGCAAAAATGGGGACTTTGACAAATTTATGCCTAGTTCCCAGATCACTCCGTGCACGCTCTGCAGCTAGGCCCTAACTGCCCTTTGCCACCATGGATTTTCTTCAAACCACTTGCAATCAAAACTATCCATACCCAGCGTTGCTCCAAGACTCCCCAACCCCCACCCAAACACCAGGAACCCCCCCAAGCAGGCCCCCGAAAACACGAAAGTGAGCGAAAACTCTGAAAAGTTAAAAACTTTTTCACCATGGATTTTATCCAAAACACTTTTATGGGGTATTAGACCTTCACAGCAATGCCCCCAGATCCGTCAACCCAGGCGGAAACAAGTTTAACACCCCTAAACAGCCAAAATGCAAAACCCCAAAGACAGGCAAGTAAGCAAAAACGCAAAAACTTTTTCACCTCCGATTTTCTCCAAACCACTTTTATCCGGTATTAGACCTTCCCAGCAATGCCCCCAGACCCCTGCAGCCACCCGCCAAAAGCAGAACACCCCCAAACAGGCAAAAAGCCAAAATGGGCCTACCTTCAATTCAGTCCAAATACGCTCTGCAGCTAGGCCCTAACTCCCCTTTTCCACCATGGATTTTCTGGAAAAAAAATGCAATCAAAATTAGACTGTGCCAGCAGTGCTCCCAGACCCGAAAACCCACCCCAATAACCTAGAAGCCCCCCAAATAGCCCCCCAAAAACATGCAATACTGGTATATTCAAAACATGGCAAATTTTGCTGTTCACAAAACATTGCTGTTTTCAGCACTTCCACTACTTCGATCCTCTTGAAACTTACCTGGACAGTCACTTGTTCCAGCGATTCACAAGAATCTCAGCAAGGCAGAACAAAATCGAACCACTGCGCTCATTGAAGAAGAAGAATAAGAAGAAGGTCTACGACTAGTTTTCACCCAAACAAACGCGCCCGCAAAACACCCAAAAAGGCCAAATTTCTGCCAATTCTGGACCAAAGAACACCAAACCCCCCTAAAACATTGCCAACATCATTATGAACGAGCCCGCATCGGGTCCCGAGCCCTAGAATCAGCGTGAACCGTACCAAGTTAAACCCAAAAACCCTAGTAAATCGCACTGAACCCTAAACCCTAGATATGCTTTGTCTGTCTGTGTCAAAGAGCCTAGGTATGCTACATCAGGAAGATGCTTCACTCAGTGGTGCCTGCCTTGACCGTCTGCATGGCCCTGCCACAAGCATGGGCCAAAAATCTGTTCCGCTCAAGAATTTGCGATTTTTCGGTAATTTCGCGAGATTTGCGAAATACCGAAAAACAGCAAATTTTGCAAACATAACAGATGTTTGGCCCAAGATTGATTATTCATTACCTGTTCTTCTTTTTGTCCGCATCTTCTTCGGAAAGTGAGGGCCCACAGGGCAGCCTCTCCTGTCAATATCAGAAGTAACTCTGTCAGCAATTGTAGCAGCGTTTCTGTTCTCCCACAGAACTGTGCACAGAGGGTTGGAACTTCAGCGAATTAGGGTGACCCAAAACTCACCTTAGTACCAAACAAACCCCTTACCAAGCTAGCTACAGTGTCTCATTGGTCATAACAAACTCCCAATGTTTAGACAAACCAGAACATGAACTCACCAACCTCAGGTTACGTGGAACACATGAGCACTCTTTCGTTATACAATCATTACAAACCAGAACATGGAGTTAAGAAGAACACGTGAGCATTTGAAATGTTTATTTATTAATGCCATCTTCTCAGGCGCAGTATCTTAGATAATACAAGTAAACATATTATCAACAACAAAGCTACAAGCATAGTTACTAGTCCATAGAAAGCGAACGGTGACAGCATGTTACCATGCTGTAAATTAATAAGGGTTAACAACACTTATTTCTCACCCTCCCTAACTCGCATATTATATTAATAGCTAAGAAGGTCTCTTTGGGTTGAATTAGGGCGGGCCCATACCTCAGTGTCCTAGAATGAAGGGATCACATCTGCATACACCAGCTCTCTCTGCATGCGAACAGCATCAAGTGTGTATTTGTGTGAGCAGCAAAGCCATATAAAACCCGCCTAAAAGCCAAAATTGGCAGAAGCTGCACTTATGTTATGTCTATTAAGGCGCGAAGATCAGACCTCATAACAATTCAGTATCTTGTTGTTCCTGAAGCTTCAGCACTCTCTGTACAGACATAGTTTATGAAGCAAAGCTGATATCAGAGTAATAACATATTATTCTCATGTAAACCACAACGAACTACTAGGTTGAAAGCTAAATCAACAATTAAGTGTCGTGTGCAGAAGTAGCAAAAGGAAAAATGGCGTTTAAACATGCAATGTGCCTATGCTAACTTAACGCATTATAAAGATATATAGTAGCTATATGACACCCCCCATGATCCGAGGACGGATAAGATAAGATAAGATAAGGGCAACGTCATGAAAGCAGAGTTCAAGAACTGTAAAAAAAATTTAAAATTTTGCTCAAGTCAATAGGTCTGGGAAATTAATCAATGTACGAAAAATCGCAAAATATGCAAGCCGAAAATCCAATGTCCGGAAAGAAATCATGGAAAAGTTTTAAGGACAAGACCGTATAAGCAAAATATGCAGCAACAGCCTCCAGCATGAAATCACCGTCTTCATCAGAAAACAGTTCAGCCATCCAATTCAAAAGTGGAAAAGAACATACGTGTTCCCCAAGTATCGGAGCCTCTATTACCATCAGAGGACAACTCGGTGGGTTCTCCAGAAAGCTCAGTTCCAAGAAATCCTGCGCTGCCGTGAATATATCCCAGGGACCCATTAGTCCATGCACCGCTGCTATTGCCATAATCCTTTCGTCAGAACAAACCAACTCGTGAGTAGTGATAGGACTCATCAGCTGATTAAAATCGACGCCAGGAGAAACCGGCCCGCAGACACAAATCAATGGCCCAATCAAAATCACAGCTCAGGCAGTGAAACACAGGCTGGACACAGGTGAAGTAGGAAAATCGAAACGATAATCCATATGCCGTGCTTAAAATCGCAAGCGGCAGTGAGCCAAAATATTCAAGCATTCGGTTGCGAAACAGCGGCAGCAGAGGCTGGGCCGCTCCTTCCACACGTGGGGCATCCATATTTAAGGAAGCAGAGAACAACTAGGACGCCTGCCGCTAGTGCCAGTAAAACCGGGAATCCACCAAACAGACTCGAGAAAATGGGTGCACAGACATAATATCGACTCCAAAATATCGTCTGGACAGAATATCGAGTTTTAAATATCGTTTGGAGAAAATATCGACTAGACAGAATATCGACAGCCAAAATATCGTTTTTAAGGTAAGTGAAGTAATATCGACTGTAAATAATATAGACAGTGAAAATATCCAAGTATATAATCTAGATAGTAAAAAATATAGTTTTTTAAATAATATTTAATTATTTATAGTGTGTTTATGTTATAATATGTGTGAAAAGTGTCAATTTATTTTATTATTTTTTTTAATTTATTATTTTTTTAATTATTGTGTAATTTAATTCTGTAGCGGGTTGTGGGTTTATAGGGGAATAGGGTGGGAAGTAATTTAATTATAATTAATTAAATATGTTAATTTAATAATTGGTAGTAATATTTAATTAATTGTTAATTAAAAAATGTTTGTTAATTAATTAAAATGTAATTGATAATTAATTTTATTTAATTGATTAATTGCTAATTATGTTAAATGAAAGGGGTATTTTTAGGGTTCAGGGTCAGTTTTTAGTTTTTGGGTAAAGGGGTATTTTTAGGGTTCAGGGTCAGTTTTCAGTTTTTGGGTAAAGGGGTATTTTTAGGGTTCAGGGTCAGTTTTCAGTTTTTGGGTAAAGGGGTATTTTTAGGGTTCAGGGTCAGTTTTTAGTTTTTGGGTAAAGGGGTATTTTTAGGGTTCAGGGTCAGTTTTCAGTTTTTGGGTAAAGGGGTATTTTTAGGGTTCAGGGTCAGTTTTCAGTTTTTGGGTAAAGGGGTATTTTTAGGGTTCAGGGTCAGTTTTCAGTTTTTGGGTAAAGGGGTATTTTTAGGGTTCAGGGTCAGTTTTCAGTTTTTGGGTCAAGGGGTATTTTTAGGGTTCAGGGTCAGTTTTCAGTTTTTGGGTAAAGGGGTATTTTTAGGGTTCAGGGTCAGTTTTCAGTTTTTGGGTAAAGGGTTATTTTTAGGGTTCAGGGTTAGTTTTTAGTTTTTGGGTAAAGGGGTATTTTTAGGGTTCAGGGTCAGTTTTGGGTTTTTGGGGTACATATACAATATTGCCTATTATTTAATTAAATGTTGTTACTATATATATATGTTTTAAGAAATATGATTAAAAATATATATATTTTTTTACTTTCATTAAATATTTAATTATTAAAAGTTATTTTAAGTATTGTTAATTATATTTTAGTAATTAATTTTTTATATTAATGTAATTAAACATTGTTTTTAGTAAAGTCGATATTTTTTACAACGATATTTTTGTAAACGATATTTTGTAGTCGATATTTTTGTACTTACCTGTTTGTACATACAAACTCGATATTTTTGTAGTAGATATTTTCACCTCGATATTTTGGGTACTCGATATTGTGGTAGTCGATATTCTTTCAGTGATCCGAGAAAATGGAATGAAAGAAACTAGGGATTACTCCAAATATTTTTTCAAATGAAGTCACGAGGCCGCTGCTAACTGCTTTAAAAAAATGCGCTAGCCCAGATGTCGAGGACGCGTTAAAGATAGAATGTATCATTTCGCCAAAATGCAACGGTAAATCAGTATTTAAAAGGGCCTGAACCTCGGTCCGTGTGTTAGCTATGTGAAGCACGAAAGTTTCCCGAGCCGAACTCAAGGCCCTTTCTTTCTGGGACAATAGAGCCCTCAGTCTAGTCATGCCGTTGAACTCTGCCTTCAAGGTTGGTATGCGTGGCCAAATGGAAACCTCCCTATTTTCATGTGTGGGTGGGTACAGGACATTTCTGCAGCAAACTACACGTTCACTTACTGTTACCACATAAGCTACACCTTTAATTAACCCGCAACAATCTTCATTATTCAAAAGTAAATAACTTCCGTTCCCCAACAAGGTAAAAGTCGGGGTAATTGCCGGAACAGGAGTGCCTTTTAAAACACAGGCCAAGTTTGGTCGGTCCTGATTGCAAGAACCGTGTAATTGTATGTGTCTACACATTAACGAATGATATGGAGTTTCTGTACATTCCTCCCCATTTAGATAAACTTCTTGGCCGTCCCTCAAACATCTATAAGTGAAAGGAAGGGACCATACTTCATGGAGAAAACCACTACCCAAAGGCTCATAGCGACCTATGGTAACATATTTCATACAGTTAGTAAATTTATACAAGGCAAAAGGTAATGTTAAGAGACCGTGGATAAGCCACGTTGCAGCTGAGGCTTCTGCCACAGAAAAAGGCAAGGATTCCAATTTCTCAATATGTAACATAGAAAAAGAAGCATCACGCATAGAAAGCAAGCGTTGTTTGTCAGTCAAATTAAAGGGTGCAAAGAGAGAGGACACGATTTTGGAAAAGGGGGGTGGTGATGGACAGAGTTTCTGAATGATGCAGAATACTCTTACCAAGTCAAGAGATCATGGTTTTAATCCATCACCGTTTTTTAGCTCACTGCACCATCCCAGCTCAGAACCTGGCTATATGCAAATTGGTCTGTTCCTGTCCCAGTGCATGATGGGAACAAGCCAAACCAAACTACCAAGCCAATTCTTATACTGGGAAGGAACCAAGCTCCCGGGGACCGGTTTCTGGCATCACAGCCTTCTTCGGCCCGGTTTGCTTGAATCCTGATGGTGCAATGAGCAAGGGACTCACGTCTGAGTATACCCTCCCACACATAGTGTGGATAAAACCGATTTTGGAAAAGGGGGGTGGTGATGGACAGAGTTTCTGAATGATGCAGAATACTCTTACCAAGTCAAGAGATCATGGTTTTAATCCATCAAGAGAGAGGACACGTTCATGTATCCCCATGGCACCTTGCCAGATTTAAGTGTTTGCAGGGTCCATGCAAACTGCATGATAGAACGCAATTGATTCTGACCATGGTACAACACAGATACCTCATCATGCACAATATCCACTACAGAAGACACAATGTTATCTAAAGTGTAAATGCGTGAAGAAAGCATGTTAATACTATTGTCCACCACTGCAAGGACTTTCTCTAGATTTGCCTGATCTATAGCCCTAAGTCGTGTTGCAGCCTCAATCTGCGATGTTTTCCAAATTTCATTGTACACAGCATATATCCATCTTTTCGACCTACCACTAGCCGGGCCTTTTACGAAATCATTTAAATCTACATCATCATTTAGTTTTGCAAGATGTAATTTAACTGCAGACAATTTAGAATGTTTCAGCCAGGTTTGACATAATTTACCCACAGAGTAAGTTGTGACAGAATGCTCATTTTCAAAACGTGAAACTGATTTAAGCCGAGCAAAGCCGTCAGACAAACCTAAAAAACGGAGCTGGCAAGAATCAGCACTCCTGTGCCACACCAGCCAACCTTTTGGGTCTATACTGGAGATGTTAAAGGAAGAATTCAGCAACAGGGTCTGTAATTCTCTAATCGAAAATTGAGTATGATTACTCCAGCCTGTATATTCCTCCAACTCAGGGATAGAAGGAAAATTTAGTTTTTTAGCAGTAGCCAATCCAAAGCATGTCGTTTGTGAAATAGTAGAGTTCAAAAACAAAATCTGATTAGGGATGAGACATGCACGGTGCAAAGCCTCAGCGCCTTGTCCTACCTGCCAGTCCTTAGAACCCCAAACTGATTTTAGGTCAATTATTTCCTTCCAGACTTCATAACCGCCAATAGCCAGCTGATCTAGAAAGGACTTCGAATACAATAGTTTGGTATCGGTAAGTCTAACCTTGGACATAGGCTTCTGCGTCATTTTAAAATAAAAGGACTCGGGATTAGACTGATTGAAGTCAGTAAAATATGTGTACTTTTTCAAAAAAGTACTTGAACTGCCTTGTATAGGAGCCGGACAATGCTCCCATTGTGTATAATTCACAGTATTCCTTCTGGATGTTGTTTTATGTAAGAAGTGATTGCCAAAATGTTGAAAGCAAAATAAATCACCATAATTAGCAGATTCTAAATATAAATCTTCAGCATCAAAGGCAGCATAGTCCTTCAAATCAGAAAATAAAGACCCTACTGCCTGAACATCCCAATCATCAGAACGTATGTTTTGTTTCACTACATCCCCCATATTAACTCTAAGCACGTTAGGGACATTAACAACTTCCGTAGGGCCATGAATTTGAAATCGAACGGCATCCCACACTATCCCATCAAGGACAGGCCAAGCAGTGATGTTAACAAATGTCAAGTCTCTTTTCAGTCTGTGTGCAGAATGTGATGAGGAAAGGGGAGCCAAAGTTCCATTGAGATGGCGAATGCATGTTCTTTCCTCGACATAGTGTCCATTTACCAACCGGAAAAAATAAAACACAAAACCAATTGACATAAAAAGATATACCGAAAAAAGCACCAGCCAGATATATGTCCAAGGGGGAATCAAAAAATGTTTTTTGAATAAGGTAGCATAAACTGCAAAACGAGAGGGTTTCTTCGAGGCAAGGGAAACAGAGTCAAATGAAAATCTGGATTCCGTGGCTAAACGTGCTTGCAGGTCAGGCATGGACAAATCAGTGGGATATGTATAGTCTATTTCATTTTGATCCGCACCTGGCAAAGTACTCAATAAAGGACTGGAAATCGCAGGTAATTCAATGGCCACTTCAGATTCATGATTAAAAGCAGTGGGCACAACCGAATGTCTCACAATGGAAGGACAGGAAACCGCTGGTGTCATACTAAGAAGAATCGGCCACTCTGTGTATCTTGACATTGTCAATTGAAATAAACCTGTTTTCCTTACGACCAGGAAGCGGTGGTTAAATGACTGTTCTCGTGCCCTTCACTCCAAGGACTGGAACCGGAGCTCGATAGGAAGAACCAAATTCTTTTTTGTTATCGATCTTCTCACGAACCAGTTCTCCAACTTGGGGTAGCCAGCCGACTACCGGGATCTGCAACGCAACATCCGACGTGGAGGGCAAATGTTCCTTTGCAAGACCGTCTCTGGTCTTTTGTAGATTCTGTAAAACATTGCAATGTTCATCTGCGTCAAAGGAAGTGGCGCGAACCACACAGTCTAGACCGTCAAGGTCAGGGACGTACATCTTGATGCCAAAGAGCATTTCGTATGGGGTCCGCCCACCCAGAGACCTTCTAGGGAGATTATTAAGAGCACGCTGCACGCCATAGAGGTGGGCTAGCCAGTTTCTGCCAGTGCCTATAACTCGAGCTGTCAAAGATTGCTTTAAATCACGGTTCATTCGTTCCACTACACTGTTACCCTCAGGTCTGTAGGGAGACGAAAACTTGACTTGGACCCCCATCGAATGCATGGCATCCTTATACGCCTTAGAGGCGAAAGCCGGACCCTGATCCGAATGGAAGGTACCACAGGCAAAAATCCCTACAAAGATGCGCAAATCTCTAATGACAGTCCGTGAATCAGCGCTGCGATGGGGCCAGACCCACACAAAGCGTGTGCATGAATCAACTGCAACTAAGATGTACTTATACGCAGTATCAGAGGAAAAAGGACCGCAGTGATCTAAATAAACACAACCTAGTGGTTTATTAGAAATGTACAACTGAGTCTGTGGCGGACGCGCAGCAGTCGAAGGTTTAATCTGCTGACATATGTCAAAAAGAAGGACATAATCACGCGTCTGTTTGTACAGTCCCCGCCACCAGAAACGTTGTTGTAATTGAGTTACAGTGGCTGAGACGCCCGCATGCGCAGACGCCACACCTTCATGAGCCGCAGTAATCAAGTCTGCCCTGCGATCTGCGTTGGGAATCAAACGTTCACCAACATCAGGTATTGTCACAAAAGGAACCTTTTCGGGACTTAAGTGGTATGTGTACTTCGAAGGGAATCCCGAAGGATGTTTACCTCCCTTCTCAGTGGCAGCAACAGCTGCCAAGATGTCACTATCAATCTTACTTTTGGACCGTGTAACTGCTGCAACTAAGTATGTAGACACTGCTGATTTCGCTGCTTCATCAGCAAGCGAGTTACCGACAGCGTGGACTCCCACACGCTGATGGCCAAGAGTATGAATTACAAAAACGAGCGGCAACGAAGCCTTAAGCTCTGCCACTCGAACCCAGATCATTTTATGTTTTATTGTGCTACCCTTGGAATCACGAAAGTCATTCTGAATCCAAAAGAACAAGTTTTCATTGTAAGACTGGACACAGTAGAAAGAATCACTTACAATAAGAGTAGTAACACTAGGATCTGCGTACTCCAACGCTAGTAAAAGAGCACGAAGCTCTGCCAATTGTGAGGTGCAATCTACAAGCGGCAACGTGTGCACTTCCCTGGATATGAACTCATCGTTCAACATAGCACCGACAACAATGGCGCATGCGGAAACGTAGGCATGTTTAGAGCCATGCGCAACCTGCGCCGAACCATCAGTGTAAATGATGCAATGGAAGTCCTCCAAAGGTCGCATAGCTAGAGGAGCAGGGTGAACAAACTCATACTGCAAGTACTCCTGCGACCGCAACGAGGCGTCAAAAATAAACGTGACATCCGTGGACGTCAAGGACGCAGCCCACTGAATCCACCGAGGGTGCAAAGCTTTTGAATTTGGTACACTGGCTTTCGTGACTGCCTCCAAGTGAGGAAAGGGTGTTACAACCAACATGCGTTTCCCTTGTGACAGAGCCCGTTCTTTAAGAATAGCCATCTGTACAGCTGTTAAAACCTTTTCCACAGTGGGAAAGCGCAGCTCAGCCGAAGTGTACAAGTGTGACTTGTAAGCAATAGGTACTGTGTCTCCTTCATTAAAAGTGAGGTACGTGAAACCCACTGTCCCTGGTATTATTCTTATCACCAGGTTGGTATGGTTGTCACGAGTCAGTAAGAACTTAGAAGCGAGCAAATCAGCCTGCAAGGATTGCAAAATGGCTGAATGCTCAGGCAGCCAGCATGATTTCGAAAAAGTTGGTTGTATCAAAGCATACAATGGCTTGATACGCTGGGCATATTCCGGAATGTATGTTCTTCCGAAATTTAAGAAACCCAGCAAAGACTGTAATTTTTTCAGTGTAGTATGAGCGCGCAACTGTGCGCACTTCTCTAAGAAGTGAGGAGCCAAACCTCTACCTTCATTGTTGAGCTCATAGCCCAAAAACAACACTGTGTGCTCAGCAATGTGCAATTTTGCAAAGTTACATTTGTAACCCATGTCTGCAAAGTTACAAATAACAGAATTTACACGACACAGATGCTCCCAAATATCATCGTCTGTGAGATATATGTCATCCACATACGAACAAGCATCTGGGTCGAGTGCCTCCAGAATAGAGACAATGCGAGCGGTAAATATACCAGGACTATTCTTATAGCCCATTGGGAGACGCCGGAATTGTTTTTGGACCCCAGCGCACGTAAAACTGGTCCATTGGGAGCTAAAGCTGTCCAATCTGTGGGCATAAAAACCGTTGGATATGTCAAGCGTTGTCTTAAAACGCTTACGCACGAGACTATCCACAAGGGCAGAGCCGTGAGTATTTTGTACTGCACAGTTACGGCAATGCGAGTTCAAATGCCGGTAATCCAATACCAAACGATATGATCCGTCAGGCTTGGTCACAGTAAAAAGAGGATTATTCATTGGTGACACACAAGTTTCAATAACTCCCTGATATTCTAATTGTTCAAGGATTTCCGCGACGGAAGTTTTGGCTTCACGCCAAATGGGATATTGAGGTTGAGGCTGAGGCTGAGACCGCAACGGAATATCGTGGCAAGGCGACAATTTATCCCAACCACATTGGTTACGGTACAGAGCCGGTGCTAGAGCCCGAGCCCACTCTTCTGCAAAATGCTGCGCATGCTCTTTCGAGACAGTGTTCGCGAAACTGGGGAGGATTACCTCCTCCCCTCGCGGCGCCGCGAGCACAAAAGGTGGAGGCCAGTCAGCCTCCGAAAGCAAAATATCATACGTAGAAGACAGATTTTCCCAAAATACCCCTTTAACGGTACGCTGTATGTCACCTTCAATTAACAGGAAAATTTCATAAAGTCTTTCAGGGGGAGCAAGTCTCGTATTTGCTGTATCTATTACAACGTAGACATCAGTCGCTGTCACCCTCAGTAGTGGACGCAGCGCCTCTCTGACTATGGTTATCTCCGCCGCGCTGTCCAGCAAGGTCAGAGCCCACGTCAGATTCCGAAGCCGCGTTCTCACTATCTGTGGCATATCTATGCGCTGTTAAGGCCGCAACTTTCTTTTTCGCAAACTGTGGTCTTTTTGGCGTAGAATCCTCCTGCTTCGCCGCGCCGTCTGTCTGGCGGGACTGGCCACGTCCCTGTTGGCCACCACGTCCCCTACCGCCTCCTCCTCCACCGGTTTTCGGTGCCGATGAGTCCTGAAAGGAACGAGGAGAGCGTTGATCAGAAACATGAAAACGATCAGGCGATTTAATCATCGCGCGATCGCGCAAATCATAAACTTTTTCAGTCGGCGCAGGAACCTGTGTTGCAGGAAAAGAATCCTGAGTCTGCTTTTGTTGCTTCCCCTGTGTCTGTTTTTTAGGCCAATTTTGTTTTTTGGACTTGGGTTGGACATCTGCCGCAGAAGACTGTCCTTTTGGTTGTTTTTTCTCCTTGACAGGAAAATATTTCAGACCTCTACTTGTGCGGCCAATCGTCTTATAGGCGGCCACAACTATCTTCGCTAACTGTCGGGGTTTATCGGCATCGGGTAGAGCAGCCAAAGCATTCGACACCTGAAAGTTCACCGCATCTCCTTTAATATTGGAGAGTATGAGATCACTTACTATCTCAAACGAACCACACAGGCGCATACCCAATTCAACCGCTGCCTCCGGTCCGTGATCATCCTGAACACGTTTAACGATCTCAGGCAGTGCGGTCATAGACGGGGTGCCGAAACACCTCGTATAAACGGCCGCAAAAGTTTTTCCCCAGCTTTCACAGTCAACGAGCTCAGGAGTTAAATCCTTTGGTAAAGTAATCGTCAAAATTCTATGTTTATCAGCAGGAGTAGAATTCGGAAACACAGCCTCCAGTTGGTCAAACTTCTCGGCTAGCCAGAAAGGGAAGTCATCGTTATCAACGGGACGCTGACCAAAAACCGAATTTACCATAACCGGATTCAGGCGTAAACCGCCACGTTCCGTTTGAACGGCCGCACCCCCTGGTGGACCACCCGGGAGATGACGACCTATGTATTGCACTAATGCACGAATCACAGCAATCGAGACAACGTGTAGTCTGCGAATATCAGCAAGGGGACAAGCGCCGTGATTCGGGTGCGGGGTAAATCCACCCAAAGCAGGCCAATTTGTACCTGGAATGGAAAGTGGACCTAACCTCGCAGCTGACAAAGAGTGGGGGAGAGCGCCATCAAACCAAACGCGATGCTGCCAATGATCAATAGGTATTTCCAGTGCCCTGTACGGTGTATACTCAGCTGGTACAGGGGAGGGTGTGTAGTGGAGGAACACTTGAGAATTTGCGTCCACCTCCGGAAATGTGACCCACGAGTAAAAGAGCTCGAAAGGGTACGCCGGATCTGCACACACCACCAAAATCACAGCCATGCCTTCCAAAGGGACTTGGTAAGTTTGTAAATGGTTGCGCACCGCAATGCGACTATGCTGCGCAATGGCTACAGCCATGATTTCACCGGAACCACAGAAAAACAAAGTCAACTTTGTAGCACAACTGGGTAGTAAGTCAAGGAAACCGTTTTAGATAGATTCAAGCTTGAAAAGACCTATTTCAAAAAAATAGGTAGGTTTCACCGACACCACCGTTTTCCGGAAACGACAGTGAAGGGGTTAAGGTTTGAATGATATACTACTCGAGTGTCATGATATAAGGCCCCACGTTGGGCGCCATGTAGCAGGGTTTCTGTTCTCCCACAGAACTGTGCACAGAGGGTTGGAACCTCAGCGAATTAGGGTGACCCAAAACTCACCTTAGTACCCAACAAACCCCTTACCGAGCTAGCTACAGTGTCTCATTGGTCATAACAAACTCCCAATGTTTAGACAAACCAGAACATGAACTGACCAACCTCAGGTTACGTGGAACACATGAGCACTCTTTCGTTATACAATCATTACAAACCAGAACATGGAGTTAAGAAGAACACGTGAGCATTTGAAATGTTTATTTACTAATGCCGTCTTCTCAGGCGCAGTATCTTAGATAATACAAGTAAACATATTATCAACAACAAAGCTACAAGCATAGTTACTAGTCCATAGAAAGCGAACGGTGACAGCATGTTACCATGCTGTAAATTAATAAGGGTTAACAACACTTATTTCTCACCCTCCCTAACTCGCATATTATATTAATAGCTAAGAAGATCTCTTTGGGTTGAATTAGGGCGGGCCCATACCTCAGTGTCCTAGAATGAAGGGATCACATCTGCATACACCAGCTCTCTCTGCATGCGAACAGCATCAAGTGTGTATTTGTGTGAGCAGCAAAGCCATATAAAACCCGCCTAAAAGCCAAAATTGGCAGAAGCTGCACTTATGTTATGTCTATTAAGGCGCGAAGATCAGACCTCATAACAATTCAGTATCTTGTTGTTCCTGAAGCTTCAGCACTCTCTGTACAGACATACTTTATGAAGCAAAGCTGATATCAGAGTAATAACATATTATTCTCATGTAAACCACAACGAACTACTAGGTTGAAAGCTAAATCAACAATTAAGTGTCGTGTGCAGAAGTAGCAAAAGGAAAAATGGCGTTTAAACATGTAATGTGCCTATGCTAACTTAACGCATTATAAAGATATATAGCAGCTATATGGCACAATCAGCAAGCATTTAGTCAGTCAGTAATTTCAGTCCCACTTGAGGGGACTCGTCGTAATCCATCCATCTGCCTTTAGGGATATGGATAGGGGGATTCTGGAGGAGGAGTATAAAGGAGCATGATTGAGTTGTGAACTTGTGAACCTCAGGATTGCAGACTGCGGCACCTTCAAATCAATAAGGAATATAAGATGAAGACAGTGCTGCTGAAGGAATTGTTGTGATTAGGTGATTAGAGTTTTGTTGTGGTAAAAGTTGCAAAACAAAGAAAGACACACAGGAATAAAAGTGAATAAGGACAAAAAAAGGAAGTCATTTTCAGGGCTCGGTGTAAGGGAAGTAGAGCTCGTCCTCAAACTCCATGAATTGAGACGGGAGTAGGTCAGGTAACAGAGAAGAACTTCCGTCACCTAAGTCGGTGTCCTATTCTTCCTGAGTGCATTCACGTACTTTGTAATCTGGTGGTATCAAGTGCTGATTCATCTTCATCAGTGTTAACCTGTCCACATTTTTGGCCGAGAGGCGGGTCCTTTTTGAAGTTACAATGGCACCAGCAGCACTGAAAACACGTTCAGAAGACACGCTTGCGAGTGGGGAAGACAGATAATTTATAGCCAGGTTGGTGATCAGTGGCCATAGAGCCATTTTCCTGTACCAATACAGCAATGGGTTTGTGTTAACAAAGACCCCTGTTGGGTCATCCAGATAGGCCTGCACCATCGACTCAAGGTTCTCCACGGTTGCTCCACTTTGCGTACCATCTGTGGCCTTCGCAGCACTGGAACGAGCAAACCCTTGATGAGTTAGCCAATCCGCTCCCGACAATATTATGGCTGGGCCTGGTGGAGGTGAGGATGATGATTCGGTTGCTGCTGGTGTCGTTAACGGATGTGAGGGAAAGTGACTCCCTTCGCCCTCACAAATGCCCGCTGGACCCTCGTGGGCCCGAATGAACAATGCCCCAAATGCGCGTGCTCCGGAATGGGACTCCAACGATGTGTCTCGCCCTCGAGCCCCCCACCTGCTGCCTGGCAGCTCCACTCAACGGACTGCTCGCGGGAGGCGGCGGGGGATGCTGGCTGCATCTTCAGTCTGCCGGAGCTCTTGGCAGCTTCACTGGTGCCGCGGGCGGGGGCTCTCCACCCGAGCCCCGCTGGCGCCGACATTTTTCGGGACGTCCTCGGAGGCGGGGTAAGCTCCCGTGCTCCCTCTCACCGGGCACTTCTCCTCTTCACCCCGGAGCACGGGGTGGGCTCCCGTCGGCTTCTGGTTCGGGGCAAAGGACTTCCGGGTCGCGGCTGTGGCAGCCAATGGCTGCGCAGCCCTGGGGTGTGGAGGCGGGCACAGCGCCTCACAGAGGATCCCCGGGCCGGCAGCGGTGATGGTCCATGAAAACACGGGGTGGCACCCGTATTAAAGTATTAATAATTAAATACGGCAGTGTCCCTGGCGGGGTGGGCACCCATCAGGGGTCAAAACAAAGGGGCAGAACACGGGGTAGGCACCCCTCAGAATCAGCAATATGGCGGGGAAAATGCAGGGTGGGCACCTGCTTGGAAACACAGCCACGGGGGATCCCCACACCGGGGAATCCCTCGTGGAAGGACGCTCGCAGCTCCGGGCTGCAGCAAGAAGGCGGAAGCGCTCCTCTCTAGGAACCCCAGGCAGGCAGGACACAAAGCACCTCTCCTAGGAATCAAGAACAGGGGATCCTCAGGCAATCCAGCCACAGTGCCTCCCAGGCACTGGAGCGCGAGGTTCAAAGAAGTCCGGGAGCAAAGTAGGGGGGGCAAAGGCTGGGCCCAGGGGCCAGCTCACAGGGCCCTCCAGGCAGGGAGACAGTCCCCAGTGGCGGTCCTCCTGATGCCCAGCAGCAGCAGGCCCCCCTCAAGTTTAGGATAGGGGAGAGAACATTTTGTATGGGGGCACAGCCCCTTCTTATACCCAGAAATCCTTTGTTTACATGGGTGCAGGCAAGGGGTGAACCAGATAGAACTGGTTCCTGAA
This sequence comes from Lissotriton helveticus, assembly GCF_964261635.1. Taxonomy (NCBI): domain Eukaryota; kingdom Metazoa; phylum Chordata; class Amphibia; order Caudata; family Salamandridae; genus Lissotriton; species Lissotriton helveticus. Next base: position 1,962,627,258 of record NC_136068.1, on the reverse strand, counting down.
CACTTTGTTTTGCTCAGCCCCTCTTCCTATTCACAGGATGGGTGGGGTCATCAGTCGCACCACAGGGTGTGGAGCCAGCATTGTCTGGGGAAAGCTCAGCCCTATTCAGGTCCCAGGTACACCCCTCCCTCACATCACTCATGCAGATCTCCCATTCACCACCGGGGCAGACCCATCCTAACTCATGGAGCCAGGCACACCAGCCAGTCACAGCCAATCACAAGCCAGACTGCCAATTTACCTTTTATACCCAGACAGGCCAACTTCTAGAAGTGGCACTTCCACACTAGGTACATTAACGCCACACACATCATCGCACAGCATTTGATCACACGAGTCCGCACATACCAAACTTGACCTTGCACTCCCCACGCATCAAGAACTACCAGGAACACATTCATTTCCCATGCATTCCAATAGGAGGGCAGGCCAACATCACTACATGCACGCACTTTTACCCTGGCACACAGTGGTAAGTATGGGCGAAATTTGCGAATTCGTGTTCCGCGAACTCGCAATTTAAAAAATCCGCGAATTCGTGCGAATTTGCGAATTTGTTTTTTTTGTGTGTTCGCAAGGGTTTTTGCCAGTTCGCGAGGGTTTTTTACAAGTTCGGGAACTCGAACTTACTTGTGTGGTCGCAACGGTTGCGACCATGTTGTGTCTACGTGTCCAGCCTGTTTGCGCCCCGTGGTTCATCGTGGCCACCCTCCGGTTCATCACTGCCACCCTCTGGTTCACCACTGCCAACCTCTGGTTCATCACTATCACCCTCTTGTTCACCACTGCCACCCTCTGGTTCATCACAGCACCCTCTGGTTCACCACTGCCACTCTCTGGTTCACCACTGTCACTCTCTGGTTCACCACTGTCACCCTCTGGTTCACCTTTACCACCCTCTGGTTCACCACTGCCACCCTCTGGTTCATCACAGCACCCTCTGGTTCACCACTGCCACCCTCTGGTTCAAGACTGCCACCCTCTGGTTCATCACTGCTATCCTCTGGTTCATCAACCTCTGGTTCACCACTGCCACCCTCTGGTTCATCACTGCCACCCTCTGGTTCATTACTGCCACCCTCTGGTTTGCCACTGCCACCCTCTGGTTCATCACTGCCACCCTCTGGTTTGCCACTGCCACCCTCTGGATCATCACTGTCCCCCTCTGGTTCATCACAGCACCCTCTGGTTCACCAGTGCCACCCTCTGGTTCATCAGTGCCACCCTCTGGTTCACTACTGCCACCCTCTGGTTCATCACTGTCCCCCTCTGATTCATCACATCACCCTCTGGTTCACCAGTGCCACCCTCTGGTTCATCACTGCCACCCTCTGGTTCAGCGCTGCCACCCTCTGGTTCACCACTGCCACCCTCTGCTTCATCACAGCACCCACTGGTTCACCACTGCCACCCTCTGGTTCAAGACAGCCACCCTCTGGTTCATCACTGCTATCCTCTGGTTCATCACCCTCTGGTTCACCACTGCCACCCTCTGGTTCATCACTGCGACCCTCTGGTTCATTACTGCCACCCTCTGGTTCACCACTGCCACCCTCTGGATCATCACTGCCACCCTCTGGTTCATCACTGCCACCCTCTGGTTTGCCACTGCCACCCTCTGGATCACCACTGTCCCCCTCTGGTTCATCACAGCACCCTCTGGTTCACCAGTGCCACCCTCTGGTTCATCACTGCCACCCTCTGGTTCACTACTGCCAACCTCTGGTTCATCACTGCCACCCTCTGGTTCATCACTGCCACCCTCTGGTTCATTACTGCCACCCTCTGGTTCGCCACTGCCACTGCCACCCTCAGGATCATCACTGCCACCCTCTGGTTCATCACCGCCACCCTCTAGTTTGCCACTGCCACCCTCTGGATCATCACTGTCCCCCTCTGGTTCATCACTGCCACCCTCTGGTCATTCAGAGCACCCTCTGGTTCACCAGTGCCACCCTCTGGTTCATCACTGCCACCCTCTGGTTGATCACTGCCACCCTCTGGTTCAAGACTGCCACCCTATGGTTGATTACTGCCATCCTCTGGTTCATCACAGCGCCCTCTGGTTCACCACTGCCACCCTCTGGATCATCACTGTCCCCCGCTGGTTCATCACAGCACCCTCTGGTTCATCAGTGCCACCCTCTGGTTCACTACTGCCACCCTCTGGTTCATCACTGTCCCCCTCTGATTCATCACATCACCCTCTGGTTCACCAGTGCCACCCTCTGGTTCAGCGCTGCCACCCTCTGGTTCACCACTGCCACCCTCTGCTTCATCACAGCACCCACTGGTTCACCACTGCCACCCTCTGGTTCAAGACAGCCACCCTCTGGTTCATCACTGCTATCCTCTGGTTCATCACCCTCTGGTTCACCTCTGCCACCCTCTGGTTCATCACTGCGACCCTCTGGTTCATTACTGCCACCCTCTGGTTCACCACTGCCACCCTCTGGATCACCACTGCCACCCTCTGGATCATCACTGCCACCCTCTGGTTCATCACTGCCACCCTCTGGTTTGCCACTGCCACCCTCTGGATCACCACTGTCCCCCTCTGGTTCATCACAGCACCCTCTGGTTCACCAGTGCCACCCTCTGGTTCATCACTGCCACCCTCTGGTTCACCACTGCCAACCTCTGGTTCATCACTGCCACCCTCTGGTTCATCACTGCCACCCTCTGGTTCATTACTGCCACCCTCTGGTTCGCCACTGCCACCCTCAGGATCATCACTGCCACCCTCTGGTTCATCACCGCCACCCTCTAGTTTGCCACTGCCACCCTCTGGATCATCACTGTCCCCCTCTGGTTCATCACTGCCACCCTATGGTCATTCAGAGCACCCTCTGGTTCACCAGTGCCACCCTCTGGTTCATCACTGCCACCCTCTGGTTGATCACTGCCACCCTCTGGTTCAAGACTGCCACCCTCTGGTTGATTACTGCCATCCTCTGGTTCATCACAGCGCCCTCTGGTTCACCACTGCCACCCTCTGGTTCATCCCTGACACCCTCTGGTTCATCACTGCCACCCTCTGGTTCAGCACTGAAACCCTCTGGTTCATCACAGCACCCTCTGGTTCACCACTGTAGATTATGTGGGGAAAGCACCTGCCCAGCCTCAACTGAGATGAATTAATTTGGGGCTGGTTAATGTGTCACTGAATTTGAGCTTCAAGTCTGGCACATGCTTCCTTAGCTGTAAGTGCTACCTGTTGCAGTTTAATTTTTTTTAGAGGAGCATTGGGCCATACTTGTAACTATTCTCTGACCCTGCTTTCAGGGTCAGAGAATAGTTTCAAGTAGGCAACGGAACTTTGGAGGGGCCCCTCAGGAAGCACTACAGGGAATGGTTACAAATTAGCTTGAACTTTTGCACCTGCTAAGTGCTTTCAGTTTTGCAAAATTAGTTTTTCTGCAATTTCGCGAGATTCGCAAGGCGTGAATATGCGCTAAATCGAACTCGCAATCCGCGAATTCGTGCAAATTAGTGGATTGGTTTTTTTTGCGTGTTTGCAGGTTTTTTGTGTCTTCGCAAGCCACTTGCAGCGCACCGACCACGAAGTTACCCATGCGGTCGTACATGGGCGCGGCTATCTTGTGCGCGTTGCGTATTTCCGGTTCCGGGCGCTATTGGCAATCTCGCGTTGTGTACGGTGCACTATTACGAGTTTGCCTGTGTTTTTACGTGTTCACTGGGAAAATATCGCTCAGACTTACCCACGCGGTCCTCTATGGGCGCGACCATCTTGTTTTTCATTCATTGCTATGGTTTTTGGGCATGCTACCTTTCTATCCATCTTACATCTTTGTAACCCTTTGTTTTTCAGAACTTTTTTTTGCTTTTTTTGCTTATTATTTATCTCTACAATTTCCTACATCTATATTTTGTGTTTTTTTAACTTTTTGTTACTTTATTACCTACTTTATTTCTTTCGCTCTCTCTCTTATTTTTTTTCACACCTATTCTTCTTTCCTTTTTCTTGTGCCCAGGACCATGGCACAGGGAGCCGACAAGGGCAAGGGGAAGGGCGCAGCACCCCGTACCCGGCTCCCTTGAGGGCGTTTGAGGAGGGAGCAAGTCCAGTCCAGGGAGATCTTCTCTGCGGTGGAGGTGGCCGCCTTGATGGTTTTTGTCCAAGTCCACCTCCCTAAGACCGTGGCAGCAGGTGGGCGGATTGCTTCCGGTTACGGCCTCGGGGATCGCTGCCAGCTGTGGGAGAAGGTGTGGAAGGAGTCTGGGGTTCGGCGCACCGACCAGCAAGCGACGCACTGGTGGACTGACATCCTGGACAGGGAGCATGACATGCTCGACCTGCTCGGATTGGAGATCCCTGGCCTTGGTAAGTACCTATTTAATAACTACTTTTTTTCTTTTGCTCTGTTATTTTGCTAATCAATTTTTTTACTGAAGAGTACGAATGCTGCTGATTCGATTACATTGCCGGTAAATTAATCTATAAATAGCTTCTGTCATTGCAGGTGCTCGCCTGGTTATTGGCGTTGCTACTATGCTTACTTGTTTGCAACTTTTAACTCATTTGAGAGCATTACTGCGTAATTGTAGGGACAGTAGACTCAAGTCTAGTCCTTCTTTGTACTCCTGCTGCTGCCACTTTGAAGAGATAGTGGTGGATTGATACATTGAGTATATTATTTATTACTTGTTATAGGACATTTCTTAGTGGTCTGCAATCATGATGACGGACTGTGTCTGTCACGCGACGTCTCGTGCTGCTGAGTGATGGCAGTCGTAGTAGAACCTTTTTGTTGTTGGTGTAGTTAGTGAATTACATAACTTTCCTATTAGACGGTCTGCAAACCCTGCAATACTGTACTACTATCCTCCTAGTTGACCAGATCAGATGCAATTGTTGTTAATTTGTTTCCCCAACATAATTTTAGATTGTGTTCAAAGAAATCAAATGTTTCCCAAAAAACAATCATCCATGTTGTGTTTCTTTATTTCATGTTCACCAGAACCTCCCTGGGGCAAGGCGCCGGCGGCGACTGAGACTCCGGTGGAAGAAGGTGGACAGGATCAGTCCCTTGCAGGCTCTTCTGCGGGCCCCAGTAAGTTGTTCTATTGTTATATTAAAACTTGTACTTCCCTAACTTTTACAGCTCCTATTCATTACAAATTGTTTCCTAATAATTCTATGTTTTACAAAATAGTCTTTGATCTTCTTCTAATGTAGACTACTTTCTACATTCTTATCCTGCCTCTAACATCACTCTCTGTGCTACTACTATTTACGATTATGAGTCGGTCTGTGTAGGTAGCGAAGCTTGCCCAGTCGGCAAGCGGTGTGAAACAAAACTCTGATCCAGCAATAGCTCTAGGCACTGAGTGCAGTCCTCTGGGTTGCCCTTGCTGTCTATTCCAGTCTTCTTAATGTAAGTGCTTTGACAATTTCCAAAACAAAATGTCATTGTTTACACCAAGTAAAAGGTAGCAGTTGCCTTTTTGATTTGAGAGGAGCACATCCCATAACGCTAGTGTTTCAGGGACTATTCTGCACACAAAGAAGTATGGACAAGAGAAATAGGACATTGTTGATGATAGGTGCAGTTCGACTTTCGACATTGCTCAGTCCGAACAGAAGTTGAACCCCCAATCCCCTGACCGACTATCTAGTGTGTCTGACCAATGATTTTATGACCCAGAAGAACAGAAGAAGACTACCGCCGAGTCCCGGCCTATCTGAGTCACTGAAACATGACTGACAAGTGCAGTAGTTCAAACCCTTCCGCTCACTCACTCGTGAACAAAAACCACACAGTGTTTGTTAGTTTTAACGTTTTATTTTCAATTAAGAAATGAAAACATTATTTCTTTATTTTTAATAGTGTAGTATTCGGAGCGAGCAATGGTGATGGATGAAGATGACGTTAAAGTTTAAACAACATTCCCATGAATGAAATTACTATGACTCCAACTTAATAATAGTTTACAGACACATGAAATTATTAGAATAACTGTGCGGGAGCCCCCACCTTCTTTAAAGTACTTAAAGTACTGCTGGTGATGACTTACTAGTAGTTGGTGAATCGTCTGGCAGAAGGGCAATGGAATCTTCTTTCTGTAATGAGAAAAATGGTGCACGTTAAGCAAGCATTCATCAGTTGTCCTAAGAAGAAGTGTAGCATTTAATGGAATATGCATATAAAAGGTTAACACTTCCTCCCCAAAACGGTTACTTTTTTTCAATCCCAGTAATAAAAAATTTGTTATGTAACATTTTCTTCCATTACGAGACAAAATAGGGGGTTGTGTATGGCATCTGAAAATATGACATGTTTTTCCTAGGCATCACAGCATCTGATGGGCACAGATGACCACCAGTGCCGGGGCCAGCAGTGCGGAGGGGTCCACTCTGGATGCGGCGGCGCCAATAGGAGGAGCTGGGGGGGAAGACTCAGAGGCGGTGGACGGTGGTAAGTTATTATACTCCTTACTCATTTAAATTTTTTTTAGTAGGCTCGCAAAGGAGTGTATGATGTACTGTACTGTAGTACACAGTATACTAGTATAAGTAGACTGTACTGTTAAGAACAGTTACTAATTTAGAACTACTTTTTGGGCTATCACGGACAAGACAGTCAACCTTGACTTGTAATAGCATTAGCTGCGGTACTTCTCGGGTAACCAATGGCCCCTCTATTTCACATCAACTCAGCTGGCAAATTTTTATTGTGAAGCCAAGTCATATCAAATGTAGTTTAGGGATGTGAAGAACGAAAAGTTAAAGAAGGGTGAAACGAAGGACCAGCGAGTCTTAATATTTATGACTGTAAAGAATGGTTTTGTTGAATGCAATTCAAGATAAGAAGACGGCGGTTTCCAAAATATAATGAAACGGGTGTTAGTTGGTTGTTGACAAAAAGAAATGTTGGTACATTTGAGACATGAAGAAGAATCACAGACGTACTTTGGAAGCCTGGATGTTATCTTCTTTATCCTCATCGATAGCAGAGGTGTATGATGTAGTAGAGCAGACGCTGAGTGGATGAAGTATGGCCAGTGGCATTACCACCCCTAGAGAAAAGTAAGACATTCCTATCCCCACCTGCATGTACTGCTTAAAGTACTGCGAGTCTGCATCATCATGGCCTGTGTCTGTATTTCTTGGGTGAAAGCTGAGTGAGCTGCCATTATGGCGGTTACCACAAGTTCACGTACCAGTAATTTCTTTTGCAACACAAGTGAAAAAAAGTAAAAAAGGTCTTTTTTCAGTACTCTCTGACTATATATGTAGTAGTGAGTCCACCCATAGTGCTGCTAGTGGAATTCCTGAAACTCCCAGCAATGTCACAGGCTTACAAAGACGGCGGAAGGATACATGCCAAAATGTTATACTATGTTTGCTACTTGCTGGTGTTACTGAGTGTCAACTTTCCGTTGAATTAGTTTGACTTTATGGTAAAGACTATTGGCTACAGTATTTTCTTTCTTCATAGATGCTACTCCAAAAAAGCTCACCCGCAAGGAGATGGCTGTCCGGGCCAGGGCCCGTAAGCTGGAGGCTATTTGTGCAAAGTATCGGCGGTTGTGGGCTCGGGAGCATGAGGACACATCAACCGGTACATCCTCCTTCACTGCACCCCGGGTCCACCAGCCAGAAGCCTCCAGCCAAACGGAGCCGTGGCCCGACAGCTTCCCGCCGCCGCCACCGCACAGCAGCAAAAACAACAGCTGCCCCCCCAGAGCCTGGATGGCATGTGTGCGCCGCCTCCGAAAGCGAGTGGACTACCTGGAGCGGTTGGGCGAAAAACATCAGTGCCAGCTCCGGGACCTCCGCAAAGAGCTGCAGGACGTGCAGCACCAGCTGTCCACACTACGCCACCGGAGGAAGTGACTGTCCCTTGCCCCTTTTTTAAAGACTGTTGTGGGGTGGGAATTGGGTTTTTGGGAAAGGGGACTTTTGGATTTTTGGACATTGGTTTGGTTAGTGAGGGGGTGAGTTGGGGTAATTTATTTTATTTTTGTGACAAAAACATCACTAATTTATATTTCTTAATAATTATATTTTTCATACCAAAACACAGTATACGTGCTCATATTATTTTGTGTGGGGGTTTCGGTGGTTACTGGACGTTTGGTTTCTTCAAACTTACCAGCATGAATGAAACATCTAGTTCTGAAACGTACCAAAATGCAAATAACGTAAGCATTAAGCATTTGATTGTTCACGTCGTGTAGGAGGAGTATGTTCCTATCAATCCACTATGGCGCACATGAACTTCTGATTGTAATGATTTTGGTTGCTTTGACCTTATCCTCCCCAGCAAGTGTGTGGAATTTATTGTTGTTGTCAGTCACACCACAATGAAATACCACACAGCCCGGGGGAAGAGGGTTAGGGTTTGAAAATTGGATGGGAATGGGGGTTTTTTGGGAAAGTTTGGTAGAGAGGAAAAAAACACAGCATGGACCGTCAAACAACAAATGAAGAGAAACAAATCTTTGGATTTGAAGATATTGATAAATCTTTAAAGGGACATAAAGGAAGTGCACTACTGCATGCCAGAAGTTGTTTACTAAATGGATGGTTAGGTTACTGCAAAGTAGCACTACTACTTACTGCAACTTACTAGTAACTACGAAGAAACAAGTTGACAATACAGGGCTGGAGTCATTACGCAATTTCACTTGCATCTCTGCCTTCAGGGAGAATAAACACTTAGAACATTACATTACTGTTAAACATAGCAAAAACATAGCAAATTTAGAAGCAGAGAGCAAAGAAATGCAGAGTCACACTCATAGAAGTTCACAGCAATAACATTACTTAAAAGATAAGTTGAAATGAATGGATACTGTTACTGTATGTTGTTGTACTTGTCCTGTTGAATTTGGAAAGTTGCATGCATCCAGCCATTCCTCTTATTTGCGGTACTCCTCCGTTCCATCTGACGCTCCGTCGATCAATGTTGGATGACCAGAAGACACCCTGTTCACTGCCTGCCTGGCGGATGCTGAATTGCGGCTCGCTAATGTGAAGTGCTGCCTGACTTCATCCTTTTTTCCATTGCACAGGGTGAAAGCCGCCCTGTAAATGTTGATGGAAAAACAGGAAGTGATATTAAAACATCACTGAGAAAAAAATATAAGGTACGTACGCTGTGTAGTGCGAAAAGTCACACTTTCAGTTTCAGAATCGACCGTACAATAGTTTCGAAAGGGCGTACTCTGAGTCTCCTTTTGAAGGATAAATAAGTATGGGCGAATTTTGCGGATCTTTCCCCTCAAGCTAGGTGTACTGTAAACTACGATTTTAGAACAAAATGAGACCTTCCCAGCAGTGCTCCCAGACCCTTAAACCCAGACGCTAAAATGTAGAATACCCCCAATCAGACCCCAAAAAACGTGCGATACTGCTACCTGTCTGAGGCCTAGTGGAAAATGGTGACAAAACGTACTTTGAAAGTAAAGTAGGCCCAAATCCCCCCTTTCCCACCATGGATTTTCTTCAAACCACTTGCAACCAAAATTAGACATTTCTCGACAAGTGCTCCAAGAGTAGACCCCAGAACCCAGTTGCCAAAATCTCGAACACCCCCAAACACATGCAATACTGCTAACCCTAACGAGCCCTAAGTTAAAAATAGTGTCAAACGCTTTCTTCAACTAGGCCCTAACACCCCTTTGCCACCATGGAGTTTCTCCAAACCACTTGCAATCAAAAGTATCCATACCCAGCGTTGCTCAAAGACCCCCCAAACCCCCCAAACAACAGGAACCCCCCCAAGCAGGCCCACGAAAACACAAAAGTGAGAGAAAACTCTGAAAAGTTAAAAACTTTCCCACCATGGATTTTCTCCAAACCACTTTTATCCGGTATTAGACCTTCACAGCAATGCCCCCAGACCCGTCAACCCAGGTGAAACAAGTGTAACACCCCAAAACAGCCAAAAAGCAAAACCCCAAAAAGTGAGACTTAGTAAATTTCGGCCCTACCTGGAATTCAGTCCGAATGCGCTGTGCAGCTAGGCCCTAACTCCCCTTTTCCACCATGGATTTCCTGGAAAACAAATGCAATCAACATTAGACTGTGCCAGCAGTGCTCCCAGACCCCAAAACCCACCCACAAAAACCTAGAAGCCCCCCAAACAACACCCCAAAGACAGGCAAGTGAGCAAAAACGCAAAAACTTTTTCACCTCCGATTTTCTGCAAACCACCTTTATCCGGTATTAGATCTTCACAGCAATGCCCCCAGACCCGTCAACCCAGGCGGAAACAAGTTTAACACCCCCAAACAGCCAAAAAGCAAAAACGCAAAAAGTGACACAGAATTATTTAGCTCTCAATCCCAAATCACTCTATGCGCGCTCTGCAGCTAGGCCCTAACTCCCCTTTGCCACCATGGATTTTCTTCAAACCTCTTGCAATCATAAGTATCCATACCCAGCGTTGCTCCAAGACCCCAAAACCCCCCACAAACACCAGGAACCCCCCAAACAGCCCCCCGAAAATGCTAAAGTAAGCGAAATGTCTGAAAATGGAAAAACTTTTTCACCTCCGATTTTCTCCAAACCACTTTTATCCGGTATTAGATCTTCACAGCAATGCCCCCAGACCTGTCAACCCAGGCGGAAACAGGTTTAACACCCCCAAACAGCCAAAAAGCAAAACCGCAAAAAGTGACACAGAATTATTAAGCCCTCAATCCCAAATCACTCCGTGCGCGCTCTGCAGCTAGGCCCTAACTCCCCTTTGCCACCATGGATTTTCTTCAAACCTCTTGCAATCAAAAGTATCCATACCCAGCGTTGCTCCAAGACCCCAAAACCCCCCCACAAACACCAGTAACCCCCCGAGCAGGTCCCCAAAAACACGAAAGTGAGCGAAAACTCTGAAAAGTCAAAAACTTTTTCACCATGGATTTTATCCAAAACACTTTTATCCGGTATTTGACCTTCCTAGCAATGCCCCCAGAACCGTCAAACCAGGCGAAAACAAGTTTAGCCCCCCCAAACAGCCAAAATGCAAAAATGAAAAAATGGGGACTTTGACAAATTTATGCCTAGTTACCAGATCATTCCGTGCGCGTTCTGCAGCTAGGCCCTAACTACCCTTTGCCACCATGGATTTTCTTCTAACCTCTTGCAATCAAAAGTATCCATACCCAGCGTTGCTCCAAGATCCCAAAACCCCCCCACAAACACCAGGAACCCCCCCAAACAGCCCCCCGAAAACGCTAAAGTGAGCGAAATGTCTCAAAATGAAAAACCTTTTCACCTCCGATTTTCTCCAAACCACTTTTATCCGGTATTAGACCTTCACAGCAATGCCCCCAGACCCGTCAACCAAGGCGGAAACAAGTTTAACACCCCCACCTACCTGGAATTCAGTCCAAATGCGCTGTGCAGAAAGGCCCTAAATCCCCTTTTCCATCATGGATTTCCTGAAAAACAAATGCAATCAAAATTAGACTGTGCCAGCAGTGCTCCCAGACCCCAAAACCGACACACAATAACCTACAAGCCCCCCAAACAGCACCCCAAAGACAGGCAAGTGAGCAAAAACGGAAAACCTTTTTCACCATGGATTTGGTCCAAAACACTTGATTCCGATATTAGACCTTCCGAGCTATGCCCCCAGACCCCTGCAGCCACCTGCAAAAAAGCAGAACACCCCTAAACAGACAAAAAGCAAAAATTAAAAAACTCATACTTAGAAAATGTTCAGCCAACCAGTCAACATCGGTCCAAATGCGCTCTGCAGCTAGGCCCTAACTCCTCTTTCCCACCACGGATTTTCTTCAAATCACTTCCAATCACAATTATGCTATCCCAGCAGTGCTCCCAGACCCCCACAAATCTAGAACACCCCCAAACAACCCCCCAAAAACATGCATACTGGTATATTCAAAACATGGCAAATTGCGCTGGTCACAAAACATGGCTGTTTTCAGCACTTCCACTACTTCGATCCACTTGAAACTTACCTGGACAGTCACTTGTTCCAGCGATTAACAAGAATCTCAGCAATGCAGAATAAAATCGAACCACTGCGCTCTTTGAAGAAGAAAAAGAAGAAGAAGGTCTACGACTAGTTTTCACTTAGTTTTCACCCAAAAACACGCGCCCGCAAAACACCCAAAAAGGCCAAAAATTCTGCCAATTCTGGACTAAAGAACACCAAACCCCCCTAAAACATTGCCAACATCATTATGAACGAGCCTGCATCGGGCCCCGAGCCCTAGAATCAGCGTGAACCATACCAACTTAAACCCAAAAACCCTAGTAAATCGCACTGAAACCATATGCTTTGTCTGTCTGTGTCAAAGAGCCTAGGTAGGCTACATCAGGAGGATGCTTCACTCAGTGGTGCCTGCCTTGACCGTCTGCATGGCCCTGCCGCAAGCATGGGCCAAAAATCCGTTCCGCTCAAGAATTTGCGATTTTTCAGTACTTTTGCGAGATTTGCGAAATACCGAAAAACAGCAAATTTTGCAAACATAACGGATGTTTGGCCCAAGCTTGAGGCAGTGCCATGCAAAGGGTCAAGGCAGGCACCACTGAGTGAAGCAACCTGATGTAGCATACCTAGGCTCTTTGTCAGACAGACAAAGCATATCTAATTGTATGCAGCAAGCCACATAGCCCGAATTTTACATGAACTGCTGTCTGGAGTGGACTCTGCCTGGCATAATAACAACAGTACACTGCCTCGCCCTCGACCAATACATACCACGAATAGACAGACATGTAGTCCTGCTGTAGTAGTTGTTGTAGACTGGTTTACCTGTTTGCCACTCACGAATTGGCCATAGTTCTTCCGTAAACCGACGCTGATGATCCATCCATCCCAGTGAGTGACTTTAAAGAAAAAAGATATATTATTTAATCAGTCATCATGGTATATTGGCAAGTGAGTCCGCTCCAAGGACATTTTGCATACTTTGTGAAATGCAATATAGTGGCCCCTGAATTTGAAGTACATTTTTAAATAAACAAGGTAAAAAAACAGAGTTGTTGACATGAGTTACAATTACTGTGTGAAAGATTAAATAGTAACTAAGACAAGACATATGAATCATCATTTCATGCACAAAAAACAAACAGCAATTGGTTTCATCAGAGCCAGACAGCCATTGCTGTCCACTGCATGCCATCTTCTCAATTATTCATTACCTGTTCTACTTTTTGTCCGCATCTTCTTCGGAAAGTGAGGGCCCACAGGGCAGTCTCTCCTGTCAATATCAGAAGTAACTCTGTCAGCTATCAGCAAGCATGTAGTCAGTCAGTAATTTCAGTCCCACTTGAGAAGACTCGTCAAATCCATCCATCTGCCTTGAGGGAAATGGATAGGGGGAGTCTGGAGGAGGAGTATAAAGGAGCATGATTGAGTTGTGAACTTGTGAACCTCAGGAATGCAGACTGCGGCACCTTCAAATCAATAGGAATATAAGATGAAGACAGTGCTGCTGATGGACTTGTTGTGATTAGGTGATTAGAGTTTTGTTGTGGTAAAAGTTGCAAAACAAAGAAAGACACACAGGAATAAAAGTGAATAAGGATGAAAAAAGGAAGTCATTTTCAGGGCTCGGTGTCAGGGAAGTAGAGCTCGTCCTCAAACTCCATTAATTGAGACAGGAGTAGGTCAGGTAACAGAGAAGAACTTCCGTCACCTAAGTCGGTGTCCTCTTCTTCCTGTGTGCATTCACGTACTTTGTAATCTGGTGGTATCAATTGCTGATTCATCTTGATCAGTGTTAACCTCTCCACATTTTTGGCAGAGAGGCGGGTCCTTTTTGAAGTTACAATGGCACCAGCAGCACTGAAAACACGTTCAGAAGACATGCTTGCGAGTGGGCAAGACACATAATTTATAGCCAGGTTGGTGATCAGTGGCCATAGAGCCATTTTCCTGTACCAATACAGCAATGGGTTCGTATTAACAAAGACCTCTGTTGGGTCATCCAGATAGGCCTGCACCATCGGCTCAAGGTTCTCCACGGTTGCTCCACTTTGCGTACCAATCTCTGGCCTTCACAGCACTGGAACGAGCAAACCCTTGATGAGTTAGCCAATCCGCTTCCGACAATATTATGGCTGGGCCTGGTGCAGGTGAGGATGATGATACGGTTGCTGCTGGTGTCGTTAACGGCTGTGAGGGAAAGTGACTACCTTCGCCCACAGATTCAGAAGTGGACCTTGACGCTGGATGGCCTTCTGATTCAGTTGGACTTCTGACGGCTACTTGAATTTTCTGCCGATCTTTTTCGAACCGAGTGGCTGACACAGCTAGCCAATGTTTGTACTTTGAAACATCTGCTTCATCAAAAGGAATGAATGCTTTGCTGGCCACTGCCTTTTTGTACCGTGGATCCAGAATAGTGGCACAAATGTAATGTTGTTCTGTATGTATGTTTTTAAGCCTTTCATTGGCAACTAGGCGGCTTAATAACCTCTCCGCCAACAGATATGCATCTTGCTTTCCAACATTATCTCTGAAAGTTGAAGACACCGCCTTCAGTTGGTGCTCTAGCATGACCAACAATGGGAAAGCTTTGGTCAAAGAACAGTCCTCCCTGCTGACTTCACGCATGAAGACCTCAAAAGGACGAAGCATGTCTGCCAGGCTTTTAACTAGCTGCCATTCCTCCAACTCTAGCATCATGTCTTTCATAGTAGAACCTAGTTGAAAGACATAGTCATTGATTACCATGCACTGCTCAAACAGACGCTCAAGCATGTAAAAGATTGAGTTCCAACGTGTTGCCACCTCCTGGATGAGTCCTTTGACTGGCACTTTACGTTCATGTTGAATGCTCCTCAGCTCCTTCCGGGCCTTAAAAGAATGGCAGAAATGTGTGCAGATTCTTCGGCAGGTGGTCAGTAACTTCTTGACTGTGTTTTAATTTCTCAAGAAATCTTGAACAACCAGGTTTATACAGTGCGCCAAACACGGCACTCTGAAATATTCACCTTCCTGCATGGCCTTAACTATATTACTGCCATTATCCATGGAAACATAACCAACTATGCGATTTCTTGGTTGCAGCCATTCAGAGACCTTACTATAAACTCCTCCAAAATGTTTTTTGCAGTATGAGTTTTCTCCATGGCAAACATGGCTAATGTTGCATGTTTCCGAGTAGCTTGAAAAACTGTGTCCAGGTCAACAACTGCACTTGACTTGTCTCTAACCCCTGCAAAAGACCCTGCAAAAGAGACCCAGTGTGCAGTGATGCACATGTAATCAAGGGCTTGGCAACTGGATAGTGTGAACAGCACTCTTCTGCAAAGCTGCCCCAATCACCTCCAGCACATCTTGATGTAGTGCTGGAACCGCAACTCTGGCAAAATAGGACTGGCTAGAAACCTTCCATTTAGGGCAGACTGTTGCCACAAATTCTAGAAACCCCACCCCTTCCATGAAAGAAAAAGGGAGAAGGTCCAGCGCTAGCATTTTAGCCAGCTTTGCGTTATACAGGCGTACCGGTGGGTGGTTGCGTTCAAATGGCGCCTCCGACCACAACATTCTGCGAATGGTGGGCTGGATGTAGCGATCACGTTGCCGACAGGGCTACTACCATACCATTCACGTAGGTTCCGCTGTTTCCCTGGTCGACCTAATGCAAAAGGGTTCATCCTAAAGACTGCAACTACCAGCATGCTTAAGGGCAGGAACTATGAGGCTTAGGGCGGAATTTACTTAAGCACCTCCTTCATGTGAAAAAGGTGCTTGTCAATCAACCTGGTTTCTTCGAGGAATGGCGGATGGTGTTCCCCGCCGGATTTCAGCTTGAAGATTGTAGCCTTTGGAGTTCGGGACATTATACTGGAGATTCGTGCGCATTTGAGAATTGCATCTGGTACTTCCACGGTTGGAGAGCGGGCTCGCCTCCTCCGTGTTTCGTCTCGTGTTCCAGTGTACTTGTGTAGGGAAAAACCGTGGTGCAGTTTTAAACGTGGGGCTTCGCGTTTATTTTGCAGACAGCGGGTGAAATACGATGTTGCCCTGAACGCGTCTGATATTTAAGACGCGTCCTGAGTGAGATCATTTTTAGTGCTCTGGGGGAGTAGCCTTGTCTCCTTCATTTGCATTGAACTCAGTGGAAGAGATCATTCCTGTACATTTCCAAATCGAGTTCTCATTGGAGGAAGAACAGTTCGTTTTCGCTGCGTTGTGTTATTAACAACGTCTGTCGTTTGGACAAGACTCTTGCCTGAGTATTACGATCAAGTGACATTGGGAATTCTTCATGTTTCTTTTGCTAGCCTAATTCACGTACTGTGTAGCTGTTGTATGAACCATCAGAGGAACACTTTGGATTGGACAACATTATTTGTTTTTTACATTATTTTGTTTTGGGCAAAGAAAAGGGAAAGATTTACCTTGAGTAGCTGTATTACCTCTGAGTGGGAGTCCTTCTTGGTGCCTTGCCATGCTTTTTGACCAGACCTTGAGGGAACCACTGAAACTACAGCTCTTTTATTATTTTGTCCACTTCCCTTTTCCCCGGGGCATGAGTCCACGCAGAGGGTTTCTAGATACCTTTGTTGGGAGTCGTGCTGGGGAGGAACTGGGAGGCCTTTCTTCAGGCATCGTCTCTGCTGGTCACAAGGTTGAGGTTAGTGGCATTTATTATCCTTGAGCTACTGCCAATCCTGACACTGGATCAATTTCCGTGATGATGATGATGATGACGTCTTCAAACCAGTTAGGGCCAGTGATGTAGTTTTTTGCATTGGTGTCTCTCCCACACTCTTAGTGTGCCTCATAGATGTTGCAGGGGTAGAGGGTGTGGGTGATACAACTGCAGAGCTGCTGCCAGCAGAACTGGGTGTACCAGAAAAAATGTCTGTCGCTTCTTCACTTCCCCCCTGCACGATCAGCCTCTCGTCATCATCAGATGCAATATCAAGGGATACATTTGGATTTGTTTTTCTTTTGCATTCCTCGATCTTCCTCATGTGTGCTTCCCAAATGATAGTGTGGTGTTGCTTGGGATGACCTCTCTGGCCTCCGGTACCATAGTTGGTACCAAGCTTACCCCGACTAACGGATACTTTACAAATCGAACAAACGACCATGTTTTCCGCCTTTGCCCTAACAGTGAAGAAGTCCCAAACTGGGGACTGGTGATGTCTGCTGAAGGTGGAGGTGCTACTTTGACTTTCAATGCCAGATGAAGTGGAGGATGGGCGTGGCTGAATTTGTTTCTGTTGTTCACTTACAGCACCACTACTTGAGGTCGAGCTGGATGGAGGTCCATGCCGGCCCTTCTGACTAAAAAAGATGGAAGCTGTAGGTCGTGTTGGTGTTGTAGTTAACGGTGGTGGTACCAGTGCCACGCCGCCCATATCCCGCTCAGCAGCCATTCGGGATAGGGTCAAAATGTGTGTCTGCTGCATGCCCGCTGGGGCTGGAGTGATGACTGTGATGACTGGGTCATCGTCAGACTGTTCATCAGCAGCAGAAGACACTACTTCTTGTTCGTCATCATCACCCATAAGTCGAAGCTTGCCGGAACCTTCCTTTTAGGCTTAGCTACTTTTGTCGGCTCATGGCGTGACTCACTCTCAGACTGCATGGCTGGGTTCCAATCACGATCAAGGTCATCAGAATGAAGAGGGCTTGAAGAAGAACTTGTAGTAGTAGCAGTATCCTTCCTTGACCTTTTTCTTGCTGGGGATCTGGAAGACAATGGATAATCATCATCAGGAGGAGTGGCTTCCTCGGATGATACCTCCTCTTGAATATCAATTTCCTGATGTACCCCTACTTCTGGAGGAACAAGCGTTGTAGGCAGTTGTGCCGCTCCATGAACCTCTAGTTGCACCTCTCCATGCACCTGTCCAAGCGCCTCTCCTTGCGGCTCTACTTGCGCCTCTCCTTGCGGCTCTACTTGCGCCTCTCCTTGCGGCTCTCCTTGCGCCTCTCCTTGCGGCTCTACTTGCGCCTCTCCTTGCGGTTCTACTTGCGCCTCTCCTTGCGGCTCTACTAGCGCTCTCCTTGCCCATGTACTTGCGCTTGTACTAGTTGCATCTGTGTTTGTGGCTGTGGTTGTTGAACACTCGTCAGCTGAGTTACACCCGGCGTTGATTGGATGGTACTTTCTTGTGATGAGCCAAGATCACTGGTCGATGGTGATTGAACAGCCAAAGTGGCTGCCGCAGCAGCACTCATGGTCTTGGACCTAACTTGGCGTGGTGGCACTGAGCCCAATGAAGCGAAGGTGCTGCTTCCAGCTTGGTCCCCGGCGGACACCGCTGCTGCTGCAGGCGTATTTTCTTTCCCCAAAAAGGTGTCGGTGGGCACACCAGTCTCCTTGGTAGGTGGTGCCACTTGCTTCTTCTGCTCCTTCTTACTGGCAGTGACACTGGCAACTTTTTTCGCTGAGGCGCTACGGCCAACTTTCTTTGGGGCCATCTTCTTGAGATGTCAGAACAGCAGGCCGCAGTTGCACGAGTTGCAGAGTTGTCTTGTCTGTGGCCAGACGTGACGTCACGTGATGTTGTGCTGCACACACCACTGCAGGACTTCTTCCTGGCACTGGTGGATCTCTTGTGCACCTAAAAGCAATGGAAGCGAGAGGAACATCAGTTATACACCCAAAAAGTCAAAAACACTCAAAAATCACCACAATTCCATGCCATCCATGCCCTCAATGATGTTTTAATTCAAGACACCCCACAGAAAGACTAGGCCCATGCACCACTGAGTGCCCCTGGGCATAATGGTTGAAAGCAAGGCAAACTGGGTGCAGGCCTGAGCACACTGCCTGGCTTCAGAATGGTCCCTTGACCCCCACCACATGGCCAGGCCCTGTCTGTACCAGGCCTCAAAATGGCCCCCACCCACATGGCCAGGCCCCAACATCAACCCAAAAAGTAAAAAAACACTCAAAAATCACCACAGCCATTTTGGCTGCACCAATCAGTGCAGCCAAATGTAAATCTGAGGAGTTATTCTGATCAAAATCATCATTTTCACAAGGTTTATGCTTCCTGCGGTGGATTTCTTGTGCAGAATTCCAATTTTTTCAATTTTGGGTACGCGAGCTGTTCAAATCTCCCGCCGGAAGTCAGCTGCGTGCCGCATCTACGTGTTCTGCATTTTTTACTCCCTCAATGCATGATCGCAGGCCTTTATGACGTATTCGCGTTGTCAAACTCTCGCTGTGAAAGATGGCAAGCCGCAATAACGTAATTGCGTTCGAAAAACTCTTGCGCGATCACGCAGCAAGATCAAAAATGGCGCAGCACACGCAAAACCGGGAGAAAAACAACTCGGCGGACTCAGAATCACAGTAAGTCAACGCCGCTCGTCCGATATTGTATTTTTCAAGCGCAACCAAGCAAAATAATTCATAGCTTGCGAATTTGCGGATTATTGGGCAAATTCACGCAATTCGCAGATCGCAAAATCGTCAAAAATCCGCAAATTCGCCCGCAAAACGGATTTTACGCCCACGCTTACACAGTGGTAAAGTGCGCAGAAGCCAAAAATCACTAACACCCTGTCACCATTAAAAGCAAAAAAAAGTTCAGGGGTGAACCTGCCAGAAGGGCCAAGTCCAACAGTGCAGAACTCTGGAAGTGGGAGAGCCCGCCTCTGACCCCGGTGCAACCTGAGGGGTTAAACCCTAGTTTGGGAGAGTGGTGTTCTAAGGGTACCCTTTGCAGGAGGAGGAGGAACCTTAGAAGGAGAGGTAGGGGTAGGAGAGCCTCCCCTGTGACTCCTGGTCCGCCTGAGGGAGAACACCCTAGGCTGGAGAACCAGTGGCAGTCTAGCCCTGTCCTACAGACAGGAAGAGTGGAGAATGGCTACCATGTACCAGGGGTTACTACCCCCAACTCTGTGAATAGGCAAGGACCAGTGGCACCTGGGTGGCCTCGGGCCTGTTCCTGGTCGCGGACAGCTTGGGAGTACCAGTGGGGTAGCCCAGTTGTTCCGGACAGCGTCTTTAGAAGGAACCCCATGGTTTCACCGTGGCGTAGAACAGGAGGGTGTCCCTGCAGTTGAGGACCCACGTCCGTGTTCTATCGCCCAAAGCAAGGAAGCCCATCACGGTGGTGATTGGTCTACCCTGCATTTTGGCTGGAATTGGGTTGTGTTGGACTTGGCCCTTCTGGCAGGTTCACCCCTGAACTTTTTGCTTTTTAATTGTGACATGGTGTTAGTGATTTTTTGGCTTCTGCGCACTTTACCACTGTGTTCCAGGGTAAAGTGCGTGCGTGTAGTGAGGTTGACCTGCCCTCCCATAGGAATGCATAGGGAATGTATGTGTTCATGTTAGTTCATGATGCATGGGGAATGCAGGTGCAAGTTTGGTATGTGCGGACTTGTGTGATTAAATGCTGCGTGATGATGTGTGCGGCATACATGTGTCTAGTGTGGAAGTACCACTTCTAGAAGTTGACATGTCTGTGTAATTTTTGTGATTTGGCTGTCTGGCTTGTGATTGGCTGGAGCCGGCTGGTGAGCCTGGCTCCAGGAGTCAGGACGGGTCTGCCCCGTTGGTGAGTGGAGAGATCTGCATGATTAATGTGAGGGAGGAGTGCACCTGGGACCTGAATAGGGCTGGGCTTTCCCCACACAATGCTGGCTCCGCCCCCTGTGGTGCGACTGATGACCCTAGCCTGGCCAATGAATAGTGAGAGGGGCTGAGCATACCAGAGTGCTCCAAAACCAGCTGTGACTGTTTTTCCCCCACCCTGCAGACACAGACAAAGGGATTTGGTGTATAAAAGAGGGGCTGTGACCCCATGTAACTGTTCTCTTCCTGATCCTATCTTGGAGTGGGCCTGCTGCTCCTGGGCGCCAGGAGGACCACCACTGGGACTGCCTCCCTGCCTGGAGGGCCCTGTGAGCTCGCCCCTGGGCCCAGCCTTTGCCCCCTCACCTCCTGAAAGACCTTGCTGGACTTTTTGACTTTGTTCTCTGGGGCGCCGGGGCAGCGCCTGATTTGTCCCTCCAAGGGAGCGCTGTGGTTTTCAGGTGCAGCCCCCTATTCTCGAGGAATTACCCAGTGTGGGGATCCCCCTTTTGGCTGACTTGCGGCACGGGTGCCTACCCCGCACTGCCTGCCGCTTATTTGCCCATTTTTCCATCCTTTCCTTTTTATAATTAATTCCTGGGTGCCACCCCGCTCCGGCGATTTACTTCTAAGCGGGAGCCTACCCCGCATTGCCCCGATCAAGTGTCCAGAATGCCGCCGCCAGCCGGAAAAAACCCGGAAGCCAGGCAGCCCTCGCCAAGACGGGGGCGGGACCTGGCTGGAAGAGCGAGAAGTTCCAGGCAAGAACCAGGAAGCGGACGGGAGCCCACCCCGCGCTCCTGTGGCCACACAGGGAAATCGCCGTGTCAAGGAGAGAGCCCCGAGGAGAGGGAGCTCTTCTGTGACCCCAGGAGACGCCGCCAGGTCCCCCAGCGAGGCTCTCACAAGTGAGAGAGCCCCACCCGCCGCCTGTAAAAAAACCTGACCCCAGGAGCGGGACGGAGACCGGAGGAGGCCTACAGAGCCAGTGAGTGGGGCCCGGTATTCATTGTTGTAGAGCGGGCCGCTACACCCCCCCCCCCAGCTGAGCTAACTTTGTTAAGGGGGCATTTTTGTATTCCGAGTCCCCAGAGGGGGGACTCCAACAATGGCAGCATCTTTGTCGAGCCCACGAGGCTCTTGGGGGCATTTGTTTTGAGCCCAATAGGTTCGACCTGCACGGGGGCATATTTGTATTTCAGAGCCCATGAGGCTCCCATGATCCCGGGCATTCCTGGTGGTAGAGCGTCCCCAGCGTGCAGCGGGCCGCTCCCCCAGTGGTGGCAGCATTGTTCTTTCAAGCCCACGAGGCTCCAAGGGGCACCGTTGTTTTGATCACAGAGCCTGCAAGTCTCACACGTGGTTCTTGGCCCCATTGGTTGTTTCTAGAGCCCCAGAAGAGAGCCAAGAGGCACGCTGATACCAGGCTCAGCTCCTACAGCTGCTCAGCACTTAGTGGGCAGCTGCTTCGTTTAGGCTTTGCACAATCCTCTTTGGCTGCCTGAGCAGCCTGCCCTGACTTTGCTGGACACAGGGCGTTTCAGCCCCTGAGAGGCCAGGTGACCTGGGGGACAGTTCATATGTTGTGCCCTTGAGTGGGGTACATATTTTTGCCTTAGGAGATTTTCTGCGCAACATGTGATTACTTTCCTATTGTAATTCATGCAATGCTTTATGCCATACCCCTAAATGTATTTGTATGCCATTAGGGTGTTTTCTCTAGTATAGCTATGCTAGTGAGTTTGTGGTTCCCTGTGGGATATTTTCCTAAGGTGGTTAGGGTTCGTAGGTGGTACTTACCTTTTCCCAGTGATTACTGGTTGTGTGCTACATTTGCTATTTGGTGCTACAGTTATTATATGTGCTATGTTCTAAGTGTTATTCCTACAAAGTGCTATTTCTACCAAGTGCTAGTTCTAAAAGTGCATATTCCTGACAGTGGTCCATGTGGCCCTGTCCCGTGTACATAATCCCCTGTAAATTCTGCCTGTGCCTATGGCACATTGTAAAGTGTGTGTTTATTCTCTAATGAGTTTGGTATAATACAAAGGCTATTTTTATACATAACCTTGTGTGGAGTTTCCTTTGTGGTGGGCCATGGGTGTTGTTGCTGGGTGCGCACGCAAACGCTTTACACATCGCCTCTGAGATAAGTCTGACTGCTCGTGCCAAGCTACCAAAAGGGTGAGCAGGGGTTATCTTGGCGGGTGACTTCCTTGCCCTGACGTAGAATGGTGGTCTCTGCCTGGCTTTGACGCAAGCCTAAGCCAACCAGAAATCCCCATTTCTAACACAGTGCAGTGTGGATGCTGGTGTGTATTTGGTAACAGTGCAGTGTGAATGCTGGTGTGTATTTGGTAACAGTACAGTGTGGATGCTGAAGTGTAACTGGTAACAGAGCAGTGTGGATGCTGGTGTTATTGGGTAATAGTGCAGTGTGGATGCTGGAGTGTATCTGGTAACAGTGCAGTGTGGATGCTGGTGTGTATTGGGTAACAGTGCAGTGTGGTTGCTGGAGCGTTTTTAGTAACAGTGCAGTATGGATGCTGGTGTGTGTATTTGGTTACAGTGCAGTGTGGATGCTGGTGTGTGTTTGGTAACAGTGCAGTGTGGATGCTGCAGTGTATTTGGTTACAGTGCGGTGTGGATGCTGGTGTGTATTTGGTTACAGTGCAGTGCGAATGCTGGAGTGTATTTGGTAACAGTACAGTGTGGATGCTGGAGTGTATCTGGTAACAGTGCAGTGTGGATGCTGTTGTGTGTTTGGTATTAGCACAGTATGGATGCTGCTGTGTATATGGCCACAGTGCAGTGTGGATGCTGGTGTGTGTTTGCTAACAGCACAGTGTGGATGCTGGTGTGTGTATGGTAACAGTATAGTGTGGATGCTGGTGTGTGTTTGGTGACAGCGCAGTGTGGATGCTGGTGTGTATAAGGTAAGAGTATAGTGTGGATGCTGGTGTGTGTTTGGTGACAGCGCAGTAAGGATGCTGGTGTGCATTTAGTTACAGTGCAGTGTGGATGCTGGAGTGTATCTGGTAACAGTGCAGTAAGGATGCTGTTGTGTGTTTGGTATTAGCACAGTGTGGATTCTGTTGTGTGTTTGGTAACAGCGCAGTGTGGATGCTGCTGTGTGTATGGTAACAGTATAGTGTGGATGCTGGTGTGTGTTTGGTGACAGCGCAGTGTGGATGCTGGTGTGTATAAGGTAAGAGTATAGTGTGGATGCTGGTGTGTGTTTGGTGACAGCGCAGTGTGGATGCTGGTGTGTATTTGGTGACAGCGCAGTATGGATGCTGCTGTGTATTTGGTAACTGTAAAGTGTGGATGCTGGTGTGTGTTTGGTGACAGCGCAGTGTGGATGCTGGTGTGTGTTTGGTGACAGCGCAGTATGGGTGCTGCTGTGTATATGGTAATGGTATAGTGTGGATGCTGGTGTGTGTTTGGTGACAGCGCAGTATGGATGATGCTGTGTATATGGTAACAGTATAGTGTGGATGCTGGCGTGTATTTTGTGACAGCGCAGTGCGGATCCTGGGGCCCGATTCACAGAACTAACTTAAGATAAAATCCTAAACTAACTACTTTTGCTATTCACAGAAGTTAGGATTTTGTCTTAAGTTTGTCTTAAGACAGACCTAAGACAGACTTAAGTTAGGATTTTGTCTTAAGTTTGTCTTAAGTCTGTCTTAAGTCTGTCTTAAGTTTGTCTTAAGACAAACTTAAGACAAAATCCTAACTTATGGGAATACCAAAAGTAGAAAGGGCCTGATTCACAGACCTAACTTAAGACAAAATCCTAAACTTACCACTTTTGGTATTCACAGAAGTTAGGATTTTGCCTTAAGTTTGTCTTAAGACAGACTTAAGACAGACTTAAGACAAAATCCTAACTTAAGTCTGTCTTAAGTCTGTCTTAAGACAAACTTAAGACAAAATCCTAACTTCTGTGAATACCAAAAGTAGTAAGTTTAGAATTTTGTCTTAAGTTAATTCTGTGAATCGGCCCCTAAGTTTAGGATTTTGTCTTAAGTTAGTTCTGTGAATCGGGCCCCTGGAGTGTATCTGGTAACAGCGCAGTGTGGATGCTGCTGTGTATATGGTAACAGTATAGTATGGATGCTGGTGTGTGTTTGGTGACATCGCAGTGTGGATGCTGGCGTGTATTTGGTGACAGCGCAGTATGGATGCTGTGTACGTTAGTAACAGTATAGTGAGGATGCTGGTGTGTATTTGGTGACAGCGCAGTATGGATGCTGCTGTGTACATGGTAACAGTAGAGTGTGGATGCTGGTGTGCGTGTGGTAACAGTCAATGTGAATGCTAGAGTACATTTGGTAACAGTGCAGTAAGGATGCTGGTGTGTGTTTGGTGACAGCGCAGTGTGGATGCTGCTGTGTATATGGTAACAGTATAGTGTGGATGCTTGTGTGTGTTTGGTGACAGCGCAGTGTGGATGCTGGTGTGCGGTTGGTAACAGTGCAGTGTGGATGCTGGTGTGTATTTGGTGACAGCGCAGTGTGGATGCTGGTGTGTATTTGGTGACAGCGCAGTATGGATGCTGCTGTGTATATGGTAACAGTATAGTGTGGATGCTTGTGTGTGTTTGGTGACAGCGCAGTGTGGATGCTGGTGTGCGGTTGGTAACAGTGCAGTGTGGATGCTGGTGTGTATTTGGTGACAGCGCAGTGTGGATGCTGGTGTGTATTTGGTGACAGCGCAGTATGGATGCTTGTGTGTGTTTGGTGACAGCGCAGTGTGGATGCTGGTGTGCGGTTGGTAACAGTGCAGTGTGGATGCTGGTGTGTATTTGGTGACAGCGCAGTGTGGATGCTGGTGTGTATTTGGTGACAGCGCAGTATGGATGCTGCTGTGTATATGGTAACAGTATAGTGTGGATGCTGGTGTGTGTTTGGTGACAGTGCAGGGTGGATACTAGTGTGTGTTTGGTGACAGCGCAGTATGGATGCTGCTGTGTATATGGTAACAGTATAGTGTGGATGCTTGTGTGTGTTTGGTGACAGCGCAGTGTGGATGCTGGTGTGCGGTTGGTAACAGTGCAGTGTGGATGCTGGTGTGTGTTTGGTGACAGCGCAGTGTGGATGCTGCTGTGTATATGGTAACAGTATAGTGTGGATGCTTGTGTGTGTTTGGTGACAGCGCAGTGTGGATGCTGGTGTGCGGTTGGTAACAGTGCAGTGTGGATGCTGGTGTGTATTTGGTGACAGCGCAGTGTGGATGCTGGTGTGTATTTGGTGACAGCGCAGTATGGATGCTGCTGTGTATATGGTAACAGTATAGTGTGGATGCTGCTGTGTATTTGGTGACAGCGCAGTGTGGATGCTGGTGTGTATTTGGTGACAGCGCAGTATGGAAGCTGCTGTGTATATGGTAACAGTATAGTGTGGATGCTGGTGTGTGTTTGGTGACAGTGCAGGGTGGATACTAGTGTGTGTTTGGTGACAGCGCAGTATGGATGCTGCTGTGTATATGGTAACAGTATAGTGTGGATGCTGGTGTGTGTTTGGTGACAGTGCAGGGTGGATACTAGTGTGTGTTTGGTGACAGCGCAGTATGGATGCTGCTGTGTATTTGGGTGACAGGGCAGTGTGGATGTTGGAGTGTATCTGGTAACAGTGCAGTAAGGATGCTGTTGTGTGTTTGGTAACAGCGCATGTGGATGCTGCTGTGTATATGGTAACAGTGCAGTGTGGATGCTGGTGTGTGTTTGGTGACAGCGCAGTGTGGATGCTGGTGTGCGTTTGGTAACAGTGCAGTGTGGATGCTGGTGTGTATTTTTTTGACAGTGCAGTGTGGATGCTGGGGTGTGTTTGGTGACAGCGCAGTGTGGATGCTGGTGTGTGTTTTGTGACAGTGCAGTAAGGATGCTGGAGTGTATTTGGTAACAGCACAGTGTGAATGCTGGAGTGTATTTGGTGACAGTGCAGTGTGGATGCTGAAGTGTATTTGGTAACAGTGCAGTAAGGATGCTGGTGTGTTTTTGGTAACAGTGCAGTAAAGATGCTGGTGTGTGTTTGGTGACAGCGCAGTGTGGATGCTGGAGTGCATCTGGTAACGGTACAGTGTGGATGCTGCTGTGTATATGGTAACAGTACAGTGTGGATGCTGGTGTGTGTTTGGTGACAGCACAGTGTGGATGCTGCAGTGTATATGGTTACAGCGCAGTATGGATGCTGTTGTGTGTTTGGTAACAGTGCAGTATGGCTGCTGTTGTGTGTTTGGTAACAGTGCAGTGTAGATGCTGCTGTGTATTTGGTAACAGTATAGTGTGGATGCTGGTGTGTTTGGTGACAGCGCAGAGTGGATACTGGTGTACGTTTGGTAACAGTGCAGTGTGGATGCTGGTGTGTATTTGGTGACAGAGCAATATGGATGCTGCTGTGTATATGGTAACAGTATAGTGTGGATGGTGGTGTGTGTTTGGTGACAGCGCAAAGTGGATGCTGGTGTGTGTTTGGTGACAACGCAGTGTGGATGTTGGTGTGTGTTTGGTGACAGCGCAGTAAGGATACTGGTGTGTATTTGGTGACAGCGCAGTGTGGATGCTGGTGTGCGTTGGGTAACAGTGCAGTGTGGATGCTGGTGTGTATATGGTAACAGTATAGTGTGGATGCTGGTGTGTGTTTTGTGACAGCGCAGTAAGGATGCTGGTGTGTATTTGGTTACAGTGCAGTGTGGATGCTGGTGTGTATTTGGTTACAGTGCAGTGTGGATGCTGGTGTGTATTTGGTAACAGCGCAGTAAGGATGCTGGTGTGTGTTTGGTGACAGCGCAGTAAGGATGCTGGTGTGTATTTGGTAACAGCGCAGTAAGGATGCTGGTGTGTGTTTGGTGACAGCGCAGTAAGGATGCTGGTGTGTATTTGGTTACAGTGCAGTGTGGATGCTGGTGTGTGTTTGGTTACAGTGCAGTGTGGATGCTGGAGTGTATATGGTTACAGTGCAGTATGATTGCTGCTGTGTATATGGTAACAGTATAGTGTGGATGCTGTTGTGTGTTTGGTAACAGTGCAGTGTGGATGCTGACGTGTATTTGGTGACAGCGCAGTGTGGATGCTGGTGTGCTTTGGGTAACAGTGCAGTATGGATGCTGGTGTGTATATGGTAACAGTATAGTGTGGATGCTGGTGTGTGTTTGGTGACAGCGCAGTAAGGATGCTGGTATGTATTTGGTTACAGTGCAGTGTGGATGCTGGTGTTTATTTGGTTACAGTGCAGTGTGGATGCTGGTGTGCATTTGGTAACAGAGCAGTAAGGATGCTGGTGTGTGTTTGGTGACAGTGCAGTAAGGAGGCTGGTGTGTATTTGGTTACAGCGCAGTAAGGATGCTGTTGTGTTTTTGGTAACAGCATAGTGTGGATGCTGGAGTGTATCTGGTAACAGCGCATTGTAGATGCTGCTGTGTATATGGTAACAGTATAGTGCGGGGACGCCTTTGCACACTATTGGCAGGAGCCATTACCTGGAGGCTTTGGCGACTTTCTGTGCTGTTTTCCGGACCTGCCCACGGACCTCGCCGCACCCGCTCCGCGGGTGCCGCATCGCCGACTGTGAGTGGGGCTGGTCACTGGTCCTTGCGGTGAGCCGAGGAGTGTAGTGACCGGGCTGAGGGCTGAAGCGGGGCTGCTAGCGTAGCAGGGACTCCATTACCCAGGAGTCCCTGCATGACCGAGTGTCAGCTTCCGGTCCGCTCTCCCTGTTGGCCCGCCCACCGCCCACCAGGAGGTCTCAAAAACTTGTGTCTGCCCTGTCTCTGTGGGACACCTTTGCACACTATTGGCAGGAACCATTACCTGGAGGCTTTGGCGACTTTCTGTGCTGTTTTCCGGACCTGCCCACGGAACTCGCCGCACCCGCTCCGCGGGTGCCGCATCGCCGACTGTGAGTGGGGCTGGTCACTGGTCCTTGCGGTGAGCCGAGGAGTGTAGTGACCGGGCTGAGGGCTGAAGCGGGGCTGCGAGCGTAGCAGGGACTCCATTACCCAGGAGTCCCTGCGTGACCGAGTGTCAGCTTCCGGTCCGCTCTCCCTGTTGGTCCGCCCACCGCCCATAACGCTTACTACATCAAGGACTCATCCTCCCGCAGCACGGGACGCAGCTCGGGGCTAAGACCGGGCTAAGAGCGGGCCGTTCGAGAGACTGGACTGGACCCTAAACCCTTGGTTTTTATCCTCCCAAGACAGTGTACTTATCATCCACACCCTCCTTCTGTTTAGTAAGTCACATAAAGTACTATTTCACCATCATGTCCACCCGGGCTACCCGTAGTAAAACCGCTAAGGGCAGGAATATGGTCAACGGAACCTTGGACGGCTTTATCACCAGAACAAACGTAGCCATTGATCACGAAATTACGAAAATGCAAAAACGTGTATCCCTGGACCTAGAAGCTGCTAGAAGACTGTCAGAAGCCTTTGCAACTTCCAAGAAATCTTCCTTAGGTCACATAGCAACAGCTAAGACCCCTGAACACCCACCTAATACCCGATTAATTACAACCCAGGTTGAGGTTCACCAAACCCCTCCCCTATCTCCAAGGCTCTCCCTGTTTCCTATTTCCTCCCATTCACAAAATAGCGATACTTCCCTTTTGTATGCTAGTGGCAGGAGTGTGGATATCGACACAGATACAACCCCCAATCTGTCAACTCCTACCACCATCGAGGAGTATGTTTCCCTACAGGGTCTCCACCAAAAAGGCCCAATTCAAAAAAGGAAACGCATCACAATGTCTGCTTTCTCGCGGAAGAAGGCAAAAATTGTTACAACACACTGCCCATCTATTGTCAATTCATCTGCTCAGCGAACAGCACCAAGTCTTGTTGCCTTAGACTTGGACCCCCAAAGTGTCCCTGGGAATTATCCAAGCCTGTGTTCAACTGCTACCGCCACCACACAGGCGAATACTGGGGGGGATCCAAGCGTGCCTGGGGGTAGCGATGGCAAGTTCCTAGAATTAGTTTGGAACTCACTAAAAAAGCTTCTTACCCCGCTAGACCTTAGACTTTCCCGAATTGAAAACCACCTTTTAGAGATGGAAAAGAGTATCTTAAATCTAGCCAGCCTCACTTTTCAAAACAACAACGGGCCTTCTATAGTCCAGGAAGATACATCCTCTATTATGCCAGTTGTACTGCCCCCCAGTAAGCCTATACCTAAGCCACGTACCAAAGGCTTTGATCCCAAACTCATAAATCCCCCCGCTAAGCCACCTCCACAGCCTTTACAACAGCCTTCTAAACCTATTAAAGAGGCTGTTGCTCAAAGGGCTAATGCCACTAAGTATAATCATCCCAACAAACAGGGACCACGGAACGTCGAAAATTTTCGCGGGGGGGTATATAGACCTACCCCCTAACGCAAGGCCTTTTGTGGTGGTACTAACGGGTGTTCCTGTTCTGGGGAGTTCCATCCAAGAGAACTATTGGTTCCTCAAAAACAAGGTCATTTACTGGTTAAATACTAGTAGGCAGACTCCCAGGCACCTGAGAAGCAAAGTCCTAATGGTGCGTAAAGTCCCCTGGGTAGGACCTACACGCAAATCTATCCTAGGTGACTGCATTGTAGTCTCCTTCGAGGAACCCCAGACGGCAGAATATATTTGTTCTTGGAACTCTGGAGAGGATAACTCTTCCATTGTTGCTAGACCTCTAACCTTTTTTTACCCCCCTCGGCATGTCCAAAACCATGTGGGCGAGTGGATAAATCCCCGTTATCCGGCCCATAGAGGGGAGAGTGGGGGCAGGCAATATTCCAATAGGAGGTGGCAGGGAGCAACAACCTCAAATAGATTCGGTTGTTTAGAAGAGGTTGATTGACTCTCCCTGACCTCCGGTATAGTTCATGACGATAAGAACAAACCGCCACCAGTAACTTTGGCTTCCGCAATTCTTGAGAGCAGTCTAGTGCGGGGTTGTTCTATTTCGAATGAACTGGGAAAGCTTGCTAGGTCATTACCCAGCATCACATCCTTTCACCCCTCCATTAGTAACTCTTTTGACCACCACAACTTATATGTTGCGGCAGATGTGGGGCGGACGTGTAATGCCACTCACGAGGTAGATCAGCGATTCACATTCCCGACCTTGTTCGATTCACCACCACGAACACCTTCACCTGCGCTATCCCAAATTTGTAGTGACAGGGTAGCTCCCGTATCAGCCCCTAATGTTTCAGCTCCCACCGAAGTTAAACCTTCTGTTAGGGTGGGGGCACACCCTAAAGTGGTCAACTCCACAGGGGATGTTATCCTGTTACCTCCAGTCAGGTACCCTGAGTCCAATTCATTAGCACCTTGTACATCCCCAGGAATGAAGGCTAATGGGAACATTGTTCCGGGCACTACGCTTCGGATTCTGAGCTGGAACGTAGCAGGC
Organism: Lissotriton helveticus; assembly: GCF_964261635.1. Lineage (NCBI taxonomy): Eukaryota > Metazoa > Chordata > Amphibia > Caudata > Salamandridae > Lissotriton > Lissotriton helveticus. The sequence goes on along the minus strand of NC_136068.1, from coordinate 1,962,596,361 downwards.
CTCGCACTTAATTTTTCCATCCCCGACTGGAATCTCCTTTATTATTATGTTTCTTATATAGCGCCTGAATCGACCCCCGAAGGGGTATCTCCGCGCTTGCCTTGGGAACCCGTCCTGGCTTTTCCCTGTGAGATAGCCCCTACAGGGCATCCCCAAGGTGAAAGCCAGGCATCCCGCCGCAGGGGGGCCATTGTGGAGATTAAGCAAGCTTAATGCCCAGAGTTGCAGAGTGTGAACCCATGATTAGGTCAGGCACCGAAGCGAGAATTATCGAGTCCATGGACATTTGAGCTCAAGACCCTGCCGCGTCGGGAATTGAACCCTGGTCCCGGGTCTGACCTCTGCTTCAGGGTCTGCCTGCTCTAACCAGTGAGCCACACTTCTCCTTGTAGAATCCTTCGGGATTTGCTTACTGCAAGAAACCTGGTGTGTTGAACCCCGGCATAAGGTGGGTTATACCACATATTTCGTCCCAGCTCTCCAATCCTCTGGCTCCAAAGGTCGCCCCTCAGGTGGCCTTCTAATTTGGGTCAGAATCTCCCTGGGCCTTTCCATTAGACACCTTCCCACAAACTCCCCTGACCTGCAGAGATTATTAGTTAAAGGTCTGGGGGGGATAAAATTGGAAATATTTAACATCTACCTTAGGGGGGCAAGGGGTGGCACATCCATGTTGTCACAATCAGGCCTAGAAGAAGAACTAGGAACCTGCAACGCCAACTCTCTTGTCCTTCTTGCTGGGGATTTTAATTGCTGTTTTTAGCCTCTTGCTAGCGAGGACATTTTAGACACTTGGGAGGAAGATACTAGGAGAGGTATCCCTGTATTAACGCTCGATCCTATCAAAAAATTGACACAGGGGGCCACAGATCTTAATGCCCTTTGCACGGAATTTGGCTTAAGGTCAGCTAATGGAAGATCCAAATCCGATCCCAATGGGGCTCACACCTTCAATAGGGCTGGCCACACCTCTCGGATCGATTACATTCTCCTGAACTTTAAGCTTTGGGCCTATCTGCTCGACATGGAAGTTATAACAACGACTGATAGCGACCACAATCTACTAGCATTATCATTGTCTTCCCCCTGGAGGGGTTTGAAGACAAACTCCCCCCCCACTTATGGAAGTCAACCCATGAAGTTTGCCCTTCGAACTGAGGTAGAAGGCTTAAATGGAGCAAAGTCGCCACGGATGAAGGGAAATTGGCAATAGCAAACTCATTAATGACCAACGCCAAAGCAGGGCTTGACGCTAGGTGCCCTGGTAATGCGGACGCTTTGCAACTTTTCACTGAAATAACCAAAGCTTTGGGAGATTTGTTCACTATCGCTCCAGTAGATGGGAGACGGAAGGGAAAAAGCACCAACAAAAGTGGCGACTCCTGGTTCACCCCTGCCTGCCGCTCTGCAAAATGCGACCTCATCAGAGCAGTGAAATCTAAGGATGCTAATACTATAAAACTAACCAGGAAAAGATACCGGAAGACACTATCTATGGCCAGGGTCGAGCATGAAACGCAATTTTGGACTAACCTAAAAGAGGCAAGTTCCAGGAAAGACTCAAAGGGCTTTTGGGATCTGGTGAGATTAAAGACTAAACCCGTTGCCTCCCTCCTGACTTGCAATATTGCTGGGGAGGTGTGGTTTGCTCATTTCTCCCAGCTCTAGTCTATAACTAGGGGTTCTTCACCCAACCACACGATCCAACCGCCCGGCCTCTGCTCCCACCCCAACAGCATAGTTTACACTAAGGCTGACCTTTTTACCACCAAGGAAGTTGAAGGGGCAATCAAATGCTTGGTTCCAAATAAAGCTGCGGGGCCCGATGGAATCCCAGGCGACCTCATAAGGGTCAACACATGTGAATAGAGCAGCCTAATCGCCGCACTCCTGAATGCTGTTTTGAGGGGTGGAGCACTCCCGGCCTCATGGAAGGGAGCGGAGGTCATCCCTATTTTCAAGAAAGGGACCCGGGACGACCCCGCAAACTATCGCCCAATCAGCTTGCTTGACTCTATGCAGAAGATTGCTGGTAAAGTAGTCCTAGGAAGGATCCAGCAGTGGATGGAGGATGAAAAAATCCTCTCGGATTACCAGGCGGGATTTAGAACTGGCACTGGCACTATTGAGCAAACATTCCGGCTCCTCATGATACTTTGGAAAGTAGTTGTCCTGGGCAAAAGTAGCCTGTACCTTGCGTTTATAGACCTACGCACTGCATTTGACTTAGTTCCACGAGACCAAATGTGGCGTGTACTGGGCACGATGGGTATTCCCCAGTACCTACTACACATGCTCATCAAATTTCATGAGGACAACTTTGCTCAGATCAGGTGGGGGGATCAGGGCCAAAAAACACCTCGCATCCCTGTGAATAGGGGAGTCCGCCAGGGTTGTGTCCTTGCCCCCACTCTATTCTCACTATATGTTAATGGAGTGGTGGAGCACCTTCTTAAACATCCAGCTGATGCACCTTCCCTGGCTGGCCGGAAAATTCCTACTCTCCTCTTCGCAGACGACACCCTCCTGATTTCCAAAACACCTGCAGGCCTGCAACGCCTACTCTCCGGCTTTAAAGACTTTTGCGACGCGAGGGGTCTTTCTATAAATGTTAGTAAAACCAAGTTCCTGGTAATGAATTCCCGGAAGAAATCTGTCACCCCACCATTCCTGGATTCTGTTCCACTTGAAAGAGTAAAGGAGTTTGACTATTTGGGCATTCGACTCAGCGACTCAATGAGCTGGCAACCCCACCAACAAAAGGCATCGTTGGTCCATAGGAAGGTGGTAGGGGCGCTTATGAAAGAACAACGGGCCTCTATCCTCAAACCTATTGGCCCTGTTTTGGACATTTACAGGGCAAGGGGGGTGAGTGCAGCCCTTTACGGATCAGAACTATGGGGTTTTCAGAACACAGACATTTTATCCAGAGTGGAAAATAAATTCCACAGAGACCTCATGGGACTGCCGCACAGTACTCCTGCCCCTCCAATTTTACTTGACGCAGGTACTCGCCCGATAGGTGATCAGGAAAGGTTGCGTCCCCTTCTCCTTTGGGCACGCATCTGGAGGGTACCTGAACTATCTAGTTTTGCTGACGGGCTAAAAGAACTGCTCTTGTCACCAGGCTGGTCCAAAATCCGCTGGCTCAAAGAAATCAAGCGTCTTCTCACTGTATTAGGCCTCAAGGATGCATGGGATAAAAGATCAGCTCCGCCCAAACAGACACTCAAGTCATTGTATTGGTCATGGGTGACGAATGCCAGAAATTGCAATCCCCTCCTCTGCAGAACTACTGTTGAATTTCTTTTGCTGAAGGACGTCCCTTATTACGAATCATACCTTGACCAGATTAGCAAACCATGGGACAGGGCTCTTTACATTAAATTTAGGTTGGGTCTGTTGCCAGTGGGTAAATTGATTGCCAGCTGGAGGTCATCATTGCAATTATCATTATTTTGTCCATTTTGCACCAGCAGGCCAGAGTCTGTGCCCCACCTTCTCTTTGAGTGTCCAGCCTATATTGCCCCGCGTCGCTCCTGGCTAAAGCCCTTGTGTAGGAGTCTTGGAACTAGATCTCACCTTGAGGCTCTTCGCATCCTAAGATCTGACCCCCGCCCTTTGTTTGCTTTCTGTTTAGCCAAATTCTTAGCATGGGCTTGGTGGATCAGGTCTCTCAAGCTAAAAATAGTACATAATTAGCAAGTTGCACATTCTGTCTTACTGCCCTTAGCAGCTCTATGCATATGATGTAAATTATGAAACTGGATTGTTTTTATATGTATTCATCTTTCTAAATTTTGCTTGTCTGTAATGCTTTTTAAGATATGTGCAAAGTATCGAAATAAAGCTTGTTTCATTGTATAGTGCGGATACTGGTGTGTGTTTGGTGACAGCGCAGTGTGGATTCTGGTGTGCGTTTGGTAACATTGCAGTGTGGATGCTGGCGTGTATTTGGTGGTACAAAAGGGGGTGGTGATGGACGGAGCATCTGAACCAATCAAACACTCACACCCAGTCAGCACATCTGGGTTTAATCCATCACCGTTCTTTAGCCCACTCTGCCACCCCAGTTCAGACATGGCCATATGCAAATCAGTCTGACCCTGTGCCTCATGGGAACAGTCCAGCCCGAACTGCCAAGCCATGCCTTTCCTGGACCGGAAACAAGCTTCCGAGGACCGGTTTCTGGCATTTCAGCCGTCTTCAGCCCGGCTTGCTTGAATCCAGTGGCAAAGTGAGCAAGGGACTCACGTTTGAGCATACCCTGCCAACTTATGGCAAACAAAGTGGTACAAAAGAGCTTGGTGATGGATGGAGTATCTGAACCAATCAAACACTCACACCCAGTCAGCAGATCTGGGCTTAATCAATCACCGTTCTTTAGCCCACTCTGCCACCCCAGTTCAGACATGGCCATATGTAAATCAGCGTGTATTTGGTGACAGCGCAGTATGTATGCTGCTGTGTTTATGGTAACAGTATAGTGTGGATGCTGTTGTGCGTTTGGTAACAGTGCAGTGTGGATGCTGGTGTGTGTTTGGTGACATCGCAGTGTGGATGCTGGTGTGTGTTTGGTGACAGCGCAGTAAGGATGCTGGTGTGTATTTGGTGACAGCGCAGTGTGGATGCTGGTGTGTATTTGGTAACAGTGCAGTAAAGATGCTGTTGTGTGTTTGGTGACAGCGCAGTGTGGATGCTGGAGTGTATATGGTGACAGCGCAGTATGGATGCTGCTGTGTGTTTGGTAACAGTGCAGTATGGATGCTGTTGTGTGTTTGGTAACAGCGCAGTGTAGATGCTGGTGTGTGTTTGGTGACAGCGCAGTGTGGATACTGGTGTACGTTTGGTAACAGTGCAGTGTGGATGCTGGTGTGTGTTTGGTGACAGTGCAGAGTGGATGCTGGTGTGTGTTTGGTGACAGCACAGTGTGGATGTTGGTGTTTGTTTGGTGACAGCGCAGTGTGGATGCTGGTGTGTATTTGGTTACAGTGCACTGTGGATGCTGGTGTGTATTTGGTTACAGTGCACTGTGGATGCTGGTGTGTGTTTGGTGACAGCGCAGTGTGGATGTTGGTGTTTGTTTGGTAACAGTGCACTGTGGATGCTGGTGTGTATTTGGTAACAGTGCAGTAAGGATGCTGGTGTGTGTTTGGTGACAGCTCAGTAAGGATGCTGGTGTGTGTTTGGTTACAGTGCTGTGTGGTGCTGGCGTGTATTTGATGACAGCGAAGTGTGGATGTTGGTGTGTGTTTTGTGACAGCACAGTAAGGATGCTGGTGTGTATTTGGTGACAGCGCAGTGTGGATGCTGGTGTGCTTTGGGTAACAGTGCAGTACGGATGCTGGTGTGTGTTTGGTGACAGCGCAGTAAGGATGCTAGTGTGTATTTGGTTACAGTGCAGTGTGGATGCTGGTGTGTATTTGGTTACAGTGCAGTGTGGATGCTGGCGTGTGTTTGGTGACAGCGCAGTGTGGATGCTGGTGTGTATTTATTTTCAGCACTGTATGGCTTCCGGCCTGTGTTTATTCTTCTGAAGCGCGCAGGGTGTGTGCTGATGGTATTTTGTGAGGCAGGGTCCCGGCTCCCCCGCCTCCTCCTGTGCTCCTCTGCATGCTCTCCTCTCAGCTCTGACTCGTCTCTGTTTCTCTCTCCACAGGATGCTCTGGTCGGAGGGACATCAAGGCGGACGTCGTGCTCTTAATCGATGCCTATTTTATTCTCTCTGATGCTGCTTTCCACCGCCTTCTGGAGCCCATTATTGAACCCCTCGTGAGGGGCTTCCACGTGTCCCCGGACTCCGTGCGGTTCCACCTGGTCCTGTACAGCCGTGATCCCAACCCACTGGGAATCAGGACTCGGATCCAAAGCCTTCGTCGTCTGATCAACATCCTGCCCCGCCAGACCCTTAAAATGTGGCCCAATGGCACTACCGTGTATACTGGCGCGAGGGCAATCTTCACCATCGCCAGGCAGGTGCTGACCGAGGACGGGGGCACCAGACCCGGTGTGCCCCGGATCCTGTTTTTCTTGCGACATTGGGGGTCAAATGCAAATCTTACAGGTCTGGTGCAGGAGCTCTGGGACGACGGGGTGGAGGTCTTTGTTCTCACTATGAGGAATGAGGATTACACAAAGGATCTGCTGCGAGTCATCCCCAGCCCCCCGGCCGCGGCCCACCTGTTCATAAGGAGTGACTATGAAGACCTCCAGCGCATCCAGAAAGAGCTGACAGAGTCCATGTGCCTCAGGATCCAGTACAAGATGAAAACCATCAAACACAACCTGATGGCACCCAAGGAGGAGGCTGAGGCAGGAGAACCTTAGACCACAGAGGCCCTCTGGGCCCTGCCTGTCACTCCCCCCACACCGGAAATCCACCCTCGGACTTCCGGCAGAAAGGAGAGGAGACAGATGGGGGCCAGATCACACAATGGAAGACAGCTGTCCCTCCCCGCCCTGCATTTAGGGAACAATGTGTGTGTGTTTTAAAAGGGGTTTAAGCCTTTATTTAAAATCTCAGAGAGATTGAAGAAGTTTAAAGCTTTTACAATTTAGGATGAAAATCCCATCCCCTTCATCTCATGTCTCATTGCGGCTGAAAGATGAGATGTGACTAAATATTCTGAACCTCATTTACAAACTTTTCACGCTTGGCAGCTGCGTTTCCGTGCATCAAAAGAAAGGGGAGGAAGTGCGTGTGATGGTGCATTTCAGTCCTTCTCCCCTGCACCAGCGCACAAACAGCAGCTGTGCACCAATGCCATACATGCCAACCCTCCCGGTTCAGGCAGGAGACTACCAATTTCAAGGCTTGTCTCTCGCCTCCCGATTCCTGCAAGCAAAAACCCAATTCCTCGGGGGTTTCAGCTGAGAGGACCTGGTATTGTGTAACATGATGTATACACTGCCAGCAACCTGCTCCTGCAGACCAGTGCACAACATTTGCAATGATCACGCTCCCTCTGCATTGAGTTGCTCTTTCTCTGTGCTTCTGAAAGGTAACAAAAAATTGTACATTTGCGTTTCAAATATCTGATCCTGCAGCAGCCACTTGCAAAGCCCATACGTGACAGTGTCCCGATTCAGGTCCCATTCTCCCGCTTTATTTTGATAAATCTCCCACTTTTGTCTTCTACAATGTTGGCATGTATGCAATGCAGACACCCCTGCGTCATGTTGCAAGGGTACCAGCTTTGTGGGGATGATTGTTTTTGTGCAGAAAGGGACACCATCCTGCACTAAAACAATAATTCATGGCATTGTCCTCTTTCTGTGTGTGCTGCAGAATGCATCATTCATAGAAAGAGAAAAAAACGAGGAGAAATAAAAGTATTTCTCCGCTTTGAACCACTCCTACACCTTCCCTGGGGACCAGTAGGAATCTGACGCATCCCCAGGTTTACGATCCCTCGTACATCTGGGAATGCGTCAGATTCCACCAGTGCTGCATGGGAACGCCCCCCGCCAACACGCGTGGAACACCACTTTCACCCAGAGTTCTCCATGAAAGGGACAGATATTTACAAGGCCATGAAAAGCCACATAAAGTGGGCTTGTAAATATGCTGCAGCACATTGCACCACCAGAGCTTTAAAGCTCCAGCGGCGCAAAAAAGCCGCGAGGGCCTGCTAAAGGAGGGCCTCTGTTTCGCAATGTCTTCCTGTGTAAAAACCACTGCATATGAAGAAAGAAGGTGTCTGACTGAGTCTGAAGGAGACACACACACCTGCAGTGCGTCTGTGCCCCAGTCCCTGGGATGGACATTCAAGTGTGGGGGCTCAGCAGCAGATCAGAGGAGTCAGGAGTTAACGACGATCCTCTCAAGATGAGTAGAACAGAGCAGGCAGGCTGGGGGCTTCCACCATCAACTCATCGCAGTGAATGGACCGGAGCAACACTGAGACATCGCTGGCAGCATGCACGGGAGGCTGCTGAACAGCAGCTGCTCACACAGAAGGGTGCACCTCAGCAGGCAGGAGAGAGGGTGTGTGTGACTGCGTCAAAGGGTCTGCACCCTCAAGACTTGAGGAGAAAGAGACCATTGTGGGGGTCTCTAAGGTCTAAGTACAAACCAAGGGTGTCCCCACGGATCAAGTAATGCTCATGTTTCAGGTTCCTTGAGAAGAGTCCACTTCTACTGTACCTACCAGGTCAAAGGCAACAATTACAAGAATGTACCAGTTGCTGTCATGGTCTTCTACCCATACTCCTGTGCCCTCTCACTACCTGTGGGCTGTCAGGTCACTCCTGCACCCCACTCATGTTTATCCTGGAAGGACCCGGGTGCTTCTTGTTCCAGGTGTTTTTCCACCAGATTGCCAAGCTTGCCCCCTCCGTCTACCAGCAGTATACAGAACTCACAAATCCCCCTCCTTGGCCCCTCAGCGAGGAATTAGAAAGAAGACATGCTTCCACAGGAGCCCACCACGCCAAGGTTTAGAAGATTGGCCACACTTGTGGGATCAGACCCAGGCTTGGTAGTCCTTAGTGGGAAGAAAGCAGCCACCCTTGACAGAGCTCGATGAGTTGCACCCAGGACCCCCCTAGGTTGGCTTTCCATGGTCCTTGTCAGTCAATCAATCAATCAAACCAATTTGTAAAGCGCGCTCCTCACCCGCTAGGGTCTCAAGGCGCAGGGAGGGGAGGAGTCGCTACTGCTCGAACAGCCAGGTCTTGAGTTGTTTCCTGGAGGAGAGATGGTCCTGGGTCAGCCGTAGGTGGGTGGGGAGGGAGTTCCATGTCTTGGCCACCAGGTAGGAGAAGGATCTTCCTCCAACGGTGGATTGGCGAATTTGTGGGACGGAGGCGAGGGCGAGGCTGGTGGATCGGAGCTAGCGGGTGGCTGTGAAGAATGTGAGGCAGCTGTTTAGGTATTTCGGGCCCATGTCGTGGAGAGCCTTGTGTGCGTGGGTGAGGAGTCTGAACGTGATCCTCTTGCTGACGGGGAGCCAGTGCAGGTCTTTCAGATGGGCAGAGATGTGGCTGTGACAAGGGATGTCCAGGATGAGTCGTGCAGAAGCGTTCTGTATGCGCTGGAGTCTTTTCTGGAGTTTGGCTGTGGTTCCAGCATAGAGGGTGTTCCCGTAGTCCAGGTGGCTGGTGATGAGGGCCTGGGTGACCGTCTTCCTGCGAGAGGGCTCATGTAGACGTTGAAGAGGGTAGGGCTGAGTGAGGATCCTTGCGGAACACCGCAGATGACTTCGGTGGCTGCAGATCGGGACGGGGAGGCGGACTCTCTGGGTTCTTCCGTCGAGGAATGAGATGATCCACTCCAGGGCCGCTCCTTGGATTCCGGTGTTGCTGAGGCGCTGTATCAGGGTGCGGTGGCATACGGTGTCGAAGGCTGCTGAGAGGTCCAGGAGAATGAGGGCAGCTGTTTCCCCGTTGTCGAGCAGGGAGCTGATGTCGTCGGTAGCTGCGATGAGAGCGGTCTCGGTGCTGTGGTTTGCTCGGAAACCATACTGTGAGGGGTCGAGGGATCCATTTGTCTCGAGGAAGGCGGAGAGTTGTTTGTTGACGGTCTTCTCAATGACTTTGGCCGGAAAAGGGAGGAGCGAGATGGGGTGAAAGTTCTTGAGGTCCGTGGGGTCCGCGGTGAATTTCTTCAGGAGGGCGCTCAGCTCGGCATGTTTCCAACTCTCCGGGAAGGTGGCGGTTGCGAAGGAGCTGTTGATGATGTTCCGGAGTTGAGGTGCGAGGATGGAGTTGGCTTTGTTGAAGATGTGGTGTGGGCAGGGGTCGGTTGGGGATCCGGAGTGGATGGTGTTCATTAAGTGAGTGGTGTCTTCGGTCCTGACAGGGGTCCAGGTGCAGAGGTTGGTGGTGGGGGGCGTTGGTTCGGTGGTTGGGTGCGTGGTCTGTGCGCCGAAGCTGTTGTGCATGTCGGCAATCTTGTGGTGGAAGATTGAGGTGAGTGAGTCGCAGAGGTCTTGAGAGGGTGTGATGTCGTTGTTGCAGGCGCTGGGGTTGGAGAGCTCTTTAATGATGCTGAAGAGTTCCTTGCTGTTGTGGGTGTAGTTGTCTAGTCGTTCTTTGAATGTTGTCCTTTTGGTGGTGCGGATCAGCTGGTGGTGTTTGCGGGTGGCGTTCTTAAGTGTTGTCATGTTGTCTGTTGTCTGGTCGTGGCGCCAGGCTTTCTCGAGGGTGCGGCAGGTTTCCCTGGAGTTTTTGAGGTCGTTGGTGAACCACGTGGTTTTCCTGCTGCCGGGTCTCCTGGGAGGGTTCTTCAGTGGTGCGAGGTCATCGGCGCAGTTGGTGAGCCACTGTGTGAGGTTGCGGGCTGCTTCGTTGGGGTCCGTCGTGTTGGTGGGTGGGTTCTGGCTGAGGGCGGTGGTGAGCTGGTCGGCGGTGATCTTGCTCCAGCTTCTGCGGGGAACCTGTTGCGGGTGGTGGTGGGTCTGGTTCTCCTGAAGTTGAAGTGGACGCAGCTGTGATCTGTCCAGTGTAGTCCGGTGGAGTGGCTGAAGGAGATGTGGCTTGCTGGAGGAGAAGATGCGGTCAAGCGTGTGGCCGGCGTAGTGGGTGGGGGTGTTCACCATTTGCTTGAGTCCGAGGTTGTCCAGCAGGGCAGCATTGTTGCAGTCCTTGTTGTTCTCCAGGTGGAAGTTGAGGTCCACTAGGAGGATGTAGTCTGAGGAGTTGAGGGCATGCGGACTGACGAAGTCTGCGATGGCTTTGCTGAATTGTGTGCGTGGTCCCGGGGGTCTGTAGATGAAAGTGCCTCTGAGGGTGGTCTTGGGGTCGGTGTGTATCTGGAAGTGAAGGTGCTCGGCGGCGCTGAGGGTGTCGTCGGAGTTGGTCATGATGCGGATGGTGTTTCTGTGGTCGATGGCGATGCCTCCTCCAGTTTGGTTGACGCGGTCTCTCCGGGTGATCTTGTAGCCATCCGGGATGACTATGGCGATGTCGGGGCTGAGGAGGCGTTCATCCAGGTTTCTGTGAGGAAGGCGACGTCTGGTGATGTTGTGTCGAGGAGGTTCCAGAGTTCGTAGAGCGTACGTGGCAGTCAAAAGATCCCGGTGAGCTCCTCCCTCTTCACTATGATCTGGTTTTACTCCCATCAATCCCTGGTGCTTGAGGAACCTGCAGAAGAAGAAGAGAGGCTAGCATTGCCTGCTGGGACAAGTCTGGCTTCCTAAGGACTAACAGAAGACGTTTACCTGCAGTAGCCTCTCACGGGGGCATCACCCGCTGCCGCAACCCACCAACAAGAGAGGGGTCCTGCGATTGAAGGGTTTCTCTTCACAAAAAGCAGATGAGAAGGAAAGCTGTCCAAATTCGGTGAGGGGAGTGTGCTGCTCATGGGAACGGGAGAGCGTAACTCTAGATTGTGTTATATTTCTTTGTCGTCACGAAGGGCAACCAGCTGCCTCGATTTACGGTAATGTGTATTTTGATCATCATCAAACACACAAAAGGTGATGGATGAAATGCTTGGCATAAGTCTAATCACTGGCAATCACGCAGGGCAGCATCACAGCCTATCATTCTTTTGCCGACAATGCCAGCTCGGTTTGGACCCAGCCGTATGTAAATCAGTCTTGACCCTGCTCCAGTAGGAACAGTCGACCCCAAACTGCTAGGCCAGGTCCTCCCTGAACCGTAACACAAACAACCCAAGACCGCTTTTGCTTTTATTGTGGCTCGCCATTCGGGTGTACCTTGGTTACCATTGAGCAATTGCAAACCTTTTGTGCGTTATTTACAATGATCACCATCCCTGGCACTATCAGGCCAAGATTTGAAGGGAAGATGCTTATCTGAAATGAGACATGGGCTTGAGTGCCTGCACAACTCTACAAATAACTCCGATGTATTAAAAGTAAAAAGAAAAAATATATAGAGCATTATACTTTTCAGAATATTGGTGAAAATTATGAAAATTTAGAGATGTGTTCAGGGATAAAACACAGCTAAAAAGACAAACACTGTCTCAACTTTATGAATGGAAATCATAATCAGGGCAGCAGGTGAAGGTTTTAGATCTCATTTGACCCTTCCTGGTTTCTTGGTAAAACATAATTGTAGGTAAGAGAATGAGGTTACAGTTTCACTAACTTCGTTACCGGACTAGCCAGTGGTAAACACAAAGATGGGTTTCTGCTCGCAGAAGAGTGAGTGAAACTTATTCAGGACAACCTAAGTTAGCTCCCTGCCTCAGTCTGGCCCCTATCAGTGCCTGCCCAATCTGGAACCTTAATCTTCTACCTTCGGTATCCTTATTGTGTGCCAGCAGATGCTGCCTCTCTCCTTGTACCAAACTCCCTGAGAAATTTGAAAATGATGAAATTACACTATTCAAGATTTTAATTGTTTTTGAAAAATGGGCTGATCTGAGGGCGTAACGCTTTTACCGTGCTGTTATGGATTCTTTCCAGGATTGGTGGCATATTCCACTTCGTATTTTACCTGAAATAGTTTTTCTGCCATTTTCTTAGTCCTTCTGTCATTTGATATTGTATTGTAATCCAATTATTATTTCTGTTCTTGGTGCATTTCATTGTGTATGTCTAAACACGCCTGATGCGATGATCTTCTAGCTGAAATGTTTTTAATAAAGAATTGAACAAAATAGTGAAGTGTCAGAAGTGTCAATGTTTAGTATAAATTAGGGATACCTGTCGTTATTTAAATGTATTTAAAGTTATTATACCTAATGTGCTTGTTCTTTATGTGGTTTCCCCTCACAGGTAACTACCTGGAAATGTCCTCCTTTTCTCTGGTGACTGCTCTTTCAGGCATTGTGGACCTTGGCTGTGTCCCTACATAAGAACCCCTCAGGTGGAAACAGTAGTGTACAATGGGGACCAGCAGGTCCCCCCAAAGCAGAGGCTTAAGAATAGACAACCGCAGTGTTGGCCCTGTCTGGGCTCTGACCTCTATCTTGATAGTCGCTTTACAACACATCTAGGAATCTATTCTGAATCTGCTGATTTATTTTTATGTTATGCAGATTTGTGGAGCGCACTAATCACCCTTGAGGGTGTCCAGGCGCTTGAGCAGGTTTGTGGGTGCTTGGTCCCCGTGAACCACATTATACGAAGAACCAGGACTTCAGCCTCTTGCAGCACTCAAGAAGTGAGGAGCGACCCTGATGTGTTGAGGGAGGTTTCAAGAAGTGAGGAGCGGCCCTGATGTGTTGAGGGAGGTCTCAAGAAGTGAGGAGCGGCCCTGATCTGTAGAGGGAGGTCTCAAGAAGTGTGGAGAGGCCCTGAGGTGTTGAGGGAGGTCTCAAGAAGTGAGGGGCAGCCCTGATGTGTTGAAGGAGGTCTCAAGAAGTGAGGAGAGACCCTGATGTGTTGAGGGAGGTCTCAAGAAGTGAGAAGAGGCCCGGATGTGTTGAGGGATGTCTCAAGAAGTGAGGAGAGGGCCTGATGCGTTGAGGGAGGTCTCAAGAAGTGAGGAGAGGCCCTGATTTGTTGAGGGAGGCCTCAAGAAGTGAGGGGCGGCCCTGATGTGTTTAAGGAGATCTCAAGAAGTGAGAAGCAGTCCCTGATGCATTGAGGGAGGTCTGAAGAAGGGAGGAGCGGTCCTGATGTGTTGAGGAAGGTCTCAAGAAGTGAGGAGCTACCCTGATGTGTTGAGGAAGGTCTCAAGAAGTGAGGAGAGACCCTGATGTGTTGAGGGAGGTCTCAAGAAGTGAGGAGCGGCCCTGATCTGTTGAGGGAGGTCTCAAGAAGTAAGGAGAGGGCCTGATGTGTTTAGGGAGGTCTCAAGAATTGAGGAGCAGCCCTGATGTGTTGAGGGAGGTCTCAAGAAGTGAGGAGAGGTCCTAATGTGTTGAGGGAGGTCTCAAGAATTGAGGAGCGGCCCTGATGTGTTGAGGGAGGTCTCAAGAAGTGAGGAGAGGCCCTAATGTGTTGAGGGAGTTCTCAAGAAGCGAGGAGAGGCCCTAATGTGTTGAGGGAGGTCTCAATAATTGAGGAGCGGCCCTGATGTGTTGAGGGAGGTTTCAAGAAGTGAGGAGAGGCCCTAATGTGTTGAGGGAGTTCTCAAGAAGTGAGGCGAGGCCCTGAGGTGTTGAGGGGGTCTTAATAAGTGAGGAGAGGCCATTATGTGTTGAGGGAGGTCTCAAGACGTGAGGAGCGGCCCTGATGTGTTGAAGGAGGTCTCAAGAAGTGAGGAGCAGTCCCTGATGCATTGAGGGAGGTCTCAAGAAGGGAGGAGCGGCCCTGATGTGTTGAAGGAGGTCTCAAGAAGTGAGGAGAGGCCCTGACGTGTTGAGGAAGGTCTCAAGAAGTAGAGAGCAGGCCCTGATGTGTTGAGGGAGGTCTCAAGAAGTGAGGAGCGGCCCTGATGTGTTGAGGGAGGTCTCAAGAAGTGAGAAGAGGCCCGGATGTGTTGAGGGAGGTCTCAAGAAGTGAGGAGAGGCCCTGATGTGTTGAGGGAGGTCTCAAGAAGTAAGGAGAGACCCTGATGTGTTGAGGGAAATCTCAAGAAATGAGGAGCAGCCCTGATGTGTTTAGGAAGGGCTAAAGAAGTGAGGAGAGGCCCTGATGTGTTGAGGGAGGTCTCAAGAAGTGAGGAGCAGGCCCTGATGTGTTGAGGGAGGTCCCAAGAAGTGAGAAGAGGCCCTGAAGTGTTGAGGGAGGTCTCAAGAAGTGAGGAGAGGCCCTGATGTGTCGAGGGAGGTCTCAAGAAGTGAGGAGAGGCCCTGATGTGTTGAGGGAGGTCTCAAGGAGTGAGGAGCGGCCCTGATGTGTTGAAGGAGGTCTCAAGAAGTGAGGAGAGGCCCTGATGTGTTGAGGGAGGTCCCAAGAAGTGAGGAGAGGCCGTGATGTGTTGAGGGAGGTCTCAAGAAGTGAGAAGCAGGCCTTGATATGTTGTGGGAGGTCTCAAGAAGTGAGGAGCGGCCCTGATGTGTTGAGGGAGGTCTCAAGAAGTGAGGAGAGGCCCTGAGTGTTGAGGGAAATCTCAAGAAGTGAGGAGCAGCCCTGATGTGTTGAGGGAGGTCTCAAGAAGTGAGGAGTGGCCCTGATGTTTTGAAGGAGGTCTCAAGAAGTGAGGAGCAGGCCCTGATGTGTTGAGGGAGGTCTCAAGAAGTGAGGAGCGGCCCTGATGTGTTGAAGGAGGTCTCAGAAGTGAGGAGCAGGCCCTGTTGTGTTGAGGGTGGTCTCAAGAAGTGAGGAGAGGCCCTGATGTGTTGAGGGAAATCTCAAGAAGTGAGGAGCAGCCCTGATGTGTTGAGGAAGGTCTCAAGAAGTGAGGAGAGACCCTGATGTGTTGAGGGAGGTCTCAAGAAGTGAGGAGTGACCCTGATGTGTTGATGAAGGTCTCAAGAAGTGAGGAGAGGCCCTGCTGTGTTGAAGGAGGTCTCATGAAGTGAGGAGCAGGCCCTGATGTGTTGAAGGAGGTCTCAAGAAGTGAGGAGCAGGCCCTGTTGTGTTGAGGGTGGTCTCAAGAAGTGAGGAGAGGCCCTGATGTGTTGAGGGAAATCTCAAGAAGTGAGGAGCAGCCCTGATGTGTTGAGGGAGGTCTCAAGAAGTGAGGAGCGGCCCTGATGTGTTGAAGGAGGTCTCAAGAAGTGAGGAGCAGGCCCTGTTGTGTTGAGGGTGGTCTCAAGAAGTGAGGAGAGGCCCTGATGTGTTGAGGGAAATCTCAAGAAGTGAGGAGCAGCCCTGATGTGTTGAGGGAGGTCTCAAGAAGTGAGGAGTGGCCCTGATGTTTTGAAGGAGGTCTCAAGAAGTGAGGAGCAGGCCCTGATGTGTTGAGGGAGGTCTCAAGAAGTGAGGAGCGGCCCTGATGTGTTGAAGGAGGTCTCAAGAAGTGAGGAGCAGGCCCTGTTGTGTTGAGGGTGGTCTCAAGAAGTGAGGAGAGGCCCTGATGTGTTGAGGGAAATCTCAAGAAGTGAGGAGCAGCCCTGATGTGTTGAGGAAGGTCTCAAGAAGTGAGGAGAGACCCTGATGTGTTGAGGGAGGTCTCAAGAAGTGAGGAGTGACCCTGATGTGTTGATGAAGGTCTCAAGAAGTGAGGAGAGGCCCTGCTGTGTTGAAGGAGGTCTCATGAAGTGAGGAGCAGTCCCTGATGCTTTGAGGGAGGTCTCAAGAAGTGAAAGGGAGGCCCTGAGGTGTTGAGGGAGGTCTCAAGAAGTGAGAGGCAGACCCTGCTGTGTTGAGGGAGGTCGTTCCATGTGTTGGGTACAATGTCGGAGAACAAGCGACCTCCTGTTTTACTTTCGTGACTGCAGAGTGTGGGTGCGAGTGATACTGAGGCAGAGCATGAGTGTTTCGCAGGCTCGTGAAAGTGTGTGCAGCTCTGTAGGTATGCTGGTCCTATGTTGTGTAAGCCCTTGTATGTGTACGTGAGGAGTTTGAATTGGCTGCACTTGTGAATGGGGAGCCAGTAGAGTTCCTTGAGGTGAGATGTGATGTGGGTGTGGCGCTAGAGGTCCAGTATGAGTCTTTCGGCGGCGTTCTGGATGGTCTGAAGTCTTTGTAGGAGTTGCTTGGAGATTCCGGCTTAAAGTGCATTGCCGTAATCGAGCCTGCTGGGGATGAATGCTTGCATGATGGTCCGTCTGGTGTTCCGTGGCAGCCACTAAAATAACTTCTGTAGTATGTGTAGCATGTGGAGGTGCTTACAGGGTTGGTTTGTGCGGTCATCTAGGATCATTCCCAGATTTCTTGAGCAGATGGTGTTTCTTGGTATTGGTCCTAGCATCGGTGGCCACCAGGTGAAGTCCCATGGGGAGGTCTTGTTACCAAAGAAACATGAAGTTAAAGACTCTGGCCATAATATTAGAACATCCTTTCGAGATTAGCAGAGGGCTTTTTAAAGGCAAGGAAGCTAAAATGACCAACCCCTCTGCAACTGACAAAGTATCAGAAACTCTTGTAAGCCCTTCTCATTTTTTTTTAATACAAAAAGGATGTAATATTTCAGATGGAGGGCACAGGCAGTTTAGATAGAAATAATAATTTAGCAGGTTATTTGCTCAAATTGATAAAGTTGATAAGACGCCTCAATTTATACGAAGCATGAAAGTGTCGATAGTACAAAGACATCTGAGGAATTAATATCATTTAAGGAAAATATAGAAGTTTGCATGATTTTCCAAGGGAAAATACAACAGAAGGGTGGGCATAAATCTAAAATAAGGAAAAGGAAGAGTTGAATGATGACATGTGCTGGGATAATACTGGGATAATGCTCATGCAAGTTACAGAGAAGAGTCAGATCTCATACTAAATGTTAGCAACCCAGTAAATACTTCACCACCCGAAAGACGTAAGGTGGGTATAAATAAAAAGAATTGTGAAAATGAAATAAAGTTTAATGAAACTGGGCAGTGAAAATATTCTACAATGGATACTTTATCCAAAGAGGTTAAACTGGCTATATACCACATGGAATCCACATATGTTTTATTATTACTGAAGAATTACAAAATAATTTGATACAGAAATAGAAACACCAGTAAATATGCTCACCACAGAGATATTGAATATTGCTGAAAGTGGAAATATAGAGCCGGCTGGTATAACTGACCTTACAAATAGTCAACATATTTGCAGACTGGTCACCAAATCCTTCTCTAAATAATTTTAAAATTATTTTGATCCAAAGTGCTTGCCAAGGCAGTTAAAAACATCATCAAGTGAAATTGCTCTTCCCAATGAAATGTTGCAAAGGACCAAGGGCCAGATGTAGGAAGCCTAATACCGGCCGGTAACGGACAAAATTACTGAATTTCGGCCGTTACCGTAGGAGGCCACATTTCAGGATTCGGTAATTTACCGAAATGGTAATTTAAGTAATCAGTAAATTATCGAATTCTTTTTGTGTTTGAAAAGCTTCATTAAATATAAGAATAATAACAATGACATAAGCAGAAAAATAGAAGGCAAACAAGGCAAGAGAGGAGCTACAACTATGCTAATGTCGAATAAAGAATAAAAGCATTTTTTGATTTTAAAGGAAGAAGGGAGGGAAGGGGGAGGGGGAAAGGAAAAATATGAGGTATGTTATATCAAGGCAACTTTATAAAAGAAAAGTAGCTGCAGAAGCAGAATAATACAATCAACATTAAGAGAGTATCCAAAAGCATGCAAAACACATCAAAAAGCATATCCGTAATACAGTAATAAAATACACGAGTATGAGAGAGTACATTCCTAAAGGCGGTTTGAAATTTTCGGAATTGATGGGAGTAGGAGGCTTTTGAGCCAAACAGTCTAAATATGAGGTAAGAGGTAACCAATACAATTCTACATTACGAGGATGTTTACAAGAGGAGGCAAAGGAGACATCTAATCTATGAAAATGACACAAAGAGTTCCACCAATGACGTATGGAAACATTTGCAAGGGATTTCCAGTTGGAAGCAATATGTTGAAATGCAAGTGCAATCATCAAATCAAATAGACCTGTAGAGTATAAGGAGAGATTTAAAGACTTCGAGAGAGTTCCAAGAAAGAGAATAGGAGGTGAGTGTGGGATGGTAAGTGAGAAAATCTTGGAGATATAAGACCAAACATGCTCCCATAAAATGGAAACTGAGGGACAGAAAAAGAACATGTGGAGAAGGTTGGCATCAGGTGAATTACAAGTCCAGCAGTTAGAGGAAGAGGTGGAAGAAAAACGAGCTAGAGAAAGAGGGGAGAGATAGAGTCTATGATAGAAGAAAAACAGTGATTGAGTAAGTGAAGCTGAACGTGATATTTTCAAAATTTTGGACCAAAGTTTATCCCAAAGGGAGATAGGCCAAATACATCCCAGGTGCCTCTCCCAGGACAATTCAAATTTAAATGTAATTCTATCAGGATTAGGGGAAGAGAAAAATTTATAAATAAGAGATGCTTTAGGGATAGTAGCAAGAAGAGGAAGAAGAGGAGAAGAAGGGGTAGTACGAGATGAGGAAGAAGGAAGGGAATAATAACGATCAAGTATAATCTCCATAAGAAGAGTATACTTCTGTAAGAAAGAGCGGGGACAGCGAAATTGAAGTTGAAATTGGGGAAAGGGACAAGGAGAAACACCATCAAAAAGTTGGCGAATCCAAATGATACCTTTAAGCCTCCAAGAGGACCAAAAAATAGGTCTATTGTGTAAGAGAATAAGTGAGTTATACCAGATGGGTAAAAGAAGGAAGGCTTCCCGAGAAATAAGCTGTGAGGAAACCAAGGGTTTAAGAAGAGAGGAGGTAAATTTAAACAAGGGAAGCAAGTCATAAGGGGATTTAGAAGAGAAGCGAATAACCTCCTGGAAAGAAAAAGGAGATAAGGATGAACGCTCAATGTCAAGCCAAAGGGGAGAGAGAGGGAGGGACCCAGAAGATAGCCAGCGCGAAGCCTGACGGAGGGAGAAGGATTTGTGATAAAGGCGAAAATCTGGGAAGTTAACACACCCATTAGATTTAGGACGACAAAGGGAAAGTAGAGATATTCTAGAGGTTTTCTTCTTCCAAAGAAAAGCGGAGATAGAGGAATCAATGCATTTAAAATATAAGGCAGGAATGTGAACTGGCAACATAGAAAGGACATAAATAAGAATAGGGGCAATCATCATTTTAATGGAATCAAGCCGACCCCACCAGGAAAGAAAAAGAGGATTTCAGGAAGAAAATAACTGATCAATTTGAGAGAGAACCGCGGACATATTTAGTTTAACGGAGGAAGATATAGATCTGGAAAACCAGACGCCAAGATATTTAATTTTGGAGTTATTCCAAGCAAAACCGGTAGAAGAAAAGAAGTGAGGAAGACAACATTTAGTAAGTGGAAGGATTTCTGTTTTATCCGAATTAATCTTATACCCAGAGACATTAGAGAACGCCTCAAATTCCGCAACCAAAGGAGAGATGGACGCTTCAGGGTCAGAAATAAATAAAAGAATGTCATCAGCATAAGCAGAGAGTTTTAACTGCTGATCTCCGTAAGGAAACCCAAAAATAGAAGCATTTTGTCGAATAGAGGATAAGAAAGGTTCAAGGGCTAAGACAAAAAGGAGAGGAGAAAGTGGACAACCTTGACGTACTCCTCGATGAAGGTTAAAAGATGAAGAGAGACTGCCATTTACAACCACAGAAGCTTTGGGTGAAGAATATAATAAAGAGACCAATGGAATAAACTTGGACCCAAAACCATGCCATCTAAGTAGGCAAATAAAAAAGGACCAATCCACCCTGTCGAAAGCTTTCTCGGCATCTACAGAGATAGCAGCCAAGGGAATAGAGAGAGAGGGGGCCATATTAAAAACATTTAAAAAGAGACGAGAATTATCAGAAGTGAGCCTACCCTTGATGAAACCACATTGTTCCTTACCGATTAGATGGGGCATGAAAGAGTCCAACCGTAGGGCAAGTAACTTGGCAAAAAGTTTGTAATCAACATTTACCAGTGATATAGGTCGATAATTTTTACAGAATTTGGGATCACAACCCTCCTTCGGAATAAGACATATAGTGGCATCCTGAAACGTACCAGCAGCCTCACCAGAGGAAACGAAGGATTGAAAGAGCAACAAAAGTTTAGGAAGCAAGAGATCAGAAAAGTGCAAATAAAACTCCACCGGGAAGCCATCCGGACCAGGAGTTTTACCTTTAGTAAGAGAAGATAAGGCGGAAGAAAGTTCATGAAGGGTAAGGTCAAGATCAAGAGTCGAAAAATTAAGATGAGGTTTAAGAGGCAAGGGTAATTTCTCAAAATAGGATTGAAGCATAGCAGAAGAAGGGGGGACTCCGGGGTATATAGCTGTTGATAGAAAGACTGAAATTGGTTAAGAATATCTTTATCTGTGTAAAGAAGAACATTGTCGGGAGAAAAGATAGATTCGATGACGGTACGTTCCTTACGAGATTTAAGAAAGTTAGCTAAAAGCTTCTCAGATTTATTACGGCCACCATAATAACGAGCAGAGCTACGTAGAAGAATAGAAGATGCATTGTCCGTAGTAAGTTTGTTAAAGGAGATCTTAGCACGTAAAATTTAAGGAGACATACAAGTGTCCGACGAAGTATAGAATTGGTGTTCTAGGCATTTAATATATGCAAGGGAGGACTTTTGTTTTTGAAGAAACTGCTTCTTCTTCTTGGATACAAAATCAATAATGAATCCTCTAGCGGTGGCTTTAAAGGAGTCCCAAAGAACAGAAGGCAGAATATTGGGAGTAGAGTTAGTTTGAAAGAAATCATTAGTAAAAGAACGAAATGAGGAAGAAAAAGTAGGGTCAGTAAGGAGTGCAGAATTAAAGCGCCAGCGGGAAGGCTTAGGCAGAGGAGGAAGTAAATAAATATCTGTTATGACGGGAGCGTGATCAGAAATAACAATAGGTTCCATAGAAGAGGATAGTAAATTTTAATTGAGAGATGAAGACAGGAAGATATAATCCAGTCTAGAAGAAGAGGCGTGAGGGTGTGAGAAAAAGGAATAGTCTAATGTATCAGTGTGCATGAGTCTCCAAGAATCTGAAAAATGGGATTGAAGTATAGTATGTAGAAATTGCTTGTGTGATTTGAGAGGGAGAAAACGGACATTAGATTTGCGATCTAAGAACGGGTTAACAACTTGATTACAATCACATCCTAAAAGGAAAAAGTCATCTTTGTATTGAATACATTTACTAGTAATTAAAGGCCAAAAAGTATTATCGGGTTGAGTAGGACCATAAATATTAAGAATAGTGAGGGATATTGAATTAATCAGTAACTTAACTAAAAGCCATCTTCCCTCTGAGTCCTTTTCTTCTAATAACACAGTACATTTCAACTTTTTATGAACTAAAATAGCAACACCATTTTTCTTATTAGAGGTAGCAGAAAATAAAACTGTACCAACCCAATTCTTTTTAAGTTTAAGAGATTCAACATCATTAAGATGAGTTTCCTGCACAAGTACAATATCAGGAGTATAGGAAGATAAGTGAGAAAGTACTCTCTGCCGTTTAATAGGGTTATTAAAACCTTTTACATTCCACGAGATAACTCTAAATTTGCAACTGGCGTAAACAATATAACATTAGAACTTGCAAGGAGAGTGAAAACATCTGAAAGCCGGAAAAAAGAGAGAAACTAAAAGTGAAAAAGAATAAAGAACGAGAATCAGATGAGAGGGAGAGGGAAAGGAAAGGAAGAAAGGGAGGAAAAGAGGAAAGTAAAGAAGAGACCGTACAGATCCAAAGGATGACTGAAAGAACGTACCTGAAAAAGGAAAACATGAGGAAACGGGGAAGTGGCGACACTCTGCAAGACAGCTCTTGCAAGGGAGGGAGTTGAACCACCAACCACACCTGGGCAAGACATATTGGGAAGTTGACAATTTGACTCACGCAGACTGAAGGAGGAATGTCAGGGGTCTATGTTGCAGGGGAAGGGCCAGAGGAGACAACAGGAAGGAGTCCACGAATCTACACAGGAAATAAAACACTGAGTGACAATAAGAAAAATGACAAAAGGACTTAAAGTATATATACAAAAAACAAATAGTAATTCAAAGATGAGATAATATGCAATAAACACATTACAAATAATTAAAAAAACGAATAATGAGACAGTTAGCCAGATCTAAGTACAGACGACAATCCGATCAGCCACATGAAGAGGTGGATGTGTCCATGGCACCATTAGAGTGGAGGTGAATGAAATTCTTCAGCTCACCAGGATCCTGAAAAGACCAAGTTTTATTTTGATGGGTGACTTTAAAGATACAGGGATGAAAGAGGCCATATCTAGCACCCATTGAACGTAGAGGTGCACGAAGATTCAGAAATTCCTTCCTTCTGGACGCCGTAGCATTGGAGACATCTTGTGAGAGAAACACTCTTTGACCCATCTAGGAAATTTGGTGCTTGGATCTTGCTGCGGAGAGGACTGATAATAGATCTGTGAACTTTAAAAAAGGAATAATGACACCTCTTGGTTTAGGAGAGTCTGATGAACGCGGGTCAAGTCTATGGGCTCTTTGAATGCTGAGAGCTGTGGTAGGAGGCATATCCAGCAATTTGGGAATAAAAGACGTGAAAAATGTTACAGGATCGTCCCCTTCCAAAGACTCTGGCAGACCATAAACGCATAGATTATTCCGTCTGTTCCTGTTTTCCAAATCCTCAGTATGCTGGCGTAGGTCACAAACTGATTTCTCTAAAGAAGAGATGCGTTGGGAGTGAGATTGGACCTCTGACACCTGTTGCTCCACAAAAGAGATCCTAGCGTCCATAGCTGACCACTTATCCTTTAAAAGTTGCATGTCCTTTCTGGTCTCCTCAATAAAAGGACGTAAGGCGCGAATCTCCGCCAAGAGCAATTCCATAGAAACTGAAGAAGATGACTTGTCTGGGAATGGAGGATCTTGCTTCAATCGTTTGGAAGACGCATTGGGAGTTGAAGACTTTTGCGATGACAAAGGTACTGAAGAGGAACGAGGCGGAACCTGCCCTGCCATTGGATCCGCAGCTGTGGTGAGGTTGTAGCCTCCTGAGGAAGATAATATTTGAGAAGAGGTAGAAGGAACAAAGACAAACTTTGGCTTACGCAACCTGCCCATGCGAGAACTATAGGGCTTCAAAATGAAGATGGACGGCAACCAATGAGTAATTGCAGATAAAGGGATTAATTGCTCTTAG
This sequence comes from Lissotriton helveticus, assembly GCF_964261635.1. Classification (NCBI taxonomy): domain Eukaryota; kingdom Metazoa; phylum Chordata; class Amphibia; order Caudata; family Salamandridae; genus Lissotriton; species Lissotriton helveticus. The sequence continues at coordinate 1,962,572,802 of NC_136068.1, read as the reverse complement.
GAAAAACTGAAAGCTGAAAATACATTAAAAAATATCATAGAATCATCAATATAGTCCTGAGGTATTTATGTATTAAATAAATAAATAAATAATACCCTATTTTTGAATGCATGAATGAATAACAGATAGCTCAATAAATAAGAGTCAAAATTCGAGGTAGTAGGAGTTATGCAGGTTTAATACAGGATAAGGACAGGAACAGGACAACCTGCACAGGAATAGGATGACAGGGCCCAGCAGCGCTGCTGGTGTCAGGATCGGGACAAGGAAAAGGACGACTTTTTTAATAACAGTGCATGAGCATATATACATAACGCAAACACATATCATTACATTGCAATAGGCGTAGCAGTGGGTGGAGCAGAAGGTGTGACGCGTAGCAGTCGCGAAAGATAAGGGTAAAAAGAGGTGTAACAGGGCGTATACATAGACATGTGATGCAAACGTAACAGAATATGTCATGAATGGGGCGGAAACCATGGAGGGGGCTACCTAAGGAGCCGGGACCTCTAACCTGATGGTGCGCGCAAACTAGCAATGACGTATCACTAGGAGAAGCTGGGGGCTATGAACTCTGTGCTAGGAGCAGAGACTGAAGTCTGGAGAGTCAGGGCGACATGTACCTAAACAGTATCTAGTATCTGATGTTTAGAGAACATGTTGATATAAACTAGAAGTTAGGAGGGGAAAGGCTAACTTGATTCTAAGACTGGACCATGCATTATTCTACATGTAGTGCGTGATGAAGAATATTAAATGACCATTAAATGCAGTATTTCTCTAACGTGGAGACGTGAAGGCTAGACAATGACGGAACTATTGATGCGATTCAGTAGCTTAGGAATGCAGAGAAGGAGGACTGAACTGATAACTGGAACTATAACATACTTTTGGCAGACTCAGAGGCTGAGCCAGGCTGAGCCGGGCACGGCGTGGCAGGAAGTAAGTGAAGGGTCGAGGATACAGGTGGGGGCTGTATCGCTCCTCAGCGAAGTTTCAGGAGACAGGAGCTGAATCTGATGTCCGGGCCCTTTTGAGGCCTAGAAACGGGGACTTTACAATGGAATAACGTGCACACTGAGAAACGTGGCAACGTAGCTTTACATAGGCCTGATATACGTAGTATTCACGAGAACTGGAAACTGACATACTAGAGGTGGACACAACTATAATTGCGTCTTGAATCGAACATGGGGAATGCATATGCATATTTAATCATGCACACATAACATATGATGGATGACACGTAGGGACACAGAACATGGCAAAATTTACTTTTCCACATTCCCTCCTTGTTACTACGTTTCCATCAGGAAACATCAATATTCATGATACCATCTATCATTTCATACAGTATCATTTGCTCGTCTCGAATTATCCTGGAACGGGATTTAGAACGGGGCTTGGGACTAGGAATACAAGAGGTAGCACAAATGCCGCAAATCGCAGGGCCACATTGTATACAGAGACAGCAGCTGAATATGATCGCTACTGCAATACCTAGAAAGGACAAGACTTTCCATCCCCAGGCGGAAATTATATTCCAGAACCAACCGGACCATGTCCAGGTGCCTGGATCTTGGTGTATCAGATGGGCAATTTTATGGAGTCTGGTTATAGCTGAATAAACAGACGGCGCGTTATTTGGAATGAAAATGCAGCAACTAGATCCGATGACTCTACAGGCCCCGCCCCTATCGGCCAGTATGACGTCAAGGACGAGACGATTCTGTAAAACGACAAATCTCATAGCAGATTGCTCTTCAGTTAAATTACCTAGAGCAGAGGCAGTCTCATTTACTACAGCTTCAAGGGTTCTGGTTAACCTACGGATTAGCTTACTATTCTGGATAGGTCCTATAAAGAAGAAGAAACCTCTGTTGAAATCTGTATACTGTTCTAGAGCAGTTTCAGTATAATCGACAATTGGGGACTCCCTTCTATGTCTAACGTGTACTAGATGTGTGTTTCTATGATAATCAGGTGGGGCTAGGAAAACAGGTGGCAGTAGGAAGGCAATGTAACAGGTTCCCTCCCAACCGAGGGGCAGACGAACATATGCAGTTTGACCACAAATAAAATAAGAATGACGTGAAGCTTTGAAAATAGATTTCCCACTGTCACTATACTTGACAATAGTAGTACAATCACTATGTCCTACATGTACGGAACCATTATTACGGACACATAATTCACCTTTGACTGGTAGTACTGAAATAGCAGGTAAGTCTGGAGTAGTATCAGACTGAACATTCAGGACCATGAAATTCGAAGAATAGTTACCTAAATTATACACTTCATTTTCTAGATCTAACCCTGTTCTGTGGGGGAGACCTTGCTTGTCTGGAAAACATGTACTGTTAAGAAAAGACATATCTGTTGAGGATGACGTTAACGTGGACCATGCTCCACACGAACCATTATGTGAGAATGGATAAGGAAAAAGTGGCAGAACTCCCTTCGGTGTCTGGAAAGGGGGGAGTCGACCACACACCCAACAATTAGTGGCATTGCTGGACTGGTGTGAGTAATGTAACATGCGGATGAATGAGTTATTTCGCATAGCGAGGCGGTAAGAGAGTTCATGAGGAGGCAGATCACTAAACGTGTGCTCTACTGTAACATTAGCAGACTTATTTACATGAAGAACTGGGAGATACAAGAAAAATGCATAACTGGTGCAGGAAATCATAATGCTGAGAAACAATATGAAACATAGAAAAACGATACATCGGATTGAGTTTTGACTAACTCTCTCACTATGGGGGTCTATTTTATACATGTCAGAAACAGTCTAACCGTTTCACCTAGGGGAGGACTTAGACAATCAAACTGACTGACTTATTTTACTAGACCTTAACTTGAATTTATACTCCTGTTGCGGAGTTTTCTCTAACAGGGGGGGTGCAGTAACAATGTCTTTTGCGGGACAGTCCTTGAGAACAATGCTTTGGCAATCCTTCAAATCCTGGGAAATGTTCTTTAAGACGGGTTTCAGTCCATTAAATTGTTTTACATGAGAAAGGTGCACCCAGCCTTTGCGACCTTCCAACTTCACGGCTGTACGGGTGGTGAGGAGGACCTGTCGGGGCTCCTTCCAGCGGGGCTCCAGCGGACTTGATCTGTCAAAATTCCTCACCAACACCATGGATCCTGGAACGATTTCATGCGGTGCCACCTCGGTATTATCTGGAAATGCGGCGGCAACCTGTGAACGACATGAGTTGAGGGCAGACATCAAGGAAGCTAGGTAATCTGTCAGCATATTACTTGAAACATCGGTAATACTTCGGGGTCTAGGAGTACCCCACATATTTGGGGGGCGGCCGAATACGACCTCATACGGGGACAGACCTGATCTGGAATGTGCGACCATGCGCATATAAAATAAAGCGACTGGCAGAGCTACTAGCCAGTCCACACCTTTCTCTTTACACACTTTGGCAATTCGGATTTTCAGGGTCTGGTTATGTCTCTCTACGAGACCGGCTGCTTCAGGATGGCGTACACAATGGAACTTCCACTGGTACCCCAACAAAAGGGAAACATGTTTCATCAACTCAGATGAGAATGGCTGGCCGTTGTCAGAATATACGACTCTAGGGAGTCCATAACGGGGGAAGAACTCACGAACCAACTGCTTGGCAGTGGTCGCGGCTGTGTAATCTGGGACTGGATATGCTTCTGTCCACCTGGACAAAGCGCATACAACTACAAGGACATACTTGAAACCTCGACATCGCTCCATCTGAATATAATCCATCTGGAGGACTTCAAAAGGGTGGTCAGGGGGCTGGAATCCACCTTGTTCCACCGGAACACTTTTACCTGGATTAAACTGACAACATATCATACAGGTACGGACTTTCTGCTTGGCTGCAGCTCGTAAATGCTTGTTGAACCAAATGTTCTGGATACTGTCTAACATAGCTTTTTCTCCTAAATGTGCTGGACTATGTGCGGTATTAATAATGACTTGAACCATAGAGTCGGGGAGAAACCATGTGGCTCTACCCTTTGTTAACCATCCTTGATCTGTCTGGACCCCTCCTTGTTCGGACCATTTCTTGATTTCTTCGGGAGTAGCATGTAACTGGATATCTATGACATCTTGTGTAGGGTCCTTAACTGTCATACATGTAGTCGGATCTGGAGTATGTGTCTGTGTCGGATTAACTTGAATGTCTGGAGTCTGTGCTGTAAGCTTGGCTGTGCGATCTGCTAGATCATTACCTTGGGAAATAATGTCAGTAACTTTCGTATGTGCTTTGCATTTCATGATAGCAATGGATGTCGGTAAATGTATTGCGTCTAACAGAGCTTGAATAAGGAGACCATGCTGAATCTTGGTTCCATGAGAAGTCATGAAACCTCTCTCCTGCCAGAGCACTCCGAAGTCGTGGACGACTCCAAATGCGTAGCGTGAATCTGTGTAAACATTAACTTTCAAGTTCTTGGCGTGTATGCAGGCTTGTGTCAGAGCAACTAGCTCTGCTGCTTGAGCAGACAGGGTGTCAATACGGTGTGTTTCAATAACTTCGGTGTCAGTAGTCACTGCATACGCGGCGACTAGTTCTCCTGTACTAGTTCTCATACATGAACCATCCACATAAAGTGTCAGGTCGGGGTCTGGTAACGGAGTATCTGTCAGATCTTGTCTTGGCTTTGTCGTAATGTTAACTACTTCCACACAGTCATGTGGGTCAGGATTCGAAGTAACTGATGGTAACAGTGTAGCAGGATTAAGGATGTTGCAGCGTCTGATTTCTATGTGTGGCTGGAACAGTGTCAATTCATAACCTGTTAAACGTGCAATTGTCAAGTGCTGAGTTTGTGTTCGGTTTAAAAGAACTTCCACAGAGTGTGGAACTTGTACTGTCAAGGTATGTCCTAAGACTATGGAATCACTTTGTCTGATAGCTAGTGCTGTGGCTGCAACTGACTTGAGGCACGCAGGCAGAGCCTGGGCTACAGGATCTAATGTGCTCGAAAAATAAGCACATGGCTTGTATTGTCCTGCTTGATCTTGTGTGAGAACAGATAATGCTGTACCTTCACGTTCAGTGACGAAAAGTGTAAAAGGCTTACTGTAGTTCGGTGTCGCTAGAACTGGAGCTTGGCATAGGGCTTTCTTTAACTCATTGAAACTAAGTGTATGTTCAGATGTCCAAGGGAGGACAGTCGATACGGCTGCCTCCTGTGTCGTTAACTGTATCAGTGGTTTGGCTAGAAATGCATACTGAGGAATCCATTGTCTGCGGTAAGAAGTGAGGCCGATAAAAGCACGTACCTCCTTCTGGGTCTTGGGCTGAGGAAGACTCGCTATTAACTGGATACGGTCTGGTGTCAACTGCCTACCCCTCTTGGACAGCAAGTGTCCTAAGTAGACCACTTGCTGGACACAGAATTGAAGCTTAGAAGGGGACACCTTGTGCCCCATCTCGGCTAGGAAATACAAGACTGTAAGGGATGCTTGCTCGCAAGCACGTTCAGAACGGGCTGTGATCAGTAGATCATCGACATACTGGAGCAGGGCAGTGTCAGTTGGCATGTGAATGTTGTCTAGTTGTCTCTTGAGTGCTTGACTGTAAATACTAGGACTTTCTGTGAAACCTTGAGGAGCGCGTGTGAACATATAGCTCCTTCCATTTAAACAAAATCCAAAAAGGAACTGGCTGTCTGGATGAATAGGGACACTGAAAAATGCGTTCTTGAGGTCGATTACAGTAAAGAACGTGGCTTCGGAATCAATGGCTGTCAATAGGGAAGAGATATCTGGAACGACTGGGTACTGAGGAATAATACATTTATTAAGTTCTCGTAGGTCAATCACTAATCGATATACTGGGGGTGCATTTGGATCAGTACGTTTCATGACTGGAATGATCGGAGAATTACATACATTGGAGTCAGTTTCTACAACCACTCCTTGAGCCATGAGCTCGTCAATAATTTTGGACAAGGCTGCTACGGCCTCAGGTGGCAATCTGTACTGTCTGATTCGTGGTAACACTACACCTGGCTTGAGAGTCACACGATAGGGTGTGATTTGCATGTAACCTACATCAGTTGGACCTTGCGCCCATAGATGCTGTGGAACATTAGACAGTCTTGAATCAAAATCTCGTAATACATAGTGACCCTTAAAGTCACGTAGGAACAATCGTATTCCCTCTGGGGAACAGCATATAACTGCACCTAACTCTTTCAGTGTTTTAATGCCTAATAGATTTTCTGGACATGACTTAGTAAGTAACAGATCAGTAGTGCGGGACAATGGACCTACTTCTAGAGTAACTGGCTTTGAAATCTCATTTACAATGGGTTTTCCTGAAAATCCAAGGGAAACATTTCTTGAGCCTGAGAGCGGAGCCCCTGGAACTTCGGCGTGACTAATTGTGGTCCTACTTGCCCCTGTATCAATCAAAAACTTTCTGTCTTTCCCTAATACTTGACTGTGAACATAGGGACCTTCTTGATCTACAGGTATCTCGATGAGAGGCAAGCCTACCTCCCTCTCTAGGTTGTTTCATGAATACTGCTGGTACTCTGGATACTCAGACTGTGCATACTGGTACATCTGCTGTGTAACGTGCTGTGTTGCAGCAATAGGCTGCGGTGCGGTAACTGTCTGTGGTGCATTCTGTGGCTGAGGAATCTGTGAAACTTGTTCTTGTCTAGGCGGACGTGGTCTTTCTTTAGTCTTACCAGTAGCTATGTTGTGTTTCAGAACTGCACACTCATTTATAAAATGACCTGGCTGTTTACAATAATTGCAATTCCCTTTAACGGGAGCTGCAGGATGACTGGCTTGATTTGGACCCCTCTTCTGACTGTCTTGAGGAACAGATTGTGCAACTAGTACTTTCATTTTCGTGTCTTTCATACGTTTTCTCTCGTGTTCTTGTTCTTCCCTGATTCTATTCTGGTGGTATTGAAGCATCTGCAACATCTGGGACGGGGTATTAGCTTGCCAGGTACTTTCGACTTTCAAAACTCGATTTTTAATTTGTGGGCTTGAATTCTCGACTAATTTAGTAACAAAAAGGTGAGGGTATGACTCACTACTTGTCTTGAGGCCACTGTTAATGCTAAAACATTTTTCAAATCTAGAATAAAAATCACTAATATCTTCGTCTTGTTTCTGTTTACAGGCTGAGATTGCATCCCAGTCTTCTTTTCTAGTTGTCAATAATCTGGGTAAGACTTGTATTAATAATTCCGGTAATTCTTTACATTTATCTCCAAGACCGGTACCTGGTACTCGTGCCTTATCTTCAGCTTCTAGAACTGCCCAATCGATCTTTTTCTCCCCCACCTCCCATTCTTTTTCCTTGAGCTTTTCATACACCCCTGCGGGCAGCAGAACCTTTAACATTTTGATTATATCTGGATACGTGTATTCTCCCATACGGAGCATGTCTTTTAATTCTCTATGGAACCCTGCTGGATCTTTGTCATGACAGGGAATTAATTTCTTCATCTCGAGGAGTTCCATCTTTGTAATCGGAGTGTAAACAAACACTCGTTCTAGTTCGCCACCCGTTCCTCTGACTGGGTGGACTTCTCGTAACGGATTCTGTCTCTCCATGTAAAATGGTTTACCTTCTGGGGGTGAGGCAGGAACAAAATGCGGATTCAAAAACGTTCTATATTTGTGACGCTGTTCTAGAATGACACTAATTAAATCGGTACCTAGACCTTTCCATCTGTACTGGAGTAACTCGTTCAGGATATCATGTAACGGGCCTGGATCAGAGTGCTGACCCTCATACAATGTAAGGAGGTGCTGAATCATATACATACCCGCCAGTCGTTGTTCGGCTGGGGGCATTTTCAGAAACATCTGTGCCACTATTTCGTCTGGAAAAGTGGTAGAATCAGTAATCCATCGGACTGCTGATCGGGCTAGTTCTTGTTCATGCATGGTACTTAACTCACTGTAACCGATTCGTGATTTCAGAATGTGATCGGTGGCTTGGAATACTTGTTCTAGAGAACCTTGTTCTGGTGCTGGAGAATGAAAAATAGACTTGTGTTCTAGGCGTAAATGGCGATCTGGAAATCTAGATTTTCCTACATACGCTATTCTGGCGGGATTCTCGTCCTCTACCTCTTCAGTATCAGAGTTACTTTCTTTCTCGCTTACTTGTGCTATTTTACGCTGTTCGTGTAATTTTATTATTTCTTTACGGATTTTCTTGTACATACTCTCCATAGCACCGACGGTCTTGTGCTTACCCTCGGCTATATTATCACTCCACCTTGTCAGGGTTTTCATTTCAGCCGGATCTTTAGACGGGTAATCTTGTTCTCTTATTAGACAATTGATCAGAAACTTTAATATCATGAGCTGGATCTCGGCTTTCCTTTGAGACATGGCCTCGCTAATGCTTTCTGGATCATCCCCTGTACGGATGAAACGATATATTCTGTCTAGATCTTCTTTCATATTCGGTAAGGTGACTAGATACTCGGCCACCTTTCTTACGCGGAATGAATATAAAACCATATTATCCTCGCCTGGGACTGGATCATAGCCGCATTCGGCAAGGGATTTTCTTATTTCTGCTACAGTCTGATGTCTGGGCGTACGCTGGGACGCTTGTGCATGTAATTCGGCTGTCGTTAAACGCTTGTGTGGCGGCGGGGTTTGAGGAGTACCTCCCCCTGCGGCCCCTAAACTAGAGTCGTCTACTGAGGCTCTTCGTCCTGGCAGAGTGGGAAATGGAAATGTAGGCTGGACTTGTATGGCGGGCTGGACCGGGGGTACCGTAACAGGTACTCCGGTGTCTGGAGGAGCGGGAAGTGCCTGATTTACAGGGACTGGCGGAGCGCGAACAGGATTTGCATATTCTGGGACTGTGTCGTCCAAATAGGACGAAATAAAAATATCAGCTGCGGTCTGTTTGTGACGTAGCTTGGTCGGAACTAATGGTGGCGGGAAATTACTGGATGCCTCTGGGGTCGCTTTTGGCAAGCCCTCGGCAAGGAGAGGATACATACCCCTAATAAGGGCATGCCTCTGTCTGTCTGACTGTTCGGCTTTGACTTGTTCACCTATCTCGATTAGTTCTTTTTCTTGTGCTCGTTCTAAGGATTCTCTACTTAATTCTGACTTTCTGATTTCCTTTTCAGTTCTTTTATGAGCTTCTTTGCGCCATAACTCGATGGCATCTTTCTGTGACTGTCTGGCTTTCTTTTTCCATAATGCTTCTTCTACTCGCATGATGCATTCGGCATCCCATGTACCCGATACGGGCCATCTATACTTTTCTTCTAACTGTTTGGTATACTCTACCCATAAATCTAGATACAATATAGCGCTTATGCCATGCTTCTGATACATAAAATGACCTGGACTGTCCCTAGGCGGAACTGGAACTGCTGCTTCCAGCAGACCCTTTCTGGTTTTTAACTGACGTAATTTCGAAAAGAGCGGCATGACTGAACTATAATCTAGACACAATACAATACACAATGAACACGATACTTATTCCCCATTCATACCACGACATTAAAATACATGAAGAACATTTAAAAATAACAGTTCGAACAGAATACTACCTGGAATACGGAACACAGAATACATGAATTTTCTCGAGAACAGAACTGACTAGAACAGGAACTAGATGCACTGCTGAAACAGTACGAAACTTACCGGTCTCATAAAGAGACACGTCAGGACCCGCATCCACCGAAGTGGACACTTCGTTTGTGGGTCTGTGTACCACCAACCCACGGACCAGAGTCAATTAGATTGACCCTGTCTAGATACCACCCCAGTAACGGTACTCACCGGGCAGCAAGAACGGAAGGCCTCGGACTGGACTGGACTGCTACGACGACGGACGACGAACTTCGGACTTCAGTTACGGGTGGGCCTCCGGATACCTCGGACCTTGGACTCTTGGCTTGGGCTCTGGTCGGGACTCGCCGCGTTCCTCCACCGTCTCGTTTGGATGCTGGACCGCCTCCTCCGTCTCCTCCGTGGGCCTGAGGGATACTTGAAGCAGAAATATCTGCCGGTGCGCAGAAGAGTTCCGTCACGACTGCAGAGGGTCAGGGGGTCGGCGTGGCTTCACCGACGCGTGGGGAAAGGGCAAGTCCCTGTTCGGGCGCCATTATGTGGTAAATAAATAAATAATACCCTATTTTTGAATGCATGAATGAATAACAGATAGCTCAATAAATAAGAGTCAAAATTCGAGGTAGTAGGAGTTATGCAGGTTTAATACAGGATAAGGACAGGAACAGGACAACCTGCACAGGAATAGGATGACAGGGCCCAGCAGCGCTGCTGGTGTCAGGATCGGGACAAGGAAAAGGACGACTTTTTTAATAACAGTGCATGAGCATATATACATAACGCAAACACATATCATTACATTGCAATAGGCGTAGCAGTGGGTGGAGCAGAAGGTGTGACGCGTAGCAGTCGCGAAAGATAAGGGTAAAAAGAGGTGTAACAGGGCGTATACATAGACATGTGATGCAAACGTAACAGAATATGTCATGAATGGGGCGGAAACCATGGAGGGGGCTACCTAAGGAGCCGGGACCTCTAACCTGATGGTGCGCGCAAACTAGCAATGACGTATCACTAGGAGAAGCTGGGGGCTATGAACTCTGTGCTAGGAGCAGAGACTGAAGTCTGGAGAGTCAGGGCGACATGTACCTAAACAGTATCTAGTATCTGATGTTTAGAGAACATGTTGATATAAACTAGAAGTTAGGAGGGGAAAGGCTAACTTGATTCTAAGACTGGACCATGCATTATTCTACATGTAGTGCGTGATGAAGAATATTAAATGACCATTAAATGCAGTATTTCTCTAACGTGGAGACGTGAAGGCTAGACAATGACGGAACTATTGATGCGATTCAGTAGCTTAGGAATGCAGAGAAGGAGGACTGAACTGATAACTGGAACTATAACATACTTTTGGCAGACTCAGAGGCTGAGCCAGGCTGAGCCGGGCACGGCGTGGCAGGAAGTAAGTGAAGGGTCGAGGATACAGGTGGGGGCTGTATCGCTCCTCAGCGAAGTTTCAGGAGACAGGAGCTGAATCTGATGTCCGGGCCCTTTTGAGGCCTAGAAACGGGGACTTTACAATGGAATAACGTGCACACTGAGAAACGTGGCAACGTAGCTTTACATAGGCCTGATATACGTAGTATTCACGAGAACTGGAAACTGACATACTAGAGGTGGACACAACTATAATTGCGTCTTGAATCGAACATGGGGAATGCATATGCATATTTAATCATGCACACATAACATATGATGGATGACACGTAGGGACACAGAACATGGCAAAATTTACTTTTCCACACAATGAGACATAAAAACATAGACTGTGTCAAATATATTCCTCAGGCAGAAAGGGAGTCGCTAGGAGGCACTGAAAAATATTTGAGGAATTGGAGGAACAGTCAAACACGAGTTTTCATGTAGTTACTTATTCAGGGCGCATAGCAGACATAGCAGGAACAAGGCAAGCCAAATAGAAAAGGACCAGCAAAGTAGAGTCAATAGGGATGGGTAAATCATGCAGCCATTGCATCAGAACTGGAGAGAACATGGGCACATCTCAGAGCACTATAAGTAAGCACACTGCAAAAATGTTCCACAAAACATGTTTATGCTGAGTAAGGCAGAGGGAGAGGTGAAGCCCAGTCCATAAATGTAGCACATACCAAGTCTGTTTGAGGCGACATCAAGGGAAAGGCAATGTGGCACTGCTGACTGAAAAAAACGGCAGTTTTAACATGAGGAGAAAACAGACATTGCGAGCAAGGTACAAAGTGGCTGAAAGTACCTAAAATAGCTGTGTCTGATATCCGAAGGCAATACTGCTGGAGCCTGCACAATGGTGCGCGAGGTCCGCAGCTCGCTAGTCTGCCGCGGGACCCTCACGAAATGGCGGCGCTGCTGACAGGAAGAACGTCGTTGCATAATTGCGCTCCATACGCGCCAGTTCTTCAAAAAAGGGCATTCATTGTGGTCCCCCTGAGCTCCGGTACAGGAAACCGATCTCAAGCAGCATCAAAGAGCGATAAATCCGCTCCAAAAGCCGCAGCAGAGTCCCGGTGCGGCGGAGCTCCCTCACGGTGCGGCCATCCTGGTCGGCGCCGAAACCACGCCCCCCAAATTATCGAATTCTTAAAATACCGATTCGGTAAATTACCGAATCTGTAATGTAGGGAGCCCACAAATGAGTGCTTCTTACATTTAAGGATTCGTTATTTACCACCATCTATTAGTTGGTGGTAAATAACTAATTCCTTTTAAAAAGCAATTTTTTGCTTTTTATTCAGGGCCATGTGGCAGATATGTGTGCCACATGTGCACCCATGCACTATTCAGGGGTGCAACAGGGTGTCAATGTGACACCCTGCCACCCTTGATAGGGTTCCCCCTATTACTGATTCGGTATTTACCAAATTGGTGTTTACCGAATCGGCAATTCCCATGCATTCCTATGGGCCTCCAGGCTCATAGGAATGAATGGGAATTACTGGATCGTAAATACCGATTCTTAATTACCGAATCTCACCGATTCGGTAATTTTTACCGAAAAATTATCTACATCCCATTTACCTATTCTTAAATACCGAATCGGTAAAATTCGGTATTTAAGAATAGGTAAATTGAGATTACCTACATATGGCCCTCAATTGCCAAATGCCATGTCACACTCCTTCTCCAACATTGTGGTGGGCAAAGATCTAAAATCAACAGAAAAACTAAGGTGCTTGGGATTTGACATCCACATGAAACAAGAGAAAGAGTTGAATCAACAACATCATGTAGAACGTCTTGGAGAAGGAAGGAATGTGAGATGTACTAGTGACATAAACATGAAACAAACTGGCAACTGCATGAAGAGTAACTTATACATGTGAGTAGGTGAGCAATGTTTATTGTCAACACTGGCTTTTTTGAGGGGGGTTTTCACAGAGCCACCATAGAAAAAGACAGCTGAGCCAAACTGTAGCAAAGTGCCTCTTTTTACATGGTTAGACTCCACATTTAGCCTGATGCCTGATGTGATTTCGAACTGTAAGTTCCCTGGGTCCCTGCTCACCAGGTTCCCAGTGCCAAATCTCTTTCCCAAAACGGTACCACAATTGGCACAACTTCAGCCACTCCTGTAAGTCTCTAGTAAATGGTATCCCTGGCACCTAGGACATGGGCACTGAAGGGGGTCCACTGGGGATGTAGCACGAATTGTGCCACCCCAGAGAACCCTCATGAAGACCATGCACAATGCCATTGCAGGCTGTGTGCCTTGGTGCAGAGAAAACCAAAGAGTCAACATGGCACACAGCCCTGTCTGCCATGTACCTATACACTGCATGAGGCAAATATGTCACCCCTACAGTCCTAAAGCAGGGTGCTCTATATCCCATGAAAGGACAATCAATCGAGATTTATAAAACACAGCTGATCACTCGATAGGGTATCCACGCACTTGCAGGTCCTGGAGGCTTATTTAAACAGCAAGTTCTTGAGGGCCATTCGTAATTCCAGAAGTGAGGTGACGGTCCGGCGATGCGAGGGGAGGCTGTTCCAGGTCTTTGCTTCTATGCGGGAGAAGGAGCGTCCTCCACTTCTACTTCGGTAGATATGGGGAGTATAAGTAAGTGAAAGAGAGGCGGAGCATAGTCTTCTAGACGGTTGGTGGAAGTTGGTGGTTAATGTAGGTAGGTGCTTGGTTTTGTAGACCCTTGTGTGTGTGGGTCAGCAGCTTGAATTGGCATCTCTTCTGTACGGGGAGCCAGTGGAGTTTCCTGAAGTGAGGTGTGATGTGGGTTTGTCAGGGAAGGACGAGGATGAGTCTTGCTGCGGTGTTCTGTATGGTCTGTAGTCTCTGTAGGAGGTCTGTGGCAATTCCTACATAGAGGGAATTGCCATAGTCCAGTCAGCTGATGATAAGGGCCTGTGTCATGGTGCATCTCGGGTGTAGGGGTAGACACTTGAAGATCTTACGTAGCATGCATGAGGAAGCAGGTGGAGGAGACGCATTGATCTGTGATTTCATGGTGAGATTGTCAATGTTAATTCCTAGGTTTATGGCATGGTTGGAGGGAGTGGGTGTGGGTCGTAGGTCTGATGGCCTATCAAGTCATTCCATGTGTTGCTACTGTTGCCAAAGATGATCACTTCCCTCTTGTCTGTGTTCAGCTGCAGGCAGTTGTTTTTCATCCAGTCAATGACGTTTGTCGTGCATCTGTGGAAGTTGGTTCTGGTGGTGGTGTAGTCATCAGTGAGTGAAAGATGAATTTGGTGTTGTCTGCATATTGATACTGTGGGATCTGACGATGTTGGCCAGCGGGGTCATATATGCATTGAAGAGTGTGGGGCTGAAGGATGAGCCATGGGCAGTGGGCGCTGTTGACATTTGAAATCAGTGGTGCCTAAAATGTGTGTTCAAGTGCACCGCGCGAGCGAGTGTAGCGAGCAAGCCGAACAAACTAAGGAGGTTTTCAGAGGGTGTTCCCCTGAGAATTATTTTTTTAAAAGAGTTGTAAAATGGTGCATTTTCAAGCAAATTTGAGAAAGCACACAGGTAAATAAAGCAATTGTGAAAGTGCAGTTATTACATTAATAAATAGATGTCATATAAGAACATAGGTACCATCTTATTCAGTATAACCACCGTGCTTCATAAAAGACTTTGAGATACAATGCTGAGTACCTCCCCGTTTTTTTTTAATTTAAAAAACAATTAAACAAACAACTAAACAGGTCACAAACAAGCAGCATTCAAGAAGAAATCTTAGGATTAACGTATTGTTCACTTTTTGTAGACAAAATCAGCACGTCTGTCTTTAATAGCAGCAAACTTCTGAATAACTTGAACATTTAAGTCGGGGATTCTTTTGACGAGGTCTCTCTCTATAGAGAGCGTTGCTAAAGCATTCAGTCTTTCCTCAATAATGGTGTTCCTAAGGAATATCTTAATTCTGATTAAAGTGGACAAACATAGTTCCGACTCTGCTGTTGTCATAGGAGTGGTAATGACTATTTTTAGTAAAGCTCTGTAAGTGACTTTTCCATATTAGGTTTCTGAATTAAAGCCAGCAAGGAAATGGCACCAGTGGCTTGCCGATATACACTCATTCCATACAGAACTGTCAACTCCGTTTTTAGATCCTCTTTGTTGAGCATAGGATACGCTTCCACAGACTCATTCAGAGCTTGCTCAGGGAAGGGTTGATCATCTTTTGCAAACTGATCACTTTGCAGTAATGAGGCACTCACCAAATGTTTTGTAAAAGAAAAATGTTCCAGTTCATGCACAATTATAATGTCACATACCTCCTTTGCAATTCGGACCAGACTGCTGATGTTTTTCCTGCGGTTTGAGAAAGTAGAATCCTTAGGCAGTCTGCTGTCTAAATTGTCAACCAAGTCTCTCACTTTGCTCACGCTGATGACAAACAAACTGGTAGCTCTTTCCACAGAGACAGTATCAATGTCTCGTTTTTGTAACTGGCTGTATAATATGTCAACATGAGGCATTATTTCATGAAATAAAAATAGAAAGAACTGAAACTCTCTGTCTAGTAGCGTTCTAGAAAAGCCACAGGCTTCCTTCCGACTTTTGAATTCAAAGTCTTCATTGGCTTCTATGGCGTCAAAACATTTCTCAAGATCTTCCCTATGTTGGAATATTAAGTTGAGCACCACAGAAACAAATGCAATCAATTATTTTTGACAGTATTTGTCTATTCCTATCAACTGCTTCTTTGTGTTTCTGTATTTATTTACAGTATGCGTTGCTTATGTGGGCCTCAATTGGTGTGTCTCCCAACATTTCCAGTCTCGTCAGGTTTTCCATATGGATTCTTGTGTGTGCATGCTTCTTTATTTTCTCTGAGAAATGCTTCAAGTCTGTAACTCCTTATTTTGAAATGTCACCACCAAACAGCAAGCAGGGGAAGCAAAACAGAATTTGTTGACGTACACTCTGTAAGCCAATCAACTTTTATGTACCAGGTGTTTGAGAATGGCCGTCTGTAAGTCTTCCCTCTGTCTTGGGAAATTTGTTGCAGTTTTAGGTTGGGTCGGTCAGGTCGTAATTGTTTTAGAGTTAATTTGTCTTCAAGTCTCAGTCCAAAGAATGGCCTTGCAAGTAGCTGCTCTACTGTATTCATGGTGTCTTATTAAAGTTATCTGTCAATAATCAAAGTACAAAGTATAAAATTTGGTGTAAAAATATCAGATTTCTGTATAAATACATATCTTGTTCCTTATGCAATATATCTCCAACAGCTCCCCTTTGCATAACATGACTGTTAAAAATACAGCCTCACTGCCTGCTGCCGCTGTGTGCTGTACCTGTTGCTGAAAGCACTGAAACAGACACTGCTCGAGGGCCTATTGCAAGACAAGAGATAGATAGTGCATTTAACAACTGTTGTAGCCCAAAGCACATGGCTAAAATTATATTAGTAAATTCCATCCACCAAGGGTAGAATGTTCAAAATTAAGGGGGAGCAGAAAGCTTACACCCAACCTTATTATCCCCGAGCCAATTCACTGTCTTCAATGGAGCTCCCAACATTTAAATCTATATTTTGATATTCATTACACAGTTCCATGCCTCAAATTGATATCGATGTGCACCCACTCTACCCACCATGTAGACCACATACATAGCCCTTAACTTCAATGTAAAAAAATATAGCATCAGTTTCCTGACCTTAAACGCTTGGTTGTAGGGGTGAAAGACCAGCAAAGGAGGCTGGGGCCTCCTATTATTTGCCCAAAAATTAAGTAATGCTTGTCTGGCTTTAACAGGTGCTGAAAATAAAAATATAACAATTTAGTCAACTAAACACAAAATTATACGCCAAAGTCAAGCGATGCCTCATCATGACTGTGAAAATCATTTTAGGTGAGAACTGAGAAGCGGTTCCTGTCTCAGTTGTTGGACTCGCAGCTGGCAGCAAGGACTGTGACGGGGATGGGCAGATGGAGGCAATGCTCTCTATCATTCCTCACTGCCAGTACTTCCAAACTCCTGGTGGGATTTGCAGAATGAAAGAAGAGCGACCCATATGACAGACCTCATCAGTATTTCAGTCCCTTTCCATTCAATTTATCAGCAAGATGTGAGTCTGCTGTTCTCTGCAAGGGTTAAGTCGTTACTTTCTAGAGTCTATCACGTCCCATCCAGGAATGGAACAAAAAAAGGCATTTCAAAATTATAAAATGCCACCTACAGATCTATACTACTATTATAAAGAGAGAACTTGCACCTTTGAGCCAGGTAAACTCGAAAACTACACCACCAATCTGAACACCCAAGAGATCTTAGAAAACCTCAGGGCAAGCAGAAGGACATAGGCTACATAAAAATAACAAATAAAAAGGTTGTTTAAAATATTTAGAAATAAAAATAAAGTAGTCCCTTGCAAGTAGTGCCGGCCGCGACGTATGCGTGAGGGGAGTAGCGTTGTTCACATGCAACAGGAAGAGCGAGGACATGAGCGCTTGGAGGAGCGTCTGCGTGAGGGGAGGAGCGGAGTTCACCAGCAACAGGAAGAGGGGAGAACATGAGCGCCGGGAGGAGCTGCTGAGCAGCGAGAAGCGGAGGAGCAGTGGCAGCGCGGGGAGGAGCAGCGGATGAGGTAGCCGACAAGCGGTCAAGCAGTGGAGAGGTAAACACTCCAGCGTAGGGAGGAGCGGCGGATGAGGTAAGTCGGGACCTGGGGGGGGGGGGTTACAAAGCCGAGGCAGGAGGCGGGAGGCGTGAGGCGGGCGGGAGGCTCAAGGCGCAAGGCGGGAGGCGGGAGGCGCTAGGCGCTATGCCCAATGTCGGGGCGGGGGGCGGCGGGCGGGAGGCTCAAGGCGGGAGGCGGTATGGCCAATGTCGGGGTGGGAGGCGGGAGGGATGCGGACTGGGTAATGTCAGGGGGGGTGCTCAGAGGCTTAAAATGCTGCCCCCAGCCCTCTTCTGCTCCGGGCAAAGCCGGGGCGGGCTGCTAGTATTTAATAAAGTGTTTCACATATCAGATGGAAAAATACTAAGCGACAGAAATCCAAGCTATCGACGTCTAGGGTGGATCTTGTAGAACACTTCAGGCAATTCAATCTGCTGTCTCTACAGGAGAGCGCTAAAGAGGGCGGCTGACAATGGAGTTCTTACAAGTGAACGAGGTGTACATGAAGGAACCCTTTTTAGATGCAATCCAGCTACCTATGGCTAGGAAATTGTATTTGCAATTCAGATTGGGGAATTTACCTTTGGCTGCGTACACCAGTTCATGGGCTCTCGAGAACTCACGTATGTGTCCCAGTTGTAAAACAACGGCAGAAACTGATCTGCATGTATTGTTGTTTTGCCCGGCCTATGCATCATCCCGCAAACGTTGGATAATCCAAATATGTACAAATCTAGGGTTTACATATTGTACAGAGGCTTTTAGAGTTTTAAAATATAATACTGATCCTTCAATTGTATTTGCAGTATCTCGTTTTTAAATGACATGTGGCATACTAGGAGAAGATTTTTAAAGTAACATTAGGGGAGGATTTATTTGACAAAATCCGATGTTCTTTTTAGAGCAGAGTGCAATGATTGTTTTGCACCTTTTTAGCAAACTGAACTTGTAAGTTTGTACTTTTAAACAGTGTATATAGTATGGAAGTGTAAATATTGTACATTTTTATGTAAGATTGTGGGTTTTGTCCTCCATGTACTTTTATAACCTGAATGGCCGAAATAAAGTTTTTTACATACATACGAAATCTAAGCTACTGCCAGGTGATATTAAAAAAAGCAAGCTTAAAGTTACAAAATAGCTAACAATCTAAGGTTCTGGCTCTTATCAGTAAGGCTCAGCCTAATAATCCAAAAACAACAACCAACCTGACAATACTGTTCAACTTTTCCTCAATTATTTTTTAGGGGCACAAAAAAAATTCAGTGTGACCCAGAAACCTCTGTTTCGATAAATCTTCTTTATTCATTTATAGAGACAACGTTTTCTTTCTTTTTCTCACCAACCATACATTTTTAAATATAAATCATTACAAACACCAATGCCTAAATTTAGAAAAACACTTATAGTATAACATCACCGATTTACAGTAATAATCCCACAAATACAAAATAAATTTTTCAAACATATAACATCAAATGACATTTTACACATAATCAAAGACAAATACAGTACACTTAGAACATAACATTCACATGACAAACAAGTCCTACAGGTATGACATTATTTACAATTTTTCCAACCTTATACTTCGGGCAAGACTCGGGCAGTGTACTGTCTACAAAGCTCCTTAAACTGTTTGAAACTTATTACACTCAATTCATATCAATAATCTTGCATTTGAAAACAGTTAGGGATAGACATTTTCTGTAGCACTGTTTGGAAAAAACACGGGTGACGCGTTTCAAACCCCACTTTCAAATCTTAGGGTTCTCTTCAAGACCAAAAAGCTATAAAAAAAGGGGGGGGGGGAGAGAATTAAACTCTTGTCTCTACGTTGTAAGACTGCTAGTAAGAGAATTGGCACCCTATTTGTATGGCAGTTTAAAAAAAAAATTGAAATGGAATTACCTATTTATTTTGAGATCAGCTGATCTCATCCGTTCTACAGCGAATCAGAAGCCATCTTCGGCATTCTAATCAATCAAAGAAAAGAGAAACAAGAAGAAAAATTAGTCCTTTGTGTGTACTTATGTAAGCCACTTTTTTTGTTTACAAAAGCTGGAAATAGTGCAATGACTTACTTATAGGATATCCATTCCTTCAGTAATTCTTTTGTTGGGGGATTTTGTTTCTAGGACTGATGACTTTAAGGTATAATGTAGCGCAGGGCTTTACAGCATGACGCTTCTCCCTAGATGTCGCAATGTGGCACATTGTTTACGACACCACTGCATCACAGAAGTGACTCAACGGCAGCTTAAAATTGTTGCAAGGGGCTTGTAAATCTGCCCCTCAGATTCTCTGCTGTGACAGCCAGCCAACTTGCCGCTGCCTAATGAATAATTAAAGCCGCAGCACCATTACGAACTCTGCTATCTCAGTGCGATCTACCAGCCATTTAGCAACATTTAAATAAATGTATTTACATTACACAATTTACTTTACTTAAAAGTTTAAAACATAACTAGGTGGACTCTGGAGAGAGGTGTATGCTAGACGTAATTAATGATATCAATCGAATGGCAAACTGAAACAGAGCAGCAGGTGAATACCCAGCGGCGGTGGCACAATACGTCTTTGAGTTGGTTTCTGGAGCCAGTGGAGTGGACCTTCTTCTGCGGCCTGCTGCGGTGCTGCATTTGCTTCGCTTATTATAATACTGGGTGCGAGCCTCCGGGCATAAAGATAAATGCATGCACTACTGAGAAGGAACACAAGAAAGACTCTAAGACAGACAGTATGCAATTCATTTGCGTCCAAATTCCGAAACCGATCCTTGACGCACTGCCAGCCTCCGCAGTAGTTAGTTGTCAGTTCAAATTCAATTAAAAAAATATTGTGACTGAGTGATCACACCTACCAACATAGTTTTTACGCAGGACTGGGTCGACTCGACAAACAGTTGAGAGACTCCCTGTAGGACATGAAAAGAAGCTGGCTGTGGCTCGCGGCGGTCAAGACAAATGTGACCCACCCGAGCCAGTAATAAACAACAACACGACGAGTCCTGACGACCATTGAGCACGAGGCCAACCCAGGTGTGGTCTGATATGGACCGTCAGAGCCTGAGGGGGAGGGACAGCCAGGCTGGCTGAAATGTCCAATCACTGCGTGCCTTTGCAATAAGTCATGGCAGTGATTGGCCATACTCCATTTTTAGAGCCTCTTACGCCCCCCCCATGTCTCATGTGCGCTCCGGACTTTGAGGGGCCACTGGCAACCCCTCTCAGCCAATCCAGACGCTGCTCCAGCAGTGCCAGGATTGGCTTAAGCAGGGATACTCGCCGCTCATTAGGAGACCAAGGGCTGCGGCATGGATCAACCCTCGCTCTCCTAATGTTCAGCCAGAGCAAAGCCTAGTGTGCATGACTGGGCTGGTCGGAGAAATTCTCCGACCAAACCCAACATGCACACTTGTGCTGTGCGCTCAGCACAACCACCCCCTGTTATTATGATGACATGTCAGTCAGCATGATGAGGACTCAACCTGCTACCCTGCCCCACCCCCTTCAAATTTGCTGAGGTGACTGCCTGTCTGCCTCGGGCGCAGCCCAACCAGCTCAGGATTAAAAGCTAGGTAATTGTGGTTATTATGAACAGCAGATATAGGGGCCAGAAATTATTAGCCCTAAGGGATGCACCGCCCCTGGCCATGGGGATCACTACAGGTGATCTCCTTGGGTTCAGAGGTGAAAGGTGGGAAGTGGATTCTCTAGGGTCATCCTGTGAGTAATGAGATGATACATCTATGCGTGTTCCCTTGAATGTTGATGTGGTGGAGTCTTTTGATCAGTGTGTGGTGGGATACGGTGTTGAAGGCTGCCGAGAGGTGGAGAAGGATCAAAGCTGCTGTTTCCCTTTGGTCGAGGAGGGTTCAGGTGGGTGGCTGCAATCATGGCGGTTTTGGTGCTGTGATTGCTGCAGAAGCCGGATTGGGAGGCGTCGAGGAGCTGGTTCTGCTCCAGGTGTGTCATGGGTTGATTGTTGATGATCTTTTCTAATACATTCTCTGGGAGCAGGGAGATTAGGCAGCAGTTTCTGCGTTCGCTGGGGTTGGCGGAGCGTTTTTTGTGTAGTGATCTGACGTTGGTGTGTTTCCAGGCATCAGGAAATGTTGCGGTGGTGATAGAGGTGTTGAGTAGGGTGGTGAGTTCCTGGCTGACCCTTTGGTTTCCGAGGTTGAAGATGTGGTGCAGGCATGGGTTTGTGTGAGCTGCTGAGTGGATGGATTTCATGGTGGAGGTGGTGTCCTGGGTGGAAAGGCTGTTCCATGTGGTCAGTATATGGTTCGTGTCAGTTAAGGTGGTGGCGTATGTGTCGAGGAAGTGCGTAGGTGTTGGTTGGAGTTTGAAGTTTCTGTTTATGGTTGCAATCTTGTTGTGGAAAAAACGGGCAAAGTTTTCACAGCACCTGTAAGGGTACAATGTCTAGTCTATTCCTGGATATTGTAAGTGCACAGGGAGGCTATAGAGAGTATGTGGGCTGGATACTGGTCGGAACGAGTTTCCTAGGTCCATGATGGCTTCACTGTACCCTAAGATGTTTAGTACCAAACATCTTGTCTTAATAAATCCTCACTGATGCAAGTGTTGGGTTTCTAATAAATGCACACATGTTAGATCTGTCATACAACCCAGACAGAAATACCACTAAGCTGAATATCTGACCAGCAGAGGTGATGGAAATGCTTGTTTTGCTATTCCCCCCTCCCCAGTGTTATCCACCATGCCCAATTTTAAAGCACTCCGGAGAGATACCTCATAGGGGAAAAGGGGAATGGGATAAAACAAAAAAAGAGCAGCTGATGACATTAACAGTACACCGCTTCTGTGTTCTGGAAGAAGCAGGGTAGTTTGCTGTGACCTCTGTGTATGCATGTCCCTAAAACAGGAAAAAAAACAACAGCAATGCAACAGACATTCCAGAAACTACACATTGCAGTTATAAACATCTGCATATGCATGCTTATTGTTCATAACATGTTGTACTCACTACACACTCTGCAGCCACCAGCACCCAAGATAAATCAAGAACTCAGAATATAGGACAGGCTGAGCATTCAACAATATCTTGTGTTGCAGGTCTCCCAATAACAGGGCATACTTAGGCGAAAGGTTTGAATATCCCAAAACAAAATATAAGCAAAGTAAAATAACAAAGTACTTAGCTCTTCCTCGTTTGGTTCTGTCCTTTCTCAGAACTCCAACACTGTGAAGAAATACCGGCTCCTGCTGAAACCACCTCCCAGCCACTCAGCCGGCAGGAGGCGAGCACCCGCAGCAGTCTCATTACTGCAGGGAGCACACGCAGCAGTCTCATTACTGCAGGGAGCACCCGCAGCAGTCTCATTACTGCAGGGAGCACCTGCAGCAGTCTCATTACTGCAGGGAGCACCCGCAGCAGTCTCATTACTGCAGGGAGCACCCGCAGCAGTCTCATTACTGCAGGGAGCACCCGCAGCAGTCTCATTACTGCAGGGAGCACCCGCAGCAGTCTCATTACTGCAGGGAGCACATCTATTAGACTCCAAGCCTCCTGTTAACCTGACGGGTGGCGCGATCAGGCAACACAATGACAGACTCCCAGCTGCTCGTTTTCCTGATGGGCGTTGGAAGAGAAACTAAAATATTAACTTTATAAGTGTCAATGATTGATTGATTGATTGAAACATAGGCATGTGCTCCCGATGTAACCAGTAAAGAATACAATGGCTCATGGACCTGAGACCCTGGTGACCTCTCCCTCGAATGGCACCCACTGGGCTTACCTGTAAGTCCTCCTGCGCAGTGCCTTTTTAAGTAGACCCCTTTGTCATAGCGCACCAGCTACTAAAGCCCTCAGCACCCTACTCCTGCCCGAATACAAGACGCTCCCATTTTTCTGCAGCTGGAACATTGGACCTGGTCCTACTTCACCTGAAATGAGAAGGTGAACTTCGTGAAAGAATTGCCTGATTTTGTATGCATTTTTCTGCTTTTCTCTATTGACTTAAATGTTGCATAATTGCGCACAAAAGTGATATATTTTGCAAACTCCTAAAAATCAAATCTTCAAGAGTACTTACTGTAAATTGAAGATCTTGATCTTAAAAATTATATAAAAAACAGTACTATTTTTATAAAGTGATCTCACATCTATTCTTTTAAGTTTGAGTTTATTGAAAGTAAAAGAGGCAAAGACAGAAAGTGAAAAAACAATCAAAATTACAATCGATTGATAAGCATCTTATACAGTGAAAGACTAAATAAAAACATTATACAGCATCATGTAAAAGGTCAAGGTAAAAGATTATATAATAAAGAGAGAGGTAATGGAAAACAAAATAATTGAAAGCAGTTAAGAATGTACATTCAATAACAATATCAATAATAATAATAATATCAAAAGGCATCGGGAGAAAATAATGGTGGTTTACGGACTTCGGCATTTGCAATACGGGAAGAATGGGAAGAGGAAGCAACCAGGGATAAATAATTGGTCAAAGGGAGCCATAACAGATCGCGTTTGACTGCAAGGGAAATGGGAGTAACAAAATTAGTGTCCAGCCTATGATGGAAGCAAACCGCATTTCACCAAGCACGAAAAGTGACATCATTAGCTTCTTTCCAATTAGAGGTGATGAGGTGAAAAGCAATGGCTATCAAAAGATCCAATAAGGCATAATGTTGTGAGGGTTGAGGATAAATAGGAGACAGGGAACCTAGAGTCCACACCAGATTCCAAAAACGGGAGATGGGTGGGCATTCAAATAACATGTGTTTCAAACATGTGGCAGGCGTATCAGAGGAAAAAGTTGATAAAGCTAATGGTGTAAATAAAGTGTGATTATAAATAAAATATAAAGTAAATAAATTGTAAATTGTGTGTCTTGTAAAGCGCACTGCTACCCGCACCGCAGGCCTCGTAGCGCTATAGACCGCTGGGGAACCCGTCCTGGCTTTCCCTGTGAGATAGTCCCTCCTGGGAGTCTCCAAGGTGAAACCAGGCATCCCCGGCGTTTGTGAGGGGCCGTTGTGGAGATGAGGCAAGCTTAATGCCCAGAGTTGCCGAGTGTGATCCCTGGTTAGAGTAGGCACCGAGGCGAGAATTATCGAGTCTGCTGATCCTGGTCCAAGACCCTGCCGCGTTGGGAATCGAACCCTGGTCCCAGGCCGTTCTCTGCTCTCGGGTCTGCCGCCTCTAACCAGTGAGCCACACCTCTCCACAAAGTTTGGGTAGTGTTAGCAGCTCTAGAGGTTTTATGTATTTTAGACCAAATTTTATCCCATAGAGGGATGGACCAGTCCTGCAAGAAATCCTTTTCCCAAGCCAATTCAACCTTGGATTTTCCTCTATCTAGCACAGACTGAAAGGATTTATAAAGAAAAGAGGCAGAAGGAGCGCTCTCCAACGCAGAGAAAATGGGATGAAAAGGGGTAGGAATTTCATTAGTAGGGGGAAGTGATTGAAGGTACTGGGTGAGAGCAGGACAGAGCGAAAGGTATTGTGAGCGAGAAGAGGAGGGAACAGAAACGAGTGACTGAAGATCAGGAAAAGAAAGGAGCGAATTAGAAGAAGTAATTTGGGAAATCCATTTAAGACCACGAGAATGCCAGGTTTTCCAAAAAATTGGACCGGTTTCGGACATTGATGAGTTTATTATGCCAAATTGGTTGTAAATTAGTAGAAGTGACAGAAGGGTAGGAAGAGGCGAAGGAGTAAGAAGCTTACGAGAGTGAGAGATGACAGGATTACGTAAAGAGGATATATTAGAGGTAAAGGCTAGAATTTTGTGAAAGTCGAAAGGAACAAGGAAGGAGGACTCTATTTGAAGCCAGAGCGGGGGATAATAAGGAAGATCAGAAGAGAGCCACCGAGTAGCCTGTTTCAAAGAGAAGGCTGTGTGATAAGACTTAAAATCAGGAAATTTAAGACCTCCAATAGATTTCTCCTTCTTCAAGGTGGCAATAGCAATACTTGAACGTTTACCCTTCCATAAAAATTTTAGAAGAATGGAGTCAATCATCTTAAAAAAATGAGAATGAATGTGAATGGGAATCATAGAAATAGTATATAATATAATTGGTGCTAGCATCATTTTAATAGAATCAAGACGCCCCCACCAGGAAAGAAAAAGGGGGTTCCATCGTGTAATGGCAGTGGTTAATTTTTTAGAAATGCACTTAATTTTAAGAGTGTCAGAAAGGCGAGGAGCAAACCAGACCCCTAAATATTTAATTTTCAGAGGTTACCAAGAAAAATCAGAATGTTCAAAAAGGTGTTTTTGGCATAGAGAGTTTAAGGGCAAAATTTCACATTTATCGACATTTAGTCGATACCCAGAAACTGCAGAAAAGGAGGAAACTTGTTGTAAAAAATACGGAAGAGAAGATTGAGAGTCAGAACAATATAGTAGAATATCATCAGCGTAAACCGAGAGTTTTACTTGTTGAGAACCAAATTGAAAGCCAGCGACATTAGTATCATTCCTAGTTTTAGTGAGAAAGGGTTCCAAAGCTAAAACAAATAATAAAGGGGATAAGGGACAGCCTTGTCGTACTCCTCGCTGTAACGGAAAATAATCTGAGACCATGCCGTTTACAATCTGGACCAATCAAACACTCACACCCAGTCAACAGATCCGGGTTTAATCCATCACCGTTCTTTAGCCCACTCTGCCACCCCAGTTCAGACATGGCCATATGCAAATCAGTCTGACCCTGTGCCTCATGGGAACAGTCCAGCCTGAACTGCCAAGCCATGCCTTCCCTGGACCGGAAACAAGCTTCCAAGAACCGGTTTCTGGCATTTCAGCCGTCTTCAGCCCGGCTTGCTTGAATCCAGTGGCAAAGTGAGCAAGGGACTCACGTCTGAGCATACCCTGCCAACTTATGGCAAACAAAGTGGTACAAAAGGGGGTGGTGATGGACGGAGCATCTGAACCAATCAAACACTCACACCCAGTCAACAGATCTGGGTTTAATCCATCACCGTTCTTTAGCCCACTCTGCCACCCCAGTTCAGACATGGCCATATGCAATTCAGTCTGACCCTGTGCCTCATGGAAACAGTCCAGCCTGTACTGCCAAGCCATGCCTTCCCTGGACCGGAAAC
This sequence comes from Lissotriton helveticus, assembly GCF_964261635.1. Taxonomy (NCBI): domain Eukaryota; kingdom Metazoa; phylum Chordata; class Amphibia; order Caudata; family Salamandridae; genus Lissotriton; species Lissotriton helveticus. The sequence goes on along the minus strand of NC_136068.1, from coordinate 1,962,546,024 downwards.
AAGCTTCCAAGAACTGGTTTCTGGCATTTCAGCCGTCTTCAGCCCGGCTTGCTTGAATCCAGTGGCAAAGTGAGCAAGGGACTCACGTCTGAGCATACCCTGCCAACTTATGACAAACAAAGTGGTACAAAAGAGGATGGTGATGGACGGAGCATCTGGACCAATCAAACACTCACACCCAGTCAACAGATCCGGGTTTAATCCATCACCGTTCTTTAGCCCACTCTGCCACCCCAGTTCAGACATGGCCATATGCAAATCAGTCTGACCCTGTGCTTCATGGGAACAGTCCAGCCAGAACTGCCAAGCCATGCCTTCCCTGGACCGGAAACAAGCTTCCAAGAACCGGTTTCTGGCATTTCAGCCGTCTTCAGCCCGGCTTGCTTGAATCCAGTGGCAAAGTGAGCAAGGGACTCACGTCTGAGCATACCCTGCCAACTTATGGCAAACAAAGTGGTACAAAAGGGGGTGGTGATGGACGGAGCATCTGAACCAATCAAACACTCACACCCAGTCAACAGATCTGGGTTTAATCCATCACCGTTCTTTAGCCCACTCTGCCACCCCAGTTCAGACATGGCCATATGCAAATCAGTCTGACCCTGTGCCTCATGGGAACAGTCCAGCCCGAACTGCCAAGCCATGCCTTCCTTGGACCGGAAACAAACTTGAGAGAACCGGTTTCTGGCATTTCAGCCGTCTTCAGCCCGGCTTGCTTGAATCCAGTGGCAAAGTGAGCAAGGAACTCACGTCTGAGCACACCCTGCCAACTTATGGCAAACAAAGTGGTACAAAAGGGGGTGGTGATGGACGGAGCATCGGAACCAATCAAACACTCACACCCAGTCAACAGATCTGGGTTTAATCCATCACCGTTCTTTAGCCCACTCTGCCACCCCAGTTCAGACATGGCCATATGCCAATCAGTCTGACCCTGTGCCTCATGGGAACAGTCCAGCCCGAACTGTCAAATATCGAAGCATGAGGACTTGAACAAAGCAAGGAGATAAAAGAAATAAATTTGGGGGGGAAACCCGCCAATTTGAGAGCTTGGAACATTAATTCCCATCCTATTCTGTCAAATGCCTTCTCAGTATCTAAAGAGATGGCAGCCAAGGGAAGAGACAGTGAAGAAGCCTTACTCAAAATAATAAAAAATACACGGGAATTGTCGGACGAGAGATGACCTTTTACAAAGCCTGATTGTTCCAGGCCAATTAGGTCAGGGAGAAGAGGGTCCATTCTGAGGGACAAAATATTAGCGAAAATTTTATAATCAGTATTTACCAATGATATAGGACGATAATTCTTACACAAAGTATGGTTCTTATCATCCTTTGGTATCAGACAAATTAAAGCCTCCTGAAAAGAGCCGCGAGAGGAGCCTGAAGCAGAAAAAGACTGGAACAGTGCTAGTCATTTTGGAAGAAGAAGGAAAGCAAAAGAGTTATAGAATTCATTAGTAAAGCCATCAGGGCCAGGTGCTTTACCAAGTCTTAATGACGAGACTGCGTGGGAAAGTTCTGTGAGAGTGATATCAGCTTCCAGGGAATGAAAATTATCGTGGGAAGAAGGAGGGGAGGGAATATCTTGAAAATAAGAAAGAAGATCGGCCAATTCAGGACAGGTTTCAGGAGTATATAAAGTTTTATAAAAAGAAACAAATTCATGTAAAATATCTTTATCCTTAAATAAAGACAAACCATGAGGGCCCTGAATAGATTCTACCTTTTGTCTATTTTTCCGTATCTTAAGATAATTGGCTAGCAACTTCCCCATTTTATTTTGACCACCATAATATCGAGAATTACACTTCAATAAAGATTTCGAAGCAGGGGTAGTGGTGAATTTATTAAATGCAAATTTGGCATCAATCAGATCTTTGAGGGTAGATTCATTGTTGGACTGATAATAAATATATTCAAGCTTTTTAATATTGTCCAAAAGCTGAGTCGATGTAGCCTGGGCTTGTTTCTTCTTTTTGGACACAAAATTGATAATAAAACCTCTAGCAGCCGCCTTAAAGGAATCCCATAAAATCACAAAAGGGGAGTCTGGAGTTTGATTAAATTAAAAAAATTCCGTAACAAAAGTCTTAAATTTGGTACAAAAGGAGGGGTCAAGGAGAAGAGAGTTATTAAATCTCCAACACCCGGGGTGGGGGGAAAAGGGAATGAGGTCAATGTCTACAAAAACAGGAGCGTGATCTGAAATCAAAATGGAACCAATGTCTGAATGAAAGGTGAGTTGGGCTAAGGATTTACTAAAAAATAAATATTCAATGCGGGATTGGGAGTGATGGGAGGGGGAATAAAAACTGTATTCTCTAAGATCAGGGTTACATAAACGCCAAATATCAACAAGAGCATTGTTACGAATAGAAGCAATGAATTGGGAATGCATTTTGGAAGCAGAAAATGTTACTGTAGAATTCCTGTCTAAAATGAGATCAAAGATTTGATTGCAGTCACCACCAAAAATAACGTATTCATCAGTAAGTGTAGCAATTTTGTCTGATATGGCAGGCCAAAACAATTTATCAATACAGGTAGGTGCATATACATTAAAAATAACCAGAGGAATCTTGTCAATAGATAACTTATTCAAAAAGGGGGTGGTGATGGACAGAGTATCTGAGTTAATCAGAACACTCCTACCCAGTCAACAGATCAGGGCTTGATCCATCACCGTTTTTTAGCTCACTGCACCATCCCAGTTCAGAACCTGGCTACATGCAAATTAGTCTGTCCCTGGCCCAGTGCATCATGGGAACAGGGCAGACCAAACTACCAAGCCAATTCTTTACTGGAAAGGAAACAAGCTTCCGGGGACCGGTTTCTGGCATTACAGCCGTCTTCGGCCCGGCTTGCTGGAATCCTGATTGTGCAGTGAGCAAGGGACTCACATCTGAGCATACCCTTCCACGCTTGTGGTGGCCAAAACGATTAAAAAAGGGGGTGGTGATGGACAGAGTATCTGAGTTAATCAGAACACTCCTACCCAGTCAACAGATCAGGGCTTGATACATCGCCGTTTTTTAGCTCACTGCACCATCCCAGTTCAGAACCTGGCTACATGCAAATTAGTCAGTCCCTGGCCCAGTGCATCATGGGAACAGGGCAGACCAAACTACCAAGCCAATTCTTTACTGGAAAGGAAATAAGCTTCCGGGGACCGGTTTCTGGCATTACAGCCGTCTTCGGCCCGGCTTGCTTGAATCCTGATGGTGCAGTGAGCAAGGGACTCACATCTGAGCATACCCTTCCACGCTTGTGGTGGCCAAAACGATTCAAAAAGGGGGTGGTGATGGACAGAATATCTGAGTTAATCAGAACACTCCTACCCAGTCAACAGATCAGGGCTTGATCCATCACCGTTTTTAGCTCACTGCACCATCCCAGTTCAGAACCTGGCTACATGCAAATTAGTCTGACCCTGGTCCAGTGCATCATGGGAACAGGGCAGACCAAACTACCAAGCCAATTCTTTACTGGAAAGGAAACAAGCTTCCGGGGACCGGTTTCTGGCATTACAGCCGTCTTCGGCCCGGCTTGCTTGAATCCTGATGGTGCAGTGAGCAAGGGACTCACATCTGAGCATACCCTTCCACGCTTGTGGTGGCCAAAACGATTCAAAAAGGGGGTGGTGATGGACAGAGTATTTGAGTTAATCAGAACACTCCTACCCAGTCAACAGATCAGGGCTTGATCCATCACCGTTTTTTAGCTCACTGCACCATCCCAGTTCAGAACCTGGCTACATGCAAATTAGTCTGTCCCTGGCCCAGTGCATCATGGGAACAGGGCAGACCAAACTACCAAGCCAATTCTTTACTGGAAAGGAAACAAGCTTCCGGGGACCGGTTTCTGGCATTACAGCCGTCTTCGGCCCGGCTTGCTTGAATCCTGATGGTGCAGTGAGCAAGGGACTCACATCTGAGCATACCCCTCCACGCTTGTGGTGGCCAAAACGATTCAAAAAGGGGGTGGTGATGGACAGAGTATCTGAGTTAATCAGAACACTCCTACCCAGTCAACAGATCAGGGCTTGATCCATCACCGTTTTTTAGCTCACTGCACCATCCCAGTTCAGAACCTGGCTACATGCAAATTAGTCTGTCCCTGGCCCAGTGCATCATGGGAACAGGGCAGTCCAAACTTCCAAGCCAATTCTTTACTGGAAAGGAAACAAGCTTCCGGGGACCGGTTTCTGGCATTACAGCCGTCTTCGGCCCGGCTTGCTTGAATCCTGATGGTGCAGTGAGCAAGGGACTCACAACTGAGCATACCCTTCCACGCTTGTGGTGGCCAAAATGATTCAAAAAGGGGGTGGTGATGGACAGAGTATCTGAGTTAATCAGAACACTCCTACCCAGTCAACAGATCAGGGCTTGATCCATCACCGTTTTTTAGCTCACTGCACCATCCCAGTTCAGAACCTGGCTACATGCAAATTAGTCTGTCCCTGGCCCAGTGCATCATGGGAACAGGGCAGACCAAACTACCAAGCCAATTCTTTACTGGAAAGGAAACAAGCTTCCGGGGACCGGTTTCTGGCATTACAGCCGTCTTCGGCCCGGCTTGCTTGAATCCTGATGGTGCAGTGAGCAAGGGACTCACATCTGAGCATACCCTTCCACGCTTGTGGTGGCCAAAACGACTCAAAAAGGGGGTGGTGATGGACAGAGTATCTGAGTTAATCAGAACACTCCTACCGAGTCAACAGATCAGGGCTTGATCCATCACTGTTTTTTAGCTCACTGCACCATCCCAGTTCAGAACCTGGCTACATGCAAATTAGTCTGTCCCTGGCCCAGTGCATCATGGGAACAGGGCAGACCAAACTACCAAGCCAATTCTTTACTGGAAAGGAAAAAAGCTTCCGGGGACCGGTTTCTGGCATTACAGCCGTCTTCGGCCCGGCTTGCTTAAATCCTGATGGTGCAGTGAGCAAGGGACTCACATCTGAGCATACCCTTCCACGCTTGTGGTGGCCAAAACGATTCAAAAAGGGGGTGGTGATGGACAATTAATTCAGATGCTCTGTCCATCACCACCCCCCTTATGAATCATTTTGGCCACTATAGGAGTGGAAGGGTATGCTCAGACATGAGTCCCTTGCTCACTGCACCATCAGGATTCAAGCAAGCCGGGCTGAAGACGGCTGCAATGCCAGAAACCGGTCCCCGGAAGCTTGTTTCCTTTCCAGTAAAGAATTGGCTTGGTAGTTTGGTCTGCCCTGTTCCCATGATGCACTGGGCCAGGGACAGACTAATTTGCATTTAGCCAGGTTCTGAACTGGGATGGTGCAGTGAGCTAAAAAACGGTGATCGATCAAGCCCTGATCTTTTGACTGGGTAGGAGTGTTCAGCTTAATTCAGATGCTCTGTCCATCACCACCCCCTTTATGAATAATTTTGGCCACTATAGGAGTGGAAGGGTATGCTCAGACATGAGTCCCTTGCTCACTGCACCATCAGGATTCAAGCAAGCCGGGCCGAAGACGGCTGCAATGCCAGAAACCGGTCCCCGGAAGCTTGTTTCCTTTCCAGTAAAGAATTGGCTTGGTAGTTTGGTCTTCCCTGTTCCCATGATGCACTGGGCCAGGGACAGACTAATTTGCATGTAGCCAGGTTCTGAACTGGGATGGTGCAGTGAGCTAAAAAACGGTGATCGATCAAGCCCTGATCTTTTGACTGGGTAGGAGTGTTCTGCTTAATTCAGATGCTCTGTCCATCACCACCCCCTTTATGAATCATTTTGGCCACTATAGGAGTGGAAGGGTATGCTCAGACATGAGTCCCTTGCTCACTGCACCATCAGGATTCAAGCAAGCCGGGCTGAAGACGGCTGCAAAGCCAGAAACCGGTCCCCGGAAGCTTGTTTCCTTTCCAGTAAAGAATTGGCTTGGTAGTTTGGTCTGCCCTGTTCCCATGATGCACTGAGCCAGGGACAGACTAATTTGCATGTAGCCAGGTTCTGAACTGGGATGGTGCAGTGAGCTAAAAAACGGTGATCGATCAAGCCCTGATCTTTTGGCTGGGTAGGAGTGTTCTGCTTAATTCAGATGCTCTGTCCATCACCACCCCCTTTATGAATCATGTTGGCCACTATAGGAGTGGAAGGGTATGCTCAGACATGAGTCCCTTGCTCACTGCACCATCAGGATTCAAGCAAGCCGGGCCGAAGACGGCTGCAATGCCAGAAACCGGTCCCCGGAAGCTTGTTTCCTTTCCAGTAAAGAATTGGCTTGGTAGTTTGGTCTGCCCTGTTCCCATGATGCACTGGGCCAGGGACAGACTAATTTGCATGTAGCCAGGTTCTGAACTGGGATGGTGCAGTGAGCTAAAAAACGGTGATCGATCAAGCCCTGATCTTTTGACTGGGTAGGAGTGTTATGCTTAATTCAGATGCTCTGTCCATCACCACCCCCTTTATGAATCATTTTGGCCACTATAGGAGTGGAAGGGTATGCTCAGACATGAGTCCCTTGCTCACTGCACCATCAGGATTCAAGCAAGCCGGGCCGAAGATGGCTGCAATGCCAGAAACTGGTCCCCGGAAGCTTGTTTCCTTTCCAGTAAAGAACTGGCTTGGTAGTTTGGTCTGCCCTGTTCCCATGATGCACTGGGCCAGGGACAGACTAATTTGCATGTAGCCAGGTTCTGAACTGGGATGGTGCAGTGAGCTAAAAACCGGTGATCGATCAAGCCCTGATCTTTTGACTGGGTAGGAGTGTTCTGCTTAATTCAGATGCTCTGTCCATCACCACCCCCTTTATGAATCATTTTGGCCACTATAGGAGTGGAAGGATATGCTCAGACATGAGTCCCTTGCTCACTGCACCATCAGGATTCAAGCAAGCCGGGCCGAAGACGGCTGCAATGCCAGAAACCGGTCCCCGGAAGCTTGTTTCCTTTCCAGTAAAGAACTGGCTTGGTAGTTTGGTCTGCCCTGTTCCCATGATGCACTGGGCCAGGGACAGACTAATTTGCATGTAGCCAGGTTCTGAACTGGGATGATGCAGTGAGCTAAAAAAGGGTGATCGATCAAGCCCTGATCTTTTGACTGGGTAGGAGTGTTCTGCTTAATTCAGATGCTCTGTCCATCCCCACCCCCTTTATGAATCATTTTGGCCACTATAGGAGTGGAAGGGTATGCTCAGACATGAGTCCCTTGCTCACTGCACCATCAGGATTCAAGCAAGCCGGGCCGAAGACGGCTGCAATGCAGGAAACCGGTCCCCGGAAGTTGTTTCCTTTCCAGTAAAGAATTGGCTTGGTAGTTTGGTCTGCCCTGTTCCCATGATGCACTGGGCCAGGGACAGACTAATTTGCATGTAGCCAGGTTCTGAACTGGGATGGTGCAGTGAGCTAAAAACGGTGATCGATCAAGCCCTGATCTTTTGACTGGGTAGGAGTGTTCTGCTTAATTCAGATGCTCTGTCCATCACCACCCCCTTTATGAATCATTTTGGCCACTATAGGAGTGGAAGGGTATGCTCAGACATGAGTCCCTTGCTCACTGCACCATCAGGATTCAAGCAAGCCGGGCCGAAGACGGCTGCAATGCCAGAAACCGGTCCCCGGGAGCTTGTTTCCTTTCCAGTAAAGAATTGGCTTGGTAGTTTGGTCTGCCCTGTTCCCATGATGCACTGGGCCAGGGACAGACTAATTTGCATGTAGCCAGGTTCTGAACTGGGATGGTGCAGTGAGCTAAAAAACGGTGATCGATCAAGCCCTGATCTTTTGACTGGGTAGGAGTGTTCTGCTTAATTCAGATGCTCTGTCCATCACCACCCCCTTTATGCATAATTTTGGCCGCTATAGGAGTGGAAGGGTATGCTCAGACATGAGTCCCTTGCTCACTGCACCATCAGGATTCAAGCAAGCCGGGCCGAAGACGGCTGCAATGCCAGAAACCGGTCCCCGGAAGCTTGTTTCCTTTCCAGTAAAGAATTGGCTTGGTAGTTTGGTCTGCCCTGTTCCCATGATGCACTGGGCCAGGGACAGACTAATTTGCATGTAGCCAGGTTCTGAACTGGGATGGTGCAGTGAGCTAAAAAACGGTGATCGATCAAGCCCTGATCTTTTGACTGGGTAGGAGTGTTCTGCTTAATTCAGATGCTCTGTCCATCACCACCCCCTTTATGAATCATTTTGGCCACTATAGGAGTGGAAGGGTATGCTCAGACATGAGTCCCTTGCTCACTGCACCATCAGGATTCAAGCAAGCCGGGCCGAAGACGGCTGCAATGCCAGAAACCGGTCCCCGGAAGCTTGTTTCCTTTCCAGTAAAGAATTGGCTTGGTAGTTTGGTCTGCCCTGTTCCCATGATGCACTGGGCCAGGGACAGACTAATTTGCATGTAGCCAGGTTCTGAACTGGGATGGTGCAGTGAGCTAAAAAACGGTGATCGATCAAGCCCTGATCTTTTGACTGGGTAGGAGTGTTCTGCTTAATTCAGATGCTCTGTCCATCACCACCCCCTTTATGAATCAATAGATAACTTAACTAGTACCCATCGACCCTCAACATCACATTCTTGAGAGATAAGAGAAACATTCAACTTCTTGTGACAAAGCAAAACAACTCCATTTTTCTTACCTAAAGCCGGTGAGTGATAAACATGTTCCACCCAGCAACGTTTAAATTTCAAGGCTTCTGTCTCAGAAAGGTGTGATTCTTGTAAAAGAGCCACATCTGCCTTTAGTCTAGCCAGATGAGACAGAACCCGTTGCCTTTTAATAGGGTTATTCAACCCTTTAACAATCCATGTAACAACTCGGAATTTGGAACAAGTAAAGTGTGTGCAGTAAAGTCATTAGATAAAAAGTGAGAGGAAAAATGCAACTAGGTAGAAGTAGAGAATAAAAGCGTATAAACAAAGAAAAAAGACCAAGTACAAAAATATGCAAGTGCAAAAATAGAAGAAGAGAAGAGAAAAGAGAGAAAGAGAAGAAGAGAAAGAGAGAGAGAAAATTAGTGGACAGCAAAAGATAAAGAAAAACAATAAAAAACATACTTACAAATACAAATTGGAGAGCGGGAGTGACGACGCCAAGGGATGACGACCTCAACAACAAGAGCAAACGCCATCGGGCAACCGTAAAGGACAACATGATACTTGACTACAAGAAAAGCCGGGGTGAGGAGAAAAAAGGGGTAACTCTGCGAAGGTAAAGAAAAAAGGCGATGAGTTGACTAAAGGGAGAGCATGTTCAATAAACAATAAGACATAGGTGAAGATATAATAAACACATAAGAATATATGAATATTAAGGGCGAACACAAGGATGATGAGACACTTCAAAGAGTACGTGGACAAATTGGATTACATAGTAAATGGACTAACAACTAAACAACTCTAGAGGTGTCCATAACATCAGCTCCATGTCGACGAAGAAATTCCATCAGAACAAGAAGATCCTCAAAAGTCGTGTTTTTTTCTTTGTATGTGACTTTAAAGAGGCAAGGATGAAGTAAGCCATATCTGGCATTGAGGGCACATAGCTGCAGTCGCAAATCCAAGAATTGCTTGCGTCGGTCCGCTGTTACTTTGGCCCCATCTTGGGAAAGGTATAGAGGGTGGCCTTCCCAAATAATCTGCTTTTTAGCTTTGGCAGCTGATAAAACTTGGAGAAGGTCAATATATTGAAAAACACTACCGTGGATTGGGGGTCAAGAGGGAAAGTTTATAGACCAGTGGTGCATGTTCCCTATCTATATTTACAAAACACAAGATACACCTAAGTCTTTTTAATTTAATTTATATGCAAGAGTGAAGTGAAGCTGGAGAAAAACCTATATTACTCTCCCAACTCCTAACCAGTGTTGTGACACAGGGGAAGGCATCCCTTAAGGATAAGACCCCTTACTCACCCGAGGGTGACATGCTTCATCATATGGGGCCTCCTTACCAGTGGTAAAACCCTAGTTGCCACTGGGAGCTACTACTTCGGGAATCTTAAGGAAGGAGCTCAGAGATGTTTTCAGGGTCTAATGGTGTAGGATGGTGGTCCCATATGTGTGCTGTAGGGGTTGAGTGAGGTAAGTGCAGCGCTGTATGTGGAAGGGTGGGTGTGAATTAAAACTACCTAGTTAGAACACAATAACCTTTATTCCCGTGTACTAACTGCCAGGGTTAAAAAGTGAAACAGCTCAGTGGTATGGATTTAAACCACTGTTAGTGATAGGTCAACATGTTTCAGTCTATTGATCTAATACTAGTATCAGTGGCTTTCGTCAGGACCAGATGTTTGTACAATGCTGCTGCAAAGTTTTAGTGAAAAAACAGAAAAATATATTTTAAATTTTATATCACCGGTATTCCTGCTCAATATTTATTGCTTCTGTCAGGTCATACTCCGGATATCTGTAAAGAGATTGACAAATTGCGTTTGTCTCAGATTTGGGAGAAGGGATACAATGATAGGTAATTCAACTACAACTCTTATTCATGTAAGTGAGATAGTCTTCATATTACTAGAACATGGCGTTAAACCACTCTGTTGTTGTTTATTTGTTCTTTCACTCTTATCATAAGTATATAAACAGAACTTACCCACAATAGTTGGATAACTCTGCCTCACCTCTACCAGACGAGTTGCTCAGGAGGGAGGCCCCGCACTGCGGATATAACAGACACTGAGTGTTAAGTTACCACTCTGTCTAAGTCACTCATATTGCTACTTTAAAACTATTTATAGAAAGCTGCCCACTCCTGGGAAAGTTAGAATTAAACTAAAAAGAAGTACTTGCTTAGTTGTAAGGTTCATAGTGTAGGTTAGGTGAGAGGATCACAATGTGCTTTGATCAAACTACAGATTATTAAGTCTAGAAGCTTGTAAGTATAGGCATACTAAATCATTACTAGAAGTAAATATTCTAGCAATAGTTACAAATCTCTAAGTTATACTACTCACAGGCAGTTGTCTAACTGATTTCCTATGGATGAAAAAAGCCACTATGTACAAATGTACACAGTGATAATACTTATGATAAGAGTAAAAGAACAAATAAACAACAACAGAGTGGTTTAACGCCATGTTCTAGTAATATGAAGACTATCTCACTTACATGAATAAGAGTTGTAGTTGAATTACCTATCATTGTATCCCTTCTCCCAAATCTGAGACAAATGCAATTTGTCAATCTCTTTACAGATATCCGGAGTATGACCTGACAGAAGCAATAAATATTGAGCAGGAATACCGGTGATATAAAATTTAAAATATATTTTTCTGTTTTTTCACTAAAACTTTGCAGCAGCATTGTACAAACATCTGGTCCTGACGAAAGCCACTGATACTAGTATTAGATCAATAGGCTGAAACATGTTGACCTATCACTAACAGTGGTTTAAATCCATACCACTGAGCTGTTTCACTTTTTAACCCTGCCAGTTAGTACACGGGAATAAAGGTTATTGTGTTCTAACTAGGTAGTTTTAATTCACACCCACCCTTCCACATACAGCGCTGCACTTACCTCACTCAACCCCTACAGCACACATATGGGACCACCATCCTACACCATTAGACCCTGAAAACATCTCTGAGCTCCTTCCTTAAGATTCCCGAAGTAGTAGCTCCCAGTGGCAACTAGGGTTTTACCACTGGTAAGGAGGCCCCATATGATGAAGCATGTCACCCTTGGGTGAGTGAGGGGTCTTATCCTTAAGGGATGCCTTCCCCTGTGTCACAACACTGGTTAGGATTTGGGAGAGTAATATAGGTTTTTCTCCAGCTTCACTTCACTCTTGCATATAAATTAAATTAAAAAGACTTAGGTGTATCTTGTGTTTTGTAAATATAGATAGGGAACATGCACCACTGGTCTATAAACTTTCCCTCTTGACCCCCAATCCACGGTAGTGTTTTTCAGTATATTGAACGGTCTTCGGGCCGAGGGTCTATAAAAGAGCTAAGCTTTTATTAACTTGGCTATCCCCCGTATTCACTTTTTCCTATTGCGGGAGGTGGACCATATCCTGGGTGGATTTAGTTTGATTAAAGAAGTCCTTGCTTTAAAGATGGCAGAAAGGTTAGGATTGACCTTTGATGAAGAGATGACAAGAGAAATCTTGAGTACTCCTAGTATCCTTGACAGTACTCCAAGTATGATATCTAAACCTACCGATGACTGGGCTAAATTAATGACCCTTAAAAGAACACATTCAAGAACTGAGGTACATGGACTGATAATGACAGAATATTTCAGGGCCAATTGTGCACCAACAGGACTGATAGTAACCAACGCCCCACGTCTATTCTTAGATGACAAAACCTTTCTACGAGACTGGTCTCTGATTGCCTGGAAATGCACCAGAGACTGGTTAATACTCATTATAACAACAGCAAAGAAAGCAGCGGATTTCTTATTAATAGAAATACAAACACTAGAATCTTGTATTAAGGCTGCAATTGTGAACATAGTTTCAAAAAAACAATCTGACAAAAAACAAGCGGAAGAAAATTTCAAAAAACAAGCAGAGGATGTAAATAAAAACAATCAAGATTATAAAGACTCTATCCTTTCCACTAAAATTGCAAAATTTAAAAAGGATCTAGAAAAGTTTGCAATGGAGAAAATATATCCTTATACAGCCGAAGACTATGTCGCTCCACAGTTTAACCAAAGAGGTGGGAGATTTGGCTCAAACTATTCTACATCGTCAAGCGACTCTAGCAACAATGATAATGCTTCTTATGGAGGACGACCCACTAACCGTCGAGGTAGAGGAAGAGGAAGAGGCAGAGGCCCGAGAATGGGAAATAACTTTGGACCAGGACCAAACACATGGTGGCCACCCGCACCATTCGGTTTCCCGCCAGGAAATACACCCCAATTCTTTCCTTACCCTCCATATGACCAGATGATGCCACAACAGCCTTTTTTAGGGTATGGCCCGTTCAACCAAAGAGGAAGACGAAGAGGGCCCAAGACAAGAGTCAACTGGAACACACCAGTGGCCACAACTCTGACGACCCAACCACCAGGGACGGCGACAATGAGCGGCACAAACAAGTGATAATCAATCTCAGCTCATACTCACCTACAGATTGTGAGATGAGAGTCTTAGAGAAAGGACTTGGATATGTGCCGACCTTTAAAGGAGATGCCTTCCAGACACGACAAGAACTTGCAACTTTCTTCAGAAAGATCCGTCTAAATGCATTTTTCAAAGATAAGGACCTTATAGAGATGACCCCAACGAATACAGGACTACGCCCTAAGTCTACTTTTAATCCCCCGATGCACTTGGTTCCAGTACGTATTATTGCGTTCGAGGAAGCAGTTTTACATGACTTTGAAAACATCAAGAGTAACCATCCAAACCAATTTCAAAATTTGACAAGAGATGAAACAACAGCACTGAAGAGCCTGGCAAAGAACTCGGAAATTATAATAAAACCAGCCGACAAAGGGGGAGCTGTTGTACTTCTTAATACAGTTACATATCGCGAGGAATGTGCACGCCAGTTGAATGATGAAAACTCGTACAAAAAGCTATCTCAGGATCCGACTGAACGTCTGAAAACAATCATCAGCAGTAAGGTGGATGAAGCTAAGGAGAAGAAATGGATAACAGACCATGAAGCTCAATATTTGGTAGCAACGTCACCCATAACACCATATTTTTACGTGCTACCAAAAATTCATAAACCTACCAGACCTCCCCCAGGAAGACCGATAATTTCGGGAATCGGCTCACTCCTGGAGCCGTTATCCAGTTTTGTAGACATCTTTCTTAGACCTTTGGTGTCAAAGATGCCAACATTTATACAAGACACCAAGCACCTCTTAACTGACATTCAAGAATTCCCGTTTGACACTGACCAAGATTGGTTGGTATCCTTCGACGTGGAATCACTCTACACCTGTATTCCACAGGAAGAAACACTGACTACCATAAGAGGTATGCTAGAAAATACGGATTGGGATAGCATAACACCTATTGACTTTGTCATGTTTTGCTCTAGGATGGTATTGAAAGAAAATTTATTTCGCTTTGAAGACCAACTATATCTACAAATTTCAGGGACATGCATGGGGAGTATTTGTGCCCCTAGCTTGGCCAATTTGTACGTTCACAAAGTGGAACAAGAAACAATACTAACAACAAGTAATCCATTCTACAGTCACCTTCGTACCTGGAGAAGGTACATAGATGACATTTTTGTCATCTGGAGAGGAGATGCAGCAACCCTGAACATGTTCCATGAATGGTTAAACAATCAGAATGATTTCCTGCGATTCACCTGGGAATCCTCTAAAATCAAACTGCCTTTCCTTGATCTACTGATCCGACCCTTGAATGGAGGATTGATAACCGAACTCTACCGTAAACCGACGTCCTGCAACTCATTGCTACCTTATCAGAGTTACCACCCACGAGCCTTACGAGAGAACTTACCGTTTGGCCAGTTTTTACGGATAAGACGAAATTGCACGACGCTGGAACTCTATGAGGAACATGCTAAGGGATTAGCACAAGATCTACTTGCCAAACAATACCCCAAAGAGATAATTCGGAACTCAAAGAAAAGAGCCGCAAACAATAGTAGAGAGTGGTTATTGGAACAGAGAAAAGAGAAAGAACAAAACAAACGAATGACATTTGTCACAACTTTCTCTAGTTTCTCTAACTCAGTCAAAAAAAGTATCAGCAAACATTGGCCAATCTTGAATTCTGTCAATAACGAACTTGCTCATCCATTGGTTGCATACAAGCGCAGTGCAAACTTAAGAGATAAACTTGTTCACACAAGACCACAATAAGTTAAGAAAACAAGTATACAAATGACTCTATGGAACCTGCCACCAGTAGTAGGTCACCACCCTTGTGGGACATGCTCGGTTTGCCCACAAACAGAAAAAACTACAGAGGTAGACATAGGTACCACACACCCTTGGAGATTAGTAAAACATACCAACTGTAATAGTGAATGCTTGATATATCTGATTTGGTGCCCGTGCCAATTACTATATGTGGGCATGACCACTAGAAGAATCAAAATACGTATACAAGAACACAAGAGTACCATAAGATGTGGGAAAAGGTCGACGAAGCTGACTAATCATTTTCTCGACAAGGGTCATACTGATACTGAACTTAAATGGATGGTACTAGAAAAACCTTGGATTCCAACCCACCTGACAGATCCCTCTGGTCTACTATTTCGCTAAGAACAGCAGTGGGTATATAGACTGAAAACAGATACTGTAGGTCTCAATGACGATATACCCTGGACCCAGATCTAGTGATAACTAACACCTATATGAGAACTGTGAAGTAGGATGAGAAGAATGCCTACTCCTGCACTTTACAACTGTAGGCTTGAAAAAACAAGATCCAGACCTAGAGGAAAAAACAAGATCCAGACCTAGAGATAACCAGCACTTATATCAGCACTGTCTGATACGTATAATTACAGAGAGAATTAAGTAGGATGAGTAGAATACCTACTTTTGCTATATTTGGTTACATCAGAATTGCAGACATGGACATAATATAAACAAATAACAGCCCACCCTCTCTCCTTCTCTCTCTCTCTTTTTGCAAACCTTCTCTCTCTTTTTGTAAACCTTGTATTTCTCCAGTAACCACTTTCCAAGCAAGTTAAATACCTCTAGATATCATTATGGAAATATCTGTGGACATCAATAGCAACCCTCAAGAACGGTTTAGTTAGTGTTTTATAACTTAGGTTTTATAACTTAGGTTGGACACTTGGGTTTATATCACTCATGTTTAACACCAACTGTGTTACCTATTAGTGAGAAGTCAATATAATTACTGTGCCACCCTTATTGTGAGAAATCAATATAACTAGGTAGTTCGGTATACTAACGCGTTTAAAGCTGTATTACGCGATGTTTATCTGTCTTTCAGTCACACATGTACCGAGGTCGATTTCGCATGCCCAGAGGTAGAATCACTTTCTCCTCGCGCATGCGCAAAGAGAGGCTCGCGTTTAGGCACAGAGATCAGTGTCGTTCTCTCTACACGCATGCGCGGTGAGAGAGAAAGGCACGGGCAAAGACGTGGACAACTATCCTCTGCAAGGACCCAGCGTCGGTGCACAGCTGAGGGTAGTTGATCACACAATATTTAACAGAGGCAGCCCTGCCGTTCGGTACCTCCCGGGGTTAGCTCTACCCCACGCCGAGGTACCGATGGACAGGTGAGTGTTTGCTGTGGACTTTACCTTAACCTTGATTTTTCTGAGGACGTTTGGAAATATGTGTTCTACACTAGTTTTTTGGCAGTGGTATGTTTAGAGTACAGCCCTCTCTCTGTCTAAAGAGGGCAATATTATCACTGTGTACATTTGTACATATTGGCTTTTTTCATCCATAGGAAATCAGTTAGACAACTGCCTGTGAGTAGTATAACTTAGAGATTTGTAACTATTGCTAGAATATTTACTTCTAGTAATGATTTAGTATGCCTATACTTACAAGCTTCTAGACTTAATAATCTGTAGTTTGATCAAAGCACATTGTGATCCTCTCACCTAACCTACACTATGAACCTTACAACTAAGCAAGTACTTCTTTTTAGTTTAATTCTAACTTTCCCAGGAGTGGGCAGCTTTCTATAAATAGTTTTAAAGTAGCAATATGAGTGACTTAGACAGAGTGGTAACTTAACACTCAGTGTCTGTTATATCCGCAGTGCGGGGCCTCCCTCCTGAGCAACTCGTCTGGTAGAGGTGAGGCAGAGTTATCCAACTATTGTTGGTAAGTTCTGTTTATATACTTATGATAAGAGTGAAAGAACAAATAAACAACAACAGAGTGGTTTAACGCCATGTTCTAGTAATATGAAGACTATCTCACTTACATGAATAAGAGTTGTAGTTGAATTACCTATCATTGTATCCCTTCTCCCAAATCTGAGACAAATGCAATTTGTCAATCTCTTTACAGATATCCGGAGTATGACCTGACAGAAGCAATAAATATTGAGCAGGAATACCGGTGATATAAAATTTAAAATATATTTTTCTGTTTTTTCACTAAAACTTTGCAGCAGCATTGTACAAACATCTGGTCCTGACGAAAGCCACTGATACTAGTATTAGATCAATAGGCTGAAACATGTTGACCTATCACTAACAGTGGTTTAAATCCATACCACTGAGCTGTTTCACTTTTTAACCCTGCCAGTTAGTACACGGGAATAAAGGTTATTGTGTTCTAACTAGGTAGTTTTAATTCACACCCACCCTTCCACATACAGCGCTGCACTTACCTCACTCAACCCCTACAGCACATATATGGGACCACCATCCTACACCATTAGACCCTGAAAACATCTCTGAGCTCCTTCCTTAAGATTCCCGAAGTAGTAGCTCCCAGTGGCAACTAGGGTTTTACCACTGGTAAGGAGGCCCCATATGATGAAGCATGTCACCCTCGGGTGAGTGAGGGGTCTTATCCTTAAGAGATGCCTTCCCCTGTGTCACAACACTGGTTAGGAGTTGGGAGAGTAATATAGGTTTTTCTCCAGCTTCACTTCACTCTTGCATATAAATTAAATTAAAAAGACTTAGGTGTATCTTGTGTTTTGTAAAAGAAGGTCAATATATTGCAAGAACAGCATGATGACGCCTTGAGGTTTGGTGGAAATTGTGGGACCCAGCCTGCGCGCTCGTTGAATATTGAAAGAAGAGGAAGACGGAAGGTCCAAAATCATTGGCAGAAATGACTGAAAAAATTCCATCAGGTTTGAACCTTCTGTAAGTTCCGGTAAACCATAAAGACGGAGATTATTTCTGCGATTTCGGTTTTCCAAATCTTCTGCCTGTCTCTTGAGGAGGGAAATATCTTTTTCCATGGTAGTAATCCGAGAGCAGGAAGATTGAAGAGATTCTGTGGACTGTTCTACCAGAAGAACACGGGAATCCAAGGATGACCATTTATCGTGTAAAAATTGCAAAGTTTTGGTAGTTTCCGCCATAAAAGGTTTCAATGCTCGAATTCCCTCTGGGATGAGATCCATGGCAGCGGAATTTTACGAGTTACCAGGTGAAGGCGGATCTTTCTTGAGTCTTTTAGTCGATGAAGATTGCGGAATCTTACTTGAGGACTGTGTCTTTGGAACAGCTCCAGAGGTCCCAGCCGCTTTTTGTGACGCAAAATCTTCCATGTCAGGTGGAGTAGACTCAGAGTCTGAACAAGCACGAGGATGAGTGGAGGTGGAAAGCTTAAGGTTGCGGAGCTTCCCCATAAAGAGAACGTGAAGAAAGTGAAAAATAGCAGTCCACTTAAATAAAGCGCAGTACCTCAGAAAAAGTAAATGGCAAGTGCATGTATCAAATAAGTAGAGCCACAATAATGAAGCAAAAGAGCATCAGTAGTCTTCAAGAAAACATTTGTGAGGGAAAAAACAGCTCTATTTGCCTACTGAGGCAAAATGGCGGCACTGCTATGCACATAATGCTGAGAGGCATGCAAAAGTTAAGAAAAAGCATTAAACGCCATTTGTTGTGAGGGTC
This sequence comes from Lissotriton helveticus, assembly GCF_964261635.1. Classification (NCBI taxonomy): domain Eukaryota; kingdom Metazoa; phylum Chordata; class Amphibia; order Caudata; family Salamandridae; genus Lissotriton; species Lissotriton helveticus. The sequence goes on along the minus strand of NC_136068.1, from coordinate 1,962,527,517 downwards.
CAAACAAGAAAAACGAAAAATGTCATAGAAGAAGCAACAATAAAGCATTTTTTAGCAAATATGCGCAAAAAACTGAGTTTTAGCGCTAGCAAGAAAAAACAAAATGGCGGCTGCGGTAAAAACGGGCCGATTTTCGGTGAAATTCAGGGTGTAGAAGCGTCGAAAGAGGTCATGGAGCATTTCATAATGCTCACCTCATGTTCCCACACAAGAGGCAGCGCTTGAAAGCTGCGATGTGAGAGGAGAAATCGGCGAAAATCACCCTCGTCGGAAGTCCGTCAGCGGAGCTCCGTTACAAAGCCGCCATCTTAAGCAACGCCTCACATCTATTCTTGAGTGTGCGTCTCATGTATTGCCTCTGTGAGTACAACAAATGCTTAGCGCTACCCTCTGATAAACCTAACTGCTCACCCACACTATCACAAATAGAGCGTTATTATTATCAACTTTTGCTTCTGTATACCAATAAGGGACTCACTGAACTCTGCACAGTGTACTTCATTTTAGTGCACTACATAGAGAGCCAGCTCCCTATATTGGTTGATCAGCGGTGAGGTCTAGGACATTGAGTTTGCTGTTGCCAATCTGTCAATAAGTGACCACATAAATACATCCAGAATTGTCTTTAGCCAGTTGTATTTTTTTGATTGGACTACTTTAAAAATAATTTAAATTAACTGTTAGGGCCTTGGTAAAGTCCCTGTAACCAGTTATTTGAATTTTAGAAATCTTACTGTAGTTAGGCCAAAGGAAAGTGTTTATGTTTTTTAACTTTATAAAAAGGTTCCAACTATAGTAAAAAATAATGAGTGGTCCTGATAACCAGGATGAGGAGTTGGACCTCCCCCCTGACATGGATCTGTCCTATGCCAGGCGCAGAGCCCTCTGTAAAGGTCATTATGGTAATAATACCGGCAAACATGCTAACAAATAAAAACTTAGAAGATTAAGAGCAATTATTGGGAGAGATAACACATGAATGGTACCTCAATTTGACAAAGAGGAGGCTACTGAAATGTATCACCCTGAGGATGCGGCTGAGTCAATCCACTCAGAACCAAATGAAGACCCTTCAGAGGAGGATGTAATCCTGGAATGTTTTCCTAAGACTGAGCTTAGAAGCCCAACTCCTGGACATATAAACACAAAGAAAAGAGACGGGCCTAGGACCTCTCTCAGGTGGCAGCAATTTGTAAATAAGGAGAGAGAAGATTCCTTTGACTCAAAGCCTCCTAAATGAATTGTCTCTAAATACTCAGATGGTGATCACATCGCCAAATGGTTCACTGCTTTTAAGAGAGCCTGCCTATCTAGGAAAGTGTGCAAAAGAAACAGTTGATGGACGGAATGCCGGACAATGCAAACATTTACTCCCAGTCACAAGGATCTGGGTTAAATCCATCATTATTTTACTCACTCCACCACCCCAGTTTGGACTCAGCCATATGCAAATCAGTCTTGAACCTGTTCCTCGAGGGAACAGTCCAGCCCGAACTGCCAAGCCAAGTCCTCCCTGGACCGGAAACAAGCTTCCTGGGACCACTTTCAGGGCACCACCCTTCATCCGCCCGGCTAGCTTGAATTCAGGGGTGTGGTGAGCACGGGACCCACATCTGGGCAAACCCTTCCCATTAGGGCGACACATGCGAAAGAAACAATTGATGGACAGAATGCTTGCAATTGCAAACATTCACCCCCAGTCTCAAGGATCTGGTCTTAAATCCATCACTTGTTTGCTCACCACACCACCCCAGTTTGGACTCAGCCATATGCAAATCAGTCTTGACCCTGTTCCTCGATGGAAAAGTCCAGCCCGAACTGCCAAGCCACGTCCTCCCTGAACCGGACACAATCATCCTGGGACCGGTTTCAAGGCATCGCCCTTCATTAGCCAGGCTAGCTTTAATTCAGTGGCGTAGTGAGCACGGGATCCATGTCTGGGCATACCCTTCCCACTAGGGCGACATATTCAAAAGAAACAATTGATGGACGGAATGCTGGACAATGCAAACATTCATCCCAAGTCTCAAGGATCTGGGTTAAATCCATTTTTCTTTTGCTCACCACACCACCCCAGTTTGGATCCAGCCATATGCAAATCAGTCTTGACCCTGTTCATCGTGGGAACAGTCCAACCCAAAATGCCAATCCAGGTCCTCCCTGGACCGAAAACAAGCATCCTGTGACTGGTTTCAGGGCATCACCCTTCATCAGTAAGGCTAGCTTCAATACAGTGGCGTAGTCAGCACGGGACCCATGTCTGGGCATACCCTTCCCACTAGGGCGACATATGCAAAAGAAACAATTGATGGACAGAATGCTGGACATTCACCCCCAGTCACAAGGATCTGGTCTTAAATCCATCATTTGTTTACTCACCACAGCACCCCAGTTTGGACCCAGCAATATGCAAATCAGTCTTGAGCCTGTTCCTTGTGGGAACAGTCCAAGCTGAACTGGCAAGCCAGGTCCTCCCGGGAACGGAAACAAGCATCCTGGGACCGATTTCAGGGCTTCACCCTTCATCAGCCAGGCTAGCTTGAATTCATTGGTGTAGTGAGCATGGGACCCATGCCTGGGCATACCCTTCCCACTTAGGGCAGCATATGCATAAGAAACAGTTGATGGACGGAATGCTGGACAATGCAAACATTCACCCCCAGTCACAAGGATCTGGGTTAAATCCATCATTCATTTGCTCACCACACAAACCGAGTTTGGACCCAGCCATATGCAAATCAGTCTTGACCCTGTTTCTTGTGGGAACAGTCCAGCCTGAACTGCCAAGTCAGGTCCTCCCTGGACCGGAAACAAGCATCCTGTGATCGGTTTCTGGGCAACACCCTTCATCAGCCAGAAACCCAAAAACCAGTCATAGGATGCTTGTTTCCAGTCCAGGGAGGATGTGGCCTGGCAGTTTGGGCTGGACTGTTCCCAATGGGCATTGGGTCAAGACTGATTTGTATATGGCTAAGTTCAAACTGTAATGGCATTGTGAGCAAAAAAAACAAAGGGTTTAGGCCCAGATCTCTGTACTGGGGTGAACGTATGACAATGTTCTGCATTCTGTCCATCAATTGTTGTTTTTGTTTTTATGTGTGTTGCACAATGCAGCACACATAGAAACAGCAAAACTGAGGAGAAATTAAGCATTTCTCCTCATTTTGCCATGTTAAGATCAGGTTTTTCCTGGTCATAATTTTGGTACTACGTCCAATTTACGCCACCCTTGTAAACGGGGGGCAACGTCAAAATCAATGGGTGTTGCTGTGGAACGCTCTTCGCAACAGCCATTGCCCACCCTTTTCACGCTAAGTACAGCATGAAAGGGTGCCTTATTTACAAGGCAGTATTAAGCCAAATAAGTGGCTTAAATCTGCCTTGGAAATAAGACAAATTCCCTATTACCGCAGAAACTTCGTTAAAAGTGACGTTCCTGTTGTGATAGGAACTTGTAAATATGCCTCATGGTGTTTGCCCAAGTTGGCATTCTAGCAATAATTCTAACAGTGACACAGCATGACAGACCACAATTAATTCATACCAGCACCAGATATGGACCTCCAAGGGAAAAATATTCCCTGACCACCCAGATGTAGGGGATCTAATGGCAGAAACCATGAAACAAGAGGAAAACATAAGCAAGTTTCTGAATAGAAGGAGGGCACGATGGGCAAAAGAGACAGGAAAACCGTGGACTTCCTCGGGCCCACAATTCACATTTTTCTACAACTTACCTAAAAAGGGGCTACTCACCGAGACACAGATTGGGCTGGAAAACATACTGGGTTTAGATACCAAACCCTGCAGGAGATACAGACTCACATCTTCCACTAGCTCAAAAAGACGCAAGAAAAGGATAGAGAAAACAGGAGCAGGCCTAAAGATCACCACAAAACTGACTGAACACAAATTGAAAAAGACTGCCTTCAGGAGGGTAGCGATGGCCGCAGCCGTACAGATGGAACAAGTCTCCAGGGGGGCTACACCACAAAACCCCAGAGGGTTTCAAACAGGCTATGGCAGTAGAGGCCAGGGAGATTGGTAACAACCATACCCTAAGAAGCTCTACTACTGCCATAGGCCAGAGCACCTGGCAGAAAGATGCCAGTTAAAGACATAACATGAAAAGAAAAAGCAGCAGAGATCTATGAGCCAGGGCAGCCACCACAAAATGCCACAAACGGCCCACTTCAGCATCAAGAACAGGGGAATCAGAATGCACCCTACATCCAGTCACAGGGAGGTCTGCGGGTCGCCACACAAACACAACACTGATCAAGAAATAGGACGATCACATTGCTTCAGCAACCACATACAGGGAATCCAACACAACAGGGGTCTGGGCTACAACACTTGGAGGCAGGGGTGACAGTGTGGGGAGGTAGTGCCTTCACACAATCACAGAGCCAAACTACGCAGGAAAATGAAAACCATTATTACCCCAACAACTGAAAACTCAGTGATTAATAACCAACACCCACTCACCCTCTTCACACAAACTAATGCCAGATCAGGAGAAAGTAAAGACCAAAAGACAACAGTGGGAGTTCAACATTTTTCACGTGAGTCCGCTAATTCAGAACGGCTAAGTGCTATGTTGATTGGGAGGCCGCACCAAGTTTGTCATCAAGGCGTGATCTCAAGGGGCCCACTTTTTTGATGATCCCCCAGGGCAGGGTTTGATAGCCACACCACAGAGGCAGAACAGTCTTACAAGGGGGCATGACCAAAAACTGTTTAAAAAGAGCCACCCAGGTCCCACATCCAAAGTCGAATAGTAGGCGCTCCAATGCCCAAGTCAAAAGATTCCCATTCTCTGGCACAATGTGTGGGGCCAATGTTTCCATCACGACGTGTAGTCCCAAAGGGGTCGCAAAAGACAAAAGCCTCCACACCAATGGACGCCTCCTTTCAGTTCTAAAACTAAGCTACCCTCGGTGGCGGGAACCAGGATTCCCGTGCACCTGGTATGGTAAATCCCTAAAAAATTCCACAGCGCACACACAAGGAGCCAATAAACGGCGAGGCCTCAGCATGATGTTGAGTCCAAATATCCCACTGGGGAGGTCCCCGGGATGACCAGGTGTCCTGGATTCGCTGAGGCAGGCATGGGTTTTCATTATTATCCAAGAGGCCTTTGCAATTTTTGGTCAAAAGTCAGGGGTTTTAAATTTTTTATGTCACAAGGCGAATACTAGTGTAGCTAGGTTTCTTGTCCCGTTTTTCTATTTTTGCAGTTCGGTCACCTTGTCACACCCCTCCAAAATTCGACAAGAGATGCACCAGTTCATTAGGCAGCACACAACCATAGAGACCCCGGGTACAAGCTGGGGTCAGCGGACCCAGCAGTACACTTAGAGTTAGCGAGGTGTGGTCCGAGGGAGACGGGATTGCCCGGGAGGGGGGGATCTCCAATATTCACTCCAGCTCCAGACGAACGTAGGGCAACGGTTGTGCTCTCCTCCATACCAAGCATAGTGACTAATGGTGCTCCAACCTTGCAGACACCATCCAGGGAAAACAGATGGCCCGACTTCCGACACAACGAGGTGGATGTATGACATTCCAACGCATGCATTTACATCGCATGCCCTTACAACGTAAGTATTACAACGCAGTCCATTACAACGCATAGTGCTTTTGGGCGCTGGATAGTGAATAGTTTAATTTACTATTCCAACTCCAGTCCCCGTGGACACTAGGGAAGGTTATTGAATAGTAAATTAACCTATTCCCTATCCTAGAGCGCCCCCCAGAGCAATGCGTTGTAATAGTTTGCGTTGTAATGGTTGCGTTGTAAAGGCTCTGCGATGTAAAAGTTGCATTGTAAGTGTTGTTCACCCAACGGGGTGTCATAGAAAGGAGACAATGTGGCCACGGAGTAGCCTGCAGGCCAGGTGACGCAATAGATTACGAGAGATTCACGGAAATGCCCAAAACTGAAGAAAACCACCAAAAGCTACCCCAAAAAGAATGCTATGGATATAAAGTTGGGGTCAAGATTAGCCACGCCATGTTATACACCACGTGCAGGGACCAAAGAGGTGCACTTGCAACAAAACATGCCCAAGGCACGAGGTAGACATTAGCAACTCCAGAGGCAAAACGCCCCCTATTTCCAATGCTTTCCACACACCTTTATCAGTATTAAGTTAAACAGGGCATAACAAAAACCACTAAGGGTAGAACCGAAACATATAGTCACAGCTGGGGTAAATAACTACCGGAAGGGGCTGCAGAGCAGCTGGACTCTTAGGCACTGGGCAAAGGGACTATGGCAGAACTTAGCACCGCCGTACGACTCCAAATAAAAGCCACAATTCCATCCCTCCCTATGCTCATAAGACCACCCCACAAACATAGTAACCCCCAATTAGGCATCCAGCTTGGATTGGAGGGGGTTTTAATGGCTTATAAAAAGATTTGATCCCTCTAGATCAGTGGTTCCCAAACTTTTGACTCCTGAGGACCCCCGTTGAGTCACCACTGGAAGCCGGGGACCCCCAAGCAATTTGTAGGATTTAAATTTCAAACATTAAAACAGTAATTCGAAACAAAATGAACACATGTGCACACAAAACATATAGTCAAATTACTAATGATTTTCGGGGCATATTTACAAGCCCCTATCACCATGGGAACATCAGTTCTTGCGACGTTCCCGTGGTGATAGGGGCCTCGCCTTATTTACAAGGCAGCGTTAAGCCACTTAACGTGGCTTAACGGTGCCTTGTAAAATAAGACCCCGTTTCACCCAATACTTAGCGTGAAAGGGGTGGGTAGTGGGTGTTGCCGTGGGTGCTTCCCCTGCAACCCCCATTTATTTTTTATGCTGCCCCCTATTTACAAGAGAAGCGTCAATGGGAGGCAGCACCAAAATTAAGACCAGGGAAACCAGGACTAAATTTGGCGAAACGAGGAGAAATGCTTTATTTCTCCTCATTTTTGCAAAACGCCTTGGTTTGTTTCTGTTCAGGAAGGTGCCCCTTCCTGCACTTCAACAATCTTGAAAAAAAATGACATTTTGTAACTTCCATGTGTGCTGCATTAAGCAGCGCACATAGAAGTAACAAAACAACATTTCAAGATTCTTTATGTGCAGGAAGGGGGACCTTCCTGTACATAAACAATCGTTCCCTGTTAAGTGTAGCGCCTGCACAGGGGAAACGCAGGGCTGCACCATATTCTTGTAAATATGGTGCAGCCCTGCACTTCTGAAGTGGCGGAGTGTGTTGTTAAACCAAGGAGGCTAACGACACTCTCCGACACTTCTGTTGTATTTTATATTGAAAGAATTTGCAAGAAAACGAAAAAAGTTAACGGGAAGGTTGGTGCTGCATCTCCGTGACTAACTTTTCAATGGTTGGTTTTATTTCGCAGAACGAGGCTCCTGCCAGGGTCAGACTGGACACTCAAAGCCGCCCTGGAAAATGATTTCAGGCCAGTCTCCGTACGGTGCACACCAAGTGCACTGAGTGAGCCTGACTACTTAAAAGGGGGCTTTCGGAGGCTCTCCCCCCAAACATTTAGGAAACAATGGTGCAGTCTACAACACATTTATCATCATATATTGAATTGTATTAGCTTTTTAAATAATAGTAAATGAAGACCTGACTATGCACTAGAGTACGTCAATCTTTTTGGGGGTTCTTCAATGATTCCCCCACTACCACACTCCATCCAGTGCCTCTCATCTCTCCTTAGCGCCTCTGTCACATGTATTTCATTTGTCTTATAGCATCTCTCATACCACTGTAGGATGTCAGAGCACTTTACATCACACACATGTAGAGACAGTGAATCATACATGTAAATCAGTGTATAGAAAATGTTACATAAGGCAAAGGGACTACAAGGTGTAGGGTTCACAGGCCATCCATACTGGTCGGCATTTTTAACAAGTGCTTGGTCTGGAGAAGCACAAACTCATGATTCAGAACATACCACAGTGGTTAGCATTGACTTTAACAATAAAAATGTATTTCCACCCAACTAAACCCTTTTAGCAGCATCAGGATAATGAAAGACTGCGAAAAAACATAAGTCACTAACTTGTACCTTGCAGCTTGCAAGCAGCTGTTTGGCGACAGTTTAAAGGTCACTGTGCTAGATTACAATCGTCACTAATGAACGGCACAGTAACAAAAGAATCTCTCTGACAAAAGCAGTAACCCACTGACTTATGCATATAAAATACTGTTTTTTAAAATGCATGGTACACGTTCTTTGCAGTAGGCTAGGGCCGTTCCTAGGTGTTTTGCCGCCCTAGGCGAGAATTGAAAAATGCCACCCCCTCCCGTGTCCAGGTTTTTTTGCTTTTAAAGTTATAGCAAAAGCACAGAACAGTATTGCGACAAGTCTGGGAAAAGTCACAGGATTTGCCTCTCTAGGCACATCCTGTTCCTGCGCTCTGCTGGGATCAGGGATTCGTGTACAAAACAGCTGCACTTTGAACCCGAGACACGTGTTCACCAAGTGGAGCCCCAGGGCTAAGAAACACTACATGGCTTGGAGGAGGCAGTGAGAGGAGGGGGTGAAGTTGACTTAAATCTGTACCAAATGCTCAGCAACACTTGTTAAACACAAATGAATGACCATTAAATATAAACTTTGTGTAACTGACATTAACTCCACATTGTTTCATCCTGAAGTCCTAGCTGGGGAGCGCCATCAGATCAGGCCTGTCTGCTTCCTCGGGATCGGCAGGCGCAGTTTGTAGGTCTGCCCACTACAGCTGCCCCCACTCCAAAATAGCACCCGTGAGGATTACAGCTTTGAGCTGCCTGTGCCAGGGTGGGAGTGAGCCCTACTGTAATTTTCTGAGCACCTTCGGAGTCACGTGGAAGGGCCTAAAGCTAGGCCAGATTTGTACCCAATGCACGTTTACTTTTTGCAGTTTTTTAAAGGCAACCTCGGCCCAAAGGTATCGGACTGCTTTACATGACCGCCACTTATGTTACACAATGACACATTCTTTTTTGGTAGGCACTGGGAGGTGATTTGCCCAGAATCACAGGGTTTTCAGCCGACGCGGAGGCTCAAACCTTTTCCCCAGCTCCTATGTTGGCATCTCTCTCCCCTTGGCACCAGGAGCAGGGCTAAAAAGGGGGAGACGTTGATCCAAAAATAAAACAACTGATCATAAGCACATTTTCAAGACACCATTAAAAATAACATTTCTGGTTGAAATAACCTTCAAGTTGTTTACCACAGAAGCCCTAGGCGGCGCTAAGAAATAAAACCTGCCTCTAGTGCTTTCTCGGGACAGGGCACGCCTGTCTTCTGCAGCGTTACACGTGCTACATTAGATAAGTCAAAGCTGCCGCTGGACAAAACCCTCATCTCTCTCCAGCAGAGACATTAATCACTGACGTTATCTTATTGACACTTCTATTGTTCTTTGAAAACTGCTAATTAAACAAGATACTTTGCAGTGCTTTTAACTGCTGCCTGCGGACCCCCTGGGAATGTGTCATGGACCCCTGGGGGTCCGCGGACCACAGTTTGTGAAACGACTGTACTGCTAAGTGGCACTGGGGGGGCCAGCAAGTGTGAAGTTGGGGTCAAAGAGCAGGCTAAAGAGAAGACAGATATTGCATTCCATTGTTTTCTGTTCACCTTGGAATAACTGCGTATAAAAAAACACGCTCACAGCCTGAGCACAAATCATCAATGAACTGTCCGTGAGGCGTAGAGGTCGGCAGGCAACAGCGAAAATCTGACAGGGAATGGAAAGTCTGAAATGAAACTAAAACCCAATCCTGTTTAAACTGTGGAAGTGTTTAGCAACGCGGTAAGATGAGGTGGGTTATATGCAAAGTGAGTTTCCATCCAAACTACCAGTGGTCATTGAGAGTCTGTTTTCTTTATGGTGACTAACAAGACCTTACCGTTCAAGTCTGTCACAATGTCAGAAGTGTATTGGGATCATAAGGACGAAGATGGCTTTTTATACATGACCCATGCATCACAGGAGATGTTTGGCTGCAATCTGACCAGTGACTAGCAGAAACAGACAGACTGCTACGCACTAATACGGACTGCTTAACATTAAAGCAGGTTTTACCCAGAGAAAATGCTTTTTTATAGCCATTGTACACCTTTGAGGATTGTGAACACTTGCTCCAAAACTCAAATGCATCTATTCTTTTGAAGCTGTTACTGCAAAGCAGTTTGGGGTATATTACCAACAACTAGCGATAATTTTTGTCTCTAACTTGTTTAGAGACAAAAAGTATCGCCGCACATCGGCGATTTTTATCGCAGATAAACCTTGCTATTAGCAAGGTTTATCGCAAATGCGATAAAAAACTGCCGCAATGCATGAATATCGCTGAAAAGTCAGCGATATTCATGCATTATCGAGCAAATGCTCTTAGCCATGTTATCCACCTCCCATTGGATAACATGGCTAAGAACTGCTCAGGGCAGGTGTTAGCTTTTGGAGATATTCGCGCTTAGCGCGAATATCTCCAAAAGTTGGTAATAGGAGATAGCGATGTTAGCGACTGTTTCCAGTCGCTAACATCTTGGCACGCCCACTTTGCATGTCATTAGTGATAAATATCACTGACATGCAAAGCGAGGCCCAAGATGGTCGCTATCTCCTACTAGCTGTCGCTAACTGGTGTTAGCGACAGCTTGGTAATAGGGAGATAATTTTATCCCCGCTTTCTTGGCTTTTAAAGCCAAAAAAGCGGAGATAAACCCCCTTGATAATATGCCCCTTTGAATCAAGTCTTTAAGTACGACTTTTTGGGAGGCTAAACAAACAAGGATTTTTCTTCTTTGTGAAAAATAAACTTTGCACAAGTACAACCTCACAGGACATACTGCTGTGTTTTTGTATTTTGGAGCTGGTGAGGATAAAGTGCGTTCAATGTTTCAGATTTTGTTTCCAAGTGGGGAGATTGCAGGCAGGAGAGTGGTAAATGGATGGCATTTGCCATCTAGCATGCTCGTCGGGGCACTGACAGACATGATGGTCACTTGTCGCACACAATCACTGCACCACAGTGACCATTCTAAAAGGACTTTGAGATTATGTTAGAGACATCTGGTTTGTCATGGAAACTACGACTTACTATCTGCGAGACAAAGTTACATTTTTGTAAAATGCAATATCTAATTTATTTTCTATTTTCGAAGATGTAATTATATTTCTAATAAAGACACACACACCTCCGTTGAAAAATGAATGCAACTTATACTAACCAAAAGGAAATATACTCTTTTACCTTATGAAACCTCAGTTAGCTAATGTGATCACAGCAGCTGTCTTCGTGTGTGAAGGATCAGTCACAGAATTAAATCCTGATCGGTGCAATGAGGAATAGTGGCTTGTTTATAGTGTTACAAGATCCCAGTCTGTGACAGAAAGCACTGTGACTGTCACTGTTTTTAAAACTGTATTACACTGTATAAAACAGACTGCAGCAAAATACTGTCTAAGATAAAAACAAGTGCTTTAAAAATAAACATTTTAGTGATAAGAATCGAGACTATTTCTAATGTAAATATTTTATATATGCCGATTAAAAGGGCGCACTCCTTTTAATGCACACATATATTTCCCCTCAGAAAGAGTAAGTATTTGTCTTTATTAATTAAAGCCTACACTGGTTCCAACCCTTCCACACATTTGCATTTCTTTAGGTAGCGGGCACCTTGGTGAGTAGGCATGTTCCTTTAGTTCTCTATCTGTTTTGCAGCACAGGAGCCCTCCATGATGTCAGCTATGGCAGTCTTTCTGTGAAAAAGAACATGGGGTGCATTTTCCCTGCTAGCGTTAGGGCCCAGGACATCATTGTCCTGCACGGAACAGGGCCCAAGCAGTGGAGGGAAAGGGGCTAAATTTGCTATTTGTGTGGTTATTTTTTGCAGAAAGCCTGCTTTGGGCATCTGACCTATAAGTAACAGCCCCGCTGAGTGGGCAGAATAGACGGCATGCTTTGCAGGGCTGTAGGCATCTTTGATGTTGCAGCTGCTGAAGAGGTCTGGGGCACACTTCCTGTGCCAGTGTTTCTTTGAGCCTTGGAGCAATGACCCAAGGGGGGGGGGGATTAAACAGAGGCGCCGCGCCGCGCCGCCGCCGCGGTCGGAAGGCGACCGCGGCGGAAAAGCTCTAACATGGCTGGCGGTGTCTATCAGACACCGCCAGCCATATTAGGATGGTGGTGAATACATGCTTTTCTGCGGCGGCTTTTCCGCCGTGGAAAAGCATACGGACTTTCACTTCGGGGGCCCGTTGCGGGCCCCCTGGGTGAAAGGGGGGTGGGGGGTGCACATGGGGGTACCTATGGTACCCCCCTGCATTTGCATGCACAAAGTGGCCGGCCCTGCGCAGTGCCTGCTGCTTTGTGCATGCAAATGCGATGCATGCATTTTTAACCTTGCGGCGGGCGCAGCTTGCAGCTGCATCCGCCGCAATGTTAAAGATAGAGGATGGACCGCCACCCTGGCGGTCACATCCTAATCTGCTCGGAGGGAACGCCGCAGCCCCTGCGGACGATCCCTCCTCCTCAGGGGTCGCGGACAGACTCAAGTCCGTACGCGATCCTAATCGGCCCCTTAGTGTGGAATACAGGCTACGGAAAATCACCCCTGAAATGGTTTCATGATCCCTGACCCCTGTGATCATCCCTCCCCACTCCCCAAATCCTTGCCCTATAGGTTTGGCGTGGGGGCCCAACTTCCCAAAATTTTGCTTAAGGGGGGGCTCAGACCAAAATAGTTTGAAGACCTCTGCCATGGGGGAAGATACTGTTTGGGCCAGAGACTTCCCAGAGAACAGATTCTTAGAGGTAGCAAAACCCTCAACTCAATGCACAAATACGTCCGCTCCTGCATCAATCATTTGACAGAGGGTGGCCCTTAGTGTATCTGAGGTGGTCTTCTTTAACAACAAGTGGTTTCCCAACATGGAGTTTCTGGTTAGGGCCATCTAGCTCAGGGATAAAAACGGTAATGAGTCGCACAGGGGAAGGCATAACGAAAGTATGGCTAACACATGTAAGGAACTCTGGGACACCGAGGTGGGTGGATACACTTGGCTAGAAGGGAGAGGTCAACTAATTATTAATCAGAAATGTACCCTTAATTTGTTATGATTCAGAGGAAAAGGAACGCTTCCAATGGGCACAAATGCCAACTGCGGCGTGATATTACACCATCTGGATATGCTATGGATTTCTACTGGCAGTGCGGCGAACACGGCTACACCCAACTGGTTCCCAGTTGCAGGGGAATGTGCTCCCTGGTGACCGTGAACACCTCAGCCCTGGTCATTCCTGGAGAAGAACTAACAAAGTTGTAATGTAATGTAAACTGGTACTTATACCGCGCAACTGTCACTCCAGGGAGCATCTAGGCACCGAAGTTGACCAGAGAGATCTAAAACACTGCTCAGACTGCTTTCAAAGGTCCAGCCCTAGATGGTCACACTAGTGCTCTGGCGCAGGCATCAGGGAGATTAAAGATCCAGGTTTTCAGTGCCTTTCGGAACTCGGATTCTCGTTCCAAGGCACGCAGATGAGGGGGGAGGTTGTTCCATGCCTTAGACCCTAGAACAGGCAAGGATTTGCCACTTCTAGAGCTGAGTCTAAAGGCAGGGACCGACAGCAGATTAGCATTGGAGGACCTCAAGGTACGCAGCGGGTGGTACCGTGAGAACCTCCTTTGTATGTACTTTGGTCCCCGAGAGTGAAAAGCTCTAAAGGTAATTAGCAGGATCTTAAAAAGGACCCGTTTAATTACTGGTAGCCAATGCAGGGTATTTATTGCGGCAGATGCGGACGATTTCTTTGGCCATTTCAGCACCAACCTGGCCACTGCATGTTGCACCATCTGCAACCTGTACAAGACCACCTTATTGGTTCCCGCATATAGGCTGTTACAATAGTCAAGTCTCGAGGTTACGAGAGCGACTGCTACCATTTTCCTGGCTGACAAAGGAAGTAGATCAAAAAATGTTCTTAGTCCCTTGATGACATTAAAGCAGGTGCCTGCTACCGCTAGTGCCTGTTGTTTGAACGACAGGGCGGCATCACACTTGATACCTAGGTTACGTGCCGTATTGGTTGTATGCGGCGGTACCTCTGCGTTCTCCAGCCACCATAGCTTTGGGACAAAGTCATTTTGCGGGCCCATTTGCATAATTTTGGTTTTGCTCGTATTACATTTTAAATGATTCTTCCCCATCCAGTCAAACGTCGCCGTCAAGCAACGTTTAAAATTTTCTTTCCAGTCCTTTGAGTCTTTATCCAGGACTAGGATAAGTTGTGTGTCGTCCGCGTAGGCAACCACATCTATTCTAAATGACGATATCAACCTGATCAGAGGGGTAGTGTACACATTAAAGAGTGTCGGGCTTAAACTGGATCCCTGTGGTACTCCAGTCGTGAGTATTTTTTCCTTTGAGCAGAATTCGCCCAAGGTGACCACTTGCCGCCTGTCACTTCGAAAGTTCTTCATCCAATCCAGTACCTTTCCAGTTATGCCAGATGTTGCTAGCCGGTCAATCAAGATGTTATGTGAGACCGTGTCGAAGGCTGCCGACAGATCTAATAATATCAGGACAGCCTTCTTACCCTGGTCCAGCGCCATTCGGATCGTATCGGTGGTGAACAGTAGAGCCGACTCTGTAGAGTGTTGAGCTCTAAAACCAGATTGGTTAGAGTGCCAAGCAGAGTTATATTCCAGGAACTTAGTGACTTGTTTATTCACGAAGGACTCTGTTACTTTACATAGCACAAGGAGCAGTGAAATTGGTCAAAGATTGGATAATGTAGTAGGGTCAGGTAGTTGTTTTTTCTGCAGGGGTTTGACCGCTGTCAATTTCCATTCTAAGGGAATAATTGCTGTGGCCAATGATGTGTTATTGATATTGTTAATCTCTGGAGTGACAGTATCTACGAGCGCATGTAGAAGCATCAGGGGGCATGGGTCAAATGGTGATCATGATTTGGTCTCCAATATTGCCTGGCAGGTTTCCTCCAAGTTAATTGGCCAGAAAGTCATCAGCACAAGTTAAAGAAAAAGACCACCTTGCTGCCCCAAGATTGTGAGAAGAAAGAGTCTGACTTTTTTGGTCTAGGCTCAATTTAAGGACAGCCCATAAGAGTTTAGCCTATTCACAGAGGCACAGCTGGGGGCAGGGGGTGGTAGCCTTCTACACCCTACATACAAAAGCTGATGCCCAATGGTTGCAGATAACCAGGTGGGAAAAGATGATGAACAGCACTTTGATCAAGAAAGAAATGCGAGCCATCTACCTCATGGTAATGCAGCATCGGTATGTACTTGGCTTAATGGTCCCAATGGTGGGAGGGGTCTGTGCCAATATAGGTGCTGCCTGCTGTACTTTCATCCAGGGAATGACAGACACAATTGAACTTTGACACTTGTCTTCCAAGCAATGCATAATCTACAGAGAAGCATGCATGAAGGAGGTGCCCCTGAGCAGGAGTGGTATTCAAATTGGTTCTCCTGACTTCCATAATGGATCTCTGGTCTATAAAAGTCACTGTTGCCAGTTGTCATTGTGTTCCTGTTGGTTTTCAGGGATATACAATTGGGAATTACCTGCTGTAAAAACGCAGTCCCCAAATCAGGTAGAATCCAAATAAGTAGAAAGATGGTCATAGTCAAAAGTGAGTGAAGGCATCAGTAGGACCCTTATTAAGTAATTGTATAGATGCATATGTTAGATAGTTTAGTTGAGGTATCAACTAGAGGGGGGAATGTTAATATGGATATTGATGTGTATATCGACAAAACTAAACTTTCATCCTCATTAGCAGAATCCCCGTCCTGATCTCCACAGCTAACTCAATACGCAGGTATGTAGTCAGACATGCCCTACAACTTAGGCCCGGGATTACTTATTGATAGGCCACAGGTGGAAGGGTGCATAGTTGGCTGCTTCAAAAAGCATTATAAAGTCAGATGCCACATGGGTTAGGAACATTTAGCCAATCAGGACATAGCACACGTAGTTATCATGTGCTCTCCACGCCGAACATCCATACACATTCACCAGTGGACCGCAAGGTCGAGACAGTTTGACCATTAATTAATGACTCTAAGGCAGCAGCAAATATTCCTCACCATATATTGGATTCCTGATATGTTTATGGTTTCATTTAAAGACATGTATAAAAGACTAATGCAAACCCATTATACATTGAGACAGTCCTCGGATCTCGTGCTGTAACCGTTCTCTAGAGCAAAATCTTTCATTAAACGAAACTGTTCCTGTTTTGCCCAATGCCTTTTGTCTTCTGTTTTAACTCAGGTATTCGAACCTAAGGAACATAGGTTTAATTGTCGATCTATGTCACTCAATCTCAGTTCCCTTACAGAGTATGGAATTTCTGGGCTTCAAGGTGAACACAGTGAAGGTTTAAATTCTTTCACCAGGCAAGAGATTGCTCATTTGTTGAAACTAGAGAGTGTACGTTTGAGTGAGTTGGGTCTGATGAATGGTCTGTTATCATCTCCGTTTGGGCAGTATTCCTGGGCTTTACATTGTCTAAAGGATTCAGGATTGCCAGGGGTCTTTAGAATAGGTGTCTTTTATCAAGGAGTGTGGCGGTTGGGATATTCTTCAAGGCATCGAATAGACAAGCAATATTTGGAACAACTTCTGGTGGATTACAGTGACTGGATGCCGAAAAGGGAGTGTTTCCAGAAAATTCTGGAAACTTGAGATCCATTGAAGGTTGATTTATTTGCTTCACAAATGACTTCCAGTTTCAGAAGTATTTCCGCTGGTGCCCAGATCAGGGGCACAGACTGGTTATTGATTTAGGCACAATTGGAGGGATTGAATGGCTATACGTTGCTTCCATTCACAGTGTCTCAGAGACTGTTGTTACATGCAAGAAAAAAGTTTTGTCAGGAGGTCCTGGCGACGCCTTTTTTGGACCTCTCAAGCTTGCTTCCTGTCACTCCTGTGCCTGACTGTGGGGGTACTGTACTTGATTCCAGTTTCAAGGGATTGTTAGAAGGCGTCGATGAAGAGGATAATCCATTGTTAGTCTGGGGGGTGCTCAACCTTCTAGTCTGGAAGATTTCTGAGAATTTGGACAATTTAAGGATCTTTCAGGAGAAGGATCAGCACTCCCATGGTGAGGGGGTAAGTTTGCTGTTTTAACTGCCACTCACCACCACGTTTTAGCTGACATTTGATGACCCACTATAAATTGAGTGGGCCGTTGATTGGCTAATCCTCTGATGACCTTTAGTCCTTCAGGTCATCAGGGGAGTGTGTCAACAACAGAGGTGGAGCAGTCTGCAGCCTGGGCACAAATAAGTCCTGCTCATTTGTAAATCAGGTGCGTGGACCTTTAGTTTGGCGGTTTCGATGGAATACCTTCTCCGCCAAACACTAAATCAGCCCTTATGTATGAAAACAGATTTGTGATTTCTTAAAACAATGAGGCTAGCATTATATCACCCATTCGCCTGTTCATTTGTATGTTAAATTGTGAGGGGTGGTATTAGTTGTAAAACAAATTTGATTAAAGTGCAATGTGATGAGGTAATATTAAGATATAGAAAGTATTGAAAAAGGGGAACGTTTGATATTGTATGGTTTTAAAAAACCTATTTTTGGTTATCATTGTAGTGTTTATTTATTTCAGACAATCATGATTGTCTTTTCACACTAAGGGGCAGATTCATCCTTATTTCACACCGCACCACACCACAGCAAGCCGCGCTGCTGTGCTGAGCTGCTTGAAAGGTAAAGGACAGGAACGCGCCTATTTTTATATTATACAGCACATTCATGTCCTTTCCTTGTGCTGGCGCCCAACGTGCTGCCGTGCGCCAGCACAGGCACCCTTGCGTCATACTACAAGGGTGCCTGTGTTGCAGGAAGGATTGTTTTGTGCATAAAGGGGCGCCTTCCTGCACCAAAAACAATCCTGAGAAGCATTTCTTCATTCTAAATTAAACTAATGGTAGATATGGGAATGTGTCAAAATCCATGGGCGGATGAGTGGAAAAACGCGCATTCAACCCATCGAACGCCCCCGTGGGGCAGAGCGACACAAGTCAGAGATGTCTCTACCTTGCGTTACTTCAGATTTATCAAGCCCTCAGGGCCACGCAAGGTGGCCTTGCGCGGCTTGAGAAATCTGACTTTGTTGTTGTGTCGCCCTTTCACCCCCTTGTGTGGCGCAAAGGTGACACAACGCCTTTATAAATATGCCCCTTAGGAGCATATTCATAAAAGGGAGCGCTGCTGTTACAGTACGCAACGTGGTGCTTGCATGACACAAGCTCTAATGCGATTTGTGAAGCCACGCAAGGCTGCGTTCTGCACCACACGAGGAAAATGGCTGCGAGAAGTGTTTGTCTGCATCTAACCCCTTTACAAAGCATGCCCTCTTGCACTATGGTGCAAGGGTACCTGATTTACTGCTAGGCTGCCAAAACCGCATCAGCGCAGGCACAAAGGTAGGAATGCGCTGTATTCCTTTAAATATGGAGCTTTAATGTCCTTTCCCTGTGACACCGCGTTGCAAGGTGAGCTGCTGATCCTCATAAACAGGCCCCTTAGTTTCGAGAATCTAGCTTTTTCTGTCTTAATAAAGAAAGGATTGAGATGTTTTCTATTTGAATCTCAAATTTAATAATTCAAGTCATGTGACAGGGCATCTGTGGGATCCCATCTTTTCAGACTGTAAGGGACTAGCACAGGAAACCCCATTCCTCTTGCTTGGTTGGTTCATTATGCACAGCCCTGCCACGTGCCATGCATCTCGCATTAGAATCATGCATTTTCTGTAAATGTCCTGCATTACGCCAATGCTTGAGATTGTCACACAAAGGTACCGTATCCTGAACTGATATAAAACTATGTAGTTCCAGTTTCTCACTTTTGCTGGGTGTATAAAAGCTAAGATCTGAGTACTGCTTATCATGGCCACAAGATGGTGCTGGTGTACAACGAGACGTACAGGATTCTCAATATGTTAGCAGAAATATCCCACTATCACAGAAACTCATATCCCAGCCAAGCCAACTACAGAGAGGTGAAGACCTAAATAAACACAAATGTACTACACACATGGGAATGTCACACATAAATGTACTACACACATGGGAATGCCACACATAAATGTACTACACACATGGGAATGCCACACATAAATGTACTGCACACATGGGAATGTCACACATAAATGTACTACACACAAGGGAATGTCACACATAAATGTACTACACACATGGGAATGCCACACATAAATGTACTACACACATGGGAATGCCACACATAAATGTACTACACACATGGGAATGCCACACATAAATGTACTACACACATGGGAATGCCACACATAAATGTACTACACACATGGGAATGCCACACATAAATGTACTACACACATGGGAATGCCACACATAAATGTACTACACACATGGGAATGCCACACATAAATGTACTACACACATGGGAATGTCACACATAAATGTACTACACACATGGGAATGTCACACATAAATGTACTACACACATGGGAATGCCACACATAAATGTACTACACACATGGGAATGTCACACATAAATGTACTACACACATGGGAATGTCACACATAAATGTACTGCACACATGGGAATGTCACACATAAATGTACTACACACATGGGAATGCCACACATAAATGTACTACACACATGGGAATGCCACACATAAATGTACTACACACATGGGAATGTCACACATAAATGTACTACACACATGGGAATGTCACACATAAATGTACTGCACACATGGGAATGTCACACATAAATGTACTACACACATGGGAATGCCACACATAAATGTACTACACACATGGGAATGCCACACATAAATGTACTACACACATGGGAATGTCACACATCAGCAAACTGAAAACTTGGCTTCTATGTATGAAGAGCTAATCATCATTGTTTCCACCTTAATTTGCGAAGACCCGGAACGTAGAATTAAACTAATTAATAACCCTGGGCGTAGTATGCGTAGTGGGGCTCACGAAGCTACGGAAAGTGGGCGAGAAACTACGCCCACCTACGCACTTCGCGTAGCCCCTCTACGCACCGCCTGCCCCCCTCCCCTACATACCTAATTTGTGTAAATAGTAAAAGAAAAGTAAATAAAAAGCACTTACCTTGTCCGCTGCGTCCCGTTCTCGAGAGAAATGCGCATGCGCGGGCAGCCGCGCATGCGCATTGGTATCCAAGACGGCGGCGCGAACGAGAAGAGGGAGCCCCGGGACGCAGCGGACAAGGTAAGTGCTTTTTATTTACTTTTATTTTACTTTTTTGGATGCTTGTTTTGAAAATTACAAAAAATACAAATGAACGGAATGCTGAACGATGTCAAACACTCATCCCCAGTACAGAGATCTGGGCCTAAATCCTTTGTTTTTTTGCTCACCACACCATTCCAGTTTGGCCTCAGCCATATGCAAATCAGTCTTGACCCTGTTCCTCATTGGAACAGTCCAGCCCGAACTATCAGGCCAGGTCCTCCCTGGACCAAAAGCAAGCCTCCTGGGACCTGTGTTGGAGCACACCCCTCAGAACCAAAATATCTTGACTCCGGTGCCATGGTGAGCGCAGGACCTGCACCTGGGCATACCCATCCCACTCAGTGCAAGAAATGCAAAAAGAAGAAATGATGTATGGAATGCAGAACAATGTCATACATTCACCCCAGGACAGGGATCTGGGCCTAAATCCTTTGGTTTTTTTTCTCACTATGCCTTTCCAGTGTGAACCCAGCTATATGCAAATCAGTCTTGGCCTTGCTCAACAGCCCAGCCTGAACTGCCAGGCCAGGTCTTCCCTGGACTGGAAAAAAGCTATGAAAACAAAGGCCGGTTTCGGGGTAACACCCATCATCAGCCAGGATAGTTTGAATCCGGTGGCATGGAGAGCACAGAACCCACTTCTGGGAATACCCGTCCATTTTAAGGTGACACATACAAAAAGAATAAATGTTGGACTGCACTCTGATCACTGTCAAACACTCACACCTGCTTGCTTTCGGTCCAGTGATGGCCTGCCCTGGCAGTTCAGGCTGGACTTTTTCCATGATGCACAGGGTCAAGACTGATTTGCATATGGCATGGTGAGGAATCGAACGATGGATTTAGCCCAGATCTCTTGACTGGGAGTGAGTGGAAAGTTTCAGCACTCCATCCATCATCTTGTTGTGGGTCCCTTGCTCGCTGTGCCACTGTATTCAAGCTACATTGGCAGATTAGCGGTGATACCCTGAAACTTGCGAGTTTTCCACACTCTTTGCTCAATGGAGCATGCAGAGTTTTTTCCTCGCTCGCGTTAGCCAACGTTAAATTGGCGAACACAAGCGTGGAAAATCCAACGCTAAACCAACTCCAAGTGAGTTTTCTCAATGAGGGAGGTCACTGGATTCAAGCTAGCATGGCTGATTAGAGATGATACCCCGAAACTAGGCCTGGGCGGTGTACTCTGCTCCCTTTGTGGAATCTGTGGAGTTTCCTGCATCTGCGCTCTGCAGAGCATGCAGGGTTCCAAAAACCCTGCAGACTCTATTCTTGAGTTTTAAATTAGGTCTAAGTGTTTGATGTTTTTCAGACTATTAGGCATTCGATCATTGGGGCTCGGGGCAATCGAGTGTGGCTCAAAAGTGGAGCAAATAAATGTGGGTTCTGGAGATTTGTCTCATTTTATACTCTGAGGCACCGTGCCAAAAATGTAGGCAATTTTGACACAGCTGAAGCAAAGTTCAAAATCTCAGTTTACATTCTTTTTAGGGGTGGACGGAACTCGTAGAGTTTTACTCGCAGAATCCCAGGGAGTTAATTAACAAATCCACGAGATTCCGCGGAGTTCCGCCCACCCGTAAAGGAATTTTTGGTGGCCACTTCACAAATCACAACACACTGGTGTTTGGACAGGGTCGGTCTCCAGTTGCATTTCTGGTCATTCTAAAGATTGCTAAACAAGTGCCAACAGTGGGCAGCGAGTCCTTCCTCTGGGCAGATGAAGCTCACTGTGTATTGCCACCGGCATACATAATTCAGGTCAATGGCGCGATCAGTTGACACAGTGCTCAGGTCCTGTAGGAAGCCAGGAGGGCTCCCATTACTTCACAGGTGTTAAGAGCCAAGCCCTTGTATCAGCACAAGGTGGCCCCCTGGAAAGGCAGCTTTTTTGTCACGGCCTGGGACACACAGAGTAGCAGATCTCAAGATGATGATAGGCTCAGAGCATGGATTAGCAGTTTACAGATAGATCTGGCGAATAAACTCAAACTGTCTGGAGGCTCAAGACCTTCTCGGAATGCAGAAAAGTTCCTTCTTGAGCCCCCCTCCTTCAAAAGAGAACAATTGTTGGCGCAATCGTTCTCAGGTAATGCCGTGAGAACCTGGAACTCGCCTCCTCCTTCGCTCCGTGCCATCACTTCCATCCAGATCTTCAAAGCGGACCTCAAATCTCTTTTATTCCAAAGACACTTTCAGAACTAATTTCCTCCCACTCAGACCCCGCCAGGAAGTTCTTTAGTCATTGTAAATTTGTCACATATGTTTATATTTTTGTTTTTAAATCCTGTGCTTGCTGCGTTTGAAATTGTGTTCCTTTTGCCTGCGTTGTTTTGATTCTATGGCCTGCTATTGTTCGCCAGGAAGTTCTTTAGTCATTGTAAAATTTGTTATATTTATTCTTACCTTTGCATGTACAGTCTGTGCTTGAGATTGTGTGCCTTTTGCCTGCGTTGCTTCGACTCTTTGGCATGCTATTTTTGTTTGTTCTACTACTGTAACAGTTCTCTCAAGTAACATCACTGGTTCTATTGTACAGCGCTCTGACACCTTCAGGTAAAGTCCACGCTTTATAACAAGCATTGGAAATGCAATAGGTCTCACATTAGGAAAGTTTGAGCTATTGGTCTTATAAATGATTTTTTTTTTATTTATGTGTTGTTTTTTAAAATAGCTAAGTTAATAGCTTTGTCATTTACAATGCCAATAGTTATAACTTTCGCAAATGTGACACCTATAGCATTTGTAATGCAACATGTTTTGTATTTACGTGACTTAGATGTATTGATATTATAATTAACAATGGCTTTTAATTTTTTTAAATAATTAATACCTAAATAATTTATTTAATTTGTAATGTCAATAGCTTAAATTTTTGTAAATAACTTTCGTGAAGATTATGTTCAGTGTTTTTTATTGTGACGAAAATACAAGAACAGAAGTGAAATATTAACATATTTTTGTGATTTGTAATAAAGCTTGAAAGCTTGAAAACAGCTTGAAACATTGAAAGAACATATTTGAACCAGTGATGCTGTGGTTGCGCTGAGTGATGTTGTGGTTGCGCTGAGTGATGCTGTGGTTGCGCTGAGTGATGTTGTGGTTGCACTGAGTGATGCTGTGGTTGCGCTGAGTGATGCTGTGGTTGCACTGAGTGATGCTGTGGTTGCGCTGAGTGATGTTGTGGTTGCACTGAGTGATGCTGTGGTTGCGCTGAGTGATGTTGTGGTTGCACTGAGTGATGCTGTGGTTGCGCTGAGTGATGTTGTGGTTGCACTGAGTGATGTTGTGGTTGCGCTGAGTGATGCTGTGGTTGCGCTGAGTGATGCTGTGGTTGCGCTGAGTGATGTTGTGGTTGCACTGAGTGATGTTGTGGTTGCGCTGAGTGATGCTGTGGTTGCGCTGAGTGATGCTGTGGTTGCGCTGAGTGATGTTGTGGTTGCACTGAGTGATGCTGTGGTTGCGCTGAGTGATGTTGTGGTTGCACTGAGTGATGCTGTGGTTGCGCTGAGTGAAGCT
This sequence comes from Lissotriton helveticus, assembly GCF_964261635.1. Lineage (NCBI taxonomy): Eukaryota > Metazoa > Chordata > Amphibia > Caudata > Salamandridae > Lissotriton > Lissotriton helveticus. Next base: position 1,962,503,692 of record NC_136068.1, on the reverse strand, counting down.
GGGGTGATGCTGAGTGATGCAGAGTGTAAAAAGAGGGAGAGGGTAAAAAGGGGGAGAGAGAGGGGGAGAGAGGAGAGAGAGGGGGAGAGAGGATAGAGAGGGGGAGAGAGGATAGAGAGGGGGAGAGAGGAGAGAGAGGGGGAGAGAGGAGAGAGAGGGGGAGAGAGGAGAGAGAGAGGGGGAGAAAGGAGAGAGAGAGGGGGAGAAAGGAGGAGAGAGGATAGAGAGAGGGGGAGAGAGGAGAGAGAGAGAGGGGGAGACGGGAGAGAGGGAGGGTAAGAAGAGAGGGGGAGGACGAGAGCGAAGGAGGGAGGGGAGAGAGAGGGGAGGGAGGGAGAGAGAGGAGAGCAAGCAGAGGGGGAGATGGGGAGGGGGAGAAAAAGGAGAGCAGGGGGAAGGTAAAGAGAGGGAGAGAGAGAAAGAGAGAAGGAGAGGGTGAGAGGAGAGAGAGGGGGAGAGAGGAGAGAGAGAGAAGGAGAGGGTGAGAGGAGAGAGGAAAGTGAGGGAAAGGGAGAGAGGTAGACGGCGAGAGAGGGAGAGTGAGAGAGTGAGGGGAGATTGAGAGGCATTAGAAACGAGGGGCGACAGAAAATATTTATACCGGCGAACCTAAATGTAGATCCAGTATGTACTCAAAGATCCAGAAGAGACAGGACGGCGCTATACAAAAGTCCGGGGAGTATCTTTGTTTGCACAGCAGCGTGGTCTGGGAACAAAATGAATTTGATTGGTCAAAACTTAAGCATGAACCTCTCAGGTGAGGTAGTAAAGCACAAGTGACAAGGTGCAATGTTGATTTGGATTTATTGTTTGTCGTGTGGTAAGTCTAATTTCGGGTGAAGAAAATAAAAGCTTGAGAAACGAATCACTCTGTACCGGGCCAACAACTACGTGTGCGTTCCTCGTGTCCTGCTGCACTGAAAGGTGGCAATCCGTCATTTGGAGCATTTTAAATGGCATAAGGGGACATCCAGCATGCATCTGTCAATCAACCTCAACGTCATAAAGCACACACAACCACCAGGATGAGGTAGGTTAGAAAATGTGAGACAGCACCACCAAATTGGATGACATAGTCATGTGATCTTCAGCATACTAACACCCACACAAGAGATTCATAGATTTTCTCAAAAGGGATGATTTTTTCAAGCTATGAAATGACGTTGTCAAACGCCAATCAATACACAGTGACTTCAACGAGACAAGCAGATACTTACCAAAGAGAAAACAGCTGCTGTAGTTATTTTTTCCAGGGGCATTTATTAAATAAAGCTGATCACTTTCAGCTAACGTGCCCTGGTGATTGGATCACGTGGTGTGGGCTGTCACAACAGTAATTGTGTCTGTTCCTTTATTGTTCATTTTCCTACTCTGCAGCCTTCTGAGATTGTGTGACTGGGTGTCTGCCTATGACAGACTCCTGTGACAGTGAATACATTTCCTGCAAGACAAAGTTCTTTGTGATTGAAACTTATGAGCGGGTCTATCACTGTGCTGCCTGTGGCGAGTGCAAACTACAATCAATTGGCACAGCTTAAAATAATATTTTTTAAAACATGATTTTATTATGCCAGTTTCAAAACAACTAGTAGTTTCATTTAACCTGCATTAACAGTAGCATTTTTGGAAGTCCTTTACTGTAGCCTTTATTCAAATAAATAAAAAAAACAGCGGTAGGAGCTTTGGCAGGTGCGAATTCAGAAGCGAGCAGGGCGGCGCTACACGAATGTCCGGTGAGTATGTTTGTTTACACTTCAGCGCAGCAGGGAGGGGTTTCTTCCCCTGAGTGACTGTGCAGGGATTAGTGACAGACTGAGTAATTTGCATTGAGCTGACAGAACTAGGAAGCTGTGCAGCATTATCAAAATATAAACAAAAAGTGCGATGGTAGTCGTGTTATTCCACTGTTGCACTTGCATTAGAACGCTTGTGCATGCCAGCGGAATGACGCATGTGCCATATTCTTTACTTTTTCATTTGTCGATCCTATCTGGCGGCCACGGCTTGTGTTGGTAAATAAAATGACGATTTTATGGTGCCAAAGCGTCAGTTACATTTAAAAACAAGATAAGAAGAAACAATGGCAGAAAGGATGGGGAGAAAGGAAAGTAAGGGAGAGAAAGGAGGAAAATAAGGAAAAGGAGAAAGCAGCTAAGCAGAATTGTGAGGGAGTTACATCAGCACGAGAGACAAGAGGTGGTGAGGGGAAAATGGAATGAGATGGGATGGGAGCGGAAGAAGGAAGAGGAGACAGCCTTATTTATGAAAAGTGACGCATCGCTGCGTGAAAACAGTGATGCGTCACTTTTCACTGCGCTCTCCCTGCGACATGATTGATGCGTCATATTTATAATATGATGCATCATGTCGCAAGGAGTTACAGATACGTCAGTATTTCTGACGTATCTGTAAGTGCAAAAGTCACGCATTGCTGGAGTGTGTCACAAAAGTGACGCAACTCCAGCAATGCGTCCTTTCACATGGGGAAAGCCCCATGTGAAAGGGCTTGCGTCAGTCTTACGCCTGCTGTGAGGCAGGCACAAGATTTTGACGCACCAGCGTCCTAAAAGTGACGCAGTGAAATCTCATAGATTTCACTGCGTCACTATTACGAGGCTTTTTTGCGTGTGAACGCCCCCTTTGCATACATTATACCTGACGCAGGTAAAATGTAGCGCAGGGGTTTACAAAGTGACGCATCTGCTTAGATGCGTCACTTTGTAAATAGTGCGCAACACAACGCATGTTTTACGCTGCCGATGCGTCACAAAAAGTGACGCATCGGAAGCGCAAATCTCACGCACGGCCTCATAAATGAGGCCCCTGGTGTGGAGATAGAGAGGCGGAAAAGAGACACCAATATGAAGAAAGGATGAGGCGGGGATAAGGGAGGGATAGAAGCTGGAAGGAGAGCGTCGGGGGAAGGGTAATTTATGGTGGAAAAAAGGAAATGAGTGATGGAGAGGTGGAGAAGAGAATACGAGGGGTTTAGATAAAGAAATAGGAAAGGCGAGGAGAAAGGGAAACTGGGGTAAGGAACAGCCGACGGAGGAGAAAAAACCATCAGGGGCAGAGGAAGGAAGAGAGATGAAAGTGACTGTAGGAGAGTGGGGTCTGCTATCCTATGGTCACCCCAGATTTTTGCTTTTTGCTTCACTGGTTTACGACTTTCCCTGGCTGTGGGCCTGCTAATCAGCCCCACAGCCTAGCTGTTCTCTCTCTAAATTGACAACCATGTACCTTAGGTGCATTTACCAATTGGTACTGGGCCACCTTATCAGTCCCTGTACAGTATACCTTAGGTATCCAGGGCATAGGTGTACCCAGGGCCTACAGGGGCTGAAGCATGTATTATGCCACCCCTGGCTGGCCATCTAAACAGACACAACTGGCTGCACGACAGCTGGGGCAAGGTGGTGTAATCACCCTTTGCTTTAGATATAGTTACCTATATCTAAACCTAAAATGGACACATATATTCCTATCAGTCACTCCTATGGAAGGCCTTATCAATCCTGAAGGCAGAGTGCTTGGAATTATGTGAGATGGTGCTCTGGCATGAGCTGAGCCCGTTTGCAGCTTGCGGAACCAAGTCCTTATAGCTGTTCCATGATAACGCTATACCATATACTCTTAAGTGCATTATAATCCTCGCGGTTAAATGCTAACTCTGGTATAACATTATCAAAACATGTCGAGTAAGGCGTCATACGATTTGGAATACTACCCCCTCGCCAATTCTGGCGACGGGGGTAGCATTCCACCCTTCTAGAGGGACAGGACATGTATGTAACTGAGAACCCCGGTTAAAGTTAACTCGAGCCTTGGCATCACAAAATGGATGCTGCCACCACAGACACAAGTCTGACCTCCTGCTGCTGGGAGTCCTTCCAGCAAGGATGGCTTGGACAAAGGGTTTCCTGCCTTGGGAGGTGCTAGCACCACCCCAGACAGGATTTTGTGTATTGAGGTAGGGAGGCCTGAAAGGAATGAGACATGCCCAGGGCACACAAGGTGTCCTGTGCATACACCGGTTCAAACCAGTTGCTGGGGCATCCCTGCCCCAGCTCTGGCGGGAAACCGGACAAAGGATAGGGGGTGTAACCACCCCCCTTCCTGGTCCCACCCAGGGGAGGGACCTAGTCAGTAGTGCAGCCCCCTTTAGGAGAATAAAGGTAGGAGCTGGTCCCATTCCAAATTAGATTATCCTGAACATATTCTACAAGAAGAAACTCTGGACTTCGACGTTCTGCTCCCCAGAAGACTGAAGAATCTCCCTTGTGGGCAAGGAGTGTCCACCCTGCACAAGCATATATTTACAACAAGGGGTGGTGATGGACAGAGTCTCTGAATTAAGCAGAATACTCTCACCCAGTCAAGAGATCTGCGCTAAATCCAACACCGTTTTTTAGCTCATTGCACCATCCCAGTTTCAGAACCTGGCTGTATGCAAATTAGTCTGTCCCTGGCCCAGTGCATCATGGGAACAGGGCAGACCAGACTACAAAAGCCAATTCTTACACTGGGAAGGAAACAAGCTTCCGGGGACCGGTTTCTGGCATTTCAGCCTCCTTCGGCCCGGCTTGCTTGAATCCTGATGGTGCAATGAGCAAGGGACTCACATCTGAGTATACCCTTCCACGCTTAGGGTGGACAAAAATATTTACAACAAGGGGTGGTGATGGACAGAGTCTCTGAATTAAGCAGAATACTCTCACCCAGTCAAGAGATCAGGGCTAAATCCAACACCGTTTTTTAGCTCATTGCACCATCCCAGTTTCAGAACCTGGCTGTATGCAAATTAGTCTGTCCCTGGCCCAGTGCATCATGGGAACAGGGCAGACCAGACTACAAAAGCCAATTCTTACACTGGGAAGGAAACAAGCTTCCGGGGACCGGTTTCTGGCATTTCAGCCGTCTTCGGCCCGGCTTGCTTGAATCCTGATGGTGCAATGAGCAAGGGACTCACATCTGAGTATACCCTTCCACGCTTAGGGTGGACAAAAATATTTACAACAAGGGGTGGTGATGGACAAAGTCTCTGAATTAAGCAGAATACTCTCACCCAGTCAAGAGATCAGGGCTAAATCCAACACCGTTTTTTTAGCTCATTGCACCATCCCAGTTTCAGAACCTGGCTGTATGCAAATTAGTCTGTCCCTGGCCCAGTGCATCATGGGAACAGGGCAGACCAGACTACAAAAGCCAATTCTTACACTGGGAAGGAAACAAGCTTCCGGGGACCGGTTTCTGACATTTCAGCCGTCTTCGGCCCGGCTTGCTTGAATCCTGATGGTGCAATGAGCAAGGGACTCACATCTGAGTATACCCTTCCACGCTTAGGGTGGACAAAAATATTTACAACAAGGGGTGGTGATGGACAGAGTTTCTGAATTAAGCAGAATACTCTCACCCAGTCAAGAGATCAGGGCTAAATCCAACACCGTTTTTTAGCTCATTGCACCATCCCAGTTTCAGAACCTGGCTGTATGCAAATTAGTCTGTCCCTGGCCCAGTGCATCATGGGAACAGGGCAGACCAGACTACAAAAGCCAATTCTTACACTGGGAAGGAAACAAGCTTCCGGGGACCGGTTTCTGGCATTTCAGCCGTCTTAGGCCCGGCTTGCTTGAATCCTGATGGTGCAATGAGCAAGGGACTCACATCTGAGTATACCCTTCCACGCTTAGGGTGGACAAAAATATTTACAACAAGGGGTGGTGATGGACAGAGTCTCTGAATTAAGCAGAATACTCTCACCCAGTCAAGAGATCAGGGCTAAATCCAACACCGTTTTTTAGCTCATTGCACCATCCCAGTTTCAGAACCTGGCTGTATGCAAATTAGTCTGTCCCTGGCCCAGTGCATCATGGCAACAGGGCAGACCAGACTACAAAAGCCAATTATTACACTGGGAAGGAAACAAGCTTCCGGGGACCGGTTTCTGGCATTTCAGCCGTCTTCGGCCCGGCTTGCTTGAATCCTGATGGTGCAATGAGCAAGGGACTCACATCTGAGTATACCCTTCCACGCTTAGGGTGGACAAAAATATTTACAACAAGGGGTGGTGATGGACAGAGTCTCTGAATTAAGCAGAATACTCTCACCCAGTCAAGAGATCAGGGCTAAATCCAACACCGTTTTTTAGCTCATTGCACCATCCCAGTTTCAGAATCTGGCTGTATGCAAATTAGTCTGTCCCTGGCCCAGTGCATCATGGCAACAGGGCAGACCAGACTACAAAAGCCAATTATTACACTGGGAAGGAAACAAGCTTCCGGGGACCGGTTTCTGGCATTTCAGCCGTCTTCGGCCCGGCTTGCTTGAATCCTGATGGTGCAATGAGCAAGGGACTCACATCTGAGTATACCCTTCCACGCTTAGGGTGGACAAAAATATTTACAACAAGGGGTGGTGATGGACAGAGTCTCTGAATTAAGCAGAATACTCTCACCCAGTCAAGAGATCAGGGCTAAATCCAACACAGTTTTTTAGCTCATTGCACCATCCCAGTTTCAGGCACCATCAAGCATCCAGCGGCTTCCCTTTGTCGTCTTCCTTTGAGGATCCAGACTTCAGAGCCCGACGAGACCCGGATTCCCAGGCCTCTCTGACCTCAACCCTCATCTGCAGCACAGCTGAGATCCGTGGGTGCGACGAGACACATGGGACCGGCCATCTTGGAAGAAACTGCACTTCGCTTCCAGCACGACTCCCGAAGTAAACTCGACTAAGTGCTTTGGGGACTGAGAAGCCCCATCCCCGAGCAGCCCCTGCACCGAAGATCAGCCCTCCAGCGTCCACGAGATCTGCGTGGGGCCCTTCTGCTTTGTTGCTGCTCGACGCATTGTCTGGTCACTTGCCGGCTGGCTAGTGGCCTCCTAGACAACGAACCTATGAATTTTCACTGCTGATCTGGTTGCACCAGATTGGCCCTTGCTCCCTTCCAAAAGAGGGGCACCCCGACTCTCCTAGTCCGCACCAGACGCTTTCTTCACTCACCGCGTGGGTTGCCTTTGCCAAGGCCTGTTGCCTCCAATCCCGGATCCAACCCCGCCGACAGCGAGAGCCTGCGTGGGACAGCTCGTGCCTCCATCCTGGTCCACATGGCTGCAGAGTCAAGCGTCCTCTCTTCACCTGATCGCGACGTCGACATCTGGTTCCTTCCTGGTTCCACTCCAGTCACTGGCTAGTGACTGTGAACATTGTCCCCTCTGCTTTCAGGTCTCCTTCTTCTACAATCCACCCTTGGATTGCACCGGACATCTTCCTCCTAGTCGCCTGCAGCATCTTTTCTTTCAGGCTCCATTGACTTCAACGCAAGAACCCGACGCACTTTGAACCCTATGCACCCGCGGCCCGTGGGTGAGGTAACAAGAGCATTTCGGTGCTCAAGGGTAGTTTAACTGTCCTAGTGTCCAGTTCCACAGTCGTTGTTGTCCTACCTAGTCAGGATTGTCCGTACTCACCTTTAACTTGAACTGTACTGTCCATAGACGTTGTTACGCATCTCGCGTGTGAGTTCACACTCTGCACACGCGTTCCGTGGGCCTCCTATTACTTACCTGAAGTTAGTGTAGCGTGGTCCCATCGATCCTACAGCCTCTGGACAGCTCCATTCCTTCTATTGACTTTCACATTCCACTTACTTAGTATATGGTTTGTCGTGCCCCGAGGGCACCATTGTAATTTTGTGCAACTTGTCGTATTTTTCGTAAGAGATTGTCATGTGCTTAGCCCTCTGACCTCATAAAGAGTTCAGAGGTGTTGTTATTAATAAATAGACTGTTTATTTTCATAACAACCTGTGTGGTGTCCTTTCATCTGGTATTCAAGGGGTTATATTGTGGTAAAACAGCTGGCTTCACATGCCAAAAGAGTTTAGCCTAAGACTGCTTTGTCCATGCTACTATTAGGATAGCTGGTCTATAAGGTTGACTTACAACCAATCACCATAAGAGTTGTTTGGACTGATACAAGGTGATCACTAGAACTAGTGAGCATCATATATCAGGCCAACTTCTCACATTGGTGTGCAGCGGTTGGGATTTGAGCTTGCTGTTGTTTTTACCACGTATAATCTTGAAATATCATTTGAAAGATCACATAAGGTACTCCAGGTACATATAACAAGCTTAGAAATACTCTGAGTTCTACTGAACCAGCTGTTGTAGTAGATAGGGCCTAGCACACCCTGACTACAACTCTTAGCAAGGGATCAGTAGGAAAACCCATAGTGTAGGTAGGTGCATCACTTACACCTCACTAGAAGCATGTATACCCATGGAGAGTCTTCAGAGACTCCCCTAGTGGTTAGTGACCCTCAACAGGTCCTTTCCAGATATGCAGCTCTCAGTTTCCAGGAGATGAGACAACTGTGTACCTCCAGGAAATTGAAACAGGGTTCTAACCCTACCACTCCTTTTCTGTTAGGTCTCTTAGAGACATATGATGCTAGAAAAGCTTCTCATACAGATGGGAGCATGCCAGCCTTAGAAGGTACCCTTGGTGATCCAGATCTCCCTGAAACAGAGAATGTAGAAGAGGAGGAGGAGGAAGAAGGGGACACCTCTGGGGATGAGGCAGACAAAGGTCCTGAGTTAGTCAGCAGACTTACAAGGGCCAACTTAGACCTACATAGGGAAGGATCTGGGGGACGCCCAGTACTGACCCTAAGTAGGCCTAACCTTGGAGTTAGAAGAGATAGGTCTCATTCTAGGGACTTCAATGCATCTGTGCACTCTCATGCCTCTGCTCAGAGGAGAAGGATTTCTCCCCAGAGGAGAATGACTTCCCCTCAGAGGAGAGAGCATGAAGCAAGGATGAGACAAGCTAATCTGAGGATCCAGAGGGAAGAACTTGCCCTTGCCAAGGAGAAGCTTGCCTTTGCTAGAGAGCAACAGTTGAGTGGGGTAGTCCCCACTGGTGGCAGCAATATCCCTAAGGATAAAGACATTAGTTTTGATAATAGACACCTGAGTAAAGTAGTGCCCCCTATAAGACAGGGGATGATATCCACAAGTGGATAACTGCTTTGGAGAGGGCCTGCAAAGTACAGCAGGTACCCCAGAGTCAGTGGGCAGCTATTTTGTGGCTCTCCTTTGAAGTTAAAGGTAGAGACAAGCTCCTCACTGTTAGAGATGGGGATGCTAATGATTACCAAGTCTTGAAACTTGCTCTGATTGATGGGTTTGGCTTCACCACTGAACAGTACAGGTTGATGTTCAGGGATACCCAGAAAACTCAGGCTCAAGATTGGACTGACTTTCTTGATTGTGCCACTAAGGCTCTGGAGGGCTGGTTACTGGGAAGTAAAGTTACTGATTACACAGGATTGTATAATCTAATTATGAGATAGCAAATCTTAAATAATTGTCAGAACCAGTTGTTGCATCAGCACTTGATTGACTCAGATCTGACCTCTCCCCAAGAATTGGGAAAGAAGGCAGACAGATGGGTCAGAACCAGGGTCAAGCAGCAGAACCAGAACCAGGGTGGTGGCCAGAAGAAAGCAGTCCAGAAGGGTAATGAGAATAAGCAAAATGACCAGAAGTCTTCAACAGGGCCCCAGCAACCTAAGGAGGGTGGGTCCTAAACTTCCCAAAAGAAGAAGAATGATGGTCCTAAGAAACCATGGTGCCAATACTGTAAAAGTAAGACTCACAGGTTTAGTGAGTGCACCAAGAAAGGCCAAACTCCTACCACTACTGTCCCTAAGACTCCTGCACCCCCTAGTACAGTTAGTAGTGGTAGTGTACCTCCCAAGGCTATAGTTGGGTTAACCCTGGGAACTGAGGTGGGTTCTGGCTTAGTTAGAATACCAACTCAGGCAGTTCTTGTTTGTACTGGGGACATGGATATGACCCCTACTGTAAGTCCTAGTACTCTAGGCAAATACAGACAAACGCCTTTAATCAATGGAAAGATGGCTCAGGCCTACAGGGACACATGTGCCAGTGTCACTATGGTGACCCCAACATTTGTGAACCCTGACCAGATCATGCTAGGTACAGACTACCTAGTGACCAATGCTAGCAATTTAACTACCAATCACAGTATGGCAGTTGTTAATTTCTCCTGGGGAGGGGTAACTGGCCTCAAAAGGGTTGTAGTTAGCTCAGACCTCCCAGTAGATTGTCTTTTGGTCAATGATTTGGAATCCTCACTGTGGTCAGATGTGGAGTACAGGACTCATGTAGAAATGCTAGGTCTCTCCTCACATGTCCTTGCTGTGACTAGGTCACAGGCCAAGAAATGCCCAGCTGAACTAGTGCTGGATCCTGGAAGAATGGACCAGACACTACCCAAGAGAAAGAGCAGTAGGGGTAAGGTTGACCCTTCCCCCCTGCCTCAGGTTGAGGATCAGCCCTCCCAGGAGGCTGACCCCAAGACCCCAGAGGGAACTGTCCTAGAAGAGCTTGAACCTGAACAGGTTGAGTTTCTTGGGACAGGGGGGCCTTCTAGGGCAGACTTGAGACAGGCCCAGTTAGACTGTTCCTCTCTTGAACCCCTCAGACAGCAGGCTGCTGCTGAGGCTGCAGGGAATGCTACAGGTGCCCATAAGGTATATTGGGATGATGGACTCCTTTACTCTGAGGCAAGAGACCCCAAACCTGGTGCTACCAGGAGGCTGGTCATCCCCTTGTCTCTTAGAGGTTTCCTTCTCACCTTAGCCCATGAGATGCCCCTTGCAGGTCACTTAGGCCAGAACAAGACTTGGGACAGGCTTGCCCCACACTTTCACTGGCCTCATATGTCTGAGGACACTAAAGAGTTTTGTCGCTCATGTGTCACCTGCCAAGCCAGTGGCAATCAGGTGGCACTACAAAGGCCCCCCTTATACCACTACCTGTGGTGGGGGTTCCCTTTGAAAGATTGGGGATTGACATTGTTGGACCAATGGACCCCCCAACAGCATCTGGGCACAGATTTATACTGGTGGTAGTGGATCATGCCACCAGGTATCCAGAAGCTATTCCCCTTAGGACCACTACAGCTCCTGTTGTGGCCAGGGCCCTGCTTGGAGTTTTCTCCAGAGTGGGGTTTCCTAAGGAGGTTGTCTCTGACAGAGGTGCAAACTTCATGTCAGGATACTTGACTGCAATGTGGAAGGAATGTGGTGTCAATTATAAATTCACCACACCCTATCACCCACAGTGCAATGGGCTTGTTGAGAGATTCAACAAGACCCTCAAAGGGATGATAAAAGGGTTACCTGAAAAGCTTAGGCGAAGATGGGACATCCTTTTACCCTGCCTTCTGTTTGCTTACAGAGAGGTCCCACAGAAGGGGGTTGGTTACAGCCCATTTGAGCTTTTGTTTGGACATCCTGTAAGAGGACCCCTATGTCTTGTGAAGGAAGGATGAGAGTTACCTCTCAAAAAGCCTAAACTTGACATAGTGGACTATGTACTTGGTCTCCGCTCCAGGATGGCAGAGTACATGGAGAAGGCATCTAAAAACCTTGAGGCCAGCCAAGAACTTCAAAAAGCTTGGCATGACCAAAAGGCTGTCCTAACTGTTTACCATGCAGGACAGAAGGTGTGGGTGTTGGAGCCAGTGGCCCCAGCAGCTCTCCAGGACAAATGGTCTGGACCCCATACCATCATTGAACAAAAGGGAGAAGTCACCTACTTGGTGGACATGGGAACTCCCAGGAGCCCTCACAGAGTACTTCATGTGAATAGGCTCAAAGCATTTGTCAACAGGGAGGACATGGGCTTGCTCATGGCCACAGATGAGGGGCAGGAGGAAGAGAGTGACCCTCTCCCAGACCTGCACACTCAGAACCCTGATGATGGGTCAGTAGATGGTGAAGTCTTTTCTGACAGCCTCTCTGAGCATCAACAAAAGGATTGTAAGCAGGTCCTTCAATCCTTCAGACAAATGTTTTCTCTGACCCCCAGTCAGACAAACTGGTGCACACATGAGGTGGACACTGGAGACAGTCTGCCTATAAAGAGTAAAATCTACAGGCAACCTGACCACGTCAGGGACTGTATAAAGAAAGAAGTACAAAAGATGTTGGAATTGGGAGTCATTGAACCCTCAGAGAGCCCTTGGGCTAGTCCTGTAGTTCTAGTGCCTAAACCTCACACCCAAGATGGTAAGAGAGAGATGAGGTTGTGTGTAGACTACAGGGGTCTCAATGCTGTCACTAAGACAGATGCCCATCCAATACCTAGGGCAGATGAACTGATAGATAAGTTGGCTTCTGCAACTTTCTTAAGTACATTTGACCTAACAGCTGGTTATTGGCAGATCAGGTTAGCTGAGGATGCCAAGGCCAAGACAGCATTTTCTACCCCAGGAGGTCATTACCAATTTGTGGTGATGCCCTTTGGTTTGAAAAATGCACCTGCCACTTTTCAAAGGTTGGTGAACCAAGTTCTCACTGGGTTGGATGACTTTTGTGCAGCATATCTAGATGATATTGCTGTCTTTAGCTCCACCTGGGAGGATCACCTGATCCACCTGAGGAAAGTGTTGGAGGCCCTGCAAAAGGCAGGCCTCACTATCAAGGCTACTAAGTGCCAGATATGGCAGAGTCAGGTTGTGTACCTGGGCCACCTTGTGGGTGGAGGCCAGGTTCAACCATTGGAGAGCAAGATACAGGCCATAAAGGACTCTGCTCCTCCAACCACCCAGACACAGGTCAGAGCTTTCTTGGGCCTGTCTGGTTACTATAGGAAGTTTGTCAAAAATTATGGGTCCATTGTGACACCACTTAATGACCTGACAAGCATGAAAATCCCAAAGACCTCTGACCTCTGTGCCTCTGGGCCGGTCACTCCACCACGCGCACTCCCCGTGTGTGTTCCCAGGCTGCCCCGTCTCCGCTGCTGCCCACAGCTGTGCCCCTGACCACGAGGCGTGGTCTCTGCTTCTGGAGCGCAGCGCCGCTCCCTGCTGCCTGTGTGCCTCTCACCCGGCTGTTCGCTGTTCCTGCACTTTTGTTTTTATTCCCCCTGTGCTGGTGCTGCTTCCCCAGCGGTGCCCAGCCTGTCTGTCTTCTCACTTGTTAGTCTATTGCCGCCGTTTCTCCTGCTGTAACCCCGCTGCTCTTCCCGCCACCTCCCCGCTCCCCGCCGCTGATCTCCTGCGGCCCCGCCCCCTTCCACCTGGAGCCTTCCCATTCGCCGCCCCGCTCCCACCTCCCAGCTGCCCCTCCCTCGCTCCGCCCCCCCCTCTCCTCTTATGGCAGAGGGGCAAACGCGCAGCATGCACGCGCAGCGGGTGCGCCGATTGTGCGCCGAAGGCGCGCCAAAGGTAAGCCCGTCTGCGCCCGTCCGCGCCTGGACCGCGCCCAGTGCCGGAACCCCTGGCCCCCGCAGACCCCAGCCCACCCGCCGGACGTACGACACCGCCACCCTCAACGCACTCAACGCCGGCCGAACCCCTGGATGCTACCGAGCCACCCTGAGACGCACCCACGGACCCTTCAGCTGCCGCTCCTGCAAGTTCACCTGCATCCGGACCTGCACTACACCCGCACCGACCAAGACGAGCAACAACAGCAGCCACCTGAAGTGCATCCTGCTCAACACCCGCTCCGTCCACAGACACGCCGTCGAGCTCTGGAACCTGCTCGACACCACAGACCCAGACGTCGCCTTCCTCACGGAAACCTGGATGAACGCCTCCTCAGCGCCCGACATCGCCATCCCGGACGGCTACAAGATCATCCGGAGAGACCGCGTCAACCAGACAGGAGGAGGCATCGCCATCATCCACAGGAACACCATCCGCATCACGACCAACACCGACGACACCATCGCACCCGCCGAACACCTGCACTTCCAGATCCACGTCAACCCCAAGACCACCCTCAGAGGCACCCTCATCTACAGACCCCCGGGACCACGCACACAATTCAGCGAGGACATCGCCGACTTCATCAGCCCGCACGCCCTCCCCTCCGCTGACTACATCCTCCTCGGGGACCTCAACTTCCACCTGGAGAACAACGACGACCGCAACACCACCACCCTGCTGGAAAACCTCGCAAACCTGGGACTCAAGCAGCTGGTGACCACCCCCACCCACCTCGCCGGAAACACACTCGACGCCGTCTTCTCATCCAGCAAAGACATCGCCTTCAGCCACGCCACAGGACTCCACTGGACGGACCACAGCTGCGTCCACTTCACCTTCAGAAGAACGACGATCCACCACCACCAGCAACAGGTTGCCCGAAGAAGCTGGAACAAGATCACAGCCGACCAGCTCGCCGCTTCCCTGAGTCAGCACCCTCCCGCCAGCTCAGCGAACCCCAGCCAGGCCGCCGACAACCTCACGAAGTGGATCAGCAACTGCGCGGACGAACTCGCCCTTCTGAGGACCCCGCCCAGCAGACCCGGCAGCAAGAAAGCCCCATGGTTCACCGACGAACTCAAGAGCTCCAAGAAGGACTGCCGAGCCCTCGAGAAAGTCTGGAGAAGGGAACCAACACCGGACAACATGACCACCCTCAAGCTTGCCACCCGGAAGCACCACCAACTGATCCGCGCCACCAAGAGAACTGCATTCAAGGACCGGCTGGACAACAACGCACACAACTGCAAGGAACTCTTCAACATCGTGAAAGAGCTCTCCAACCCAGCGCCGGAAACAACGACATCACCCCATCGCAAGACCTCTGCAACTCCCTCGCCTCCTACTTCCACAACAAGATCACGGACATTCACAACAGCTTCAGCATTCAACCATCGCACACAACGACCGCAGCAACGCCGCCCACCACCACCCTCCGCGCCTGGACTCCGATCAGCACCGATGACACCGTCCGCATGATGAACTCCATCCACTCCGGATCTCCGACCGACCCCTGCCCTCACCACGTCTTCAACAAGGCCGACGCTGTCATCGCACCCCACCTGAGGGACATCATCAACACCTCCTTCGACACCGCCACCTTCCCGGAGGGCTGGAAGCACGCCGAGCTCAGCGCTCTACTAAAGAAACCTACTGCGGACCCCACCGAACTCAAGAATTACCGCCCCATTTCGCTCCTCCCGTTTCCAGCCAAAGTCATCGAGAAGACCGTCAACAAACAGCTGGCCGCCTTCCTCGAGACGAATGGATCCCTCGACCCCTCACAGTCTGGCTTCCGAGCCAACCACAGCACCGAGACCACCCTCATCGCTGCCACCGATGACATCCGAGCCCTGATGGACAACGGAGAAACAGCGGCCCTCATCCTCCTAGACCTCTCCGCGGCTTTCGACACTGTCTGCCACCGCACCCTTGTGCAGCGCCTCAGCAACGTCGGAATTCAGGAGAAGGCACTGGAATGGATCGTCTCCTTCCTCGACGGAAGAACACAGAGAGTCCGTCTACCACCGTACAAGTCAGAGGCCACCGGAGTCATCTGCGGCGTCCCTCAAGGATCCTCCCTGAGCCCCACCCTCTTCAACGTCTACATGAGCCCCCTCGCGACCATCGCACGCCAACACAACCTGAACATCATCTCCTACGCCGATGACACCCAGCTGATCCTCTCCCTGACCAACGACCCCGCTGCTGCCAGAGCCAACCTTCACGAAGGGATGAAAGATGTAGCCGAGTGGATGACGACCAGCCGCCTGAAACTGAACTCAGACAAGACGGAAGTCCTCATCCTGGGTTCCTCGCCCTCCGCCTGGGACGACTCCTGGTGGCCCCCCGCCCTGGGCACCGCACCCACACCGACAGACCACGCACGCAACCTGGGCTTCATCCTGGACTCATCCCTCTCCATGACCAGAAAAGTCAACGCCGTCTCCTCGTCGTGCTTCAACATCCTGCGCATGCTACGGAAGATCTTCTGGTGGATCCCCACCGAAACCAGGAAGACGGTCACCCAGACCCTCGTCACCAGCCGACTGGACTACGGCAACGCCCTCTACGCCGGAACCACCGCCAAGCTCCAGAAGAGACTCCAGCGGATCCAGAACGCCTCAGCCAGACTCTTCCTCGACATCCCCCGACGCAGCCACATCTCCGGACATCTGAGAGACCTGCACTGGCTCCCCGTCAACAAGAGAATCACCTTCCGTCTCCTCACCCACGCACACAAAGCCCTGCACGATCAAGGCCCGAGCTACCTCAACAACCGCATCAACTTCTACGCTCCCAAGCGCCACCTCCGATCAGCCAGTCACGCCCTCGCCGCCGTCCCCCGCATCCGAAGAAAGACAACAGGAGGAAGGTCCTTCTCCTACCTGGCCGCCAAGACCTGGAACTCCCTCCCGACCGACCTGCGCCTGACCCAAGACCACCTCTCCTTCAGGAAGAAGCTCAAGACCTGGCTGTTCGAGCAGTAGCAGCCCCCCCCAGCGCCTTGAGACCCTCCGGGTGAGTAGTGCGCTCTATAAATGTCCTTGATTGATTGATTGATTGAAAGAAAGTTCAGTGGAAAGTTAGCTGTCAAAAGGCATTTGATGACCTAGAGCAGGCCATGTGTACTGCACCTATTCTCAAGAGTCCTGACTACTCCAAAACCTTCATTGTCCAAACAGATGCATCTGAGTTAGGTGTGGGAGCTGTTCTTTCTCAACTGAATATTGATGGTCATGACCAGCCCATTGCTTTTATAAGCAGAAGGCTGACCCCTAGAGAGAAACGTTGGTCAGCTATAGAGAGGGAGGCCTTTGCTGTGGTTTGGGCCCTGAAGAAGTTGAGGCCCTACTTGTTTGGTACTCACTTCAGAATTCAGACCGACCATAAGCCCCTCTTATGGCTAAATCAGATGAAGGGTGAAAACCCCAAACTGCTCAGGTGGTCCATTTCCCTATAGGGGATGGACTTTACAGTGGAGCACAGACCAGGGACTGACCAGGAGAAGTGTGGCTCACTGGTTAGAGGAGGCAGACCTGGAAGCAGAGGTCAGCCTGGGACCAGGGTTCAATTCCCGGCTCGGCGGGGTCTTGAGTCCTAAAATGTCCATGGACTCGACAATTCTCGCTCCGGTGCCTAATCGATTCATGGGTTCACACTCTGCGACTCTGGGCAATAGATTGCTTAATCTGCACAACGGCCCCTCGAGGCGGGATGCCTGGCTTTCACCTTGCGGATACCCTGCTGGGGTATCTCACAGGGGAATACCAGGACGGGTTCCCTAAGCAAGCGCTTAGAAATCGAAGCCATGCCTTCTGGCTACTCCCTATCCAGACTGGATAGGAAGGATGGCAGGGGAGGTGGAATTGCTATTGCCACTAAAACCCCCATGCAATGCTCCCTATCGCCTCTGATCATAGATCACTGTGAAGCTGGTTTTTTTACCATCTTGATAAACCCCCAATTCTCCATTTCTGGCATTCTTGTGTACAGACCTCCCGGGAGACTGTATGATTTTACATCCAGCCTTCTAGGAAACGCTGCTCATCTTGCTATTAGGAAGAATAATTTCCTGGTGCTAGGTGATATGAACGCTCATTTTGATGACCCCCTCGATTCCGGAGCGAAGGACATCAGGTCTGCTCTCCAGTCTCTGCAGTTAGATCTCATAAATCTTGATCCTACTCACAGACTAGGTCACCTCCTTGACCCCATCTTTGGGAACGTTTCCAGAGTACACGCTCTTTCTCCTATCCCGGTACCCTGGTCAGATCACTCCATTGTTCCATTCTACCTGCAGAGATCTGAGCCCGATCCGAAAAAAAATGACACGGACCTCCGGTACCAGCGCCGGAAATGGAAAGAATTTTCTCAGGACACGTTCAACAAATTGATTGGAACAGGAGACTCTTTTGATAGCACTGACTGTGAAATAGCTTACAGTCAGTTGCAGGACAGAATTCTAAGGGCCCTAGATAAAACCGCTCCCACTCGCAACCTGAAAAATTTCAATAACCCCAGAAAATCCACTCCCTGGTACACTGCAGAACTCCAAGCAAGCAAATCCGCTTGCAAAAAATTAGAACGCGAATGGCGTATTAACTTTTGCCCAGCTATTAAACTACAATATAAACAAGCGCAAAAGGAATACTATAAAAAAATCCGTATTTCTAAAGCCATGCATTACAAGACGCGCATTGGGGAGGCAGAAAACTCCTCTAAAGAGCTTTTTAAAATTTTTAAAGAAATTTCTGTGCTCTCTAATGATAATGTGCCTTGCAATAACTCAGTGGAAACTTGCAATAAGATTGCACGCTACTTTTCAGACAAAATCACCAACATCTATGCCAGTTTTTCTGACAAGTTGCCATCCGGCCGTGATTTTACAGAAAGCGCTGTTGCTAATTCTACTGTGTCTTGCCTCCAATACTTTTCGGTTCCCCCTTCTGATACTCTTATAAACATCTGCAAGAGCGTCAAATCGGGTTCCCCTCGTGACCCTGCCCCCCCGAAAGTACTCAGAGAGAGCTTACAGGTACTAGAACCCTACTTTAGGCACATAATTCAATTGTCTTTCTCTTCAGCGCACTTACCGCTCGATTGGAAGAAGGCAATTGTATTACCAATCAAAAAGAAGCCTAATGTAAGTCAGGACACCTTGGAAAACCTGAGACCAATCTCTCTATTGCCTTATCTTGCTAAAGTGACCGAAAAAATTGCAAATAAACAGCTCATGGCTCACTTTGAAGCTAATAAATCCCTGCATAGCTCCCAGTCCGGTTTCCGGACCAATTACTCCACCGAGACAGCCCTCCTGAGAGCTACTGAAACGCTTCGGGCAGGAGCTGATGAGGGGCATACGATGGCGCTCATAATGCTGGACCTCAGTGCTGCGTTTGACACTGTAGCTCACTCCATCCTGCTACAGTGTCTAAACCAGGCTGGGGTCACCAAGGCGGCATTGGGATGGCTTAAATCCTTCCTAATAGACCGAAGCTTCCAGGTTCAGAGAGGCAATTCCCTCTCGGACAGCATTTCCCTAGAACAGGGGGTGCCTCAGGGCTCTGCCCTGAGCCCCACCCTGTTTAACCTTTATATGGCCCCGCTGGCGGAGGTGGTTCAATCGTACGGCATAAAATTAGTATCTTATGCCGACGATACCCAACTCCTCATCTCCCTATCCCAGGCACCCACCTTGGCTGCTGCTAATTTCAAAACGTGCATGCAGGAGCTTGCAGGCTGGATGAACCAACACTGCCTCAAGCTCAATGGCTCTAAAACAGAGGTGCTTGTGATTGGGGGCAACTCGGCTAGTTGGACCCTGGACTGGTGGCCTCCTTGTTTAGGTCCTATGCCTTCTCCGTGCAAGGAAGCAAAGAACCTGGGTGTATGGGTTGATACCAGACTCTCCTATGACAGCCACGTCCAGAAGCTAGCAGGGAAGTGTTTTGGTGTATTAAAGACCTTAAATCGCACCCTGGACCTCCTTCCTTTAGAGGCCAGACGCACGATGACCCAAGCTTTAGTCACCTCCCGTATCGATTACGGTAATGTTGTACTCTTAGGGACCACTGAGAAGAACATTAAAAAACTACAGGTTCTCCAGAACACGGCGGCCCGACTGGTCCTTAGGCTTCCCAGAAGAGCTGCCTCCAAGCCTACACTAGTGGCCCTTCACTGGCTCCCTATAAAAAAGAGGATCTTGTTTAAAGCGCTCCTCATATGCTACAGGATCACCTCTCAGGTAGCCCCTGATTATCTGAAGGATCTTGCAATCCCCTATACGCCCAACAGAGAATTGCGCTCCAAGGGTACCGGGCTTCTGTGTGCCCCCCGGATAAATAAAGCCAGAATGGGAGGGCGCTCCTTTCGTGCGCTGGCGGCCAAAAATTGGAACCTTCTTCCTCTGCACATTAGATTGGCAGAGACAGAGACCTTATTTAGGAGACTCTTAAAAACTCACCTCTTTACCCTTTAGGTCGCTCACTTTCTCCGGCTACTCTCTCCACAGCGCGGGGACACGCCGAGATGGCGTCACCAGGCGCTTTATAAAATCCTTTATTATTATTAAACCAGTGCTGATTTGCGCTATACAAATCCATTTACATTTACATTTACCATGGCAATGCAGATGGTCTCTCCAGGTATTTCCACTTAGAACAGGAAGACTCACCTGGTCAAGGTTAGTTTAATGTCCCTAAGTTTGGGGGGGGGGTTATGTAGGAGAGTGGGGTCTGCAATCCTATGGTCACGCCAGATTTTTGCTTTTTGCTTCACTGGTTTACGACTTTCCCTGGCTGTGGGCCTGCTAATCAGACCCACAGCCTAGCTGTTCTCTCTCTAAATTGACAAGCATGTACCTTAGGTGCATTTACCAATTGGTACTGGGCCACCTTATCAGTCCCTGTACAGTATACCTTAGGTATCCAGGGCATAGGTGTACCCAGGGCCTACCAGGGGCTGAAGCATATATTATGCCACCCCTGGCTGGCCATCTAAACAGACACAACTGGCTGCACGACAGCTGGAGCAAGGTGGTGTAATCACCCTTTGCTTTAGATATAGTTACCTATATCTAAACCTAAAATGGACACATATATTCCTATAGGTCACTCCTATGGAAGGCCTTATCAATCCTGAAGGCAGAGTACTTGGAATTTTGTGAGATGGTGCTCTGGCATGAGCTGAGCCCGTTTGCAGCTTGCGGAACCAAGTCCTTATAGCTGTTCCATGATAACGCTATACCATATACTCTTAAGTGCATTATAATCCTCGCGGTTAAATGCTAACTCTGGTATAACATTATCAAAACATGTCGAGTAAGGTGTCATACGATTTGGAATACTACCCCCTCGCCAATTCTGGCGACGGGGGTAGCATTCCACCCTTCTAGAGGGACACGACATGTATGTAACTGAGAACCCCGGTTAACGTTAACTCGAGCCTTGGCATCACAAAATGGATGCTGCCACCACAGACATAAGTCTGACCTCCTGCTGCTGGGAGTCCTTCCAGCAAGGATGGCTTGGACAAAGGGTTTCCTGCCTTGGGAGGTGCTAGCACCACCCCAGACAGGATTTTGTGTATTGAGGTAGGGAGGCCTGAAAGGAATGAGACATGCCCGGGGCACACAAGGTGTCCTGTGCATACCCCGGTTCAAACCAGTTGCTGGGGCATCCCTGCCCCAGCTCTGGCGGGAAACCGGACAAAGGATAGGGGGTGTAACCACCCCCCTTCCTGGTCCCACCCACTAGTCAGTAGTGCAGCACCCTTTAGGAGAATAAAGGTAGGAGCTGGTCCCATTCCAAATTAGATTATCCTGAACATATTCTACAAGAAGAAACTCTGGACTTCGACGTTCTGCTCCCCAGAAGACTGAAGAATCTCCCTTGCGGGCAAGGAGTGTCCACCCTGCAGAAGCAGGCACCATCAAGCGTCCAGCGGCTTCCCTTTGTCGTCTTCCTTCGAGGATCCAGACTTCAGAGCCCAACGAGACCCGGATTCCCAGACCTCTCCGACCTCAACCCACATCTGCAGCAAAGCTGAGACCCGTGGGTGCGACGAGACACGTGGGACCGGCCATCATGGAAGAAACTGCACTTCGCTTCCAGCATGACTCCTGAGGTAAACTCGACCAAGTGCTTTGGGGACTGAGAAGCCCCATCCCCGAGCAGCCCCTGCACCAAAGATCAGCCCTCCAGCGTCCACGAGATCTGCGTGGGGCCCTTCTGCTTTGTTCCTGCTCGATGCGTTGTCTGGTCACTTGCCGGCTGGCTAGTGGTCTCCTAGATGACGATCCTTTGAATTTTCACTGCTGATCTGGTTGCTCCAGATTGGCCCTTGCTCCCTTCCAAAAGAGGGGCACCCCGGACTCTCCTAGTCCGCACCAGACGCTTTCTTCACTCACCGCATGGGTTGCCTTTGCCAAGGCCTGTTGCCTCCAATCCCGGATCCAACCCCGCCGACCACGAGAGCCTGCGTGGGACAGCTCGTGCCTCCATCCTGGTCATCGAAGACACCTCCTGGTCCACGTGGCTGCAGAGTCAAGCGTCCACTCTTCACCTGATCGCGACGTCGACATCTGGTTCCTTCCTGGTTCCACTCCAGTCACTGGCTAGTGACTTTGAACATTGTCCCCTCTGCTTTCAGGTCTCCTTCTTCTACAATCCACCCTTGGATTGCACTGGACATCTTCCTCCTAGTCGCCTGCAACATCTTTTCTTTCAGGCTCCATTGACTTCAACGCAAGAACCCGACGCACTTTGAACCCTATGCACCCGCGGCCCGTGGGTGAGGTAACAAGAGCATTTCGGTGCTCAAGGGTAGTTCAACTGTCCTAGTGTCCAGTTCCACAGTCGTTGTTGTCCTACCTAGTCAGGATTGTCCGTACTCACCTTTAACTTGAACTGTACTGTCCATAGACATTGTTACGCATCTCGCGTGTGAGTTCACATTCTCCACACGCGTTCCGTGGGCCTCCTATTACTTACCTGAAGTTAGTGTAGCGTGGTCCCATCGATCCTACAGCCTTTGGACAGCTCCATTTCCTCTATCGACTTTCACATTACACTTACTTAGTATATGGTTTGTCGTGCCCCTAGGGCACCATTGTAATTTTGTGCAACTTGTCGTAATTTTCGTAAGAGATTGTCATGTGCTTAGCCCTCTGACCTCATAAAGAGTTCAGAGGTGTTGTTATTAATAAATAGACTGTTTATTTTCATAACAACCTGCGTGGTGTCCTTTCATCTGGTATTCAAGGGGTTATATTGTGGTAAAACAGCTGGATTCACATGCCAAAAGAGTTTAGCCTAAGACTGCTTTGTCCATGCTACCATTAGGATAGCTGGTCTATAAGGTTGACTTACAACCAATCACCATAACGGTTGTTTGGACTGATACAAGGTGATCACTAGAACTAGTGAGCATCATATATCAGACCAACTTCTCACAGTGACTGCAGAGGAAAGAGAGGGATGAAAGTGCGACAAGGTAGCCGGGGAGAAGCGCCACCTGGCTGAAGGGATTAGGGGAGATGCGCTCCAGTGATGGAAGGAGCACAGACAGCTGTGAATGTCAGAGCCGCAGATACGGGCCCGGTATCTCCGCCGCCATCAGGCGCCATCAAAGACCCAGGTGTCCTTCTAGTCGAGCCTGGCGCTAGCGGGCAGGAGACGGAGCTTGGAGACCCGTGACGGGGCGGAGAGAGGGGGGTGACGAACATTGAGAGACAGAGGCCGACAGAAGCAAAGATACCCAGGCAGGGCCGCACACTAAAAGAACTAAGAGACAGAGGCAAGCGGAGACAGGAAGACTGTAACAGAGGAAGACAGAGTGAGAGAGTGACAAACATGCAGAAACGGAGGCAAAGACAGAGAGAGAGACAGGGAATGGTTGGCAGAGAGATGGCGGCATACAGAGGCAAAGAAAGAGCCAGACAAAGGCCGAATGAGATAAGCAGAGTCAGACAAGTACAACAGAGACGGAAACTAACGAACAGCCATAGAAAGATCTCAACAGCAACAGACTGAGGCAAAGACAGAGACAGGTATTAACAGATTTGCAGATACAGAGTTGGCAGAGACCTACAGAGTCAGAGAAAGAAAGAGACTGGCAGGGGCATGGAGGCAGAGTTTAGAAGGAGGTAGATAACAAGACGGAGGGCATTGCTGTGGGGAGGGGGGAGGAGAAATGCGACACGACCGCAGCAGGGGGCGGAGCGGGGAGAGCAGAGATGAGGGAGAGACACGTCCTGGCGGCCATGAATAGTGTGAAACAGCAGGGGCCTTTGTAGTGAAGCTAAGCTTCACTTCAAAGGTGTGGGAGGAGTGCGGCTGAGGCAGAGCGCACGCGGGGGAAGCTTGTGGGGCGGAGTGGGAAGAGCTGCTGGGGAACAGATGGCTGGCGATTTGATGCTGTGCATGCGCATTTTAGGTCAATGCGCTTGCGCATTGACCTAAAAGCGCACGGGCACAGCATCAAATCGACAGCTAGGTAAACCTCTGTTTAAGCCCCTATAGTCTCGCTCCGCTCAATGCGCATGCGCATTGAGAGGCGAGACCTAAAAATGCATTAAATAAATAAATAAATAAATACGTGTATGGAAGGCTTAGGGGGCCACCTAGTGGACAGTCGTAAAATTGCCTGTCTTTAGAAACACTGCACAATATCTCTTCATTGAATCCCAGCTGGTCCTGGGTGTCTGTCTTACCGTTTCCACCCTAGAAGGCGCACCTTGCCCCCCGCATCCTAGCCGCACCTCGTAATCTATTTTTCCATTAAATGCACCTGGAGCCCCTTACAGCCCAGCTCTCCCTGGAAGGGACTCTCTGGTTCTGTTACACTCCTCCCTTTTTAACGAGTATAATGGCCCTTAAAGTTCATTTGGTCCTAGAAGGCACTCGTTGATCTGTCACACACTTCCCCCACCCTCTATATGTACAACATGGCCCCTTGAAGCCCGGCTGATCCTTGCGGGCACTAGCTTTCCTGTTTCATAGCGTCCCTGTCACATAGCGTCCCTGTCACATAGCTTCCCTGTCACATAGCGTCCCTGTCACATAGCGTCCCTGTCACATAGCTTCTCTGTCACATAGCGTCCCTGTCACATAGCTTCCCTGTCACATAGCTTCCCTGTCACATAGCGTCCCTGTCACATAGCGTCCCTGTCACATAGCGTCCCTGTCACATAGCATCCCTGTCACATAGCGTCCCTGTCACATAGCATACCTGTCACATAGCATCCCTGTCACATAGCTTCCCTGTCACAAAGCGTCCCTGTCACATAGCGTCCCTGTCACATAGCTTCCCTGTCACATAGTGTCCCTGTCGCATAGCTTCCCTGTCACATAGCTTCCCTGTCACATAGCTTCCCTGTCACATAGCGTCCCTGTCACATAGCTTCCCTGTCACATAACGTCCCTGTCACATAGCGTCCCTGTCACATAGCTTCCCTGTCACATAGCGTCCCTGTCACATAGCTTCCCTGTCATATAGCTTCCCTGTCACATAGCGCCCCTGTCACATAGCGTCCCTGTCACATAGCGTCCCTGTCACATAGTTTCCCTGCCATATAGCTTCCCCCCTCAAAGGTGCACCGAGCCCCCTGTACTCTAGCCGGGTCTGGCAGTCTCTTGTCTCAAATGTGCGTGACGCTCCTTGAAGTCCACTCCACACTGGAAGGCTCTAAAGGCCCTGCTGCCCTCCTACTTTTTAACAAGGATAACGCCCCTCGAAGCCCATTTGGTCCTGGCAGACACTAGCTGATATGTCACACAGACCAAACCCCCCTTTGGAAGTGCAGCCCCCTTAAGCCTGAGAGAGCCTGTCAAGCGCTAGCTGACCTGTCACACAGACCAAACCCCCCTTTGGAAGTGCAGCCCCCTGAAGACCGAGAGAGCCTGTCAGGCGCTAGCTGACCTGTCACACAGACCAAACCCCCCTTTGGAAGTGCAGCCCCCTTAAGCCTGAGAGAGCCTGTCAAGCGCTAGCTGACCTGTCACACAGACCAAACCCCCCTTTGGAAGTGCAGCCCCCTGAAGACCGAGAGAGCCTGTCAGGCGCTAGCTGACCTGTCACACAGACCAAACCCCCTTTGGAAGTGCAGCCTGTCCCCCTTGAAGACCGAGAGAGCCTGGCAGGCGCTAGCTGACCTGTCGCACAGACCAAACCTCCCTTTGGAAGTGCAGCCTGTCCCCCCTGAAGACCGAGAGAGCCTGTCAGGCGCTAGCTGACCTGTCGCACAGGCCCCCCTTTGAAGGAGTGCAATGCCCCTCGCACCCTAGCCCGGCCTGGCCGTCTTGTCCCGTTAAACATGAATGATGCTCCTTCAAGCCCACTCAAGCCTGCCTGCCTGTCCCCACCCTCAGTGCACACTGACATGCCTGGGGTGCCGCCTGTCCCCCTGTCGGCCTCTTTGTCCCCCTGCAATGTATGGCCCCTCTGACCCAGTCAATCTACTGTGCCTCGTTCACCGGCCCCCACCTGGCTGATCCCATAGTGCCCACACCGTCATCCACTCCCCCTTGCATTTTATACACTTGCCCATATAATGATTACACTGGACACATTGTTATGGGTAAAGAACTGCTGCAGGTTTATTTTCATACACAAAAGTATGCCGTTATCTGTGGGTTATCTTACGGGTGATCCAGGGCAGGCAGCCCCTCGCTGCCCCGCCCGCCTTATGAGCCAGCTGGCATGGTGGGTCGACGCCCGGACAGTGCAGCACCTTTGTAGATCCCCATCTGCATCACGTGATTATGCGTTCTACTCCCACCCCTTTCAGGGCGGAGCGTGATATGGCACACCCCCGGTTGGTCAGGCCCCCAACCGCCCGAAGGACTAACGGGGCGCCGTCGCGGTTTCCCGGAACCTCCCTGCGGCTCCAGGTCTTTGGCTCAGGCATCCTTACTGTGCCAGGCAGAGGTACCCTTACTGTACCAGTCTGCCGCAGAGGTACCCTTACTGCAGTGAGGCAGGCCGGCACAGGACGACCAGAACAGAGGCTGGACAGGAAGCGGCAGGGAGGGCAGAACGACCAACAAAGAGGTCGCCTACTGGGCGGCAGGGGCCTAAATACCCGGCCCGCCCCCAACGTGCCCCGCCCTGGATGCACGTCCCTTGCACACCTGACCAGGGGAGGGGCTGGTGAACTGCCCGAGCCTCCCCCTCTATGAAGACTAAAGGGGGGCTCCGACTAATGGGCACTAAGGGGGCTTGGTGGGTGATGGTACGGCGACAGATTGGTTGTAGTGTGAGTACCATATTAAATATTTTTTACACTCAGATGGATGGAAAAGCCAAGGAATATTTGGCTGGTGGTAATTAAAACATTTTTACACGATCCATGTAAAAATTTAAAGGCAAGAGTGTTTTGGGAGACAGGCCTTTGTTTGTGTATCACTAAGGGGGATGCCCTGCTGATGTCCGCCTGTGGGGGACGCGGGCAGCGGCACTCTACCGCTGAGATATTCACTCTTTTGGAAGGAGGGCCAGAGGTGAGGGGTGTGCTGGACAGGTGACCCCCCCTCCAATGTGGCCCCCGCCGTGCCCGAGTTTTTACTGATATCCGCGGCTCTTTGTCCGGATCTCTAAAGGGGGGGCCTGTGCCACGGACCCCTCCTTCCAAGGGGGCCTTACAGGGTCTCTGGGGGGACTCGAGCCCTGCGCTCCGGTGTAAGTCAACACACCCCCCAGAGACTGCGAGAGAACTGATGGGCGGACAGGGGGCTGTCACTGCAGGACGGATGTGGAAGGGTCAAAAATTAACTCCCCTGATTAGACAAGAAGGGATTTAGTTTCTGACAACCATAGAACATGACAACTTTGCTCTCCCCTAATCAAGAGTCAATCTCGAGAGTCGTGTGAGCACAAGGCAATTATTTTACTCAGTCAGTACGTGCATTCTTAGTCTCATCAGAATGTAGAGAAAAGGAAGAGACGGGCGTGTTCAATAAAAAGGTGTTATTTATTGATCAGTCTCTTTTCTCATACATGAGAAATGGATCAATATTATTGCAATACTTATAGTTAAGTAAAGTGCATACATTAAAAGCAATAGTATAAAATAATACTGTAAAAACATTGATATGGTTTCTGAGCCATATGATGTTTGAAATGATTAAAATATATTTACATACACATATACATTTGACTAAACGTACTCAACTGGTGTTTCTAAATACGCCTACCCCGTGTACCTGACCTAAGTCTAATGCGTGGGCGGGAATAGAAAGTTATAGTTTAAGTTAAGTTTGTTTTTGCCAAGTGAATAACTAAAGAATTCTCTGTGAGGGGTTATTCAGTTCTGTACCTGGAATTTAGGATGAATGAGGAATGGTATCTCGTTCTCTGGTCTCGATATTCCAGGCTGCCTGCGAGGCCTGCCCGGAAGCGCCGGTGCTGGGTCTCTCGGCTTGAGATAGCAGCGCGTATCTCAGCGCGTCAGGAAGGCGGGGCTGCGCCAGCGGGGTCTGCTTCTGCTCTCGGCTTCGGCAAGTGTGGCTGCTCCGTCTTGTCACCACGCGTGTGTTTGCATAGGGCAAGATCGGCAATATTTATACCTTAAAGGTGCCGAGATTGACGTAAGGATGGACATAGATGCGTCAATAAAGATGTCATACGACTTGCTCGTTAGCACATTCTTTACTAAAGTTCTCTGTGAAATCAAAACAATGGCCGCACGGATTTTCCAGGTTGTCATAGGTTTGATTTGTTATGAGAACGTCGTATGCCTTATCAGGGGCTGGAGGAATGTCGCTTGTCTAATTAGATCTCAAGCGTTATGACCTAATCAGATAACACGTTCCTGTGCCGTAGTGTGACTGCGTCAGATAACGGTATCTGCATCATGGGGGCTTGTCTTGCCTCATGGGCTGACTGTTAGTTAACTTGATAGTTAGTTTAACCAGAATAGGGTCAGGAATAGGGGGATCGATTCAGAACCTATAGGAATACACGACACCCACTCCACGCTAACTATGGTCATATTTACTAATCTATGCATAGTATAACATAGTACAACATACTATAGAGAATAGTGTATACCTTACCACCCCAAAATACATAAATGCATTTTGAAATTTTCAAATATACTGAAAAATTGCAGTCATATATTTTGTATGCACTTAAGCTATGAATTAAATGCAAAAGTAAACACGCATTTGTATGCATAATTGCTAATTTGGTATTTGAGAAATACACATGAAATGGCTCTTAATATAGCTATACAGAAAGGAAGTTCGAGACCATTTCATCACATAATAAAGTATTTGTGAACATTCCAGCGGGCAACTAAAGTCTATAAAGTATCTAAAAATAGAAATCTTAGTTCTCTAGGAATAGTTTCTTACTTTAAGCAGAAGATAAGTGTCCCGAAAATTTTGTAAAAAATAATTTGGGGCTGCTAAAAAATTGTTGTCCGTGAACTGGTGGGAAAAATTGTTCATGTGACTTTATTTTTAAAGTTGAAGGCCGAATTCAGGGAACGCCGTGTGCGAGTTTACTCAAAAGTCTCTATTTCTGTTCTGGAGAGAACATCATATCATTCAGGCTTTCGAAAAAACTGTCAACAGCTTCATGGGAAAGTTCCACTAAGTCGGAAATAGGTGTAACCATGCATTCATGCGCATGATTGCCTCCATTGGCATTCTGATTCGCATTGCTGACAGAAGGTCGTACCTGTTCGATGCTGCTTTCATCTTGAACTTCACTACTCTTCAATCGTAGTGGTGAAGATTCCAGGAATGCCGTCATCAGGATTGGCAGCCTTTGAGGGCAGCACAAAGCGTGAACCTTGGTAGGAACCAACAGTGTATCTGCATCCACTGGCGCATCCGCTTGTAGCGTCAGACAGGTGTCTAACACGCATTCTTCTCCGCATAGCAGACACCTTAGTACAGGTAAAACACACCTTTGCCACATTGGTCGAAATGATAGAAACCAAGTTATGTTCAGGTCTCTAAGCCGGGAGAGTCCCAGGATTTTTGATATCCGGTCCCGGTATCCAATGGCTAGGATCGTCTCTTCCATTGTCGCGAGAGTTTGATCTGTGACATGGGTTGCCATAACGAAAAATAAGGACTAAGAATAGGATTCCTGCAATTAGTCCCAGGATCAGGGGAAGTCCGCCAAAAATCGAATGGACGAAATCTGGAAAAATACCCAGTATGGCTTTGAATGGTGTTAATGCCATCGAAAATACTGTCTTAAATACCCCTGAGATCCATTGGTATCAGAAATATTTAAGATTTCGCTCAGGATTTCCGCGAAATGTACGGGGGAATTAGTTGATAATAATGTATGTATCTCTGCAGTCGTCCTTGCGACTTGTAGATCATACGTTTCTTTTGATGACGTGAGCCTTGTAGGCGTCTGTAGAAGCACTGTTTTCATTCTGCTTAAAGTATCTATTCGAATAGAAGTAATTTTCAAATTGGGCCATGCCCTCGCCTCCCTGTCTGGAAAGGAGCTGGGGAATAAAGAACGTCCACAGCACTTGACCTTCGCCGTCGTAGTGACTAGATAAGGAGTCCCGGGCCTAAGACTACAACATCTGCGGTCTACAATAAGAATGTAACTCCCATTATAGAGTCTTTGAAAGAATGGTTCTATTTCAGTTGCAGGTGCGCCTTGCTGGTGACATGAAAGGTTGTATGAATTCCCTTCACAGGCTCCATGCAAACTAATACCGTTACACAGAAGCGTGCCGCTTAGTGACATAGCACAATTGTTGCCACTAAGAAACACTTTCTGTCCTTTATTACTGACACATGCATGTGAATAGGGCAGGTTCCAAGTTGTTTTAAGGTACCCCTTTCCCAATTTCTCGTACATGCCAGCCTGTATATATTTTTGGCAGTATTGAAACCTGAAGGTTGAGATTGGAATATTTATGATTCCGTGTATTATCCATTCACTGACAGGTCGTTCTGACATTGTCATTGGTAATCTTTCTAGTTTTTCAATGCTCAAGATTGTATAATCAGCACCCTTTTGCGCCATACCGATTTGTCTATCAGTAAGGTTAAAGATTTGGAATAGTGACGTTGTGTTGATTAAACGCCAAGGCACATAGCCTGAACGCAGATTTTGTAACGTCCAGCCAAGCTGTACAATAGAACGCAATTGTGACTGACCATGTTGTAATAACAGTAAGTCTTGCGATAATATATCGATTGCTGAAGACACAATGCTGTCCAATGAAAAAATTCTGGAGGACAGAGTCATTAACCCATTGTCCACTACAGAAAGTGATTTTTCCAAATTAATACGGTCAATTTCCCGTATTCTTTCTGCTGTTTCAATTTGAGTAACCTTCCAGGCCTCATTGTATGCTGCATATACAGAGGCTGCTATGAAACGCTTTTGACGCTGTTTGCGTGGTCCCAGAATGAAATCACGCAAGTCAGCACCATCAGTAAGTAAAGTTAGGTGTTGCTTAATTTCAGGCAGTGTGGAAGTTTGTAGCCACTGAAGGCATAATTTGCCCACACTGTAGGTTGTTATTATCCCTGGGTGATGTCTTTGGGGATATCTAGGGTCTGGCCTGGTCATTTTGAAACCTTGTGTTTTATTCAGGAATCTGTCTTGACAGTTATTTGTATCTGTGGGCCAGATCAACCACTGTTTCCAATCAGGATGTGTTCTGTTTTGGTTTAATATATGGTTTACGTCTATCTCTTCATCTGTATCAGAGTTATTGCTAAACATGGTTGGCTTTGGAATAGACGGTTTATTTAAATCTTTGATTTTGGCTAAGCCAAGACAGGTGGTTTGTTGAACAGTGTCATTTAAAAATATCATGTGTTCTGGGATCATGCAGGCTCTAAACAAAGCTTCTATACCCTGTACTTGCCATTCTTTTGTACCCCAAACACTTTTCAAATCAACATTTTTGTCCCAATAATCAAATCCAAAAGTATTCATTTGTTCAAAGAATGAGTCTGAATAAATCAATTTTGTGTTGGTTATCATGGTTTTCATCCCTGTCTTGTTTGACAATTTAAAATAAAATGTTTCAGCATTACTTGTGTTAAAACCTGAAAAATATGAATATTTGTCATACACGGTTCTAGAGCTCCCTTTTGGAGGTGTAGCACAATGTTCCCATTGATTATAATTTAAAACATTTCTAGGTTGTGCAGATTTATGTAAAAAATGGTTACCATAATGGTTATAGCAATACATACTATCATAATTTGTAGAACCTTGCAAATAATCATGTTTTGTAAATTTAGCAGACATTACTAAGTCAGACATCATGTTGTTAATGTTTTCGAAGTCCCAATCATCAGCAAATGAGTTTGGTTTTGCAAAATCACTCAAGGAGATCTTGATTTGGTGTGGATATTTCAGGATCTCGACCGGACCATAAATTTCATAGTCAGTGTTGTCCCAGGCTAACCCACCAGGTATCGGATTGGCTGTGAAGTTGGCTGAAGAAAGTTCTGAAGAAAGTTCTCTTTTCTCGACGTGTGAAGATGTGTGTGGTTTGAGGATCAAGTTGATGTTCTGACTTGCTGTGTCCATTTTAGCATATTTTCCCTCAATGAAGCGTCCCAAAGTAAATACCATGATGAGCCAAAGTATGAGGATAAATGCACCAAAACCCACCCAAAATTCAATCCATGGAGAAATCAGATATGTTTCTTTCAGTTGTTTCAAAAGTTCCTTCGCTTTGTCTTTAAAGGATTTTGATGATGGCTGTGTCTTTGATTCACTGAAGCCGTCAGAGGAATCATCGAAGTTGATGAAGTAACCGGATGCAGTTCTGTCAATTGTTCCAATTGGTTCAGGATTTTTGTTTTTTGCATTTTCACTTGGTACTTCAGTATAGATTGGTGTGTCTCTGCTAAATGTCTTTATTTGGGTTTTCAGAGGTCTGAGTTCTATTGCATTGTTGCATAGTCCTTCTTGTTCTTCTGCAGGCGTTTCGAATGTGATGAGCCTTTTTGATAGGACCTCTGTGCTGGTAGCAAACCTTGGTGTTCTGCTACTTATTGGGAGTCCACTTGGCCTACCGTTTGTTATCGGCCACATGTTGTGGTTTTACCGGGTCGATGGATACAACTCGGTTCTCCTTTTTTCCAGCAAGTGGCGGTAGTACAACTGATCTTGTCCCGTTGACAGACAAGACAGGAACTGCTTTTCTGTAGGAAGGCCCAAATTCTTTCTTTACCGCGATCTTCTCCCTGACTAGATCCCCCACTTTTGGAATCCAGACAGGTCTTGCTGGGACAGGTGGTGATTCTTCAGTGGTTGTTGGCTGTTGTTTCAACTGTATGTTGCTCAGGTCTTTTCTTGTTTTGTTTAAGTCCTGCAAAATAGCCAAACGGTCTTTGACATCAAAGGTTTTTTCTTTCACCACTGAAGTCTGACTATCAAGGTCAGAGATCATCATCCTAGTTCCAAATAATAATTCGTACGGACTGAATCCCTTCAGAGAATTTCTTGGCATGTTATTTAGACTACGTTGGACACTTATTAGATGTTTGACCCACCCAGCTCCCGAACCTAATACCTTTGCCGTTATAGATTGCTTTATGTCACGGTTTTTTCTTTCAACAATTCCGTTCCCCTCAGGGTGAAATGGACAAGAGTACCGCAATTGCACGCCCATGCTGACCATGGCCTCCTTATAAGCCCGAGAGCTAAAAGCAGGACCATTGTCCGAATGCAGCATGCCAATTGCGTATGTGCCGATAAAGACTCGCAAATCTTTTATAACAGTTCTGGCGTCAGCCGTTCGCTGGGGCCACATCCATATGAATCTCGTGCATGAGTCCACTGCAACCAAGATATATTTATAGTTACCATCCCTTTGTAAGGGACCGCAGTGGTCTAGATAAACACAGGCTAATGGTTTATCCGAGATTAGAAGGGGCGTCTGAGCTGGACGTCTCACCGTTGATACTTTCATTTTTTGACATATTTCACATTCTAGAACATAGTTCCTTGTTTGTCTTCTCATTTGTGGCCACCAGTATCTCTGTTTTAATAATGATACTGTGGCTGAGACGCCAGCATGGATAGAAGCAAGCCCTTTGTGTGCCGCTATTATTAGTCCTAACCTATGTTCCATGTTTGGAATTGCCCTCTCCCCCACTCCAGGGATTTGAGCAAAAGGAACATTGTTTGCATCAGTTATGTATGAGTATTTTACTGGAAAGCCTTTAGGGAGTGGTTCTATCGAATCCTTTTCTGAAGCGCTGACAGCTTGTAATATTTCGCTGTCTATTTTTGTTTTTGACCGGGTGACGGCAGCTACGGAAGCCGTTTGCACAGCTGCCTTCGCGGCCTCGTCAGCCAATGAATTCCCTGCAACGTGAACGCCATCACGTTGATGACTCAGTGTATGTATCACGTGAGTCTTTGGTAGTTCTTTTTGTAAAAGAGCTATTTGTTCCCAGAGCAGTTTCTGCTTTATCGGTGCATCTGTGTCATCTTTGTAACCGTTTTGAATCCATGTCTGCAAATCCTTGTTGTATGATTTGACGCAGTAATATGAATCTGACACTATAAGTGTCGGGAATTCGCGATCCGCATTATCTAGCGCCATTTTCAAAGCTATTATTTCAGTTTGTTGTTCTGAATTAGTTTCTACTGAGTGTGATTTTGTTAATAGAGGTCTTAGTTTACCTCCGCGCCACACTTCTTTTGTAATCTCACATGTGGGGTTGTATGCTTGTTCTCCCCAAACGGAGGGTTGAGCATGTCCGTCTGTATAGATTACACAGGCGTAATGTCGTAGAGGCAGAATGTCGATTGGCAGAGGATACGTCTTTTCATATTTTAGATTTTTTAATTCTTCTAGTTCTGGATCAAAGAAGTAGTATACTTTGTCCATTGTGATTGAATTCACCCATTGTATCCATTCCGGATTCAATGTTGTTGTTGGTAAATTACACGGTGTTGTTAGTGCCTCAAAGGCTGATTCTGCTGTTCTGACTGTGATATGTCTGCCGTCAGCTATCTCTTTTTCTCTAGCTATTGCGGTTTGAACTGCACGAATGATTTTTTCTGTATTACTGAATTTCTGTTCAGCTTCTGTGTACAAGTGTGATTTGAATGCAATTGGTACCTTTTCTCCCTCATTAGAGGTCAGGTATGTGAATCCGCATCTCCCTGGGATGACTCGAATCACAAGATTGCGTGTGTTATCACGTGTTTCTAATTTTGTTTTAATTAGCATGTCTGTTTGTAAGGATCTCAAAATTTCTGTGTGTGTTTGAGTCCAACTGGATCTTTTAAAGTCTGGTTTAATTAGATCATAAAGGGGTTTGACCCTTTCTGCGTAATTTGCAATGTATGTTCTTCCGAAATTTAGGAAACCTAGAATCGACTGTAAGTTTTTTAGTGTTCTAGGTGCTTGGATTACGGCACATTTCTCTAGGAAATTGTCTGCCAGGCTTTTGCCTTCACTTGATAACTCATATCCTAAGAATAGGACCGTCAGATGGGCAATTCTGGATTTTTTGAAGTTGAATTTGTAACCCTCTGCAGCGAACCCAAGTATTATGGTGTTCACCCTTTTCAAGTGAGTCTCCAAGTCATCATCTGTTAAGTAAATGTCATCGACATAGGATAATGCTTCATCATCATATAGTTGTAGTAATTCTGTTACTCTCGCTGAGAATACCCCCGGGCTGTTCTTGTACCCCTGGGCTAACCGACAGAATTGTTTTTGAGTGCCATTTACTGAGAATGCAGTTAAATATCTGCTCTCTGGTGCTATGTTTTGACAAAAGAATCCATTGGAGATGTCCAAGGTTGTTTTGTATTTTTTGCGCACTATGTTATTCATTAGTGCAGCACTGTGTGAGTTTTGCACTGCAAAGGTTTTGCAACATGTGTTAAGGTGTCGGTAATCCAAAACTAGACGATATGAATTGTCTGGTTTGGAGACCGGAAACAAAGGATTGTTCATTTGTGAGGTGCAAGTTTCAATCACCCCCTGGTATTCTAGCTGATCTAGTATTTCATTTACCTGTTTTTTAGCTTCTTGCTTAATTGGGTACTGCCTTTGTGCAGTAGGTTGTGATTGTAACTGGATTTTGTGAGGAGGAGAATCCTCATCCCATCCTACATGATTTTTATATAAAGCAGGTGCTAAGGCCACTGCCCACTTTCTAGCAAGTGTGTATTTTTTATGAATCGGGATTTGATTCGAGAAGGCAGGCATAATTACTTCTTCGCCATGAGGGCACTCCCTGACAAATTCTGGTGGCCAGTCTTTTTCAGCTAGAAGGATATCATAGCCCTTGGAGAGATTATCCCAAAATAGTCCCCTTATTTTCCTAGTCTTATCTCCCTCTATACGTAATGTTATCTCGTATATCTTGTGGGGTTTGCTAACTCTGGTGTCTGCAGTTTCCACTTGAAGATATTCATTCGTGTCCACTGTCTCCAGATGATTCATAAGGACTTTGCGAGCTATGCTCACCTCTGCTGCGCTGTCTAGCATTGTCTGAGCCCACTCTCCGTTTTTCAGTTGTGTCCTCAGTATTCTCGGCATTGTTAACTACCTTGATACTGGCTACCTTCTTTTTTTGAAATTGTAATTTCTTTTTTAGCTGAGCAGGTTCCTTGTCTTTGGACTTGGCGTGCTCTTCTGATCGTCCTCTTCTTTCCGATTTCTGCGAGGAAGTCTGAAAAGATTGAGAGGGACGTGTATCAATGTCTTGATATCTATCAGGTTTTTTAATATTATCCCTATTTCTAAGGTTATATCTATTCCCAGAGGGGTCACTCTGCGGTGACCTCTGTCTTTGGTTTGGAGATTTCTCTCTTCGCCTGGGAGACCTCCCTCGGGACTGGAATTTCTTTTCTTTATGATTGGATTGTTTGTTTCCATCCCAGTTCTTTTTTGGTGAATTATTATTAAAAAATATTTTTTCTGGACTTGTAGTCAGTTGCGGTTTTACTGGTATTCCACCTAGACTATCTCTGCCTAGTTCTTCATAGGATTTTTCTATGATTCTGGCAATTTCAGCTGGTTGGTCTGCTATATCTGTCTCTTTTAACCTCTGGCGGATCGCCACGTTTGCTGCTTCACCTTTTATGTTGGCTAATAATATAGCCGAGACCTGCTTGAAGTCTTTTAGTAATTTCATTCCAAGAGTTAAAGCAGGTTCTGGACCGTATTCATCTTGAATTTGTTTTAGCACATCTGGTATTACCGAAATGGATGGAACACCGTGCGTTTTTGTGTAGATGGAAGCAAAGACTGTACCCCAAGTGTCACAGTCCTCAATGTGTGGTGCGATTCCCATTGGGAGACATATAGTCAGAATCCTGTGTTTTTCTAATGGGGTGATGTCAGGAAACACCGCCTCTATTTGGGTAATTTTCTGTGCCAACCAGAATGGTATTTGTTCCCGTTTAGCTGGAACTTTACCTAGGCAGGATTGGATGTTCTGTGGTGTAATTTTATTTGTGTTCCCCTGGTGAGGGGTCAGCTGTGGAAGTTTAACTCGCTGGCTGAATTGTTGAAGTCCGCATTACATACTGAACTAATTGTCTATGAATTTTTAGTAGTTGTTTTAGCTGTATTAACAGCTCTGCTGCAGGCATTCTTTCGATGTCTGGATGTGGTGTGTATCCGGCTAAGACCGGCCACGTTGCTCCTGGTCTTCCTAAAGGACCGAGCCTTGTAATGTGATTGTTATGTATTAGGGCGCCATCAAATAAGAGCAAATGCTCTTGGAATTTGAGTGGTACTTCCACCTCCTCGAAAGGAGTGTACTCATTAGGAGGTTCCTCTACTTTGTAATAGTGGAAGTACTTTGTTACAGCATTAGCTGCTGGAAAATGTATCCATGAATAATATACCTCTGTCTGCCGATATTCGTGTGCCTCGATTACGAATATGACTGTGCCACCTCTAGGTGTCAGTCCATTTTCTATAAGTTTTAAGGTTATAGATCTCCTTTTAATGACCGGAATGAGTGTTATATTCGGGTCTGCTGCTTGCATGGTAGCATCAGCATCTGCGAGTTCAGTTGCTAATCTAACTGTTTCTCTTTCATCATCACTTTCAGTCATTTTACTGACCGGATGGTATTATAGCTGTTTCCAGATCAGGTTTCTTTATGGAAACAGAGATTAGATGCACAATATTTTGGAACAGTGTATCCTTCAACGTTGACTATACCAAGAACCATACATAGGAGTTCCCTCCTGCGAGGTTTTGGAGGATATAACCTTTCACCCACTCCAGACGTCTTTGGAGTACAATGGGAAAAGGGGTCTGAGTGAGAAAGCACGACTGAGTTACTCTAAATGTCTTACGTTAGTTTTATCGCCCTTTCCAAATGCGTTGGGCGCCATGTAGTGTAGTTCCTATCTTCCCAATAGGCTCTGCGCATTGGAATAATACCTACAGCAGTAAAGGCCTAGACCAGACGTTAACTAGGTCTACTACTGTCGATACTAGACTTAATTTTTGGGTTTGCCAGCGTAGCTCAGAGTTCGCTAGAAACTTTCTCGAATGTTCAGGAAAGAATTAACTCCCCTGATTAGACAAGAAGGGATTTAGTTTCTGACAACCATAGAACATGACAACTTTGCTCTCCCCTAATCAAGAGTCAATCTCGAGAGTCGTGTGAGCACAAGGCAATTATTTTACTCAGTCAGTACGTGCATTCTTAGTCTCATCAGAATGTAGAGAAAAGGAAGAGACGGGCGTGTTCAATAAAAAGGTGTTATTTATTGATCAGTCTCTTTTCTCATACATGAGAAATGGATCGATATTATTGCAATACTTATAGTTAAGTAAAGTGCATACATTAAAAGCAATAGTATAAAATAATACTGTAAAAACATTGATATGGTTTCTGAGCCATATGATGTTTGAAATGATTAAAATATATTTACATACACATATACATTTGACTAAACGTACTCAACTGGTGTTTCTAAATACGCCTACCCCGTGTACCTGACCTAAGTCTAATGCGTGGGCGGGAATAGAAAGTTATAGTTTAAGTTAAGTTTGTTTTTGCCAAGTGAATAACTAAAGAATTCTCTGTGAGGGGTAATTCAGTTCTGTACCTGGAATTTAGGATGAATGAGGAATGGTATCTCGTTCTCTGGTCTCGATATTCCAGGCTGCCTGCGAGGGCTGCCCGGAAGCGCCGGTGCTGGGTCTCTCGGCTTGAGATAGCAGCGCGTCTCTCAGCGCGTCAGGAAGGCGGGGCTGCGCCAGCGGGGTCTGCTTCTGCTCTCGGCTTCGGCAAGTGTGGCTGCTCCGTCTTGTCACCACGCGTGTGTTTGCATAGGGCAAGATCGGCAATATTTATACCTTAAAGGTGCCGAGATTGACGTAAGGATGGACATAGATGCGTCAATAAAGATGTAATACGACTTGCTCGTTAGCACATTCTTTACTAAAGTTCTCTGTGAAATCAAAACAATGGCCGCACGGATTTTCCAGGTTGTCATAGGTTTGATTTGTTATGAGAACGTAGTATGCCTTATCAGGGGCTGGAGGAATGTCGCTTGTCTAATTAGATCTCAAGCGTTATGACCTAATCAGATAACACGTTCCTGTGCCGTAGTGTGACTGCGTCAGATAACGGTATCTGCATCATGGGGGCTTGTCTTGCCTCATGGGCTGACTGTTAGTTAACTTGATAGTTAGTTTAACCAGAATAGGGTCAGGAATAGGGGGATCGATTCAGAACCTATAGGAATACACGACAGGCCCTGCTGTTCCAAAACCAGACAAATAATACACATACTCGCGAAGCCTACAGGAAAGCTTAGGCAAGAAAATACCTAATTTCTAGAAGAGGCATTTTCGAAAACGGGATATAAAAATGATCCTCACTAAAAGATGTATGTTAAATGTTAAATGTCGTATACTTGTAAAGCGCACAGCTGCCCCAGCAAAGGGGCGTCCCGGCGCTGTATACCGCTGGGGAACCCGTCCTGGCTTTCCCTGTGGGATGGTCCTTACTGGGAATCCCCAAGGTGGAGCCAGGCATCCCCGGCGTTGATGGGGCCGTTGTGGAGATTAGGCAAGCTAATGCCCAGAGTTGCCGAGTGGGACCCCAGGTTAGAGTAGGCACCAAGGCGAGAATTGTTGAGTCCGCTGACCCTGGTCCACGACCCTGCCGCGTCGGGAATTGAACCCTGGTCCCGGGCCGACTTCTGCTCCCGGGTCTGCCGCCTCTAACCAGTGAGCCACACCACTCCACCTATCTCAATGTCCTGAGCTTAAACGTATCAAATTCGAATTTCCTATCAGGTTCCTGAGGTCAGGTAGGATTATCAATCAATCAATCAATCAACCAAATTTGTAAAGCGCGCTACTTACCTGTAAGGGTTTCAAGGCGCTGGGGGGGGGAGGGGGCGCTACTGCTCGAAGAGCCAGGTCTTGAGGAGTCTTCTGAAGGCGAGTAGGTCTTGGGTCTGCCGTAGGGGGAGGGTGTTCCAGGTCTTGGCGGCGAGGAAGGAGAAGGATCTGCCACCTGTGGTTGTTCTTCGGATGCAGGGGACGGCGGCGATGGCAAGGCTGGCAGAGCGGAGCTGGCGGGTGGGAGTGTAGAAGTTGAGTCT
Source organism: Lissotriton helveticus (assembly GCF_964261635.1). Classification (NCBI taxonomy): domain Eukaryota; kingdom Metazoa; phylum Chordata; class Amphibia; order Caudata; family Salamandridae; genus Lissotriton; species Lissotriton helveticus. Next base: position 1,962,463,813 of record NC_136068.1, on the reverse strand, counting down.
GCTGTTCAGGTAGGCTGGTCCGGCGTTGTGGAGTGCTTTGAGTGCGTGGGTGAGGAGTTAATACTCAGCCTGCCCATTCTGGCCTATGAGAACGGATAACCTCACAATATTAAACAGTGAAATGGAGGGTAACTCGCTATTAGAACATTCTACATAGACCTAGGCATGTTCTTCCTGTCACAGACTACCCACCCCACCATAGGAGTGTCTTACATGGTGCCAAGGCAAGGTACAGGAAGTGGGTGCACCTCACAGTTACAAAGGCAGTCCTGGACTGCCTATAGACTCTGCAATGGCAGGTCTGAAACATACTTTAAAAGCTGCTTCTGTGGGTAGCGCAAATCAGCGCTGCAGGCCCACCAGCAGTATTTGGTCTATCAGCCCATGGCACACACAGTGCAGTTATACTAAGGACAGACAGGTAAACCAAACAAGCCAATTATGGTTATCCTAATTCATACAGTCATCTTTACACAGGGAGCATTTGCGCTGTGGCACTGATTAGCAGTGGCACGGCACCCAGAGCATCTAAATCCAGCCAACGTATAAGATAGGAAGTGAAAAGAGGAAGGGAGACCCATGTCAATGATGCCAGGTCTAACACACGTCCCCTCCAGCTGAAATTATGGAGAGAACTAACCATCCTCTTGGGAGTTCTCATAACTAAGGTGGAAAAATCTGGACAGACCATCAGCATTGGCGTGGTCTGTACCAGGGCGGTATTCCACCATGAAATCCATACCCTGTAGGGAAATGGACCACCTCAACAACTCATCTGCATCAATCATTTAAGGGGCCTGTGGTCTGTCTGAACCCAGAAGTGAGTCCCAAACAGGTATGGTCTTGGCTTCTTCAGCGCCCAGACCACAGCAAATGCCTCACGCTCAATTGCACTCCACCTCTGTTCCCAGGGAAGTAACTTCCTGCTTAGGAAGGCTACCGGTTGGTCTACTCCCTTCTCATTGATCTGTGACAGAATAGCCCCTATACCATGCTCTGAGTCTGGACAACAAATTTCTTTGAAAAGTCGGGCGCCTGAAGCACGGGTGCGGTGCACATGGCAGTCATCAGGGCGTCAAAAGCTTCCTGACAGGTGTCAGGCCAGTTTACCTTCTTTGGCTGGTTCTTAAAAGTCAGCTCTGTCAAGGGTGCAACAATGTTGCCATATCTCTTGACAAACCTCCGGTAGTAACCCATGAGTCATAAGAAGGCTCTCACCTGCGTCTGAGTCTTAGGGGGGGTCCCATGCCAGGATAGTTTCAATTTTGGGCTGAAGGGGTGCCACCTGGCCGCTCCCCACCTGGTTCCCCAAATGCACTACAGAACCCCGCTCAATCTGGCACTAAGTGGCTTTGATCGTGAGGCCTGCCTTCCGCAGTGCCATCAATACCTCCCAGAGGTGGCGTCGGTGGTCCTCCCAAGAGGAGCTAAACACCGCAATGTCATCCAGGTAGGTGGCACAGAAGTTTTTCAGCCCAACCAACACCCTGTTGACCAACCTTCGAAAGGTGGCAGGGGCATTATTCATTCCAAAGGGAATCACCCGAAACTGGTAGTGCCAATCGGGTGCGGAGATTCCTGACCTCTCCTTTTCTCCCTCGGTCAAGGCGATCTGCCAATACCCAGACATCAAATCAAATGTGCTGAGGTATTTTGCAGCCCCCAACCAATCTACGAGCTCATCAGCTCTGGGGATGGGGTGCGCGTCAGTCTTCATGACTAAATTGAGACCCCGATAGTCCACGCAGAACCGAAGTTCTGGGGTGGTACCAGGTGCTGCAGCTTTTGATACCAGGACCACTGGAGTGGACCAAGGGCTGCTAGAGGACTCAGTCACCCCAAGGGCAAACATTTTGGTAACCTCATCCTTAATGTAGGCCCTTACCCGGTCAGTCCCTCGGTAAGCCTTGTGCTTAATGGGCGGACTGTCCCCAGTGTCCACGTTATCATGGACACACCAATCAGTGCCACTAGGCACCAGGGAGAACAGATCACTGAATTGTCCCAACAGTTGGCGACAATCACCCTGCTGCTCAGGAGTCAGTGTGGTGGAGATGACCACACCCTCCACTGACCCATCTCACTCCCCTGCACCCAGGAGGTCAGGAAGGGGCTCACTCTCCCCCTCCATCCCAGCATCTGTGGCCAGAAAAAAAAAAAAAAAATTGATACTTGTATAGCGCACTACTCACCCGCAAGGGTCTCAAGGCGCTTGTACGAATACCACTGTGGAACCCATCCTGGCTTTCCCTGTGAGGTGTCCACTCCTGGGCACCCCCAAGGTGGAGGCCAGGCATCCTTAGCGTTGTGGGGCCGTTGTGGAGATTAAGCAAGCTATTGCCCAGAGTTGCAGAGTGGGACTCCATGATTGGAATAGGCACCTAGGCGAGAATTATCAGGTCCGTGGAATTTTTGAGTCCAAGACCCGCCGAGGCGGGGAATTGAACCCTGGTCCCGAGCTAGACCTCTGCATCAGGGTCTGCCACTCTAACCATTGAGCCACACTTCTCCACAAAAGCATGCCCACTTCAGACCTCTCAAAGTGGGGCTTCAAGCAGTTAACATGCAGGACCCGTAAGGGGTTCCTGGGAGACTGCAAGTCCCCCACGTTGGTAACAGGACTCTTGCGCTCCACCACCTCAAAGGGGCCGGTCCACCTATCCTGGAGTGCACAGGGCTCCACTGGGCCATGACCCAAACTCTTTGCCCAGTCTAAAACTCGATCAGAGTGACATTCTGACCGTGCCAGTTTTTCATCTCTTCCTGGCTGGCTTCCAGATTTGCCTTAGCAAGTTTCCTGAAACGCAGAGTCTAGTTTCTGAAGGCCAGCATGTAACTAAACACATCCTGGGGAGGTTTCCTGGGCGATTGTTCCTAACCTTCCTTGACCAGACTCAGAGGCCCTCTTACTGGGTGACCATAGAGCAGCTCAAAGGGACTGAACCGCAAGGACTTCTGTGGCACCTCACTGTAAGCAAACCACAGGCATGGAAAAAGGATATCCCACACACACTTCATGGGCTCACCTAGGCCCATAATCATGCCCTTAAGGGTCCGATTGAATCTCTCAACCAGCCCATTATCCTGGGGGTGGTAAGGAGTGGTGAACGTATACATTACCGCGCACTCCTCCCACAGAGACTTCATTTACTTGCAGATGAAGTTATTTCCCCTATTGGACTCCACCTCTCTGGGGAATCCCATGTGGGAGAAAATTCCCATCAGTGCCCGTCCCACCACGGGGTCCGTCACTGTCCTGAGAGGGATGGCCTCAGGGTATCTGGTGGTATGGTCCACCAAGACCAGGATGAACCTGTTGCCCATGGCTGTCTTGGGATCCAGAAGCCCCACAATATCAATGCCTACTCTCTCAAATGGGGGACTCACAACGGGAAAGGGCGGTAGTGGGGCCTTAATCTTCCCCCCTCTGTTCCCACTTGCCTGGCATGTCTCACACGTCCTGCAGTGAGCATCTGAGCTCCTGCGCATCGGGGGCCAATAGAAGTGGGTGACCAGCCTCTCAAAGGTCTTGGTCTGCCCCAGATGTCCGGCCAAGGGCTGACCCTGGCTCAGCAACCTTAGGCTTGCTGTAAGGGAAGTAATTCTCCCAATAGATCCAATGTGACCCTGTCTGATCATCTGCTGCATGGGCGGAGGCCTGTTACCGCACCCCCTCAAGAGAAGGGCAGGTTCTCTGTTGCTCGCAAAATTCTGCCCTGGAGGGCCCCCTTCCTGCTGCCAATGGGTCAGCTCCGGGAGGTTCCCCAGTTCAGCCACCTGTTCCCCTGTAGGTTACAGAGCATCCCCCTTAGGGTCTGCTCCCTCCGGGACAGTGGTAACCACGGGGGCCGGTTTCCCATGCACCCTACCCCTTCTCTTTCATTTCATTTCATTTTATTTCATTTCATTTCTTTAAGTTAGGGGCCTGGGCCATACTTTCAGGCTCCAGGTCCTCCTGAACACCCTTCTGAGCTGTCATGGACCGAGTGGCAGACCCAACATTTCCAAATGAGACGTTCTCTCCACCGTAGCCCACGGGGAGTTTTCTAGATCATTGCCCAACAGACAGTCTCCAGGCATGGTGGGCCTCACAGCCACTTGAAGAGTTCCTGCGACCCCCCCCCCCACTCAAAGGGAACCTGAGCCACCTCACACTGGCTCTCTGAGTTGTCTGCTGACACTATGGGGCAGAATGCATGGGGGACAACCTGTTCTTTGGACACCAACCTGGAGCTGACAGCAGTCACACTAGCTCCTGTGTCCCTGAGCGCCTCCACCCCATGGCCATTGATGGTCACCCACTGCCGGAACTTCTTAGTGTTATTAGGCAGTGTGGGGTTAGGGACCTTCTCAAAGTCTCCTAGCGAGACAAGGGTTAACTCTATGGGATTCCACTCACCTTGTACCTCCATCTCCACCCATTCCAGGTCTACACTGGCAATCTGGTGAGAGGGTGCAAGGGGTGGTGCACAAGGGGGTGCATTGGGGTCCCTCTTGGGATACTGGGGATCATAATACCGGTGGCCCACTTGACCACACTTGAAACAAGTGAGTGGCCCCCTCTGAACAGGCCTTCCTGTTGGGACACTGGCTTCTTCTCAGGGGAAGGCTGGGACTCCACTGCTTGGTTCCCTGGGGAATTACTTTGGGGCCCTTTCTGGAACTCCTTCGGTTTACCCTTGTCCCCTCCACTTCTCTGCTGGGGACCCTGCCCACCTCTGGTGAAGTCTCCCACAAAACCTTTGCAGTCCCCGGTGCTCACTCAGCGGTACGCCTCCTCAGCAGGCTTCCTAGGGTTGGTCAGCTTGCAATCAATCCGATGCTGGCATAGCTCTGGAAAAGTCACTAGAAAAATGTTCCCACGCAAACAAATCATACAATTGCTCAAATGTTTCCACTTTGCTTCCTTTTACCCAGTGCTTCATTGCTCTGCAGAAATAAGACACATATTCAACCAATGTGGTACCCTCTAACCTCTTACAGGTTCTAAACCTCTGCCTGTACATCTCTGGGGTCAAACCATAACGGGTCATCAAACCTTCTTTCATATGGGCATACACCATCCTGCTCTCCTGGCAGGTCCAACAGGGTATCCCTACCATCACTCACACAGCGTCCCCAAAAACCCGCTCCCCAATCTTTCTCAGGGACCCTTTGGGACACCATGGCTATCTCATATGCGGCAAACCATTGCCTAATATCCTCACTCTTGTGAAAATCCTTAATGACATCTTTAAGAATATAAACTCTACTCTCAGGAGTTACTAAAGGCATACTGACACTAGAGGGGGAGACCGGGACACTCCTTGCCCTGATCTCTCTCTCCCTCAACATTCTCTCATGCTCCATTTTTATTTTCTCAAGTTCAATTGACAATCGATTCTTCTCAATGTCTAACTTCTTACTCTTAAGGTCCTTCTGACCTTCCAATTTAGCCATCAAACTATGCCTCCTATCTCTCTCCCTGTCCTCCAGCTCTTCTGGGGTCAGGCTCCTTTGGGATACTAGTACCTGGATTGGAGGGTGTTTTATCTCCACCCCCCTCTACTGCATTGTTACATTCTGTTATAGTTTTTATTTATTATTTAGTCTTGTAAGACTGTCCCTTTAACTGCATGCGACATGTTATGTTTCTGCTTGCATTCCATGATCTGAACAGAGCTTTCCTCATGTAGCATTCTGCATTTTCTGTCAGTTTAACCTTGATGCAGCTGTACAAGGAACTTATGCTGTGCTGTTGAATAAACCTTTTAAATACAAGCTGTTCCCTAGATTATTACAAACTTTGGCGACGAGGACAACCTTACTCCAGCCACTTATAGCACAGGAGCGGAGTTTTGGACCCATTTTTATAATTTTCTACTATTTTGGATTACTTTCCACCTGTGATCTAATTCTTCTTCAAGCTAATATGGGAAGAAACTTTCTACTTCAATTCTACTTGAAGAGTGTTTTTTTGGAAGTCTTTATGCGTGATTTGGGACTATTTATTTCGATCTCAAGTGTTTCTTAGATAAGCATCTTTCAATTTGCTGTTGCCTGGTTACCTTCCTACAACGCCGTCTCTGCTCGAGCTTTGCACCTTGAACGCTCTGGAGCTGACGTCATTCCTGTGCCGGTTTGACTCTTCCTGCACTTCATAAAATTTTGAAGCCTTCGTGTGATTCTGTAATCACATTATTTCCTGAATTTGTGGAGTTTTAAAGCCTACGTTTATTGTGAGGAATAATTTTTTTTTTCCTCGGCGCTTACACAAGTGCGTGTTTACTCCTACGAGGCTTTTCATTTGTGCTGACGACGCTGACATAAGCGCGTTCAGCCTATCACTGCACTAATTCCTCGCAAGGGCATTGAAGTCACCGGCAGTGTTGCTAAGCAACCTCATGCATCGGAAGCAACCACAGGCATCGGAAGAGATCTCCATTAACACAAAGCTTTTCATTTCATCGTGTTTACTCGTTTATGTTCCCAGGAAATTTCATTGTAATTTGGCAATCTGGAAAGGCAATTTTAATTGCGTTTTTGATATTTTCCTTTACAAGATTTTAACAAGAGCTTTACTTGACCTCTTTTCTTCAAGACTTGAAGTATTTCATCACAGCCACAACTAATTAGAACATCGAGGCATTACTTTAACAACGCTTAGTTTTACAAGTACTGTTTTACAGTTACAGTCTGAATTACACTATTGTTATTATTTTGTTTTCTTTTTCTGTGTGAATTACCTTTACAGTGCAATTATCTTCCATATTTTACTATTCATACTATATATACTTACTGTTTCATTTTGTAGCTATTATTACAATGCAGTTTGATCCTCCTGCTAAATTTTTACAGATTAAGGGTGATCCTCCCATGCCTTGGTCTAGGTGGAAGGAAGAATTTTTCAATTATATGAGAGCTATTGATGGGGAACGAATGGGTGCGGAAAGAAAAAGAAGTATTCTTTTGCATTGTTTAGGTTCTGAGGGACAGGAAATTTTCAGAACTTTACACAGTTGTCAGTTCCTACTGGTAGTGGGGATACTATGAATGTTTATACTGAAGCGCTCAATAGATTGGAAAAAAGATTCAAACCCGCAGCTAATATTGCCTTAAATCGTTTCAAATTTTACACTAGGGCACAAAATCAGGAAGAATCTTTTGATGATTTAATCACTTCTTTAAGGGCTCTAACTTTGCATTGTAATTTCGGATCTATGTCTGATGAAATGATTCGTGACCAGATTATTGTTCATGTTAAGAACAAAAAAATTCAGGATAAATTATGGTGCATGGGTAATCCCAACTTGGAGGAAACAATTGCCCTCGCTAAATCCACTGAGTTGTCGGAAAAATGGATGGACATTGTTGTCAAACAAAATTCTAATCCTGGTAAAACTATTTCTGAAGAAGAAGTATGTGTTGTAAAGCCCAAAACCGACAACAAAAGTTTTATTCCTGCACAAGTGAGAGCCAAGAATCAGTATGGTATCAATAATAGGAGGACAGAATTTGGTAATAATTTTGTTTCTTGTTATAGGTGTGGTAGCAAATCACATATTGCATCTTTCCACGGTTGCCCTGCTATTGATAAAACATGTAACGTTTGTGGTAGAGTAGGACACTTTAGTAATGTCTGTAGAGAGAGACGTTTTAACAGTCAATTGTGAACAGGACAAACACGTCCATCCTCTTACAATATTACTCCCGCTAAAAAAAAAAAAAAAAATTTTTTTACTGCTGACTGTTTGTCACGTTTGCCTTGTGAAAATACAGTTGACCAAGTTGATTGTCTCAGGGAGGTTGATTTTGTGTTAAGTTTGTCTGATTTTGTTTCTCCTCAGTATCGGGACATCACTGAGCAATGTTGGTCGAAATGTCAAGATGATGATGAAAAATTGGTTTGGTTAAAAAAAGAATATCTTCTTGAGGGTTGGCCCAACAAATCCAATGTCAGAGATGATTTACTTCCATTTTATAATGTGGCGGATGAGTTATGGTGTGAAGGAGATTTGATCTTCAAATCTGGTAAATGCATTCCACCGGTTGGCATACAAGAACTGATACTTAAATTAGCTCATAAAACCCATCCTGGGAGTTCGGCCATGAAGCGCTTAATAAGATTACATTTTTGGTGGCCAGGGATGGACAGATTTGTTGACCGCACAGTGAGGGAGTGTAGCGAGTGCTGCGTCAATGACAAAATGCTTAAATTGCATGTTCCACCTCTCAAAGCTGTGCAATGGCCGGAGGAATTTCCTTGGAATAAAATAGCGTTTGATATTTCAGGCCCTTTCCATATTTTACCAGAAACCTCTCGTTTCGCATTAGTCATGATAGATTATCATTCTAAGTGGCCAGAAGTGAAATTTGTGGCTAAAGTTACTTCTGAGGTGGTTATTTCCTTTTTCAAAGAAGTTTTTGCGAGAGAAGGGTCTCCCTCAGTGTTAGTGTCTGACAATGGTGTGCAGTTAGTTTCTTCTGAAATGCAATCGTTTTTAAAGGGTTGCAAAATCAAGCACATTCGGACATCTCTTTATGAACCACATGAGAACGGACAGGTTGAGCGCTTTAACCGGGTATTAAAGGGTTTTGTTGCTGATGCTGTTAAGGAGAAAAGTAATTGGTTGAATGTGCTTAGAGAGAAGCTTTGGACTTATCGCATAACTCCTCATACCACCACGGAAGTTAGTCCTTTCAAATTACTTAAAGGAAGAGATCCTGCCTCGGATATATGTCCCTGGTGGTTTAAGGAGAAATGCAAAAATTTGGCAAAAGATTAAGTTGATATTGAAAGAATTGCCAACAGGGTTAGTTGCAAGCAAAGTAAGTCTGCTTTGTAGTACAATAGAAGGTGGAAAGCCAAAGAGCATAATCTGGTGGTTGGTGATTGGGTCAGGATCTTGAAACCTTTCATGGTCAGCAAGGGCATGAGTAAGTATGGCAGACCTATGCAGGTTAAAAAGGTTTTCAGTAATTCTGTCATTACTCAAGATGGCAAAGTTTGGAATGTGAGTAAAATTGCCAAATGTCCAATGCAAAATGATGTACAGTTTCAGTCTCATGTTGATTTAGACAGTGTTGAAACAAAAGATCATTCTTTCTCTGACTCAGTGGCTTCAAGAGTCAAAGATGATACACGAGTCAGAAGAAGACCCACTTCTTTACAAGATTTTGTATAAAACACATTTATGTTATTTTTCCTAAGGAGGGGGATGTGTTACATTCTGTTATAGTTTTTATTTATTATTTAGTCTTGTAAGACTGCCCCTTTAACTGCATGCGACGTGTTATGTTTCTGCTTGCATTCCATGTTCTGAACAGAGCTTTCCTCATGTAGAATTTTGCTTTTTTCCCTACTGAAGATTGAGGAATCATGAAACACGTGTCTAGGGATACGAATTGAAACTAATTATACAGCACTGGCTATGAACACTTGAAATTGAACTGAGCGAGAAATAATGAACCACATGAACCATCATGCAAAAGTAATTTCGTCGGGGCGTGTCTGGTGCGCTCCCACCTCCCTGAAAGTATCAAATTCCTGTGAGCTGACGAGCTCGGGAGCCTGCACCTTCATGCTGTGAGTGGAGCTGGTCCTGAGAGATAAGGCAGCATTCCCTGCAACCTATGAACTTTGCTTTTTTCCCTACTGAAGATTGAGGAATCATGAAACACGTGTCTAGGGATACGAATTGAAACTAATTATACAGCACTGGCTATGAACACTTGAAATTGAACTGAGCGAGAAATAATGAACCACATGAACCATCATGCAAAAGTTAATTTCGTTGGGGCGTGTCTGGTGCGCTCCCACCTCCCTGAAAGTATCAAATTCCTGCATTTTCTGTCAGTTTAACCTTGATGCAGCTGTACAAGGAACTTATGCTGTACTGTTGAATAAACCTTTTAAATACAAGCTGTTCCCTGGATTATTACATGCATCATCCTGCTACCTTCCAGTATTCTCTTCCTCATCCCCAGCGGACTCCTTCGCTTCCCACCAGGCCTTCCGCGCCTTCTGGTACTCCTCCTTCCTAGAGAGACCTATCACGAGGACTGCGAATTGCTTACAAAATGACTTCAGCTGTCTAGCAGTATAGGTATCTAATCTTTCCTCCTCAAAGGTGAGATCCCCGGAAGAATTGGGGATTGACCTTCCCATATTAGCAGTACTCATGGCTGCTATCAACAATTCAATACTAGAACAACCAACCCCCCCAAAAAATGTTGGCAACGCATTGGTCTGCACTCACTAGTGCCATCTACCAGTTAATGTACGTGGATCATAAATGCAAGTCCTGATCCTCACCGCTGACCGCCAGTGTTAGAAATGGGGGTCTTTAGTTGGCTGTGGCTGGCACCAATGTCCAAATAGGGACCCTTCTTCCTAAGTAAGGGCAAGTGGGCTACCCCCTGTGATAACCCCTGCTCAACCCTGTGATAACGTTGCACGAGCAGTTAGGCCTATCTCATAGGCAGTGTGTGAAGCCCTTATGACCATGCACAATAAGGCAGTAACAACCCAACAAAAGGACACAACTCAAGTAGGTATAGAAAAATAGTGTCTTTATCTGAAGTTTAACTCAAGACTCTCAAAGCGTTTTAACAAGCTACACTGCACGTAAATCAGTAGGGACTTAAAAATGCAATACCGTATTCACCAGAACGTGGCACTGACTGAGTTCAAGGTTGGGGCCTACGTGGCCCGTTGCACACTAGATACCTGCCGTTGGAAGGGGACTCAGCACGTAGCTTCTAGAAGAAGCAGAGGCTGTGACAGGCGGACTCCCAGCGACCACAAGTCTTGGCTGCATTGGTCCGCAGTGTGCACCAACATTGATTTGGGCACTCTGGGACAGGCGGGCTCTCAGCGCCAGGAGCAGGAGGCTGCGGTGGCCCGGGCTGGTGATGGCGATGACTCTCGTCGTGCAGCTCCGTGGTTGGCTCACAGCGGCAGCAGCTCTCTCTTAGCTGCGGCGGCCCACGTGACGATAGTGGCTCTCTGCAACAATGGTGAACAAGATGCGGGCACTCAGCGGCAGCAGCTCTCTCTTAGCTGTGGCGGCCTACAGGATAATACACAATGATGCAATGTTGACACAGGTGCGGGCACTCAGCGACAGCAGCTCTCTCTTAGCTGTGGCGGCCCACAGGATAATTCACAATGATGCAATGTTGACACAGGTGCAGGCACTCAGGGGCAGCAGCTCTATCTTAGCTGCAGCGGCCCACACAGATTCAGCGAAGGTTCTGAAGGTTTAAATTAAGGCGGGTTCTCCGTGGCAGAAGCTCTGTCTTAGCTTCAGTGGCCCACACACAGAGTTAGCAAGGGTTACCAGTGCGCGCTCCTCACAGTTAAACTAGAGGCTCCGGATTACTGGACGGAGGCCTCACCGCAAGGAGAATTCCTCAATCAATCAATCAGGAGTTTGTTAAAGCGCGACTACTCACCCGTAAGGGTCTCAAGGCGCTAGGGGTGGGGGGGAGTTGGGGGGGTGCAAGTTCCATTCCATCAAGGAGGGGGTCTGTCGAAGAGCCAGGTTTTGAGGTTTCTTGCGAAGATGGGGAGCGATGTTGTCTGTCTGAGGTGGAGCGGAAGGGCGTTCCATGCTTTGGCCGCGAGGAAGGAGAAGGAGCGGCCTCCCGATCTGGTCTTTCTGGTGCGGGGGACCACAGCGTAGGAAAGCTGGGCTGATCGTAGGGTCCTTTGGGGTGCGTGGAATTTGAGTCGGCTGTTCAGGTATGCTGGTCCGGTGCCGTGGAGGGCCTTGTGTGCGTGGGTGAGCATCTTAAAGGTGATTCTCGCCTCGACGGGGAGCCAGTGGAGTATGCGCAGGTGCTGGGAGATGTGGCTGTGTTTTGGCAGGTTGAGGACCAGTCTTGCGGCGGCGTTCTGGATGTTCTGTAGCTTGCGGATGAGGTTTTTGTTTATTCCGGCGTAGAGTGCGTTGCCGTAGTCGAGTCTGCTGGTGACCAGGGCGTGAGTGACTGTCTTTCGGTGTTCGAGGGGGATCCATTTGAAGGTCTTACGAAGGAGGCGGAGGGTGTGGAAGCAGGAAGATGAGACAGAGTTGATCTGGCGGTCCATTTTGAGCTCGGAGTCCAGGATGATTCCCAGGTTGCGTGCGTGGTCTGTGGGGGTTGGCGGGTTTCCGAGGGCGGTGGGCCACCAGGTGTCACTCCAGGCGTCGGGGTTTGGGCCCATGATGAGTACTTCTGTTTTGTTGGTGTTTAGTTGTAGGCAGCTGTTTTTCATCCATTTGGCGACGGCTTCCATGCCTTCTCGAAAGTTGCGTCTGGCGGTGTTGGGCTCGTTGGATAGGGAGAGGATGAGCTGGGTGTCGTCTGCATATGACACGATGTTGAGTCCGTAGGTTCTGACGATGGGGGCAAGTGGAGCCATGTAGACGTTGAAGAGCGTCGGGCTGAGGGAGGAGCCCTGGGGGACTCCGCAGGTGATAGGTGTGGGGTCCGAGAGGAAAGGGGGGAGTCTGACCCGCTGCGTCCTGCTGGAGAGGAAGGAGCAGATCCAGTCGAGGGCCTTGTCCTGGATTCCTGCATCGTAGAGTCTGCGTATTAGGGTGCGGTGGGAGACTGTGTCGAACGCCGCTGACAGGTCGAGGAGGATGAGGGCTACTGTTTCTCCTTTGTCCAGTAAGGTGCGGATGTCGTCTGTTGCGGCGAGGAGGGCGGTTTCCGTACTGTGTTTTTTTCTGAAGCCGGATTGGGAGGAGTCGAGGATGTTGTGTTCTTCAATGAATGTGGCGAGTTGGCTGTTGATGGCTTTCTCGATGACTTTCGCTGGGAACGGGAGCAGGGAGATGGGTCTGTAGTTTTTGAGGTCGGTGGGGTCCGCTGAGGGTTTCTTTAGGAGGGGGTTGACCTCGGCGTGTTTCCAGTCGTCGGGGAATGAGGCGGTCGCCAGGGAGCGGTTGATGGTTTGGCGGAGCATGGTTGCGATGATGTTGGCGGCTCTGTTGAAGATGTGGTGGGGGCAGGGGTCCGTGGGGGCCCCTGAGTGGATTGACTTCATTGTCTTCAGTGTGTCTTCGGTGGTGAGGGCTGTCCAGTCATCAATTGCTGGTTTCCGGGTGTCGGGGGTGGTTGGTGAGGGTTCAGTGTGTTGGTTGTCTTCGTCGAAGTTGTCGTAGATGCTCTTGATTTTGTGGTGGAAAAAGATGCTGAGTTTGTCGCAGAGGTCTTGTGAGGGAGGGATGTCGGTAGACTCGCTGGTGGGTTGGGCGAACTCCTTGATGATGCTGAAGAGTTCCTTGCTGTTGTGTGCGTGGGTGGAGATTCTGTCTTCAATCGCTTTTTTCCTCGTTTCTCTGATGAGTTGATGGTGGGCGTTGGTGGCGGCTCTGAAGTTGTTGTGGGTTTCTGTGGATTTGGTGTTTCTCCAGGCTTTTTCGAGGCGGCGGCATGTGCGCCTGGACTCTCGAAGTTCGGTGGTAAACCATCTGGCTTTCTTGGCACGGGTATTGTTGTTTTTCTTGAGGGGGGCTATGGTGTTGGTGCTGTCCGAGATCCATCTATGCAGGGTTCGGGCTGCGGTGTTGGGGTCGTCGTTTTCCGCGATGGTTGGGGTGGAGTTGTTGAGTGAGGAGGTGAGCTGGTCATCTGTGATTTTGGAGATCTTGTATCCTTGGGGGATGGCGATGGCGATGTCCGGTCCCGAGGTGGTGTTGGTCCAGGTTTCGGTGAAGAATGCTATGTCTGGGGTTGTGCTGTCGAGGAGGTCCCAGATTTCTGTGGCGTGTTTGTGGAGGGATCGGACGTTGAGGAGGATGCATTGCAGGGTCTTCGGTTCGGTTGTGTTCTTGTGGGCGGGTTGTGCTGGATCCGTGTTCTTGGCGGTGCTGCAGGTGTGCCGGCAGCGGTGACAGCTGAAGGGTCCATGGGTGTCGGCTGGTGATGCTAGCTTGCAGTTGTTGTTGCAGCCTGGGTTGAGTGTGTGGAGTGCTGCTGGGTCGTAGCGTTGGCGGGGCGGAGGTCCAGGGTTCCTGGTGCTGGTCGCGGACGGGTCGCAGACGGGCGCAGACGTGCTTGCCTTTGACGCGCCTTCGGTGCACCAGCGGCGCGCCCGCAGCCCGCGGCCGCTGTGCGGCCGCACAGTGGCCGCCATTAAGTAGGGGTCGGGGAGGGCTGGACAGCTGGGAGGCGGGAGCGGGGAGGGGAGCTGGATTGGGCCGGTCGTGCTGGGGGGGAGGGGCCGCGGGGGCAGCAGCGGCGGGGAAAGGTAAAGAGAGGAAAGAAGGGATAAAGAAAAAAGGGAAAATAAGCAGAAATAAGGCACAAAAGAGCAGAGATGCAGAAAAGAGCAGAAAGGTGAAAGATAGAAAGGGTAAAAAAAACAGTGAAAACGAGTGAAGGAGCAGAGGGAGAGAAAGGGAAAATGGGCAGAAATAAGGCACAAAAGAGCAGAGGTGCAGAAAGGTTAAAGATATAAAGGTGAAAAAAACGAGTGAAAACGAGTGAAGGAGCAGAGGGAGAGAAAGGGAAATGGGCAGAAATAAGGCGCAAAAGAGCAGAGGTGCAGAAAGGTGAAAGATAGAAAGGGGAGAAAAACGAGTGAAGGAGCAGAAAGAAAGAAAGGAGACAGAGGTCCACTGGACCACCAGGGATGAGGCGCAGGGAAACCTGCGGGTGGAGGAGGGCCTCGATCACCAACACTCAAGAGTGCAGGGGCAGGGGCACCTCACTTAATGGTGGAGCTGTGAGGGTGGGAGAGCAATTTCACTGACAATGACAATGAGTCAGGGATTCCGACGGCTGACGGGATGAAGTCTAATGTCCCTGAGACTTCAGCAGGAGGCGCTCTCGATTTAGGCCCCCGGGTAGTTTCTTTGGCAAGCTTGGTGAAAGTATCAAAGTTCTTTCCTCTGTTCTCTCCGACAAAGTTTCGTCTTGACATCCAGAAGGAACACACTTGAACAAGGTTTCAGCGCAGCATTTTATACCTAAAAAGTCTTTGTTCTCTAAAGTCAGAAATCACTCAATCCAGCCAGAACCAGTTCGGTGGGGCCAGGGAGCATTTGGTTTGCGAGGCGACATCCTGCCATTTCAGAATGCGGGGTCTGCTATAAGACGCCCAGTGGGTGATGGAGCCATCATTCTCCTTGACAGGCAAGGAGAATGATGACTCAGATCACAGAGTTACCCCTACCCATGCGCTGAATGCCGATCTCTCTCCCCAGACAGGTCTGACCCAGCTGGCCCTGCTGGTCCAAAATCAGAAGTCCAATACATATACTCGTGAAGCCTACAAGGAGCTTAGGCAAGAAAATACCACATAACCAGAAGAGGCATTTTCGAACATCGGATTTATAAAGGGTCCTTACTCAGAGGTGTATCTCAATGCCCTGAGCATAACCATATCAAACTCGAAGTTCCTATCAGGTTCCAGGCGTCAGATAGGATTATAGAAGGTAATCCTCAACCTGCCATTTTGGCCTATGAGAATGGGTTGCTGCACAATAGTAACAGTGAAATGGAGGGTAACTCGCTATTAGAACTGTAGTGTAGTTCCTATATTCCCAATAGGCTCTGCGCATTGGAATAATATAAACAGCAGTGTAGACGTAGGACTGAGGTCGACTAGGTCTCTACTGACTATATTAGACTTAATTAGTTTTGCCAGCTAGCTCAGAGGTCACTAGAAACTTTCTCGAATGTTCAGGAAAGAGTTAACTCTCCGGATTTAGATAAGAAGGGATTCGCTTCTGAAAACTGCATAAACATGACAACTTTGCTCCCTCAGAATAAAGAGTGTATCTCTAGAGCCGTGTGAAAACAATAGACGGTTATTTCACTCAGTCAATCGTGCATACTTAGTTTCACCAGAGTGCAGAGAAATAGAGAGACGGGCGTTTTCAATAAAAGGTGTTATTTATTGAGCAGTCTTCCTTCTCTTTCTCAAATTATCCCTATTTCTAAGGTTGTATCTTTTCTCAGAGGGCTCCCTTTGGGGAGACTTGCTTCCTCGGTCTGGAGATCTTTCTCTCCGTTGAGGAGACCTTCCTCTGGACTGGAATCGTTTTTCTCTGGGAGTGGATTGTTTATTTCCATCCCAACTCTTTTTTGGAGTATTTAGATTATTTTTAATAAATGTTTTTCAGGATTTTCAGTTAGTTGGGGTTTTACTGGTTTCCCACCCAAACTATCTCTACCTAGTTCTTCATAGGATTTTTCTACGATTCTGGCAAGTTCAAATGGTTGGTCTGCTATATCTGTTTCTTTCAGTTTCTGGAGATTTGTTATATCATCCACTGCCAATTGAACTAATTCTCTATATGCCTTTGTTAATTCTTTTATTATAACTGAGAGTTTTTCGCTTGACATTTTTCCCATGCCGGATTCTGGTGTGTAGCTGGCTAAAACCGGCCACGTGGCTCCTGGTCTACCTAGTGGACCTAGCCTGGTGATGTGATTTTGATGTTTTAGGGCGCCTTTAAACCAGAGAAGGTGCTCTTGGTATGTTAGTGGGATTTCAACATCCTCGAAAGGAGCGTATTCATCCGGAGGTTCCTCTATTTTGTAATAGTGGAAGTCTTTTGTTACAGCGTTTGCTGCTGGAAAGTGTATCCATGAATAGAGTACCTCTGTCTGCCGATATTCATGGGCCTCTACCACGAATATGACTGTACCACCTAGTGATGTCAGTCCATTTTCTATAAGTTTAAGAGTTATAGTTCTTCTTACGTTGACCGGAATGAGTATAGCATTCGGGTCATTTTCTTGGAGACTTGTGTCATCCGCTAAGAGCTGAGCCGCTATTCTAGCTCTCTCTGTTTCATCGTCACTTTCCACCATTTTACTGGCAGAAAGGTCTTTGTTGCAGATCAAGTTTCAAGGAAACAAAGATTAGGTGCACAATATTTTGGAACACTGTATCCTTCAACGTTGACTAAACCAAAAACTAATACATAGGATTCTCATCCTACTAAGTTCCGGCGGATATTAACCTTTTACCCACTCCAGACGTCTTTTGGAGTTTTTACGGAAAAAGGGGTCTGTGTGAAAAAGCACGACTGAGTTACTCTAATGTCTTGCGTTAGATTATCGCCTTACCAAACGCAGGGCGCCATGTAGTGTAGTTCCTATATTCCCAATTGGCTCTGCGCATTGGAATAATGTAAACAGCAGTGTAGACGTAGGACTGAGGTCGACTAGGTCTCTACTGACTATATTAGACTTAATTAGTTTTGCCAGCTAGCTCAGAGGTCACTAAAAACTTTCTTGAATGTTCAGGAAAGAGTTAACTCTCCGGATTTAGACAAGAAGGGATTAGCTTCTGACAACCGCATAAACATGACAACTTTGCTCCCTCAGAATAAAGAGTGTATCTCTAGAGTCGTGTGAAAACAATAGACGGTTATTTCACTCAGTCAATCGTGCATACTTAGTTTCACCAGAGTGCAGAGAAATAGAGAGAAAGGCGTTTCCAATAAAAGGTGTTATTTATTGAGCAGTCTTCTTTCTCATGCAAGAGAAATGAATTGCCACAATTGCAATACTTAATGTAAAGTAAAGTGCATACAGTAAAAGGAGTATTATGAAATAATACTGTAAAAGCATTGATATGGTTTCTTAGCCATATGATACTTTAAAATGTATAAAATATATACATACATAAAAACATTGACTAATGTACTCAACTGGTGCTTCTAGATACACCTACCCCGGTGTACCTGACCTAAGCCTAATACGTGGGAAGGAGTAAGTAAGTAGCAGTTTAAGTTAAGTTTGGTTTTTGCCAAGGAATCTGAATCAATAATTCTCTTAAGGGTTTAGTCAGCTCCGTACCTTGGTTATAGAATGTAGGAGGTCTTGTATCTCTCTCTCAGGACTCGATATCCCAGCAACCCGCAAGGGTATCTGGAAACACCGGAGCTGGATTTTCTCGGCAGGAGAAAAGACAGCGTCTCTCTCAGTGCGTAAAAAGGGAGGGGCGGCTTCCATGGGCTCTCGCATCAGCTGGGCTCTCGGGCAAGTAGATAGCCGCTCTGCTCCAAACCACCGTGTGTTTGCTTAATGCAACGTTGGTATATTTATACCTGAAAGGTGCCGGGTTTGACATAAGGTTGGACATAAGACGTCACCAAGAACTAACAGTTCTTTCTGACTCTAGGAGTTCTTGTGCAAATCAAAACAAGAGCAGGGGGATTTCCCGGGCTGCTGGAGGCTTGGTTTGTTTAAAGAACGCATTGTACTTTCTAGGAGTCTAGGGAAGTAGCCTTGCCGTATTTGGACTGCATGGGCTATTACTAAATATGGATATGATTCTCATGCCTTTATAAGGATATTATTTATTATAACCATATAAGGGCATAAATCGGGAATATCGAATTAGGGTCCTAGATAGAAACACAACAGAACATGCTACACAGATCAAGGCATTAAGGTTATCCTAATTCATACAGTCATCTTTACAGAGGATGCGTTCGCGCTGTGGCACTGACTAGCAGTGGCACGGCGCCCAGAGCATCTAAATCCAGCCAACATAGAAAATAGGAAGTGAAAAGAGAAAGGGAGACCCACGCCAATGATGTCAGGTCTAACATGTATGTATTGTGCTTGTGTGAGAGGAGCTCTACACCGCTCATCCATGCTTGAGACATGTGCAGCATGTGATCTATGTATTGTGCCTCTGCAAGGGGAACACTGCACTGTTCATCCTTGCATGAGGCTAGCTCATCAAGTCATCTATATACAGTGTGAGGGGAACACAACAGTCTTCACCTGGTGGAGCTCTCCCCCGTGGCTACATAATGTTAAACCTGTAACATGTAAACAATCCACATAGTTTTCATGTAAAAGCTGTAATAAATTGAGCATGTAGATAGGAAAGAGGTGGAAGATGTGTTATATAGGAGGTGCCCTCGTGTTTCCTGTTGGCCGCCTGCCATGTGTACATCTCAACCCCACTGAAGAGGGCGGCCATGGTGTCCTGGTGTCTACTGTTGACTGGTTGCCATGGGTGCAATCCCAAAGCCACTTGGTAGGGTCGGCCATGGTGTCCTGGTATCTCCTATCAACTGATCGCCATTGGTGCATCCCCAATGCCGTTGGGTAGGGTCGGCCTTACCGCCCTGGTGTCTCCTGTTGACTGGTTGCCTTGGGTGCATACCCAATGCTACTGGGTGGGGTCGGCCATGCCGTCCTGGTGTATCTTGTTGACTGGTTTCCATGAGTGCATCCCGACGCCTCTGAGTAGAGTCGGCCATGGTCTTGCTGTCTCCTGTTAGCCAACTGCCATGGGTAAATCTCCAACATTGCTGGGTAGAGTCGGCTATGGTGTTCTGGTGCCTACTATTGGCCAGCTGCCAAGATGGCATCCCCAACCCTGCTGGGTCAGGTCGGCCATGATGTCCTGGTGTCTCCTATCAACTGGTTGCCCTGGGTGCAACCCCAATGCTGCTGGGTAGGGTCGGCCATGATGTCCTGATGTCTCCTGTTGACTGGTTGCCATGGGTACATGCCCAACACCGCTGGGTAGGGTCGGCCATGGCACCCTTTTGTTCCAATTGACTGGTTGCCATGGGTGCATCTCCAAAGCCACTAGGTCAAGTTGGCAAAGGCGTCCTGGTGTCTCCTATTGACTCGTTTCCGTAGCTCCATCCCCAACACCGCTAAGTACGGTTAGCAATTGAACCTTGGTGTTTCCATTTGATTGGTTGCCATGGGTGCGTCCCCAACGCCGCTGGGTAGGGTAGGCCATGGCCTTCTGGTGGTTCCTATTGACTGGTTGCCATGGGTGGGTCTCCAATTCCGCCGGTTAGGGTCAACCAGGGCATTCTAGTCTCCCCTATTAGCCAGTTGCCATGGATGCACTCCCCACCTCCGCTGGCTACGGTCGGCGATGACGTCCTGGTGTTCCCTATTGGCTAGCTGCCAAAGGGTGCATTCCAAACGCCGCTAGGAATGGTCGGCCATGGTCGGTCCACCATGAAAGCAATTGAGTATTTCATAAAGGCCTCTTCAGAACTGCCAGCTTCAAATCCATGGTCCCGGTTCACAAAGGATCATTTCAGGAGTAGCCGTCACTCACTCCTGGGACTTTAGAAGTAGGATGAGAGTAAGTCAGAAGTAAGTCAGACATACTCACTGGATACTCTATATTATCTGAGCCCATGGCTTATGCCACAAATTATTTGAAAGTTATGTGGTGAAATCCATAATATGACCCTCTGTTTTTTGTAAAATATGTTTAATGGAAAAATAAACCGGTGGTTGGGCTTGCTTGCTTCGCTCTCTTGCCTGATACAATTCAGGGCACCTCTTTACCCCCACCCCTTTTAAAGTTCACCAGTTGCCCCAGTGCTGTAGAATCCCAGCAGGTCTGAGATTACTCTGGGTTTTTAAGAATTTACTGTAGAGACAACTTGGGCTCCATTGGGCCAGCTGAAGTTCAACTCAAATTAAATTCACATTATTGGATTCAGCGGCAGTAAATATTTCTATTACAGTGATTTAATTGTTTAATGTATTGTTTGATTTTCAGATACAGCAAACAAAAAGACAACAACAGTTAGCAAAGAAGCACATCGGAGAGATACATCCAGAGGAGACATTAAGATATAGAGAGCACCAATATAAAGTAATGTAGAAAAAGATATTATGAATTCACAGGGTCCATGTGCGTAGTGAAAAGGAAAAAATAAAATTGTAATGCATGGAGAGGGTGAGTGATATATCAGGGAGTGAAGAAACCTGAGAGTGAGTGAAGGGGGAGCGCCTAGTTCAGTCTGTGGGATCATGTTCTAGGGAACGTATATAGTTCCGTAGAGGTTTGAAGAAGTCTCTAGGGCGAGATGTGGGCGGTTTGTAGGAGTGCATGGTCCTCGCTAGAGCTGTCGCAGGGTGTCATGCTTGTAAGCCAGGCGGAAGGGGTGGGATCTCACGCTTGGCCAAGAGGAACGCCATTGAGGCCAGTCGACGCACGGCCTACGGTGTATCTCTGGCGTACCCCAAAAGAGCTAAAAGGGGGTCTGGAGTGATCTCTACACCTGTCATGGCTGAAATATGGATGAAAGTGGATACCCAATACACGGATATGGTTGGGCAGGTCCATGCCAGATGTGTGAAATCTGCCTTCGGGGTAGGACTTTGACAACAGACGTGGGATCGTGCAGGGTCCAATCGGGCGATGTCAGAGGGAGCGCGAGGTGCTGTGTAGGAATTTAAAAATGTAACAGCTGGAGTCTTTGATGGATTGAAATGCGATGGGTCTGTGAGCAACAGTCAGACCATATTTTATTTCTGAGAGGGGCCCCAGTTCGGTATGGAAGTATCTGGTGTCACGGCGCTGTATAGTCTGGAACTCATCTGCTCATCATCGGAGTCAGATATAACAAGCGTTAAAGGTGGGAAATCTCCTGTGGCCAGTGGGTAAGAGAGGAGGAGGGAATGTAAAGGGGTGTGCATTTACTGCGGTACAAAACAGTCCATCAATGAAACATCATGAAAGCGAGGGTCATTGAGTACTGCAAGACGTGTCCATTTTGACAAATGTCCCCTAGGCTAAGCAGGTTGTGGCGACGAAGTGTGCGCTGCACTGGCTTTTAAGGTGTGAGTGGTTGCCAGGGATTGTCTAGTAATGGGAGATCGGGGGAGTAAAGAGGTCCGCCCCCCGATGTTTGCCTTAACCTTCGCCATGCCCAACACGTCGTGGATACTGTTTGAATATCACTGGCTCAATCGGAACCGCCTGCGGGTAGGGTCAAGTAGTGGGGGAGGCCTCCCAAACGGTCCTGGTCAAGCTTTAGATATGGAATACGGGCATCTGGGTGATACCACCAATACACAGATTGGCACTGGTTGTGAAGAAATAGAGATGGAGAGTGGGGATCCCACATGTGCTGCAGTCGTAGGGAATGGTGAGAGTGTATCATGGCGGAGAAGCGTGGCTCAATGGTTAGAGCGGCAGACCCTGATGCAGAGGTCTGGCCCGGGACCAGGGTTCAAATCCCGCCTCGGTGGCTCTTGGACTCAATTTCCCCGGACCTGATCATTCTCGCCTCGGTGCCTATTCTAATCATGGGTCCCACTCTGTGACTCTGGGCAATAGCTTGCTTAACCTCCACAACGGCCCCAACAGCGCTGGGATGCCTGGCCTCCACCTTGGGGGTGCCCAGGAGTGGACATAAGCCAGGAAGGGTTCCACAGCGGTATGAATACAGCGCTACAAGTCCTCTGGGTAGAAGTGCGCTATATAAATACATACACATTTACATTTAACATTTACGGCTCCCAGACCAGATGAGGTAAATAAGAAGGCTGCGCAGTGTGCCTAAAACTGTCTGTGAGGGAAATAGGAATATATAAAACCATTTTGATGGCGGCCACTCGTCCAGCGAGGGAGAGTGGCAATTTAATCCAACGCTCTACCTGAGAGGTAAGATCAGCAAGTACAGGGCCGTAGTTTATTTATTTTATTTTCAGTTTTATATAGTGCGAACATGACCCGTACGAGTATCAGATGCTGTACAAATAGGAAAATCAGTTATGACATAGAGAACATCGGCAATAAACAATTAGAAAAGCAGTTAGCGATAGATTATAAAAATAGCAAATAGATTGTAATAGCAAAAACAAAAAAGAAACAGGTAAGATACAAAATATATTCAGCTAAAACATTCGAGTACTGAGGATACAGAAATGTATTTAAGCAAGATAGTTCGAACTTCATGAAATAAGAACTGCTGCTGAAGGTACCTATTCAGCCACATCACTTTTAATTCTTTTTTGAAGAACTCAATCAAAGGATTAGGTCTATTTCAGGTGGAATTGAGGTCCATATTCTAGGAACAGGACCCAAAAAGGAGTGATTATAAGTTTTCTTTTTGTTGAACTCTTGTGGCTTCAACAATAGAGAATTAGAAAGAGAGAGACTCCCACCTGATAGTTCAAGTTTTTAGCCAGGTAGGCGGGTGTGTTATGATGACGAGCCTTATGGGTCATGCAGGTTATCTTAAACTGAGTCCACGCTTCAAACGGGAGCCATTTGAGATATGTCCGGCCTGGTGTAATGTGGTCAAGCTTCCTGGACCCCGTGACCAGCCTGGCTTTGGGTCGACCTGCAAGAATGGCACGCCCGTAGTCCAGGCGAGAGATGACTCTGGATTGGACGGCTGACTGAAAGTCTTCTGGGGTAATGAAGGGTTTGATTTTTCTTAGCATGTTCACTTGGTAATTAGCTGCTCTGGTAGTTGCTCTGGTGTGCTCCTGCATATTGAGGTAGTTGAGCAGTAAAACGTAGTCTTTCTCTCCGTGGAATCGGATGCCCAAATATTTGGCGCTCTCCGTAGGCCAAGTTTAGGGATAGTCCACCGAGACGGGTTGAGCTGCGTCCGTGAGGGGGAAGATCTCAAATTTGGACCAAATGATCTGAAGGCCAGATAGATTACCAAAATGGATGATTTCCTGTATAAGCGAGGGAGGTTGTCTGATGGGTGACGGATGAATAATAAATGTTGTCTGCGTATAAGGAAAGCAGGAGGGGAGCATGCGTAACCTGAAGGCCTTGGTGGGAATGGCACACATGCATATAATGGACTAGGGAAAGCCAGGACGGGTTCCCCAGAGTTATACAGCGCCAGGAGACCTATGGACGGGTAGCAGTGCGCTTTACAAGCTCAAAAATATTTACATTTTACATTTAGGGGGTCCTCTGCGATGATAAAGAGGGGAGGGGACACCCCTGCCCGGTTAGCAAAGTGATGTTTTAGCCTGGGTGATAGAAACCAGAATGCTGAGGTCTAAATGTGGTACACAGATAAGGTGCCCTTAGCATAATTCACTAAAGTGTCGCCCCGTTGGAGTTAATAATAGAAAAGATTCAGGGAGTGAAGCAATATTGGCGTAAATGACGACACTGTGGAAGACGTTCTCACAGAATTCTAAACCAAAAGAGCTCAAGCCCCGAGTTACGTCTTCCTACACTAGGGGCTGGATGTACATCTCAAGCATGCGTTGTATAATTGCTGATAAATGAGAACAGAGGAAGAGAGGGCACTGGGTACCCACTTTGATGCATAATATATGCATGATTTCGAGCATCACTTTTGTACAGCTTTGGGGGATGGTCACCAGTAACATGGGGATGCAGTTTTTTTTTTAATTAACAAGTAGCAATAAATATTTTGCCCAAACTTTGACCTCTGCGACACCTCCAGAAACCTCAGGACACCTCTTTACGAGCTGGTTCGCGCCGCTCTTCCATTACGCAACATGGTGCAAGAGCGACACAAACCTTAAGTCAGAATTATAAAGCCACGAAAGGCAATGCAGCGCAAATCTCTGTGTTGCCTTCCTCTGCTCTGAGACGGCCTTCTATGGGCGTTGCGTGGGCGTTCCCTCGCAACGCCCATGGTTTGATGCGTTTCCAGATTTACCAGAACCTGGGAATCACGCCTGTGTGTGAGGTCATATGGAATGTGGTACGGGCATCCATTGCAGAGTGAGATGAAGGTACCTGTCCATATCTCCGCTCCTTGTTGCGATGAAGTGTCAGGATATTCCAATGAAGCTTTAAGTTATATCGGAGTACGGATCTTCCTTACAGAATATCTTTATTTCTCCCGTTTACTTCCTCTTTGCATGTGTGCGGCCTTCTGCAACACGCATAAAGGAACATGCCACTTGGGATTGTATTTGTGCAGGAAAGTGCCCCTTCCTGTTCATTAACAAGTTAGTAATAGCAGGCAACTCCTAATGTATGTGTATAATTAGCTATCTAAGTCAATCTTGCCTGTTTCTGTAGTCACCTGTCCAATGCAGACTGTACGGGCCGATTCACAAAGATAAACTGAGACGAACAGTGGCGGCTCCTCAAATGGGGCATGGGGTGTCTCCCCACTCCTTTCTCTAGAAGCAGAAACATAAAATGGTAGAACTGCCATTTTATGTTCCTGCTTCTCGCACTGCGAGAAAAGCAGAAGTGCCTGAAGTGCCTGGTTGTGGGCGGGCAGGAGGGTGGGCAGTACAGCTCAAGGCCAGGGGGGAGTGGCTTGCCTACTGTTGTGGGTACTGACTGTTTGGTCGGCCCAACCCAGTCATGCGCACTTTCCCTTTTATTCTCTATGTAGGCTGCATACATAGAGAAAATGGCCCGGCTAGGGCGCTCTCCGCTGCGCCTCACCAATCACAACGCTGCCATTGCAGCATTGTGATTGGCGGAGGGGAGGGAGGGAGGCTGCCTGCTGGCTGCTTCCTGTTCCTGCGCAGGACCCGGCTGCACCATCACACCGGCCAGGAGAGGAGGTGGCGCCGGCAATAAGGTAGGTTTCATTTTTTTATTGTTATTCCCCACCCGCGTTCCCCCTCTCCCTCCAGCGAGCATGCCGGACGGGGCTGGATTTGTATCTGTTACATATTCCAACAAATAATGTTCATAAAAAATCATTTTAATCCTCCCAGTAAAGAATTCATAGTGACGGTCCAGCACTGAAGGTTCCGCTGTAATAACATTTTACTTGATTGAAGCGTCCCTGATTGGTGAGATGTCACTGAAATAAATGTCAATTTCATAGCCAGATGTTGAACCATCTGTAGACAGACCAGACCACTCAGATAACTCATCATCCCTGGATGTCTTGGGAGAGCCGGCTTGATCTCCGCCCTGCTACAGGAGCAGGGCTCTAATCTTCTCCCATTTATTCTGTATAATGACTCCACAGCTGTAACATGTTGAGCATTAATTGCTGTGCCTAGCGAAAAAACAAATAGGGTAAAATATTGAAATCTCTGAGACATGGTAACGCCCGCGTCGAGCCTCCTCTGGGGGCTGTTCTGCCCCTCACCCTGGGGTGTCCTTCATGCCTCCTCTGATGGGAATGCAGGTTGTCAAGATTTCTTGCAGACCAAAAATATAAATGACAGCAGGCCGGAAAAGACCACGCCGAATGCGGGTTACAATGGCCAAGTGAACATTTTCTACTCACTCTGAAAATTGCAATCTGTCCAGAAATTGGGCTTAAGGCGAGCTTCACTCACATACTACATACTTTTGTGGGTGACAGCTAATTTTGGAATCTGATCTGTCACGTTTGGCTGGCATACGTAATTCAGAAATGATTATTTGAGTGTCTGAGTTTGGCAGCAAGAAGAAACCTTTGGCGAGAATGCCTGTAAATCTACACTTAAAATGCATTTTGTTTAAAATCTTGGATTTGTGAAATGTGTCTATTGGCCGGGGATCAATTAGTGCTTCACCGCCACCATCAGAGATCCACACTTGCTAGCCACAGTTCTAGTCACATTTCTTAGTGCTCACCATGGCTTTTCAAGACTCACCCAGGACACCCCCCACGCCGCACGGCTCCACAGCTGCGAGCGTGTCTCTGACCTCAGCGCCGCAGGTTCGCCCCTGGACTCGGTGTCCCCCTGCCGCCACCTGGCCCTTTTTCCTGCTGTTGCCCACTTGGGAATTGACTTGTGATTTTGTTTTTTGTATTTTTTAGCGTTTTTACTGTTTCCCTCGTTTATTTTCTGTACCCCTGCCCTCTGGTGTGCCACCCCCCGACCCCCGCTTTCCGCCGCTGCTCCCTCGCGGCCCTGCTCCCTTTTTTTCTGTACCCCCGCCCATTGGACGCCCCGCTCCCGCCTCCAAGCAGCTCCTCCCTCCCACTTGGCCTCATATAGAGGCCGCACGGCACAGGTGAGTGTGTCCTGACCCAGGACACCCTCCATGCCGCACGGCTCCACAGCTGCGAGCGCGTCCCTGACCTCAGCGCCGCAGGTTCACCCCTGGACTCGGTGTCCCCCTGCCGCCACCTGGTCCTTTTTCCCGCTGTTGCCCACTTGGGAATTGACTTGTGATTTTGTTTTTTGTATTTTTTAGCGTTTTTACTGTTTCCTTTGTTTATTTTCTGTACCCCTGCGCTCTGGTGTGCCCCCCGACCCCTGGTTCCCGCTGCTGCTCCCTTGCGGCCCCGCCCCCTTTTTTCTGTACCCCCGCCCATTGGACGCCACGCTCCCGCCTCCCAGCTGCTCCTCCCTCCCACTTCGCCTCATATGGAGGCCGCACGGCTGCCGCGCGCAGTGGGCGTGCCGCTGGTGTGCCGAAGGCGCGCCTAAGGCAAGCCCATCTGCACCCGTCCGCGCCTGGACCACGCCCAGCGCCAAGACCCCTGGCCCCCGACAACGCCAGCCCACGCGACGAACCTACGACGCCGCCACCCTCAACGCACTCAACGGCGGACGGAACCCCGCCTGCTACCGGGCCAACCCGAAACGCACCCATGGACCCTTCACCTGCCAAGCCTGCAAATTCACCTGCCTCCGGACCTGCACCGCACCCGCCAGGCCAGGCACCAGCAACAATCACCTCAAGTGCATCCTGCTAAACACCTGCTCCGTCCACAGACAAGCCGTCAAACTCTGGATCCTCCTCGACACAACAGCACCAGACGTTGCCTTCCTCACAGAAACCTGGATGAACGCCTCCTCAGCCCCCGACATCGCCATTGCCATCCCGGAGGGCTACAAGATCACCCGAAGGGACCGCGTTAACCAAACCGGAGGAGGCATCGCCATCGTACATAAAAACACCATCCAAATCACGACCAACACCGATGACACCCTCACCGCCGCCGAGCACCTCCACTTTCAGATACACACCGACCCCAAGACCACCCTCAGGGGCACTCTCGTCTACAGACCCCCGGGACCATGCACACAATTCAGCGAAGTCATCGCAGACCTCATCAGCCAGCACGCCCTCACCTCCTCAGACTACATCCTCCTAGGAGACCTCAACTTCCACCTGGAGAACAACAGTGACAGCAACACCGTCGCCCTCCTGGACAACCTTGCCAACCTCTGACTCAAGCAACTGGTGAACACCCCCACCCACTACGCTGGCCACACGCTTGACTCCATCTTCTCCTCCAGCAAGCACATCTCCTTCAGCCACTCCACTGGACTCCACTGGACAGATCACAGCTGCGTCCACTTCATCTTCAGGAGAACCACGACCCACCACCACCCACAACAGGTTCCCCGCAGAAGCTGGAGCAAGATCTCCGCCGACCAACTCTCCACCTCCCTCAGCCAGAACCCTCCCACCAACACGAGGGACCCCAACGAAGCAGCCCGCAACCTCACACAGTGGCTCACCAACTGCGCCGATGACCTCGCACCTCTGAAGAACCCTCCCAGCAGACCCGGCAGCAAGAAAGCCTCATGGTTCACCATCGACCTCAAAAACTCCAAGAAAACCTGCCGCACCCTCGAGAAAGCTTGGCGCCGCGACCAGACAACGGAGAACATGACAGCCCTCAAGAACGCCACCCGCAAACACCACCAGCTGATCCGCACCACCAAAAGGACTACATTCAAAGAACGTCTGGACAACAACACCCACAACAGCAAGGAACTCTTCAACATCGTCAAAGAGCTCTCCAACCCCAGCGCCTGCAACAACGACATCACACCCTCGCAAGACCTCTGCGACTCACTCGCCTCGTTCTTTCACCGCAAGATCGCCGACATACACAACAGCTTCGGAGCACAGACCGCGCACCCAACCACTGAACCAGCGCCCCCCACCACCCCCCACCACCCTCTGCAACTGGACCCTGGTCAGCACCGAAGACACCACCCGCACGATGAACACCATCCACTCCGGCTCCCCCACCGACCCCTGGCCACACCACATCTTCAACAAAGCCGACTCCATCATCGCACCCCAACTCCGGAACATCATTAACAGCTCCTTCGCATCCGCCACCTTCCCGGAGAGCTGGAAACATGCCGAGCTCAGCGCCCTCCTGAAGAAACCCTCCGCGGACCCCACGGACCTCAAGAACTTCCGCCCCATCTCGCTCCCTCCTTTTCCTGCCAAATCATTGAGAAGACCGTCAACAAACAACTCTCCGCCTTCCTCGAGACAAGCGGATCACTGGACCCCTCACAGTCCGGGTTCCGAGCAAACCACAGCACCGAGACCGCCCTCATCGCAGCTACAGACGACATCAGGTCCCTGCTCGACAATGGGGAAACAGCGGCACTCATCCTCCTGGACCTCTCAGCAGCCTTCGACACCGTATGCCACCGCACACGAGTACAGCGCCTCAGCAACACCGGAATCCAAGGGAAGGCCCTGGAGTGGATTATCTCGTTCCTCGCCGGAAGAACCCAGAGAGTCCGCCTCTCCCCGTTCCGTTCCGCGGCCACCGAGGTAATCTGCGGCGTTCCACAAGGATCCTCGCTCAGCCCCACCCTCTTCAACGTCTACATGAGCCCCCTCGCACCATCGCACGAAAACACAACCTTAACATCATCTCCTACGCCGACGACACCCAGCTGATCCTCTCCCTCACCAACGACCCCAGGAAGGAATGAAGGACGTCGCAGAATGGATGAGGCTCAGCCGTCTGAAACTGAACTCAGACACGACGGAAGTCCTCATCCTCATCCTGGGACCTTCTCCCTGTGCCTGGGACGACTCCTGGTGGCCCCCTGCCCTGGGCACCACCCCCAAGCCAACGGACCATGCTTGTAACCTGGGTTCATCCTGGACTCCTCTCTCACGATGTCCAAGCAAGTCAACGCCGTCTCGTCGTCCTGCTTTAACACCCTGCGCATGCTCCGAAAGATCTTCCAGTGGATCCCCACCGAAACCAGGAAGACGGTCACCCAGGCCCTCGTCACCAGCCGACTGGACTACGGGAACACCCTTTACGCCGGAACCACAGCCAAACTCCAGAAAAGACTCCGGCGCATACAGAACGTGTCTGCACGATTCATCCTGGACATCCCTCGCTACAGCCACATCTCTGCCCACCTGGGAAACCTGCACTGGCTCCCCGTCAACAAGAGGATCACGTTCAGACTCCTCACCCACGCACACAAGGCTTCCACGACATGGGCCCCAAGTAACTCAACAGCCGCCTTGCATTCTACACACCCACTCGCCAGCTCTGTTCCGCCAGCCTCCCCCTCGCCACCGTCCCACGTGTTCGCAGATCCACCGCCGGAGGAAGATCCTTCTCCTACCTGGCGGCCAAGACATTGAACTCCCTCCCCACCCACCTTTGGCTGACCCAGGATCATCTCTCCTTCAGGAAACAACTCAAGACCTGGCTGTTCGAGCAGTAGCGACTTCCCCCCCAGCACCTTGGGACCCTAGCGGGTGAGTACCGCCCTCTACAAAAATTTAATGATTGATTGATTGATTGAGCCTCATACACACCTGCTATCAGCCCCTCTTAGCCGTCAGAAGAGGGAGAACCACCCTTATGCACACCGCATTCAAAGAACCCGCTTTTAGCTTTCAAAAGAGTCATCAGCCATCCTCACCCTCCCACACACACACAGTCAGGCCTTTAGGAAGGATGTGA
Organism: Lissotriton helveticus; assembly: GCF_964261635.1. Classification (NCBI taxonomy): domain Eukaryota; kingdom Metazoa; phylum Chordata; class Amphibia; order Caudata; family Salamandridae; genus Lissotriton; species Lissotriton helveticus. Next base: position 1,962,433,484 of record NC_136068.1, on the reverse strand, counting down.
GAAGGTGAGCACGGGGTTACGTTCTCACCTGGTTTTAAGGTCCCGCCCAGTAGAAGCCTGGTGACCCTTGAACTCCGATCCCTGAGAGCTACATACCAGATGGAGGAGGCAAAACGACGACACACACACCCACTTGTCCTGTCTCCCTACAGCGGGATCACGACCCGAGGCCGGAGGTGGGAGGAGATGAACTCTGATGTTGTTTTCAGGAGATAATGAAAGGGAGTCAACACGCAGGAGGGCGTCCTTGACCAACAACGGAGCGAAGACAAGCGAGAAGCTGGACGAAGAGTAGTGGAGAAGCGAAGACTGCGATTTTGGGAGAAAAGACAAGGAAAAGCCATGGAACGAAGACGGCGTTGGTGAGGACGAGGAAGCGGACGAGCATTGGAGTGCGGAGTGGCGGTTCTCACAGGAGGAGGCTGGAGATTGGCCGCAACTCAGGAGAGTAGCGTGGGAGCTGGAGAGTGACAGCGTCTCTGGGGACAGTGGGGGAGGGTACAAGGGTGGCGGGAGGTGGGTGAGTTAACGGGCATGGGGAAAGAAACCACACAGAACCCTCGGGTGTGACACACCTCTGTTTTTCTTGTTGTCCTGTCTTTTACACACATTCTTGGAATCATTGTTTTGAGAAAATAAAATTAACAATTGTGCCCCATTGTTTCCCTCTTCTGCCTGGTAGCCATTTGATTCAGACAGCACCCATTTTGCGTGTGTCATCCATTTTGTCTCCAGACCTACGAGCAAGACACCCTGCACCTGGCCCCTCCGTTCATTGACCACACATTCCTTTGGTTCGGCCAATTCCAAGAACCAACGAGATAGTTCCTGTTTTAAGAGATAGTTCCTGTTCTTGACTCTAAGCCAGAGATAAACCCACCCCCGGATGTTGAAGGGCCTTCAACTGAAAAGAGCACATTTCAACACATCGCATGCACTCTCTCGAGACACAAGACATGCCCATACCTTGACACATCTGGTTGGAAATTGCTGCTTGTCGCTTCCTTTTTTTCTTCCTTTTGCCTACTGACTGAACCTGTATAAATATTCTGCTGTGTGAAAAAAGCATCAGACCACTCCTGAACCCGCTTGGTGAAGGAGCTCTCCCTTAACTCGAGTTATTGAATAAAGCCCTTAACTCTGCACCACGGACTCCTCTTTCTTTGCTTACTGATAGCATTCTAGAAACTCTGATATATGAGGTAATAGTATATATACCACATAATTCTGGCGCCTGAACAGGGACGCTCCCTCTTCTCTACTCGCCGGAGGTACGGGACTTGACCCGGTGCCCTTTTTAACGCCCTCGACGGACTCCATGTGCACAAGGACGAGGTATTCTCACAGACTCCCTCGGAGGCCACAGGGACTGTGGTTCTGCCCTGGTACCCACACGAGGCGGTAACGAAGATTGCGGAGCGTCTCCACCCAGGCCCTAAACCCAGTGAAGTGGACGAGTCCGAGGTCCTGAGAGCCCTTCCAGCGCAGCGTCAAGTTATCTCGAGATTTCAAGACTCCTATGTTCCTCACCCGGTGAGTACCTTCGTAAAGAAATTTCAAGTTCAAGACGTGTCTTGACAAGCACGGTCAAGACGGGCCCTGTTAAAAGGACCCGGTAAAGTATTCAAGTTGTAATTCTTGACTATTGTCAATTGATCTTGCCACCATGCCGTTGTTTTCTAAATTACATAATCTTACAACCAGAAAAGGGTTCCTGGAACAGGAAGTGGCCATTCCTGCGAAAGATACCCCTGGTCATTTTATGTATCTCAAACACGGCATGGGTGCAATAACATATTTTGCTCTATGGGTTGATTACACTAAAAAATAAGAATATGAGCACAGATGGCCTGACACAGGGACCTTTGATATGGAATGTATCATGAAGATAGAAGAACAATTGTGGAAAAGGAAGGTTAGACAGTCTCAGCTAGATTCAATCGAATTATGGAGAAGGGAAGCACACAGGAGACAACAGAAGGAACTCAGTAAGTTAGAGAAGGGAAAGAGAATGTCAGAACAGGCCAAAGAGGAACAGTTACAGGAAATAGGTCGCGAGAAACTGGCCGAGGAACGGGACCGACACACACATGCCCAGACCTCTGGACTTTATCCAGTCCTACCAACAGACCCAGATAAGCCCCGAATACGTGATCACGCTCCGTCGGCCCCTGTGTTGGACCCGGTTACATCATATCTTTTGGATAACCCACCACCTCCCTATATTAATGCCCCCGTACCACCCCAAATAGAGCCACAAGGAGGGGCAGAGGGGGGAGCATCTGAAGAAGAAGCCCCATCTAAACACCTGGAAAGCCACACAAGAAGAATTACCTTTCATTCCCTATGATGAGACACCAGGAGTGGGACCAGATGCTGTAGTCTCGCGCACCTTGAGAGACAGTTCTGGTGCCCTTAAAGGAATGGTAAATTCTAAAGAATTGTTAGATGCCGCCTATGAGTTCCTACGTACAGGGAATAAAGAAGAGGCACTCACTACCCTTATGAAGGGCAGAAGAAAGAAAGAAAAGGAACACATTTTCACATTCCTTGTCTCCTGCTTCCTTAGACAACTAAGTACAGAAGAACAGGAAATACCGTCAATATTAAGGAACTTGTTTAACAACCTGTCGGATTATAATACCTTTGACGCCCTTGATCAGGGCGTCACAGACTTTACACAAGCAGTAATTAAACATAGAAAAAATGTTGACGAAGAGGGTCCGGAACCCGAACAACTTATGGTGACCCAATCAATAGGTAAAAACATCATTCGAGGACGTGGGCCTCCGGGGACTAAAGATGCCAAATTTCAGGCAAACCCCCGGGGTCCCCACGACAAACATTTCGAATTCTTAGGACCCTCACCCCAGGAAATGTTTGAAAATACTGTTCAGGCTTTAGACAACTGGCTAGATATGGAACCCCCCTCTCAGCACTCACGAGAAGGAAGTGGCAAGAGCCGCCGCCCAGTGGGCTGCCTGCCCCTCCATGTATAATAATGATCTGGTCGCACAACTATACCCTGCCCTGATCCCTCATGAACAAAGACTAGCTAGTATCTATATGGTACAACACCTGATCAAATTAATGGAAGTTTGGTGTTCCAGAAGCCAACCCAAACTGACCCAACTCCTGGAAGATTGTGTGAATAATAAATATTTGCGCAACCCTCCAGGGCTCCTGAATCAGTTCTTAGAACTTCGCGCCATATGCCATGGACGCCTAAATATCCAGTGTTCAGAGTCAATGAGAGGAAATTATCCGTTAAGAGAAGTACACCCTAGAATGACTACTAATGATACCTTGGAAAGAGTGTTTGTTTATACTCCCTTGACTAAGTTAGAAATGTTGAAAATGAAAGAACTGGTACCCACCCATGAGAAAGACCCCGTGGGATTCTTTAGGGAACGGGGGGATGTGTTACGAATGGGTAGCCTGACCTATACGGACATCCTTTCTCTTCTAAAAATACTGCTGCCAGGGGGTACCTTTGGTAAACTAAAAGAAAAGGACTGGGAGGTAGGAATGTAAAAACAGTTTCAATCGGGTCGGGGACAATCGATATTTGCCCGGCGGTATTGCCTCTGTGACCCTCTAGTTATTAAAATCAATGAAGAGGCAGGCGCTGGAGACTGGAAGGCAGGAAACAAGGCTTTTATTCTCTCCGGAGGAGAACACAACGAAACGGACAGAAGGTATCGTTCAGAGGTGCTCTAACTTACGTTTGAGGCCTGGCCCCTTATATACAGTGTTTTATGGTTTTATTGCAGTTTACATATATGTGACAAAGCTTTGATATACGGAAAGACATACCCGGAATCCCCCTTTGGGGCCCGTTCCCACACACATTTACAGTTGAAATCCCCACCCTAATCACAACAGGTGATGAGCATCGCGCAGCTGGATAATCCGCCGAGTCACAGAATGTGGGGGGTTTGATTGGATCTCATGGGGTGGGGGCTTTGATCAACCCGGGGATTTCTTTGATGGGGGGAAGCTTTCTATTGTACGGGGAGGGGCGAGGGTGGTATCGGCAGAGCTGGGTGTCGGCTTGGGAACGGGGAGGACAAAACGGGCACACGGGGAAAAAAGGGGGTTTGCATCTAAGGGCCGGAGATCATGAAAGGAAAGCAGGGAGGTGTCGCGCTGGGAACAGGATGAGGGCCGGGGGCAGAGCAGCGCCGAAGAGGGGTTTATGACTCCAGGCAGGTGCAAGCAGGGGGGTGGTCAGCGGGCAGGCTTAGCGAAGGCAAAGGGCTATGTCAGGGGCCAGCGGCATGCAAAAGGGTTGGTTCTGATCGGGGCATCTTAAAATGGCGGGCGCGCACGACAAAAGTGTGGCATCAGGGGAAGAGGCAAGATGGCGCAGATAATGTTCACCAAAACGCACTAATTTTCCACAGTCCCTCCTTTAACATATTCAAGACATCTTGTTGGTTCATCTTCTACTCGGGTCTATTGTGGTAAGCATGAGAGAGAAAAACGGTAGGAAACCCAAGATAAAGAGTTGTAAACGATACATTTTGAGGTTTCTAGTTTTTAGGAGGTGCACCTATTTGATGAACTTTGATAAATTTGTTCAGCAGGAAAGTCATAGGAATGAAATACAAAAACGGCGAGCAGCAAGTACATATCATAACATAAACTGGCAGGTTAATACATATTTCGGATTCGGGTTGGAGCAGGATCAATACAATGGTGGCTGGGAGAGAAATGAGGCGTAGAAAAAACGGTGGTTTGAGGATGTCAAATGTTCGAAGTTTACGAGTTCTCATTGTTCTTTGTGGTCTTTCGTTGGCGCTGTTGAGCACCGGCGGTGGAGCTACAAGTCCGGCTCTGTTCTAAGTTCTGCGTTGCAGGGCACGACCCTTTCCTCGCGTTTCTGGTCGGAAAGGTCCTTTTCGCCCTGTGTCCTTTGAAGTGATTGTCAGAAAGTTCCGATGGAAGAAGAGCGTTCAAGACAGTTCATAGGGTAGGTCAGAGGAAAAAGGGGATGGAGCAAGGCCAAATTAGGAACAAACTAGGGGAACGAGAGACTTCAAATAGGCGGGCGTGTGACGGAATTCGGAGAGCGGGGACTTGTCGACAGGCACTGGACGTCGAGCAGGGGCATCAGGTCGACCCTTTCTTTTCATGCTGTCGAAAACAGTGCCTCGTCCTGCAGCTCTTTTCAGTCGTGGTCTCGCCTTGGCTAATGTCGCAGGTGTCCCTTAGTCTGCAGTCGGGCCTCGTGCTCCCACATCCGGTCCTTCTCTCCTCCAACAGCAGTACCCTTAAACAAGTTTGAAAAGACAGTTTTTTAGAAAATTTTCGGATGAAGATAATCAAAAAAGTCTATTTCTCTCCCAGCTCCAGGCAAAGAATGAAAATGTCCGTTATTTTTAACGTTCACAACCGGCATATGAATGACCGGTGGCGGACCCGCTGGATTTACTATGACCTTCCTTCATAATCATTTATTACAGGCATGACGGTTCATCTGATGGTAACCCACCTTCGGGGGACAAATCTGGCAAAGATATGCCGTTCTCTAGAGTTTCATATTTACAAAAGGGTACAGTGAGTCGTCAACATGGTACTACACAGGTATTTTGCTGAGAGACGAACATGGCTAAACATTTCCTTTTTATCGGTGCATCCTGTTTTTCAACTACCGCGGGGTTCATTTTGATGATTTCTTTACCTTGGTCTAGTCTGTTAACCTTGTAAAACATCATTCTGGGTCCTACGTAGCCTTTTACAGCCCGGTTACTTAACTAGGAAGGACAGGGGTTTTATGGGAGACAACCAGGGACATAGACAGGGGAGGCAACGGGGGTGATCGTTTTTCTGGTTTCGGTATTTCGACGATTCGGGGAGGGGAGGGTCGCGTATTCTGAGGTCCTTGTTTTATACTATAGGAGCCGTTGACATGTAGTTCCCTTATTTCGGGCCAGATTAGGGAACCTCTGTTGTCTTACCTGTCCTTTCCCTTACGGCCCAACCTGGGTTTATTGACTTCTAGCGGAAAAGGAGAGGTAATGACGCGGCCTCAGGGTGATTGCATTAAAGACAAATGTTTGTGCAAATACTGACGGTATTTGAAGCCAATTAGGTGGTGTGCTAGGGGTGGCGATCTGCCAATTTCGGGGCTAACCACTCGGGAGAGTGGTAGTGCAAAAAGGGAGAGAGAGAGAGAGAGAGAGAGAGAGAGAGAGAGAGAGAGAGAGAGAGAGAGAGAGAGAGAGAGAGAGAGAGAGAGAGAGAGAGAGAGAGAGAGAGAGAGTGTGCAACGGCAGGCTAAATAGTGCACGTGCAACGGAGAGGGCGGCAGTGCATTCAAGAAAGGCTATTTAGTGCATTACACAGTAAAGGGTATTCACGAGTCCACGTTAGAATCTTGTAATCATGCAGTTTGAGCATTAGACAGGGTAGAGGGGACGTGCTTTGGGAAAAGGAAAGAAGAAAAAAGGAGGTACCATTTTGTCGCACTTTCTCGCATTCTCGGTCCTTTGACCAGTTGGATCAATGCTTCAGTCACACACACACACACATTCCCTCACAGTTTCGCATCATACGTGACATGGGTTCATTCTTCCGGTCTGGTTTAAGGGTGGTCACTTTTTATCAGGTTGCGCTAATTTTTCGGGCTTGCTCGATACGTGAGTAGTTTGCAGGCGTGCTTGGGCACTACCCTGCGGCGCTAGTCCGTTTCGTGTATTTGGACATGGCAAGGTCTCAGATCTTCGCCACACCTCGGCTGTAATTTCTGACGTAACCTGCAGAGGGAGGAAAAGAGGGGGGGGTGGGGGAGACAGCATTCGCGCGCATTCAAATACATGGATTCATAAGTCCTTTACTTACCTCTTACTCGTCTTTTCCTCCTTGGGGCAGGGTCCCCGGAGATATGGTTTTCGGAGTCGAGGGGGGGTAGTGTGTTCATGTAGGGCGTGTGCGGGGAAATATAAAAAGGAAACCAGAGGTGCCTAGTGCGAGGTATCTAGTCAAAGGATATATCTTACTATCGGGATCCTTAAACCTCTTTCGACGCCGTGGCGTTCTAAAGTTCTTCGGTTCTTGGGTCCCTGCTACTTCGGAACGTTGTACTTTACAATATTTACATTATTTCATTTCACCCTCCTTTTACATTCCCTCATTTACACCATTCGTTTTACCCATCCTTGGAAGTCACGGTCTTCCTCTACGCGAGAGTTCATGAGTCAGTCGCGTACTTTTAATGCGGAGCGTCGGGTTGTCGATCCGATCCGTCCTCCAAGGCCGGGCAACCATCTTCCTTTAACCTTAAAGAGAGAGCAGAGTAGGGTGCACAGAAAAAGAACTTTCCTACCCATCCCATATTGTTTTAAAATAAAACATGCAATACCCGTCCATAGTTTAAAAGACTTTAATTTGCAAATTCATTTCAGCATATGGATTAGGAGGGTGTGGTCGTATTTGGTCGGTCGTGGCAATGGCTAAAGTGCGTACAGTGGGGGGGCGTCGTTTGCGACAGTAAAAAACATCGGAAAGTTTTATTCATTCATTTGTGAGAGACTAAAACGTCTATTAATTGGCTGGGGGTTCGGGGGCATATATTTTCATAATTTAGAAACATAATCATAACAGTTGTAATCAGATTTCCTATATACATACCGTACGCATGTATCGTAAATGAGGTTTATATCAGTTATAAAAATATAATACATTGTATATTCGTAATCAACGTTTGTAACGGGGATCTTTTCATACAGTTCGTCGAGTGAGCTCTCCTTGTCTTTTCTAGCCAAGTGTACAAAGGATCACAAAAATCTCAGAACATCAAGTTTATATTAGTGCGAAGGAACACCACGAGGTGTTCGTAAGTTCCGATTGATACCAGCGCCATTTTGGGCGGGGCCGGCACAGTCCGGAAGCAGCATCAGGGGGAAATGTTTCCATTACTGGCAGTTTGGACCAGAGTCCTTTTCGGCAGTTCTAGAATTCACGCTAACAGAAGGTGTGGCAATGTCATGTTTGTTTCGTTGGCGATCGAAGCAGCCGTCCCTTACCGGAAACCTGCTAAGGCCGAAGGCTCCGCCGGGGACCTTTGCATGATCTTCAAGGCTGCGGAGATGCTGTCGGAGATGGGGGCTCGTGCTCCATGGGACAAATGTTCGAGTTGTATGGCTGGCCAAAGTTACTCTAGTGGCCGGGGCCCGCCTTCCAGCGGATCCAGACGCCATTTTGAGGCCCTACAGGGGCCACTCTCGTCGAGTTTGCAAGAATGGAAGAGACCCTTTGGAGTGAAGGGAAGAGGTCCCTGTTTTGTGAGAGCGGGACGTTCAGCTGGGGTGCAGCTGTGATGCCCCCACCGGGGGGGGGGGGCGAGGGAGGCTCGTTCACATCGTCTCCTTCTCCCGGTGCACTCCATGCCGCTCCTTTTCATCGCCCTGCATGAAGGCCTCTCCACATCCGGTGTTTCCCAAGCGTCACCATTGTACGTTCGGTGCTGCGCAAATACTGGGGTGCCACCATTGTGTGTTCGGTGCTGCGCAAGTACTGGGGTGCCACCATGGTGTGTCCGGTGCTGTGGAAGTATGGGCACCATCGCCTGACTGGGGGTGTTCGGCGCCGGGCTGGGGGCTGGGAAACCTCCTACCGGTGGAGGTGGGAGAGGCTCGTCCGCGTCGCCTCTCCCTCCCAGCCCAACTTGGACAAATTGCTGTGGAGGTACGTGCAGGACATCCCGCCGTCCAGGACTGCTGCGGCCGTGACGGAAGAGAAAAGGAAGAGGTGCCTCGCTCTCCTCTTGACATGTGGCGGGACTACCTTAGTCTTTCCAGGCCCGTTGCGGCCGGCCAAAGAGACATGTGGCGGGACTACCTGCAAATGCCCAGGCTGCGGGCTCCCGCCTCTTCTCCGGCTCCCCCATACGTTAAGATTTCCTGACCAAGAGTTGGCGGTGGGGCTCGCCTTATATGGGTTGCCGTTGGTTGGGCGTAGCCGTAACCCTACCCTATTTTGGAAGGTTCCAGAATGGGGGGGGGGCGAATGTTCTGTTTGACTTTCATTTTCTACAGTTTATCGTTATTATTCCTTGTTTGTTGTGTTAAATTAAAAGTTCAAGTTTATTAATGTTCTACGGATTTTGTTTTATCATTTCTTTCTTTCCAGGTTGCTTTTATGCTAAGTTTCTGCTAACAGGGGTCGAGTAACACGGAAACACGTGTAAAAGGGATGACGCAGATTTGTACATTACATACACACGAACTCAGACGGGGGACAGTACAAGTACGACATACAAAGACCCAAGACAAATATAAAAACAGTTATTGGTCATAATTATCTCTTTCCGTCTGTAAGTTTTTAAACGAGGCTGGGTTCCCGTCTTGACATTGCCCGACCTAGGAGAACTTGATCATGCCGCTGAGATTTTCCTGGCGAAATCTGTGCCATCGGGCATAATCAAACGTGGTGGTTCTGTCTGGCCTGTCTATGTAAGTCGGGTTCTTCTCTGTCTCGCGCCTTTTCTCGTACTGTCGGTCTGTCGTTCCTGTCGGTCCTCTGCTCCTACTCACGCTCAGTAGAGTCGGGCATTGGGCTTTCCAGTGTCCGACATACCTACAAAAAGCGCATTGGTCTGACCCTAAGTCTGGTCGTCCTTGGTATAGTGTCGGGGGGTAAGTTGTGGGTAGCGGTGTCCTGGGGTTGTCCTGTCGGTATATTTCCCTACTTGGTTTATCCTCGTCTTTTCTCTGTCGTTTCGTAGCCTCTCTGCGCCACATACCGAGACTGTCGAGCATAATTGGCGTCGTCTTATTATTTCGAAGGGCTATTTCTAACGTTTCTATTTTATCAAGGTCGAAGGATCCTGCCAGTGGCCACTGTTTGTCTTGGCTATCTTCGGTATACCTGTGCCATAATTTATTATAAGCTATGGTAACTAACCCATAGTTTATGAACATGTCCTTATTAGGGGTGCCTTCTAGTGGAGCCATATGGTCCACCTCTAACACCCGGTCCGGGCTAAACAGGCTATTTATCAATGGGGAGAAGACAGACATGACGGCTCGTAACGAGGGACTAAAAAGTCAGCACTGCCTATCTTATCACTAGGTGCAAAGACTAGACAGAATATTTCTATTCTACGTTGTTTGCAGGCAGTGAATACCTCATGGATCCCAAAAAAACTAATAGACCAACAAAATAACAATGGGGAGAATGAGTAGGACCGCAAAGATCTGCGTCACCTACCCTTTTCACTATCTGCAAAAAGGATGGTCTCTTCCCTGCTTGCAGACAGAGAATCTCCAGGAAACAATAGTTTGTGAACAACAGTTCAGTTTCAAGCAATTATTGAGTGGGGGAGAAAAAGAACAAGCACGGCTGCTACCCTACTTATCCTCCACTGCTTGCAAAGGGAGAGAGAGCCTGTTGCTTCTCCGTTTGCAGACAGTGAATCTCTAAATAAAAATAAACAAGGCAATACTAGTATTTTTTGACAATCAATCAAAACAAATTCTTTCGCAATTTGTCGTGGCAACACGACCTTACCCGGACCATGTGGACAGTTTCTTGTCTTCCGAATCCAGCGCCCGATCGTCCTCTTTTTCTCGTATTTCTCACGGCACTCCTGATGGTTCCCAGTCAGGACCGTAGATCACTCGAGAGAGGTCTGTTCGGAACTAGTGAAGTTCGGATGATCGGCTGCCAGACGAGGGTCTATTGGGCAAGAGCTCTCCCGATCGTTGCAGTCGTTCACTCTGTCGTCGGGACCTCTCCCACTGGATCCACGAGTCGCTGATGGGCCCCACGTTGGGCGCCAATTGTAAAAACAGTTTCAATCGGGTCGGGGACAATCGATATTTGCCCGGCGGTATTGCCTCTGTGACCCTCTAGTTATTAAAATCAATGAAGAGGCAGGCGCTGGAGACTGGAAGGCAGGAAACAAGGCTTTTATTCTCTCCGGAGGAGAACACAACGAAACGGACAGAAGGTATCGTTCAGAGGTGCTCTAACTTACGTTTGAGGCCTGGCCCCTTATATACAGTGTTTTATGGTTTTATTGCAGTTTACATATATGTGACAAAGCTTTGATATACGGAAAGACATACCCGGAATCCCCCTTTGGGGCCCGTTCCCACACACATTTACAGTTGAAATCCCCACCCTAATCACAACAGGTGATGAGCATCGCGCAGCTGGATAATCCGCCGAGTCACAGAATGTGGGGGGTTTGATTGGATCTCATGGGGTGGGGGCTTTGATCAACCCGGGGATTTCTTTGATGGGGGGAAGCTTTCTATTGTACGGGGAGGGGCGAGGGTGGTATCGGCAGAGCTGGGTGTCGGCTTGGGAACGGGGAGGACAAAACGGGCACACGGGGAAAAAAGGGGGTTTGCATCTAAGGGCCGGAGATCATGAAAGGAAAGCAGGGAGGTGTCGCGCTGGGAACAGGATGAGGGCCGGGGGCAGAGCAGCGCCGAAGAGGGGTTTATGACTCCAGGCAGGTGCAAGCAGGGGGGTGGTCAGCGGGCAGGCTTAGCGAAGGCAAAGGGCTATGTCAGGGGCCAGCGGCATGCAAAAGGGTTGGTTCTGATCGGGGCATCTTAAAATGGCGGGCGCGCACGACAAAAGTGTGGCATCAGGGGAAGAGGCAAGATGGCGCAGATAATGTTCACCAAAACGCACTAATTTTCCACAGGAACACATGTAATAAAATGGGCCGAACTTGCAACAGAGGACGACACCCGAGCCCCGGGACAACCGCTGGGCAATAAAGTTAAATTGTTGCCCGATGCAATAATGGCTGTTCTCCCTCAATTATTGGCCACAAAGAGAGAAGACAGGGGTGCTATTTCAGCCTGTAAGCAAAAAATAGATGAGGATGTGGGGGACTAGTATACCAGGTTAGAGAAATGCTTTACCGCCACCAGCGGACTCACACCCGCTAGCGATTCGTACATGAAATTCTTCATCTCTAAGCTAGTAGAGAATGCACTACCCCAAGTGGAAAATAGAGTACTTAAAGTAGAAAGCACTTGGCAGGCAAATACTGCTTCTCAAATGCTACAAATGTTACAGTACCATCAGAATAGGATACGTGAAGAGAGCAAACAAGAGAAACATAGAATGAAGGACACAAAAATGAAGACCCTCATGGCCCAGACAGTGCCCACGCCCTCTGTGGCTACAAAAAAGGAAGGAGGTCCAGACAAGGGCTGTTGCAATTACTGCAAGCGGCCCGGTCACTATGTGCGTGAATGTCCTGTCCTGAAACACAACTTAGCCACAGGAAAGAGAAAACCCCGTTCTTACCCACCCCAACAGGGCGACGCAGGAACGGAACAGGGACCTCCCACTGGTAAACCTTCACTAACACCACAAATGTACATTGGAACTGAATTCAGTACAGACTCATACCCCGAGTTTTCATGAAGAGGCCCAGAGAGAGGAAAAACTCGACCCCTAATACCCATTCCAGTAGATCAGAAGGGTCCCTATGTAGACGTCTCGTTACTAGGGGAAGAGCGAATGTTCTTATTAGACACCGGTGCGAGTAGGACAACAGTTAGTCATCAACAAATTCCGGAGGTACCTCTCTCGGGTAGACAGAATATATCTCTGGGTTTCTCAGGTCAACCAATAGTTAACAAAACATCGCAACGTATACCCCTGACCTTAGGTCCACTCACCACTGTCACAGACTTAGTGCTCACTGAATCATGTCCTGAAAATGTATTAGGAATAAATCAATTGAAAGAACGAGGAGCGGTAATTGTCTGTTCTCCCCATGATGTACGACTTTTCTTGCGAGACTTTAAGGGTCATTACACCTCAAGAGAACTAGACAATAGACTAATATCATTACCATCATATTTATGGGCACAAGACTCGACAGATGTAGGATGCATGACCATTCCACCACATAGAGTCACTGTGAAGGAAGGAGCTGCCCTGCCACGTCTTAAACAATACCGAATACCACCCACGGCAGAGACAGCCCTATTGCGAATAGTAGAGGATCTTATCCGATCGGGGGTGCTCAAGGAAACCCAATTCAACATCTGCAACTCCCCCGTTCTTCCTGTTCACAAGAAAACAACCCCTGATACCCCACCTGTGTACAGATTGGTAGTTGACTTGCGAAAACTTAATGAATGCATCATTCTCCAACACCCTGGGGTCCCCGACATTTCCACCCTGCTCACTGCCGTTGACTCAGAGGCTTCCTGGTTCACGGTGATAGATTTAAAAAATGCCTTCTTCAGCATCCCAATACACCCAGATAGCCAATACCTTTTCGGCTTTTCCCTCCAAGGTCGAAGCTTCCAATTCACGAGAGCACCACAATTTTTCACTGAGAGTCCCAGTATATATAGTCAAGCATTGAAAAGACAACTGGACACAGTTCACATGCCCCCTGAGACTGCCCTCTTGCAATATGTAGATGACATACTTATTACAGCGAGATCAGAGAAACAGTGCTGTAATGCATCCCTGACTTCTCCATTTCCTTGCTGATAATGGACACAAAGTTTCCCCCTCTATATAACAATTCTGTTTGCAGCAAGTGGCATACCTAGGGCACTTGCTGTCAAAGGAGGGTAGGCAACTAACCCCTGAACGCATCAAACTCATTACCGCCATGACAAGACCCCAAACCCAAAAACAAGTCAGAGCTTTCATGGGACTCACCTCATACTGCAGACAGTGGATCCCTCAATTCGCCCTCATAGCCAAACCCCTTGTACAGTTAACAACGTCCGAAGCGGCACAACATCCGCAGCTTCCCTGGCTTAAGGAACATGAACAAGCTTTTCAGACACTTAAACAAGCCCTCTGCCAGACTCCAGTGTTGGCCACACCCGATTATTTGAAAATGTTCACACTCTTCGTTAAAGACAGAGATGGTACAGCCCTATCGGTATTAACACAAGATCAGAGAGGCAAACATAGACCTTGTGCCTATTTCTCAAGTACCTTGGACCCAGTTACACAGGCTCTTCCAGCATGCTTGAAATCTGTAGCAGCTACAGCACAAGCAATATGCCAGAGTGACACCATAGTCCTAGGACATCCATTAACAGTGCAAGTCCCCCATTCGGTGGAACTACTTCTCAACAGAACTCAAACACAACACCTTACTGTAGCAAGATTGACAGGTTATGAGATGACACTATTTCAGCCCCATATAACAATACGTAGGTGTAACATTCTAAACCCTGCAACGTTGCTACCCATTTATGACGCCCAAACGAACATTCATGACTGCATTAGTGAGGTTGAACTAACAACGAAACCAAGACAAGACCTTAGAGACACGCCCCTACCCAACCCTGACAAAACATTATTTGTGGACGGCTCTTGCATGCGCCTTACAACAGGAGAATTGGCGGCTGGCTATGCAGTGACAACCGGATCCACTGTCCTCGAGTCACATAAGATCATAGCGTTGTCAGCCCAGGCTGCCGAGTTAGTAGCGCTTATCCGTGCCTGTCATCTAGGAAAAGACATGACCATTAATGTGAACACTGATTCACAATATGCATTTGGAGTAGTGCACAACTTTGCCACTCTATGGAAGGAACAAGGGTTCCTCACCTCCCATGGATCCAAGATCCAGCACGCCGAACTCATTACACAGTTACTCAAAGCCATACACTTACCCAAACAGATATCAGTGATCAAAAGCAAAGTACACACTAAAGGGACAGATGACATTTCAAAAGGAAATGAGTTCGCTGATTTGACAGCAATAACAACAGCTCGGACAGAACTGACGGCATTACAGGGAAATAGGGTGCTCGTGGTCGGAGACCCTTTCCAAGAAGTACAGAATATCCAGAAACATGTAACCAAAGCTGAATTACAGGAGTGGAAAGAGAAAGGAGGGGTGCAGACGGAACATGGGTGGATGACTCCGGAGAGAGCTGTGTGGTTCCTACCAGATGCGATGGTCCAGGTCATTATCAACACGATACATGGGCCAGCGCACCTGGGCGAAAAGGGTATGATAGAAAGCATCAAAGATATATGGCACAACAGACACCTTAGAGCAGCAGCTAAACAACAAACTAAGACCTGCATGATATGTTCTCAGTACAACCCCGGCAAGGGCACACCCGTTGAGCAAGGTGGGTTCCACCCACCGGACCACCCCTTCGAAGTCCTCCAGATGAATTACATCCAAATGGATCGATGCAAGGGACATAAATATGTCTTAGTGGTCGTGTGTGCTCTGACCAGGTGGACAGAGGCATACCCAGTCCCAGACTATACTGCATCAACAACAGAAAAACAGTTGGTGAGAGAATTCTTCCCTCGATATGGGCTGCCCCGTGTCATTTACTCAGATAATGGCCAACCTTTCTCGTCAGAACTGATGAAACATGTCTCACTACTCCTGGGGTATACCTGGAAGTGAACACTGTGATGACAGAATCCTTGCACTCGTATCAGTGTAATAAAAGTTTGAATCTTGTAAATAAGATGTATGTTGGTGCTAAATGAGATCTCCCTTCTGGGTCATAGGAATCAAGTAACAACTAACGATAGTGCTATTCCTGCAGGGAACGGCGTCCTCATTGAGCACTCAGAACAATTGTTCCTTAGGACTGCGTTTAATTCCTTTCAATAAAGTTGTATTCAAAGAGTTTCATTTGTGAGTAAATCATAAATTCTTCAATGTTATAATCATCTTTATAAATCAAAATCAAACGCCCAATGCATTTCGGGCAGTGTGCCCTTCTTCAGGGGCATTATATTCTGTTGAGGAAAAACACAACTGTAATACTGAGGTACTGGGTTTTTAAGAACCGGCACAGAACCGGTAACCCAGCGGTGCCAGGGAATCAACACCCAGAGACCTCGGGTTCTTCCTGATCCAGACCTACAGAAACTCAGAGTCTTCTAGGTGAAGTCAAATATTAGTTTATTGGCTGCAACCAAGGTAACAGGTGTCCTAGAAGTACAATACGGGTATGTTCTCAGGAGACTGCACACTTTTTCAAAGTCCGGCTTCTCTTCTTATACACACTTTTGGGCCTCAGGCAAAACATTCTTGGTTGTAAAGTAAATAGTTAACATGTTTCCAGTACAAAGAAAAAGCAGAGTCATGATGACATGTCCATATTTCACTTCGTGCTGCCGACAACAAATCATTTGGCAAGGCCCAACATTTCATCAGATATCACTGGACCCCTAATAAAAACGGGCACCTCCCCATCATAAAGTAAGTGAAGCAAAAAAGTGGAGATAGATGTGAGCGAGATATGGCAGGTGTGCGCGCTGAAATGGTTTTATGGTTTGTTGAGCCTAGATGCTATCTCGCTACGGCCAGTGGGAGGGAACTGACCTAACGAGTTCGGCCTGGGGCAATGGTTCCAACTTGTACTGAGGTCAGGGAAAAGTCGATTAAGGAGTATGTGTCCTTGTGGAATCAAATTCAACTGGATTAAGGCCTATGTAAAGGGCAACATATAACTGGGAGCCAAGGGTTCAGAATGTAAATGACGATTTCGAGGTGAAATCGTCACTCGAATATGCTGAAAATACATGTACATGATGTACTCATCATTCTCGGTCTTTTGATACCAAATTCGTCATGTTTCGACGAAGTTTTAATTTTCGAGTCCAGAACGATTATACGAATCCAGATTTTCAGAACCACAATACAATCATTTGAACACGAGTATACAAAACACATTACTTTTAATCATTTTAAATCGAGTCTCTCTCTTAGAGTACCTTATATCCCTTCCTGATATGATGTGTACATTTCAAGCACAATCTCAGTGGACCCATGAGTCAACATTTTATTTTTACTTAGATGTATACGTGAAGGGCATATTAGTGAGTAAACCAGTCATGTGGCACAGTCAACCTTAATACGTTTCTGTGCGTTAGTTGTGTAAAAACAAACGGTACATTAATTTTAATACCTGAATTGTCACGTCGTCTAACAGAGTTTCAATGATAGCCGCTAACAGGATATGTAAATGACCTGTAATACATGCTTAACCGCAATTCAGAGCTACAGTGGTTCGAGCGTAAGAAATCTTAAATTGCCGGTTAAAAAACGTACGTATCGATGTCAGTAACCAGCTTAACGCTTGCAGAGTACTTTTTTTAAAAGTTGGTCAAGTCGTTTTCCTAAAACACAATGTAGAACAGAAGGTTGGTTTGTGGTATGTAAACCGGTATGGCACACACATAGCGTGTTGCTTCTGTTCGCCCTCGTTTATTTTGGAAAAGCTTACCGTAAAGGTAACGGACTTCAAAGTAAAGATGCCATCGGTATCCTGAAAGTTCTAAATGATGGTGCGGGTGAGCAGAACCCGCAAAACTGCCGTATTTAACCCGGAAGTTCCTGTCAAGTAACATCAAACAATTACTCTACTTATCCAAGAAAATAGTCAACCAAAAACTACATGCAAGCACTCTCATAAAGTATCATAAAGTACAAAGAATCCCTCGAGGGTTGCACATCTCGCTCAAGTCAACACTTCGCAAATATAATCCAAAATTTACACAACGATGGCAAGCAATACTCAACAAATGTTCACTCGATCTGATTCTTTTAATTATTGAGGAATTGGCTAAACTTATTAAGGATCTAACAACAGAAACTCAACAACTCAAGGATGAACTCGATGGAATGTTAAATAAGGAGGAAATGGAGGATATGCTAAATGACATTAACAAACAACTGGAATCGTGCACCAAAGATATTAATGACCGCAAAATCAGGAAATTTAAAAGGGATACTGTTATATCCTGAGTATTGCACTTATGTGTAATCAGCCTAGGTCCTCCTAGCTGCTCAGCCAGAGTGAGAGATGGTATTAGAATGTTGGTGTGACTGTGATGCGTGGAATGCCCGGGTGCCTGAGTGGATGTGTGGATGACAGTTGGAGATGGGCTGAGCAGCTAGGCAGGCTGCTCCTGGTGGGGCTGGTGCATGGCTGGTACATGACTTGTACCCATTTAGAGCTGGCTGGACTAAGATTGTTAATATACTGACATGGAGACAATAAAGAAGACATGAAACTACCAACATGGCTACCAGAGTCTCTATTTAGGAATCAACATTTTATTTGGCGACGAGCGGACCTGGACTCAAGCGTGTTTAAGCACAGTACAGTAACCAAGAGACCAAGAGACTATTAAGGGAATACAGTAACCAGTGAAACCACAAGAAAACTAAGCAATAATACATGATGGACAATGGAGCAACAGGCAAGCCAGCCCCACCAGTGTCCAAGCCATCGGACGGCCCTCCCACCAACCTGAACTTGCTCCATGGACTTCTCCACAGGTATGGCCTGTTTGCAGTTTGGGTATGATTGTAGAGACTTTTACCCTGCAGTATGGATGTATCCACTGCACAAGAGAACTGTGGCTGGTCAAGATTAGAGTTATGTTTAACTCTGTGTAGTAAGGAGCGCCTGCGGCTGAACAAGATTTGAGTTATGGACTAACTCTGTGAAGCAAGGAGTGCTTTGGCGTTAAGCTTCGTGCCTTTTTTAGCACAGACATGGTCATTTTTCAAAGTGGATACTGGTATGACCATGAAAAACGGTTTATCTGTTGTAAGCATTTCAAGCTATGGATGATGGAAGCTATGAGTTATGTCTAACTCACATTTGTTTGACTCTGATCTATTTACAATTTTAGCAGTATTCTCTACGTGTGCACACTAGAAGAGAAGAACGTTTTTTTTTAATCAAAAGTGCTGCTCTCTTTCTGTCCGTTTGTAAATTAATCTACAAGGAACTGGGCAATGTTTGCTCGACTAATTAACAGCCGAGCTACAAAACGTCAAACAGGTGAGAGGCTGAGAAATTGACTTTAAAAGTTATTTTCGCTCGAGCAAAGATGAGTGAGAGCGTGAAGAAAATGTTTTGACTTTGACAGTTTTATCGCTCGTGCAAAAATAAGGGAAAGCGTGAAGGAAATGTTGTGTTTTTCACTATATTTATTTTTAACTATGTGTGAGCTTGAGCAATGCTTTTGGTAATTTCGTTTTTCTTACCTCTTCAAACTGCCGATTTCAAAGTTTAAATATGTCGTTGCTCGCGCTCACCTTCGTGTGTGCCTTGGACCCGAGTTCTCTCTGGCGACATCTTCGGGCTGCATTTTCCCGATAATCTATTGTGACGCATCATCTGCTGCGCTGCTCACTGGCGTTTTGGTGCACGCAGCTACTGTGAGCCACCCGGAATGATGTCATTGTACGTGCCGCCATTTAGGGTTTAGTTGCGACCTTCTGTTGCCTACGGAGGGTACGCGACGTTATAGAGAACAGCAGCTAAATAGTACCGTCATCCACAAGTCTAATTACCTCATCATTGTGAATGTGTCAGCTTTCTAGGGGGTGCGCAGATAAGTTTGAGAGAGGCATGATGACCAACTCGCTTCAACTCGTTTTTCTTCACGTCGTGGGATTCTTCTGTCATTTCAGATACGGTGACTTTTCTACATCCATTGTTTTTCAATGTTCTGCAAAAGGTTATTCTGCCATCTAGTGGATCTGTGAAGTATAACAGTGGTTCGGGGAAGTATTACAGGGAACCTAGAAAAGAACAGAACCAGTCTATGAGATTGTTGGAGCTCATGCTATGTTTAGATCAGCAGTGTCCTGTTATCTTTTATCTCTTTACAGTTTAATGTATGTTACACATTCTTTACGCTTGCACTATTGCAATGTCTTGCTTTACAAGTTCTAGTGCATGTTATGTGGTGTTGTATTTCTTGCATTTATGAGTTGCTGCACAACTCGGGTGAGAGACCGCTCACCGGCGTGGGGCACAGTTCACTAGTTCTAATGTTAGTGGATTTGTTTCAGGAATTATTCAATTTTTCTGTTTAGCATGTAGTGATGTCACAAGTAAATATGCCACCGTTTTACGCAGTGTAAGCCATGTGGTCGTCTTTGTGTTTGGTGGGTGGCATCACAGTTGTTCCTTAGGTGTGGGATAGGTTTTTGACATGGGGTTTTCCTACATGTGCGATGGGCTTGTGTATAGGCTCATCACAGATGATCCTTTTCATGGAATTGAGTTGGGTTTGAGTCCCAGTTAGTGACCTCCATATGAGGTTTGGGTCTTGGGTCTGTACCCATATAAAAACTTTTGGTTTAACCTTTACTCAGGGTTAATATATGGGTTCTTATCCCATTGTCAGTTGTGCGCAGTACTAATGTACAACCCGGGTATACACCCCACTTACAGTTGCGCGCAGTACAATTGTACAACTAGGTTGTGTGTTTTGGGTGCTAGCCCCTCACACAGGGTCATGGGTCTCTGTCCCATATTGTACAAGTTCCCTTCTACTTGGGATAGGTCTTGCTGTGTATTTTATCTTTGATTTTACAGTACAGTGTTTTACGCATAGTATCATATTGATTCTTGTTCTTGTTTCTCAACACTACGGGCCCGATTCACAGAATGAACTTAAGACTAAATCCTAAACTTACTACTATTTGGTATTCACAGAATGCACTTACTACTTTCGGGATTCACAGAGTGAACTTACTACTTTCGGGATTCACAGAATAAATGTACTACTTCCGGTATTCACAGAATAGATTTAAGACTACTAACTCTAAGTCCGAACTCGGGCCGTAAATTCCGCCCCGTAGGCGGAGCTTCCAGCCCGGAGGCGGAGCTTGCGGCCCAAAGGCGGAGCTTCCGGCCCGGAATCGGAGCTTGCAGGCCAGAGGTGGAGATTTCAGCATGGCTAAAATCCCCACCTCTGCGCCAGAAGCTCCGCCTCCAGACTGCAAGCTCCGCCTCCGGGCCAGAAGCTCCACCTCCGGGCCGCAAGCTCCGCCCCTAAGCCGGAAGCTCCGCCTCCGGGCCAGAATTTACGGCCCGAGTTCGGACTTAGAGTTAGTAGTCTTAAATCTATTCTGTGAATACCGAAAGTAGTAAGTTTATTCTGTTAATCCCGAAAGTAGTAAGTTCACTCTGTGAATCCCGAAAGTAGTAAGTGCATTCTGTGAATACCAAATAATAGTAAGTTTAGGATTTAGTCTTAAGTTCATTCTGTGAATCGGGCCCTACGCTTCTTATTGTTTTACAATTTCTATGGGGGGAGGATGGAGGATATTGTTGCACATGTATATTGTTGTTGCATTTTTTCCATCTTTTCTGGATCTGTATTGTTCATTCTTCTGAGATGTCTTTCTTTATGTTGCATTCCGGAGTTATGAATTTTACTGCTTACCTGTGTGTAGTTTTATTCCTTTATTTGCTATTGTTGTTTTGTTTGTAAAGGAAAGGGATACTGTTATATCCTGAGTATTGCACGTATGTGTAATCAGCCTAGGTCCTCCTAGCTGCTCAGCCAGAGTGAGAGATGGTATTAGAATGTTGGTGTGACCGTGATGCGTGGAATGCCTGGGTGCCTGAGTGGATGTGTGGATGACAGTTGGAGATGGGCTGAGCAGCTAGGCAGGCTGCTCCTGGTGGGGCTGGTGCATGGCTGGTACAGGACTTGTACCCATTTAGAGCTGGCTGGACTAAGATTGTTAATATACTGACATGGAGACAATAAAGAAGACTTGAAACTACCAGCATGGCTACCAGAGTCTCTATGTAGCATACAACAGATACGCTTGACTACAAGCTAGGAGAAGTTTACAGTTGGGCTGAGATATATGCCAGAAGAAGACAACAAAAACCAAATTCAGGGAGACCTTCCGATGAAACTTCATCATCTGATGATTCACAATATAGAAAACAACATTCACGACGCAAATCAACAACTTCCACGATACCATCTCAAGAGAAACCAACCACATCTGGTGGGAGTGATAACACTGGGATTGCTTTTTTAGAGAGAGGCCAAAAACCAACAGACGAACCAGGAGGGGCAAAAGGTCCAACAACAGAGGATGCAATAGCCAAAAACACCAGGAGTCAAAAACCCTAGTGATCAACTTATCAAAAAAAGTACTCTCACATGCGGAAATGAACGTATTACAAAAAGGAACTTCCTTTGTGTCTACCTTTCATTCCAATTTACTAGACACACAAATCTGCATATACAAATTCATGAGGGCATTACGGTTACGACACTTCTTCTCAAATGTTATCCCAATCACTGAAGAACCACCCAAAGACACGCTGATGGGTCTTAGGAGTAAAAGCAAATACATTCCTCCAGTAAGCCATAAGGTGCTTGACGTCTTTGAAAAAATCATCCACAAAGAAGTTGAAAAAGTTTACAAACAACCAAAACCTAAAATCAGTAACTTATCTAAAACTGAGCAAAATATTCTCAAGAATTTAGCTAACAACTCTGAAATTACTATCCGCCAAGCGGATAAGGGAGGAGCTCTTGTGATCATGGACGTTGAATTTTATAAAGAGCGAGTTAACTAACATGTGAATGACAGTAACACCTATTACAAAGTGGATCAAAATCCCACCAAACAATTCATGGAAATATTGGCAAATCTTATTGACAAAACTGTGGAACTGGGAGTTATTGGACAAAAAGAGAAACAATATCTCATCAAAATCAACCCATCCACACCTTACATATAGATGCTACCCAAGGTGCATAAACACCCGACGCACCCACCTTGCAGGCTCATTGTTTCAACAATAAATTCCATCCATGAACCTATTGGACATTATATCGACAAACATTTACAACCATTAGTACAATCAATGACAACTTATATAAAGGATACCACGCACTTTCTTACCATTTTGGAGAACCATAAATCACAATTGACTAATGACATGCTTTTATGCACAATTGATGTACAAGCCTTATATACATCAATCCCCCACAATTTGGGACTGGATGCTACTGCCTCATTGTTAATGACATCAGACATGGAGGAAGGACTGAAAGTATTCATT
This sequence comes from Lissotriton helveticus, assembly GCF_964261635.1. Lineage (NCBI taxonomy): Eukaryota > Metazoa > Chordata > Amphibia > Caudata > Salamandridae > Lissotriton > Lissotriton helveticus. The sequence continues at coordinate 1,962,410,643 of NC_136068.1, read as the reverse complement.
ATGGAACTATTGAACTTTACACTATATCACAGTTATTTTACATGGCAAGACCAATATTTTATTCAAAGCTCTGGAACATCTATGGGCAATTGTGCCGCACCGGCATATGCAAATTTGTTTATGTACCGGTTTGAGCTGGACAATATTTTGAATAAAAAGTGCTGGATAGAGAACCTTGTACTTTACAGGAGATATATCGACGACATATTCATCCTTTGGAAAGGCACACAACCTGAATTGTTGCAAGCAATAGAAGGTCTAAATCATGTAAATGATCGAATCGAATTCACACACAACATTCAAAATAGAAAAATATTTTTTTGGGATGTACAAATTACAAAGAATGATGGAAAATTGAATACTAGGGTTTTCACAAAAGCCACAGACCGCAACAATTTGTTGCACTTCCACAGTTTTCAACAACCTTCCCTCAAGAGACACTTGCCGTATTCTCAACTATTAAGAATAAAACGGATTTCTTCCACTGACGAATCTTTAAACCTGAGTATTAAAACATGTATCGACAAATTCAGCGAGCGAGGGTACCCCCGAGACATTCTAGAGGAAGCAACACTAAAAATGAATAAATTAGACCGTCGGGTCCTTTTGCAATCAAAACCAAAACCACCTACCAAACACAGAATGGTGTTTGTTTCGAAATATTCAACGGAAAGTTCCAAAATCAAACGAATAATATTGAGAAACTGGTCTTTACTATCAATGGAGGATGACTTTAATAAAATTTTTCAACATTTGCCGAGATTTGCATATCAAAGATCACGAAACATAAAAGAAGTTCTGAACAGAAAAATACCGGAAAGACAAGATTCATTCAAAGGGACAATTCCCTGTCTAAACTGCGGAATTTGCAATGCCATGATTAAGGGAAAGGAGATGAAACATCCCAGTAAAGGCACCACCATCCCTTTACGTGTAAATGCAACATGCGACAGTCGGAATGTCATATATCTCATCAAATGCCCTTGTGGCCTGGCATATGTCGGGAAAACTGAGCGAAAAATTAAGACGCGTATAATTGAACACAAGAGCAGCATTAATACTAAAAATCGCAAATCACCTTTGGCAAGCCATTTTAACACCAATAATCACACTCCCAGCCAGCTACGTTTTCTGATTTTGGAAACAGTTCCAGTGTTACCAGGTCGAGACAATTCACAACATCTCTTGCGGAGAGAAGTGTTTTGGATTTCTTATTTGAATACCTGTCAACCAAAAGGTCTCAATGATCGTATGGACTTAAATTGCTTCATTTAAGAATAATGATATACTACTATAATGTACAGTTTATTTGATATTTTTTTGTATTTTGTGATTGTGCTTCCTTAAAATTCTGAGAGTTTTCACACATTTTCTGACCTTTCGACTTTTTGACTATCATCTTGGAGAGTAGAGTATTGCATTTATACTCTTCCTCTACAATTCGTCTGACTTCTGACCGACCCGTGTTGTTAATTTCTAATATTACTAATATACTACTGCATATACATGTGGCTCCTTAATTTGGTTACACTTTACACTTTTTGAGTTCCGCCATCTTTGATGGTGCACTATTCACTACGAAATAGTCCGTTGTTGATGTTTATGACTTACAAGCCTTCGCTTGTTGACAGGAACTACCGGGTTATATACGGCAGTTTTGCGGGTTCTGCTTACCCGCACCGTCATTCGGAACTTTCAGGATACCGATGGCATCTTTACTTTGAAGTCCGTTACCTTTACGGTAAGCTTTTCCAATATAAACGAGGGCGAACAGAAGCAACATGCTATGTGTGTGCGATACCGGTTTACATACCACAAACCAACCTTCTGTTCTACATTGTGTTTTAGGAAACCGACTTGACCAACTTTTAAAAAAAGTACTCTGCAAGCGTTAAGCTGGTTACTGACATCGGTACGTAAGTTTTTTAACCGGCAATTTAAGATTTCTTACGCTCGAACCACTGTAGCTCTGAATTGCGGTTACGCATGTATTACAGCTCATTTACATATCCTTTTACCGGCTTTCATTGAAACTCTGTTAGACGACGTGACAATTCAGGTATTAAAATTAATGTACCGTTTGTTTTTACACAACTAACGCACAGAAACGTATTAAGGTTGACCGTGTCACAAGACTGGTTTACTCACTAATATGCCCTTCACGTATACTTCTAAGTTAAAAAACATTTTTGACTCATGGGTCCACTGAGATTGTGCTTGAAATGTACACATCATATCAGGAAGGGATATAAGGTACTCTAAGAGAGAGACTCGATTTAAAATGATTAAAAGTAATGTGTTTTGTATACTCGTGTTCAAATGATTGTATTACAGTTGTGTTTTTCCTCAACAGAAAATAATGCCCCTGAAGAAGGGCACACTGCCCGAAATGCATTGGGCGTTTGATTTTGATTTGTAAAGATGATTATAACATTGAAGAATTTATGATTTACTCACAAATGAAACTCTTTGAATAAAACTTTTATTGAAAGGAATTAAACGCAGTCCTAAGGAACATTTTTTCTGAGGTGCTCAATGAGGACGCCGTTCCCTGCAGGAATAGAGTATACCTGGAAGTTTCATTGTGTCAGACACCCCCAGGCTGCAGGCCTGGTAGAAAGATATAATCAGACCTTGAAGACCAAATTAGCAAAGGTGGTGGTCGAAAAAGGGGTGGACTGGGTCACAGCACTGCCAGTGGCACTGTTCTACATAAGGATGATCCCACACTCAAGAACAGGACTAGCACCCTATGAGATAGTATTCGGCAGGCCCCCCAATGTGTGGGGAACGCCTAGACCCAAATCCATCACTGATGTTAACAGTCTTGTGCTGACAGATTACCTAGCTTCTTTGATGTCTGCACCCCGTTCTTGTCGTTCACAGGTGGCTGCAGCCTTCCCAGACAAAACCAACCCTGAAAAACACACCATCCGACCCCGGGATTGGGTCTTGGTCCGCAACTTCGGCAGGACAAATCCCCTCCAGCCCAGGTGGAAAGAGCCGAAGTTGGTACTCCTAACTACACGAACTGCGGTGAAGGTCGAAGGCAGAAAAGGCTGGTTGCATGCCAGTCATTGTAAAAAGTACTTAGGAGAAATAGACTCCGTTGCCAGCGATATTGCCGAACCTAGTGACACTGTGACTGAACAGTCCTCATTGCCCTTGGAACAGACCCCACAACAGGAATATAAATCAAAGTTGAGGTCCGCCACCCGGACTCTGGCTGATTAAGTCCACGGACACAGGTCCAGTGGTGAAGTGGTCAGAGCATGGGGACAGACTCAGACACCCTGACTATGTGGGAGAAAGAGAAAGTGAGGCGCCGAAACAAGAATGCTAAGAAGTTGCATAGCGGCTCTATCATATGTTTGATAATACTGTTTCTCTTGATAACAATCATGACGTGTCTCGGTTGGGTCCTCCACATTGTTTTCCCGCCTGCACCACATACCTCCCATGCACCTAACGGCACCCAGGAACACCCACATCACGATCTACCCCCTCATGAGCAAGCCCATAGACTAGTCTTGCGGAACAATACCTTTACACAGATGCTACACTATACTCATCAGGCCAGCAATAGCACAGATTGCTGGATATGTGGTCACCTCCCACCTCATCAAAAAAAGGGAGGGATGCCTCTCTTCCCGTTCCCGTTTTCTTATAATGGGACTTGTGAGGCTTGGTTCGCCCTAATAACAGCCGACAACACTAACCCCACCTCCTGCCCTGATGGAAATAATTCATGCAAGAATGGGTGGCCTTGGGTTGACTTAAATAAGGTCCTTAACGCTATCTGCTACCCGAATGAGGATGGAGATCCTCAGGCGACAGGTACGGTCCTAGAAAGCGAAGAATACAAGCAGGGGAACGTGACCATGTCTTACCGGATATTAAATACCAAACCTAAAAGGAATGCTGGGCCCCCTTCCAGCTCGGTCTCAACAGTAAAAGGGCACCTGTGCATCCGGAAAAATGGCTCTGTCCCATTAGGACACAGTGACTGCCATACCACTGTGCGTTTTGAAGACAAGGGAAAATCATCATTTCTAGCATCTCACCATACTTATTTCATCTGCGGGCAAACGGCCTATGTGCGGCTGCCCTTGAACTGGGGGGGAACGTGCTATATAGCATTTCTGCTACCTCCTGTCTTTGTGGCCCCATCCACTTACCACGAGACGTCCTAGTGCCCCATGTTAGACATAAAAGAATGATCGACACCTCCGGGGTTGATCAAACGGAAACTACATGGGAACAATATACAGACTTCAACAAGGGATTATTTTTCTTTATCGGACCTGTGCAGAACAGCAAGCTCATACGCAAGTTAACAAAGACCTTGGAGGCTGTTGTAAATCAGACGGCGTCTGCCCTGGGGAACTTGACTCAGGAACAGTCTGCCATAAGATTGGTTGATCTCCAAAACCGCCTTGTCCTTGACGTCATCCTGGCTGACAGAGGCGGAGCCTTTAGAATTATCGGCTCTAGCTGCTGTGTTTTCATTCCTGATAACTCTCCGTCTGTATATACGGCTATAACAAAGTTACACAAGATAGCCACCAGCCTACATCAAGAACCTGGCACTTGGACGTGGTCTGACTGGTTTTGGACAATAATATCATCCTGGGGATGGAAACTGCTGTCAGCAGCAGGCATAATATTCCTGGTAATAACTGGATGCTGCCTTTGCATCCAATGTGGCCCTGCCCTGTGCGGACTATGCTCTGCAAGCTGCATTCCTAAACCACATATCCAGCAGAAAGAAAACGAAACAATTATGCTACAAGAATGCATAGACAATCTCATGCAAATTGAGATATAAATACAGGTACACTCTGGGGCAAGGAGGGAATGAGGAAATACAATTAACAATTGTGCCCCATCGTTTCCCTCTTCTGCCTGGTAGCCATTTGATTCAGACAGCACCCATTTTGCGTGTGTCATCTATTTTGTCTCCAGACCTACGAGCAAGACACCCTGCACCTGGCCCCTCCGTTCAATGACCACACATTCCTGTGGTTCGGCCAATTCCGAGAACCAACGAGATAGTTCCTGTTTTAAGAGATAATTCCTGTTCTTGACTCTAAGCCAGAGATAACCCCCCCCCCCGGCTGAGTAAGGGCCTTCAACTGAAAAGAGCACATTTCGACACATCGCATGCACTCTGTCAAGGCACAAGACACGCCCATACCTTGACACATCTGGTTGGAAATTACTGCTTGTCACTTCCTTTTTTTCTTCCTTTTGCCTACTGACTGAACCTGTATAAATATTCTGCTGTGTGAATAAAGCATCAGACCACTCCTGAACCCGCTTTGTGAAGGAGCTCTCCCTTAACTCGAGCTATTGAATAAAGCCCTTAACTCTGCACCACAGACTTCTCTTTCTTTGCTTACTGATAGCATTCTAGAAACTCTGATATATGAGGTAATAGTATATTTACCACATAATCCCTGAGCACTATTTATCGGCATCCTGTCAGCATTGGCCCGGTTAAGGATGACTTGTGTTCGCTCCTACACCCAAAAGAACTCCCCCCTATTTGTACGTTATAATCGGAACACTCTAAGCCCTTTAGGTTTAGCACTTCTGGTGTGGTGATGGTTCTATCTTTATTCTCACTTTCCATACCAACAACAGTGATTGACGGCTCTCTTTTCTCTTCTCCTATGAGCCTCCAGGGTGACACCACCGAACCAAAGGAACCAGGTCCAGCCTCCTCCAATCCCTATCCAAGTGTCGAGAGGACGGACCAAGAAGAAGAGAGCGACGGAACACCAGTTATACCATCCACCACCTCAATCACTGATAATAAAAGTGCACATTTGGACCATATATTCAGCCTCCGCGTTTGTTTATCCGACCTGCTCTCCCACAAAGGGTTTGTGAGGCCAAGATCGAAAACTTCACCAGTGGCCTAATTCCTGGTTCTCATAACAGCATATTGGAGAAAATGACTGGGGAAGTGTGCATTATCAGTCAAACTGGTCTGGAAGCATTGGAGAAAACTGTGAAGGAGCTAACATAAACTTCACACAAAAAAGTGAGGCATTGCAGCAGTAGCACAAACTTCAATAACCCTCACAGAAGAGGGGCTAGCACAGAAGTGAACTACACAAACACCTCACATTTTCATGTGTTCATCTCTACTTTTAATATCCTTTGGTCAGAAAGCTCCCTTGCATTGCACCTTTTACACCAGTACAAGATCCCCTAAACTCTTCCCCTTGAGTCCTCCGTCTTTCACAATTTAATACCCAGTTAACACTATTGGCAGAGGAGCACAGCCATAGCTGACAGGAGGCACAAAGAGGCCTCATAGGCCAGTTCACAGCATTCTGAATTCCAACAAGCAGTGGCGAGCGCTGTAAGGGGCTTGAGAGCAGTGTAAAGCTGGCACTGGTGGGCAGAGATGAGCTGGCTCTCATGGGCAGCGTGCGGCGGTGGCATTGGTGGATAGTGTGAGGTGGCAGAAACAGTGGACACTTTAAAAGTTAGCACAGGTGAGCTCTCTCTTCCACACTCTATCTTGCTGTCTGTTACCATATATTTTTTCTGCCACACTCTCAACATCTCTTTGTAATAACCTCCCAAAAAAAATCCAACACCCAGCAATTTCTCAAATGATAATGATAAATAATTCAATCATATTGCTTTATTAACCTTCCTGCTTCCTCAAGTTTGCTTAAAAATGCATAATTTGTCCACTCTTTTTGAAAAATGTTGGGCCCGATTCACAGAATGAACTTAAGACTAAATCCTAAACTTACTACTATTTGGTATTCACAGAATGCACTTACTACTTTCGGGATTCACAGAGTCAACGTACTACTTTTGGTATTCACAGAATAGATTTAAGACTACTAACTTTACGTCCGCGCTCGGGCGGGAAATTCCGGCCCGGAGGCGGAGCTTCCAGCTTGGGGGCGGAGCTTGCAGCCCGGAGGCCGAGCTTCCGGCCCAGAGGTGGGCATTTCAGCCATGGTTAAATCCCCACCTCCGAGCCGGAAGCTCCGCCTCCAAGCTGCAAGCCCCGCCTCCGGGCCGGAGCTCTGCCTCCGGACCGCAAGCCTCGCCCCCAAGCCGGAAGCTCCGCCTCCGGGCTGGAATTTCCGGCCCCAGTGCAGACGTAAAGTTAGTAGTCTTAAATCTATTTCGTGAATACCGAAAGTAGTAAGTTCACTCTGTGAATCCCTTCTTAGTTTACCTTTGTCAATCTGGTCCAATTATTTTTCTTTTTTCATTTTACAGTTTATAGGCAGAAAATCATTCAGGACTCGGTATAATATAATGAATGGTATTTTGACTTCTTTTTCAGTCCAACACTAAACAATCACCACATATAGTGATAATGCTTCATAAACCATGTCTGCCACCAAATGATAAACATACCTTGGGAGTGCTTCGCTATTTCATTGCTGACATGTTTGGTTGGGCTGATAAGACTTTTTTAATTGGCCGAGCTGATGCACACTGTCGCAACAGATGTGTCAGTAGTTCTCAGAGCACCTCTACTGTTCGGGAGCACAATGCTCTAAGGATAGTGATGTGCGACTGCTAAACCACTGTTGCTTGTTTCTGCCCAAAACAATCCTGCATGCAAAGCAGACACCCTTCTACCATGGTGAAAGGGGGAATAAGTTGGCGCTACAGTGCCAAAGGTGTGATGTATTCCTATAGGTTCTGTATAGATCCCCCTATTCCTGACCCTGTTCTGGTTAACAAGTTAACTAGCAGCCATCCCATGATGCAGAAACCGTTATCTGATTAAGCCACACCATGGCACAGGAACGCGTTATCTGATTAGGTCATAACGCTTGCCATCTAATTAGACAAGCAATATTCCTCCAGCCCCTGATAAGGCATACGGAGTTCTCAAAACAAATCAAACCTATGACAACCTGGGAAAAACCCTGCGGCCATTGTTTTGATTTCACCGAGAACTTCAGCAAAAGAATGTGCTAACGACCAGTTCGTATGACATCCTTATTGACGTATCTATGTCCATCCTTACGTCAATCTCGGCACCTTACAGGTATAAATATTACCGATATTGCCTTAAGCAAACACACGCGGTGGTGACGAGATCGGAGCAGCGAGACTTGCCGAAGCCCAGCAGAGAGCGAAGCCCACTGGCGCTGCCCCGCCTTCCTGACGCGCTGAGAACGAGACGCTGCCTTTCTCCTGCCGAGAAATCCAGCTCCGGCGCTTCCGAGCAGCCCTTGCAGGCAGCCTGGAATATCGAGACCAAAGATGAGAGATACCATCCCTCAATCATCCTAGATTCAAGGTACGGAACTGAATAACCCCTTGCAGAGAATTCTTGAATCAGTCACTTGGCAAAACAAACTTAACTTAAACTGCTACTTTCTATCCCCGCCCACGTATTAGGCTTAGGTCAGGTACACTGGGGTAGGCGTAGTTAGAAGCACCAGTTGAGTACGATTAGTCAAATGTTTATATGTATGTATCTATTTTATCCATTTTAAACCACCATATGGCTTAGAAACCATATAAATGTTTTTACAGTATTATTTTATACTTCTGCTTTTATTGTATGCACTTTACTTAACCATAAGTATTGCAATAATATCGATTCATTTCTCTTGTACGAGAAAAGAGACTGATCAATAAATACCATCTTTTATTGAACACGCCCGTCTCTTCCTTTTCTCTACAAACTGGTGAAACTAAGAATGCACGTACTGACTGAGTAAAATAAGTTGTCTTTTGTTTTCACACGACTCTAGAGATACACTCTTGATTAGGGGAGAGCAAAGTTGTCATGTTCTATGGTTGTCAGAAACTAAATCCCTTCTTGTCTATCCAGGGAGGTTCAACTCCTCCTTGCCTATTCGAGAAAGTTTCTAGTGAACTCTGAGCTAGCTGGCAAACCCAAAACTTTAAGTCTAATATCGACAATAGAAGACCTAGTTAACGTCTGGTCTAGGCCTATACTATTGAAGGTATTATTCCAATGCGCAGAGCCTATTGGGATAATAGGAACTACACTACATGGCGCCCAACGTTTGGAAAGGCGATAAAACTAACGCAAGACATTAGAGTAACTCAGTCGTGCTCTTTCACTCAGACCCTTTTTTCCCATAATACTCCAAAGACGTCTGGAGTGGGTGAAAAGTAATATCCGCCAAACCTCGCAGGAGGAAACTCCTATGTATGGTTCTTGGTTTAGTCAACGTTGAAGGATACACTATTCCAAAATATTGTGCATCTAATCTTTGTTTCCGTAAGAAACCTGATCTGCAAACAAACAGAAAAACCTTCCTGTCGGTAAAATGGTAGACAGTGATGATGAAAGAGAGAGAGTTAGATTAGCAGCTGAACTAATAGAAGCTGATAATACTATGCAAGAAGCAGACCCGGATATAAAACTCATCCCGGTCAACATAAGAAGATCTATAACGTTAAAACTTATGGACAATGGACTGACACCAAGAGGTGGTACAGTCATATTCGTAATTGAGGCACACGAATATCGGCAGACAGAGGTATTCTATTCATGGATAAACTTTCCAGCAGCAAATGCTGTAACGAAGGAGTTCCACTATTATAAAATAGAGGAACCTCCTAATGAGTACACTCCTTTCGAGGAAGTAGAAGTACCACTTAAATTCCAAGAGCACCTGCTCTTGTTTAATGGCGCCCTAAAACATAATAATCACATCACCAGGCTCGGTCCACTAGGTAGACCAGGAGCAACGTGGCCGGTCCTAGCCGGATACACACCACATCCAGACATCGAAAGAATGTCTGCAGCAGATGTTTTAGTACAACTAAAACAATTAATTAAAATATATAGACAACTAGTCCAATATGTAATGCGGACTTCAACAATCCAACCAGCAATTAAAAATCCACAGCTGACCCCTCATCAGGGGAACACAAATAAAATTACACCACAGAACATACAGTCCTCCCTAGGTAAAGTACCAGCTAAACGGGAACAAATACCATTCTGGTTAGCACAAAAAATCACCCAAATAGAGGCGGTGTTTCCAGACACCACCCCTGTGGATAAACACAGGATTCTGACTATCTGTCTTCCAATGGGAATCGCACCACACGTGGAAGACTGTAACACTTGGGGTACAGTCTTTGCTTCCATTTACACAAAAACACATGGAGTTCCATCCATGTCAGTAATACCAGATGTGCTAAAACAAATTCAAGACGAATACGGTCCAGAACCCGCTTTAACTCTTGGTATGAAATTACTAAAAGACTTCAAGCAGGTCTCGGCAATATTACTAGCCAACATAAAAGGAGAAGCAGCGAATGTGTCGATCCGCCAGAGGTTAAAAGAGACAGATATAGCAGACCAACCAGCTGAAATTGCCAGAATTATAGAAAAATCCTATGAAGAACTAGGTAGAGATAGTTTGGGTGGAATACCAGTGAAGCCCCAACTAATTGAAAGTCCTGAAAAAATATTTATTAAAAATAATCTAAACAGTCAAAAGAAGAACTGGGATGGAAACAAACAATCCAATCCAAAAGAAAAAAGATTCCAGTCCAGAGGAAGGTCTCCTCGGCGGAGAGAAAGATATCCGGACCAAGGACCCAAGTCTCCCCAAAGGGAGCCCTCTGTGAAAAAATACAACCTTAGAAATAGGGATAACATAAAGAAACCGGATAGATATCAAGATTTTGATACACGTCCCTCTCAATCTTTTCAGACTTCCTCGCAGAAATCGGAAAGAAGAGGACGATCGGAACCCAGGGAAGGGCACGTCAAGTCCAAAGACAAGGAACCTGCTCATCCAAATAAAAAATTACAGTTTCCCAAGAAGAAGGTAGCCAGCATTAAAGTATTCAACAATGCCGAGAATACTGAGGACACAGCTGAAAAACGGAGAGTGGGCTCAGACAATGCTAGACAGCGCAGCAGAAGTGAGCATAGCACGCAAAGTCCTTATGAATCATCTGGAGACAGTGGACACGAATGAATACATTCAAGTGGAAACTGCAGACACCAGAGTTAGCAAACCTCACAAAATATATGAAATAACTTTACGTATAGAAGGGGATAAGACTAGAAAAATAAGGGGCCTTTTTTGGGATAATCTCTCCAAGGGCTATGACATCCTTCTAGCTGAAAAAGATTGGCCACCAGAGTTTGTCAGGGAGTGCCCTCATGGCGAAGAAATAATTATGCCTGCCTTCTCAAACCATATTCCAATTCATAAAAAATATACACTTGCAAGAAAGTGGGCAGTAGCTCAAGCTCCTGCTTTATATAAAAATCATGTGGGATGGGATGAGGAATCTCCTCCACACAAAATCCAGTTAAAATCACAACCTACTGCACAAAGGCAGTATCCAATCAAGCAAGAAGCTAAAAAACAGGTAAAAGAAATTCTAGATCAACTAGAATACCAGGGGGTGATTGAAACTTGCACCTCACAAATGAACAACCCTTTGTTTCCTGTCTCCAAACCAGACAATTCATATCGTCTAGTTTTGGATTACAGACACCTTAACTCATGTTGCAAAACTTTTGCAGTACAAAACTCGCATAGTGCTGCACTAATGAATAACATAGTGCGCAAAAAATATAAAACAACATTAGACATCTCTAATGGATTCTTTTGTCAAAATATAGCACCAGAGAGCAGATACTTATCAGCGTTCTCAATAAATGGCGCTCAAAAAGAATTCTGTCGGCTACCCCAGGGGTACAAGAACAGCCCAGGATTATTCTCAGCGAGGGTAACAGAGTTACTACAAACCTATGATGACGAAGCACTATCTTATGTCGACGACATATACCTAACAGATGATGACTTGGATACTCACTTGAAGAGAGTGAACACCATAATACTTGGGTTCGCAGCAGAGGGTTACAAATTCAACTTTAAAAAATCTAGAATTGCCCATCTAACAGTCCTGTTCTTAGGATATGAACTATCAAGTGAAGGCAAAAGCCTGGCTGACAATTTCCTAGAGAAATGTGCCATACTCCAAGCACCTAGAACACTAAAAAACCTACAGTCAATTCTAGGTTTCCTAAATTTCGGAAGAACATACATTGCAAATTACGCAGAAAGGGTCAAACCCCTTTATGATCTAATAAAACCAGATTTTTAAAAAACCAATTGGACTCAAATACACACAGAAATTCTGAGATCATTACAAACAGATCTGTTAATTAAAACAAAATTAGAAACACGTGATAACACACGCAACCTTGTGATTCGAGTCATCCCAGGAAGATGCGGATTCACATACCTGACCTCTAATGAGGTTCTGTATAGATCCCCCTATTCCTGACCCTGTTCTGGTTAACAAGTTAACTAGCAGCCATCCCATGATGCAGAAACCGTTATCTGATTAAGCCACACCACGGCACAGGAACGCGTTATCTGATTAGGTCATAACACTTGCCATCTAATTAGACAAGCAATATTCCTCCAGCCCCTGATAAGGCATACGGAGTTCTCAAAACAAATCAAACCTATGACAACCTGGGAAAAACCCTGCGGCCATTGTTTTGATTTCACCGAGAACTTCAGCAAAAGAATGTGCTAACGACCAGTTCGTATGACATCCTTATTGACGTATCTATGTCCATCCTTACGTCAATCTCGGCACCTTACAGGTATAAATATTACCGATATTGCCTTAAGCAAACACACGCGGTGGTGACGAGATCGGAGCAGCGAGACTTGCCGAAGCCCAGCAGAGAGCGAAGCCCACTGGCGCTGCCCAGCCTTCCTGATGCGCTGAGAACGAGACGCTGCCTTTCTCCTGCCGAGAAATCCAGCTCCGGCGCTTCTGAGCAGCCCTTGCAGGCAGCCTGGAATATCGAGACCAAAGATGAGAGATACCATCCCTCAATCATCCTAGATTCAAGGTACGGAACTGAATAACCCCTTGCAGAGAATTCTTGAATCAGTCACTTGGCAAAACAAACTTAACTTAAACTGCTACTTTCTATCCCCGCCCACGTATTAGGCTTAGGTCAGGTACACTGGGGTAGGCGTAGTTAGAAGCACCAGTTGAGTACGATTAGTCAAATGTTTATATGTATGTATCTATTTTATCCATTTTAAACCACCATATGGCTTAGAAACCATATAAATGTTTTTACAGTATTATTTTATACGTCTGCTTTTATTGTATGCACTTTACTTAACCATAAGTATTGCAATAATATCGATTCATTTCTCTTGTACAAGAAAAGAGACTGATCAATAAATACCATCTTTTATTGAACACGCCCGTCTCTTCCTTTTCTCTACAAACTGGTGAAACTAAGAATGCACGTACTGACTGAGTAAAATAAGTTGTCTTTTGTTTTCACACGACTCTAGAGATACACTCTTGATTAGGGGAGAGCAAAGTTGTCATGTTCTATGGTTGTCAGAAACTAAATCCCTTCTTGTCTATCCAGGGAGGTTCAACTCCTCCTTGCCTATTCGAGAAAGTTTCTAGTGAACTCTGAGCTAGCTGGCAAACCCAAAACTTTAAGTCTAATATCGACAATAGAAGACCTAGTTAACGTCTGGTCTAGGCCTATACTATTGAAGGTATTATTCCAATGCGCAGAGCCTATTGGGATAATAGGAACTACACTACAAAGGCTGCCAGCGCAGGGGAAAGGCAGGAATGCACAGTTTTGCCTTCAATACTGCGAATTCCTGCCATTTAACAGTCATGCAGTGCAGCACGGTGACTTCCTGCGCTCGGTGACTTTATCATACTCAGGCCCCTAAATTTTTAGTTTTAGCACCATCGGGACAGGATTGCGGACCAGGACCCTATGTTGGAAAGAAATGAGACCTTGATTCGGCACGGCTAGGACAGGTGATAACGTTCAGCACATGTATGTTAACAACATTTTGAGCTGGTTCTGGATCACATGCTCGGGTGGGTGGCGATTCCGAGTAGCCAAAGCCACGGTCATGTCCCAGGCATCAACTAACCCAACATTGAGGCCCTCGAACACGTGCTTCATGACGAGGTACTGGACGTAGCCGTGGAAGTCGCTGTTGGTCTCTGGGTCGGGGTGCAGCTCCATGGTGTTCTCCGTCTTCACTATGACTTTCGTTTCGGGGCTTCGCCGAAGTAAGCGCTCCACGGCTGAGCGGACTCTGACCACTCGCCTGATGAAGACCTCCAGCGGGAGCGGCCGGAAGTGGTGAGCCAGGGTTATGACGATTGCGGTGTAGGAGTTTCCGATCAGCTCGTTGATCTGATCAACGAGACACGCATCATTTGGGATGGGGAAAAAAGTCATGGTGACAAATGGATGTCCGTGCTTCTTCCAGAGGATTCTGAGGTTTCTCTCCGTGTCCACAGCCAGGTAGTTCCTGTGCCATTCACCGCCATTATGGAGGTCGAAAAACCTTAGACCTGAAATGGGGAACAGAACATTCAAGCATTAAACAAAGGATGGATGAACGACTCTCAATGGCTGTTCTGAATTAACATAACATAACGTGTAATTGTAAAGCGCGAGTATCTTTGCGCTGAATATTAGATGTTTAGTGCATTAGGTCGCTGGCGTGTATATGGGATGACATTTCAATATTAACTAAATCAATGCAAGTGCGACCTTCGTTGCCAAGGCCTAGGGTAAGTTGAAGATCCATAGACAATGTGTTTTATTTTTAAAGTATTTCAGCCCCCCCCTCGCCCCAAGGTGGGATAGCAATGTTATACAGTAACATACAAATGTAAGGTATTTGCCTTCCGGACTGCAATACCAGCATCAACTACGGCATGAAAATGAGATCAAATCGAATCCAGAAAAGACAAAACAACTATTGGCAAAGCCAGCAGTGCTCGATTATTGGCCTTTATAACGGTTCAAGCGCATGCGGTTCTGCACTGGCAAACAAAGCCCTAGTGTGATGATATATACATGTGCATGCGTTACGATGCATGTGCTCATACATGTGCATGCATTACAATGCATGTACTCAAATCAAATCAAAAATAACTTTATTCAGATTTTTTTTAATCAATCCATAAAAGTACATAGAATAAAACATCATATGATAAGAAGATATTTTTTTTCTGTCCCTGATACCATACATTACAGCTTAAAAACTCATTCCATAGGTTATTAAAACTAGGCCTGGTCGGTAAATTCCGTTCCGCTCGCGGAATTTGCGGAATTAGGGTAATTTCACGTTCCATGGAGAAAGCGGAAATAGCAAAAATTCCGCGATCCGCAGCTTCACGGAATTTTTTTCTTTTTTCACGCTTTCAAAGTGCGTGTTCGCAAGATATTTCTTCCCGAGCACGCAAACAGTGTTCGTGAACAGGAAAAAAGAATTGCGAACAGGTGGAACTAGCTATTTCGCGTGTTTGCAGAACTTTTCCGTGATCGCAGAGATTTTTTTACCATTTTGCGGAATTTTCGTAGTCGCGCTACGCAAAGCTCCGCTCAATGGTTGATAAACTGATTATTCATGCTCTTGCTGCTTACAGTAGATAAACCAGTTATCAATGCACCTGCTGTACAAAGACGATAAACCGGTTATCGATGCTCCTGCTACATACAGTAGATAAACCGGATATCGATGCACCTACTGCACACAGTCGATAAAGCAATCAGT
The DNA here is from genome assembly GCF_964261635.1 of Lissotriton helveticus. NCBI lineage: Eukaryota > Metazoa > Chordata > Amphibia > Caudata > Salamandridae > Lissotriton > Lissotriton helveticus. The sequence goes on along the minus strand of NC_136068.1, from coordinate 1,962,395,050 downwards.
TTTATCCCCAATGAGGCCATGACCCTGGGACTCAGGCAGGGCGCTGGAAGTGGTAGTGCGGGGTGCTGCAGCACCCCCACAATAACCATGCAGCTGTTCAGAAGCTGAATGAGTCATTAAGGTGCACTTAAATGTTATTTTTATCTTGTCACATTTGCTGTATTTCAAAGCCAGAGGTCAAAGGCCAGGCTGTGTCTTCTGACAAATTGCTGCATCTTTTCACATGTAGATGAGTGTTTACTTTTCTTTCTCTGACTGTGAAGTTGGAGCATTTTTTAAAGTTAATTATGTGACCGTCTTGCAGGGTGCAGAGAGTGTGAAAAGAAAGGCGGTTCTAAGTCATTTTTTGTAACATAACAAAATGTAAATACCCGTAAATGAACAGTACAAAAATTTCAAAAGTTATCAGCAGTTAGGAAAACATAAACAAAGCACATTTGTTTGTAATTCTGTGGTGCGGTGGAAACTAAGATTACAGGTAAACCAAAACAAACCCAGTCATTTCAGTTGGTGAAGCGCAATGTGCTCTGAGACCCGATCTCCTCACATTACCTTTGTGCGCTGTAAAGCTTTGTCGGTAAAACATGCAGAAGGTAGTAACTGCGGAGGCTAAAACCCCAGCTGGGGCACAAGGGGATACATCCAGAGAGGGACCTACTATAGATTGAAAGGAAGCATTGCAATGCTACTCAAAATAAAACCTGCTCCTCAATTCATCGGACACTACATTCACTCGTTTGAGATTATAGGTGAAAGTTCAGTATCGACTGCATCAGCGATTGCCTACAATCACAGTATATCACTGCTTAAAATAGGTAGGTACTGCCATGTACTGAACACCTGCACTGCTTTATTTTGTGATGTAGAGTACCGGCACTTCTCAGCAGAGGTGTAATGCTTTTATTTGGAGAGTACCTGCCCTTCTCAGCAGAGGAGCAATGCTTTTAATTGGAGAGTACCGGCCCTTCTCAGCAGAGGTGCAATGCTTTTAATAGGAGAGTACCGGCACTTCTCAGCAGAGGTGCAATGCTTTTAATTGGAGAGTACCGGCCCTTCTCAGCAGGGGTGCAATGCTTTTACTTGGAGAGTACTGGCACTTCTCAGCAGAGGTGCATGCTTTTAATAGGAGAGTACCGGCACTTCTCAGCAGAGGTGCAATGCTTTTAATTGGAGAGTACCGGCCCTTCTCAGCAGGGGTGCAATGCTTTTACTTGGAGAGTACTGGCACTTCTCAGCAGAGGTGCATGCTTTTAATTGGAGAGTACCGGCACTTCTCAGCAGAGGTGCAATGCTTTTAATTGGAGAGTACCGGCCCTTCTCAGCAGGGGTGCAATGCTTTTAATTAGAGAGTACCGGCCCTTCTCGGCAGAGGTGCAATGCTTTTAATTGGAAAGTACCGGCACTTCTCAGCAGAGGTGCAATGCTTTTAATAGGAGAGTACCGGCACTTCTCAGCAGAGGTGCAATGCTTTTAATTGGAGAGTACCGGCCCTTCTCAGCAGGGGTGCAATGCTTTTACTTGGAGAGTACTGGCACTTCTCAGCAGAGGTGCATGCTTTTAATTGGAGAGTACCGGCACTTCTCAGCAGAGGTGCAATGCTTTTAATTGGAGAGTACCGGCCCTTCTCAGCAGGGGTGCAATGCTTTTAATTAGAGAGTACCGGCCCTTCTCGGCAGAGGTGCAATGCTTTTAATTGGAAAGTACCGGCACTTCTCAGCAGAGGTGCAATGCTTTTAATTGGAGAGTACCGGCACTTCTCAGCAGAGGTGCAATGCTTTTAATTGGAGAGTACCGGCCCTTCTCAGCAGAGGTGCAATGCTTTTAATTGGAGAGTACCGGCACTTCTCAGCAGAGGTGCATGCTTTTAATTGGAGAGTACCGGCACTTCTCAGCAGAGGTGCAATGCTTTTAATTGGAGAGTACCGGCACTTCTCAGCAGAGGTGCAATGCTTTCAATTGGAGAGTACCGGCCCTTCTCAGCAGAGGTGCGATGCTTTTAATTGGAGAGTACCGGCCCTTCTCAGCAGAGGTGCAATGCTTTTAATTGGAGAGTACCGGCCCTTCTCAGCAGAGGTGCAATGCTTTTAATTGGAGAGTACCGGCCCTTCTTAGCAGAGGTGCATGCTTTTATTTGGAGAGTACCGGCACTTCCCAGCAGAGGTGCATGCTTTTAATTGGAGAGTACCGGCCCTTCTCAACAGAGGTGCATGCTTTTAATTGGAGAGTACCGGCCCTTCTCGGCAGTGGTGCATGCTTTTAATTGGAGAGTACCGGCCCTTCTTAGCAGAGGTGCAATGCTTTTATTTGGAGAGTACCAGCACTTCTCAGCAGAGGTGCAATGCTTTTATTTGGAGAGTACCGGCACTTCCCAGCAGAGGTGCATGCTTTTAATTGGAGAGTACCGGCCCTTCTCAACAGAGGTGCATGCTTTTAATTGGAGAGTACCGGCCCTTCTCGGCAGTGGTGCATGCTTTTAATTGGAGAGTACCGGCCCTTCTCAGCAGAGGTGCAATGCTTTTAATTGGAGAGTACCGGCCCTTCTCGGCAGTGGTGCATGCTTTTAATTGGAGAGTACCGGCCCTTCTCAGCAGAGGTGCAATGCTTTTAATTGGAGAGTACCGGCCCTTCTTAGCAGAGGTGCAATGCTTTTATTTGGAGAGTACCAGCACTTCTCAGCAGAGTTGCAATGCTTTTATTTGGAGAGTACCGGCACTTCCCAGCAGAGGTGCATGCGTTTAATTGGAGAGTACCGGCCCTTCTCAACAGAGGTGCATGCTTTTAATTGGAGAGTACCGGCCCTTCTCGGCAGTGGTGCATGCTTTTAATTGGAGAGTACCGGCCCTTCTCAGCAGAGGTGCAATGCTTTTAATTGGAGAGTACCGGCCCTTCTCGGCAGTGGTGCATGCTTTTAATTGGAGAGTACCGGCCCTTCTCAGCAGAGGTGCAATGCTTTTAATTGGAGAGTACCGGCCCTTCTCGGCAGTGGTGCATGCTTTTAATTGGAGAGTACCGGCCCTTCTCAGCAGAGGTGCAATGCTTTTAATTGGAGAGTACCGGCCCTTCTCGGCAGTGGTGCATGCTTTTAATTGGAGAGTACCGGCCCTTCTCAGCAGAGGTGCATGCTTTTAATTGGAGAGTACCAGCCCTTCTCAGCAGAGGTGCAATGCTTTTAATTGGAGAGTACCGGGCCTTCTCAGCAGAGGTGCATGCTTTCAATTGGAGAGTACCGGCCCTTCTCAGCAGAGGTGCAATGCTTTTAATTGGAGAGTACCAGCCCTTCTCAGCAGAGGTGCAATGCTTTTAATTGGAGAGTACCGGCCCTTCTCAGCAGAGGTGCAATGCTTTTAATTGGAGAGTACCGGCCCTTCTCAGCAGAGGTGCAATGCTTTTAATTGGAGAGTACCGGCCCTTCTTAGCAGAGGTGCAATGCTTTTATTTGGAGAGTACCGGCACTTCCCAGCAGAGGTGCAATGCTTTTAATTGGAGAGTACCGGCCCTTCTCAACAGAGGTGCATGCTTTTAATTGGAGAGTACCGGCCCTTCTCAGCAGAGGTGCAATGCTTTTAATTGGAGAGTACCGGCACTTCTTAGCAGAGGTGCAATGCTTTTATTTGGAGAGTACCGGCACTTCCCAGCAGAGGTGCAATGCTTTTAATTGGAGAGTACCAGCACTTCTCAGCAGAGGTGCAATGCTTTTATTTGGAGAGTACCGGCACTTCTCAGGAGAGGTGCAATGCTTTTAATTGGAGAGTACCGGCCCTTCTCAGCAGAGGTGCAATGCTTTTAATTGGAGAGTACCGGCCCTTCTTAGCAGAGGTGCAATGCTTTTATTTGGAGAGTACCGGCACTTCTCAGCAGAGGTGCAATGCTTTTAATTGGAGAGTACCGGCACTTCTCAGCAGAGGTGCATGCTTTTAATTGGAGAGTACCGGCCCTTCTCAGCAGAGGTGCAATGCTTTTATTTGGAGAGTACCGGCACTTCTCAGCAGAGGTGCAATGCTTTTAATTGGAGAGTACCGGCCCTTCTCAACAGAGGTGCATGCTTTTAATTGGAGAGTACCGACCCTTCTCAGCAGAGGTGCATGCTTTTAATTGGAGAGTACCGGCACTTCTTAGCAGAGGTGCAATGCTTTTATTTGGAGAGTACCGGCACTTCAAAGCAGAGGTGCAATGCTTTTAATTGGAGAGTACCAGCACTTCTCAGCAGAGGTGCAATGCTTTTATTTGGAGAGTACCGGCACTTCTCAGCAGAGGTGCAATGCTTTTATTTGGAGAGTACCGGCCCTTCTCAGCAGAGGTGCAATGCTTTTAATTGGAGAGTACCGGCCCTTCTTAGCAGAGGTGCAATGCTTTTATTTGGAGAGTACCGGCACTTCTCAGCAGAGGTGCAATGCTTTTAATTGGAGAGTACCGGCACTTCTCAGCAGAGGTGCAATGCTTTTAATTGGAGAGTACCGGCCCTTCTCAGGAGAGGTGCAATGCTTTTAATTGGAGAGTACCGGCCCTTCTCAGCAGAGGTGCAATGCTTTTATTTGGAGAGTACCGGCACTTCTCAGCAGAGGTGCAATGCTTTAAATTGGAGAGTACCGGCACTTCTCAGCAGAGGTGCATGCTTTTATTTGGAGAGTACTGGCCCTTCTCAGCAGAGGAGCAATGCTTTTAATTGGAGAGTACCGGCACTTCTCAGCAGAGGTGCATGCTTTTATTTGGAGAGTACCTGCCCTTCTCAGCAGAGGAGCAATGCTTTTAATTGGAGAGTACCGGACCTTTCTCAGCAGAGGTGCAATGCTTTTAATTGGAGAGTACCGGCACTTCTCAGCAGAGGTGCAATGCTTTTAATTGGAGAGTACCGGCACTTCTCAGCAGAGGTGCATGCTTTTATTTGGAGAGTACTGGCCCTTCTCAGCAGAGGAGCAATGCTTTTAATTGGAGAGTACCGGCCCTTCTCAGCAGAGGTGCAATGCTTTTAATTGGAGAGTACCGGCACTTCTCAGCAGAGGTGCATGCTTTTATTTGGAGAGTACCGGCACTTCTCAGCAGAGGTGCAATGCTTTTAATTGGAGAGTACCGGCCCTTCTCAGCAGAGGTGCAATGCTTTTAATTGGAGAGTACCGGCCCTTCTCAGCAGAGGTGTAATGCTTTTAATTGGAGAGTACCGGCCCTTCTCAGCAGAGGTGCAATGCTTTTAATTGGAGAGTACCGGCCCTTCTCAGCAGAGGTGCAATGCTTTTAATTGGAGAGTACCGGCCCTTCTCAGCAGAGGTGCAATGCTTTTAATAGGAGAGTACCAGCACGGTGCACAGACATAATATCGACTCCAAAATATCGTTTGGACAGAATATCGAGTTTTAAATATCGTTTGGACAAAATATCGACAGGAAAGAATATCGACAGCCAAAATATCGTTTTTAAGGTAAGTGAAGTAATATCGACTGTAAATAATATAGAAAGTGAAAATATCCAAGTATATAATCTAGATAGTAAAAAATATCGTTTTTTAAATAATATTTAATTATTTATAGTGTTTTTATGTTATAATATGTGTGAAAAGTGTCATTTTATGTTATAATTATTTTTAATTAATGATTTTTTTAAAATTTTTGTGTAATTTTATTCTGTAGCGGGTTGTGGGTTTATAGGGGAATAGGGTGGGAAGTAATTTAATTATAATTATTAAATATGTAAATTTATTAATTGGTAGTAATAATTAATTAATTGGTAATTAAATAATCTATGTTAATTATTTAAAATTTAATTGGTAATTAATTTAATTTAATTGATTAATTGCTAATTATGTAAATTAAAATAATGTATTTCCTGTAGCGGGTTGTGGGTTTATAGGGGAATAGGGTGGGAAGTAATTTAATTATAATTAATTAAATATGTAAATGTAATAATTGGTAGTAATATTTAATTAATTGTAAATTTAAAAAAAATTGTTAATTAATTAAAATGTAATTGGTAATGAATTTTATTTAATTAATTAATTGCTAATTATGTAAATTAAAATAATTTATTTCCTGTAGCGGGTTGTGGGTTTATAGGGGAATAGGGTGGGAAGTAATTTAATTATAATTCATTAAATATGTAAGTGTATTAATTGGTAGTAATATTTATTTAATTGTTAATTAAAAAATATTTGTTAATTAATTAAAATGTAATTGGTAATTAATTTAATTTAATTGATTAATTGCTAATTATGTTAAATTAAAGGGGTATTTTTAGGGTTCAGGGTCAGTTTTTAGTTTTTGGGTAAAGGGGTATTTTTAGGGTTCAGGGTCAGTTTTTAGTTTTTGGGTAAAGGGGTATTTTTAGGGTTCAGGGTCAGTTTTTAGTTTTTGGGTAAAGGGGTATTTTTAGGGTTCAGGGTCAGTTTTTAGTTTTTGGGTAAAGGGGTGTTTTTAGGGTTCAGGGTCAGTTTTGGGTTTTTGGGTAAAGGGGTATTTTTAGGGTTCAGGGTCAGTTTTTAGTTTTTGGGTAAAGGGGTATTTTTAGTGTTCAGGGTCAGTTTTTAGTTTTTGGGTAAAGGGGTATTTTTAGGGTTCAGGGTCAGTTTTGGGTTTTTGGGTAAAGGGGTATTTTTAGGGTTCAGGGTCAGTTTTTAGTTTTTGGGTAAAGGGGCATTTTTAGGGTTCAGGGTCAGTTTTTAGTTTTTGGGTAAAGGGGTATTTTTAGGGTTCAGGGTCAGTTTTTAGTTTTTGGGTAAAGGGGTATTTTTAGGGTTCAGGGTCAGTTTTTAGTTTTTGGGCAAAGGGGTATTTTTATGGTTCAGGGTCAGTTTTGGGTTTTTGGGTAAAGGGTTTTTTTAGGGTTCAGGGTCAGTTTTGGGTTTTTGGGGTACAGGGGTACAGTGTAAAAATAAAGTAAAATTAAATTTACATTAATTTAATTTAATGAAATTAAATTAAATTAAATTATATTAAAATATTTTTAAATAATTTAAATTAAAAAAATTATTATATACTTACCAATACTTACGTTGTAATGGTAGTGCGTTGTAAACGTTGCGTTGTAACGTCATATATCCACTGTTGCACTCTTTGCAGTGGGAATAGTAATTTTAACCCCTACGCTATCCAACGCTTTCCCTACTGTTGCACCCACTGGAGTGGGAATAGTAATTTTTACTCTTTTGTATTTGTACGTTAATAATATTGGCTATTATTTAAATGGGGAGAGGTGTGGCGCCGCGGCCAGGGCGACTGACGCTGGAATCTGGGGATCAGGGTTCGATCCCCGGCTCCGGCGGCAGGTTAGCCCAGCACCATGCGACTCTGGGCAATAGCTTGCTTAATCTTCCCGACGGCCCCCAGCGCCTAGAGACCTTAACGGGTGATTGTGCGCTATACAAATGTGGATTATTTATTTATTTATTTATTATTTAATTAAATTTTGTTACTATATATATATATGTTTTAAGAAATATGATAAAAAAAATATTATTTTTTTACTTTCATTAATTATTTAAATATTTAAAGTTATTTTAAGTATTGTTAATTATATTTTAGTAATTAATTTTTTATATTAATGTAATTAAACATTGTTTTTATTAAAGTCGATATTTTTTACAACTATATTTTTGTAAACGATATTTTGTACTCGATATTTTTGTACTTACCTGTTTGTACATACAAACTCGATATTTTGGCTGTAGATATTTTTTCCTCGATATTTTGGGTAGTCGATATTTTGGCAGTCGATATTATTTCAGTGATCCTACCGGCACTTCTCAGCAGAGGTGCAATGCTTTTAATTGGAGAGTACCGGCACTTCTCAGCAGAGGTGCAATGCTTTTAATAGGAGAGTACCAGCACTTCTCACCAGTGGTGCATGCTTTTAATTGGAGAGTACCAGCACTTCTCAGCAGAGGTGCAATGCATTTAATTGGAGAGTACCGGCCCTTCTCAGCAGAGGTTTAATGCTTTTAATTGGAGAGTACTGGCACTTCTCAGCAGAGGTGCATGCTTTCAATTGGAGAGTACCGGCACTTCTCAGCAGAGGTGCAATGCTTTTAATTGGAAAGTACCGGCCCTTCTCAGCAGAGGTGCATGCTTTTAATTGGAGAGTACCGGCACTTCTCAGCAGAGGTGCAATGCTTTTAATTGGAGAGTACTGGCACTTCTCAGCAGAGGTGCAATGCTTTTAATTGGAGAGTACCGGCACTTCTCACAGAGGTGCATGCTTTTAATTGGAGAGTACCGGCACTTCTCAGCAGAGGTGCAATGCTTTTAATTGGAGAGTACCAGCACTTCTCAGCAGAGGTGCAATGCATTTAATTGGAGAGTACCGGCCCTTCTCAGCAGAGGTTTAATGCTTTTAATTGGAGAGTACTGGCACTTCTCAGCAGAGGTGCATGCTTTCAATTGGAGAGTACCGGCACTTCTCAGCAGAGGTGCAATGCTTTTAATTGGAAAGTACCGGCCCTTCTCAGCAGAGGTGCATGCTTTTAATTGGAGAGTACCGGCACTTCTCAGCAGAGGTGCAATGCTTTTAATTGGAGAGTACTGGCACTTCTCAGCAGAGGTGCAATGCTTTTAATTGGAGAGTACCGGCACTTCTCACAGAGGTGCATGCTTTTAATTGGAGAGTACCGGCACTTCTCAGCAGAGGTGCAATGCTTTTAATTGGAGAGTACCGGCACTTCTCAGCAGAGGTGCAATGCTTTTAATTGGAGAGTACCGGCACTTCTCAGCAGAGGTGCAATGCTTTTAATTGGAGAGTACCGGCACTTCTCAGCAGAGGTGCAATGCTTTTAATAGGAGAGTACCAGCACTTCTCACCAGTGGTGCATGCTTTTAATTGGAGAGTACCGGCCCTTCTCAGCAGAGGTGCATGCTTTCATTTGGAGAGTACCGGCCCTTCTCAGCAGTGGTGCATGCTTTTAATTGGAGAGTACTGGCACTTCTCAGCAGAGGTGCAATGCTTTTAATTGGAGAGTACCGGCACTTCTCAGCAGAGGTGCAATGCTTTTAATTGGAGAGTACCAGCACTTCTCAGCAGAGGTGCAATGCATTTAATTGGAGAGTACCGGCCCTTCTCAGCAGAGGTTTAATGCTTTTAATTGGAGAGTACTGGCACTTCTCAGCAGAGGTGCATGCTTTCAATTGGAGAGTACCGGCACTTCTCAGCAGAGGTGCAATGCTTTTAATTGGAAAGTACCGGCCCTTCTCAGCAGAGGTGCATGCTTTTAATTGGAGAGTACCGGCACTTCTCAGCAGAGGTGCAATGCTTTTAATTGGAGAGTACTGGCACTTCTCAGCAGAGGTGCAATGCTTTTAATTGGAGAGTACCGGCACTTCTCACAGAGGTGCATGCTTTTAATTGGAGAGTACCGGCACTTCTCAGCAGAGGTGCAATGCTTTTAATTGGAGAGTACCAGCACTTCTCAGCAGAGGTGCAATGCATTTAATTGGAGAGTACCGGCCCTTCTCAGCAGAGGTTTAATGCTTTTAATTGGAGAGTACTGGCACTTCTCAGCAGAGGTGCATGCTTTCAATTGGAGAGTACCGGCACTTCTCAGCAGAGGTGCAATGCTTTTAATTGGAAAGTACCGGCCCTTCTCAGCAGAGGTGCATGCTTTTAATTGGAGAGTACCGGCACTTCTCAGCAGAGGTGCAATGCTTTTAATTGGAGAGTACTGGCACTTCTCAGCAGAGGTGCAATGCTTTTAATTGGAGAGTACCGGCACTTCTCACAGAGGTGCATGCTTTTAATTGGAGAGTACCGGCACTTCTCAGCAGAGGTGCAATGCTTTTAATTGGAGAGTACCGGCACTTCTCAGCAGAGGTGCAATGCTTTTAATTGGAGAGTACCGGCACTTCTCAGCAGAGGTGCAATGCTTTTAATTGGAGAGTACCAGCACTTCTCAGCAGAGGTGCAATGCATTTAATTGGAGAGTACCGGCCCTTCTCAGCAGAGGTTTAATGCTTTTAATTGGAGAGTACTGGCACTTCTCAGCAGAGGTGCATGCTTTCAATTGGAGAGTACCGGCACTTCTCAGCAGAGGTGCAATGCTTTTAATTGGAAAGTACCGGCCCTTCTCAGCAGAGGTGCATGCTTTTAATTGGAGAGTACCGGCACTTCTCAGCAGAGGTGCAATGCTTTTAATTGGAGAGTACTGGCACTTCTCAGCAGAGGTGCAATGCTTTTAATTGGAGAGTACCGGCACTTCTCACAGAGGTGCATGCTTTTAATTGGAGAGTACCGGCACTTCTCAGCAGAGGTGCAATGCTTTTAATTGGAGAGTACCGGCACTTCTCAGCAGAGGTGCAATGCTTTTAATTGGAGAGTACCGGCACTTCTCAGCAGAGGTGCAATGCTTTTAATTGGAGAGTACCGGCACTTCTCAGCAGAGGTGCAATGCTTTTAATAGGAGAGTACCAGCACTTCTCACCAGTGGTGCATGCTTTTAATTGGAGAGTACCAGCACTTCTCAGCAGAGGTGCAATGCATTTAATTGGAGAGTACCGGCCCTTCTCAGCAGAGGTTTAATGCTTTTAATTGGAGAGTACTGGCACTTCTCAGCAGAGGTGCATGCTTTCAATTGGAGAGTACCGGCACTTCTCAGCAGAGGTGCAATGCTTTTAATTGGAGAGTACCGGCCCTTCTCGGCAGTGGTGCATGCTTTTAATTGGAGAGTACCGGCCCTTCTCAGCAGAGGTGCAATGCTTTTAATTGGAGAGTACCGGCCCTTCTTAGCAGAGGTGCAATGCTTTTATTTGGAGAGTACCAGCACTTCTCAGCAGAGGTGCAATGCTTTTATTTGGAGAGTACCGGCACTTCCCAGCAGAGGTGCATGCGTTTAATTGGAGAGTACCGGCCCTTCTCAACAGAGGTGCATGCTTTTAATTGGAGAGTACCGGCCCTTCTCGGCAGTGGTGCATGCTTTTAATTGGAGAGTACCGGCCCTTCTCAGCAGAGGTGCAATGCTTTTAATTGGAGAGTACCGGCCCTTCTCGGCAGTGGTGCATGCTTTTAATTGGAGAGTACCGGCCCTTCTCAGCAGAGGTGCAATGCTTTTAATTGGAGAGTACCGGCCCTTCTCGGCAGTGGTGCATGCTTTTAATTGGAGAGTACCGGCCCTTCTCAGCAGAGGTGCAATGCTTTTAATTGGAGAGTACCGGCCCTTCTCGGCAGTGGTGCATGCTTTTAATTGGAGAGTACCGGCCCTTCTCAGCAGAGGTGCATGCTTTTAATTGGAGAGTACCAGCCCTTCTCAGCAGAGGTGCAATGCTTTTAATTGGAGAGTACCGGGCCTTCTCAGCAGAGGTGCATGCTTTCAATTGGAGAGTACCGGCCCTTCTCAGCAGAGGTGCAATGCTTTTAATTGGAGAGTACCAGCCCTTCTCAGCAGAGGTGCAATGCTTTTAATTGGAGAGTACCGGCCCTTCTCGGCAGAGGTGCAATGCTTTTAATTGGAGAGTACCGGCCCTTCTCAGCAGAGGTGCAATGCTTTTAATTGGAGAGTACCGGCCCTTCTTAGCAGAGGTGCAATGCTTTTATTTGGAGAGTACCGGCACTTCCCAGCAGAGGTGCAATGCTTTTAATTGGAGAGTACCGGCCCTTCTCAACAGAGGTGCATGCTTTTAATTGGAGAGTACCGGCCCTTCTCAGCAGAGGTGCAATGCTTTTAATTGGAGAGTACCGGCACTTCTTAGCAGAGGTGCAATGCTTTTATTTGGAGAGTACCGGCACTTCCCAGCAGAGGTGCAATGCTTTTAATTGGAGAGTACCAGCACTTCTCAGCAGAGGTGCAATGCTTTTATTTGGAGAGTACCGGCACTTCTCAGGAGAGGTGCAATGCTTTTAATTGGAGAGTACCGGCCCTTCTCAGCAGAGGTGCAATGCTTTTAATTGGAGAGTACCGGCCCTTCTTAGCAGAGGTGCAATGCTTTTATTTGGAGAGTACCGGCACTTCTCAGCAGAGGTGCAATGCTTTTAATTGGAGAGTACCGGCACTTCTCAGCAGAGGTGCATGCTTTTAATTGGAGAGTACCGGCCCTTCTCAGCAGAGGTGCAATGCTTTTATTTGGAGAGTACCGGCACTTCTCAGCAGAGGTGCAATGCTTTTAATTGGAGAGTACCGGCCCTTCTCAACAGAGGTGCATGCTTTTAATTGGAGAGTACCGGCCCTTCTCAGCAGAGGTGCATGCTTTTAATTGGAGAGTACCGGCACTTCTTAGCAGAGGTGCAATGCTTTTATTTGGAGAGTACCGGCACTTCAAAGCAGAGGTGCAATGCTTTTAATTGGAGAGTACCAGCACTTCTCAGCAGAGGTGCAATGCTTTTATTTGGAGAGTACCGGCACTTCTCAGCAGAGGTGCAATGCTTTTATTTGGAGAGTACCGGCCCTTCTCAGCAGAGGTGCAATGCTTTTAATTGGAGAGTACCGGCCCTTCTTAGCAGAGGTGCAATGCTTTTATTTGGAGAGTACCGGCACTTCTCAGCAGAGGTGCAATGCTTTTAATTGGAGAGTACCGGCACTTCTCAGCAGAGGTGCAATGCTTTTAATTGGAGAGTACCGGCCCTTCTCAGGAGAGGTGCAATGCTTTTAATTGGAGAGTACCGGCCCTTCTCAGCAGAGGTGCAATGCTTTTATTTGGAGAGTACCGGCACTTCTCAGCAGAGGTGCAATGCTTTAAATTGGAGAGTACCGGCACTTCTCAGCAGAGGTGCATGCTTTTATTTGGAGAGTACTGGCCCTTCTCAGCAGAGGAGCAATGCTTTTAATTGGAGAGTACCGGCACTTCTCAGCAGAGGTGCATGCTTTTATTTGGAGAGTACCTGCCCTTCTCAGCAGAGGAGCAATGCTTTTAATTGGAGAGTACCGGCCCTTCTCAGCAGAGGTGCAATGCTTTTAATTGGAGAGTACCGGCACTTCTCAGCAGAGGTGCAATGCTTTTAATTGGAGAGTACCGGCACTTCTCAGCAGAGGTGCATGCTTTTATTTGGAGAGTACTGGCCCTTCTCAGCAGAGGAGCAATGCTTTTAATTGGAGAGTACCGGCCCTTCTCAGCAGAGGTGCAATGCTTTTAATTGGAGAGTACCGGCACTTCTCAGCAGAGGTGCATGCTTTTATTTGGAGAGTACCGGCACTTCTCAGCAGAGGTGCAATGGTTTTAATTGGAGAGTACCGGCCCTTCTCAGCAGAGGTGCAATGCTTTTAATTGGAGAGTACCGGCCCTTCTCAGCAGAGGTGTAATGCTTTTAATTGGAGAGTACCGGCCCTTCTCAGCAGAGGTGCAATGCTTTTATTTGGAGAGTACCGGCACTTCTCAGCAGAGGTGCAATGCTTTAAATTGGAGAGTACCGGCACTTCTCAGCAGAGGTGCATGCTTTTATTTGGAGAGTACTGGCCCTTCTCAGCAGAGGAGCAATGCTTTTAATTGGAGAGTACCGGCACTTCTCAGCAGAGGTGCATGCTTTTATTTGGAGAGTACCTGCCCTTCTCAGCAGAGGAGCAATGCTTTTAATTGGAGAGTACCGGCCCTTCTCAGCAGAGGTGCAATGCTTTTAATTGGAGAGTACCGGCACTTCTCAGCAGAGGTGCAATGCTTTTAATTGGAGAGTACCGGCACTTCTCAGCAGAGGTGCATGCTTTTATTTGGAGAGTACTGGCCCTTCTCAGCAGAGGAGCAATGCTTTTAATTGGAGAGTACCGGCCCTTCTCAGCAGAGGTGCAATGCTTTTAATTGGAGAGTACCGGCACTTCTCAGCAGAGGTGCATGCTTTTATTTGGAGAGTACCGGCACTTCTCAGCAGAGGTGCAATGCTTTTAATTGGAGAGTACCGGCCCTTCTCAGCAGAGGTGCAATGCTTTTAATTGGAGAGTACCGGCCCTTCTCAGCAGAGGTGTAATGCTTTTAATTGGAGAGTACCGGCCCTTCTCAGCAGAGGTGCAATGCTTTTAATTGGAGAGTACCGGCCCTTCTCAGCAGAGGTGCAATGCTTTTAATTGGAGAGTACCGGCCCTTCTCAGCAGAGGTGCAATGCTTTTAATAGGAGAGTACCAGCACGGTGCACAGACATAATATCGACTCCAAAATATCGTTTGGACAGAATATCGAGTTTTAAATATCGTTTGGACAAAATATCGACAGGAAAGAATATCGACAGCCAAAATATCGTTTTTAAGGTAAGTGAAGTAATATCGACTGTAAATAATATAGAAAGTGAAAATATCCAAGTATATAATCTAGATAGTAAAAAATATCGTTTTTTAAATAATATTTAATTATTTATAGTGTTTTTATGTTATAATATGTGTGAAAAGTGTCATTTTATGTTATAATTATTTTTAATTAATGATTTTTTTTAAATTTTTGTGTAATTTTATTCTGTAGCGGGTTGTGGGTTTATAGGGGAATAGGGTGGGAAGTAATTTAATTATAATTATTAAATATGTAAATTTATTAATTGGTAGTAATAATTAATTAATTGGTAATTAAATAATCTATGTTAATTATTTAAAATGTAATTGGTAATTAATTTAATTTAATTGATTAATTGCTAATTATGTAAATTAAAATAATGTATTTCCTGTAGCGGGTTGTGGGTTTATAGGGGAATAGGGTGGGAAGTAATTTAATTATAATTAATTAAATATGTAAATGTAATAATTGGTAGTAATATTTAATTAATTGTAAATGTAAAAAAATTTGTTAATTAATTAAAATGTAATTGGTAATGAATTTTATTTAATTAATTAATTGCTAATTATGTAAATTAAAATAATTTATTTCCTGTAGCGGGTTGTGGGTTTATAGGGGAATAGGGTGGGAAGTAATTTAATTATAATTCATTAAATATGTAAGTGTATTAATTGGTAGTAATATTTATTTAATTGTTAATTAAAAAATATTTGTTAATTAATTAAAATGTAATTGGTAATTAATTTAATTTAATTGATTAATTGCTAATTATGTTAAATTAAAGGGGTATTTTTAAGGTTCAGGGTCAGTTTTTAGTTTTTGGGTAAAGGGGTATTTTTAGGGTTCAGGGTCAGTTTTTAGTTTTTGGGTAAAGGGGTATTTTTAGGGTTCAGGGTCAGTTTTTAGTTTTTGGGTAAAGGGGTATTTTTAGGGTTCAGGGTCAGTTTTTAGTTTTTGGGTAAAGGGGTGTTTTTAGGGTTCAGGGTCAGTTTTGGGTTTTTGGGTAAAGGGGTATTTTTAGGGTTCAGGGTCAGTTTTTAGTTTTTGGGTAAAGGGGTATTTTTAGTGTTCAGGGTCAGTTTTTAGTTTTTGGGTAAAGGGGTATTTTTAGGGTTCAGGGTCAGTTTTGGGTTTTTGGGTAAAGGGGTATTTTTAGGGTTCAGGGTCAGTTTTTAGTTTTTGGGTAAAGGGGCATTTTTAGGGTTCAGGGTCAGTTTTTAGTTTTTGGGTAAAGGGGTATTTTTAGGGTTCAGGGTCAGTTTTTAGTTTTTGGGTAAAGGGGTATTTTTAGGGTTCAGGGTCAGTTTTTAGTTTTTGGGCAAAGGGGTATTTTTAGGGTTCAGGGTCAGTTTTGGGTTTTTGGGTAAAGGGTTTTTTTAGGGTTCAGGATCAGTTTTGGGTTTTTGGGGTACAGGGGTACAGTGTAAAAATAAAGTAAAATTAAATTTACATTAATTTAATTTAATGAAATTAAATTAAATTATATTAAAATATTTTTAAATAATTTAAATTAAAAAAATTATTATATACTTACCAATACTTACGTTGTAATGGTAGTGCGTTGTAAAAGTTGCGTTGTAACGTCATATATCCACTGTTGCACTCTTTGCAGTGGGAATAGTAATTTTAACCCCTACGCTATCCAACGCTTTCCCTACTGTTGCACCCACTGGAGTGGGAATAGTAATTTTTACTCTTTTGTATTTGTACGTTAATAATATTGGCTATTATTTAATTAAATTTTGTTACTATATATATATATGTTTTAAGAAATATGATAAAAAAAATATTATTTTTTTACTTTCATTAATTATTTAAATATTTAAAGTTATTTTAAGTATTGTTAATTATATTTTAGTAATTAATTTTTTATATTAATGTAATTAAACATTGTTTTTATTAAAGTCGATATTTTTTACAACTATATTTTTGTAAACGATATTTTGTACTCGATATTTTTGTACTTACCTGTTTGTACATACAAACTCGATATTTTGGCTGTAGATATTTTTTCCTCGATATTTTGGGTAGTCGATATTTTGGCAGTCGATATTATTTCAGTGATCCTACCAGCACTTCTTAGCAGTGGTGCAATGCTTTTAATTGGAGAGTACCGGCCCTTCTCAGCAGAGGTGTAATGCTTTTAATTGGAGAGTACTGGCACTTCTCAGCAGAGGTGCAATGCTTTTAATTGGAGAGTACCGGCACTTCTCAGCAGAGGTGCAATGCTTTTAATTGGAGAGTACCGGCACTTCTCAGCAGAGGTGCAATGCTTTTAATTGGAGAGTACCGGCACTTCTCAGCAGAGGTGCAATGCTTTTAATAGGAGAGTACCAGCACTTCTCACCAGTGGTGCATGCTTTTAATTGGAGAGTACCGGCCCTTCTCAGCAGAGGTGCATGCTTTCATTTGGAGAGTACCGGCCCTTCTCAGCAGTGGTGCATGCTTTTAATTGGAGAGTACTGGCACTTCTCAGCAGAGGTGCAATGCTTTTAATTGGAGAGTACCGGCACTTCTCAGCAGAGGTGCAATGCTTTTAATAGGAGAGTACCAGCACGGTGCACAGACATAATATCGACTCCAAAATATCGTTTGGACAGAATATCGAGTTTTAAATATCGTTTGGACAAAATATCGACAGGAAAGAATATCGACAGCCAAAATATCGTTTTTAAGGTAAGTGAAGTAATATCGACTGTAAATAATATAGAAAGTGAAAATATCCAAGTATATAATCTAGATAGTAAAAAATATCATTTTTTAAATAATATTTAATTATTTATAGTGTTTTTATGTTATAATATGTGTGAAAAGTGTCATTTTATGTTATAATTATTTTTAATTAATGATTTTTTTAAAATTTTTGTGTAATTTTATTCTGTAGCGGGTTGTGGGTTTATAGGGGAATAGGGTGGGAAGTAATTTAATTATAATTATTAAATATGTAAATTTATTAATTGGTAGTAATAATTAATTAATTGGTAATTAAATAATCTATGTTAATTATTTAAAATTTAATTGGTAATTAATTTAATTTAATTGATTAATTGCTAATTATGTAAATTAAAATAATGTATTTCCTGTAGCGGGTTGTGGGTTTATAGGGGAATAGGGTGGGAAGTAATTTAATTATAATTAATTAAATATGTAAATGTAATAATTGGTAGTAATATTTAATTAATTGTAAATTTTAAAAAATTTGTTAATTAATTAAAATGTAATTGGTAATGAATTTTATTTAATTAATTAATTGCTAATTATGTAAATTAAAATAATTTATTTCCTGTAGCGGGTTGTGGGTTTATAGGGGAATAGGGTGGGAAGTAATTTAATTATAATTCATTAAATATGTAAGTGTATTAATTGGTAGTAATATTTATTTAATTGTTAATTAAAAAATATTTGTTAATTAATTAAAATGTAATTGGTAATTAATTTAATTTAATTGATTAATTGCTAATTATGTTAAATTAAAGGGGTATTTTTAGGGTTCAGGGTCAGTTTTTAGTTTTTGGGTAAAGGGGTATTTTTAGGGTTCAGGGTCAGTTTTTAGTTTTTGGGTAAAGGGGTATTTTTAGGGTTCAGGGTCAGTTTTTAGTTTTTGGGTAAAGGGGTATTTTTAGGGTTCAGGGTCAGTTTTTAGTTTTTGGGTAAAGGGGTGTTTTTAGGGTTCAGGGTCAGTTTTGGGTTTTTGGGTAAAGGGGTATTTTTAGGGTTCAGGGTCAGTTTTTAGTTTTTGGGTAAAGGGGTATTTTTAGTGTTCAGGGTCAGTTTTTAGTTTTTGGGTAAAGGGGTATTTTTAGGGTTCAGGGTCAGTTTTGGGTTTTTGGGTAAAGGGGTATTTTTAGGGTTCAGGGTCAGTTTTTAGTTTTTGGGTAAAGGGGCATTTTTAGGGTTCAGGGTCAGTTTTTAGTTTTTGGGTAAAGGGGTATTTTTAGGGTTCAGGGTCAGTTTTTAGTTTTTGGGTAAAGGGGTATTTTTAGGGTTCAGGGTCAGTTTTTAGTTTTTGGGCAAAGGGGTATTTTTAGGGTTCAGGGTCAGTTTTGGGTTTTTGGGTAAAGGGTTTTTTTAGGGTTCAGGGTCAGTTTTGGGTTTTTGGGGTACAGGGGTACAGTGTAAAAATAAAGTAAAATTAAATTTACATTAATTTAATTTAATGAAATTAAATTAAATTAAATTATATTAAAATATTTTTAAATAATTTAAATTAAAAAAATTATTATATACTTACCAATACTTACGTTGTAATGGTAGTGCGTTGTAAAAGTTGCGTTGTAACGTCATATATCCACTGTTGCACTCTTTGCAGTGGGAATAGTAATTTTAACCCCTACGCTATCCAACGCTTTCCCTACTGTTGCACCCACTGGAGTGGGAATAGTAATTTTTACTCTTTTGTATTTGTACGTTAATAATATTGGCTATTATTTAATTAAATTTTGTTACTATATATATATATGTTTTAAGAAATATGATAAAAAAAATATTATTTTTTTACTTTCATTAATTATTTAAATATTTAAAGTTATTTTAAGTATTGTTAATTATATTTTAGTAATTAATTTTTTATATTAATGTAATTAAACATTGTTTTTATTAAAGTCGATATTTTTTACAACTATATTTTTGTAAACGATATTTTGTACTCGATATTTTTGTACTTACCTGTTTGTACATACAAACTCGATTTTTTGGCTGTAGATATTTTTTCCTCGATATTTTGGGTAGTCGATATTTTGGGAGTCGATATTATTTCAGTGATCCTACCAGCACTTCTTAGCAGTGGTGCAATGCTTTTAATTGGAGAGTACCGGCCCTTCTCAGCAGAGGTGTAATGCTTTTAATTGGAGAGTACTGGCACTTCTCAGCAGAGGTGCAATGCTTTTAATTGGAGAGTACCGGCACTTCTCAGCAGAGGTGCAATGCTTTTAATTGGAGAGTACCGGCACTTCTCAGCAGAGGTGCAATGCTTTTAATTGGAGAGTACCGGCACTTCTCAGCAGAGGTGCAATGCTTTTAATAGGAGAGTACCAGCACTTCTCACCAGTGGTGCATGCTTTTAATTGGAGAGTACCGGCCCTTCTCAGCAGAGGTGCATGCTTTCATTTGGAGAGTACCGGCCCTTCTCAGCAGTGGTGCATGCTTTTAATTGGAGAGTACTGGCACTTCTCAGCAGAGGTGCAATGCTTTTAATTGGAGAGTACCGGCACTTCTCAGCAGAGGTGCAATGCTTTTAATTGGAGAGTACCAGCACTTCTCAGCAGAGGTGCAATGCATTTAATTGGAGAGTACCGGCCCTTCTCAGCAGAGGTTTAATGCTTTTAATTGGAGAGTACTGGCACTTCTCAGCAGAGGTGCATGCTTTCAATTGGAGAGTACCGGCACTTCTCAGCAGAGGTGCAATGCTTTTAATTGGAAAGTACCGGCCCTTCTCAGCAGAGGTGCATGCTTTTAATTGGAGAGTACCGGCACTTCTCAGCAGAGGTGCAATGCTTTTAATTGGAGAGTACTGGCACTTCTCAGCAGAGGTGCAATGCTTTTAATTGGAGAGTACCGGCACTTCTCACAGAGGTGCATGCTTTTAATTGGAGAGTACCGGCACTTCTCAGCAGAGGTGCAATGCTTTTAATTGGAGAGTACCGGCACTTCTCAGCAGAGGTGCAATGCTTTTAATTGGAGAGTACCGGCACTTCTCAGCAGAGGTGCAATGCTTTTAATTGGAGAGTACCGGCACTTCTCAGCAGAGGTGCAATGCTTTTAATTGGAGAGTACCAGCACTTCTCAGCAGAGGTGCAATGCATTTAATTGGAGAGTACCGGCCCTTCTCAGCAGAGGTTTAATGCTTTTAATTGGAGAGTACTGGCACTTCTCAGCAGAGGTGCATGCTTTCAATTGGAGAGTACCGGCACTTCTCAGCAGAGGTGCAATGCTTTTAATTGGAAAGTACCGGCCCTTCTCAGCAGAGGTGCATGCTTTTAATTGGAGAGTACCGGCACTTCTCAGCAGAGGTGCAATACTTTTAATTGGAGAGTACTGGCACTTCTCAGCAGAGGTGCAATGCTTTTAATTGGAGAGTACCGGCACTTCTCACAGAGGTGCATGCTTTTAATTGGAGAGTACCGGCACTTCTCAGCAGAGGTGCAATGCTTTTAATTGGAGAGTACCGGCACTTCTCAGCAGAGGTGCAATGCTTTTAATTGGAGAGTACCGGCACTTCTCAGCAGAGGTGCAATGCTTTTAATTGGAGAGTACCGGCACTTCTCAGCAGAGGTGCAATGCTTTTAATAGGAGAGTACCAGCACTTCTCACCAGTGGTGCATGCTTTTAATTGGAGAGTACCGGCCCTTCTCAGCAGAGGTGCATGCTTTCATTTGGAGAGTACCGGCCCTTCTCAGCAGTGGTGCATGCTTTTAATTGGAGAGTACTGGCACTTCTCAGCAGAGGTGCAATGCTTTTAATTGGAGAGTACCGGCACTTCTCAGCAGAGGTGCAATGCTTTTAATTGGAGAGTACCAGCACTTCTCAGCAGAGGTGCAATGCATTTAATTGGAGAGTACCGGCCCTTCTCAGCAGAGGTTTAATGCTTTTAATTGGAGAGTACTGGCACTTCTCAGCAGAGGTGCATGCTTTCAATTGGAGAGTACCGGCACTTCTCAGCAGAGGTGCAATGCTTTTAATTGGAAAGTACCGGCCCTTCTCAGCAGAGGTGCATGCTTTTAATTGGAGAGTACCGGCACTTCTCAGCAGAGGTGCAATGCTTTTAATTGGAGAGTACCGGCACTTCTCACAGAGGTGCATGCTTTTAATTGGAGAGTACCGGCACTTCTCAGCAGAGGTGCATGCTTTGATTTGGAGAGTACCAGCACTTCTCAGCAGAGGTGCATGCTTTTAATTGGAGAGTAGCGGCCCTTCTCAGCAGAGATGCAATGCTTTTAATTGGAGTAGTAGCATTTACCAGAATGAAGAAAGTGTTCTGGTATAGAGGGCTAGCACTTCTGCCAAGTGTAATGTGTTAATTTTAAAGTGTTGTTATTACCCAATCGAATAATGCTCAATTTTGACCTAAAAAAGATATAAGGCTGAGTCGTCGGAGCCAGCATTTTACATTTTGAAATGCAGGTCACAATAGAGGTCATCAGTGAATGGTTAATTTACTAAAACAATATGAATTTACACATTGGTTTTCAATCCACTTGTTATTTCTTTCTGCCTGTTATTTTTGTTAGCTTTGCATTCTGTAACTTAGTTTACTGAAAAGCGCTCCAATATCCTTCAAATGCTTTACAAATTAAAGTCCCACTGTGCAGGCAACAGGTACAGCAGTGTAGTGGGGGCAGTATTAGGCATGCTGTCTGTGTAGAACAAACCTGAGCATCAGACTGTAGAGACACGTCTAGGTCACTAGAAATCAACGAAAACCAATGACCCAGGCCTGAGAAATTATCGCCTACATGAATTCTCAATATCACATAAACCTTCAAATTGTAAAGCGCTCTAATGTCCTTTGGGATCAAGTTCGCGCTATATAAAACTTTATAAATAAATAAATACCATGCCACATAATTTCACTGCATAAATCCACTCCACACCACACTACTCCAACCCACACAATCCTACTACTAACAATTACAATCCAACTCACATAATACCACTTCACACTACAGACATACACACATACACTACATCACACATGGGTAAAATACATTGTCATTTACAGTACATATAGCTCTAACTCAAGCAAATGCAAGACCTATTGTTGTTCTGTGTTGCTATAGCTGCCCTAAGTAGGAAGAGGATGCTCGTTACACCACCGGAAGAAAAGCAATCCTGGTTGATTAGGGGCGTTACCCCAAAACCGGTCTCAAGATTCTTGTTTTTCAGTCCAAGGAGGACATGGCTGGCCATTTCGAAGGGGGAGCAGGGTCAGGACTAATTTGCATATAGCTGGGTCCAAACTGGGGTGGCATGGTGAGCAAAAGAACAACGGATTAAACCCAGATCTGTGGCTGGGGGTGAATGTTTGCATTGTCAGCATTCCGTGTATCATCATTTTGTAATAAGAATGACTGTGATGAGAGGTGGAGGATTCCTTATGACCCTTGACCTTTCAGACAGTGAGATGCAATGACTCATTGAGAACAATGACTGTGATGCGAAGTGGAGGATTCCATGCGACCCTATGACCTTTCCAGACAAGACTGCAGTGACGGATGACTGTATTGACAGATGGAGGATTCAGAGTCACGCTATGAACTATGACCTTTCAGGCAGAAAACTGCAGCGATTCACTTTAGACTGGGATGAGAACATATGAATCTTCCTACCGCAACCTATACAACTCCAAAACCTCAACTTTTGTGTTACAAAGTCTAATTTATAAAGAGCCAGCCTCTCATCTTTCTGTTGTAAGAGCCAACCCCTCCCCTTCCTGCTGTAAGAGCCGGCCCCTCCCCTTCCTGCTGTAAGAGCCGGCCCCTCCCCTTCCTGCTGTAAGAACCAGCCCCTCCCCTTACTTCTATAAGAGCCAGCCACCCCCCTTGCTGCTGTGAGAACTGGCCTTCCCCTTCTTGCTGTAAGAGCCAGCCCCCCTCCTGTTGTAAGAGCTAGCCCCTCCCCTTCCTGCTGTAAGAGCTAGCCCCTCCCCTTCCTGCTGTAAGAGCCAGTATCTCCCCATCTTGCTGTAAGAGCCAATCCCTCCCCTTCTTGCTTTAAGAGCCTGCCCCTCCTGTTGTAAGAGCCTGCCCATTCCCTTCCTGCTATAAGAGACTGCCCCTCCCCTTCCTGCTGTAAGAGCCAGTCCCCCCCTTTCCTGCTGTAAGAGCTAGCCCCTCCATTCCTGCTATAAGAGCTAGCCCCTCCCCTTTCTGCTGTAAGAGCCAGTTCCTCCCCTTCCTGCTGCAAGAGCCAGCCCCTTCCTGCTGTTAAAGCTAGCCCCACCCCTTCCTGCTGTAACAACTCCCTGTTAAAGCTTTGGCCAATCGCTGCTCTTCCTCAGCCCCCTTACTTTATCCCTTTGTAGGTGCAGCTTCCTGAGCACAGAGCTCTTTATAAAATCTGAGGAGTGGACGAGGCTTCTGATCAACCTTTCAGTCTCAAGCTGGTGACCATTCTTCATATTTCCTACCACAAGGTGGCGCTATAAGTGGGAAACACATACTGGCCAACATTATACGAACAAGGAGAAGGGATTTCAGGGTTCAACACGATATGAAGCTTAAAGATGTCACCACGTAAATATTAAAGAAACACTGAGGCGATCATCATGAGTGGACGTGAAGGTGGCACAGAGCTTCCTAGCCGGGGGCGTCAGTAACTCAAAGGGTGGGGAAACATGGGCCACTGCAAGTTGGACCCTGAAGGTACCTTTAAAAATGAGGATTTACTGTAACAAGCAGTACTTCTGGGTCCCATTACCTGGTAATTACTTCCTCCAGATTTTTACGAGTTGCTGGCATTGCTCCACCCACACAGGCATGTGAAAATTGTTGGGAAGAAAAGCTGAAATCCTTCTGATGCACGCCACTCACCATACCACCAACAGTCACTAGGGACAGAGGCACGACACTCACCTCGTCACCACAAGTCACAGTAGAGATATGCCACTCACCTCGCCACCCACAGTCGCAATAGACAGAGGTACACCATCACAAGTCGCGATAGACAGAGACACGCCACTCACCTCGCCACCACAAGTCACAATAGACAGGTGAACACCACTCACCTAGTTAACACAAGTTGCCATAGACTAAGGCGCACCACTCATCTCACCACCACAAGTAGCGATAGACACAGGCACGCCACTCACCTCGCCACCACAAGTAGTTATAGACACAGGCACACCACTCACCTCGCCACCACAAGTAGCGATAGAGGCATGCAACTCACCTAGTTAACACAAGGTGCCATAGACCGAGGCACACCACTCACCTCGCAACCACAAGTCATGATAGACACAGGCACGCCACTCACCTCGCCACCACCGGTCCCGATAGACAGAGGCACACTACTCACCTCGCCACCACAAGTAGCGATAGACAGACACAGGCCACTCATTCCACCACCACCAGTCACGAGAACAACAGCGACCGCAACACCATCAGCCTGCTCGACAACCTCGCCAACCTCGGACTCAAGCAGCTGGTGTCCACCCCCACCCACCTCGCCGGACACACACTCGACGCCGTCTTCTCATCCAGCAAAGACGTCACCTTCAGCCACGCAACAGGACTCCACTGGACGGACCACAGCTGCGTCCACTTCACCTTCAGAAGAACGACGATCCACCACCACCAGCAACAGGTTGCCCGAAGAAGCTGGAACAAGATCACAGCCGACCAGCTCACCGCCTCCCTCGGCCAGCACTATCCCGCCAGCTCAGCGAACCCCAGCCTGGCCGCCGACAACCTCACGAAGTGGATCAACAACTGCGCGGACGAACTCGCCCCTCTGAGAACCCCACCCAGCAGACCCTGCAGCAGAAAAACACCATGGTTCACCGACGAACTCAAGAGCTCCAAGAAGAACTGTCGAGCCCTCGAGAAAGTCTGGAGAAGGGAACCAACTACGGACAACATGACCACCCTCAAGCTCGCCACCCGGAAACACCACCAACTGATCCGCGCCACCAAGAAAAATACATACAAGGACCGACTGGACAACAACGCACACAACTGCAAGGAACTCTTCAACATCGTGAAAGAGCTCTCCAACCCCAACGCCGGAAACAATGACATCACACCGTCGCAAGACCTCTGCAACTCCCTCGTTCCTACTTCCACAACAAGATCACGGACATACACAACAGCTTCAGCAACCAACCAACGCAAGCCACAACCGCAACAACGCCACCAACCAGCACCCTCCGCACCTGGACTCCGATCAGCACCGAAGACACCATCCGCACAATGAACTCCATCCATTCCGGATCTCCGACTGACCCCTGCCCTCACCACGTCTTCAACAAGGCCGACACTGTCATCGCACCCCACCTGCGGGACATCATCAACACCTCCTTCGACACCGCCACCTTCCCTGAGAGCTGGAAGCACGCCGAACTCAGCGCTCTCCTCAAGAAACCCACAGCAGACCCCACCGACCTCAAGAACTACCGTCCCATCTCGCTCCTCCCGTTCCCGGCCAAAGTCATCGAGAAGACCGTCAACAAACAGCTGGCCGCCTTCCTCGAGACGAATGGATCCCTCGACCCCTCACAGTCGGGCTTCCGAGCGAACCACAGCACCGAGACCGCCCTCATCGCTGCCACCGATGACCTTCGAACTCTGATGGACAACGGAGAAACAGCGGCCCTCATCCTCCTGGACCTCTCCGCGGCTTTCGACACTGTCTGCCACCGCACCCTAGTACAGCGCCTCGGCAACATCGGAATCCAGGACAAGGCACTGGAATGGATCACCTCCTTCCTCGACGGAAGAACACAGAGAGTCCGCCTACCTCCATACAAGTCAGAGGCCACCAAAGTCATCTGCGGCGTCCCTCAAGGATCCTCACTGAGCCCCACCCTCTTCAACGTCTACATGAGCCCCCTCGCGGCCATCGTACGCCAACACAACCTCAACATAATCTCCTACGCCGACGACACCCAGCTGATCCTCTCCCTGACCAACGACCCCGCCGCCGCCAGAGCCAACCTACATGAAGGGATGAGAGATGTAGCCGAATGGATGACGACCAGCCGCCTGAAACTGAACTCGGACAAGACGGAGGTCCTCATCCTGGGCTCCTCGCCCTCCGCCTGGGACGACTCCTGGTGGCCCCCCGCCCTGGGCACCGCACCCAAACCAACAGACCACGCACGCAACCTGGGCTTCATCCTGGACTCCTCCCTCTCCATGACCAGACAAGTAAACGCCGTCTCCTCGTCTTGCTTCAACATCCTGCGCATGCTACGTAAGATCTTCCGGTGGATCCCCACCGAGACGAGGCAGACGGTCACCCAGGCCCTCGTCACCAGCCGACTGGACTACGGCAACGCCCTCTACGCCGGAACCACCGTCAAGCTACAGAAGAGACTCCAGCGGATCCAGAACACCTCGGCCAGACTCATCCTCAACATCCCCCGACGCAGCCACATCTCCGGACACCTGAGAGATCTGCACTGGCTCCCGATCAACAAAAGAATCACCTTCCGTCTCCTCACCCACGCGCACAAAGCCCTACACGACCAAGGCCCGAGCTACCTCAACAACCGGATCAACTTCTACACTCCCAAGCGCCTCCTCAGATCAACCAACCACGCCCTCGCCGCCGTCCCCCGCATCCGAAGAGCGACAACAGGAGGAAGGTCCTTCTCCTACCTGGCCGCCAAGACCTGGAACTCACTCCCGACCGACCTGCACCTGACCCAAGACCACCTCTCCTTCAGGAAGAAGCTCAAGACCTGGCTGTTCGAGCAGTAACGGCACCCCCCCCCACCCAGCGCCTTGAGACCCTACGGGTGAGTAGTGCGCTCTATAAATGACCTGATTGATTGATTGATTGATTGATTGAGGCACAACATTTACCTCACCACCACAAGTAGCGATAGACATAGACACGCCACTCACCTTGCCACCACCGGTCCCGATAGACAGAGGCACACCACTCATCTCACCACCACAAGTAGCGATACAGATGCATGACACTCACCTTGCCACCAACAGTGATGAGGGACAGAGGCATGCCACTCACCTCGTCACCACAAGTCGCAGTAGAGGTATGCCACTCACCTCGCCACCACCAGTCGCGACAGACAGAGGCACACCATCACAAGGCACGATAGACAGAGGCACGCCACTCACCTGGCCACCACAAGTGGCAATAGACAGGTGAACGCCACTCACCTGGTTTACACAAGGTGCCATAGACGGAGGCACACCACTCACCTCGCAACCACAAGTCATGATAGACACAGGCACGCCACTCACCTCGCCACCACCGGTCCCGATAGACAGAGGCACACTACTCACCTCGCCACCACAAGTAGCGATAGACAGACACAGGCCACTCATTCCACCACCACCAGTCGCGAGGGACAGAGGCACAACATTTACCTCACCACCTCAAGTAGCTATAGACATAGACATGCCACTCACCTTGCCACCACCGGTCCCGATAGACAGAGGCACACCACTCACCTCACCACCATAAGTAGCGATAGACAGATCCACGCCACTCACCTTGCCACCAACAGTCACGAGGGACAGAGGCATGCCACTCACCACGTCACCACAAGTTGCAGTAGAGGTATGCCACTCACCTCGCCACCACCAGTCGTGACAGACAGAGGCACGCCATCACAAGTCACGATAGACAGAGGCACGTCACTCACCTCGCCACCACAAGTTGCAATAGACAGGAGAACACCACTCACCTAGTTAACACAAGTTGCCATAGACCAAGGCACACCACTCATCTCGCCACCAAAAGTAGCGATAGACACAGGCATGCCACTCACCTCGCCACCACAAGTTGTTATAGACACAGGCACACCACTCACCTCGCCACCACAAGTAGCGATAGAGGCATACAACTCACCTAGTTAACACAAGTTGCCATAGACCGAGGCACACCATTCACCTCGCAACCACAAGTCATGATAGACACAGGCACGCCACTCACCTCGCCACCACCAGTCCCGATAGACAGAGGCACACCACTTACCTCGCCACCACAAGTAGCGATAGACAGACGCAGGCCACTCATTCCACCACCACTAGTCGCGAGGGACAGAGGCACACTATTCACCTCACCACCACGAGTAGCGATAGACATAAGCACGCCACTTAACTTGCCACCACCGATGGTGACAGACAAAGGCACACCACTCACCTCGCCACTACTAGTACCTATGGACACAGGCACACCACTTCCTTTGCCACCACATATCGTGATAGACAGAGGCACACCACTCCCCTCACCACCACAAGTAGCGATAGACACAGGCACGCCACCCACCTCGCCACCACCAGTCAAGAGGGACAGAGGTATGCCACTCACCTCGCCACCACAAGTCATGATAGACAGAGGCACGCCATTCAACTTACCATCACAAGTCACGATAGACAGATGCACCCTCACCACCACAAGTTGTGAGGGACAGAGGCATGCCTCTCACCTCGCCATCAGAAGTAGTGATAGACAGGGGCACACCACTCACCTCACCACCACCAGTCGCAATAAACACAGGACCTACCAGGCACAAGTTTTGGTAAGAGCAGGATCCACTGGCGCATGGTGGAGTCGCCCATGAGGTACATCTGCTTCCCCTTCACGCACGGGTCCAGCTCCTCCGCCCGCTCATAAGAAGACATCTTGCAGAAGAGCGGCCGCCACACATTCTGCAAGAAGAAGCCACTGGGGAATGGAGAGCTCATCCCGGTCCTACATTTTTCTTGAGAAAGCTTTAACGTTCCTGTTAAAAATCACAACAAATATCAGCGAAGATCAAACACGCATTCAATAAAGAAACCGAAAATTTGAGAATTCAGCTCTCCCTCTATAGTATGGAACCAACATATAACTGTTTGAATATTGTGTAACATAAATATTGTTTCCTAATTATATTCTATATAAATATCGCCAATTGGCAATAAGAATAAAGCGTCTATGTTAGAAATCGGGCTCTTGTTTGACCGGGGCGCGAACCTAAGTCAAACAGCAAACTCAATCCTAGTCAGGGTAAACGTCAGGCAAACCATAAATTAACCTTTGCTCTACCTCGGGTAGCTTTGTGCAGGGCAGTCAGGCTTAACTTAGAGGCACTGTGTAAAATATTTGTGCAAAAAGTAAAACAGTGAAAACACCACACAAAAAGATGCCATACCAAGTTAGAAAAATAATTCTGACTTTAATAAATAAAACAACAAAAATCTTATCAGTAAAACTTGAGATATTGATTGTTAAAGATTTTAAGTAAAAATAGGGCTAAGAAGCATAAAGTGCTAAAAGGAGTTATCTGGTTGTGCAAGACTGGGACAAGGTCAAAAGTTCAGGCCAACCATAATGGAGCGCGGGCCGGAAACAGGGACCAAGGTAGTTGTGCTGAACAAAAGTACCTTAACCCTTTTGCTGCGGGGTGTTTCCCCCCCGCTTTGCAGGGGGAGGGGGGCCATGCGCGGCGGCGCTGTGCTTATGACGAGCTCAGCTCGTCATGAGGCACAGTGGAGCTGCACTCGTGACGAGCTCAGCTCGTCACGACCACACCCGTTTTGGAACGTTCAACACAGCGTGGAAATTATCCCCGCGTGCGAACGTTCCAACAGCCGTCACGAGCTCAGCTCGTCATGAGTGCAGCTCAACTGTGCCTCATGACGAGCTGAGCTCGTCATAAGCACACAGCGGGTTAATCAGAGGTTGCACAGTGTTGCTTGTATATGACTCTACCTTAAATAAATGAACACACAAGAGACATTTAGCAAAACAGGAACAAGTTGGTTTAATTATTGCTGAAGCCTGGACAGAGCCTGGGAGAGCCTGGACAGAGTGTGTCTGCTAAAAATCTCTTGATCTACAAAGTTTTGGCTGTCTATTTATTCAGTTCATGAGGTACATGAACCCCTTGCCTGTGGGACTGATTTTCCCGCTGTGCTGGGGGGAGGGGGGCGCGCACATCGCCCGGTGCTCGTGACGAGCTGAGCTCGTCACGCAGCATGGTGGGGCTGTGCTCATGACGAGCTGAGCTCGTCACGGCCACACCCGTTTCTGTGGAACATTCAGCACAGCGGGGGAATTAGCCCCGCATGCGAGCGTTGTGGCCATTATGAAGAGCTCAGCTCGTCATGAGCACACGGCCACCGCGGCTCATGACGAGCTGAGCTCGTCATGACCATGGGAGGGGTTAAATGTTCTTGTTTACATTCCAAAAGAGCACCCAAATATTAAATCAATCAGATGTGTGCATCTTATATGTACACAGGTGGCGCTTGACCTCGGGGAGAGCTAATGTGGGCAAGTGTGTATGTGTCCAGATGTCCGGTGTGAGGAGCGTGTGATCGCTACAGGTAGTGTGCGTGTCGTGTCCTGATTGGCTGAGTGTACATAGCTACCTGCGGCATCTAGCTATGTGGTATTTGTGGGAAACGCAAAACTGATTCATTGTGGCTAATTATCTTGGACTGGTTTGTGGTGCAACTATCTATCTGTGGAATCAATCAGTATTTTCTCTGGGTTTGTGTGTCTTTGGTTTATGGGGGACCCACCTGTGATCTATCACTCGATAGGCGTGGCCTGGAGTCTCAGGACCTGCCCGACCATGTATCTCTGACTCGGGGTTGTGGCGAGGTCACTTTGGGTGAATCAGACAGCAAAGATGTGAGTTCATCGGAACTCCTAAAAATAGTATGGCAGCCACTGCTATCACTTTTATCGACCTTATCAACATTACATTTACATAGGTCATCTTTTACATTGATGAAATTCGTACTTGTTTTAACAAGGTTATATTTGCTTTGGACTTAACTTACATTGACATTGGTCTTATCGTACGAGCATGGATTATTACATGCAATGGTATCACTGTAGCTGGTGTCGGTGATGCTGTGCAGGTATACGTTATGGCATACATTGATATTGTACTGACGGGCATTGTGTGGGCACAAGCTAAGGCTTTTACTGATATTGCCGTTGTTGGGCACTAGTTGATGATGCATCATACAGCAGAGGCGATGCGCCAGTGCAGGGTCGAGGACCCTGTCAGCGAGGCTTGAATTTGGGAAGAATGGTGTATAAGATGCGTTATGCAGTCGAGGTGATGCATTGGCTCCGATGAGCAGGGAAGATGCGATGCAGAGTTTGAGGTGTCGGAGTTGGTTCCAAAGGCGATGCATTGAGTCTGATCCATGCAGCAGTGAGGGTGTGTCGGTTTCTTTTGCTAGGTCGACATGGAAGTGGAAAACTGCGCACAGGCCCTGCAATGGCAGACCTGAGGCATGGTTAAATGGTTCCTTAACCCCTTCGACGCTCATGACGAGCCCAGCTCGTCATGGAGTTTCCATTGACTTCAATGGAAATTACATTGAAGAGCCAGAGGTGGCCTTAGCATCCAAGTGGTTAAGTGGGTGGCACAATGTGTCCTGCAGGCCCACTAGTAGCATTTAACTAACAGGCCCTGGGAACCTGTAGTACACTTTACTATGGACTTATCAGTCAATTAAATATGTCAATGGGGGATGGGCCAATATGACCATGTTCAAGGGGAGAGAGCACAAGCACTTTAGCACTGGCCAGCAGCGGTAGAGTGCACTGAGTCCCAAAGCCAGCAGAAAGTAACTCGGAAAAGTGGAGGAGTAGGCAAATGTTGAAGGGAAGACAACCCCAGGGCTGTCGGGTCTCTAAATCTATTTTTGTAAATGTGTTCTAGAATATAATATATGGGAGAGATGATATTCATATGTACCCTATTCTTACATTCAGCCCACTCTACAGTACCACTGTGTAGGAGCTACTGTGTGACGAGATGTGCATCTCACAGGATGGAGGAAGGCTGGCAGAGTTCACCTGGTGTCATGAACCTTTCACAGGCTCCAGCATACTGCTGCTCTTCTCAGAGTGTTCCTGTGGTCAACTCTTAGAGCTTTACATCCTCTCCCATGATGGAAGCCTGGCAGAGGTCAGTGTGTTCCTGTGTTCACCTCCAGGAGGTGTACAGCCTCTCACAGGATGAAGGAAGCATGGCAGAGGTCAGTGTGTTCCTGTGGTCACATCTGGGAGGTGTACAGCCTCCCACAGGATGAAGGAAGCATGGCAGAGGTCCCAGTGTGTTCCTGTGGTCACCTCTGGGAGGTGTACAGCCTCTCACAGGATGGAGGAAGCATGGCGGAAGTCACAGTGTGTTCCTGTGGTCACCTCTGAGAGGTGTACAGCCTCTCACAGGATGAAGGAAGCATGCATGGCAGAGGTCAAAGTTTGTTCACAGTGTGTTCCTGTGGTCACCTCTGGGAGGTTTACAGCCTCTCACAGGATGAAGG
Organism: Lissotriton helveticus; assembly: GCF_964261635.1. Taxonomy (NCBI): domain Eukaryota; kingdom Metazoa; phylum Chordata; class Amphibia; order Caudata; family Salamandridae; genus Lissotriton; species Lissotriton helveticus. The sequence continues at coordinate 1,962,362,937 of NC_136068.1, read as the reverse complement.
AAGCATTGGAGAGGTTACAGTGTGTTCCTGTGGTCACCTCTGGGAGGTGTACAGCCTCTCACAGGATGAAGGAAGCATGCATGGCAGAGGTCACAGTGTGTTCCTGTGGTCACCTCTGGGAGGTGTACAGCATCTTACAGGATGAAGGAAATATGGCAGAGGTCACACCGTGTTCCTGTGGTCACCTCTGGGAGGTGTACAGCCTCTCACAGGATGAAGGAAGCATGGCAGAGTTCACGGTGTGTTTGTGTGGTCACCTCTGGGAGGTGTACAGCCTCACACAGGATGAAGGAAGCATGCATGGCAGAGGTCACAGTGTGTTCCTGTGGTCACCTCTGGGAGGTATACAGCATCACAAAGGATGAAGGAAGCATGGCAGAGGTCACAGTGTGTTCTTGTGGTCACCCCTGGGAGGTGTACAGCCTCTTACAGGATGAAGGAGGCATGCATGGCAGAGGTCACAGTGTGTTCCTGTGGTCTCCTCTGGGAGGTGTACAGCATCACACAGGATGAAGGAAGCATGCCAGAGGTCACAGTGTGTTCCTGTGGTCACCTCTCAGAGGTGTACAGCCTCTCACAGGATGAAGGAAGCATTGGAGAGGTCACAGTGTGTTCCTGTGGTCACCTCTGGGAGGTGTACAGCCTCTCACAGGATGATGGAAGCCTGGCAGAGGTCACAGTGTTCCTGTGGTCACCTCTGGGAGGTGTACAGCCTCTCACAGGATGAAGGAAGCATGCTTGGCAGAGGTCACAGTGTATTCCTGTGGTCACCTCTGGGAGGTGTACAGCCTCACACAGGATGAAGGAAGCATGGCAGAGGTCACACCGTGTTCCTGTGGTCACCTCTGTAAGGTGTACATCCTCTCACAGACAGGATGGAGGAAGTATGGCAGAGGTCACAGCCTGTTCCAGCCGTCACCTCTCGGAGGTGCACAGCCTCTCACAGGACGGAGGAAGTATGGCAGAGGTCACAGCCTGTTCCAGCCATCACCTCTCGGAGGTGCACAGCCTCTCACAGGACGGAGGAAGTATGGCAGAGGTTACAGCCTGTTCCAGCCATCACCTCTCGGAGGTGCACAGCCTCTCACAGGACGGAGGAAGTATGGCAGAGGTCACAGCCTGTTCCAGCCGTCACCTCTGAGAGGTGTACAACCTCTCACAAGATGGAGGAAGCATGGCAGAGGTTACAGGTTGTTCCTGTGGTCAACTCTGAGTAATGTACTTCATTTCACAGGATGGCAGAACACTGAGTTCACCCAGAGGCGGCTGGTGACATTTAAAAGTGATGAGGCATAGAAGGTGGGCAGGAGTGTTCCTTCCCAAGCAAGCCTGACTGACATAAGGGGAGTTTGGGGCTACTCCCCGCACCCTTGGAGAAATCTTTTTTTTTTTTAAAGTGTTCCTTTTAAATCAAATTTATAAAATAATTGTTAACATGTAGCCTTGAAATATTTAAATTTATTAAAAACTGTCCCATAACTTTATGCATTAAATATGTTCAACTGTTGTCTGCAAATTATACAGGTTTTTAAATTATGTTACTTGCAAACATGACTGTCTCTGCACTACATCTGGTTGGTGAAACTAAGAGATCTTCGTGCCATATTGGTGATCTCATAACTAGCATGTTTGTTGCATAAATTAAAAAGTGTAAAAGTAAAGATCAAAAATGGTAACATTATGTAGTAATTAAATATGCAGAATATATATATATATATATATATATATATATATATATATATATATATATATATATATATATATATATATATATATATATATATATATATATATATTACCTACTGGCGGTCGCCAGTAGGTATATATAGTTAGGATTTTTTCTCTATGGGATTTTTGAAAATTCTATGTCTAATAACTTTGGCGTTTGTGGACGGAATTGGCTGAAATTTTCAGGAAAATGGCACATTTTGTTTCTGAGCAGCCCTTGAAAATTTGGGGGGGGTTCGTCAAGGGGGGGCCGAGAAAAAAGGGGGGTCCCAAAACGTGTTTTTAACATTGAGTTTTCCATAGGGCGGTTGGCCTCACTTTTAGCCCGAACGGCTGAATGGATTTGCACGAAACTTGGCAAAATTGTAGGGACTGGTAGCCCGATGTGCCTTTTGTAGGTCTCAATATATGTGCTCCAGTGGATTTTGAGAAATTAACGTTTAAAAAAAGATATATATCTGTAACAGCGGACCTGGCAGCGTCCCAGGACGCGTACTTTTCGCGCAACGGAGCTTTGTGAAGCGAAGCTGATTGGTTCTCCGGCGTCTGTCAACATTCCAAAAAGTCCGTAGCGGCCGCCATCTTGTCTCTCGGTAGGATCGAGAGACAAGAGGAGGTCAAAACAAAGGGGGAAATAACTATAAGGGGGCATAGTAGATCCTCGCTGACCCCCTAGGTTTGATGTGGAGGTTTTAAAAGGGCCCCGCGGGGCAAAAAAAAATAATAATAATAATAATCGAACGGCTGAATGGATTTGCACGAAACTTGGCAAAATATTAGGGACTGGTAGCCCGATGTGCCTTTGCTAGGTCTCAATATATGTGCTCCAGTGGATTTTGAGAAATTAACGTTCAAAAAAAGATATATATCTGTAACAGCGCTCCGCTTCGCGTAACGGAGGTTTGCGAAGCTGATTGGTCATTCTGTCACTGGGCTATAGTTGGGCTACATCTGGCTGATATTTGGGCTACATTTGTTTTTTTGTGTGTCTGGCGGCCATCTTTGGGCTACATTGGGCTACATTGGGCTTCATTGGGCTACATTTGGGCTCCAACATATATATAGGCCAATGTAGCCCAATATATATTTTTCAAAGTTAATTTTCGTAAAAACCACTGGAGCATATATCTTGAGACATAGCAAAGGCACATCGGGCTACCAGTCCCTACAATTTTGCCAAGTTTCGTGGAAATCCATTCAGCCGTTCGAGCTAAAAGTGAGTCCAACCGCCCTATGGAAATGAAGGAAATGAATGGGTAATTTGTAATTAGCAAATAGCTAATCGCAAACTAGGAATGGTAAAGAATCGCTATTTATTCCTTAAAGTTCGCTATTTAGGAAATGCAAAAAACTTTGATGATACATATGGCGGTTCATCTCTAACAAGATAAGAAGCATAGGGATACATTTATGATGACTGGCGCATCACCAGGGATGTGTTAGTCATTCTGTGCCGCTGTTCCGTCACCTATGGTGCGCTGCATTTACAATGCGGCGCATCATGGGGCAAAAACAGCACAGATGCGTGATGTATCTGTGCCGTAAAGGTGGCGCATTGCTGGAGTTGTATCGCAAGTGTGATGAAGCTCCAGCAAGGGTCGGGGGTGCCCCTGTCGCAGGGTTTCTGTTCTCACACAGAACTGTGGACAGAGGATTGGAACCTCGGCGAATTAGGGTGTCCCAAAACTCACGTTAGTAATCAAAAACTCCTTAGCAAGCTAGGTACAGTGTCACATTGGATATAACAAACTCTCAATGTTTAGACAATCCAGAATATGAACTTATAGTACCTCAGGATACGTGGAACTCATGAACAGTCGGTCGTTATATATTTCTTAGAAACCAGAACATGGAGTTAAGAAGAACACATGTGTATTTGAAATGTTTATTTACTAATGCCGTCTTCTCAGGCGTAGTATCTTAGATAATACAAGTACACATATTATCAGTAGCAAAATTACCAGCATAGTTACTAGTACATAAAAAGCGAATGGTGATAGTATGTTAACATGCTGTAAATGAATAAGAGTTAGCAACACTTATAAGCAGCCGCGGGCCGTGGAGGGAGTTACGGTGAGGCAGGGAGGCGGGGAGGGGGAGAAGCAGGGTGGAGAATACAAGTACACATATTATCAGTAGCAAAATTACCAGCATAGTTACTAGTACATAAAAAGCGAATGGTGACAGTATGTTAACATGCTGTAAATGAATAAGAGTTAGCAACACTTATAAGCAGCCGCGGGCCGTGGAGGGAGTTACGGTGGGGCAGGGAGGCGGGGAGGGGGAGGGGCAAGGTAGAGAGGGCTCCACCCTGCTTCTCCCCCTCCCCGCCTCCCTGCCTCACCGTAACTCCCTCCACGGCCCGCTGCTGCTTATATCTCACCCTCCCTAATACACATATTATATTATTTGCTAAGAAGGTCTCTTTGTGTTGGTTTAGGGCGTGCCCATACTTTAGTGTCTTAGATTTGAAGGAATCACATCAGCATACACCAGCTCTCTCTTCATGTGAACCGCATCAACTGTTGTGTATGTGTGTTCGGCAAAGCAATATAAAACCCGCCTCATGCCCAGAATTGGCAGAAGTTGCACTTATGTTATGAGTATGAAGTCGTGGAGATCAGACCTCATAACAATTCTGTATCGTGTTGTTCTTGAAACTTTAGCACTCGCTGTACAGATATAGTTTAACAAGCAAAGCAGATAGTAGAGCAATAACATATTATTCTCATGTAAACCACGATGAACTACTAGGTGGAAAGCTAAAGCAACAACTAAGTGTCGTGTGCAGAAGTTGCAAAAAAGGAAAAATGGCGTTTAAACCGGTAATGAGCCCATGCTAACTTAACACGGTGTAAAGATATCCAGGACCTAGATGACACCTCCCCATGATCCGGAAACGAACTGAATAAGATAATAGAAGTGCCATCTCATGAGAGCAGATTGCAAGTTTATATGTGGACGGTCCGCAAGGTAAAGCATTAAAAACTAGGAAAATTTAATGCTAAAGAAAAATAAAACAGCCAAGTACTTTATCGAGTCTTAAGCCAATAGGCAAGGTAAATAATAAAAACTTGACAAATAAGTCAATGAATTGTCAATGAAATGCTAGTACTCAGCATATCAAACATGAAAAAGGTCTATGACATAACTGTGTATGCAAAATAAGCTGCAACAGCCTCCAATAGGAAGTCACCGTCTTCATCCGAAAACAGTTCAGCCATCCAATTTAAAAGCGGAAAAGAACATACGTGCTCTCCCAGCACCGGATCCTCTATCACCATCAGAGGACAGCTCGGTGGGTTTTCAAGAAAGCTCTGTTCCAAGAAAGACTGTGCTGCCGCCAGTAAATTCCAGGGACCAAGTAGTCCATGCATCAATGCCACAGCCATAATCCTTTCGCCAGGACAAACCAACTCGTGAGTAATGATAGGAGTCATCAGCTGATTAAAGTCGACGTCAGGAGAAACCGGTCCGCAGAGACACAAATCAATGGCCCAATCGAAATCACAGGTTAGGCAGTGAAATACAGGCTGGACACAGGTGAAGTAGGAGAATCGAAAAGATAATCCATATGCCGTGCTTAATATCGCCAACGGCATTGTGCCATAATATTCTAGCATGCGATTGCGGAACAGTGTCAGCAGCTGCAGGGTGGGAGGTTGCATAGGAGGGACATCCATATTTAAAAATGTAAAAAAGCACAAGAGCGTCCGCTGGTAATGCAAGTAAAAATGCCAATCCACGAACCAGAGTGGAGAAAATAGAATGAAAGGAAGCAGGGATGACTCCAAAGATTTTCTCAAATGAAGTCACGAGACCACTGGTAACAACTTTAAAAAAGTGCGCCAGGGCCTTTGTGGAGGATGCGTTAAAGATAGTCGGAACCATCTTGCTGAAATTGAAAGGCAAATCTGAATTGAAAAGGGTTGCACCTCTGTACGGGTGTTCGCTATGTGAAGCACGAAAGTTTCACGGGCCGAACTCAAGGCCACCTCTCTCTGAGACAAAAGAGCTCTTATTCTTGCCATGCCGTTGAAATCTGTCCCAAGGTTGGTATTTGTGGCCAGATTGAAAACTCCCTATGTTCATGTGTGGGAGGAAATAGAACATTTCTGCAGCAAATAACCCGTTCACTTACTGTTACGATAAAAGGAATACTTTTAATTAACTCAGAACAATCTTCATTATTGAGCATCAAATAACTACCATTTTCCAACAACTTGAACGTGGGGATGATAGCAGGAACTGGCGTGCCTTGCAACACGCAAGCCATATTTGGTCGGTGTTTGTTGCATGAACCGTGTAACTGTATGTGCCTACACATTAGTGAATGATCTGGCGTCTCAGTGCATTCCTCTCCATTCAGATAAACTTCTTGATCATCTTTGAAACATCTGTATGTGTATGGAAGCGACCAGACCTCATGAAGAAAAGCACTACCTAAAGGTTCATAACGACCTATTGGTATATATTTCATACAATTTGAAAACTTATATAAAGCAAAAGGCAGCGTTATTAAACCGTGGATAAGGCACGTTGCCAAAAAACCCGCAATCCTCTGCTGATGATGTCACTGAGCATGTCATGAATGATGTAATATGTGACATCATCAGCAGTGGATTACGGGTAATAGTATCTCTAGTTTACTCCCCTATAGCTGTCTTTCTTTTAACATAAGTGTCTGTTTCCTTCCCTTATACTTACTGTTTTTGGTTCGCTTCCGGTTCGCGTACCGGCGAGCGAACTGGGAAGCGAACTAAGAGAAATAGAGGTTGGCACAGTTCCAAATATTGTACCAATTTTTTAATAACGGGGAGGTAGTTCTGAAAAGAACTTTTTTTTTATTGTTTTTGTTGTTTTATATTTTTTTTATTATTTTTCGGAACATTTTTTTACTTTTTTTGAATTTTTCTGAACAGTTTTATATTTTTTTGGGTTTTTCTTGGAGGGGGCAATGAAAACGATTCATTGTAAAGGGCTCAACAGGAGCAACAAAACAAAAAAAGAAGTATTTATTATTTTGGGCGTTTCGTACAAACTTGCATATGATAGTCAATAGCTCTGTTGATCAGAGTGATGCTTCTTTCTCCGTAGGAAATGAATCCATCGCAAAATACGCAGATGTGTTTTACTTCACCAAATTTCATTTGTATATTTGGCACCATCTCCCTGCCCTCTGGTCCCGTTACTTCCGGTACAACAGATCTTCTGGCCATAATAGGGAGATTATCTAGGTCGTTCCGAAACTGTGCAGCACTGTAGTTGTTAGGATGCCACCTAGTCATATGGCGATGCATTGTGTAGTTTCCGAAACTGTATTTTTTCTCGGTTCCTCTGGACAGTCTATCTTGACATATAAGGCAAGTTACGTATCTTGCATTTACTTTTTTCTGACCTTTGGGAATTTAAAAAAATTGCCAAATGAAGTTTTCTTTCCGGTGAGACCTCCTGGGCTGCTCAGGCAAAAACTGCCTCTCTTCGTGCTCGTCGTCCTGTTCCTCTTCTTCCTCTTCTTGCTGAATTATAACTTGAGCAGGTGGTCCACTCTTCCTTGGATGTGGTGGAGGTGGTGGGGAAGCACCAGCTGAAGCTACTAAAGAAGCCATTGCTCAGTGATCACAAAGGGTCTTTCTCTCACAATGATGAAAGTCAGAGTGAGGAAAGAAGGAGGGATTTTCATCATTTGGGAAAAACAAGAGTTCTCAACCAATCAAAAGTGTTCATTTTAGATTATATGACCTAGTCTTACATCATTAGGAAACCAAAAGTGAAATGAACCAATGAAAAGTGTTATTACCAAGTCACATGACTTGCTGTGTTTACGTTAAGCGCTTTGCAGGGCCTCCCGGTTTGCTTCCAGAAACCTGCGCTTTGCGACTCGCTTCGCGTACCAGTTCGCTAACGTAGCACGTCATATGACGTATCACGCGAGAACGTGAAACGTCATGCGGACGGGAGGTGTCACGATGTTGTTTTCTAACGCGGCACTTGCGGTAAAGAAACGTTTACCGGCTCGCGGTCTATTTCGCGGCATCAAGGTCAGCTAACGGGAAGCTTCCCGATTCGCGAAGCGGGAACGAAGAAAAAAAAGAGTATTAAAAAAAAAAATTATTCATAAACATATAAAATATATTTTTGGATTTAAAGAAGAATACATTTTACAGCTACAGATATTAGCTGTTAAAAAACCAATGAAATTCACAGAAAAAACCATAGGTTATAGACCATATATAGTTAGGAATTAGCATTTACAAAACCTTGAAAATTCACTGAAAAAACCATAGGTTATAGACCATATATAGTTAGGAATTAGCATTTAGAAAACCTTATTTTACTCACACAAAACCATTGAAATTCCATATATAGTTAGATGCACTAACTATATATCGCGCACCCGCAATCCACTGCTGATGATGTCACATATTACATCATTCATGACATGGTCAGTGACATCACTCATGACATCACTGATGACATCTCAAATGACATCACTGATGACATCATCTAGTGTCTGTGTGTTTTTGTAAAGTTTAAATACGTTTTACATATTGAAGAATGAGTGGATGTATGGAAGACTGAGTGTGTGTGTGGCTGGCTGGGAGGTGTGTGACTCTGTGCATATCAATGTGTACTTGTATCAGTGATTGTATAAGAGAGTAAGTATGTGTTAGTATATGTGTGAAAAGTATGGTGTTCTGTGTTTAACTATAGATGAGGAAATCGAAGTGTGATTGATTCTTCACAGGACTGACTAGGTGTATGAGTGCATATGATAGTGTTCTAATAATAACTGACTGTATGTATGAGTAATTGTATGGGTGAATGAGTGAATGTGTGTGTAGACGTACGAATCAGTGAGTGCGTATGTAGTAACTGGTATTGGTGTGTTATGATGTCATCAGTGATGTCATTTGAGATGTCATCAGTGATGTCATTTCAGATGTCATTAGTGATGTCATCAGTGATGTCACTGAAGTATGGTGTTCTGTGTTTAACTGTATAGATGAAGAAATGGAAGTGTGATTGATTCTTTACAGGACTGACTTGGTGTGTGAGTAACTCCATGGATGAGTGGCAGTGTGTGACTGTCTGCATAGGTGTATGAGTGCATATGATAGTGTTGTAATAATGAGTGACTGTATGTATGAGTGATTGTATGGGTGAATGAGTGAATGTGTGTGTAGACGTAGGAATCAGTGAGTGCGTATGTAGTAACTGGTATTGGTGTGTCATGATGTCATCAGTGATGTCATCAGTGATGTCATTTGAGATGTCATCAGTGATGTCATCAGTGATGTCACTGACCATGTCATGAATGATGTAATATGTGACATCATCAGCAGTGGATTGCGGGTGCGCGATATATAGTTAGTGCAACTAACTATATATGGAATTTCAATGGTTTTGTGTGAGTAAAATAAGGTTTTCTAAATGCTAATTCCTAACTATATATGGTCTATAACCTATGGTTTTTTCAGTGAATTTTCAAGGTTTTGTAAATGCTAATTCCTAACTATATATGGTCTATAACCTATGGTTTTTTCTGTGAATATATATATATATATATTACCTACTGGCGGTCGCCAGTAGGTATATATAGTTAGGATTTTTTCTCTATGGGATTTTTGAAAATTCTATGTCTAATAACTTTGGCGTTTGTGGACGGAATTGGCTGAAATTTTCAGGAAAATGGCACATTTTGTTTCTGAGCAGCCCTTGAAAATTTGGGGGGGGTTCGTCAAGGGGGGGCCGAGAAAAAAGGGGGGTCCCAAAACATGTTTTTAACATTGAGTTTTCCATAGGGCGGTTGGCCTCACTTTTAGCCCGAACGGCTGAATGGATTTGCACGAAACTTGGCAAAATTGTAGGGACTGGTAGCCCGATGTGCCTTTGCTAGGTCTCAATATATGTGCTCCAGTGGATTTTGAGAAATTAACGTTCAAAAAAAGATATATATCTGTAACAGCGGACCGGGCAGCGCTCCGGTTCGCGGACTTTTCGCGGTACGGAGCTTTGTGAAGCGAAGCTGATTGGTTCTCCGGCGTCTGTGAACATTCCAAACAGTCCATAGCGGCCGCCATCTTGTCTCTCGGTAGGATCGAGAGACAAGAGGAGGCCAAAGCGAAGGGGCAAATGACCATAAGGGGGCATAGTAGATCCTCGCTGACCCCCTAGGTTTGATGTGGAGGTTTTAAAAGGGTCCCGCGGGGCAAAAAAAAATAATAATAATAATAATCGAACGGCTGAATGGATTTGCACGAAACTTGGTAAAATATTAGGGACTGGTAGCCCGATGTGCCTTTGCTAGGTCTCAATATATGTGCTCCAGTGGATTTTGAGAAATTAACGTTCAAAAAAAGATATATATCTGTAACAGTGCTCCGCTTCACGTAACGGAGGTTTGCGAAGCTGATTGGTTCTCCGGCGTCTGTAAACATTGCAAACAGTCCGTAGCGGCCGCCATCTTGTCTCTCGGTAGGATCGAGAGACAAGAGGAGGCCAAAGCGAAGGGGCAAATGACCATAAGGGGGCATAGTAGATCCTCCTTGACCTCTTAGGTTTGATGTGGAGGTTTTAAAAGGGCCCCGCGGGGCAAAAAAAAAAATAATAATAATAATCGAACGGCTGAATGGATTTGCACGAAACTTGGCAAAATTGTAGGGACTGGTAGCTCGATGTGCCTTTGCTAGGTCTCAATATATGTGCTTCAGTGGATTTTGAGAAATTAACGTTAAAAAACAAGATATATATCTGTAACAGCGCTCCGCTTCGCGGAGATAAAATTATATCTGTATTACCTAGCTGTTGCTAACACCAGTTAGCGACGGCTAGTAGGAGATAGCGACCATCTTGGGCCCCACTTTGCATGTGAGTGATATTTATCACTAATGACATGCAAAGTGGGCATGCCAAGATGTTAGCGACTGGAAACAGTCGCTAACATCGCTATCTCCTATTATCAACTTTTGGAAATATTCGCGATAAGCGCGAATATCTCCAAAAGCTAGCACCTGCCCTGAGCAGTTCTTAGCCATGTTATCCAATGGGAGGTGGATAACATGGCTAAGAGCATTAGCTCAGTAATGCAATAATATCGCTGAGTTTTCAGCGATATTAATGCATTGCGGTTGTTTTTTATCGTATTTGCGATAAACCTTGATAATAGCAAGGTTTATCTGCGATAATTTCTGACGATGCTTAGCGGTAAAAAAATCGTTGCTAAGCATCGTTAGGGATAAATATCGCTTAACTTTGGTAATATGCCCCAACGTCTGTTAACGTTCGATTCGAAGGAAATCAGGAAGTGTTGAAAAACATTGTCTGCGCCATCTTGTCTTTTTTCAAATGCCACACTTTTGTCGTGCCCGGCAGCCATTTTAGATGCCTTGACCAGACCCACTATGTGCACGCTGTTGATCCTTAGCATGGCTCCCCACCCTCGCAAGCATCTCCCCCAGGCAGTGGTCACCCCCGCTCTCTGTCTTATGCATGGGTAATAAACCTCCCCCCATCTGCGCTGCTCTTCCCTGAGAATCACACCCTGTGCCCGCCCGACACCTCCCTTTCGCCCTATTCACTACCGCACCCTCTGACACTCCTTTTCCTCTGTGTCCGATTGTCCAGGCCTGTCCTAGGGTATCAGCTAGCCCTGCAGATGTAGTTTATGGCCCCAGCTGTAAAGAATCACCCCTCTTCAAAGGAGTTATAGTAGATCAAGGCCCACACTCGATGAGATCCGTCACAGCAGACGCATTCCTATTATCTGAAAACCATCCTGTATTGTGATTGGGGAGGGGACCGAGCCTGAAGCGGAAGATTCCAGGGATGACTCTTTGTACATCAAAGTTTTTACAATTATGTGTCACATTAAAAATATATAGCACTCCAACAAAGTAGTAAGATTATAAAACTTTAATAACTTATAAATATATACAAGAAAACAAAAACAGTAATAACATATAAACATTTTTAGGGAAAAACAACGAAGTAGCGGTCGGCTGTGCGAATAGTCCCAACGCAGCACAACGTCCAGATTTCCGGCGTGGGGCGTCGCGGGGGGTGGGTCATCAGTAGCAAACTGTTGTGCGAATAGTTCCAAGGCAGCAGAACGATGGCACCAAGGTGATGTCCAGTAAGTTGCCGCACTGGTTTTGGTATCCTACAATGCTGCTCCGAATAACGGCGTGGGGCGCCCCGGGGGAGGCGGCGTGAACGGGCCTCTCCAGGTGGAGTGTCATCTGTTGTAGTGGGGCGCCCCTTTACCGTTTCAGTTGCCATTCCGTCCGTTTTTGGTCCACTGTGTCAAAAGCCGCAATTCAGCTGAGTTGCGCCCACTCTTGCGGTGCAGCGATAGGCGGCTGTCACAGGACTCTCAAAATGGCGGCAGGCTGTTTCCTTTTTGGGCCTGGTCCACTGAAATGGCCCTGGGACACCTTGGAAATCGGACGCTTGTCTGCTAGGTCTTGGACCCCATTCTCGAAAGCGTCCCCTCCGCCTTGAGGATTCATCAAAAGTTTTGGGGGCCCCCGACTCCTGTAGGCTTCTGGTGGGGAGCGGTTGCCATGATTGCTCGCGGAATGACCACGACGGAGCTACGAGATGGTGGTGCTCTCATGCTGACGCCAGCTTCAGTCTGAAACATCCAGAAATAAGGTGGGGCTTTCATCGTTTGGGAAAAAAAAAAGTTTTCATCCAATGAAAAGTGTTGTTTTTAGGTCATATGATCAAGCCTTCCATCATTAGGAAACCAAAAGTAAAATGAACCAATGAAAAGTTTTATAAACAAGTCACATGACCTGTTATGCGGCATAGGGTATAAAATGCGGAGAAAATACGTTGGCACGTGAGGCGGCGTCAGTAGCGGACCGATGTGCGAATAGGCTGAAGGCAATACAACGCGCCAAGATCCGGATGGCACCGAGGTGGTGTCCAGCAAGTTGCAGCACTGGTGTGGCCATCCTACAATGCTGAAAGTCGGCGTGGGGCGCCCCGTTGGCCTGTGAGTTTGCGTCAGTAGCGGACCGATGTGCGAATAGGCCGAAGGCAGCACAACGCGCCAAGATCCGGATGGCACCGAGGTGGTGTCTAGTAAGTTGCCGCACTGGTGTGGCCATCCTACAATGTTGAAAGTCGGCGTGGGGCGCCCCGTTGGCCTGTGAGATGGCGGCAGTAGCGGACCGATGTGCGAATGGGGCCAAAGGCAGCGCAACAATATTTTCGGAATAGAAGACACCACAAGGCGCTGAGATGCCAAGATCCGGATGGCACCGAGGTGGTGTCTAGCAAGTTGTGGCACTGGTGTGGCCATCCTACAATGGTAAAAGTCGGCGTGGGGCGCCCTGTTGGCCTGTGAGATGGTGTCAGTTGCGGACCGATGTGCGAATGGGGCCAAAGGCAGCGCAACAATATTTTCTGTATGGAAGATACCACTAGGCGTTGAGATGCCAAGATCCGGATGGCACCGAGGTGATGTCTAGCAAGTTGCTGTTCTGGTGTGGTCATCCTACAATGCTGAAACTCGGCGTGGGGCGCCCCATTAGCCTGTGAGATGGCGTCAGTAGCGGACCGATGTGTGAATAGGCCGGAACCAGCACAAGGCGCCAAGATCCGGATGTCACCGTGGTGGTTTCATAGTTGAGAGGCACTACATCTGCAGTGGGGCGCCGAGATCCGGATGGCACCGAGGTGATGTCTAGCAAGTTGCTGTACTGGTGTGGTCATCCTACAATGCTGAAACTCGGCGTGGGGCGCCCTATTAGCCTGTGAGATGGCGTCAGTAGCGGACCGATGTGTGAATGGGGCAAAGGTAGCGCAAGAATATTTTCTGAATAGAAGACACCACAAGGCGCTGAGATGCCAAGATCCGGATGGCACCGAGGTGGTGTCTAGTAAGGTGCACTGGTGTGGTCATCCTACAATGCTGAAACTCGGCGTGGGGCGCCCCATTAGTCTGTGAGATGGCGTCAGTAGCGGACCGATGTGCGAATAGGCCGAAGGCAGCACAACGCGCCAAGATCCGGATGTCACCGTGGTGGTTTCATAGTTGAGAGGCACTTCATCTGCAGTGGGGCGCCGAGATCCGGATGGCACCGAGGTGATGTCTAGCAAGTTGCTGTACTGGTGTGGTCATCCTACAATGCTGAAACTCGGCGTGGGGCGCCCCATTAGCCTGTGAGATGGCGTCAGTAGCGGACCGATGTGCGAATAGGTCGAGGGCAGCACAACGCGCCAAGATCCGGATGTCACCGTGGTGGTTTCATAGTTGAGAGGCACTTCATCTGCAGTGGGGCGCCGAGATCCGGATGGCACCGAGGTGATGTCTAGCAAGTTGCTGTACTGGTGTGGTCATCCTACAATGCTGAAACTCGGCGTGGGGCGCCCCATTAGCCTGTGAGATGGCGTCAGTAGCGGACCGATGTGCGAATGGGGCCAAAGGCAGCGCAACAATTTTTTTGGAATAGAAGAGACCACAAGGCGCTGAGATTCGGTTAGCACCGAGGTGGTGTCTAGCAAGCTATGCAGCTGAGTTGCGTGCGCACTTGCGGCGAATAGGTCGAAGGCAGCATAACAATGTTTTCTGAATAGAAGACACCACAAGGCGTTGAGATTCGGTTACCACCGAGGTGATGTCTAGCAAGTTGCCGCACTGGTGTGGCCATCCTACAATACTGCTCCGAATAACGGCGTGGGGTGTCCGAAGGGGGGGGGGAGGCGGCGTGAACGGGCCTTCCTAGGTGGAGGCTCGTCTGCTGTAGTGGGGCGCCCCTTTACCGTTTCAGTTGCCATTCAGCTGAGTTTCGGCTGCTCTTGATGCTACAGCGACAGGCGGCTGCAACAGGACTCTCAAAATGGCGGCCTGTTCTTTGGATTTGGGCCTGGTCCACTAAAATGGCCCTGGGACACCTTAGAACTCGGACGCTCGATTTTTTTTTCCTTTCCTGTACATGCAAAAAAAGGTAAATGCCCGGTACGTTACACGCTTCATCTGCCACGATAAACTCTCCAGAGGAACCGAAAAAAAATATAGTTATGGTAACTATACCATGCATCTTCATATGGAGAGGTGGCACCAATTAATTATAGTGCTGCATAAAAGAGAGATTTAGAGGAGAACCCCTGACCTGCTAGTACATTCATCAAAGAAGTGGCACTGACAGCATCAGAGGCAAGGGAAACGGTCCCAAATATTTAGAAGAACTTTGGAAAGATTAAAATGACATGTTTAGATTGTGGCAAATTAATTTCATGTGGACAGATGAGTGTTACTCTAATAAATACAGCATATAAACATCATCATAGTCGATGGTTGGTAGAGACATTTTGACTATATCCTGGACCTGCCCGTCCTCGCCCAAAATGGCGCCGGAATAAATGGGACTCGTAACTCCTTGTTGTGTACTGGTTGCAGAACCTTGAAATCACGAGATACGTATGCAGTTTTGAAGCACATGGCGGGCGGGGACGAGAATTGATTGAATATTTCGACATCCCTATTGATATTAAGTTCTGATGTGTTATTGATTACTGTACTATTGAAAGTTCGAATTAACGTCACCCATGGTACTTGCCCGCAAATGTATATCTAGATAATTTTATTGTAACTGGCCCTGTCGTATTTTAATTATAAAATGTACGTCCACCGATTCCGTAACTGTTAGACACCTTAGTTTTTGCAACCTAATGGCCCGCCCGTTACGTTCCTCTACAGTGTAAATGTCTACTCATCATATACGATTACAGTTTGCTCCGTGGCCGGCCCACGTGGTTATAGGCTCGTATTTGTATAATGAAATTTTCACAATAAAGGTTTTTAAAAGAAAACATGGTAGTAGTATATACATTGGTAAAGTTTTTAATAATAGTCACTGTTTTAGAATCATTAAAAGGCAAGTGAAATAAAGCAGACCAATTACATGAAGGGTAAAAGGTATAATACGAAGGAACGCAGTAAAGATAAATGGTCAAGGGCTGTTGTGTTTTCTATTCCTGCAACATAAAGTGATCGATAAGAATCTCATATTCAGGCGTATCGGCGACTAAGACAGCAGGTCGACCCTCTTTTGCTCAACGGCTCCGTCATGGGACGAAGAAACGCTCTTTTTCTCGAAAAAAGAATATATTTTACTTGCAGGACAGTTGTAAATTTTCCGGGAAAGTACATTAGCCTGGAACATTATAACATATATTTAAGAAAAAATAATGTTCGGAAGTAATAAAAAGCGTAATTTTTAGGTCATATGACCAAGCCTTTCATCATTAGAATAAGAAAAGTAAAATGAACCAATGAAAAGTTTTATTAACAAGTCACATGACTTGTTATGCTTACGTTACGCGCTGCGCGCCCCGGATGACTTCCGGATGCGCTAACGCGGCGCGTCATATGACGCATTACGCGACAACGCAGGTCCAGAATATAGTCAAAATGTCTCCACCAACCAGCGGTCGGAACACAACCCCTTTCAGCAGGCTAAATAGTTCTGTTAAATGACAACAGAAGGGACAGGCAACAAGAACCATCAGTCAAAGAGGGGAGGGCTAGTTCTTCTCTACCGGGTTACATTGGGGCGCTACCGGAACTGATCGAATTGGTAGTCTACAGTGTTTCTGGATGTTTCAGACTGAAGCTGGGGTTAGCATGAGAGCAGTACCATTTCGTAGCTCCGTCGTGGCCATTCCGCAACCAATCATGGCAGCCGCTCTTTATCGTTATTTTGGGCGGGGTGGGTGGCGGAGCCGAGCTGTTTTGCAGCCATCATTGTGTGGAGTTCAGTTCATTTCACTAGTTTTGTATTTGTCATGAGAGGTTGTTCCTAATGTTTCTATTTTAGCGAGGTCAAAAAGAGATCCCATTAGTGGCCTACTGATTTTGCTCGATTCCTTTTCTTTTTTTTTTTACACGATTTTTCGTTATCTGCAAAGACTAAACAGAGTGTTGCGACTCTGTGTTTGTTTGTAAATAGAGAATGAACCAAAGAGAACCAATTCTAAAACAGTAAATACTTGGATAACAATCAATCAAATGGAGAGAGAAGCAGGCACGACGTATTACAACGGGGGCAAAGGCCTGCGTTAACTACCCTTCACTATGTGCAAAGAGAGAGTACTCCTAATAGAAATGAGGGGGGGGGCACCATTCAAAGCAGATCAGTGTGCATAAACACGAAAATGTTTTCACTTACCACGTACTTGACATTCGACAGCTTATGATATTTGCTATTAAAAAACCTTTGAAATTCACTGAAAAAACCATAGGTTATAGACCATATATAGTTAGGAATTAGCATTTACAAAACCTTGAAAATTCACTGAAAAAACCATAGGTTATAGACCATATATAGTTAGGAATTAGCATTTAAAAAACCTTATTTTACTCACACAAAACCATTGAAATTCCATATATAGTTAGTTGCACTAACTATATATCGCGCACCCGCAATCCACTGCTGATGATGTCACATATTACATCATTCATGACATGGTCAGTGACATCACTGATGACATCACTGATGACATCTCAAATGACATCACTGATGACATCACTGATGACATCTCATTTGACATCATTCTTGTGCTAATACGATAAACCTCTTCAGACTCTAATATAACCTTAGATACAGTCAGTGTATACAAACACTCACACACTGTCACTCATCCATGGAGTTACTCAAACACCTAGTCAGTCATGCAAAGAATCAATCACACCTCCATTTCCTCAACTATACAGTTATACACACCTTACTTATTCAAACATATACTAACACATATTTACTCTCTTATACAATCCCTGATACAAGTTCACAATGATCCATACAGCCACTCACACATTCAGGGGCTCTCATGCACAGTTATTTATATATGCCAACTCTCACATGTACTGTGTTTTACATATGTACTTACTATGACATGTAGCATTGAGATATCCATTCACTCATCAATACACTCATGCACACAGTCAACCGCCCATGTAGCTGTTTCCACATGCACTCTTGAACTCATACACCTAGTGAATCAACTGCTCACACATCTATGCACAAAGTCACACACCTCCCAGCCACCCCCACACAAACTCAATCTCCCATACAAATACTTGGGCAACCAATCAATAACATATATAGCCTCTTGTATAGCTAATGATCCACACATGCAGCAGTTTACATCACAACAGACATACTGAAACACACATTCAGACAGTTTAGTCACTAACCCATGCATTTAGTACGACACATTTATTCACTCACTCATACAGTCAGTCACGCACCTACTAAATCCTTCATCCAGACACTTATACATCCACTCATTCTTCAATATATCAAACATATTTAAACTTTACAGAAACACACAGTCACTGGATGATGTCATCAGTGATGTCATCAGTGATGTCATTTGAGATGTCATCAGTGATGTCACTGACCATGTCATGAATGATGTAATATGTGACATCATCAGCAGTGGATTGCGGGTGCGCGATATATAGTTAGTGCAACTAACTATATATGGAATTTCAATGGTTTTGTGTGAGTAAAATAAGGTTTTTTAAATGCTAATTCCTAACTATATATGGTCTATAACCTATGGTTTTTTCAGTGAATATATATATATATATATATATATTACCTACTGGCGGTCGCCAGTAGGTATATATAGTTAGGATTTTTTCTCTATGGGTTTTTTGAAAATTCTATGTCTAATAACTTTGGCGTTTGTGGACGGAATTGGCTGAAATTTTCAGGAAAATGGCACATTTTGTTTCTGAGCAGCCCTTGAAAATTTGGGGGGGGTTCGTCCAGTGGGGGCCGAGAAAAAAGGGGGGTCCCAAAACGTGTTTTTAACATTGAGTTTTCCATAGGGCGGTTGGCCTCACTTTTAGCCCGAACGGCTGAATGGATTTGCACGAAACTTGGCAAAATTGTAGGGACTGGTAGCCCGATGTGCCTTTTGTAGGTCTCAATATATGTGCTCCAGTGGATTTTGAGAAATTAACGTTTAAAAAAAGATATATATCTGTAACAGCGGACCGGGCAGCGCTCTGGTTCGCGGACTTTTCGCGCAACGGAGCTTTGTGAAGCGAAGCTGATTGGTTCTCCGGCGTCTGTCAACATTCCAAACAGTCCGTAGCGGCCGCCATCTTGTCTCTCGGTAGGATCGAGAGACAAGAGGAGGTCAAAACAAAGGGGGAAATAACTATAAGGGGGCATAGTAGATCCTCGCTGACCCCCTAGGTTTGATGTGGAGGTTTTAAAAGGGCCCCGCGGGGCAAAAAAAAATAATAATAATAATAATTGAACGGCTGAATGGATTTGCACGAAACTTGGCAAAATATTAGGGACTGGTAGCCCGATGTGCCTTTGCTAGGTCTCAATATATGTGCTCCAGTGGATTTTGAGAAATTAACGTTCAAAAAAAGATATATATCTGTAACAGCGCTCCGCTTCGCGTAACGGAGGTTTGCGAAGCTGATTGGTCATTCTGTCACTGGGCTATAGTTGGGCTACATCTGGCTGATATGTGGGCTACATTTGTTTTTTTGTGTGTCTGGCGGCCATCTTTGGGCTACATTGGGCTACATTGGGCTTCATTGGGCTACATTCGGCTAATTAGCAAATAGCTCATCGCAAACTAGGAATGGTAAAGAATCGCTATTTATTCCTTAAAGTTCGCTATTTAGGAAATGCAAAAAACTTTGATGATATATATGGCGGTTCATCTCTAACAAGATAAGAAGCATAGGGATACATTTATGATGACTGGCGCATCACCAGGGATGTGTTAGTCATTCTGTGCCGCTGTTCCGTCACCTATGGTGTGCTGCATTTACAATGCGGCGCATCATGGGGCAAAAACAGCACAGATGCGTGATGTATCTGTGCCGTAAAGGTGGCGCATTGCTGGAGTTGTATCGCAAGTGTGATGAAGCTCCAGCAAGGGTCGGGGGTGCCCCTGTCGCAGGGTTTCTGTTCTCACACAGAACTGTGGACAGAGGATTGGAACCTCGGCGAATGCATTGCTGGAGTTGTATCGCAAGTGTGATGAAGCTCCAGCAAGGGTCGGGGGTGCCCCTGTCGCAGGGTTTCTGTTGTCACACAGAACTGTGGACAGAGGATTGGAACCTCGGCGAATTAGGGTGTCCCAAAACTCACGTTAGTAATCAAAAACTCCTTAGCAAGCTAGGTACAGTGTCACATTGGATATAACAAACTCTCAATGTTTAGACAATCCAGAATATGAACTTATAGTACCTCAGGATACGTGGAACTCATGAACAGTCGGTCGTTATAGATTTCTTAGAAACCAGAACATGGAGTTAAGAAGAACAGATGTGTATTTGAAATGTTTATTTACTAATGCCGTCTTCTCAGGCGTAGTACCTTAGATAATAAAAGTACACATATTATCAGTAGCAAAATTACCAGCATAGTTACTAGTACATAAAAAGTGAATGGTGATAGTATGTTAACATGCTGTAAATGAATAAGAGTTAGCAACACTTATAAGCAGCCGCGGGCCGTGGAGGGAGTTACGGTGAGGCAGGGAGGCGGGGAGGGGGAGAAGCAGGGTGGAGAATACAAGTACACATATTATCAGTAGCAAAATTACCAGCATAGTTACTAGTACATAAAAAGCGAATGGTGACAGTATGTTAACATGCTGTAAATGAATAAGAGTTAGCAACACTTATAAGCAGCCGCGGGCCGTGGAGGGAGTTACGGTGGGGCAGGGAGGCGGGGAGGGGGAGGGGCAAGGTAGAGAGGGCTCCACCCTGCTTCTCCCCCTCCCCGCCTCCCTGCCCCATCGTAACTCCCTCCACGGCCCGCGGCTGCTTATATCTCACCCTCCCTAATACACATATTATATTATTTGCTAAGAAGGTCTCTTTGTGTTGGTTTAGGGCGTGCCCATACTTTAGTGTCTTAGATTTGAAGGAATCACATCAGCATACACCAGCTCTCTCTTCATGTGAACCGCATCAACTGTTGTGTATGTGTGTTCGGCAAAGCAATATAAAACCCGCCTCATACCCAGAATTGGCAGAAGTTGCACTTATGTTATGAGTATGAAGTCGTGGAGATCAGACCTCATAACAATTCTGTATCGTGTTGTTCTTGAAACTTTAGCACTCGCTGTACAGATATAGTTTAACAAGTAAAGCAGATAGTAGACCAATAACATATTATTCTCATGTAAACCACGATGAACTACTAGGTGGAAAGCTAAAGCAACAACTAAGTGTCTTGTGCAGAAGTTGCAAAAAAGGAAAAATGGCGTTTAAACCGGTAATGAGCCCATGCTAACTTAACACGGTGTAAAGATATCCAGGACCTAGATGACACCTCCCCATGATCCGGAAACGAACTGAATAAGATAATAGAAGTGCCATCTCATGAGAGCAGATTGCAAGTTTATATGTGGACGGTCCACAAGGTAAAGCATTAAAAACTAGGAAAATTTAATGCTAAAGAAAAATAAAACAGCCAAGTACTTTATCGAGTCTTAAGCCAATAGGCAAGGTAAATAATAAAAACTTGACAAATAAGTCAATGAATTGTCAATGAAATGCTAGTACTCAGCATATCAAACATGAAAAAGGTCTATGACATAACTGTGTATGCAAAATAAGCTGCAACAGCCTCCAATAGGAAGTCACCGTCTTCATCCGAAAACAGTTCAGCCATCCAATTTAAAAGCGGAAAAGAACATACGTGCTCTCCCAGCACCGGATCCTCTATCACCATCAGAGGACAGCTCGGTGGGTTTTCAAGAAAGCTCTGTTCCAAGAAAGACTGTGCTGCCGCCAGTAAATTCCAGGGACCAAGTAGTCCATGCATCAATGCCACAGCCATAATCCTTTCGCCAGGACAAACCAACTCGTGAGTAATGATAGGAGTCATCAGCTGATTAAAGTCGACGTCAGGAGAAACCGGTCCGCAGAGACACAAATCAATGGCCCAATCGAAATCACAGGTCAGGCAGTGAAATACAGGCTGGACACAGGTGAAGTAGGAGAATCGAAAAGATAATCCATATGCCGTGCTTAATATCGCCAACGGCATTGTGCCATAATATTCTAGCATGCGATTGCGGAACAGTGTCAGCAGCTGCAGGGTGGGAGGTTGCATAGGAGGGACATCCATATTTAAAAATGTAAAAAAGCACAAGAGCGTCCGCTGGTAATGCAAGTAAAAATGCCAATCCACGAACCAGAGTGGAGAAAATGGAATGAAAGGAAGCAGGGATGACTCCAAAGATTTTCTCAAATGAAGTCACGAGACCACTGGTAACAACTTTAAAAAAGTGCGCATGGGACTTTGTGGAGGATGCGTTAAAGATAGTCGGAAACATGTTGCTGAAATTGAAAGGCAAATCTTAATTGAAAAGGGTGTGCACCTCTGTACGGGTGTTCGCTATGTGAAGTACGAAAGTTTCACGGGCCGAACTCAAGGCCACCTCTCTCTGAGACAAAAGAGCTCTTATTCTTGCCATGCCGTTGAAACGTGTCCCAAGGTTGGTATTTGTGGCCAGATTGAAAACTCCCTATGTTCATGTGTGGGAGGAAATAGAACATTTCTGCAGCAAATAACCCGTTCACTTACTGTTACGATAAAAGGAATACTTTTAATTAACTCAGAACAATCTTCATTATTGAGCATCAAATAACTACCATTTTCCAACAACTTGAACGTGGGGATGATAGCAGGAACTGGCGTGCCTTGCAACACGCAAGCCATATTTGGTCGGTGTTTGTTGCATGAACCGTGTAACTGTATGTGCCTACACATTAGTGAATGATCTGGCGTCTCAGTGCATTCCTCTCCATTCAGATAAACTTCTTGATCATCTTTGAAACATCTGTATGTGTATGGAAGCGACCAGACCTCATGAAGAAAAGCACTACCTAAAGGTTCATAACGACCTATTGGTATATATTTCATACAATTTGAAAACTTATATAAAGCAAAAGGCAGCGTTATTAAACCGTGGATAAGGCATGTTGTCAAAAAACCCGCAATCCTCTGCTGATGATGTCACTGAGCATGTCATGAATGATGTAATATGTGACATCATCAGCAGTGGATTACGGGTAATAGTATCTCTAGTTTACTCCCCTATAGCTGTCTTTATTTTAACATAAGTGTGTGTTTCCCTCCCTTATACTTACTGTTTTTGGTTCGCTTCCAGTTCGCGTACCGGCGAGCGAACTAGGAAGCGAACTAAGAGAAATAGAGGTTGGCACAGTTCCAAATATTGTACCAATTTTTTAATAACGGGGAGGTAGTTCTGAAAAGAACTTTTTTTTTTATTTTTCTGAACATTTTTTTACTGTTTTTGAATTTTTCGGAACAGTTTTATATTTTTTTGGGTTTTTCTTGGAGGGGGCAATGAAAACGATTCATTGTAAAGGGCTCAACAGGAGCAACAAAACAAAAAAAAGAAGTATTTATTATTTTGGGCGTTTCGGACAAACTTGCATATGATAGTCAATAGCTCTGTTGATCAGAGTGATGCTTCTTTCTCCGTAGGAAATGAATCCATCGCAAAATACGCAGGTGTGTTTTACTTCACCAAATCTCATTTGTATATTTGGCACCATCTCCCTGCCCTCTGGTCCCGTTACTTCCGGTACAACAGATCTTCTGGCCATAATAGGGAGATTATCTAGGTCGTTCCGAAACTGTGCAGCACTGTAGTTGTTAGGATGCCACCTAGTCATATGGCAATGCATTGTGTAGTTTCCGAAACTGTACTTTTTTGTCGGTCCCTCTGGACAGTCTATCTTGACATATAAGGCAAGTTACGTATCTTGCATTTACTTTTTTCTGACCTTTGGGAATTTTAAAAAATTGCCAAATGAAGTTTTCTTTCCGGTGAGACGTCCTGGGCTGCTCAGGCAAAAACTGCCTCTCTTCGTGCTCGTCCTCCTGTTCCTCTTCTTCTTCTTCTTGTTGAATTATAACTTGAGCAGGTGGTCCACTCTTCCTTGGATGTGGTGGAGGTGGTGGGGAAGCACCAGCTGAAGCTACTAAAGAAGCCATTGCTCAGTGATCACAAAGGGTCTTTCTCTCACAATGATGAAAGTCAGAGTGAGGAAAGAAGGAGGGATTTTCATCATTTGGGAAAAACAAGAGTTCTCAACCAATCAAAAGTGTTCATTTTAGATTATATGACCTAGTCTTACATCATTAGGAAACCAAAAGTGAAATGAACCAATGAAAAGTGTTATTACCAAGTCACATGACTTGCTGTGTTTACGTTAAGCGCTTTGCAGGGCCTCCCGGTTTGCTTCCAGAAACCTGCGCTTTGCGACTCGCTTCGCGTACCAGTTCGCTAACGTAGTACGTCATATGACGTATCACGCGACAACGTGAAACGTCATGCGGACGGGAGGCGTCACGATGTTGTTTTGTAACGCGGCACTTGCGGTAAAGAAACGTTTACCGGCTCGCGGTCTATTTCGCGGCATCAAGGTCAGCTAACGGGAAGCTTCCCTATTTGCGAAGCGGGAACGAAGAAAAAAAAATATTTAAAAAAAAAATTATTCAAAAACATATAAAATATATTTTTGGATTTAAAGAAGAATACATTTTACAGCTACAGATATTAGCTGTTAAAAAACCAATGAAATTCACAGAAAAAACCATAGGTTATGGACCATATATAGTTAGGAATTAGCATTTACAAAACCTTGAAAATTCACTGAAAAAACCATAGGTTATAGACCATATATAGTTAGGAATTAGCATTTACAAAACCTTGAAAATTCACTGAAAAAACCATAGGTTATAGACCATATATAGTTAGGAATTAGCATTTAAAAAACCTTATTTTACTCACACAAAACCATTGAAATTCCATATATAGTTAGTTGCACTAACTATATATCGCGCACCCGCAATCCACTGCTGATCATGTCACATATTACATCATTCATGACATGGTCAGTGACATCACTGATGACATCACTGATGACATCTCAAATGACATCACTGATGACATCTCATTTGACATCATTCTTGTGCTAATACGATAAACCTCTTCAGACTCTAATATAACCTTAGATACACTCAGTGTATACAGACACTCACACACTGCCACTCATCCATGGAGTTACTCACACACCCAGTCAGTCATGCAAAGAAACAATCTCACCTCCATTTCTTCAACTATACAGTTAAACACACCTTACTTATTGAAACATATACTAACACATATTTACTCTCTTATACAATCCCTGATACAAGTTCACAATGATCGATACAACCACTCACTCATTCAGTGGCTCTCATGCACAGTTATTTATATATGCCAACTCTCACATGTACTGTGTTTTACATATGTACTTACTATGACATGTAGCATTGAGATATCCATTCACTCATCAATACACTCATGCACACAGTCAACTGCCCATGTAGCTGTTTCCACATGCACTCTTGAACTCATACACCTAGTGAATAAACTGCTCACACATCTATGCATAGAGTCACACACCTTCCAGCCACCCCCACACAAACTCAATCTCCCATAGAAATACTTGGACAATCAATTAATAACCCATATAGTTACTCATATAGCTACTGATCAACACATGCAGCAGTTTACAGAACAACAGACATAATAATGCACAAATTAAGACAGTTTAGTCACTAACCCATGCACTCAGTGAGACACATGTAATCACTCACTCATACAGTCAGTCACCCACCTACTAAATGCTTCATCCAGACACTTATACATCTACTCTTTCTTCAATATGTAAAACATATTTAAACTTTACAGAAACACACAGTCACTGGATGATGTCATCAGTGATGTCATTTGAGATGTCATCAGTGATGTCATCAGTGATGTCACTGACCATGTCATGAATGATGTAATATGTGACATGATCAGCAGTGGATTGCGGGTGCGCGATATATAGTTAGTGCAACTAACTATATATGGAATTTCAATGGTTTTGTGTGAGTAAAATAAGGTTTTTTAAATGCTAATTCCTAACTATATATGGTCTATAACCTATGGTTTTTTCAGTGAATATATATATATATATATATATATATATATATATATATATATATATATATATATATATATATATATATATATATATATATATATATATATATATATATATATTCACTGAAAACCCCATAGGTTTCAGGCCTTATATAGTTAGGAATTAGCATTTAAAAAACCTTTGAAATTCACTGAAAAAACATAGGTTTCAGGAGTTATATAGTTAGGAATTAGCTTTTAAAAACCTTTGAAATTCACTCAAAAAACTATAAGTTTTAGTGGTGTTATAGTTAGCTGGGCATTTTACTCATACAAAACCATTGACATTGCTCCTATATAGTTAGTTGTACTAACTATATTTCGCGCACCCACAATCCACTGCTGATGATGTCACATATTAGATCATTCATGACATGGTCAGTGATATCACTGATGACATCTCAAATGACATCACTGATGACATCATCCAGTGAATGTGGTTTGCTTCGTTATTTAAATATGCATTATATATATAGCAATTTGCATTGAAGAATAAGTGGATATATATAAATAAATATTTGGATGGAGGATTTAGTAGCAGTGTAATTGACTGTTTACTTGACCAATTTATAATGTCTCACTAAATATAGTGGATAGTGAATAACTGTGTGAATATCTGTATCACTTTGTCAGTTGTTGTGTAAACTGATTCTACAGTTGGTTACTAGCTGAATGTCTGACAAAATATCGATAACACAAATATCAATATACAAAAATATCGGAACAAAAATATCGAAGTCAAAAATATAGGAATCCCATCCCTAACAAGGTAAGTACAAATATATCGAAAAAAATATATAGAATGACAAAAATATCGTTTTTTGTAAAATATCGTATTTTTTTATTAAATAAAAATCTAATATTAACAAAATAATACTTATAAATGTAATAAACAAATTTAAAAATTTACTATAATATTTAAAATTAATACATAATGTAATACAAATTAATATTAATAAATATATAATACATAATATATTTTTCATTATTATTAACTCTAAATTAATTATTTTCATAACTTATAAAAAAATAAAAATATAATAAATTACTAATATATTTATATACATAAAATAATCACATAAATAACAATTAATAACAACATAATACTAATAAAAAAATCTAAATACATTTTAGATAGTGTATGAGTAAAAATTACTATTCCCACTCCAGAGAGTGCAACAGTAGGGAAAGTGTTGGATAGCGTAGGGGTAACAATTAGTATTCCAACTCCAGAGAGTGCAACAGTAGGGAAAGTGTTGGATAGCGTAGGGGTAACAATTACTATTCACACTCCAGAGAGTGCAACAGTAGGGAAAGTGTTGGATAGCGTAGGGGTAACAATTACTATTCCCACTCCAGAGAGTGCAACAGTAGGGAAAGTGTTGGATAGCGTAGGGGTAACAATTACTATTCCAACTCCAGAGAGTGCAAAAGTAGGGAAAGTGTTAGATAGCGTAGGGGTAACAATTACTATTCCAACTCCAGAGAGTGCAACAGTAGGGAAAGTGTTGGATAGCGTAGGATTAAAAATTACTATTCCAACTCCAGAGAGTGCAACAGTAGGGAAAGTGTTGGATAGCGTAGGGGTAACAATTACTATTCCAACTCCAGAGAGTGCAACAGTAGGGAAAGTGTTGGATAGCGTAGGGGTAACAAATACTATTCCAACTCCAGAGAGTGCAACAGTAGGGAAAGTGTTGGATCGCGTAGGGGTAACAATTACTATTCCAACACGGGAGAGTGCAACAGTAGGGAAAGTGTTGGATAGCATCGGATTAAAAATTACAATCCCAACTCCAGAGAGTGCAACAGTAGGGAAAGTGTTGGATAGCGTAGGGGTAACAATTACTATTCCAACTCCAGAGAGTGCAACAGTAGGGAAAGTGTTGGATAGCGTAGGGGTAACAAATACTATTCCAACTCCAGAGAGTGCAACAGTAGGGAAAGTGTTGGATCGCGTAGGGGTAACAATTACTATTCCAACTCCAGAGAGTGCAACAGTAGGGAAAGTGTTGGATAGCGTAGGGGTAAAAATTACTATTCCCACTCCAGAGAGTGCAACAGTAGGGAAAGTGTTGGATAGCGTAGGGGTTGAAATAACATACTTATAAAAAATAATTCATTATTACCTAATTATTTTAAAATTAGTTCCCACCATATTCCCCTATAAACACACAACCCGCAACAGAACACATTTATCAATTAATGAATTATTTAAAATTAATTACCAATTAATTATAATTATTTACCAATTAATAACAATTAATGTATGCTTCCTACTAATTAATCATTAATTCTACATAATTAAATTACTTCCCACCCTATACCCCTATAAACCCATAACCCGCTACAGAACATATTTATCAATTAATCAATAATTAAAATTAATTAAAAAGAATTCTCAATTAATTAATTAATAATTCCTACTAATTAATAATTAATTTAACATAATTAAATTACTTCCCACCCTATTCCCCTATAAACCCATAACCCGGTACAGAACATATTTATCAATTAATCAATTAATTATTATTAATTACAAATAATTCTCAATTAATTAATTAATAATTCCTACTAATTAATAATTAATTTAACATAATTAAATTACTTCCCACCCTATTCCCCTATAAACCCATAACCCGCTACAGAACATATTTATCAATTATTCAATTAATTATAATTATTTAAAAATTATTCTCAATTAATTAATTTATAATTCCTACTAATTAATATTTAATTTAACATAATTAAATTACTTCCCACCCTATTCCCCTATAAACCCACAACCCGCTACAGTACTAAAAGACAACATTTAATTAAATTACATTAAAAATAAATTATTAAACATAATAAATACAATATAATATACACAAAATTTATGTAAAAATCGATATTAGTAACATCGAAATTATTTACTTCGATATTACTGACATCGATATTTAAAACTTCGATATTACTAATATCGATATTAAGAGTGTCGATATTACTTACCTTCTATATTATGTCCCTTCGATATTTAAACTTCGATATAATTGTATATCGAAATTTAAAACTCGATATTTTGTCTGTGTACCTTACTAGCTATGTGAAAGTCTATATAAGTTATTGATTAGTTAACTGAGTATTTGTATGGGAGTGTGAAAGTGTGTGTGGTTCGGTGGGGGGTGTGTGACTGTCCAAAGATGTGTGAATAGTTGATTCAGTAGATATATGAAGTTAAAATTACATGTTCTAACAGTTGTTTGGGTGAGTGAATATCTTTATGGGTGTGGTGATGAGCAAATATATTTCTCAATGGTACAGGTCCAACAAACTAGAAAAATAAAAGGCAGTGTATGTGTCAGTTGTTGTATATAAATAAGTATACATAACACACAATGATTGTGTGAGTGACTGTATGGATAACTGTATACTTGTAATAATGATTTTATAATTCACTAAGTATGACTTACTGTCTAAATTAATAGAAGAAGTGGTGTTTGTATAAGTGTTTTGCTGAGTAAATATGTAAGTATGATCCATTGTTTGCATAAGTGAGTAGGATGACTTCATATGTGAATAGGATGCGTGCTGTTGTTTAATGTCGATATAGATGTATAAGTATTTTTGATAGTGTTCTATTGTTCATTGACAGCATCTATGAGTGAATCCATAGGTAAGTGATTAGATGTGTGTATACATCTATGAATCACTGAGTGGATTTTTAGATACTTGTATTGCTGTGACAATGGATTTAAATATGATACTCTGTATTTTACAAAGAGGGATGAAAAATTGTAAAAGTGTATGAAAAGGTGTATGTGATTGTCACGTGGATGATGTCATCAGTGATGTCATCAGTGATGTCATTTGAGATGTCATCAGTGATGTCACTGACCATGTCATGAATGATCTAATATGTGAAATCATCAGCAGTGGATTGCGGGTGCGCGAAATATAGTTAGTACAACTAACTATATAGGAGCAATTTCAATGGTTTTGTATGAGTAAAATGTCCAGCTAACTATAACACCACTAAAACTTATAGTTTTTTGAGTGAATTTCAAAGGTTTTTTAAAAGCTAATTCCAAACTATATAACTCCTGAAACCTATGTTTTTTTCAGTGAATTTCAAAGGTTTTTTAAATGCTAATTCTTAACTTTATAAGGCCTGAAACCTATGGTTTTTTAAGTGAATTTGCAAGGTTTTTTAAATGCTAATTCCTAACTATATAAGGCCTGAAACCTATGTTTTTTTCAGTGAATTTCAAAGGTTTTTTAAATGCTAATTCCTAACTATATAAGGCCTGAAACCTATGGTTTTTTCAGTGAATTTTAAAGGTTTTTTAAATGCTAATTCCTAACTATATAAGGCCTGAAACCTATGGTTTTTTCAGTGAATTTGCAAGGTTTTTTTAAATGCTAATTCCTAACTATATAAGGCCTGAAACCTATGGTTTTTTCAGTGAATTTCAAAGGATTTTTTAAATGCTAATTCCTAACTATATAAGGCCTGAAACCTATGTTTTTTTCAGTGAATTTGCAAGGTTTTTGAAATGCTAATTCCTAACTATATAAGGCCTGAAACCTATGGTTTTTTAATTGAATTCACAAGGTTTTTTAAATGCTAATTCTATTAGCGGATAACGTTTTTATATATTAAAATGTTTTTTAAATCTCAAATGCCTGCTTTGCTAACAGAGTTTTTAAGCACAGGCTCTTTTGTCTCTGGTGGCCATCTTGGGAGACTGCATTTCAGAATTTTTTTTATGAAATATAAGAGGATTTGAGAAGTCACTCAAAATGTACCCTAATTTTTCTTTCTTCAGCACTAATCATAATTTCTATGGCAAAATGAACCCCCTCATTTTGTTCCTTTGCAAATTAAATGTTTTAAGTGTTAACACTTTATTCCAATCAAGATGACTTCAGGTGTGCCATACTTTTGTCATAAGTAAGACTGTTAGCCCTCTAGTTGTTCTTTAGAACACTTTGGGACATTCTGTCATTGGGCTATAGTTGGGCTACATCTGGCTGATATTTGGGCTACATTTGTTTTTTTGTGTCTCTGGTGGCCATCTTTGGGCTACATTGGGCGACATTGGGCTACATTGGGCTACATTTGGGCTCTAACATATATATAGCCCAATGTAGCCCATTATATTTTTTCAAAGTTAATTTTTGTAAAAACCACTGGAGCACATATCTTGAGACATAGCAAAGGCACATCGGGCTACCAGTCCCTACAATTTTGCCAAGTTTGGTGGAAAACCATTCAGCCGTTCGGGCTAAAAGTGAGTCTAACCGCCCTATGGAAATTAACATGGGGAAAACATGTTTTGGGACCCCCCTTTTATCTCGGCCCCCGCTTGACGAATTCCTACCAAACTGTCAGGGAAGGACCGGAGCGCCGCGAGGCAAAGTTAAGGAAAATGTCAGGAAGATTCCTCAACCGGTGCCAAAGTTATTCCCAATAGAATGTTGCGATTTCCCTATGGAAAACAATCCTAACTATATATACCTACTGGCTATCGCCAGTAGGTAATATAAATTTACCTTACAGCAAATGTCCCAGTACGAGAGGAGCAGCTTTCTGGCTGGTGCTGGCGGCGGGGCCCGGTACGCCCTCGCAAATAATGTTTTAACAGCAAGAATTCTTCGAAAAAAAGACACCGAACACCACATCACGTTAAACCTTAATTTAATTCTCTGTAGGTTCCCCACCTACGCGTTTCGGACAGGAACTGTCCCTGCTCACGGTACAAACATTTGTCCATCATTACTGTTTGTTATTTATCTGATGACACCACTAGGCAGTTTAGGATGCATTGTGGGCTCAGTAGTTTCAATGTAAGTTACACATTAACTGAATGTTTGTTCAGACCGACTGTTGCAACTTTCAACACTTTTGAAAATTACTAATTTCTGTGTTGGATAAGATACTTTATATCCATAACGCATTGTGTAGATAGTTCTAATTTTGTCGACATATATATTATTTCTATATATCGCATTTTTTATAGTTAGGATCACGGGCTGAGTGCCCACGCTGTTGAGGCTTAGTGCCTGTATCAAAAGAGTGTTGTCGGTGCCCCAATCAAGGTGTGAACAAAACCAGTGATTTTTTAATTAGATATTCTTTTACTTTTTTCTCACATGAATTCTAGATTATTGTTAAGTGAAACATTCTGTATGAATTCATTGAATTTCATCAATTAGTCCTGTTAAATCATACACTGATAGGATAGCAAATCAATAATTCATTTATAAATGAACATAAAGTTCTTCGTCAGCGTTCAGACCCCAAGGGCTTCTTGAAGATGTTTTGATTCCAAGCGCCTTAAGTTTTTGATACGTCTCCACCTCTTTCATTGTCCTTTACCAAAGCAATCCCAGCATATTTCATATCCTTCCAAGATTTTCCTGGATGAGTTTGCAGATGTTTTGCAGTAGCATAACTCAAGTCATTGTTTTGAATTGCTCGGGTATGTTCAAGTATTCTTTTCTTTAATGGGCAGACTGTCGATCCGATATATTTTTTGCCACAAAAACATTGGATTTGGTATACCACAAATTGTGAGTCACAAGTTATTTTATCTTTGATTTCGAAAGTTCTGCCTTTTGGATCTTTTAGGGTTTTTATGTTTTGTCCAATTGTGCAAGCTTTGCAGGTTTAGACATTTGGTGAACCCTCTTTGACGTTGTTTCTAGCCATGTTGGAATTTTTACATGTTTAAAATGGCTGTTGACCAAATTGTCTTGGAGTGATGGTGCTTTCCGGTATGTGACAAGTGGGCCATCACCAATTAGTGTGCCTATCTCCGTGTCTTTCTTCAAAACACTCCAGTATTTTGTTAGAATCTGTCGCATTTTGTGACTTTCTTTTGAGTATGTTAGAATCAGTCGTGGTTTCTCATTTGCATTCTTTTCTGTGGATTTGATTCTGGGTATCAACGTTTCTGCTCTGGTTTTTGCTCTTGCTTTAACTTCACCTTTCATGATGTCAGTATATCTGTATCCTCTTTTGGTAAAGCGATTTCTTGTTTCCTTGAATTTGTTTTCCATTTCGCTTATTTCTGAACAATTACGTTTCATTCGTAAAAATTCTCCAAAGGGAATACTTTGTTTCAGTGAAGCCGGATGGAAACTTGTTCCGAAAAGAACACTGTTGGTCGCTGTTTTTTTTCTAAACACTGTGCTTTCCAGTTTGTTATTCATTATGTAGATTTTTGTGTCCAGAAAATCGATCTTTTGTTTCTTGATATTTTAAGTGAATTTTAATCCTACATCGTTGTTGTTTAGGATATCAATGTATTCAGTCAGTTTTTGTCTTGACCCTTTCCATAAGAGAAATAAATCGTCGATAATCTAAGCCAAAGTACCACGTCCGTGGTATATGGCTCATTCTCATCTCTCCAAGCTATGTACCGTGAGCAGGGACAGTTCCTGTCCGAAACGCGTAGGTGGGGAACCTACAGAGAATTAAATTAAGGTTTAACGTGAAATGGTGTGCGGTGTCTTCTTTTCGAAGAATTCTTGCTGTTAATATATATATATATATATATATATATATATATATATATATATATATATATATATTACCTACTGGCGGTCGCCAGTAGGTATATATAGTTAGGATTTTTTCTCTATGGGTTTTTTGAAAATTCTATGTCTAATAACTTTGGCGTTTGTGGACGGAATTGGCTGAAATTTTCAGGAAAATGGCACATTTTGTTTCTGAGCAGCCCTTGAAAATTTGGGGGGGGTTCGTCCAGTGGGGGCCGAGAAAAAAGGGGGGTCCCAAAACGTGTTTTTAACATTGAGTTTTCCATAGGGCGGTTGGCCTCACTTTTAGCCCGAACGGCTGAATGGATTTGCACGAAACTTGGCAAAATTGTAGGGACTGGTAGCCCGATGTGCCTTTTGTAGGTCTCAATATATGTGCTCCAGTGGATTTTGAGAAATTAACGTTTAAAAAAAGATATATATCTGTAACAGCGGACCGGTTAGCGCTCTGGTTCGCGGACTTTTCGCGCAACGGAGCTTTGTGAAGCGAAGCTGATTGGTTCTCCGGCGTCTGTCAACATTCCAAACAGTCCGTAGCGGCCGCCATCTTGTCTCTCGGTAGGATCGAGAGACAAGAGGAGGTCAAAACAAAGGGGGAAATAACTATAAGGGGGCATAGTAGATCCTCGCTGACCCCCTAGGTTTGATGTGGAGGTTTTAAAAGGGCCCCGCGGGGCAAAAAAAAAAAAAAAAAATAATAATTGAACGGCTGAATGGATTTGCACGAAACTTGGCAAAATATTAGGGACTGGTAGCCCGATGTGCCTTTGCTAGGTCTCAATATATGTGCTCCAGTGGATTTTGAGAAATTAACGTTCAAAAAAAGATATATATCTGTAACAGCGCTCCGCTTCGCGTAACGGAGGTTTGCGAAGCTGATTGGTCATTCTGTCACTGGGCTATAGTTGGGCTACATCTGGCTGATATTTGGGCTACATTTGTTTTTTTGTGTGTCTGGCGGCCATCTTTGGGCTACATTGGGCTACATTGGGCTTCATTGGGCTACATTCGGCTAATTAGCAAATAGCTCATCGCAAACTAGGAATGGTAAAGAATCGCTATTTATTCCTTAAAGTTCGCTATTTAGGAAATGCAAATAACTTTGATGATACATATGGCGGTTCATCTCTAACAAGATAAGAAGCATAGGGATAGATTTATGATGACTGGCGCATCACCAGGGATGTGTTAGTCATTCTGTGCCGCTGTTCCGTCACCTATGGTGTGCTGCATTTACAATGCGGCGCATCATGGGGCAAAAACAGCACAGATGCGTGATGTATCTGTGCCGTAAAGGTGGCGCATTGCTGGAGTTGTATCGCAAGTGTGATGAAGGTCCAGCAAGGGTCGGGGGTGCCCCTGTCGCAGGGTTTCTGTTCTCACACAGAACTGTGGACAGAGGATTGGAACCTCGGCGAATTAGGGTGTCCCAAAACTCACGTTAGTAATCAAAAACTATTTAGCAAGCTAGGTACAGTGTCACATTGGATATAACAAACTCTCAATGTTTAGACAATCCAGAATATGAACTTATAGTACCTCAGGATACGTGGAACTCATGAACAGTCGGTTGTTATATATTTCTTAGAAACCAGAACATGGAGTTAAGAAGAACACATGTGTATTTGAAATGTTTATTTACTAATGCCGTCTTCTCAGGCGTAGTACCTTAGATAATAAAAGTACACATATTATCAGTAGCAAAATTACCAGCATAGTTACTAGTACATAAAAAGTGAATGGTGATAGTATGTTAACATGCTGTAAATGAATAAGAGTTAGCAACACTTATAAGCAGCCGCGGGCCGTGGAGGGAGTTACGGTGAGGCAGGGAGGCGGGGAGGGGGAGAAGCAGGGTGGAGAATACAAGTACACATATTATCAGTAGCAAAATTACCAGCATAGTTACTAGTACATAAAAAGCGAATGGTGACAGTATGTTAACATGCTGTAAATGAATAAGAGTTAGCAACACTTATAAGCAGCCGCGGGCCGTGGAGGGAGTTACGGTGGGGCAGGGAGGCGGGGAGGGGGAGGGGCAAGGTAGAGAGGGCTCCACCCTGCTTCTCCCCCTCCCCGCCTCCCTGCCTCACCGTAACTCCCTCCACGGCCCGCGGCTGCTTATATCTCACCCTCCCTAATACACATATTATATTATTTGCTAAGAAGGTCTCTTTGTGTTGGTTTAGGGCGTGCCCATACTTTAGTGTCTTAGATTTGAAGGAATCACATCAGCATACACCAGCTCTCTCTTCATGTGAACCGCATCAACTGTTGTGTATGTGTGTTCGGCAAAGCAATATAAAACCCGCCTCATGCCCAGAATTGGCAGAAGTTGCACTTATGTTATGAGTATGAAGTCGTGGAGATCAGACCTCATAACAATTCTGTATCGTGTTGTTCTTGAAACTTTAGCACTCGCTGTACAGATATAGTTTAACAAGTAAAGCAGATAGTAGACCAATAACATATTATTCTCATGTAAACCACGATGAACTACTAGGTGGAAAGCTAAAGCAACAACTAAGTGTCGTGTGCAGAAGTTGCAAAAAAAGGAAAAATGGCGTTTAAACCGGTAATGAGCCCATGCTAACTTAACACGGTGTAAAGATATCCAGGACCTAGATGACACCTCCTCATGATCCGGAAACGAACTGAATAAGATAATAGAAGTGCCATCTCATGAGAGCAGATTGCAAGTTTATATGTGGACGGTCCGCAAGGTAAAGCATTAAAAACTAGGAAAATTCAATGCTAAAGAAAAATAAAACAGCCAAGTACTTTATCGAGTCTTAAGCCAATAGGCAAGGTAAATAATAAAAACTTGACAAATAAGTCAATGAATTGTCAATGAAATGCTAGTACTCAGCATATGAAACATGAAAAAGGTCTATGACATAACTGTGTATGCAAAATAAGCTGCAACAGCCTCCAATAGGAAGTCACCGTCTTCATCCGAAAACAGTTCAGCCATCCAATTTAAAAGCGGAAAAGAACATACGTGCTCTCCCAGCACCGGATCCTCTATCACCATCAGAGGACAGCTCGGTGGGTTTTCAAGAAAGCTGTGTTCCAAGAAAGACTGTGCTGCCGCCAGTAAATTCCAGGGACCAAGTAGTCCATGCATCAATGCCACAGCCATAATCCTTTCGCCAGGACAAATCAACTCGTGAGTAATGATAGGAGTCATCAGCTGATTAAAGTCGACGTCAGGAGAAACCGGTCCGCAGAGACACAAATCAATGGCCCAATCGAAATCACAGGTCAGGCAGTGAAATACAGGCTGGACACAGGTGAAGTAGGAGAACCGAAAAGATAATCCATATGCCGTGCTTAATATCGCCAACGGCATTGTGCCATAATATTCTAGCATGCGATTGCGGAACAGTGTCAGCAGCTGCAGGGTCGGAGGTTGCATAGGAGGGACATCCATATTTAAAAATGTAAAAAAGCACAAGAGCGTCCGCTGGTAATGCAAGTAAAAATGCAATCCACGAACCAGAGTGGAGAAAATGGAATGAAAGGGAGCAGGGATGACTCCAAAGATTTTCTCAAATGAAGTCACGAGACCACTGGTAACAACTTTAAAAAAGTGTGCCAGGGATTTTGTGGAGGATGCGTTAAAGATAGTCGGAAACATGTTGCTGAAATTGAAAGGCAAACCTGTGTACGGGTGTTCGCTATGTGAAGTACGAAAGTTTCACGGGCCGAACTCAAGGCCACCTCTCTCTGAGACAAAAGAGCTCTTATTCTTGTCATGCCGTTGAAACGTGTCCCAAGGTTGGTATTTGTGGCCAGATTGAAAACTCCCTATGTTCATGTGTGGGAGGAAATAGAACATTTCTGCAGCAAATAACCCGTTCACTTACTGTTACGATAAAAGGAATACTTTTAATTAACTCAGAACAATCTTCATTATTGAGCATCAAATAACTACCATTTTCCAACAACTTGAACGTGGGGATGATAGCAGGAACTGGCGTGCCTTGCAACACGCAAGCCATATTTGGTCGGTGTTTGTTGCATGAATCGTGTAACTGTATGTGCCTACACATTAGTGAATGATCTGGCGTCTCAGTGCATTCCTCTCCATTCAGATAAACTTCTTGATCATCTTTGAAACATCTGTATGTGTATGGAAGCGACCAGACCTCATGAACAAAAGCACTACCTAAAGGTTCATAAAGACCTATTGGTATATATTTCATACAATTTGAAAACTTATATAAAGCAAAAGGCAGCGTTATTAAACCGTGGATAAGGCATGTTGCCAAAAAACCCGCAATCCTCTGCTGATGATGTCACTGAGCATGTCATGAATGATGTAATATGTGACATCATCAGTAGTGGATTATGGGTAATAGTATCTCTAGTTTACTCCCCTATAGCTGTCTTTCTTTTAACATAAGTGTGTGTTTCCTTCCCTTATACTTACTGTTTTTGGTTCGCTTCCAGTTCGCGTACCAGCGAGCGAACTAGGAAGCGAACTAAGAGAAATAGAGGTTGGCACAGTTCCAAATATTGTACCAATTTTTTAATAACGGGGAGGTAGTTCTGAAAAGAACTTTTTTTTTTATTTTTCTGAACATTTTTTTACTGTTTTTGAATTTTTCGGAACAGTTTTATATTTTTTTGGGTTTTTCTTGGAGGGGGCAATGAAAACGATTCATTGTAAAGGGCTCAACAGGAGCAACAAAACAAAAAAAAGAAGTATTTATTATTTTGGGCGTTTCGGACAAACTTGCATATGATAGTCAATAGCTCTGTTGATCAGAGTGATGCTTCTTTCTCCGTAGGAAATGAATCCATCGCAAAATACGCAGGTGTGTTTTACTTCACCAAATCTCATTTGTATATTTGGCACCATCTCCCTGCCCTCTGGTCCCGTTACTTCCGGTACAACAGATCTTCTGGCCATAATAGGGAGATTATCTAGGTCGTTCCGAAACTGTGCAGCACTGTAGTTGTTAGGATGCCACCTAGTCATATGGCGATGCATTGTGTAGTTTCCGAAACTGTATTTTTTGTCGGTCCCTCTGGACAGTCTATCTTGACATATAAGGCAAGTTACGTATCTTGCATTTACTTTTTTCTGACCTTTGGGAATTTTAAAAAATTGCCAAATGAAGTTTTCTTTCCGGTGAGACGTCTTGGGCTGCTCAGGCAAAAACTGCCTCTCTTCGTGCTCGTCCTCCTGTTCCTCTTCTTCTTCTTCTTGTTGAATTACAACTTGAGCAGGTGGTCCACTCTTCCTTGGATGTGGTGGAGGTGGTGGGGAAGCACCAGCTGAAGCTACTAAAGAAGCCATTGCTCAGTGATCACAAAGGGTCTTTCTCTCACAATGATGAAAGTCAGAGTGAGGAAAGAAGGAGGGATTTTCATCATTTGGGAAAAACAAGAGTTCTCAACCAATCAAAAGTGTTCATTTTAGATTATATGACCTAGTCTTACATCATTAGGAAACCAAAAGTGAAATGAACCAATGAAAAGTGTTATTACCAAGTCACATGACTTGCTGTGTTTACGTTAAGCGCTTTGCAGGGCCTCCCTGTTTGCTTCCAGAAACCTGCGCTTTGGCACTCGCTTCGCGTACCAGTTCGCTAACGTAGCACGTCATATGACGTATCAAGCGACAACGTGGAACGTCATGCGGACGGGAGGCGTCACGATGTTGTTTTCTAACGCGGCACTTGCGGTAAAGAAACGTTTACCGGCTCGCGGTCTATTTCGCGGCATCAAGGTCAGCTAACGGGAAGCTTCCTGATTCGCGAAGCGGGAACGAAGAAAAAAAAATATTAAAAAAAAAAAATATTCATAAACATATAAAATATATTTTTGGATTTAAAGAAGAATACATTTTACAGCTACAGATATTAGCTGTTAAAAAACCAATGAAATTCACAGAAAAAACCATAGGTTATAGACCATATATAGTTAGGAATTAGCATTTACAAAACCTTGAAAATTCACTGAAAAAACCATAGGTTATAGACCATATATAGTTAGGAAATAGCATTTAGAAAACCTTATTTTACTCACACAAAACCATTGAAATTCCATATATAGTTAGTTGCACTAACTATATATCGCGCACCTGCAATCCACTGCTGATGATGTCACATATTACATCATTCATGACATGGTCAGTGACATCACTGATGACATCACTGATGACATCTCAAATGACATCACTGATGACATCACTGATGACAACATCCAGTGACTGTATGCTTCTGTAAAGTTAAAATATGTCTTACATATTGAAGAATGAGTGGATGTATAAGTGTCTGGATGAAGGATTTAGTAGGTGCATGACTGACTGTATAAGTGAGTGATTAAATGTGTCTCACTGAGTGCATGGGTTAGTGACTAAACTGTTTTAAATTGTGCATCATTGTGTCTGTTGTTTTGTAATCTGATGCATGTGTTGATCATTAGCTATATGACTATCTATATGGGTTATTGATTAGTTGCCCAAGTATTTGTATGGGAGACTGAGTGTGTGTGTGGGTGTCTGGGAGGTGTATGACTCTGTGCATAGATGTGTGAGCAGTTGATTCACTAGATGTATGGGTTCAAAAGTGCATGTGGAAACATCTGTATGGGCGGTTGACTGTGAGCATGAGTGTATTGGTGAGTGAATGGATATCTCAGTGCTACATGTCAAAGTAAGTACATATGTAAAACACAGTACATGTGATAGTTGACATATATAAATAACTGTGCATAAGAGCCAGTGAATGTGTGAGTGGCTGTATGGATTATTGTGAACTTGTATCAGGGATTGTATAACAGAGTAAATATGTGTTATTATATGTTCCAATAAGTAAGGTGTGTATAACTATATAGTTGAGGAAATCGAGGTGTGATTGATTCTTTGCAAGACTGACTAGGTGTGTGAGTAACTCCATGGATGAGTGACAGTCTGTGAGTGTCTGTTTACACTGAGTGTATCTAAGGTTATATTAGAGTCTGAAGAGGTTCATTGTATCATCACATGAATGATGTCATCAGTGATGTGATCAGTAATGTCAAATGAGATGTCATCAGTGATGTCATCAGTGATGTCATTTGAGATGTCATCAGTGATGTCATCAGTGATGTCACTGACCATGTCATGAATGATGTAATATGTGACATCATCAGCAGTGGATTGCAGGTGCGCGATATATAGTTAGTGCAACTAACTATATATGGAATTTCAATGGTTTTGTGTGAGTAAAATAAGGTTTTCTAAATGCTATTTCCTAACTATATATGGTCTATAACCTATGGTTTTTTCAGTGAATTTTCAAGGTTTTGTAAATGCTAATTCCTAACTATATATGGTCTATAACCTATGGTTTTTTCTGTGAATATATATATATATATATCTCACTGCTGCTCAGTCTGTTAGGAAAGAAGTCAGCTCGAGCCCAAGTCCATAAAGCGTGAAGTTTATTTATTCACACAGGATGCCAGAAAACACCCGACGCGTTTCGGTGCAGCCGCACCTTGGTCACGGGTAACAGTGTTTTTTCTTTCACGCGTTTTAAAGTAAACAAAATAACATAACATAAAGGTAGGACTACTCGTCCACACAGAAGTATGTTTAACCACATTGCGGCGGCCATATTTGAATAGGTTTGTTTAAACAGATAAGTATGTAACCCAGTTACCACAGTAATCTAAGAACAACTCAAGTGTTTACAGTGTGAACTTAAACTTGAAGCGACATAACATTTCATGTAACGCTGTTCATGAACTGAGTGTGAACTTGATAATTCGTTCGGGATGACACTGCATCAGAATACTGTTTATCCATCACGCCCCAGTGGGCTTTCATACTCAGAATGTGATTTGTATCTCACATTTCAATCATGCCCATGTGGGCTATTTAAATTAAATGAAAATACATAGTCACTGTAAATTAGTTCGCACAAAGTCCCGCCCAAGTGGGCAATCTAATGGTTCATGGTTCCAAATAATATGAGGTAAAGTTGGGTACATTATCTTGAATCAGTCCAATTAATTCAGCAGCCAGTGGTTTCCCATCCTTATAACGTGGCGACATGTGAGTCTCCTACAAACATAAAATATGTAATCACTTTAAAATACACACAATTTGTTTTAAAAAACAAGTACATAGACAGGTTCACAAAATCTCTACATGATTCAGTTACTGAGTTCAAGTTTTGTGGAATTATTTAAGCTAGATGGACAGATAGCTCCTCATCCTTATTCAACCCCAAAGGATGTACAGTGTCATATTTAATTATGAACCTTGATTCAAGTCGTCTTAATTGTCTCAATCTATCACCACCCCGTTCTGATGGCGGGATCCTATCTAGGGCACAAAATTTCAGTAAACTTAGTTTCTTCTCATGAACATCCTTAAAGTGTTTTGCAATAGGGTAGTTCTTGTCCTCATGTGTAATAGCCCTCATATGTTCTAGTACCCGTTTTTTCACAGGGTGCTTGGTGCTGCCAATATATGTCAAAGGACATGGGCATTGCAATGCATAGACACAAAAGTCTGACTTGCATGTGAGGTGTTTCTCAATATTGAAAATTTTGCCATTACTAGATAGTGTGATTTCTTTCATGTTAACACTGTTCTTGCAGGCTTTACACGATTGGCAAGTGAAGAAACCTTTAATTGCTTTGTTCTCCTTCCTGTCAATTACCATATTGCTGCAAAGCATGTCTTTCAGAGCTGGACATTTTCTAAAAGTGATCATAGGTTGTTTCCCTACAACCTGCTTTAATGTGTCATCTAGCAGAAGTACATGCCAGTATTTATTGAGACTCTTCCTGACCTGCCATGTCTGGTCAGAGTATGTAGTAATGAATCTGATCAGTTCTTCTTCACTGTCACCTGTCGGTTTTGGGGTGAGAAGTTCCTTCCTCTCTATGCCTCTCACTTTGTTGCAAGCCTGTTCAACCACTTTAGATGAATAGCCCCGCTCCCTGAACCGTTCCTTCATTACCAACATTTCCTCATTGAACTCCGAGTTTGTGCTACAGTTTGCGCGAACTAATTTACAGTGACTATGTATTTTCATTTAATTTAAATAGCCCACATGGGCATGATTGAAATGTGAGATACAAATCACATTCTGAGTATGAAAGCCCACTGGGGCGTGATGGATTAACAGTATTCTGATGCAGTGTCATCCCGAACGAATTATCAAGTTCACACTCAGTTCATGAACAGCGTTACATGAAATGTTATGTCGCTTCAAGTTTAAGTTCACACTGTAAACACTTGAGTTGTTCTTAGATTACTGTGGTAACTGGGTTACATACTTATCTATTTAAACAAACCTATTCAAATATGGCCGCCGCAATGTGGTTAAACATACTTCTGTGTGGACGAGTAGTCCTACCTTTATGTTATGTTATTTTGTTTACTTTAAAACGCGTGAAAGAAAAAACACTGTTACCCGTGACCAAGGTGCGGCTGCACCGAAACGCGTCGGGTGTTTTCTGGCATCCTGTGTGAATAAATAAACTTCACGCTTTATGGACTTGGGCTCGAGCTGACTTCTTTCCTAACCGACTGAGCAGCAGTGAGATTAATAGGGGGACTAGTGTCAGTTGATAACGGGAAGCTTAGTAGCAGGTTATATCGCAAACCGACGGCGGGCAATAGCCTGCTGCATGCGTCGAGTTGCCACCCGAAAAATTTGATCTGCAGTATACCATTCGGTGAACTACTGCGTGCTAAGAGAAACTGTAGCACAAACTCGGAGTTCAATGAGGAAATGTTGGTAATGAAGGAACGGTTCAGGGAGCGGGGCTATTCATCTAAAGTGGTTGAACAGGCTTGCAACAAAGTGAGAGGCATAGAGAGGAAGGAACTTCTCACCCCAAAACCGACAGGTGACAGTGAAGAAGAACTGATCAGATTCATTACTACATACTCTGACCAGACATGGCAGGTCAGGAAGAGTCTCAATAAATACTGGCATGTACTTCTGCTAGATGACACATTAAAGCAGGTTGTAGGGAAACAACCGATGATCACTTTTAGAAAATGTCCAGCTCTGAAAGACATGCTTTGCAGCAATATGGTAATTGACAGGAAGGAGAACAAAGCAATTAAAGGTTTCTTCACTTGCCAATCGTGTAAAGCCTGCAAGAACAGTGTTAACATGAAAGAAATCACACTATCTAGTAATGGCAAAATTTTCAATATTGAGAAACACCTCACATGCAAGTCAGACTTTTGTGTCAATGCATTGCAATGCCCATGTCCTTTGACATATATTGGCAGCACCAAGCACCCTGTGAAAAAACGGGTACTAGAACATATGAGGGCTATTACACATGAGGACAAGAACTACCCTATTGCAAAACACTTTAAGGATGTTCATGAGAAGAAACTAAGTTTACTGAAATTTTGTGCCCTAGATAGGATCCCGCCATCAGAACGGGGTGGTGATAGATTGAGACAATTAAGACGACTTGAATCAAGGTTCATAATTAAATATGACACTGTACATCCTTTGGGGTTGAATAAGGATGAGGAGCTATCTGTCCATCTAGCTTAAATAATTCCACAAAACTTGAACTCAGTAACTGAATCATGTAGAGATTTTGTGAACCTGTCTATGTACTTGTTTTTTAAAACAAATTGTGTGTATTTTAAAGTGATTACATATTTTATGTTTGTAGGAGACTCACATGTCGCCACGTTATAAGGATGGGAAACCACTGGCTGCTGAATTAATTGGACTGATTCAAGATAATGTACCCAACTTTACCTCATATTATTTGGAACCATGAACCATTAGATTGCCCACTTGGGCGGGACTTTGTGCGAACTAATTTACAGTGACTATGTATTTTCATTTAATTTAAATAGCCCACATGGGCATGATTGAAATGTGAGATACAAATCACATTCTGAGTATGAAAGCCCACTGGGGCGTGATGGATTAACAGTATTCTGATGCAGTGTCATCCCGAACGAATTATCAAGTTCACACTCAGTTCATGAACAGCGTTACATGAAATGTTATGTCGCTTCAAGTTTAAGTTCACACTGTAAACACTTGAGTTGTTCTTAGATTACTGTGGTAACTGGGTTACATACTTATCTGTTTAAACAAACCTATTCAAATATGGCCGCCGCAATGTGGTTAAACATACTTCTGTGTGGACGAGTAGTCCTACCTTTATGTTATGTTATTTTGTTTACTTTAAAACGCGTGAAAGAAAAAACACTGTTACCCGTGACCAAGGTGCGGCTGCACCGAAACGCGTCGGGTGTTTTCTGGCATCCTGTGTGAATAAATAAACTTCACGCTTTATGGACTTGGGCTCGAGCTGACTTCTTTCCTAACCGACTGAGCAGCAGTGAGATTAATAGGGGGTCGCCTCCCCGCTCGAGC
The DNA here is from genome assembly GCF_964261635.1 of Lissotriton helveticus. NCBI lineage: Eukaryota > Metazoa > Chordata > Amphibia > Caudata > Salamandridae > Lissotriton > Lissotriton helveticus. The sequence goes on along the minus strand of NC_136068.1, from coordinate 1,962,318,235 downwards.
TCGCCGCCGCAAGTAGGCTGGGGGACTGGCGAACTTTGTTGACGTATATATATATATATATATATATATATATATATATATATATATCCAAATCAAAAGAGTTGCCCCTGTGAGTCAGACCACAAGTACGTACTTATTTTCGAGTATTTATTGATGGCAGCCTTGACAACCAAAGGGCATTAATTCCAAACAGAGTTCATCACCAGCCATACGCGTTTCTGGAACCATCGTTCCCTTCCTCAGTAGCTCGACCCCGCTCTCCTCACGCAGCTGCTCCCACACGTTTTTAAATTCCCAGGTCAGCCTCAGTGGGCGGGGCCAGAACCTCTGGAATTCTGGATCTGGTAGTGCAGGAGTAATTGTTCCTCAAGTGAGTGCTAAGTGGGATGCAGAAGTAAAGTCTTTGTATTGCCCTTGTGGGTTGCTGGAAGTCCTGCTCACATTCGTTGTTCTTTTTAAAGGCTGTCATCTCAAGCGTAGATCTCGTGAAACTGATGCAGCCAGTTCAAGCTGCATCACGAGCCCGCTTTCATGCGGTGGGTCAGACTCGCGGCTGAGCAAAGCCCCTAATATCCAAATCAAAAGAGTTGCCCCTGTGAGTCAGAACACAAGTACGTACTTATTTTCGAGTATTTATTGATGGCAGCCTCGACAACCAAAGGGCATTAATTCCAAACAGAGTTCATCACCAGCCATACGCGTTTCTGGAACCATCGTTCCCTTCCTCAGTAGCTCGACCCCGCTCTCCTCACGCAGCTGCTCCCACACATTTTTAAATTCCCAGGTCAGCCTCAGTGGGCGGGGCCAGAACCTCTGGCATTCTGGATCTGGTAGTGCAGGAGTAATTGTTCCTCAAGTGAGTGCTAAGTGGGATGCAGAAATAAAGTCTCACAGGGGCAACTCTTTTGATTTGGATATATATATACATACATATATATATATATATATATATTACCTACTGGCGGTCGCCAGTAGGTATATATAGTTAGGATTTTTTCTCTATGGGTTTTTTGAAAATTCTATGTCTAATAACTTTGCCGTTTGTGGACGGAATTGGCTGAAATTTTCAGGAAAATGGCACATTTTGTTTCTGAGCAGCCTTTGAAAATTTGGGGGGGGTTCGTCAAGGGGGGGCCGAGAAAAAAGGGGGGTCCCAAAACGCGTTTTTCCTATGTTAATTTCCATAGGGCGGTTGGCCTCACTTTTAGCCCGAACGGCTGAATGGATTTGCACGAAACTTGGCAAAATTGTAGGGACTGGTAGCCCGATGTGCCTTTTGTAGGTCTCAATATATGTGCTCCAGTGGATTTTGAGAAATTAACGTTTAAAAAAAGATATATATCTGTAACAGCGGACCTGGCAGCGTCCCAGGACGCGTACTTTTCGCGCAACGGAGCTTTGTGAAGCGAAGCTGATTGGTTCTCCGGCGTCTGTCAACATTCCAAAAAGTCCGTAGCGGCCGCCATCTTGTCTCTCGGTAGGATCGAGAGACAAGAGGAGGTCAAAACAAAGGGGGAAATAACTATAAGGGGGCATAGTAGATCCTCGCTGACCCCCTAGGTTTGATGTGGAGGTTTTAAAAGGGCCCCGCGGGGCAAAAAAAAATAATAATAATAATAATCGAACGGCTGAATGGATTTGCACGAAACTTGGCAAAATTGTAGGGACTGGTAGCCCGATGTGCCTTTGCTAGGTCTCAATATATGTGCTCCAGTGGATTTTGAGAAATTAACGTTCAAAAAAAGATATATATCTGTAACAGCGCTCCGCTTCGCGTACTTTTCGCGTTACGGAGGTTTGCGAAGCTGATTGGTTTTTCGGCGTCTGTAAACATTCCAAACAGTCCGTAGCGGCCGCCATCTTGTCTCTCGGTAGGATCGAGAGACAAGAGGAGGCCAAAGCGAAGGGGCAAATGACCATAAGGGGGCATAGTAGATCGTCCCTGACCCCCTAGGTTTGATGTGGAGGCTTTGAAAGGTTCTCGCAGGGCAAAAAAATATATACCGTTTTTTTAGTTTTTTTGCGTGGAGTGCGCTCGGTTCGCGAACCGGGAAGCGTTCTGGGGAGCGTACTTTCTTGAAAATTAGTGAAAAAAGTTAGAGTAGAATAATAATTGTGAGTGATCAGATGTAGGGTAGCTCTGAGAAGAGCTTTTGGGTTTATGGTACATTTAGGTACTTATAAGTAGGTACCAATGCACATTCTTAAATTCAGAGTGAAAACTCTGTTGCCCTCATCTGAGAAGTGAACTCCATCTCCTCTGTAGATATATATAGTTAGGAATTAGCATTTACAAAACCTTGAAAATTCACTGAAAAAACCATAGGTTATAGACCATATATAGTTAGGAATTAGCATTTAAAAAACCTTATTTTACTCACACAAAACCATTGAAATTCCATATATAGTTAGTTGTACTAACTATATATCGCGCACCCGCAATCCACTGCTGATGATGTCACATATTACATCATTCATGACATGGTCAGTGACATCACTGATGACATCACTGATGACATCTCAAATGACATCACTGATGACATCACTGATGACATCTCAAATGACATCACTGATGACATCACGGATGACTACATTCAGTGACTGTATAATTCTGTAAAGTTAAAATATGTCTTACATATTGAAGAATGAGTGGATGTATAAGTGTCTTGATGAAGGATTTAGTAGGGGCATGACTGACTGTATGAGTGACTGATTAAATGTGTCTCACTGAGTGCATGGGTTAGTGACTAAACTGTCTTAATTTGTGCATCATTATGTCTGTTGTTCTGTAAACTGCTGCATGTGTTGATCAGTAGCTATATGATTAACTGTATCGGTTATTGATTGGTTGCCCAAGCATTTGTATGGGAGACTGAGTGTGTGTGTGGGTGGCTGGGAGGTGTATGACTCTTTGCATAGATGTGTGAGCAGTTGATTGACTAGATGTATGGGTTCAAAAGTGCATGTGGAAACAGCTGTATGGGCGGTTGACTGTGTGCATGAGTGTATTGGTGAGTGAATGGATATCTCAGTGCTACATGTCAAAGTAAGTACATATGTAAAACACAGTACATGTGAGAGTTGACATATATAAATAACTGTGCATAAGAGCCAGTAAATGTGTGAGTGGCTGTATGGATCATTGTGAACTTGTATCCAGGATTGTATAAGTGAGTAAATATATTTTAGTATATGTTTGAATAAGTAAGGTGTGTATAACTGTATAGTTGAGGAAATGGAGGTGTGATTGATTCTTTGCATGACTGACTAAGTGTCTGAGTAACTCCATGGATGAGTGACAGTCTATGAGTGTCTGTTTACACTGAGTGTATCTAAGGTTATATTAGAGTCTGAAGAGGTTCATCGTATTATCACATGAATGATGTCATCAGTGATGTGATCAGTAATGTCAAATGAGATGTCATCAGTGATGTCATCAGTGATGTCATTTGAGATGTCATCAGTGATGTCATTTGAGATGTCATCAGTGATGTCATCAGTGATGTCATTTGAGATGTCATCAGTGATGTCATCAGTGATGTCACTGACCATGTCATGAATGATGTAATATGTGACATCATCAGCAGTGGATTGCGGGTGCGCGATATATAGTTAGTACAACTAACTATATATGGAATTTCAATGGTTTTGTGTGAGTAAAATAAGGTTTTTTAAATGCTAATTCCTAACTATATATGGTCTATAACCTATGGTTTTTTCAGTGAATATATATATATATATATATATATATATATATATATATATATATCAAACATCTGCAGTTTCTCAACACGCCGATTGCCACGACAGAGACACCACGCAAGTCCAACGTTCCTTTAGGCACAAAGTTTATTTAGGTAGGGTTTCCAAAATCTGACACGTTTTGGGCATTCGCCCTTGCTCACAGACAGTCAGTAAAGGAAATGGCTCTCACTTAAATAGTATTTGTTTCACAGTTTTTTTTTTAAATAACGGCATTTATTTCTCTACTTGCATTTCCACCACGTGTAAATGGAAAGTGAGGACACACTACTCAGGATAAAACATATTGAGTACCTCTTCCAAACAGTTTAAAGTGCATGGTGCAGATACAGAATGAAAATCAACATTAATAAAATTCTGATGTGCACGAAGTAAGGCAAAAGTATATACATTGAAAAATGTTAAAACAATGTATATTTAAAAAAAGGGGTTAAGACCTTTTCATATAGCAGCGTAAAATGCATTTAACCATAAAAACTATTATTCAAAAACTAGGTAATACTCCATATTAATTAATACCTGTGCAAAGTAAGCAAATTGACCAGATGTACAAAAATTGCACCATTTTCTGGTGTGCAAAATATCGCGCAAAAGGTGCCATTAAGAGACAGCTTTGTGCAAAACTATGCTTTAACAAAGTGCAAACATCGCAATATGTAAACAGTTAAATAATGTTGAGCATCTATATTAACATTTCCTTAGATCTCAATGTGCAAAAATACATAGGGTATATGAACCATAGAGTAAATATATAAATATATAAATAAATATATTCCAATTGAAAAATGGCTAAAATCGCAGTAAGATTTTGAATATCTGCATAAATGCAATACTGTAATGCTGTTTGCTCACAAACACTTCTGTTGGTCTGATACACAACAAAATTATAGGCGGAAGAAGCCCAAATGTGCATACTGTTTGTGTCTATGTCCTCATAAAATTAAATAAATAAGGAATTTCCAAAATAGAAAATGATAAAGTTTGTGGAGAAATAAAGCATCCAATCACCATAAAACAAAATTAAACATAACAACAAATTTGTTCATAGAGATTCAGGAATCAGAAATTCATCTCATAATCTGACCGAACTAAAAAGTGAATATTGTCAATTTAAAGAAAAACATAAAGATCATCAGTGGTGTTGAGACCATTCGGGAATTTGCTATCTAATTCTAAGATAAAGTGTGATTCCAGCCTCCTCAAAATGTTATCTCTGTCCCCTCCTCTACGCAGCTTAGGGACTGAGGCGATGACATAATAAGTCAGGCACTGCAAGTTGTTATTATGCATAGCCTTGAAGTGCCTGGCCACTGGATACGCGCCATCATTGTTAACGATGGCAGGTAAGTGCTGGAGAATCCTGACATGCACCTGCAGTCGAGTACTACCAACGTATCTCAAACCACAGGTGCACGTCAGGACATAGACTGCAAATTCCGTCTTGCAATTAAAAGATCCCACTATGTTGGTCATGGTCGGGCTAAAAGGAGTGGAATATTTGGTAGTGTTTATACCGAATTTGCAGGCTCTACAAGTAGAGCAGCGTTTGAATCCCGGTCGGGATTTCAACCATTCCTCCTTCTTGCCCAATTCTGGGAAGTCATGACAGATCTGGGTCCTAACAGAGGGGCCCCTCCGATAGGTTATGGTAGGACCCTCAGGTAACCTAGGAGCTAAAACCAAATCTGTTTTCAGGATAGGCCACCGTTGTTTAATAATGGACCTGATTTGTCTAGCCTGTTTACTGTAAGAGGTTATCATCCTGGGAGCCAGTTCAGCATTAGAAGGAACAGTATTAGGGGGAGAGATAGCACTAGGTGCCAGTAGTGACTCTCGACTCCTAGTCTTCACTTTCTGTACCGCTAACTTTAAAACTGACTCCTTGTAGCCTCTACGTCTAAATCTATCCAGGGCGTCATTAGTGCAATTGGCGAGGTCCGTGTCAGTTCTGCAAATTCTCTTGAGTCTGAGTAACTCACCAAACGGGATGTTATCAATTACATGTTTAGGATGGGCACTGCTGGCATGTAGGGTGTTATTCAGCAGTATCCTTCCTATGCAGTTTGGTTGCCAGATAGCCTTCATGCACAAATACTTTTACGTCCAAAAATTCAACCTCATATCTGTTGATTCTAGAGGTGAATTTGAGATTGACCTCATTCTGATTTATGGACCTGATGAAGTTATTGGCACTATCTGAGTCGCCTCTCCACAAAATAAAAACATCATCTATGTATCGCACCCATAGTGCGACATGTGTGTTGAAAAGAGTACCAAGCGTACCTCTGAGGACCCACTCCTCCCACCAGCCAACGTGTAAACACGCATAGCTAGGGGAGAAGCAGGCCCCCATTGCAACGCCGCCTGTCTGAACAAACATATCATTGCCAAATAGGAAAAAGTTGTTATGCAAACACCAAGAGGTAAGTTCAATTAACATTTTGTTATGATTATAACAATTAATGGGTCTTTTACCCAGGAAATGTTCTAAAGCATTTAAACCAGCAGTATGTAAAATGCTCGTATAGAGCGATTCGATATCTAAAGTTATTAAAAGCATATCGTCACTCCATTGAATGCCCTGTATTTTCCTGATAAAATCTCCAGTGTCTCTGATGTATGTGGGCAAATTCTTGACCAGATCTTGCAGGAAGTAGTCTATATATTCTGTAATATGTTCCGCTACTCCTGCAATTGCCGAAATTATGGGTCGGCCGGGAACTGGGATAACCTGTTTGTGAACCTTTGGTAAAAGGTATAACTTTGGCAAAACTGGACACTCTACATGTAGAAACTCAAACTCTTGTTTAGATATCATGCCCTCTCTTTTCCATTTGTGTAACAATTTTTTGAGCACCTCTCTCGCATCGTTGTATTGTTTAATGTTGGTACGAGAATAACATGCAGAGTCACTTAATTGTTTGTTGGCCTCCTCAATGTAGGCATCTTGTGGCCAGATTACTACATTGCCCCCCTTGTCCGCAGTAGTAACAACAATTTATATATATCAAAGCTCTATGGGGTGACCAAAACAAGCAGCACTCACACACGACACGCTTTTCCCCAGTAAAAGCGATTTATTTTGTATGCACAGCTTCATTGCTCTGCTGTTGCTAGCATACGGCTGCCACCTAACGCGTTTCGGATTTAACTTCCTCAGAGGCACAGCAGTCAAAGGAAGCACCGGGCCACCGCCACCTTATTTAATCCCATTGCACGCTGATATGCAGCTGCTCTCAATGAGTCAATGCGCTATAGTCTGTGGGAGATGTTGTCCGTCTCCTGCCTCCTTTAATAGTTGCCAAATTCACAGCTCTTCATAAGCTCCAAGGAATTGAAGCCGTGCTCAGTCCATGCGCCGTGTACCATTTCAAGCCCCGCACATTAAGAGCTAATGGCCCCTTCACATGGGGAGTGCTCGCTCAGCGGCTGACCTGCCGCTATTACATTGAAGCTCTGTGAGGTGACCAAAATGAGCAGCACTCACACACGACACACTTTTCCCCAGTAAAAGAGATTTATTTTGTATGCACAGCTTCATTCCTCTGTTGTTGCCAGCATACGGCTGCCACCTAACACGTTTCATATTTAACTTCTTCAGAGGCACAGCAGTTGAAGGAAGCACCGGGCCACATCCGCGCATTGCAGTTGAAGGAAGCACCGGGCCACATCCGCGCATTGACTCATTGGCACATTTACTCATTGAGAGCAGCCGCATATCAGCGTGCGATGGGATTAAATAAGGCGGATGTAAATCGCTTTTACTGGGGAAAAGCGTGTCGTGTGTGAGTGCTGCTCATTTTGGTCACCCCACGGAGCTTTGATATATATATATATGTGTATATATATATATATGGTGATGCACCGTTACATCGCAACTTTTACAACGGGAGGCTTTTACAACGGAACTTTTACAACGCAGGATCCATTACATCGGATGCCATTACAACGCATGGCATTACATAGCAGATGCTATCACAACGCATGGCATTACATCGTAAGTATAGGTAAGTATTTAATTTTTTTTAATTTGATAATATTAATTATAATTAAATATATTTATTTATGTTATTTAATATTATTAATTTATTATTTATTATATTAATTAAAGTAATTTTTAAAATAAGTACAGGTGTACAGGGGTGTTTTTAGGTTTCAGGGTAGGGTTTGGGTTTTGGGGTACAGGGGTGTTTTTAGGTTTCAGGGTAGGGTTTGGGTTTTGGGGTACAGGGGTGTTTTTAGGTTTCAGGGTAGGGTTTGGGTTTTGGGGAACATGGGTGTTTTTAGGTTTCAGGGTAGGGTTTGGGTTTTGGGGTACAGGGGTGTTTTTAGGTTTCAGGGTAGGGTTTGGGTTTTGGGGTACAGGGGTGTTTTTAGGTTTCAGGGTAGGGTTTGGGTTTTGGGGTACAGGGGTGTTTTTAGGTTTCAGGGTAGGGTTTGGGTTTTGGGGTACATGGGTGTTTTTAGGTTTCAGGGTAGGGTTTGGGTTTTGGGGTACAGGGGTGTTTTTAGGTTTCAGGGTAGGGTTTGGGTTTTGGGGTACAGGGGTGTTTTTAGGTTTTAGGGCAGGGTTTGGGTTTTGGGGTACAGGGGTGTTTTTAGGTTTCAGGGCAGGGTTTGGGTTTTGGGGTACAGGGGTGTTTTTAGGTTTCAGGGCAGGGTTTGGGTTTTGGGGTACAAGGGTGTTTTTAGGTTTCAGGGCAGGGTTTGGGTTTTGGGGTACAGGGGTGTTTTTAGGTTTCAGGGCAGGGTTTGGGTTTTGGGGTACAGGGGTGTTTTTAGGTTTCAGGGTAGGGTTTGGGTTTTGGGGTACAGGGGTGTTTTAGGGTTCAGGGTTGGGTTTGTTTTTAGGGCTAATTAAATTATATTTACCATTTATAAATTAATTAAAATATATTTATTAAATTAAATTAATTATATTATATTAATTACATTTTTTAATTAAATTAATTAAATTAAATAAAATATTTTAATTTATTTATTTTAATTATAATGTTTAAAAATATTTAAATTAAATTAATTTCATTATATTAATTAATTAAAATTAATTACAATTTTTATTAAAATTAAATTAAATAAATAGATTTAAATTTATTAAATTAAATTAATTACTATTTTAAAATGTATTTTAATTAAATTAATTAAATTAATTAAATTAACTTAATTACATTTTTTTTTAAAAGATATACTTACCTATACTTACGATGTAATGCCATGCGTTGTAATAGCATCTTATTTATTTATTTATAGTCTTGTATCGCGCATGAATCAGCCCCGAAGGGGTATCTCCGCGCGTGGCTTCTGAGAGAGATAAAGCAAAAACTATAGGTCGGAAACGGGCAGAGGGGGAGCTAAGTTAGTCCTGGGTAAATAGGTAGGTTTTCAGTTTGTGCCTAAAGTTAAGAAGATGAGGAATTTGTCTTAGCTGGGGAGGGAGGGAGTTCCACAACATTGAGCCTTTATGGGAAGGGGCACGACCACCTTGTCTTGCTCTGTTTACTTTAGGAACGTATAGCAGCATAGTGTTGCTGGAGCGCAGAGTACGTCCAGGAGAGTAAGGGCGAAAGATATCTTTCAGATATTTGGGACCAGAGCCGTAGATGCATTTATGCATAATGCAGCAAAGTTTAAAATTGATCCGCTGTTGCACCGGGAGCCAGTGAAGATGGGAGAGGAGGGGGCGGGAGGGGGTGCGGGGGGGAGCATTCAGGATGAGTCTTGCCGCGGTGTTCTGTACTACCTGCAGTCTGCAAAGTTGTTCTTGGTTGGCAGATATGAGTAGACTATTACAATAGTCCATTCGTCCAAGGACTAGTGCCTGAACCAGCGTCTTCCTATGGATATTTGGTAGGAAGGGGAAGATACGCCGTAAAATACCAATTGTGCGAAAACACGTTCCCGCAACCTGACTAACATGATCTTTCATAATCAGGGATTGGTCCAGGCGTACCCCCAGATTCTTAATGGTTTGCTTGGGCGCTGGGACAGGTCCGAGCTCAGGTGGCCACCATTCCGGGGACCAGAGCATGGAGGCCCCTCCAAACAACATGACCTCAGTTTTGGTCACGTTGCATTGGAGAAAGTTCTGGGCCATCCACCCTGCCACCGCTCTCATACCGTCTTGGAAAGATTGCATGACTGCAGGTGTAACGGTTTGAAAGGGGAAAAGCAGCTGAGTATCGTCAGCATAAGAGATGGGTGAAAACCCGTGAGATCTAATGATCTCTGCTAGGGGGGCCACATATACGTTAAATAACGTGGGGCTTAGACATGAGCCCTGTGGCACCCCCTTGGTAAGCTTCCTGCAGACAGATTTATAGGAGCCTAATTTGACACCTTGTTGTCTGTCTCCAAGGAAGCTTTCCAGCCACGCAAGGGCGGTCCCTTCTACTCCAACTCCCTTCAGACGGCCGAGAAGAACTTCATGCGACACCGTGTCGAAGGCAGCGGACAAATCCAATAGCACCAGAATCACTGAGCTCCCTCTGTCAAGTAACATTCTGATGTTATCTGTCACTGACAGAAGGGCTGATTCGGTGCTATGGTTGGGCCTAAAACCAGATTGAGAGTGGTCTAGGCCGCCCGCTGCCTCGATGTAGTTGGACAGGTGTGCATTAACATGCTTCTCGGCCATCTTGCTGTAATAGGGTAGGAGCGAAATCGGACGGAGGTTGGAGAGCTCCGTCCAAGGAAGGGCCGCATTCTTGCGGATTGGGTTCACCACTGCTCTCTTCCATTCAGTTGGTACTTTTCCCTCTTTGAGAGACTGGTTGATGATATCCTGAATGTAGGGAACTAACAGGGTACGAAGTGGGGTTAAAATTTTGGCGGGAATAAGGTCATCCGGAGATCCAGACTTGACTTGAGTCATTATTGTGTCAAGCTCTTCAATGTTTATAGGGGGGAATGTAGTTAAGGTAAGGTTAGTGTTCTCATTGAGGGAGGAGGCCTTTTGGGAGTCGCTATTAGGTTGGGATCCTAGGATTTTATCATAAATGGATTCTATTTTATTTTCAAAGTGAGATGACACTTCTTCGCATAGACTCAGTGAGAAGTCATCTGGGCAAATACATGCTGTAGGTTTAACAAAAGTGTCAAGAATCCTATACAATTCTCTAGGAGAATTATCAGCTTCCATGAGCTGTTGAGCGATGTTGTTTTTGCGGGCAGCCTTGATGTGTTTATAATAGTTGGCTTGGGCTGTGCGATGTGCTTTTTTATTTTCCTCAGAGTGTAATTTCCTCCATCTCTTCTCTATCCTTCTACATTCTTGTTTCTCTTTTCTTAGGGCCTTGGTGTACCATTTTTCCTGTTTGGCCACCGGAAACTGTCTGAATGTTTTCAAAGGGGCAATTTTATCGATAGCTACCGTCAGAGTATGTTGCAGCACGGTTAGCTTTTGCTCTACTTCGTCAGTGTCTCTGATCTCGGGTTTTTTCCACGCCTTTTCTAACGCATCCAGTGTTAGTTTGTGCCACTGTCTGCGTATGGTGGATGGAGGGGGTTTCTGTAGAGAACCCTTATTTACTTTAAAAATGTTAAACTGCATTAAAAAGTGATCTGACCAGTGGACTTGGATAGGTTTATGGCACCGAATGTTGTCGAAGTTGGTGTATATCAGATCGATACAGTGACCGCCTTCATGGGTGGGATCCTGATTCTTTTGTGTTAGACCGATAGTTATCATATCATCTGCTATGTAATGCCATGCGTTGTAATGGCATCCGATGTAATGGATCCTGCGTTGTAAAAATTCCGATGTAACAGAATGCGTTGTAAAAAACCGCGTTGTAGTGACACCAATCCATATTACCTACTGGCGGTCGCCAGTAGGTATATATAGTTAGGATTTTTTCCCTATGGGTTTTTTGAAAATTCTATGTCTAATAACTTTGGCGTTTGTGGACGGAATTGGCTGAAATTTTCAGGAAAATGGCACATTTTGTTTCTGAGCAGCCCCTGAAAATTTGGGGGGGTTTCGTCAAGGGGGGGCCGAGAAAAAAGGGGGGTCCCAAAACGTGTTTTTAACATTGATTTTTCCATAGGGCGGTTAGCCTCACTTTTAGCCCGAACGGCTGAATAGATTTGCACGAAACTTGGCAAAATTGTAGGGACTGGTAGCCCGATGTGCCTTTTGTAGGTCTCAATATATGTGCTCCAGTGGATTTTGAGAAATTAACGTTTAAAAAAAGATATATATCTGTAGCAGCGGACCGGGAAGCGCTCTAGGACGCGTACTTTTCGCGCAACGGAGCTTTGTGAAGCGAAGCTGATTGGTTCTCTGGCGTCTGTCAACATTCCAAAAAGTCCGTAGCTGCCGCCATCTTGTCTCTCGGTAGGATCGAGAGGCAAGAGGAGGCCAAAACAAAGGGGCAAATAACCATAAGGGGGCATAGTAGATCCTCCCTGACCCCCTAGGTTTAATGTGGAGGCTTTAAAACGGCCCCGCGGGGCAAAAAAAAATAATTTTTTTTTTGTTTTTTTGCGTGGGTAGCGCCCGGTCCGGGAACCGGGAAGCTTTCTGGGCAGCGTACTGCAATGAAAAATGAATGATAGACTTTTATTTTTTAAGGATTGTTTATTGTGTTTAATAATTTATTAAACTTTCTAACGCGGCGCGTCATATGACGCATTACGCGACAACGCAGGTCCAGAATATAGTGAAAATGTCTCCACCAACCAGCGGACGGCACACAACCCCTTTCAGCAGGCTAAATAGTTCTGTTAAATGACAACAGAAGGGACAGGCAACAAGAACCATCAGTCAAAGAGGGGAGGGCAAGTTCTTCTCTACCGGGTCACGTTGGAGCGCTACCGGAACTGATCGAATTGGTAGTCTACAGTGTTTCTGGATGTTTCAGACTGAAGCTGGCGTTAGCATGAGAGCACCACCATTTCGTAGCTCCGTCGTGGCCATTCCACGAGCAATCATGCTAGGCGCTCCCCACCAGAAGCCTGCGGGAGTCGGGGGCCCCCCAAGACTTTTGTAGAATCTTCAAGGATGAGGGGACGCTTTCGAGAATGGAGCCCAAGCTCTAGCAGACAAGCGTCCGAGTTCCAAGGTGTCGCAGGCCCATTTTAGTGGACCACGCCCAAATCTGAAGAGATGGCCGCCATTTTGAGAGTCCTGTGGCAGCCGCCTATCTCTGCGCCGCAAGAGCGGGAGCAACTCAAGTACATGGTGAGCGAGACGCTGTAGTCGAAAGAGCGGGCGGTAAACAGCTGAATAGCGGAAGAGGCACAGTGTAGCAAAAGCGGGCTGAATGGCAAATGAAACGGAAAAGGGGTGCCCCACTACAGCGTGTCTTTAGGTGAAACGGATTGTGGGACAAGGTGAAGAATGGAAGAGTCACCAAAAGGAAAAAAGTTCCGCTTGACCCCGGGAGCCGGCCACCTATGTCGGGGGCGATCTCAGGCCACACCAGGGCAACACGACTTGGGGAGGGGGCCGGAGCCAAGCGCCCCCTCCGAGTCCGCGACATGACACCGTCCCTCGGGGGCCTCCGTCAAGCGGTTCAGGGTGGCACCGCATCACAACAGCCCCCACTTACTTTAAGAATAGTGAAGATGAAGCAATTGCAAATAGGCTTCAGACAATGTTACAAGCACTCCTCAAAACTTTGAACTTTCAGAGTGCATGAGTTGGGACAGCGAGGGGTGATTTGGTTTCTCGGATTTGGTTTCTCGGACTGTTTTTCTGGTCTCTCACCACTGGCATAGTTTAACGTTTTCTTGTTTCTAGGACATTAATAGGTTTTATCATTACGTTATGTTATCGTTTCTTTGTTTGTTGTTTAATAAAAGTTCATGTTCATCAGTGGCCTACTGATTTTCGTTTTCCTATTTTTTTCTTTCCAGGTTGTTTCATGGTAAAGTTTCTGTTAACAGGATACAGTGATCACTTCGTTATTATTGCATATGTCCTTTTCACTAGGGGTGCTCTCTGGTCGGGCCAGATGACGTATCTCTAGTAAATGGTCCGGGTGAAAAAGGTGCATCAATCAGTGGGGAGTAGATAGGCATGACAGATTACAACGGGGGAGAAAGGTCCGCATTACGTACCCTTTCACTACTTGCAAAGATTTTCCTACGTTTATATGCAAACAGGGAATACCTCCAAAAAGAACTAATTCCCAAACAGTCAATGTTCGGACAATCAATCAATCAATGAGGAATGAAATAGGTACGACGTGTTAAAGGCTTGCGTTACCTACCCTTCACTATCTGCAAAGGGAGAGAGAATATTCCTATTCTTCCTCGTTTGCAGGTAGAGAAGATCCTTAAGAGAATTAACTTCGAACAATTCAATGCTCGATTGAAACAATCAACAAGGGGTACTGTGAACACAAATGAACGCCGCTTATGTACATACGCATTGCTATTTTCAACAGGTTGTTCCTAATGTTTCTATTTTAGCGAGGTCAAAAAGAGATCCCATTAGTGGCCTACTGATTTTGCTCGATTCCTTTTGTTTTTTTACACGATTTTTCGCTATCTGCAAAGACTAAACAGAGTATTGCGACTCTGTGCTTGTTTGTAAATAGAGAATGAACCAAAGAGAACAATCAATCAAATGGAGAGAGAAGCAGGCACGACGTATTACAAAGGGGGCAAAGGGCTGCGTTAACTACCCTTCACTATCTGCAAAGAGAGAGTACTCCTAATAGAAATGAGGGGTGGGGGGCAGTATTCAAAGCAGATCAGTGTGCATAAACACGAAAATGTTTTTACTTACCACGTACTTGACATTCGACAGCTTATGATATTTGCTATTAAAAAACCATTGAAATTCACTGAAAAAACCATAGGTTATAGACTATATATAGTTAGGAATTAGCATTTACAAAACCTTGAAAATTCACTGAAAAAACCATAGGTTATACACCATATATAGTTAGGAATTAGCATTTAAAAAACCTTATTTTACTCACACAAAACCATTGAAATTCCATATATAGTTAGTTGCACTAACTATATATCGCGCACCCGCAATCCACTGCTGATCATGTCACATATTACATCATTCATGACATGGTCAGTGACATCACTGATGACATCACTGATGACATCTCAAATGACATCACTGATGACATCACTGATGACATCTCATTTGACATCATTCTTGTGCTAATACGATAAACCTCTTCAGACTCTAATATAACCTTAGATACACTCAGTGTAAACAGACACTCACACACTGCCACTCATCCATGGAGTTACTCACACACCCAGTCAGTCATGCAAAGAAACAATCTCACCTCCATTTCTTCAACTATACAGTTAAACACACCTTACTTATTGAAACATATACTAACACATATTTACTCTCTTATACAATCCCTGATACAAGTTGACAATGATCGATACAACCACTCACTCATTCAGTGGCTCTCATGCACAGTTATTTATATATGCCAACTCTCACATGTACTGTGTTTTACATATGTACTTACTATGACATGTAGCATTGAGATATCCATTCACTCATCAATACACTCATGCACACAGTCAACTGCCCATGTAGCTGTTTCCACATGCACTCTTGAACTCATACACCTAGTGAATAAACTGCTCACACATCTATGCATAGAGTCACACACCTTCCAGCCACCCCCACACAAACTCAATCTCCCATAGAAATACTTGGGCAACCAATTAATAACACATATAGCCTCTCGTATAGCTAATGATCAACACATGCAGCAGTTTACAGAACAACAGACATAATGATGCACAAATTAAGACAGTTTAGTCACTAACCCATGCATTCAGTGAGACACATTTAATCACTCACTCATACAGTCAGTCATGCACCTACTAAATCCTTCATCCAGACACTTATACATCCACTCAAGACATATTTTAACTTTACAGAAAAATACAGTCACTGGATGTTGTCATCAGTGATGTCATTTGAGATGTCATCAGTGATGTCATCAGTGATGTCACTGACCATGTCATGAATGATGTAATATGTGACATGATCAGCAGTGGATTGCGGGTGCGCGATATATAGTTAGTGCAACTAACTATATATGGAATTTCAATGGTTTTGTGTGAGTAAAATAAGGTTTTTTAAATGCTAATTCCTAACTATATATGGTGTATAACCTATGGTTTTTTCAGTGAATATATATATATATGTCTTTAGCAAAAACCTCCTGTCAAGAAGACGCCGCACACCACTTCGATGGTTTATCTTTGTTATTTTATTTCCTGTAGGTTCCCCACCAACGCGTTTCGGACAGAACTGTCCCTGATCACGGTTACAAACAAATGTCCTTCATTTGTTTCTAGTATTTATAACTGAAGTCACCACATGGCTTATAAAGATGCATTGTGGGCTCAGTAGTTGTAAGTTCACTTTTTAACTTATCGTGGCATTGTATACGACCGGATTGCGACAGTTTATGACACAGATGAATATATTATATCATGTGATGTTTGTCATCTGCGCATATTATGGACAACCAAATAGTTGATAGTCTCATTTGCAAATTTTAGCAATTTTAGTATGCGCAAAATATCTCTCAACAGGCTAAGTGTCCTGTAATCAGTGATGGCTGAGTGCCTTAATCCAAATGTGTCATTTGTGACGCAACCACAGCCCGACAGTGCCACGAATGATTCATAAAATTCGTTTATCTATGCCACATGTATTTCATTAGTCTAATGTCGCCACATTATTAGCATGAATTATCAAAGTCCATTTCATTTCAAGATTGTCATTATATACAGTATTGAATCATGACATTTATCATAAACTTCACAGGTGCACATGTAGCTCCTCATCCCCGTTCAAACCCCACAGGTTTCTCGTTTTGAATCTTATTATAAGTTTTGATTCCAGGCGTCTCAGTTTTTTGGTACGATCACCTCCTCTTTCATTTTCGCTCACTATGGCGATTCCGGCATATTTCATATCTTTCCAGGTTTTTCCTGGATGAGTTTTTAGATGTTTCGCTGTCGCGTAACTGAAGTTGTTGTTTTGCATAGCTCTTGTATGCTCAAGTATTCTTTTCTTGAGCGGGCAGACTGTAGAACCAATATATTTTTTCACACAAAAACATTGTATCTGATAAACCACAAATTGTGATTCACAAGTTATTTTGTCCTTTATTTCAAAGATCCTGCCTTTTAGGTCCTTTATGGTTTTGATGTTCTGGCCAATTTGACAAGCTTTACAAGATAGACATTTGCTAAACCCTAGTTGACGTTTTTCTAGCCATGTTATGGTTTTCACTTTTTTAAAATGACTGTTGACTAGGGTATCCTTAATTGAAGGAGCTTTACGATAAGATATCAGTGGTCTATCTCCAATAAGCGCTCCTATTTCTGCATCTTTTTTCAGCACATTCCAATATTTCATTAGGATTTGTTGTATCTTATAGCTTTCCTTTGAATATGTAAGAATCAGTCGTGGTTTATCCTCATCTGTCTTATTTTCAGTTTTATCCCTTGGTATCAACGTTTCTGCTCTTGATTTGGCTCTAGCTCTTTGTTCACCTCGTGCTATGTCTGCATGTTTGTATCCACGTTTGGAGAAGCGATTTTTAGTTTCTTTGAATTTATTTTCCATTTCATTTTCTTCAGAACAGTTACGTTTCATACGTAAGAATTCACCGTATGGGATGCTTTGCTTTAGTGAGACTGGGTGTAAGCTCGTTCCGTGAAGTACACTGTTTGTCGATGTTTTCTTTCTAAATACTGAAGTTTCCATTTTGTTGTTTTTTACATAGACTTTTGTATCCAGGAACTCTATTTGTTTTTTCTGGATGTTCGAGGTGAATTTTAATCCCACCTCATTGTCATTCAAGATGTCAATGTACTCTGTCAGTTTTTGTTTCGAACCCCTCCGTAAGAGGAACAGGTCATCGATAAACCTAAGCCATAACACCACATCCGTGGTGTATGGCTCGTTTTCTTCTCTCCAAGCTATGTTTTTCTCCCACCATCCCATGGTGAGATTGGCATAGCTTGGAGAGAAGGAAACGCCCATGGTGCAACCACATACTTGAGTATAGATGTTTTTGTTAAAGATGAAGACATTGTTCTTTAAGCAGAAGGTTATCATATCTAGTAGCATATTAGTTTGCCTTAATTCTGATAGTGGTCTCTGATTTAGGAAGTACTTTATTGTTGTTAAGCCTATGTCATGCTGTACAGAAGTATGCAATGATACAACATCTATAGTGGCTAACCAATCCTAAGGTTGCCATTCCATCCCCATGATGATTCTTAAAAAGTCACCAGTATCTTTAATGAATGAACTGAGAGTCGGTACTATTGGGGCCAAAAAGTAATCTACATAGGATGCAACATTCTCACACAAAGATCCACATCTAGATATCATTGGACGTGCAGGTGGTTTAATCAAGGTCTTATGAATTTTCGGCAGAAAATATGTTGTTGGCATTATGGGATCTGACACAATCAAGTAGTTTTTCTCTTCCTTGCTGAACAGTCCTTTTTCTTGCCATGCCTCAATTAGTTTGTGTAGAGTCCTAGTCATTTCTGAAGTTGGATTCTGTTGTAGCAGTTTATAATTGGTTGCATTGTTTAGTTGGCGATTTGCTTCTTCCACATAATCAGTTTTGTTTTGAATAACGATATTTCCTCCTTTATCTGCTGGCTTTATTTCTATAACAGCATTTGTCTGGAGGGCCTTCAATGCTATACGTTCCTTTTTGGTTACATTTTCTTTTCCATTCATAGTGTTCTTCATGGTCTCTAATTCTGCCACAACCAGGTCATGAAAAACATCTATTCGGTTGCCTGGGTATAGGACAGGACAAAATTTTGATTTGTTTTTTAAATTTATATTTGGATGTGACCCTATCAGATTCCCCATTTCAGATACTATCTGAGTGTTGGTTTGTTCCGTCTGTTCTACTTGATGAGATAGTTCATAGGCGACTTGAAGACCTTCTGCATCAGCCACCAAAAAGTCTTCTTGTTCCCTGGTTGAGGTGGAGTCGACCGGTGTTGTATCCGTTGTTTCTCCCCGTTTAATTTTAGTAAAGAAATTTTTACGTTTCAATTTAGGGATGTATTTGTAAAGATCAATCATCGTTTCTACCTCATCTTGATGTTTATCGGGGCAAAACGTCAGTCCTTTTCTGAGTAGGTTGGCTTCTGTAGTTGTTAGTTTGTAATCTGATAGGTTAATGATTAGCTGTGGGTCTGATTTGATCAATTTTTTCATTTTTTGAAAGTTGTCCTGTTTCGTAGAGGATATCTTTGATTTTCTGCCTCTCCTGGTTTTCCTCCTTGGATAGGGTTTGCCACTTGTCCCCTTCCTCCTCCTCTCGTTTTCGCATTTGCTCGTCCTCTTCCCCTTATTTTCGGGGTTTGTTGGTCTCTGTAGAGGATCTCCATTTCTTCTAAAAAAGTCAGCTTTCTAGGTCCCAAATTTCTTTGTTTGCCCTCACTTACTTCAGATTCAGTTTCACTTGGAGTTGTATCATACTGGCGACTTTGTGGACCTGCATGTTGTTGCTGTTTCAAGGTCTCAAAGCGTTTAGCAAACGTGAAGATAGTACCATTCTCAAACTCTGATTTGTCACGTCTGAATTTACGTTGTTTCCTTTCTTGGATTTCGTTATCATGTCTGTCTAGGTTTGTATCCCTATTTTGGCGCAGATTTGTGATTGTATCTTCACTTTCTCCTTGTGCTTGTATTTGGTCTTCAAGATCTTTGATTTTAGTGTGCAAATCATCAACATCTTTCTTTGCATATTCTAAGATTATTAAAATCATTCTTCGCGAACAGTCCATATTATTCTGTCCCCACTCTTCTAGCATTTCAGGGCTAGTATCAGGATGATTTGGTAGCGTGAAAATACGCAGCCCTCTTGGAACTAAGCCTAGTTCAGTATATTTTTCTAACGTTATGATCTCCCAACTTTTTGAAATTTCTTTCCTTGATAATTTCTCCAATTGTTGGAATAACTGTTTAGTTGTTAGCCTCGCATTTGTATTTGTATTGTCTTTTGAGGCTGTCAGATTTGAGCCTGATGCATTCTTCACGAACATGCTTTCTGCTTTTTCTAAGCGTTTTGCTGCTCTTTGTTCCATTATCTCAAGGAGTGGTATTGTTTACAAGTGTCTCAATAAAGTGGCTTCAATTGTTGAAAAACATGCGTTAATTATTGCTTGTGTGACAAATGTTTGTTGCTTGTGGGAATTTCAGTGATTTATACTTCAGAACAGATACGTTCTTCACTTTCCAGGAGATAAGATTCGGTCGAAGTGAGTGTTTATCTGATTCCAATTTGAATACAGAGAAAGTACGCTTTTGTAGTTCAAAGTCGTAAATTATTTAAACACCCGCTGCAGCATTACACATGACACTTACAATTAAATCAAAATTTTCGATCGTTCAACTTACCCGGGAGACTCCCGACGCTGGTGGTGCCCTCCGACACTTCCAGTCGGCGCTCAACTGGTCGAAAACAGACTGTTGTTGCTTGCGTCCTGTTTAAAGTTGGTGCTTTCAATTCAGCCCACAGAGATTATAATACAGCGTTTTGTTTGAGTCAGTTCAGTGGAGCTGTGTTCCCAGGAGCTTTCAAAAACAAAGCACGTTATGCAATGTTTTTCTAGTTAAGCACAATAGTAATGCTGGGCTCACCCATGTGTCCAATTAATGTCTGAGCAAATGTCCCAAGACGAGAGGAGCTGCTGAACAGCTGGTGCTGGTGGCGAGGTTCGGGACCCCCTCGCAGTTAATGTCTTTAGCAAAAACCTTCTGTCAAGAAGACGCCGCACACCACTTCGATGGTTTATCTTTGATATTTTATTTCCTGTAGGTTCCCCACCTACGCGTTTCGGACAGAACTGTCCCTGATCACGGTTACAAACAAATGTCCTTCATTTGTTTCTAGTATTTATAACTGAAGTCACCACATGGCTTATAAAGATGCATTGTGGGCTCAGTAGTTGTAAGTTCACTTTTTAATTTATCGTGGCATTGTATACGACCGGATTGCAACAGTTTATGACACAGATGAATATAATATATCATGTGATGTTTGTCATATGCGCATATTATGGACAACCAAATAGTTGATAGTCTCATTTGCAAATTTTAGCAATTTTAGTATGCGCAAAATATCTCTCAACAGGCTAAGTGTCCTGTAATATATATATATATATTTTTTTCACTAAAAAAACAAAGGTTACAGAGACGTTATTGTTAGCAGATAGAGTTTAAAAAAACCTTAGAAATTCACAATAAAAACAAGGGTTACAGGGAATTTCTAATTAGCAACAGAATTTTTAAAAATCTTTAGAAATTCACACTAAAAAGAAAGGTTACAGGGATGTTAGGGTTACCAAATAGAATTTAAATAACCTTAGAAATTCTCACAAAAAAACAAAGGTTATAGTTAGACTGACATTTCATTAAAATAAAACCAGTGAAACTCAGCCGTTATAGTTAACCGAGTTAACTATAACTTGTACCCCTCTGCTATGCACTGCTTATAACCTCACATATTACATAATTCATGACATGGTCAGTGACATCACTGATGACATCCCAAATGGCATCACTGATGATCCACAGAGCCTCCCGTTGATTTTTTTTATGCTTTTTTGGGCCTTGAGGGTTCCTGTGGGACCCCCAGAACAGCCCAGGGGGTCAGGGTGTTTCTACCCTGCATGGGAGACGCATCGGGAGAGCAGCGGAGCTCTCTACATCCAGCGGGGGCAGACTACATAGCCCAGAACGCACAGGAGAGACCGGCAGCAGCAGCAGCCCCTCCCCCTTGACACCGGGGGCAATATCAGCGCCTCGTGCCTCTCGCTTCGCGGTAGACGCATCGGGAGAGCAGCGGAGCTCTCTACATCCAGCGGGGGCAGACTACATAGCCCAGAACGCACAGGAGAGACCGGCAGCAGCAGCAGCCCCTCCCCCTTGACACTGGGGGCAATATCAGCGCCTCGCGCCTCTCGCTTTGCGGGTGACGCATCGGGAGAGCAGCGGAGCTCTCTACATCCAGCGGGGGCAGACTACATAGCCCAAAACGCACAGGAGAGACCGGCAGCAGCAGCAGCCCCCCCCCTTGACATCGAGAGGGATATCATCGGCTGGGGTTTCCTGTCCCGCGGGACGCATGCGGGCGCACGCCGGGCTATGCCCGGGCAAAGGGCGGGCTGTCTGTGGCCGTCCTGGGACAGCGAGGGACGGGACGGGCCACCCCCCTGAGATGCACGGTGCAACATGGATAAGCGGAAACTGCAAGCATCTTTGAATGGTGGGAGTGTAAAGGCTAAAGTTCCACGTAACTCTGCTAGTATTATCTCCTACCTGACTTCTGCCGTAGGGGTTTTAAATACGGAAATAGAAAATACTGAACGTGAATTGGGTTTGGACGGTAAACAAATTTAAACTCAGGAGCTGACGCCAAATGTCAGTATATCCACCAGGCATGTGCCCTTGGAGCCGCTGATTGTAATCGAGCCCCCAAAGATCATCTTACCATCTGACTCTATTACTCCTCCGGGCCCTAACCCTGATTCGGACAACTTTATCAATACTGCAACCTTGAGCGGGTCCACAGGGGATGAGCCAGTAAAGAAACATGATAAGAGACAATACAAAAAGACGAAGCGGCCGAGCAATATTCGGGTGGAAACAGATCCGATAACACTGGCCCACCTTGAAGGAACCATTAAGGACATGATGGAGAACATTTTCTCAGAGAAACTAGAATCCGCATTGACACTGATTGGTAAAGATATCATTGACACCCTGAATGAATGTGTAGCAGGGATTTTAAAAAAATGCGAGCGACTGAACACTTTTCTGTTAGCAAAAGACCATTCCCATAATCTGACTGAAGGCTCTCTCCTGCCATTATCTGGGGCCCAAAATGGCAAGGGGGGTCAAGAGTGTATTGCCATTTTCCATTAAGAGCCAAAGCCCAGCCACATTCCTTAGCAATTCAGTATTCCCTGGGGAAGGCAATCGCAGCAAAGGACCGTTGTCGGGCTCATGCCCCAAGAGCCCCACTTCCCAAACGAGGGCCGTGAAGAGCGGGAAGGAGGCCATGAAGGTAAAAAACCCGGCACACCAACCTACTATTAATCTCCCCCCGAAGCCTCCCCCCTTGCCGCAATACTAGTTAATGTTCCCCCATTGGAAGAGGGCGAGGTAGAAACCTCAGAATCCCTGTTAACAAATATTAAGAAGTGGTGTAATGACAACTGCACGGGAGATAATGGGATCTCCTCTAGTATTATAATGGGCAGACGGATGGGGTGGCTGGGCCACACTAAAAAGTTCTTGCAGGGGGATTGCCTCATCGTAAATTTTAACAACCCTGCTGAGGCATCTCGCCTTCTCTGGGACGCCTCAAATATAAACAAGGAGGATGGAGGTATAAGAGCACTTCCGCTGTTTTTTTTTTACCCTCGTCCCAACACTAGTAACATGCCGCAAAAAGCACAACAGTCTTGGAGCAGGAGTGATTTAAAGTGGCCTACCCAAAATATCCCAGTGCAATCGGTTAGAGATCTTCAACCTAGCTGGATAACCCAATAAAAGGGGGTTATTACCTAAGCCCCTTACTGCACCCATAAAGGAGTCCAGGGAGGGGCTGGTTTTACAAAACTGATTCTCCCCTCTGTCTCAGGTGGAAAAGATAGATTGACTGGTTGATTCGGCTAGCTTGCCTCTAAATATATCCCAAAACAAAGTGAGTTATAGTGAGGGGCAGAGGGAGACGGTAAAAGTGTTAAGCTGGAACATTGCAGGGCTACGTTTAAAAAGGGATGATGATGTTTGGTTAAACTTTGTGAAACAGTATGATATTGTTGCCTTTCAAGAGACCTGGGATAGAGAGTGTAAGTTCTGGGTCACAGATTACACATCTTACTTTCTCCCTGCCTGTCGCTCGGCGGCAGGGAGAGATAGAGGGGGTTTGATGCTTTTGGTTTCGGTAAATATAGCAGGTTCAGCTAAAACGTTAGATTCTACCTACCCCAACTACCAGATAGTGGAAGTTAGTTTGACAAATAACACCACTCTTTTACTTATTAACTTTTATAATTCCATGGCAGGTGAGTGTCCAAATGAGCACCTCCTTTTATTGTCAAATTTTTTGCAATCATATAAGGAAAGTCAAACCACTTTTGTTTATTATATTTTGATGGGTGATTTTAATGTTCATTTGTGTTACTTAAATTGTCAGTATGAACATAGTGAAGGCCCCGTCAACTCTTCCCCCCAACATTTTGAACATAGCTCGAAGGGGGAAGCTCTGGAGGATCTCCTTTCAAATATTGACCTGTATGAACCTGGGTTCTATGATAGGGATGACCGGGTGGTGACGTACAGAGCTAGGGAGACTGAATCTATAATAGACTATATATTCATATCCCCGGGTCTCTTAAGTTATGTAACCTTCTATAATGCCGTACCCTCTATGTTCAGCGACCACAACTCAGTGGTGCTGGAGCTGGATAATGGTATTTCCTTTATCAATAAAATGACCACCACGAAAGCCGTAATTGAGGTTAAAGCTGAAGATCAAGGGAGGAGGTTAAAGTGGAATAAAGTCATCCCCGAAGAATTTTTTAATATAATTAGCTCGAAAGTTGGTGTAGAACTTAATATATGCACTGATCCCTTAGGTCAGGGGGGGACGTAATTGCTTCTTATGAAGCAGTTTGTCTCCAAGTGGCTAAAGAGCTCACAGTTAATAGCCGGACCAAATCAATTCCTGTAAAGGGCTGGTTTGACCGAAAGTGTTCTAGAGCTCATAACTTGCTCATGCAGGCCCTCAAAAAGATACCTAGGGACAAATTGGAGGTAATGCAGTTAAGGAAAGCTTACAAATCCATAGTGCAGGCTCGCAAAAATGGAATTAAAAAGGACGCTTGGGCAGCGCTGTTGGATAAAGCAACAATGAGGGATAGCTCCAAATTTTGGGCCATAGTTAATAACCCGCTGTTTACTGGCACAGAGAATAGCACGTTAAAAGTCAATATCCCAGAAAAGGACTGGCTTAGCCATTTTGAAACAATCTATGGTAGTAACTTAGAGCTCGAAACCTTTGTGGTCCCTCCCACTGACCTGACTTGGCTGCCATTGTCATTCTCTATTGAAGAGGTAGAGCAGGCGATAGAGGGTACAGCTGGACATAAGGTCCCCGGCCCGGATGGTGTGCCCTCCGATTTGTACAAGGCTAATTCTAAATATTGGGCTAAAATACTAACAAATGTTTTTAACATATCAGCAGTATCTGGGTTCCCAGCAACATGGTCCTGCTCAACTATCATTCCTGTGTTTAAAAAGGGCCAAAGGGGGGACCCTAGGTGCTATAGGCCCATATCCCTATTAGATTCTTCAATTAAAATTTTAGGGAAAGTTATCTTAGCCAAAATAACAGACTGGGTTGTAAAGAAAGATATTTTATCAAATGCCCAGTATGGTTTTAGAGCTGGAAGAGGCACGGAGGATCAGTGCCTCAATTTACATTTAATCATAAACAAATACACGGTGGCAGCCAAGGGCTCAATCTACCTGAGTTTCATGGATTTGTCCACGGCCTTTGACTTAGTCAATAGGTCAAGGCTGTGGACCATACTCCTGGACCTAGGGTTTTATCGTCCATTGGTGTATTTTTTGGCCGAGCTACACAGGGAACTGTATGCGTCAATAAGAATGACACAAGAGGGAAAATACACGGCTGGGTTCAAGTCAGGCAGAGGGGTGCGCCAAGGGTGCATTTTGGCCCCTGTGCTATTTACTTTATATATTAATTCCCTGGAAGACACATTGATGAAGGCAACCCCTGATATTCCGCGTATGGGAGGTACGCCCATTCCAGTACTCCTATACGCGGATGATGCTGTTTTATTGGCACGGACACCTCTTGGGTTACAAAGATTACTAAACTCTTTGGTGAATTTATGAAATCCCTGGACCCAGTGATTAATAATGGAAAATCACATGTTATGTCACTGGGTTCGAGTAAGTACACAACCAAAACCTTTTATTGTAATGATTGTGCGATTTCCAGAGTGAAAGTATTTACGTACCTGGGAGTTCTGTTCGATGACAGAGGTACTTGGGTTCACCAACTTACTGCTAAAGCAAATGCGGTGAGAAGATCGTCTGCTGCAATATTAGGTTTTGTGTGAAGCAATTTTATCCATATATAAAGCTAAGTCCATCTCAATTGCAAGATATGGGGCTGCCATATGGGGGTATAAACACCCTGAGCCTATCCAGAAAGAGGAAAATAAATTCCTCGTGCCCTCTTAGCTCTCCCCCAATCAACAGCTACCTTCACGGTTCATCAAGAGCTAGGATGGGCTACATCTCAGACAAAACAAGTATGGCCCCTATTTTACTATGGATAAAAACATGGTTGAATCCAAAACTAACTCTGAATCACAAGATCATAAGGGACTGCATGAAACTGGAGAAAGTAAAGGAAATCCAGTGGCTGTCTTTTATTAAAACAACCACCAGGGAATTGGGGCGCCCGGAGATCTTCACAAACCCAGAGGGTCTGTTAAAAGCTGATTTAAAATGGGTTAAAGTTAACTTCATTAAGATTAGGGAGCAGGAGCGGGAATCTGTGCAACTAAGTAAATCTACGGTTAGGGCACATTATCTGTTAATCTCGTCTTTATCCATTCAACCATACCTTACTATCGTAACGGTCCCTTTCCATCGATGGCTGATAACGAAATTCCGATTTAATCAAATCCATTTGCTTTTATCTGAACCTAAAGGGTGGTGCAAGCCTGAGGACGCTGCCCCCTGCAAGTGTGACAGCCACTCACTCCAAGACACAATGCACTTTACATTCTTTTGTCCCTTTTACAGCGGAGGAAGGAAAAAGTTTATTCTTCCACTTATAAAAGATAAGGGATTCTCTCAAACTAAGCCTGCTCTACTTTATCTACAATTAATGGAACTCCCCATGATTATGTTTGGTGTTGCAAATTTCCTTGTGGTATCTATTTGATGCAGGAAAGTTAGACTGGCGGATACAATAGTGACATAGTATCTAGTGTATTAAGTAACAATGAAGTGATGAATTGATTTTAATGTGGAAATCATTTTTAACCTTTTTATTGTAAATTGATGTAAATTTGGCATCATTTATTACTGTATAGTATACTTTTATGATTTTTAATAATGGAATAAAGTGATTTGCCCCCTCTCTTTTTCTGGGCTCCGCTTGACAGATCACTCAGAAATCCTAAACACAGCAGCTGAAGTCAGTGGCCCATTAGTTTTTAAAATTTCATGAAGATTCTTCAAACGGCACAAAAGTAATTGGCACATCAAAAAATGCTTTTTTTATGGAAACCAAGTCCGGACTATAACCACCTACTGGTGACTGCCAGTATATATATTTATATATATATATATATATCTGTCACTGCTTGAAACCCGGAAGAAGTGGAGAGGGATTTAGCATTAAAAGGGACAGCGGGTATATCGTGATTCCTCTAACGTGTGGAGTAAGAGGAGCAGCAAGTCCATGGAATTCTGAACCATTCTGGGAGCAGAAGGCAGAATCCTAAAAGGAAATAAACAAACACCAAAGCAATTACAGACAAGAATCTGTGAAAATTATAACCTCATTTACATAGATGGCTGATAAAACCAGGAACCGCCAATTAAGGGCGAGTGAACTACTTAATGATGATGAAACAACTCCCTCAACTAGCACAAACACAAGAGGAACAACAGGAGGAAAAGAAAAAGACAACAGAACAATAGTAAATGTCCTAAGAGAATTACAACAAAACCGGATCTTAGAAATTAATAAATGGTGGGAGAAAATGATACATAGAGTTTAAAAGAGTCCCCAGAGGTCTACGAATACTCATCATGCCCACATTGAATGATTTAGACCCGGATCTGATAAAATTATGGCAACAGGACACCAATGAGTGTTCCTTCAAACTCATGAGGACATTAATTATACACGCTGAGAGGAAATTGGAGAAAATTACGAGCATAATCCAAACATTGGAACAAGAGTTAGTGAAAATCCCGGTATCTGAAGAGAACAAGGAATTAATTGATAATATGAAGAAGAAATTGAAGAAACATGAAATGGAGGTTGAGAAACGAAAGGCAAACAAATTCACAAGGGATAGGATGGCCTATGCCAACGGGCGTATATATATATACTTTTGCCCGTAAGTACGACACCTTAAGAAGTAGAGTTGTGATGGACAAATGCGCTGGGACAATAAACACCGACACAATAGATAGTTCCGAAATCCGCTCAGCTGATGAGGACGCAGCAACAACTCCACTGGATTTTCGCGGGGAGATACAATTGGCGCAAATGATAACACGACAAAGAGGAAGAGGCAGAATCAATACATGGGGGAGAGGACAAACAAAACGAAAACCACAAGCAGAAGGGGCAGAAGAAGGCGCAAAACCAAAGAGAGGAAAAGGAAAGCAAAAATAATCCTCAAAAAGTGTGGAACTAATCAAGATAAAAATTTGGTCCTGAACATATCCGACAAACAACTAACTGACGTCCAAATCAAACTATTGAATCGAGGACTATCCTACTGCCCTAACAAGGATAGGGATGTCCCTAATGTACGAATTGATCTCTATAAATTTTGTAGGAAAGTGAAACTTAAAAAATACTTTGCAGAGAAGAAGCCCCAACCTAATGTCGACCAATCAGAAGAGACCAACCCATGCCCAAAAAGATCTACCTGCACTCAGAGCATTAACATCGTTGAGAGAAGATAAAACACCAAACATAGAGATAGGTCAAGACTCGTTTACATCAGATATTGACTTTTGTAACACTATTGGACTGACAACAAATGCAGGAGGTGAAAGTGGACTAAGAAAACAGTCGAGGTTCTGTCCACAGATGCTACCCAGGAATAAAATAGATGTATTCCATGAAATAATGGTGGAGGAGGTTACCAAGATGTCAAGTAGATCCATTGCCATCAACAAAAAGGACTGGAATAATAATACCAACAACAAAAAAACAGTGAATCTCTCGCCAAAAGAATATCAGGCAATCACAGAACTCAAAAATGACCCTACAATAATAATCAAATCCTCGGATAAAGGAGGAAACATTGTAGTCCAAAATGTTACTGATTATATAAATGAAGCAAAGCGACAATTGGATAATCAAGATCATTATGATTTATTGGCCAATAACCCAATGGTGAAATGGACGAATGAATACCATACACTACTGTTGGGGTGGAAAGAAAAAGGCCTAATTGATTTTGATGAATATTGCTATTTAAAAACGGACACCCGATTACAGCTACTATCTACTTTCTGCCGAAAGTTCATAAATCGATTGAAAGACCACCTGGTAGACCGATAGTGAGTTCCATAGGATCGCTTTTGGAAACAATCTCAAGATTCATTGATATCTTCCACATGAACTACGTAACAATGCTCCCTTCGTATCTAAGAGATACCATGGACTTTCTAAACAAAATATCGGAAATCGAGTGGAATCCGGGATACTTGATGAGCACAACAGATGTAACATCACTTTACACTTCTATACGTCATGAAGACCGAATAAGAGCCATCAAGAAATTCCTGGAAAAAAGATCAATTAGCCACCTTGGACACTCAGCCATGCTAATCGACATGTTGACCTACTGTCTTGAACATAACATTTTCCTCTTTCTGGGCAGCCTGTACCTACAAAAACAAGGCACGGCAATGGGGACATCTTTTGCCCCAACGTATGCAAATTTAATGATGGCTGTCTGGGAAACCAAAGCACTTGAAAATCAAAACATGGTGTCGATTTATCAACGATCTATTCGTCATATGGGACGGAAGTCGCGAAGACTTACAGAATTTTATCGACTCCTTGGAAGAAAATTATTACAACCTCCATTTCACATCATCTATAAGCGAGACCAGTATAATTTTTCTAGATGTGGAGGTCTTTGTTAAAAACAAGAGACTGTGCACTAAAATGCACCGGAAACCGACATCGTGTAATAGCATTCTTCAGGCTAACAGTGGATATCCAATGAAATTAAAATGGAGTATTCCTTACGGTCAGATGCTTAGAGCTAAAAGAAATTGCTCAGAGATGGAGTATTTGGAAATGGAGATCGAGAGGATGAGTCGTCGATTTCTGGAAAGAGGTTATCCTTTGGAAGTAATCCTAACAGCAAAATCTAGGATGAACCTAAAACAATGATCAGAACTCTTAATCCCCGCGACTGGTACAAAGACACATGAGAATACAACAGAGACAGAGGGTACAACTCGTCTGATCATGGATTTCAACAACCAAAGTAATACATTCAAGAAGGTGATATGGAAGAACTGGGAGATCCTGTTACTTGATGAAACTCTAAAAGAAAATTTAACATCTTTTCCTAGTATAACATATAGAAAAACAGCATCTCTACGAGACATCTTAACCCAGAGTCACCTGGAAATCCAACCACCAAAAAAGATAACATGGCCGTCAACACCAGGCTTTTGGAAATGCTCCAAGTGTAAAGCTTGTGAACAGGGTTCTAATATCACAGAATACAAATTACAGAATGGGAGAACTGAGAAAATCAAGGATCACATCACGTGTGAATCTAAATTTGTGATCTACATGCTGACATGCCCTTGTGATAAGTACTACATAGGGAGCACAATTAACAAATTAAAATTACGGATTTGTCAACATCTCCGTGCAATAAAGAACAAGGACCCAAATTATCCATTGGCCAAACATTTCCATGAATTCCATCAAATTGATTGCAGCAAATTGGTATATTCTGGGATCAGAATTATAAAAGCATCAGAAAGAGGAGGCGATCGTACATTGAAACTTCGGAAGATGGAATCTAGGATGATCTTGGGTATGGGCACAGAATATCCACACGGACACAACTTGGATGCTGAATTGTATGTACATTTGTAAATAAGAATTGACTCTAAAGGACTGAGTAAATGAACCTGATCAGTTTCCACTCAATAACCATCAAACCATCAAAAAGATAAGAAATCACAAGAAGTGGAATGTGGGCCGGGTACTTAACCATGAGGTCCGTAACAACAACAACAATAATAAAGATTAATATCACAGCCCTTCGGATTAACTAAGGACTAAGGATCTGTACATGATAAATTTGCTACCTTAAAATCTAGTTTAACTAAAATGGTCTTATTAAGAATGAGTTTCGTAATGAGATGTCCAACTATAACACAATGATCAGAACATTATAAATAATTGTAAATAACAGGGTTGTAACTATGTAGAAAATGTATTGTAAGTCATGTTATGTTTGTTTGAAAAGAAAAGTACTTTACATTGGAGTGTTTACAAAATTCATGAGTTGCTAATTCTATAAGGCCCTGCTAAAACGCATTATTTATCAATCTACTCATATAGTGTATAGAATTGTTGGGACAGAGTAATTTATTGTAAAACATGAGGAATAATGTCATCATCTCGCACGCTGCACTTTATGAGTACTTTACAAGAACAAAAGTAAAACAAAATGGTGTCTGAATTGAACCATAGTTTGTCAAATGAGGTTAGCAGTCTAGTTTTTAATGAACACAAAGACGGGTACTATCACTGAGCACTTTATATAAACTTACTAGACACTTGGGACTCTATGGTCCAGTTGAAGGCTAATTGTAGCCGAAACGCGTAGGCCGTCCTATCTTGCACGTTTTGCACATGGTGTTTTTGAAAAAATAAACGATTAGGTAAACTGACCTGCTGTTGTGCCCTGACTTCCGCTGGGAGAAGAGAGAAGGCGAGAGGAAACAAAGGAATATATATATATATTTTTCAAAGGCTCTGCAACTGAATAGGCACTCCACAGCAGGTCAGTAATTCTACTTTATTTCAGCATTTGAAGGTGCAAGTTCATCCGTAATTATACTCCTTTGCCAACGCGTTTCAGAGCTGTGCGCTCTTTCTTCCTGGGCTAATGTCGACTGCTCCGTTCTGCTAATTTCTCCCACGTGCATATTTAATTAGTATTTGACGTAGCGCAGGCATTCTGGGAATTATAGTTTGCCTTTCTTTTTTACCCACAGTGGGTTGTGCAGTTCGTCATCAATATTTAAAGGTCACAAAGATTAGTGATATTCAATGTGCAATGTCAAGCCCTCCAGTGGGCCCCGGTATGTTCATGACACCTCCAATTAATTTAAGGCTCCGCTGTGCCATCACTTCACTCAGGCAATGCTGGTTCCGATGGACCCGTTCTCCTACGGCTCCCTCCTCACTTCCTGGGTGGTGCTTCTTCAACGAATGAAGCTGTTTGTGTACTTATTTTTCTCAAAGGCTCTGCAACTGAATAGGCACTCCACAGCAGGTCAGTAATTCTACTTTATTCAGTTGCAGAGCCTTTGAAAAAAAAAAATATATATATGTATATATATTTATTGTCACTGGAAAAAACACAGGTTTCAGGGACGTTATATAGTTAGGCTGTAATTTCGCTTATACAAAACCAGAGACATTCAGCCGCTATAACTCGCGCCCCACAAGGCACTGCTGATGACGTCACATATTACATCATTCATGACATGGTCAGTGACATCACTTATGAAATCACTGAGGACATCTCAAATTGCATCACTGATGACACCACCCAGTGACTAAGTCTTTTTTTTAAGTGTAAGAATGTTATATATATATATATGCCAAGGTGTATTGAAGAATGAATGGGTTTATGAGTGTCTGAATGGATGATTTAGTGGGTGCGTGACTGACTGTATAAGTGAGTGATTAAAAGTGTCTTACTGAATGCTTGGGTGAATGAGTAATCTGTGTGAATGTTTGTATCACTCGGTCAGTTGGTGTGCAAGTGGCTGCATGGGTTGGTGAGTAGGTACAGAGTATCTTTATGTGTTAATGATTGGTTGTCTGAGAATCTCTGTGGGTGCCTGAGTGTCTGTGTAGGTGGGTGGGGGATGTATGACTGCCTGCATGGATGTGTGAGTGGGTGATTCACTGGGTGTATGGGTTAATGAGTGTGTCTGCAAGGGGCTGTAGGGGTGAGTGAGTGTGCGTATGGCTGTGTTGGTGAGTGCATGGATGTCTCAGTGGTGTGAAAGGTAGTATATGTGAGTGTTGGAGTATATAAGTGACTATGGGCCCGAGGTAGGTAGGCAAATACCGGTCACAAACGGCCGAAAATACAGATTTTCGGCCGTTTCCGACCGGTATTTGGATATTGAGATGTAGGGGCCTGTTAAATTACAGAATCGGTAATTTTACCGAATCTGTAATTTTTCCGAATCGGTAAAATACTGAATCTGTAAAATTACCGATTCTGTAATTTAACATGTAGGTAGCACTGTAATCAGTGCTACAGGGGTTTAAAAATGTGTTATTTACCACCAACTAGAAGTTGGTGGTAAATAATGAAAACCCTTCAAAAAGCAATTTTTTTTGCTTTAAAAAATGTGCCATGTTGCAGACATACATGTCAGCAACATGTGCACCCATGCACCATTTAGTGGTGCAACAGGGTGTCAAAGTGACTCCCTGTCCCCCTTTCAAATTCGGTAATTTTACCAAATCGGTATTTACCGATTCGGTAATTGGCATTGATTCCTATGGGCCTCAAGGCCCATAGGAATCAATTGCAATTACCGAATCAGTAAATACCGATTCGGCATTTACCGAATCATTCCGATTCGGTAATTTCAAAAGTAAAATTACCTACATCCCATTTACCTACTCTTAAATACCGAATCGGTATGATTCGGTATTTAAGAGTAGGTAAATCGAGATTACCTACATCGGGCCCTATATGTGAACGTGAGTGATTGTGAGGGTGACTGGATAAGTGTGCACTTGTGTCAGTGATTGTATAAGAGATTATGTGTTAGTATCTGTATGAATAAGTGAGGTGGTGTGTGTATAACTGCATAGGTGAGTAAATGGCAGTGTGACTGATTGTTTGGGTGACTTACTAGGTGTGTGAGTAACTCTATGGGGAGTGGTGGTATGCAAGTGTCTGTATGGGTGTATGAGTGCATATATCAGTGGCTGTATTGATGAGTGACTGCTATTGGATCCAATTGAGCGAACTTACCAAATGATACCTTATTCATTGGTTGGATGTGTGTAAGCTATCCGGCTAGATTGCCGATTTTAGACCCCCGGTTCTATTTGTTGTTAGGATTATAGTAAATGGGGATAGGAACCAGGGCCGGTCACTAAATATCCCTGTCACCCTACCATGCTCTTTTGCGATTAATGTCAATTCAACTGATATGCAGAACATAATCTTTCTTTTTTTGCTCCTTGTTGACTAGAAGGCTCTTTACTTGTGTTGGAATTCCGGAGTATGATGGTAAAACTCTTGCACGAACGCTGTCTTGTCATGTCAGTAGTAGATAGCAGCTTAGACGTTCATGCCTATAGGCTGCTGTTTACATGTAGGGGACGCTTTACTCCATCTGCTAAAAGTGATGTTTTAGACATGTGGTTATGCTTTTCAGCTTTATCCTGTCCTTATTGTCATGAGTCCTTCCTTACTGCACCGGAGCTGTCTCCGCGAAATGTACTGTCTATTTGGTCAAAGTTCATATCGTTAAAGCGTAGTGCATGCCAATAGGCTTCCTAGCGTTCATATCAAAGAGTTATCTTTAAGGGGGACTTCCCGCTGTGGCTCTGGTATATCCTAACCCCTCTAATGAGAGACACACGTATACGTTACATGCTAGACGCACTCATGGGCGTCTCTGCATTCATATACTGGTATGGTTGGTTTAAACTATGAATATCAGAGACTCCTATTGCCAATACTGCTTTAAACTCAGAGTTGTTCCTAATCCCCCCGGTGTTCATTGCAATCGAGTGAAAAGTTCCAATGTGTGCTTACCTTTCTGTCAGGGTTCCGGCATCAAAGTGGCCACTAATTCTAATACAGGACCGGAGGCTTTGGATTATGCTTTCTCTTTCTTTACTGCAAATCAACAGCAGCCAATCAGAACGTTTTTAACATAAATTGAAAAACTACATTTCCCAAAATGCTTAGTATAACGACCACGACCATAGAGACTAGCCCTATAAATGACTCTCTCCCCATGAACACTTCCTCTTTCTTTGCTGCTTAAGCGAAGCCAAGTGGTCCCATTTTATATTCCATTAATCACTGTTTTAATATGTTCTAATTGTTATCCATGTGTTTGATCCAATCTCTACTTGTTGCAAGAGCATGTAGTTATTGTTCTGAATCGGGTCTCGGCGGCAGCATGAGTGTCGCATGGCGATCGGATGGTAGCGACTCTTCACTGACGCAACTTGACCCCTATTTGGTGGCCCAGACTAACTGCAAGCTTGAACGGCGGTCCTCCGTGCCTTCCCTCATTCGGGCCCACGTTACTCGTGAGCCAGACATCGCATAGCCCAATTGGGCTGGTTTTGGGCTCTTTTTGGGCTACACAACGCCCAATCTCATTTCCTCCTCGCCCCGCGCGCATTTCAAGCGTGGATCAGAGTGCTGGTTGTTTCTTCCCCACCCGTACCGGACGCCTGCCCTCGGCTGCACAATAAGGAAGGCCCAAGCCGAGTGCAGGTTTTTTGATAAGATTGACTCTTTGACGCCCTCTGGTGGGCTGATATAATTGTGACTACAGCTTTGCTGGGGAGAAGGACAAGTTTTCCTTTTGCACTAAGGGTTACTCCCCCTTGACCAATTCCATTGGAATTTTGGCCTTCACAAACATGTCTAATTCGCAGTGTAGCAGCTAGCGATGGAAGACTTGGTCTACTTTGAGGAGGATGAGTACGGGTACTATGAGGAGGAACATGGTCTCCTCCTGAAAGACAACCTGGTTGCTGCCCTAGATGCATCAGTGCAGCAGTTCGTCAGTAAGGTGGTAGAGGCGGCAGTTCCACAGACAGTCAACAAGGCACTTGCAGCCACCCTCAAGCTTATCGCTGAGCAGCTTTAAAACTTTGCAAAACGACATGGGATGCACCCTCAGGAGTCATCAAAACCAGGCGCGGCCTCATCGGGGGGAAAGCTGCATCTCGAACTGGCCGCACGCCAAGCCCCTACCTAAGTTTCTCCCGTCCGCCTCTGGAGATCATCAGTATTTTGGGGCTCCTGATCCCATTTCCTCGTCATCCAAGAAGGTGCAGGACACTGAGTTCTTTTCTATGAATTCTACTCCAGACTCATCTCCGGTAATGGTCTGGGATTCATTTAAAGCAGCAGAGAGAGGTTTTATCATAAGTTTTGTATCGCGGAAAAAGAAATTTTTTAAACTAAAAATGCTCAGTTGTTAGCTAAGATTAAACAACTTGAATATTGTTATTACCGATCTAGCTCTGACGCAACATTAAAAGATCTCCTTGATGCAAAAATGTATTTTAATAAATCATCTTCAGAAGCTACATCCTCTTATCTCTTAAAAAGCAGTGCTCGTTATTATGGTGGCCAGAATAAGATAGGTAAACTACTTGCTAATTATCTAAAGATCCGGCGTCAAAGAACTAAAATTGATTCCATCCGTGACAATACCGGTGCTTCATTATTTAAAGATGCTGACATTCTAAATGAATTTGTTACTTTTTATAAAACTCTATACACTCCTGAACAACACCCTTCCTCAGATGCACTTTCATCCTTCTTTCATTCGATACACTCTCCTCCTGCTCATGACACTGATTTTGCCTCTTTAGAATCCGATATTACTCTTTCGGAAATCAAAAATGCTGTAGCAAAATTGAAACGAGGTAAGGCACCCGGACCAGACGGTTTTACTATTGAATTTTATGCTCACTTTGCGTCTCTCCTACTTCCACAACTCTTAATGCTTTTTCATTGCTTTGTTAATGATGGTTCCTCTTCAGGCTCTTTTCAGGAAGCAGTAAGTTGTTTAATTCCCAAAGACAATAAAGATCCCTCTTTATGTAAAAACTATCGCCCAATATCTTTAGTTAATTTGGACTATAATTTTTTTGCAAAGATTCTTGCCCTTTGTCTTGATCCTGTTTTGCCCAACATTATTGGCCCGGAACAATCAGGTTTCGTTAAAGGTCGTTTATCTTCCAATAATTCAAGAGTTTTCTTTAACATTTTAAGTAAAGCGTCCTCTCTGGATTATCCCATTGCTGCAATTGCACTCGACGCAGAGAACGCATTTAATAGGATTGGTTGGGATTTAATGTTTCAAGCTCTTAAATGGATTGGCCTCCCTGCTAAATTAATTTCATTTATTTCTTTATTATATTCTGACCCTAAAACATCTATTTTTGTTAATGGAAAGACTTTGGATTATATCCCTCTTTTTAGAGGAGTTCGTCAAGGTCGTCCTTTATCGCCCCTTCTTTTTATAATTGCTCTAGAACCTTTTTTAACAAAACTTAGGTTAGATGATAGAACTACTGGTTTTAAACTTCATACTTCTCATGTTAAATTGTCTGTTTATGCAGATGACATTCTTTTATACTGTTACAACCCTTCTACATCTCTTCCTGCTTTTCTTTCTCAGGTTGAGTCCTTTTCTCAGTTGTCCGGATATCGGCTTAACTCCGATAAATGTGAAATTCTTCCCCTAAATATTCATTGTTTGAAACTGGATTTTCTTTCTACTGGTTTTCCTTGGAAAACCTCTAAAATTAAATATTTTGGTTTATGGTTTTCCCCCACTATTTCTGAAACTTTGAAAGAAAATTTTGACCACCTTTCCAAAACCTTATCTGCCTCTATTGATCGTTGACATTCACTTTTTCTCTCTTGGTGGGGCCGATTAGACTCTATTAAGATGATGCTTTCTCCACCCATTCTCTATCTTTTACCTATGATTTCGGTACATATTCCTGGTTTCTATTTTAAGAAAATTGACTCTTTAATGTCCAAATTCCTTTGGAAAAATAAATCTCCCCGAATAGCTATTAACGCCCTTAAAGAAGACACACTCTCTGGTGGTCTCAAATTTCCTGACTTTAAATCATATCATCTTGCCTTTTCTCTGAGACAATCTTCTCGTTGGCTTTCTCCTGATCAATGCTTGGTTGAACATTGAAAAGCATCTGATAGCTCCTTTTAATTTTATTGAATCTCTTGCTTTTACTAATACTCTTTCTTCCTTTCGCTCTCAAGTGATCTCCCATTCACGTAAGATTTTGACTCCTCTTCGTCCATCTTCTTATCCTTCTTTTTCTTCATTAGACCGACAACCCATCTGGCATAATCACTTGTTAAGTGTTAAAGGTCGTACCTTCTATTGGAGAACCTGGAGACTTTGCGGTTTAATCTGGATTACACAGCTAGTTTCGAATAATTCTCCTTTAACCTTTTCTGAGCTTCAACAACAATTTTCTTTGCCTTTGTCCTATAAGCCCCAACATGACTCCCTCCTTCCCCCTCTCCTGCAATATCTTCTTTCCCTACCACCGTCTCCTGTTATTCCCCCCAAAGCCTCTGCTCTTTTTTCTTTACTTTCTAATACTACCTCGGCTTCTTCTTTATACAGAACTCTGGGGCATATTATCAAGGGGGTTTATCTCCGCTTTTTGGCTTTAAAAGCCAAGAAAGCGGAGATAAAATTATCTCCCTATTACCAAGCTGTCGCTAACACCAGTTAGCGACAGCTAATAGGAGATAGCGACCATCTTGGGCCCCGCTTTGCATGTCAGTGATATTTATCACTAATGACATGCAAAGTGGGCGTGCCAAGATGTTAGCGACTGGAAACAGTCGCTAACATCGCTATCTCCTATTACCAACTTTTGGAGATATTCGCGCTAAGCGCGAATATCTCCAAAAGCTAACACTTGCCCCTGAGCAGTTCTTAGCCATGTTATCCAATGGGAGGTGGATAACATGGCTAAGAGCATTTGCTCGATAATGCATGAATATCGCTGACTTTTCAGCGATATTCATGCATTGCGGGAGTTTTTTATCGCATTTGCTATAAACCTTGCTAATAGCAAGGTTTATCTGCGATAAAAATCGCCGATGTGCGGCGATAATTTTTGTCTCTAAACAAGTTAGAGACAAAAATTATCGCTAGTTGTGTGGTCGGGAGGTCGGGGCAGTCTAGCTTGTGTGTAGCGCTAGACTGCCCCGACCTCCCAGCATTTGTTTAGAATTCCGCCGAGGCCACTAACATATTGAAGCCCCCAAAGTGCGCTTGTGTGACAGCAGCTCCTGCACCGTGCTGCCTGAATAGATAAGATTGCCTGCTATTGCACTGTGTATTAGCGCCGCAGCCTCTGACATCGCGCTCGCCTCCATTGTGCCCCAGTGTTGTTGCAAGTTTGCCTGTTTTGCTGCTGCCATTTTGTTTATTGTTGCCCTGCCTCCTTCCCCTGATCTCCACCCCGCCTCCCTGCTGACCCTCCCTCGCCCCTCCCCTCCACTATCCGCATATGATAGATGAACTCTAGGGCAGCGGTTTCGCGTAGCGGTCTCGCCGAAGGTGCGCCAAAGGTAAGCCCGTCTACGCCCGTCCGCGCCTGGTCCGCGCCCAGCGCCAGACCCCCTGCCCCTCACGCTGCGCTGCCCTCCCGCATCACCTACGATGCCGCCACCCTCCTAGCCCTCAACCCCGGTCGCGCCCCCAACTGCGTCCAAGCCGCTCCTGGATGCTCCCATGGACCGTTCTCCTGCTTCTCCTGCAATTTTAGCGGCACCGACAACATCTCCGCTACGACCACAACACAGATTCCCGACCCCAACCACCTACATTGCATCCTTCTCAACACCCGCTCGGTCCACAGGCACGCCATTGACCTTTGGAACCTACTAGACACCATCTCTCCTGACGTCGCCTTCCTAACGGAAACATGGATGAACGCCTCCTCCGCCCCTGACATCGCCATCGCTATCCCTGATGACTATAAGATCACACGCAAGGACCGCATCCACCATACAGGAGGTGGAATCGCCATCGTCCATAAGAAATCCATGCGCATTTCTACCAGCTCCGACGCCAACCTCGCTAACTCCGAACACCTTCACTTCCAGATCCACATCGACCCCAAGACAACTCTTAGAGGCACCCTCCTCTACAGACCACCAGGACCCCGCGCAAAATTCAGTGAAGACATCACGGACTTCATCACCCCACACGCGCTCCCCTCCAAAGACTACATCCTTTTGGGAGACCTCAACTTCCACCTTGAAAAGATCAACGACCGCAACACCGCCACCCTCTTAGACAACCTCGCCAACCTCGGACTTAAACAACTGGTCACTTCCCCCACCCACATCGCAGGTCACACACTCGACCCCATCTTCACCTCCAGCAACCATATCTCCTTCAGCCACACTACGGATCTCCTCTGGACTGACCACAGCTGCGTTCACTTCACCTACAACAAGCCAAAACCCATCATCCACCTCCAACCAACTCTACAAAGAAACTGGAACAAAATCACCACGGAGCAGATCTCCACATCGCTCCTTCGAACCTCCCCAGCCCTCTCTTCTAACGCCAACGAAGCCGCCTCCAACCTCACCCTTTGGTTATCCAACACCGCCGACTCCTTAGCACCACTGAAAAAACGTCAACACAAACTTGGCAACAAGAAGGCCTCATGGTTCAACGATGACCTCAAGAAGTCCAAGAAACTGTGCCGCTCCCTTGAAAAGGCCTGGAAAAAAGACCCATCCACCAGCAACAAGGACGCCTTCAAAAGCGCCACCCGCACTCACCACCAACTGATCCGAATAGCCAAGAAAACAGCATTCAAGGATCGACTTGACAACAACGCCCACAACAGCAAGGAACTTTTCAACATCGTCAAGGAATTTTCCAACCCCTCGGCCAACTCCAACGACATCACCCCCTCTCAAACCCTCTGCGACTCCCTAGCCTCTTTTTTCCACAACAAGATTGCTGACATCCACAACAGCTTTGACGACCAACCCGGAAGACAACCCACCCCACCATCTGCTGACCATCTTCCCCCCGTCAACACCCTTAACGCCTGGAACCCAATCTCCACTGAGGACACCATCCGCCTGATGAATTCCATCCACTCTGGATCCCCCACAGACCCATGCCCTCACCACATCTTCAACAAAGCAGACTCCGTCATAGCTCCGCACCTCCGAGACGTCATCAACTGCTCCTTCAACTCCGCTACCTTCCCTGAAGACTGGAAACACGCTGAACTCACCGCCCTTCTGAAAAAACCAACAGCAGACCCCACCGAACTCAAAAACTACCGCCCCATCTCGCTTCTTCCATTCCCGGCCAAAGTCATCGAGAAAGCTGTCAACAACCAGCTCGCCGCCTTCCTCGAAGCCAACAAATCACTCGACCCCTCACAATCTGGCTTCCGAGCCAAACACAGCACTGAGACCGCCCTCATCGCAGCAACAGACGACATTCGAACTCTACTGGACAATGGAGACACAGTCGCCCTCATCCTCCTCGACCTCTCTGCAGCATTCGACACAGTCTGCCACAGCACCCTTTTACAACGCCTCAATAACATCGGAATCCAAGGAAAAGCACTTGAATGGATTACCTCGTTCCTCACCGGAAGAACCCAGAGAGTCCGCCTTCCACCATTCAAGTCAGAGGCCACTGAAGTCATCTGCGGCGTACCACAAGGATCCTCACTCAGCCCCACCCTCTTCAACGTATACATGAGCCCCCTCGCGGCCATCGCCCGCCAACACAACCTCAACATCATCTCTTACGCGGATGACACTCAACTGATCCTTTCTCTCACCAAGGACCCCAGCACCGCCAAAACTAACCTACACGAAGGAATGAAAGAAGTCGCCGAATGGATGAAACAAAGCCGTCTGAAACTGAACTCAGACAAAACAGAAGTCCTCATCTTAGGTAAATCCCCCTCTGCATGGGACGACTCCTGGTGGCCGGAAGCCCTCGGAAAAGCACCCATCCCGACAGACCACGCACGGAACCTTGGCGTCATCCTGGATTCTTCACTCTCAATGAACAGACAAGTCAGCGCCGTATCCTCTTCCTGCTTTAACATTCTTCGCATGCTCAGAAAAACATTTCGCTGGATCCCCTCCGAAACCAGAAAAACAGTCACCCACGCTCTGGTCACGAGCCGACTGGACTACGGAAACACCCTCTACGCAGGTACCACCGCTAAACTCCAGAAGAAACTACAACGAATCCAAAACGCCTCAGCCAGGCTCATATTAGACATCCCACGCAACGAACACATCTCTGGTCACCTTAAAGACCTCCACTGGCTACCCGTCAATAAGAGGATCACTTTCCGACTGCTTACCCACGCACACAAATCACTCTACGACATCGGACCAGATTGCCTCAACTCTCGACTGTCCTTCTACACCCCCTCCCGCCAACTTCGCTCTTCCAGCCAAGCCTTCGCCACTGTACCTCACATCAACAAGACCACCATGGGAGGCAGATCCTTTTCATACCTGGCTGCCAAAACATGGAACTCACTCCCCGCTTACCTTCGCCTCACCCAGAATCACCTAGCGTTCAGAAAGCAGCTTAAAACGTGGATATTTGACAAATAATCCTCCTCCCCTTCCTAAGCGCCTTGAAACCCTCTGGGTATGTAGTGCGCTATACAAATTTTATGACTTGACTTGACTTGACTAGTTGTTGGTAATATACCCCTCTGTTTCTCTCCTCTGATAGCACCAAGGGGAAGTCTGAATTGGCCTGGGAAAAAGATCTCGCAGAATGTTGGCCTATTCCTTTTTGGGACAAATTATGGTTGAAAATACATAAGACTTCAAGAGCAGCTAATGTCTCTCAAACTCTTTATTTTATTTACAACCTGCTTCTTTTTACACCTCTGAAATTAGCCTCTTTTTCTACTGACCTTTCTTCTGCCTGTTGGTTTTGTAATGGTAATTTCGCTGATTTAAAACATATGCCTTTTGATTGTCCTTCCCTCTCCTGTTTTTGGCATTTGGTTTGGTCCCAAATTAATAACATTTTTCACACCCAAATTCCTTTTTCTATTTCCTACATCTTTTTGGGTTCCTTACCACCTTCTTGGACTCAATATTCAGGTAATTTTATTTCTTGCCTGTACTGTTATTTAATGATGTTTTCCCTTCCCCTCCCCCCTTTCTCCCCCCCTGCCTTCTTCTTTCTCAAAACCTAGCATGTATTTTGTTCTACAATGTATAACATTATTTATCATAGTGTATTTCATTTATACGCTGTTCATTTCTTTATATGTTAAACTCTTTTTCTTCAATAAACTTTAACTTGAAACTTAAAAATAAAAAAGGTCTTACTCGGACCAGGTTCCGCTCACAGACAAAATCCGGGAGGAGGTCAGATGGGGTTTAGCCCACGTGGATGCCTGGAAGGGCCGAGCAATCTTCGGCTCTCGCCCGGAGATAATCATAGAATCCGATGCCAGTTGATCGGGTTGGGGGGCTCAATGAGGGGAGATTACCACAGGGGCAGATGGTCTCACCAGGAGTTATCATTACACATCAACTGTCTCGAGCTCCTGGCAGGATCATTCCCGATCCACACTCTCTCACACAGGAAGGTATTGCTCTGCAGCCTCTGACAGATGGGAAACATCTCTGCATTGAGATATATAAACAAGCTGGGGGGACGAGGTCCCCGATGTGGGAGGAGATCGCCAAGGACTTCTGGCATTACTGCCTTGCTCACCAAATAATGGTTATAGCGGAATACCTTCCGGGTCGGGACACACAATAGTGGATTGGAACTCCTGTCCCTTGAAGGATTACAGCGACTGGAAGCTCCATCTGGATATTTTCTAAATGACTCAGTCACTCTGGGGCCCTTATCATATAGATCTCCTCGCCGCCAGGCTGAATCGGCAGCTGGAGTCATTTTTCAGTTGGAGGCCGGACCCTTTGGCGCCGGTCACGGATGCCTTCACCCAGGATTGGTCCAAGAAACTCAATTACGCCTTTCCCCCCGTTGTCTTGCTAACCAGAGTAGCGAACCAGATTACTCTGCAGAGAGCAGATATCGTTCTAATCACTCCGGTACGGAAGGCCCAACATTGGTTTCCAGTGCTGCTGGAAGTGACCTGTGACTTCCCTCTTCATCTTCCTTCTTCCCGGATGATCCTCCAGGGCCCTCAGGGAGAATTGCATCCTCTAGTTTTAGCGTGGCAGCTGTCCCTGATGGCCTGTTGGCTTTCAGGCAACAGTGATCATTGAAGTGAGTTACTTTCCCGGAAACAATTGTCCGCTAAGTTGGCGATGCTTCTTTGTCTATCAGGCGTGTCTCTGATGTCTTGGATTTAGATGGCAGGATATTTTCCGCCGAGGGGGTGTCATTTGTAATTTCGGCTCAAACTAAAACTTTCTCCAGGTCCATTGATTACAATGCTTTTCCACTGAATGATAAATTGTGTGTTGTGAAATGTCTCAAAGTTTATGAGGAATGTACCCGGCCTTTTAGACCGGGTGGATGTTCAAGGTTACTGATTGCTTTACAAAGTCCTTTTAAGCCTGTTTCCTCTGCTGCTATTGCCAGGGGGCTCCGGTATGTAATGACAGAGGCAGGCATTGACACAGAATTATTTGGAGCACACTCTGTGAGAGGGGTTATGGCCTCAAAATCCT
Organism: Lissotriton helveticus; assembly: GCF_964261635.1. Classification (NCBI taxonomy): domain Eukaryota; kingdom Metazoa; phylum Chordata; class Amphibia; order Caudata; family Salamandridae; genus Lissotriton; species Lissotriton helveticus. The sequence continues at coordinate 1,962,273,946 of NC_136068.1, read as the reverse complement.
TTATGTTAGGTACCAGTATACATGATAAAATGAGAGCAGCTGATTGGTCGTTTAGCTCTACATTCAAACAATTTTATTATAAACCTGTGGGCGAGGTTGCTTCTGTTGTATTGGATAAGCGTTAAACTAGCATAATCCGAAGCCTCCGGTCCTGTAATAGAATAAAAAAATTGCTAGCATTTGCGCCAAGAATTTTCAATTCTATTAAGGACACGGAGGCGAGGATTATCCCACCCAGGGTACATTTATTGTTGATAACTGTCATGTTTTACCCTCCGTTTTACCCTCCCTGAGACAAAGGCTTTCTTCAGTTATTACGAGTACAGTTTCTATTACAGGTGCAGAACAAAAAGACGAATAAGCCATCGCTTTGGTCTTCTTGGAAGGCGTATGCTACAGTCTTCATCAATGGTGCCTGCAGTTCAGTCTACAACGGTCTTGGTTGCTGTTTGACAAAGTTCAAAGTGTTGCTTCGAAAATGGACAATTAAGTCTTGGATAATGCTCGTTGGGCAAAGAAAGAGGAAGTGTTCATGGGGAGAGAGTCATTTATAGGGCTAGTCTCTATGGTTGTGGTCGTTATACTAAGCATTTTGGGAAATGTACTTTTTCAATTTATGTTAAAAACGTTCTGATCGCCTGCTGTTGATTTGCAGTAAAGAAAGAGAAAGCATAATCCTCACCTCCATGTCCTTAATAGAATTGAAAATTCTTGGTGCGAATGCTAGCAAATTTTTTGTTCCTTTGTCTAAAGGAAGACAGAGTTGCCAACGGAGCTAAATAGTGTGACTATTCCCGGTCAGGACAATCTCGCAAGAGTGGTCATTTCCGGTAATACCTTGCTAGAAAATGTAAGGCAATTGCGGGGCCATCTTGAAATGCGTTTTTACTCATGATGTCTTTTCTATTTGTAGCTTTCTATAGAGAATATTATCTTCTACATATGCATTATCTACCTAATATTATGTGGAGAATGATTCGTATTCTATACTCACTAAGCGTTATTTCTAGATAGTTAATATTCATACATAAAAAAGGTGGGAGTGAAATAATTGGAATGTGGTGATAATCAACGCCATGTTGGAGTGTGTTTTGCCTGGTCGTATTGATCTTATGCACCCCATTGTTAGTATAAATAATTAACTACATAGGATAATCACTCAAGGAAGGCTATTTTTCCTTGGAATTCAGTCTACAGAACACCAGTATACCGACGAAAGTAAGTGATTATCAGACACATACTCTTCTAGGGGGCGAAGTTCTCTCACCGTCATTGTCCGCTAGGGTGACTTATCGCATTGACGTAGAATAATCGATTTTGTCGTAAAAGTATGCCGTAATGTTATCATGTAGCTGATTTATCTATCACGTGACAAAGAAAGGAATTCATACATAAAAGTTTGATCTGCATTATATCAGGACATAAAGGAAACTGTATTAACATAAATACAGCCCAGAAAAACATGTGTAATCTGGTATGTGGTGACGGTCAGATGTGACCTTCCATACGACCTCCTCGTTGAGCCCCCTTTCACTGTATTCAATGAAAAAATTCAATAGGTTTCTCTCTTTTTGCGAGGTTATTCCACTGATCGTCCTAGTTTGTTTCTGACTTTCTCTAAAATATGCATCTCTGCTCTTTATCCGTGTGGTTTTTAGGAGAGTAGGGTCTGCTTCCTATGGTTACCCCCACTCTTTGCTGTGATTCTCTAGTTTTTTGACTTTAGTTTGGCTGTGGCCCTGCTAATCAGAACCACAGCCTAACTGTTCTCTCTCTAAATTGATACCATGTACTTTAGGTACATACCAGATTGGTTACTGGGTCACCCTTGTGAGCCCCTGTATAGTGTACCCTAAGTACCCAGGGCATAGGTGCACCGTAGGCCTACCAGGGGCTGCAGCATGTATTGTGCCACCCCTGGTTGGCCTTCCAAACTGACACCACAGGTCTGTTCACGCAGCCTGGGTAAGGTGGTGTAATCACCCCTTACTTAGATATAGTATACCTATATCTATATACCTATATAGACACATATACACCTATAAGCCACTCTTTAGGCAGACCTCGACAATCCTGGAGGTAGAGTGCTTGGTTTTATGTGAGAGGGTGCCCTAGCATGAGGTGAGACCCTCTGCAGCTTTCGGAACCATCTCCTTATAGCTGGCCTATGATATAGCCATACCATATACTCTTAAGTGCCTTATAATCCTCGCAGTTAATGCTAACTTTGGTTTGGCTTTATCAAAACATGTTGTGTAAGGTGTCAAACACTTTAGAATACTACCCCCCTCCCACCAGTCCTGGTGGCGGGGGTAGCATTCCACCCTACTAGAGGGAGAAGACATGTAGTTACAGGTAAACCCGGTTAAAGTTAAACAGAGCCTCAGCCTCACAAAATGGATGCTGCTGCCACAGACACAAGTCTGCCCTCCTGCTGCTGGACAAAACTCCAGCAGGGGAGGCCTGGACAGTTGGTTTCCTGTCCAAGGAGGTGCTGGCACCTCCCCAGACAGGCTTTTGTTTATTGGGGCAGGGAGGGCTGCATTCAGTTAATGCTTTCCAGACACTGACTGGGGCACACTAGGTGCTCCATTCGTTTCCCAGTTCAAACCGGTTGCTGGGGCACTCTGCCCCAGCTCTGGCACGAAACTGGACAAAGGGAAAGGGGTGTAGCCACCCCCACCCCAGGTCCACTCCTAGAAGGGACCTTAAGGTTAGTCCAACCCCTAAACTGAGTATAAGTATAGGAGCTGTGTCTCTAGGACTTTAGATTACCCTGGACGAAACTTTGAAGCACAAATCCTGGACCTTCGACATTCCATTTCGACTGGAAGATGGAATACATCTCCCTTGTGTCAAGGGAGATGTATTCCATCTTCCAGTCGAAATGGAACAGGCACCAATAGCAACTTTTCTGGTCTGCATTTGCAATGCTCCTGCTGGATGCCGAAGAATACGCGACACAAGACACAGACTTCCAGACATCTCTGATGCTGCTCGACAATTACAGCAAAGCAGAGACCCGTGGCGGACACGAGAGACGTGGGACCGGAACTCCTGGATATCCTGCATTTTGCTAACTGCATCGACTACCAAGGTATCTTGCAGTTGTGCATTGGGGTACGTGAAGCCCCAGACCAGATCACTATTTGCACCGAAGATCAGGCCTCCACACTCCACGAGTGTCCCGTGGGGCCTGCGCTTGCATTTCAGCTTGATGTGTCTTCCTGGTTCCTAGTCCATTGGCTAGTGAGCCCCCTGAAGACTCCATTTTGAATTTAACTTACTTTCCTGGTTGCTCCCGGCTTGCTCCAGCTTTCCTGCAAAGGAGAAGCGCTACAGACCATGCTGGTCTGCACTAAAGCCAATCTTGACATCCTGCATGGATTGCGTTTGCAAAGGCTTGTTGGGTCCAATCCAGATGATACCAATGTGGAAAAGTAAATGTTGCCATGTTCTGTGTCCCTACGCCTCATCCATCATATGTTATGTGTGCATGACCAATATGCATATGTTATTCCCCATTCCGATTAATGACGCAATTACAGTTGTGTCCACCTCTGGTATGTTAGTTTCCAATCCTCGTGAATACTACGAATATCAGGCCTATGTAAATAATGTTGCCACGTTTCTCAGTGTGCACGTTATTCAATTATAAAGTCTCCGTTTCCAGGCCTCAAAAAGGGCCCGGACCACAGATTCAGCTCCTGTCTCCTGAAAGCCTCGCTGAGGAGCGATACAGCCCCCACCTGTATCCTCGACCCTTCACTTACTTCCTGCCTTGCAGTGCCCGGTGCACCCCGGCTCCGCCTCTGAGTCTGCCAAAAGTATGTTATAGTTCCTGCTATCAGTTCAGTCCTCCTCCTCTGCATTCCTAAGCTACTGAACTGCATCAATAGTTTCCGTCATTGTCTAGCCTTCTCGTCTCCACGTTAGAGAAATACTGTATTTAATGGTCATTTAATATTCTTCACGCACTACATGTAGAATAATGCATGGTCCAGTCTTAGAATCAGGTTAGCTTTTCCCCTCATGACTTCTAGTTTATATCAACATGTTCCCTAAACATTAGATACCAGATAGGGTTTAGGTACATGTCGCTCCGACCCTCCAGACTCTAGTCTCTGCTCCTAGCACAGAGTTCGTAGCCCCCAGCTTCTCCTAGTAACACGTCATTGCTAGTTTCCGCGCACCATTAGGTTAGAGGTCCCGGCTCCTTAGGTAGCCCCCTCCAAAGTTTCCGCCCATTCATGACATATTCTGTTACGTTTGCATCACATGTCTATGTATACGCCCAGTTACACCTACTTTTACTGTTATCTCTCGCGACTGCTACGCGTCACGCCTTCTACTCCACCCACTGTTACGCCTACTGCAATGTAATGCTATGTGTTTGCGCTATGTATATAAGTCAATGTTATGTTATTAAATGTTAGCGCGCTCATCCCAGACCCAGCCCCGGCAGCTGCCGGGCCTTATTGTCCTATTCCTATGCAGGTTGTCCTGATCCTGTCCTTATGCTGTAATAAACCTGCAGAAACTCCTACTACCTCGAATCTTGACTCTTATTTATTGAGCTATCTGTTATGCTATAAGTCTAGTCAAAAATAGGGTATTATTTATTTATTTACCACATAATGGCGCCCGAATAGGGACTTGCCCTTTCCCCACGCGTCGGTGAAGCCACGCCGACCCCCTGACCCTCTGCAGTCGTGACGGAACCATACTGGCCAAGTGCAGATATCTCTGCTTCAAGTATCCCTCAGGCCCACGGAGGAGACGGAGGAGGCGGTCCAGCATCCGAACGAGACGGTGGAGGAACGCGGCGAGTCCCGACCAGAGCCCAAGCCGAGAGTCCAAGGTCCGAGGTATCCGGAGGCCCACCCGTAACTGAAGTCCGAAGTCCGAAGTCCGTCGTAGTCCAGTCCCGTTCGAGGCCTTCCGTTCCATGCTGCCCGGTGAGTACCATTGCTGGGGTAGTGTCTAGACAGGGTCAGTCTAAATTGACTCCTGGTCCGTGGGTTGGTGGTACCCAAGCCCACAAACGAAGTGTTCACCTAGGTGGATACGGGTCTTGATGCGTTCCTTTATGGGACCGGTATGTTCCGTACTGTTACAGCAGTGCATCCAGTAACTCTAGTCTGTTCCGTTCTCGAGAATTCTGTTCTGTTTCTGTTTTCAGTATTTTCAGGTAGTATTCTGTTCGAACTGTTATGATATGATATTGTTTAATGTATTTCCAATGTCGTGGTATGCCTGAATTGTTTTCCCAATTGTTATTGTTTTTCGTGTATTGTATTGTGTTCCGATTCAAGTTTAGAATGCCGCTCTTTTCCAAGTTACGTCAGTTAAAAACTAGAAAGGGTCTGCTGGAAGCAGCAGTTCCTGTTCCGCCTAGGGACAGTCCAGGTCACTTTATGTATCAGAAACATGGCATAAGCGCCATATTGTATCTAGATTTATGGGTAGAGTATACCAAACAGTTAGAAGAAAAGTATAGATGGCCCGTATCGGGTACATGGGATGCCGAATGTATCATGCGAGTAGAAGAAGCATTATGGAAAAAGAAAGCTAGACAGTCACAGAAAGATGCCATCGAGTTATGGCGTAAGGAAGCGCATAGAAGAACGGAAAAGGAAGTCAGAAAGTCAGAGTTAAGTAGAGAATCCCAAGAACGAGCCCAAGAAAGAGAATTAATCGAGATAGGTGAACAAGTTAAAGCCGAACAGTCAGACAGACAGAGGCATGCCCTCATTAAGGGTATGTATCCTCTTCTTGCCGAAGGCTTGCCAAAAGCGACCCCAGAGGCACCCAGTAATTTCCCGCCACCATTAGTTCCGACCAAGCTACGTCACAAACCGACCGCAGCTGATATTTTTATTTCGTCCTATTTGGACGACACAGTTCCAGAATATGCAAATCCAGTTCGCGCTCCACCAGTCCCTGTAAATCAGGCACTTCCCGTTCCTCCAGACACCGGAGTACCTGTTACGGTACCCCCGGGTCAGCCTGTCATACAAGTTCAGCCCACGTTACAATTACCGACCCTGCAAGCACGAAGAATGTCAGTCGACGATTCTAGTCTAGGGGCCGCAGGAGGAGGTCCTCCTCAAACCCCACCGCCACACAAGCGTTTATCAGCACTCGAATTACATGCTCAAGCATCACAGCGTACTCCTAAAAGTAATAAGTCTGTTACAGAAATCAGACAAGCCCTTGCCGAATGTGTCTATGACACAGTCCCAGGCGAGTATAATATGGTTTTATATTCCGTACGCGTAAGAAGGGTGACCGAGTATCTAGTCACCTTACCAAATATGAAAGAAGATCTAGACAGAATATATCGTTTCATCCGTACAGGGGATGATCCAGAAAGTATAGGCGAGATTATGTCTCAAAGGAAAGCCGAGATTCAGCTCATGATATTAAAGTTCCTGATCAATTGTCTAATAAGAGAACAAGATTATCCGTCTAAAGATCCCGCCGAAATGAGAATCTTAACAAGGTGGAGTGATAATATAGCCGAGGGTAAGCACAAGACCATTAGTGCCATGGAAAGTATGTACAAGAAAATTCGTAAAGAAATAATAAGGTTACACGAACAGCGTAAAGCAGCACAAGTAAGCGAGAAAGAAAGTATCTCTGATCCTGAAGAGGAAGACGAGAATCCCGCCAGAATAGCGTATGTAGGAAAATCCAGATTTCCAGATCGCCATTCACGTCCAGAACCCAAGTCTATTTTTCATCATCCAGCACCAGAACAAAGCTCTTTAGAACAAGTATTTCAAGCTACCGATCACATTCTGAAATCACGAGTCGGTTATAGCGAATTAAGTACTATGCACGAACAAGAACTAGCCCGATCAGCAGTCCGATGGATTACTGATTCTACCACTTTTCCAGACGAAATAGTGGCACAAATGTTTCTGAAACTGCCCCCAGCCGAGCAACGACTGGTGGGTATGTATATGATCCAACACCTCATTACCCTGTATGAGGGTCAACATTCTGATCCAGGCCCGTTACATGATATCCTGAACGAGTTACTCCAGTACAGATGGAGAGGTCTAGGTACCGATTTAATTAGTGTCATTCTAGAACAGCGCCACAAGTATAGAACGTTCCTGAACCCGCATTTTGTTCATGTCTCACCCCCAGAAAGTAAACCATTCTACATAGACAGACAGAATCCGCTACGAGAAGTCCACCCAGTCCAAGGGGCGGGTGGCGTAATGCAACGAGTGTTTGTATACACTCCGATATCAAAGATGGAACTCCTTGAAATGAAGAAATTAATTCCCTGTCATGACAAAGATCCAGCAGGGTTCCATAGAGAATTAAAAGACATGCTCCGTATGGGAGAATATACTTACCCAGATATCATTAAAATGTTAAAGGTCCTGCTACCCGCAGGGGTGTATGAAAAGTTAAAAGAAAAAGAATGGGAGGTGGGAGAGAAAAAGATCGATTGGGCAGCTCTAGAAGCTGAAGACAAGGCACGAGTACCAGGTACCGGTCTTGGAGATAAATGTAAAGAATTACCAGAATTATTGATTCAAGTTTTACCCAGATTATTGACAACTAGGAAAGAAGACTGGGATGCAATCTCAGCCTGTAAACAGAAACAAGATGAAGACATTAGTGATTTTTATTCTAGATTTGAGAAATGTTTCAGTATTAACAGTGGTCTCAAGACAAGTAGTGAGTCATACCCTCATCTTTTCGTTACCAAATTAGTCGAGAATTCAAGTCCACAAATTAAAAATCGAGTTTTGAAAGTCGAAAGCACCTGGCAAGCAAATACTCCGTCCCAGATGCTCCAGATGCTCCAGTATCACCAGAATAGAATCAGAGAAGAGCAAGAACACGAAAGAAAACGTATGAAAGACACGAAAATGAAAGTGCTAGTTGCACAATCTATTCCTCACGACAGTCAGAAGAGGGGTCCGAATCAAGCCAGTCATCCTGCAGCTCCCGTTAAAGGGAACTGCAATTATTGTAAACAGCCAGGTCATTTTATAAACGAGTGTGCAGTTCTGAAACATAATATAGCTACTGGTAAGACTAAAGAAAGACCACGTCCGCCTAGACAAGAACAAATTTCACAGACTCCTCAGTCACAGAATGCACCACAGACAGTTACAGTACCGCAGCCTATTGCTGCAACACAGCACGTTACATCGCAGATGTACCAGTATGCACAGTCCGAGTATCCAGAGTACCAGTCATATTCATGAAACAGCCTAGAGAGGGAGGTAGGCTTGCCTCTCATCGAGATACCTGTAGACCAAGAAGGTCCCTATGTTCACAGTCAAGTATTAGGGAAAGACAGAAAGTTTTTGATCGATACAGGGGCAAGTAGGACCACAATTAGTCATGCCGAAGTTCCAGGGGCTCCGCTCTCAGGCTCAAGAAATGTTTCCCTTGGATTTTCAGGAAAACCCATAGTTAATGAAATATCAAAGCCAGTTACTCTAGAAGTAGGTCCATTGTCCCGTACTACTGATCTGTTACTTACTAAGTCATGTCCAGAAAATCTATTAGGTATTAAGACACTGAAAGAATTAGGTGCAGTTATTTGCTGTTCCCCAGAGGGAATACGTCTGTTCCTACGTGACTTTAAGGGTCACTATGTATTACGAGATTTTGATTCAAGATTGTCTAATGTTCCGCAGCATTTATGGGCGCAAGGTCCAACTGATGTAGGTTACATGCAAATCACACCCTATCGTGTGACTCTCAAACCAGGTGTAGTGTTACCACGAATCCGGCAGTACAGATTGCCACCTGAGGCTGTAGCAGCCTTATCCAAAATTATTGACGAGCTCATGGCTCAAGGAGTAGTTGTAGAAACTGACTCCAATGTATGTAATTCTCCTATCATTCCAGTCATGAAACGTACTGATCCAAATGCACCCCCAGTATATCGATTAGTGATTGATTTACGAGAGCTTTACAAATGTATTATTCCTCAGTACCCAGTTGTCCCAGACATTTCTTCCCTGTTAACAGCCATTGATTCCGAAGCCATGTTTTTCACTGTTATTGACCTCAAGAATGCATTTTTTAGTGTTCCAATTCATCCAGACAGCCAGTTTCTTTTCGGATTCTGTTTAAATGGAAGGAGCTATATGTTTACACGCGCTCCTCAAGGTTTCACAGAAAGCCCTAGTATTTACAGTCAAGCACTCAAGAGACAACTAGACAACATTCACATGCCAACTGACACTGCCCTGCTCCAGTATGTCGATGATCTACTGATCACAGCCCGTTCTGAACGTGACTGCGAGCGTGCATCACTTACAGTTCTGTATTTTCTAGCCGAGATGGGGCACAAGGTGTCACCTTCGAAGCTTCAATTCTGTGTCCAGCAAGTGGTATACTTAGGACACTTGCTGTCCAAGAGGGGTAGGCAGTTGACACCCGACCGTATCCAGTTAATAGCGAGTCTTCCCCAGCCCAGAACCCAGAAGGAGGTACGTGCCTTTATCGGCCTTACTTCTTATTGTAGACAATGGATTCCCCAGTATGCATTCCTAGCCAAGCCACTGATACAGTTAACGACACAGGAGGCAGCCGTATCGACTGTCCTCCCTTGGACATCTGACCATACACTTAGTTTCAACGAGTTAAAGAAAGCCCTATGTCAAGCTCCAGTTCTAGCTACACCGAACTACAGTAAGCCTTTTACACTTTTCGTTACTGAACGCGAAGGTACAGCATTATCTGTCCTCACACAAGATCAAGCAGGTCAATACAAGCCCTGTGCTTATTTTTCGAGCACATTAGATCCAGTCGCCCAGGCGTTGCCTGCGTGCCTCAAGTCAGTTGCAGCCACAGCACTAGCTATCAGACAAAGTGATTCTATAGTTTTAGGACATTCCCTGACAGTACAAGTCCCACATTCAGTAGAAGTTCTTTTAAACCGAACACAAACTCAGCACTTGACCATTGCACGTTTAACAGGTTATGAATTGACACTGTTCCAGCCACACATAGAAATTAGACGCTGCAACGTCCTGAATCCTGCTACACTGTTACCATCAGTTAGTTCAAATCCAGACACACATGATTGTGTGGAAGTAGTTAACATTACGACAAAGCCAAGACAAGACCTGACAGACATTCCGTTACCAGATCCTGACCTGACACTTTATGTGGATGGTTCATGTATGAGAACTAGTACAGGAGAACTAGTCGCCGCGTATGCAGTGACTACTGACACTGAAGTTATTGAAACACACCGTATTGATACTCTGTCCGCTCAAGCAGCAGAGCTAGTCGCTCTGACACAAGCCTGTATACATGCCAAGAACCTGAAGGTTAATGTTTACACAGATTCACGTTACGCATTCGGAGTTGTACACGACTTCGGAGTGCTCTGGCAGGAGAGAGGTTTTATGACTTCTCATGGAACCAAGATTCAGCATGGTCTCCTTATTCAAGCCCTGTTAGATGCCATACATTTACCGACATCTATTGCTATCATGAAATGCAAAGCACATACGAAAGTTACTGACATTATTTCCCAAGGTAATGATTTAGCAGACCGCACAGCCAAGCTTACAGCACAGACTCCAGACATTCCAGTTAATCAGACACATATTCCAGATCTGACTACATGCATGACAATTAAGGACCCTACACAAGATGTCATAGATATCCAGTTACATGCTACTCCCGATGAAATCAAGAAATGGTCTGTACAAGGAGGGGTCCAGACAGATCAAGGATGGTTAACGAAGGGTAGAGCCACATGGTTTCTCCCCGATTCTATGGTTCAAGTCATTATCAATACCGCACATAGTCCAGCACATTTAGGAGAAAAAGCTATGTTAGACAGTATCCAGAACATTTGGTTCAACAAGCATTTACGAGCTGCAGCCAAGCAGAAAGTCCGTACCTGTATGATATGTTGTCAGTTTAATCCAGGTAAAAGTGTTCCGGTGGAACAAGGTGGTTTCCAGCCCCCTGACCACCCTTTTGAGGTCCTCCAGATGGATTATATTCAAATGGAGCGATGTCGAGGTTTCAAGTATGTCCTTGTAGTTGTATGCGCCTTGTCCAGATGGACAGAAGCATATCCAGTCCCAGATTACACAGCCGCGACCACTGCCAAGCAGTTGGTTCGTGAATTCTTCCCTAGATATGGACTCCCTAGAGTCGTATATTCTGATAACGGCCAACCATTCTCATCCGAACTCATGAAACACGTTTCCCTGTTGTTAGGGTACCAGTGGAAGTTCCATTGTGTACGCCATCCAGAAGCAGCTGGACTAGTCGAAAGGCATAATCAGACTCTGAAAATCCGTATAGCAAAAGTCTGTAAAGAAAAAGGTGTGGACTGGTTAGTAGCTTTGCCAGTCGCTCTGTTTTACATGCGTATGGTCGCACATTCCAGATCAGGTCTGTCCCCGTATGAGGTCGTTTTCGGCCGCCCCCCTAATATGTGGGGTACTCCTAGACCCCGAAGTATTACCGATGTTTCATGTAATATGTTGACAGATTACCTAGCTTCCTTGATGTCTGCCCTCAACTCATGTCGTTCACAGGTTGCCGCCGCATTTCCAGACAATACCGAGGTGGCACCGCACGAGATCGTTCCAGGGTCCCTAGTGATGATCAGAAATTTTGACAGATCAAGTCCGCTGGAACCACGTTGGAAGGAGCCACGTCAGGTCCTCTTGACCACCCGAACTGCCGTCAAGTTGGAAGGCAGGAAGGGGTGGGTCCACCTCTCTCACGTAAAACTTTTCAAAGGATCGAAACCAGACATTGCCAAGAACATTTCCCAGGATTCGAAGGATTGCCAGAACATTGTTTTGAAGGACTGTCCCGCACCAGACTTTATTACAACCCCTCCCTTGTTAGAGAAAACTCCACAACAGGAGTATAAGTTAAAGCTCAGGTCTAATAAGTCAGCCAGTTTGATTGTATAAGTCCTCCCCTAGGTGAAACGGTTAGACTGTTTCTGACATGTATAAAATAGACCCCCATAGTGAGAGAGTCAGTCGAAGTTCACTTCAATGTATCGTTTTTCTGAGTTTCGTATTATTTCTCAGCATAATGATTTCCTGCACCAGCTATGCTTTCTATCTGTGTTTTTCAGTTCCTCATGTAAATATGTCTGCTCATGCTACAGTAGAGCACACGTTTAGTGATCTGCCTCCTCACGAATATGCATACCGCCTCGCTATGCGTAATAACACATTTATCCGTATGTTACATTATTCACACCAGACCAGCAATGCCACAAATTGTTGGGTGTGTGGTCGACTCCCCCCTTTTCAGACACCGAAGGGAGTTCTGCCACTCTTTCCTTATCCATTCTCACACAATGGTTCGTGTGGAGCATGGTCCACGTTAACGTCGTCCTCAACAGATATGTCTTTTCTTAACAGTACATGTTTCCCAGACAAACAAGGTTTCCCTCACAGAACAGGTTTAGATTTAGAAAATGAAGTATATAATTTAGGAAATTATTCGTCGAATTTCATGGTTCTGAATGTTCAGTCTGATACTACTCCAGACTCACCTGCTATTTCAGTACTACCAGTCAAAGGCGAATTATGTGTCCGTAGTTATGGTTCTGTACATATAGGTCATAGTGAATGTACTACCGTTATCAAGTATAGTGACAGTGGGAAATCTATTTTCAAAGCTTCACGTCATTCTTATTTTATTTGTGGTCAAACTGCATATGTCCGTCTGCCCCTCGATTGGGAGGGAACCTGTTATATTGCTTTCCTACTGCCACCTGTTTTTCTAGCCCCACCTGACTATCATAGGAATTCTTTCTTAGTACACACTAGACACAAGAGAAATCTCCCGATTGTCGATTATACTGAAACTGCCGCAGAGCAATTCATTGATATAGATAAAGGTGTTTTCCCTTACTTAGGTACAGTTGTAAATAGTAAGCTTATCCGTAGGTTAACAAGAACCCTTGAAGCAGTAGTAGATGAGACTACCTCCGCTCTAGGTAACTTAACTGAAGAGCAATCCTTTATGAGAATTGTCGTTTTACAGAATCGTCTCGTCCTTGACGTCATACTGGCCGATAGGGGCGGGGCCTGTAGAATTCTCGGATCTAGTTGTTGCATTTTCATTCCGAATAACGCGCCGTCTGTTTATTCAGCTATAACCAGACTCCATAAAATTGCCCATCTGTTACACCAAGATCCAGGCACCTGGACATGGTCCGGTTGGTTCTGGAATATAATTTCCGCATGGGGATGGAAAGTCCTGTCCTTTTTAGGTATTGCAGTAGCGATCATATTTAGCTGCTGCCTCTGTATACAATGTGGCCCTGCGATTTGCAGCATGTGTGCTACCTCTTGTATTCCCAGTCCCAAGCCCCGTTCTAAATCCCGCTCCAAGACAATTCGAGACGAGCAAATGGTACTGTATGAAATGATAGACGGTATCATGAATATTGATGTTTCCTGATGGAAACGTAGTGACAAGGAGGGAATGTGGAAAAGTAAATTTTGCCATGTTCTGTGTCCCTACGCCTCATCCATCATATGTTATGTGTGCATGACCAATATGCATATGTTATTCCCCATTCCGATTAATGACGCAATTACAGTTGTGTCCACCTCTGGTATGTTAGTTTCCAATCCTCGTGAATACTACGAATATCAGGCCTATGTAAATAATGTTGCCACGTTTCTCAGTGTGCACGTTATTCAATTATAAAGTCTCCGTTTCCAGGCCTCAAAAAGGGCCCGGACCACAGATTCAGCTCCTGTCTCCTGAAAGCCTCGCTGAGGAGCGATACAGCCCCCACCTGTATCCTCGACCCTTCACTTACTTCCTGCCTTGCAGTGCCCGGTGCACCCCGGCTCCGCCTCTGAGTCTGCCAAAAGTATGTTATAGTTCCTGCTATCAGTTCAGTCCTCCTCCTCTGCATTCCTAAGCTACTGAACTGCATCAATAGTTTCCGTCATTGTCTAGCCTTCTCGTCTCCACGTTAGAGAAATACTGTATTTAATGGTCATTTAATATTCTTCACGCACTACATGTAGAATAATGCATGGTCCAGTCTTAGAATCAGGTTAGCTTTTCCCCTCATGACTTCTAGTTTATATCAACATGTTCCCTAAACATTAGATACCAGATAGGGTTTAGGTACATGTCGCTCCGACCCTCCAGACTCTAGTCTCTGCTCCTAGCACAGAGTTCGTAGCCCCCAGCTTCTCCTAGTAACACGTCATTGCTAGTTTCCGCGCACCATTAGGTTAGAGGTCCCGGCTCCTTAGGTAGCCCCCTCCAAAGTTTCCGCCCATTCATGACATATTCTGTTACGTTTGCATCACATGTCTATGTATACGCCCAGTTACACCTACTTTTACTGTTATCTCTCGCGACTGCTACGCGTCACGCCTTCTACTCCACCCACTGTTACGCCTACTGCAATGTAATGCTATGTGTTTGCGCTATGTATATAAGTCAATGTTATGTTATTAAATGTTAGCGCGCTCATCCCAGACCCAGCCCCGGCAGCTGCCGGGCCTTATTGTCCTATTCCTATGCAGGTTGTCCTGATCCTGTCCTTATGCTGTAATAAACCTGCAGAAACTCCTACTACCTCGAATCTTGACTCTTATTTATTGAGCTATCTGTTATGCTATAAGTCTAGTCAAAAATAGGGTATTATTTATTTATTTACCACACCAACACCGCAGTCAACTAGATCCTTTGTGGGACAGCTGGAATTCAGCTCCTGCTTGTCGTTGACACCTCCTGGACCTCGTGGCTGAAGAGACAAGCATCACTTCTTCACCTGAAATCAATCAACATCGCCTGGTTCCTTCCTCGTTCCATCCTGGTCACTGACAAGTGACCCAGACTCTGTCCCTTCTGCTTTCAGGTTCTTCAGATCTTCGATCCACCCTTGGATCCACTCGGACACTTTTCCTCGGGTTGCCTGCAGCACTTCTTTGCAGCTCTCCATTGAAATCGACAACAAAACCCGACATAAAAAAACACCTATGCACCCAGCTTCCGTGGGTGAGGTAACACGAGTACTCTGCTAGTCTTGAGGGTATTGGCCCTCCTAGTGTCTAAGTCTAAAAGGGTTTCATCGTAGTCCATCCGGAAGTGTCCTTAAACTGTATAATGGTAACTTCTTCATTTCCCTTAGAAAGTCAATGGTAACTCGTGTCTGTGTTTAGACACTGCACGCGTCTGCTGTGGGCCTCCTACTTCCAAACCTTTGGTTGTTTAGAGTAGCCCCAGTGATTCCCTAGGCCCTAGGCCTGCTTTCTTACTCTCACGTGGTTTTTATACCACTATTTTAGTATATGGTTTGTGAGGCCTCTAGGGCAAAACGTATATTGTGCAACTTATTGTATGCTAATTGAGTAACTTGTATTGTGCTTTCACCTCTGGCCTCATAAATAGTTGATAGGTTTCAGTTTTCGATGCGCCACCCACTGCATATATTACGCTTATGAGTTAGCATAATGTGTCTAACTGATGATATATTCATTTACGTTTATATTCTTTTCTTCGTTATTCATTTATGCGTATGACATTATTTCAGCTCCCTTAGCTTAGCCTGTGTGCCACCATTTTGGAGTGCTTCTCTCTGTGTGCGAGTCGCACTCGCTTACCCCTCCCGTAGGAATAGGAATATTCCGAATGTCAGCAGTTTTGTTTCTTGGCTTACTGTGACCAAAACTAATAGCAAAACCTCTTATCAAACTGTTCTCATGTGCTGGGAATGCTGAGGCCCGGCTCCGTGGCCTTGGGTACAGATAACAAATGTCGCTACTGCAGGTGCAAATGCCTCTTGTGTGAGACCATTGTTCACCCTTTCTGGGGTTCAGTATTTTTCCAGTATTGGCGTGTTTTATTCTGCTGTACCATGTTATAACGTATTGCTGTGATGAGATGAGTCAGTCCTCTCGGCGCACTCTTAGGGGTGAGGTCGGACGGGGCCCTCTCATATGGGAGTTTGTGGCCTAATAAAATTGCTTTGTTTATTCTTCTCCACTGTCCGGCTGACTCATTATCGGGTAACTATAGGTGAGTGCGGTAAGTCACTCGGGTGGATTTGAGCCACGCTTATCAGATGGTGCCCGAATAGGGACTCCGCAATAAGGATCTTTCTCACCCGTAAGTGGGTAGCAGAAGGCCGAGGACCCTCCGGTCAGCACGGTGGGCCCGGGTACCCACTTTGATGCCGAGCTTGGTTCTCGCAGCGCTGCCCCACCCTGCTGATCGGGAGAGGTCCTGGCTTGTGATCCTGCGCCGGGGCCTGGAAGGCGGAACTTTGGAGCTGACCGTGTTGGTCCCAGCAGCCGGCGGTGGAGAACAGTGGGGGTCGGTACTGCGTGTAGAAGGTGAGTGGTCCGACTGTTGATTGAGGGAACTGGGATGCTCCATGAGACCGGTGTGTCTCTGAGGGAGCTGGGATGCTCCATGAGACCGGTGTGTCTCTGAGACCGGTGTCTCTCTGGTGATTGGAGGAGCCGGTGTGCTCCTGGGGCTAGGGTGCTCCGGGGAACTCAGGGTGCGAGTGGCGCCCTGACAGACTTGGTGGAGATTGGGTGGACGTTTGTTTTGTCATCCGACCGGGTGGTACTGCGGTCGAGGCGTGGCTCACTGCGGACGGATTTTGGGACTTACCCGAACCCCTAGGGTGTGTGGTTCGCTGGGCACGGGTCCCGGATCTCACGTGGTGTAGTGCGCAGCGACCTGAAGTGCCGCCCGGGAGGCGGATGTGTTCCCCAATTTCGGAACGGTGTGTGCACTGTTCGGTCTGCGGTAGGGTCCAGGTTCTCCAGGACTTGGCCTTGTCCCATTTTGGTAACACGTGTTTGGTAAGGGTTGATTTGGTGCACAAGAAGTGCAACTACGTGTGTGTGTGTGTGCGTTTCGTTGTGATTGGGTGAGTGAAAATTTCGTGTTGGTGTGAGATTGAGTGAGTGGACATGCCGTGTTTTAGTAAGCTGCGGTGCCTGGGCTGCTGCTGCGGCACCTCAGACACTAGATTGGCCGAGAGCCAACCCGCTCCGGTGTAGGGCTCCCCGAATTTCGAGATGTATGTCAAACATGGATTGACTCCGATTTTGTTTACTACGTTGTGGCATAGATATACAAAGGGAAATGTGGATTTGCAGTGGCCTGTGACTGGTTCTTTTGATGGAGCAAAACTAGACTATTTACAAGACAGATTGTTTGCCAGGCGTAGTCGTCAGAGTATGTTTGATTCCTTGAGGATGTGGAAGAAGGAGGTAAAGGAACGACAGCTGAGAGAGGAGAAGGTGGCTCAGAAGAGAGCGGCACAGACAATGGCGCAGAAGGCGAGAGAACACACTAAGAAAGAGAATGAGCAGCAGATTGAGCGCGCAGATAGACTCTTTAGGTTACAAGATAATAAAAGTTATGTAGTGAGAGAGGAAGAACAAGATGAGATGGAGGACATTTTGAATACTCGACCCCCTCCCCCGTATGCCCCACAGTCATTGTATCCCGTGCTGACGGATTCCGCTTCCTCGGCGGTGGTTTCAGTTCCCCAAACGGGTGCCCCTCCATTGTCTGGCACCCCTGCTTCCTCTGTTGTTGAGCAGGCTCTGTCTTCTGTCCCCTCTTCATTACCTATGCCCTTGGTCTCTCTCTTTCCGACGAGCCCACCTGCCACTTCTGTGATTTCTTCTGCACTTCCCACTGTTTCTGCCAGTACTACCCCCCAGGGCATATTACTGACCCCGACTCGAGGTACGGGAAGTGGGCTGCTTACTCAGGTACGAAAGTTGCTTACGCGTTCTGCTGTAGGGTTGGATGAAAAGACGGTGGTGGCTAATCAAGCCTGTCAGTGGGCCAGGAATAATATTTACTCACTCAAAGACATTTGGTCCACAATGAAAGATTACGAGCCTTTAATGCAACAGCACGCTTTATGGCATATGTCGACGACATTGATAGCGTTGTGGGAACAGGGATATGGTGGAGAGGCACCGGTGATTCTTCATGACCTTAAGGACAGAGCCTATAGGGCTAACACTGGAATGAAGGATGTGTTGCGCAGTTTGAGGTCCTTGTTGGAGTATAGAAATGAGTTGCCGTCAGCGGGAGAGCCCCGTTTTCCTGGGGTACATCCAATGCGTGAGGTACACCCTATTTTCCATCCTGAAGTGCCTGAAGTGGTAGACCCATTAACTCAGAATGCTACCAGGGCTCGGGTAGATGCTCATTTCCAAGAACAGTGGGTATACACACCTTGGAAAAGGAGCGAGGTTTTGGCACTGAAAGCTCAGTTGCCTGATTCGAGGAAAAATCCGACTGCTTACTACAAAGAACTGACGGAAGCGGCTTCTTCGACGGTCATGACTTTAGCTGACATTGAATTGTTTTTCGGACTACTGGTTCCGTCGGATGTTTGGAGGCAGGTAAAGGGGGCGGATCATGCAGAGGAATTGGGTGGTACTTGGGAGGAAATTAAGGATTGGTACAAGGAGCGGAAACCTGGGGAGAAGCCAAAGGCTGAGATTTTAGCATTGCCAGGACGAATAATAAAATATATGCACTCCCTTATTCCTCCGAAGAAAGTGGATTGGGATAAGTTGACTGCCTGTAGGCAGAAAAAGGATGAAGCAGTTTCAGATTTTTTTCACTCGTTTCGAGTTTTATGGATTTCAGTGGTCAGGATCTATCACAGGACGGAGGCTTGCGACTTTTCGTTAATAGGTTCGTAACGAATTTGTTACCGGAAATATCGGCCAGATTGCAGGCATCAACGAGTACGTGGACGACGTCCACCCCCAGCATTATGAGCATAGAGATAACGAGAATAAGCACAGACAGGACAAGAAAGAGAAAGACTTGAAAACGAGGGTGTTGCTGCAACAGGTGTCGAGGGGTCGGGGACGGGGAGCCCCACCCATGGTAGCGGGTCGAGGGGGAAGTAGCTACGGAAGAGGAGAGAGGAAGGAGCGTTTAGGGCACAATCAGTGTGCGGAATGCAAGCAGGAAGGGCATTGGTGGAAAGATTGTCCAGTACTTTGGTCCCACGTAGGACCAGGTAGGGGTAGAGGTCAGGGTGAATTTCGTCGGGATGACAGACAGTTTGATGAAGGACGGAGACCAGGAAGGAATTATTTTGACAGAGAGAAGGACCGCCAACATTTAAAAATGGAGGGTGACGCCAGTAGGGACCGACAGTACTACAACGATGCATATACTATGGACGACATGACTGGATTCTCTTATAACTAGGACAGCGTAGGACAGAGCATGGGACCGGTTTCTGTGGATATTGATCAGCGAGGGCCCTACGTGACTGCAGAGTTGTCGGGGTCCCCTCAGAAATTTTTAGTGGATACGGGTGCTATGAAAAGTTCGGTGACACGTTCTCAGGTCCCAGGGGTGGCTCTGTCTGGCAAGACTAATATCTCCGTAGGGTTCTCAGGTACTCCGGTGATTAGCCCCATTTCTAAGCCTCTAGCTCTTACAATTGGTCCTTTCACTGTTGATTCTCCTTTCCTTCTGACGTCGAATTGTGGCGAGAATTTGCTGGGTTTGGATATACTGAAAAGATTGCATGCTACCATTTACTGTTCTCCAGACAGTGTGTACCTTACGTTGGGTCCTACTGTCGCGCATGCGCAGCAGTGCTTTTCGAAAGACGAGCCCCTCCCGGCTGAGTTTGAGGGGATCCCTGAGAGTCTGTGGGCTAGTAGTGATACCGATGTGGGAAAAATGGATATTGCCCCTGTGTCCATCAAGGTTAAGGTGGGAGCCCGACTGCCTCGGTTACCCCAGTACAAGATATCTAGAGATGGAGAGAAGGCTTTGTTACCAATAATACAGGACTTGATCCGGTCAGGGGTAGTAGAGGAGACAGACTCTAACAGTTGTAATAGTCCTATTCTTCCGATCTTTAAGAGGCCCTCCACTGATGCCGGTGATGGTGCACCTGATGTCTACCGATTTGTGATTGATTTACGCCACATTAACAAAGGTGGTTGAGCCCCAATATCCGGTGGTCTCTGATATTACCACGATCTTGACATTGATCCCTCCTTCTGCCAAATATTTCTCTGTTCTGGATTTGAAGAATGCGTTCTTTAGTACACCTGTGCACCCAGATAGCCATTACCTATTCGGATTCTCATTGGCTGGCCGAAGTTTTAGATTTTGTAGAATTCCCCACGGTTATACAGAAAGTCCCAGCATTTATAGTCAGGCTTTGAAGGCACAATTGGATGATTTGGAACTCCCGAAGGGTAATGTTTTATTGCAATATGTGGATGATATTCTCGTAGCGTCAGATACTGAGGACGGGTGTCGAGAGTTCACTGTTAAATTGTTGCACCATTTGGCTCACAAAGGACATAAGGTGTCCCTTCCTAAATTCCAATACTGCCGACAGGAGGTTACCTACTTAGGTCATCTCCTATCGAAGGAGGGGAAGAGGCTGACACCGGAGCGCATCAAGGCGATAACTAACATGGCTATACCTAACACACAGCGAGAGGGGCGTGCGTTTTTGCGCATAACTTCGTATTGTCACCAGTGGATACCTAATTATGCCTTACTAACAAAACCCCTTCTGTATCTGACTACTAAAGAGGTGCGCAAACCCCTACCTTGGACTCCAGCATGTCAAGAAGCGTTTGAGTTGCTAAAAACTGCTTTATGTTCTGCACCTGTTTTGGGAACACCTGACTACCAGAAGCCTTTTGTTCTTTATGTACACGAGGCGGAAGGTTGCGCGCTGTCTGTCCTAACTCAATGTTTTGGGGGAAACAAAGACCTTGCACTTATTTTTCTGCTATGCTTGACAATGTGGCGAGAGCGTTGCCGAGCTGTCTAAGGGCTACAGCGGCTGCTGCGGTCTCAATTAGACAATCGGCAGGGCTCGTGCTGGGTTCAGATCTCACAGTAATGGTACCGCATGCTGTGGATATTTTATTGAACAGGACGCAGACGCAGCATTTAACTAGTGCTCGTCTCACTGGTTATGAGATGACATTATTTGCACCCCATGTTACGATCAAAAGATGTGCCACTTTGAACCCGGTTACGTTGCTACCCATCCCTTCACATGAAAAGGACGATTAAATCCATTATTGTTTGTTTCGGACAGAGGAGGAGACGAAGGGAAGGATAGATTTGACGGACCCCCCCCTTGATGATCCCGACGTGGACCTGTATGTTGATGGTTCCTGTTTTAAACTTGCGGATGGTACCTCAACTGCAGCATACGCAGTCACAACATTGAAAACAGTGGTGGAGACTTCTAGGGTACCGTACCACTCAGCCCAAGCTGCAGAAATAATAGCATTGATGCGAGCGTGTGAACTGAGTGAAGGATTGGACGTGAATATTTACACTGACAGCCAATACGCTTTCGGAGTGGCTCATAGTTACGGGCGACTATGGGCAGAAAGGGGATTTTTGACATCACACGGACAAAAGATTCAGAATGGCCCATTGATATTACGACTATTGACAGCCTTGACACTTCCCAAACGACTGGCTGTGATCAAGTGTAGTGCACACAAGGCGGTGGTAGATGATGTAGGACGGGGAAATGCATTTGCAGACCAAACAGCTAAGGAAACGGCTAGGACAAAACTCCCACCAATATTCGTAGCGGGACCAGCTAGGTGGGTGCCGGACGTTAATATGTTCGCGAATACTGTACAGAGTGTGCGGAACATACACGAAAAAGCGACTGAGGACGAGTTGAGAACATGGAAGAATGGTGGGGGGCGGTTGGACTCGGATGAGTGCTGGACGGATGTGTCAGATAAAAGACGATGGCTACTCCCGGATGCATATGTCTTCCCAGTGGTGACGATGGCCCACGGGCCGGCTCACATTGGTGCAAGGGGGATATGCAAATTGTTAGACCCAGTGTGGAGCAATAAGAACATTTACAAGGTGGCAACGCACTTAGTGCAGCAGTGCATGGTTTGTCTAAGACATGATCCTGGGAAGGGAACACCTGTTCCAGTTGGCAATTTTGCCCCTCCATCTTTTCCTTTTGAAGTAATACAGATGGACTATATTGAGATGGAGAGAGTTCACAATCTCAAATACGTCCTAGTGGTGGTATGCTCATTTAGTAGGTGGGTGGAGGCTTTCCCAACTAAAGATTGTACAGCCATCTCGACAGCTAAGATGCTGATTAAAGAGTACTTTTCGAGGTATGGCTTGCCCCGGGTGATCTGGAGTGACAACGGCACGTCTTTTAATGCTGAATTAATTAAACAGATCTGTAAAGGATTGCAAATATCTCAAAAGTTCCACGCAGCCCAGCACCCCCAGGCTGCGGGTCTGGTTGAGAGATTCAACGGCACCTTGAAACTCAAAATGACCAAGATACAGGAGAGTACAGGGTTACGTTGGCCAGATGCACTTCCCCTGGCTTTGCTTTCCACTAGAGTGACAGTTAATTCCAAGACAGGTGTTTCCCCACACGAAGTTATATTCGGTAGACCTGCCAACGTGTGGGATGTCCCTAGACCTAAATGTTTTTCGGAAATTGAATATCCTCTGTTGATAGATTACCTGTATGCTTTGACTAAAGATCTCCGTTCTATTCATCAGCAGGTAGCAGACACCCTGAAGCCACTGCCGGAGGGGCCAGGTCACAACATACGCCCAGGGGACTGGGTCGTCGTGAAGAAGTACCAACGGAAGTCCTGCTTGGAACCCAGGTGGTCGAGCCGAAGCAAGTGCTCCTTACCACCCGCACCGCACTTCGGGTTGAGGGCCGGAAGGCGTGGACGCATGCCTCGCATGTAAAAAGGGTCCCTCTACCACTGTCATATGACGAATGGGTGAGAGACGGCGTTGCTGATCACGAGTGTGAGACGGTTCCTCGGTATGTCCCCTTCTCGGATGCTTCATTGAGGGGTGAGGAGCCAAATGAAAGTGAAAAGAGGCCAACTGTGATTGCAAGTGGTGAGGCCTCTCCTGATCACAGTGAGCAAACATCGGAGGAGACACCTCCTGCTATTGACCTCCCCATTCTGTTCACAGATCCTGAAGTGCGAGGGAGCATCCGTTATAATCTGCAGCCCAGAAAAGAGAGGAGGAAAAACTGAGCACTGGAAGAATAGGCGTGGACAATGCTGGAGAGGATAGCTTAGTGGTAGGGATGGACGGCTGGTAAGAGCCCTGGTGCACTATTGAGACATTGTCAAATGGAACACTAGGATTGCGTCTGGGCCCAGGTTTGGTGCTCCTGAGTTGCTGCAATTGTGCGACTCCGTCGAGGGATTAGGGATTGAACAATAGAAGCCTGCCTGTGAGGCTTTAACGGACACAGGGAGAAGATCCCTATTGAGGGAGAAGAACCCCTCTGGCCGGTTTCGGAGTGCCTGGAACCTTTTGAATATTGTCTTAGTTTAGCTTTGGACTTTTAGCTAGGTGATATGCACCCTTTTGGCCGTCCTATCCTAGAGAAGGAGCAGCCTTTCGCAGCTCCTCGTAGACCAGAACCAGATTCACCATGGCTCGCCCTGCCCCGAAAAGGGAAAATAGTGGTTATTGTGATATTCATCATTATATTTTTGATAATTCTGGGGATATTGTTCTTCCTGGATGAAGCCTACCCTGTCCATGAGTTTATTCCTACTCCCACTGTCATACCTGAACATAATATGGTTACTGTTGATTATGGGGAGCAATGTATGCGTAAGGGCTATCGAGATAATGTTTTTATCAAGACTTTACACCATGCTCATGCTGTGTATAATGTGACAGATTGTTGGGTTTGTGGGTTGCTCCCTTCAGCCGCATATAAGAAAGATAGGTTGCTGGCGCTTCCTCTCACACCTGTAAACAGCTGTGTGGGTTGGTACACTTTAATAGGTATGGTAAAATATTTTCAACAGCCTGATTTCTTGGACGCTCAACTGCCTGGTACAGGGTCGACTTTGACGATGCGTGTACGCCCTATGCCCCCCTCTTCTCTTGGATGGTTGTTTACTGACGGACGCTTCGATCAGACATTTATAGAGACATGTTCGAGGAAAGTAGGACGCTTTATGACACCTAATGACACTGATAAAGTAAGGGAAAGTTTCCTACAGTTGAACTCCTCTCTGACTTACAGGCACCCTCCTTCGAAGAATAATAGTGGTCACTCCTTGGTACCCTTGGCGGTTGTTGGGCCTTCACCATTTTTCTGTATTCAGGGGAGGGGTCCCATTAAGGTAGGAACCAGTTCCTGCAATGTCACTGCCTCGATTCGCCTGCCCCTTAGTCCTTCCTGAGTTACTCCTCCGAACATCTATTTTGTGTGTGGGGACACTGGCTATCTGTGGTTGCCTGAGGGATGGGGTGGGATTTGCTATTTGGCTTATTTACTTCCCCCTGTTTATGTAGCACCCTCGGACTATCATAAGACTCATCGTCGGTTTACTATAATGCCTGGACAGCGTAAAAGGAGGGCCCTCCAAGTTGAAGACGTAGATCAGACGGACACTTCCTTACAGCAATGGACAGATTTTTCAAAGGGTTTATTGCCGTTCTGGGGGCCCATCTTTAACAGTAGTGCCATTCGGAGACTGTCGAGGGTGATGGAAAAGGTAGTGACTACGTGCTACCACTAGGATAGCCTTCTATAAGGTTGACTTCACAACCACCATCAATCAGGGTCGTTTAGACTGGTGCAAGGTGCCCACTAGAATAGTGGACATCATATGCCAGGCTAACTTCTCACATGCTTCTTCTCCTGGCCGTGCTGATCTAAGGGGGCAGTCAGCTTCCCAGTTCGTATTGCTGATTTATGTTCACTATACCTGGTTCTGAACTCTCTACCCGTCTCGCCCACAGAGCCTAGCTCACCTGGGTATATGAAGAGCTATATGTTTTTGCTTTTACAGTTGATCATATCTTTCAATTGAACTTTCCTGTCTTTGTATTTGCAGCTTTGTGTAACGAGGGCTGAGTCACGTGCATGGCATGTGCCACCTCTGACGCTGCCTTTCATGAGTGAAAGGCCAGGGATGGACCCTTGAGTTGGAGTTGTTTTTATTCTACTCCTGGTGCGTCCGAGCTTGTCTTTAGATTATGGTTCCTTCTATATGCTAGCCTTGGTTTCTGTAATCTGTCACCCTCTTCGTTGACATTCAGTATCTTTCCAGTTTCTGTAAAGACATTATCGAAACCAGCGACATCATTTACAAGTGTCCGGGGTTTCCCAGGGACCGCCCTAAAGCGGATTGACCAGGAACGCTCCCTGGGCCGCAAGAAAATGTAGTGTTTGTTTTGGGGGTGGAGGGTCATTGTGGTTTGACGGCAGGAGGTGTGAGGACGATGGGGGGACAGGGGGCTGATGGGGTGCTAACAATGACACATTAAGGGCTGATTACAAAGTGTTTAATGGATCCAATTGAGACCAAGTGGGATGGGCGAGGTGTTTGCATGACATCAAGTCAGGCAGCTGCCTGCTGCGCCCCTCTGGATACTGACGCCCCGGGCCTGGGCCCAGCTCGCCCATGTGCAAGGCCGGCCCTGCAGGACCCCTCTTATTTTGTAGACAAGGGAAACAGTCATAACACCGCGGTCTTAACCATGCGTGTTCCGACTACACAAGCTCAACCACGCTTGCCTTAACCACACATACGCCGTGACCATGCATAAGCGTGGCTAAGGCAGAGCGCGGTCTAGCTTCTGGCTGCCACAGACAGCAGGGATGGAAGCAGTAAGTCCTCACCAGGAAGAGAGCTGCGGTGAGGTAAGTGGGTCTGGGCAGGGTAGTTTTCTGGGCTGGGGGTCAGTGGTAGTTTTCTGGGCTGGGGGTCAGTAGTAGTTTTCTTGGCTGGGCTGTCAGTGGTAGTTTTCTGGGCAGGGGTGGGGTAATTTTTTGGGCTGGGGCGAGGTAGTTTTCTGGGCTGGGGGTCAGGGGTAGTTTTCTGTACTGGTGGGTGTCAGTAGTAGTTTTCTGGGCAGAGGAGGGGTAGTTTTTTGGGCTGGGGTCAGGGTCAGGGTCAGTTTTCTGGGCTGGGGGTCAGCTGTAGTTTTCTGGGCTGGGGGTCAGTGGTAGTTTTCTGGGCAGGGGCGGGGTAACTTTTTGGGCTAGGGTGAGGTCGTTTTCTGGGCTGGGGTAAGGGGCAGTTTTCTGGGCTTGGGGGTCGGAGGTCGTTTTCTGGCTGGGGTGTCGGGTAGTTTCTGGGATGGGGTGTTCGGGGGTAGTTTCTGGGCAGTAGGGTGTAGGATAGTTTTCAGCGCTGGGGGTTGGAGGCAGTTTTCAGGGCTGTTGGTGTTGGGGTAGTTTTCGTTTGCTAGTGGTGGGGTAGTTTTCGGGACTGGGGGGATCAGGGGTAATATTCAGGGCTGGGGGTCAGGGGTAATATTCAGGGCTGGAGGTCAGGGGTAGTATTCAAGGCTGGGGATCAGGGGTAGTATTCAGGGCTGGGGGTCAGGGGTAATATTCAGGGCTGGGGGTCGGGGGTATGATTCAGGGCTGGGGGTCTGGGGTATGATTCAGGGCTGGGCTCAGGGGTAATATTCAGGGCTGGGGGTCTTGGGTAATATTCAGGGCTGGGGGTCAGTGGTATGATTCAGGGCTGGGGGTCAGGAGTAATATTCAGGGCTGGGGGTCTTGGGTAATATTCCAGGCTGGGGGTCAGGGGTAATATTCAGGGCTGGGGGGTCATGGATAATATTCAGGGCTGGGGGTCAGGGGTAATATCGAGGGCTGGGGGGTCAGGGGTAATATTCAGGGCTGGGGGTCAGGGGTAATATTCCAGGCTGGGGGTCAGGGGTAATATTCAGGCTGGGGGTCAGGGGTAATATTCAGGGCTGGGGGTCAGGGGTAATATTCAGAGCTGGGGGTCCTGGGTAATATTCAGGGTTGAGGGTCTGGGGTAATATTCAGGGCTGGGGGTCAGGGGTAATATTCAGGACTAGGGGTCAGGGGTAATATTCAGGACTGGGGGTTCAGGGATAATATTCAGGGCTGGGGTCAGGGGTATGATTCAGGGCTGGGAGTCAGGGGTAGTATTCAGGGCTAGGGGTCTTGGGTAATATTCAGGGCTGGGGGTCAGGGGTAGTATTCAGGGCTGGGGGTCAGGGGTAGTATTCAGGGCTGAGGGTCTGGGGTAATATTCAGGGCTGGGGGGTATGGGGTTAATATTCAGGGCTGGGGTGTAGTATAGCCCAGCCAATAAATTCCCTTCAACGTGACTGCCATCACGTTGAAGACTCAGCGTATGTATCACGTGATTGTTTTGTAGTCTTTGTCGTAACTAAACTACTTGTTCCCAAAGCATGTTATGCTTAATTGTGCCACCTTTGGCATCTTTGTAACCGTTTGGAAGCCAGTTTTGCAAGTATTCATTGTAAGATTGAACACAATAATTCGAATCGCACACTATGAGTGTGGGCAATTCGCGGTCTGTATTTTCAAGTGCCATCTTGAATGCTTGTAGTTCAGCTCGCTGAGCTGTACAATCTCCTAGAGATTGTGTTTTGATGACCATTAAGCATGGGCGGATTTTGCGGATCCACGATTCACGGATTTGCGGATTCACGGATCGTGGATCCGCAAAATCCGCGGATTTAGCGGATTTGCGGATTTGGGGCGGGGCTTCCTCGAGTGTGTGGGCGGGGCCAAACGGACGGGGCTTCCATGCGAGCGCACATGCCTCTTGTGTATATTAAAGGTCAGAGATCGATCAGAGCAGCAGATTAAGAGACAGAAGCCCCCTGGTCACAGGAACAGCACGGGGGTTGCGCTCGTGAAAGTCAAAGATGCAAATGCATCTGGCCAGCATCACAGCGGATTTTCGATGGTATATTTGTGAAGAAGGCACATCTGCCCAGCCTCCCAACGCTCACAATTTTTTTTGGGCTGATGAATGAGTCACTGCATTTGCACTTCAACTAGTTCCAGCGACCAAGTGTGTGTTACTATGCAATCGCGCCGAAGTGCGCAGGGGTCCCTGGAGTGAAATGGCCATCATAGTGGGTAAATGGCGGGAAGACGGTGCACACCTCGAGTGTGTGGGCGGGGCCAAACGGACGGGGGCGCTCACGATTATTTTTGGGCTGATGAATGAGTCACTGAATTTAAGCTTCAACTAGGGCACAAGCGTTATTGATATCTGCAAGTGTTTCCTGTTGAGGTTTTTTTTTTTGTGCCAGGACCGTCGTGCCAGAATGAACCCTGCCCTTCATATTTATTCAAGAAGAAGACACCATGTAAATACTTTACGATGGCGCCGGCAAGCTGCCAGCGCCATCCTGCAAAAGTTACTTAATTAGCTTCAACAGGAAGCTCCAACTGATAAAAGCTGTTAGAGCTTCCTGTCAAAGCTAATTAAGTAACCATTTGAGGATGGCGCTGGCAGCTTGCTGGCGCCATCGTAAATTATTTACATGGGGCTTGAACTTTTGACCGCAAAATCCGCTCCGATCGCGGATTGCGGATTCTCGGTAAATCCGCGAGAGTTCGCGGATCGCGGATTTACCGAAAACCCGAAAAATCCGCGATCGGAGCGGATTTTGCGCTCATGCTTAATGACCATTGGTCGGAATCTGTCATCGCGCCAACGACCTTTAACAATCGCGCACGCCGCACTATAGGCTTGTTTACCTCCGTAACGGGTTGAGCTGATCCGTCAGTATAAATTATACATCCATACTGCTCTAGAGGCAGAATTTCAGTAGGCAGAGGACATTCTTGTCCGTGTTGTAAAAATGCTTGTGTTTTCAAATAAGGATCAAAAACGTATTCAACGACAGTTGCAGCAAGAGAATTAACCCATTGTATCCATCTCAGATATAAAGCTTTAGTATTTGGAATGCTCGCTTTTGTCACTGCCTCTAAGGCAGGTACAGGTGTAACGACCATAATGCGCCTCCCCTGTGCGAGGGCTCCCTATTTTGCTACAGCAGTTTGAATAGCTGTCAGAATGTTTTCTGTAGAAGTGAATTTCATTTCAGCTTGTGTGTACAAATGTGATTTGTAAGCTATAGGTACTTTTTCTCCTTCATTAAAGGTTAAGTACGTGAATCCGCATTGTCCTGGAATGATTCGGAACACTAAGTTGCGTACATTTACACGGGCTTGCAAATGTTTAGTTGCCAACATATCTGTTTGCAATGAACGCAAAATCTCTGTGTGTTTTTCTGTCCAATGAACTGTTTTAAAATCAGGTTTGATTAATTTGTAGAGAGGTTTAACCCTTTCTGTTCAGTTTAGAATGTATTTTCTTCCGAAGTTCAGGAAACCTAGAATCGACTTTAGGTTTTTCAGCGTTTTTGGAGGTTGGAGCAGTGCACACTTTTCTAAAAACTTGGCTGCCAGGCTTTTGCCTTCACTTGATAATTCATATCCTAGAAACTGGAAGTTGAGATGGGGAATTCTTGATTTCTTGAAATTGAATTTGTACCCTTCTGAGGCGAAGCCCAATATAATGGTGTTCACCCTGTTCAAGTGCCTATCCAAGTCATCGTCTGTCAGATAGATATCGTCGACATATGACAACACTTCGTCATCATACGTTTGTAGTAACTCTGTTACCCTCACTGAAAATAACCCAGGACTAGTCTTGAATCCCTGAGGAAGACGACAGAAGTGACCCTGTGTCCCAATAATTGAGAAAGCAGTCAAATACCTACTTTCAGGTGCAATGTTCTGACAGAAAAAAACGTTAGAAATATCTAATGTGGTTTTGTACTTTTTACGCACAATGTTATTCATTAATGCTGTGCTGTGTGCATTTTGTAATGCAAATGTTTTGCAACAAGAGTTTAAATGTCTGTAGTACAAAACTAGACAATATGTATTGTCTGGTTTGGAGACAGGAAACAAAGGATTGTTCATTGACAAGGTGCATGTTTCAATCACCCTCTGGTATTCAAGTTGATCTAGGATCTGCCTGACCTGTTTTTTAGCGTCTTGCTTAACTGGATACTGCCTTTGTGCAGTTGGTTGATTTTTTAACTGGATTTTATGGTGAGGAGAATCCTCATTCCATCCTACATGATTTTTATTTAATGCAGGAGCCTGGGCTACTGCCAATTTCCTGGCATAAGTATATTTTAAATGAATTGGAATGTGGTTGGAGAAGGCTGGCATAATGATGTATTTGCCATGTGGGCACTCCCTGACAAATTCTGATGGCCAGGCTTGTTCTGCCAGAAGAATGTCATAACCCTTAGAAAGCCGCTCCCAAAAGAGTGCTCCCACTTTCCTTGGTATGTCTCCCTCCATCCGGAGTGGTATTTCGTATAACCTATGCGGAAAATTAACCCTGGTGTCTGCAGTTTCAACTTGGATGAATTCATTCAAGTCCACTGTCTCAAGATGATCCTTCAGGTTCGAGCGAGCTATGGTGATCTCTGCTGCACTGTCCAACATTGTCTGAGCCCATTCTCAGTACTGGAGTTGAGTGCTCAAGATCCTCGGCATGTCTGATTTTTAGACCTGCTACCTTCTTTTTGGTGAATTGAGGTTTCTCATTTTTCTAAACGTGTTGATCGTCCTTTGACTTTACGCGTTCATCCTTGTTTTCAGGCCGTCCTCTTCTTTCGGATTTCTGTGACGAAGTCTGAAAGGTACGAGAGGAACGTGTATCAGTATCTTGATATCTATCAGGTTTTCTCAAATTATCCCTATTCCTGAGGTTATACCTCCTTTCAGAGGGCTCCTTTTGAGGAAACCTACCTCTGGACTGAGAGCGCTTCTCTTTAGAAGTTTGTTTGCTATTTTTCCACTTCTTTTTAGAAGGAGTAGGAGTGTTTTTAGTAAAGACCTTTTCAGGACTTTCAGACAGTTGGGGTTTCACTGTATAATTCTATTAAATTTTGTATATTACTAAGTAATTGTTTTTCCGACATTGCTTCAATGTCAGGGTCAGGTATGTAGC
Organism: Lissotriton helveticus; assembly: GCF_964261635.1. Taxonomy (NCBI): domain Eukaryota; kingdom Metazoa; phylum Chordata; class Amphibia; order Caudata; family Salamandridae; genus Lissotriton; species Lissotriton helveticus. The sequence goes on along the minus strand of NC_136068.1, from coordinate 1,962,243,098 downwards.
CGGCTAGGGCCAACCATATTGCTCCTGGTCTACCTAGTGGACCGAGCCTGGAAATGTGATTTAAGTGTTTTAGGACACCTTTAAACCAGAGCTCATGCTCCTGGTATGTTAGTGGAATTTCAATATCCTCGAAGGGAATATATTCCTCTCGTGGTTCATCTTCTTTGTAGAAGTGAAACACATGTGTTACTGGCTTTGCTTCTGGGAAGACTATCCATGAATAGAATACCTCTATCTGGTGATATTCATGTGCCTCTATCACAAAAACTGCCCTACCACCTCTTGACGATAGCCCATGTTTTATAGGTTTTATAGTGATGGCTTTCCTTAAGTTTAGAGGAATGGACATATCATCCTCGTCGGTTTCTTGGAAACCTGTTATGTTAAAAGCTGCTGAATGAGCCGCAGCTCCACCATTCTCGGTGCTGTTGTCCCTATCCGGTATTTTGTTGATTGAAAGTTTGCAGAGCAAGTTTCAAGGTAACAAAGATAAGCTGCACAATATTTTGGAACACTGTATCCTTCAACGTTTAACTAACCAAAGAGCTAATACATAGGATTTTCGTCCTACTGAGCTATGGCGGATATTATCCCTTTACCCACTCCAGACGTCTATTGGAGTATTATGGAAAAAAAGGGTCTCTGAGAAAAGCACGACTGAGTTACTTTAGTATCCAGTGTTAAATTAGTGCCTTGCCAAACCATTGGGCGCCATGTAGTGTAGTTCCTATATTCCCAATAGGCTCTGCGCACTGGAATGATATACACTATAGATTTGACATAGGACTGAGGTCAGTATGTCTCTATCGAGTATACTAAACTTAATTGTGAGTGCCAGCTAGCTCAGAGGTCACTAGAAACTTTCTCGAATACACAAGGAGGGATTCGTTTCTGACAACCGCATAAACATGACAACTTTGATTCCCAAGAATAAAACGTATCTTCAGAGTCGTGGAAACAATAGATAACTATTTTACTCAGTCAATCGTGCATGCTTCGTTTCTACAGAGTTGCAGAGAAAATAGAGAGATGGGCGTTTCAATAAAAGGGGTTTATTGAACAGTCTTCTTTATCATGCAAGAGATGTGAACTGCTACAATCGTTAGACAGAATGCAAAGTATAATGTGTACAGCGTAAACAGTAATATAAAATAATACTGTAATAGCATTGTCTGGTGCTATGACATATAAAAATACATAAGTAAATTACACAGGCTAAAATACTCAACTGGTGCTTCTAAAATACGCCTACCCCAATGTACCTAACCTAGGTCTAGTACGAGGGAAGACGTAAGTGTTGTCTTTAGCATAGGTTTAGTTTTGCTAAGAATTGACAAAGGTTTCTCTAGGTTCTAATCAGCTCCATACCTTAGAATGAGAGAGGTTTGGTATCTCTTTCACGGACTCGATTTCACAACACCCTGCAAGGGTAGTCAGAAACACTGGAGCTGGATTTCTCGGCAGAGGCAGCTTCTGATCAGTGCGTCAGCTGGAGAGTTGGCTTCCTTTGGCATTTGCTGTAGCGAGCTGCGTCGTGCAAGTAGGTAGTCGAACTACACCGAACCACACCGTCCTTTGCCATAGCAAGTGAAGGTATATTTATACCTTGAAGGTGTTTAAGAATGCCTGCTTTGACGTAAAGTTGGGCATATGAACGTCATGAATGAACCCCTAAGGAATAGATGTTCATGCATAATAATGAGTTTCTTGAAGAAATCAATATTCAAGCAAGGGGAAGTCCCTAACGGGCTTAGGAGTCTGGTTTTCTTAGAAATCGTTGTGACGTAGATGAACGGATGGAAGTAGCCATGCCTGGGCTGCATGGGCTATGCCTAAATAAGGATTTCTATGCCTATATAAGGGCAACGCGAATTGTACCTATATAAGGGCATGAATCGGGAAATTCAATCTGAACCTAAAATCGCACACAACAGGGGGTTCAGGGATAATATTCAGGACTGGGGAGTAAGGGGTAGTATTCAGGGCTGGGGTAATATTCAAGGCTGGGGGGTCAGGGGTAATATTCAGGGCTAGGGGTCAGGGATAATATTCAGGGCTGGGGGTCAGGAGTAATATTTAGGGCTATGGTCAGGGGTAATATTCAGGCCTGAGGGGTCAGGGGTAATATTCAGGGCTGGGGGTCAGGGGTAATAATCAGGCTGGGGCGTCAGGGGTAATAATCAGGCTGGGGGCATTTTTTTCTAATTAGGGGTTAAGTTACTAGGCCTGAGGGCAGTGGAAAGGGTTGGGTTAGTTCTAGGCGCAGCGCAAGAGGGTGGGAGGGGGAGGGGTATTTGGACCTGGGAGCAGGGAGGCAGGTGGGGGAGTTTGTAGCTTAGGCTGGGGGAAGGGGGTCGCGACCTTAGCCAAGCGTCTACCTTTGCCATTCATGCCTTTACCACGAAATTACATGGCAAAGGCATGCGCGGTTAAGGCATGTGTGGTAAAGGCATACATGGCAAAGGCATGCGCGGTTAAGGCATGCGCGGTAAAGGCCTGCATGGTTAAGACGCATTTGTGGCGTACCCATGCATGGTAAAGGCATGTGTGGTAAAGGCATACATGGTAAAGGCATGCGTGGTTAAGACGCATTTGTGGCGTACCCATGCGTGCTAAAGGCATGCGTGGTAAAGGCATGCGTGGTAAAGGCATACATGGTAAAGGCATGCGCGGTTAAGACGCATTTGTGGCTCACTGTAGTAATCAGGACAACGCTGGTGTGATGAAGCCAATGTAGGTTTATTCCAAAGGCAGATAAACAGGTATAAAACAGTAGTCCTAAGTATCCCTCAACAGTCCCACCGGGAGCAGCCTGCTAGCTCCTCAGCCCCACCCATCCACCTGTCCCTCTGCTCCAGTCACCCAAGCTTTCCAATCATGGCCCACACACCAAACATTCCACACAGAACACTCACACATGCTGAGCAGCCAGGAGCAGGTTAACATAAGAGATAGATAGTAATAGGAGAATACTACATATCTCTTTCCTTATAAGCAAAAGACAAAACTAAACATCTTGAAACTATAAACCTAAAAGTACAAGATAAGATAAATAATCAAAACCTCATAAAACTACAAGCATAAATGTATAAAACAAATACATATATACCGAACATCTTATGACTAATAAAAACAGCAAAAGATAAGTAAAATAGTCAGTGACCCAGGGATGACAGAAACAACATCACGAGAGGGGTAGCGACTAAGCAAGATCAAAAGAGAAGAGAAAAGGGTACATTATATAAAATACCAAATACCCATCGCCCCCTCTTAATAAAGGCAATAAATTAATAACAATAATGTGTATAATCCCATGTAGGGAACACTCCATGTAAAGGTGTGGAAAGAGGGACTGGGACCAAAATTCCTGCCCCCACCCTAAACAGGGGACAACGTGTATGAAGATGTGGACAAGAGGGACTGATACCCAATGACCTTCCCCCGTCAACCAAAAGGGACTCCCTGCGATTAGAAAAAAAATTATACTATGTAAAGATTATAATGTGTCATGAGACCATAGGGACTTGCACCCAATGTCCTGCCCCACTAGTAACTAAGGGACAACCTGTGAAATAAAATGTGAAAGCTCTCCAATCTGAGGAGGCAAGCAATGTAAAGACTCCGCAACCAAAACTCGTGCTGTGCAAGGCATCTTAAGCACGCAGGGACTCACCCCTGCAACAACAACTCATGCGGCGCAATGCGTCTTAAGCACGCAGGGACTCACCCCTGCAACAACAACTCATGCGGCGCAATGCGTCTTAAGCACGCAGGGACTCACCCCTGCAACAACGACTCATGCAGTGCAAGGCGTCTTAAGCACACAGGGACTCACCCTTGCAACAACAACTCATGCGGTGCAATGCGTCTTAAGCACGCAGGGTCTCACCTCTGCAACAACAACTCATGCGGTGCAAGGCGTCTTAAGAACGCAGGGACTCACCCTTGCAACACATCAAAAAGACCACCCATGCATAAGGGTACAAATGTAATATAGTGTAAAATTGGACATAAAAAACCCAAAACTTACCCCGACATAGGGTCAACCCTCATGTAAGGGAACACTCACCCTGAACATGAATATGGAACATAAAATATGTGAAACACCCTGTGTAGGGAAACCGTACCCATAAACCCAAAACCCACTCGGTGTAAGGGTAACATGAAATGTTGATTAGAGATATCCCCAAAACATACCCTACGTAGGGGTTACCAAACAAACAAGTGTAAATGGGAACCATATCCATGACCAAAACTAACCCAGTGTAAGAGTTCACCTCTCTGTAACTCTTTATGGGAAAAGGAACTTGTACCTAAACCCAAAACTATCTCTCATTTAAGGAGAATAAAGTGCAGCTGATCACTGTAAAGAAGACTAAAGTGTCCCCAACGTAAGGGAAACCTAAACTATGAAATGCTGAAGCTGAACACTATAAAGAGTAAAATCCATAAGACATTGAATAAAAATGTGAAAATGTGTCACTAGATGGCAGCAGAAAACAGAAAAGTATGCCTTCAAAAAAAACAAGTCTCTGATGTATTTTCAAAGGCACAGGTGCTCCTACGCCGATGACACCCAGCTGATCCTCTCCCTGACCAACGACCCCCCCGCTGCCAGAGCCAACCTTCACGAAGGGATGAAAGATGTAGCCGAGTGGATGACGACCAGCCGCCTGAAACTGAACTCAGACAAGACGGAAGTCCTCATCCTGGGCTCCTCGCCCTCCGCATGGGATGACTCCTGGTGGCCCCCCGCCCTGGGCACCGCACCCACACCGACAGACCACGCACGCAACCTGGGCTTCATCCTGGACTCCTCCCTCTCCATGACCAGACAAGTCAACGCCGTCTCCTCGTCATGCTTCAACATCCTGCGCATGCTACGGAAGATCTTCCGGTGGATCCCCACCGAGACCAGGAAGACGGTCACCCAGGCTGTGGTAAATAAATAATTAATTACCGGTACTATTTTTGAATATATTAACAATAACAGATAGCTCAATAAATAAGAGGCAGGATCCGATGTATCCGAGTTGAACAGGCTTTATTCAGGCAAAGGGGAAGGGACTGGAACGGGACAGCCTGAAATAAAATAGGAAGGAAGGCAGCTGCACCCGTTTCATCACAATTCAACATATATATAGTAAGACATTTCTATTACATTACATACAGTAGGCGTAACTTATGACAAGCGTAAGATAAGAAGACATGGGCGTGAAGAGAAGGCGTGCACAGGGCGTGTACGTAGACATGTGATGTGAACGTCACAGAAGTGTCATAAAGTGGGCGGAAACATGGAGGGGGCTACCTGAGTAGCTGGGACCTTTAACCTAGTGGTGCGCGCAAACGGGCAATGACGTGTTACCGGGGAAAACTGGGGGCTATGACTTCTGCACTAGAAGAGGAGACTAAAGTCTGCGGTGTCAGGACGACATGTACCTATAACATATCTGGTATCTGGTGTTTGGAGTACATGTTGATAGAATCTAAAAGTTATCAGGGCAAAGGCTACTGGACACAAAGGCTGGTGCATGCATATATTCTACATGTATTGCGTGTACTATGAATCTTCTATGAATATTAATACAGTAATTCTCTTGCATGGAGACAGAAAGACTAGACTATAGCTGAGCTGTTTATGCGGTTCGTTAGCTTAGGAATGTGAAGACGGAGAGCTGAACTGATAACTGGAGGCATAACATATTCTTGGCAGACAGGCAGGCAGAGCCAGGCCGGGCACCGCGCTGCGCGGCAGGAAGTAAGTGAAGTATCAGGGATGCAGGTGGGGGCTGCATCGCTCCTCGGAGTGGGTTCAGGAGACTGGAGCTTGAATCTGGTGTCCGGGCCCTTTTGAGGCCTAGAAACGGGGACAATGCGGTGAATTAACGTGCATAATGTAAAACGTGGCAACATAGGCCTAATACTCGTTGCTTTCACGAGAACTGGATACTGGCATACTAGAGTTGGACACAATTATAATTGCGTCTTAAATCGATCATAGGGGGATATATGCATATCGATCATGCACATATAACATAGGATGGGGAACACGTAGGCACATATAACAAGGCAAAATTCAATTTTCCTCATTCCCTCCTTGTGCCCTACGTTTCCATCAGGAAACATCAATATTCATGATTCCATCTATCTGTTCATAGAGCATCATTTGCTCGTCTCGAATTGTCTTGGAACGGGACTTAGGACTAGGAATATAAGAGGTAGCACACAAGCCGCAAATCGCAGGGCCACATTGTAAACAGAGGCAGCAACTGAATATGATCATTACTGCTATACCCAGGAATGACAATACTTTCCATCCCCAGGCAGATATTATACTCCAGAGCCAACCGGACCATGTCCAGGTGCCTGGATTCTGGTGTAACTGATGTGCAATTTTATGAAGTCTGGTTATAGCTGAATAAACAGACGGCGCGTTATTAGGAATGAAAATGCAGCAACTAGATCCGATGACTACGTATTAATTTACTATTCTGGACAGGGCCTATGAAGAAAAAGAAACCTTTATTGAAGTCTTGATATTGTTCTAAGGCAGTTTCAGTTTGATCGACAATTGGGGACTCGATCTCCCTTCTATGTCTAACGTGTACTAGATGTGTGTTTCTGTGATAATCGGATGGGGCTAGGAAAACTGGTGGCAGTAGGAAGGCAATATAACATGTTCCATCCCAATCTAGGGGCAGACGTACATATGCGGTCTGACCACACACAAAATAAGAATGACGTGAGGCTTTGAAAATAGATTTCCCACTGTCACTATACTCGACCACAGTAGTACAATCACTATGACCTACATGTGCGGAACCATTCTTTCTGACACATAATTCGCCTTTAACTGGTAGAACTGAAATAGCAGGCAAATCTGGAGTAGTCTCGGACTGAACATTCAGAACCATGAAATTCGAGGAATAATTACCTAAATCATATACTTCATTTTCTAGATCTAACCCTGTTCTATGGGAAAGACTTTGCTTGTCTGGAAAACATGTTCGATTCAGAAGGGACATATCATTTGAGGATGACGTTAACGTGGACCATGCTCCACACGAACCATTGTGTGAAAATGGATAGGGAAAGAGTGGCAGAACTCCCTTCGATGTCTGGAAAGGGGGGAGTCGACCACACACCCAACAATTAGTGGCATTGCTGGTCTGGTGTGAATAGTGCAGCATTCGGATAAAAGTATTATTACGCATAGCAAGACGATATGATAACTCGTGAGGAGGCAGGTCACTAAATGTGTGCTCTACTGTAACATTAGAAAACATATGTACATGTGAAATAGGAAAACATAAATGTAAAGCATAACTTATGCAAGTAACCATAAGACTCAGAAATAATAGAAAAAACAGAGTAATGATACATCTCTTAGAGTTTTGACTAACTCTCTCACTGTGTGGGTCTATCTCATACATGTCAGGAACCTGTCTAACCGTTTCACCCGAGAGGGACTTAGACAATTAAACTGGCTGACTTACTAGACCTCAACTTTGTTTTATACTCCTGCTGCGGAGTTTTCTCTAACAAGGGAAGTTTAAATTCAGTGTATGGGCAGTCCTTGAGAAAAGTTTTTGCTTTAAGTCCATGGAATTTCTTGACGTGGCTCACGTGTAGCCACCCTTTTCTGTTTTCGACTTTCACTGCTGTCCGGGTGGTGAGAAGAACAAGGCGGGGCTCCTTCCAACGGGGCTCCAGCGGATTTGAACGATCAAAATTTCTCACAAAGACGAAGTCACCTGGAACGACCTCGTGCGGTTTCACTTCGGTGTTGTCTGGAAATGCAGCGGCAACCTGTGAACGACAAGATTGTAGTGCAGACATCAAGGCGGCCAAATAATCTGTCAGCATATTACTGTCAACATCGGTAATTGTACGTGGTCTAGGTGTACCCCACATATTTGGGGGACGACCAAACACTATCTCATATGGAGATAGACCTGAACGGGAATGAGCGACCATTCTCATATAAAAAAGGGCGACTGGCAGGGCGACCATCCAATCTATGCCTTTCTCTGCGCATACTTTGGCGATGCGGATTTTCAGAGTCTGGTTATGTCTCTCTACGAGACCGGCTGCTTCAGGATGGCGTACACAATGGAACTTCCACTGGTACCCTAACAGAAGGGAAACTTGTTTCATGAGCTCGGATGAGAATGGCTGGCCGTTATCTGAATACACGACCCTAGGCAATCCATAGCGGGGGAAATACTCATGAACCAACTGCCTGGCAGTGGTCGCAGCTGTGTAATCTGGAACTGGATATGCTTCTGTCCACCTGGACAAAGCGCATACAACTACGAGGACATACTTGAAACCTCGACATCGCTCCATCTGAATATAATCCATCTGGAGGACTTCAAAAGGGTGGTCAGGAGGATGGAATCCACCTTGTTCCACCGGGATACCTTTACCTGGATTGAACTGACAACAGATCATGCAGGTACGCACTTTCTGTTTGGCTGCTGCTCGTAAATGCTTGTTGAACCAGAGGTTCTGAATACTGTCTAACATGGCTTTTTCTCCTAAGTGTGCTGGACTATGTGCGGTGTTAATAATGACTTGAACCATAGAGTCGGGGAGAAACCATGTGGCTTTTCCCTTCGTCAACCATCCTTGATCTGTCTGGACCCCTCCTTGTTCAGACCAATTCCTGATTTCTTCTGGAGTGGCATGTAACTGTATATCTATCACATCTTGTGTTGGGTCCTTAACGGTCATACTAGTAGTCTGATCTGGAATGTGTGTCGGTGTCGTGTTAACTGGAATGTCTGGAGTCTGGGCTGTAAGCTTGGCTGTTCGATCTGCTAGATCGTTACCCTGGGAAATGATGTCAGTGACTTTCGTATGTGCCTTGCACTTCATGATGGCGATAGCTGTCGGTAAATGTATTGCATCTAACAGAGCTTGAATGAGGGGGCCATGCTGAATCTTGGTTCCATGAGAAGTCATAAAGCCTCTTTCTTGCCAGAGCACTCCAAAGTCGTGTACGACTCCGAATGCATAACGTGAATCTGTGTATATATTAACTTTCAGGTTCTTGGCACGTATGCAGGCTTGGGTCAGAGCGACAAGCTCTGCTGCTTGAGCAGACAGGGCGTCAATACGATGTGTTTCTATAACTTCAGTTTCAGTAGTCACTGCATACGCGGCGACTAGTTCTCCTGTACTTGTTCTCATACATGAACCATCCACATAAAGTGTCAGGTCGGGATTAGGTAATGCAATGTCTGTCAAGTCTTGTCTTGGCTTTGTCGTGGTGTTAACAACTTCCACACAGTCATGTGTGGCAGGATTTGAAGTAACTGACGGTAACAATGTAGCTGGATTTAAAATGTTGCAGCGTCTGATTTCTATGTGTGGCTGAAACAGTGTCAGTTCATAACCTGTTAAACGTGCAATTGTCAAGTGCTGGGTCTGTGTTCGGTTTAAAAGAACTTCCACGGAGTGTGGAACTTGTACTGTCAGGGAATGTCCTAACACTATGGAATCACTTTGTCTGATAGCTAGTGCTGTGGCTGCAACTGACTTGAGGCACGCAGGCAGAGCCTGGGCTACTGGGTCTAATGTGCTAGAAAAATAAGCACAGGGCTTGTATTGTCCTGCTTGATCTTGTGTGAGAACAGATAATGCCGTACCATCACGTTCAGTAACAAAAAGTGTAAAAGGCTTATTGTAGTTCGGTGTTGCTAGAACGGGCGCATTACATAAAGCTTTCTTTAACTCATTGAAAACAAGTGTATGTTCCTGGGTCCAAGGGAGGACAGTCGATACGGCTGCCTCCTGTGTCGTTAACTGTATCAGTGGCTTGGCTAAAAATGCATACTGAGGAATCCATTGTCTGCAGTAAGAAGTGAGGCCGATAAAAGCTCGTACCTCCTTCTGTGTCTTGGGCTGTGGAAGACGTGCTATTAACTGGATACGGTCAGGTGTCAACTGCCTACAGTAAGTGTCCTAAGTAGACCACTTGCTGGACACAGAATTACAATTTGGAAGGGGACACCTTGTGCCCCATCTCGGCCAAGAAATACAAGACTGTAAGTGACGCACGTTCGCAGTCACGTTCAGAACAGGCTGTGATCAGTAGATCATCGACATACTGGAGCAGGGCAGTGTCAGTTGGCATGTGAATATTGTCTAGTTGTCTTTTAAGTGCTTGACTATAAATACTAGGACTTTCTGTGAAACCTTGAGGAGCTCGTGTAAATTTATAGCTTTTTCCATTTAAACAGAATCCGAAAAGGAACTGGCTGTCTGGATGAATGGGGACACTAAAGAATGCGTTCTTGAGATCGATAACTGTAAAGAACGTAGCTTCAGAATCAATTGCTGTCAATAGGGAAGAAATATCTGGAACCACTGGGTACTGGGGCATGATACATTTATTAAGTTCTCGAAGGTCAATCACTAATCGATAAACTGGAGGTGCATTTGGATCAGTACGTTTCAGAATCGGAATGATAGGAGAATTACATATATTGGAGTCAGTTTCTACAACCACTCCTTGAACAATAAGCTCGTCAATAATTTTAGATAAGGCTGCTACAGCCTCAGGTGGCAATTTGTACTGTCGGATTCGTGGTAATACAACACCTGGCTTCAGGGTAACACGATGGGGTGTGATATGCATACAACCTACATCAGTTGGACCTTGCGCCCATAAATGCTGCGGTACATTCAATAATCTTGGATCAAAATCACGTAATACATAATGACCTTTAAAATCTCTCAGGAACAATCGCACCCCTTCTGGGGAGCAGCATATTACTGCTCCTAATTCTTTCAGGGTCCTAATGCCTAGTACATTTTCTGGACATGATTTCGTGAGTAACAAGTCTGTAGTTCGGGACAATGGACCGACTTCTAGAGTAACTGGTTTCGATATTTCATTAACAATAGGCTTTCCTGAAAATCCAAGGGAAACATTTCTAGAGCCTGAGAGCGGAGCCCCTGGAACCTCGTCATGACTGATGGTAGTCCTACTTGCCCCTGTATCAATCAGAAACTTTCTGTCTTTCCCTAATACTTGACTGTGTACATAGGGACCCTCTTGATCTACAGGAATCTCGATGAGAGGCAAGCCTACCTCCCTCTCTAGGCTGTTTCATGAATACGGCTGATAATCTGGATACTCTGACTGTGCATACTGGTACATCTGCTGTGTAACGTGTTGTGTTGCAGCGATAGGCTGCGGTACTGTAACTGTCTGTTGTGCATTCTGCGGTGGCTGGGAAGTCTGTGAAACTTGTTCTTGTCTATGCGGACGTGGTCTCTCTTTTATCTTACCAGTAGCTATGTTGTGTTTCAGAACTGCACATTCGTTTATATAATGACCTGACTGTTTACAGTAATTGCATGTCCCTTTAACGGGAGCTGTCGGATGACTGGCTTGATTCGGACCCCTCTTCTGACTGTCTTGTGGAACAGATTGTGCAACTAATACTTTCATTTTCGTGTCTTTCATACGTCTCTTTTCGTGTTCCTGCTCTTCCCTGATTCTGTTCTGGTGATACTGGAGCATCTGGAGCATTTGTGACGGAGTATTAGCTTGCCAGGTACTTTCGACTTTCAGTACTCTATTTTTAACTTGTGGACTTGAATTTTCGACTAGTTTGGTAACAAAAAGATGGGGATACGATTCACTACTTGTTTTCAGACCACTATTAATATTGAAACATTTCTCAAATCTAGAATAAAAATCACTAGTATCTTCATCTTGTTTCTGTTTACAGGCTGAGATGGCATCCCAATCTTCCTTTTTCGTGGCTAGTAATCTTGGCAAGACTTGTATTAACAATTCGGGCAAAGCTTTAGCTTTATCCCCAAGACCGGTACCTGGTACTCGTGTATTATCTTCAGTTTCTAATGCTGTCCAATCTATCTTTTTCTCTCCCACCTCCCATTCTTTTTCTTTGAGTTTTTCATATATGCCCGCAGGCAACAGGACCTTTAACATTTTAATGATATCAGGATACGTGTATTCTCCCATACGGAGCATGTCCTTTAATTCACGGTGAAACCCTGCTGGATCTTTATCATGACAGGGAATTAACTTTTTGATTTCCAAGAGTTCTATTTTCGTGATAGGGGTGTAAACAAATACTCGTTCTAGACTACCATCTTCTTTCTTGACTGGATGTACTTCTCGTAACGGATTCTGTCTGTCTATGTAGAATGATTTATTTTCTGGGGGTGAGACATGAACAAAATGTGGATTCAGAAACGTTCGGTACTTGTGGCGCTGTTCTAGTATGACACTAATTAAATCGGTACCTAGACCTTTCCATTTGTTTTGGAGTAACTCGTTCAGTACATCATGTAAAGGACCTGGATCAGAATGTTGTTCCTCATACAGTGTAATGAGGTGCTGAATCATATATGTGCCCACCAGACGTTGCTCGGCTGGGGGCAGTTTCAGAAACATTTGGGCCACTATTTCATCTGGAAACGTGGTAGAATCACTAGTCCATCGGACTGCTGATCGGGCTAGTTCTTGTTCATGCATTGTACTAAGCTCGCTATACCCTATTCGTAATTTCAGAATGTGATCGGTGGCTTGGAATACTTGCTCAAGAGAACACTGTTCTGGTACTGGAGGAGGAAAAACTTTCTTGTAATCTAGGCGTGAATATCGGTCGGAAAGTCTAGTTCTACCTACATACGCTATTCTGGAGGGATTCTCGCTGTCTACCTCTTCACTGGAAGAGTCATTCTCTTTCTCGGTTGCTCGTTTTGCTTCCTCTTTCTGGTGTATACGTATTATTTCCTTACGAATTTTCTTGTACATACTCTCTACACTACCTTGTGTCTTGTGTTTTCCCTCGGCTATATTGTCACTCCACCTGGTCAGGACTTTCATCTCGTCTTGGTCTTTATCTGGATAATCTTGTTCTCTTATTAAACAGTTAATCAAGAACTTTAAAATCATAAGTTGAACCTCGGCTTTCCTTTGTGACATAGCTTCGTGAATACTTCCTGGATTCTCTCCTGTACGGATAAAACGATATATTCTGTTTAGATGTTCCGTCATATCAGGCAGGGTGATCAAAAAGCTGGCCACCCGTCTTAAACGTACTGAATATAAGATCATGTGATCTTCGCCTGGAACTGGATCATATATACATTCAGTAAGAAGTCGCTTGCGATCTGTGTATGTCGCCACTTTTGGCGTACGCTGTAACGCTACGTCATGCAGCGTCAGTCGTCTAACTTGAGGCGGGGTGATAGGAGCACCTCCTTCAGCCCCTCCTGAGCTGGAATCGTCAGTTAATACTGTACGGGCTGGCAGAGTGACTGGTAAAACGGGTACATTTACTGTGGGCTGGTCCGGGGGTGCTGGAATATGAACTTGACCCCCGGGAACAGTAGTTGGCGGGACAGGAATTACATTATTAACGGGAGCAGGCGGAACAGGATTTGCATAGGCTGGGACGGTGTCGTCCAAATAGGACGAAAGAAATATGTCAGCTGCGGTCGGTTTATGACGTAGCTTAATCGGGACCAATGGTGGCGGTAAATTACAGGGTGCTTCCGGGGTTGCCTTCGGCAAGCCCTCGGCAAGAAGAGGATACATACCTTTAATAAGGGCATTTCTCTGTCTGTCTGACTGTTCTGCTCTAACTCGTTCACCTTCTTCTATTAATTCCCTTTCTTGGGCTCTTTCTGAGGATTCCCTACTTAATTCTGTTTTTCTGAATTCTTTTTCGGTTCTTTTATGAGATTCTTTGCGCCATAACTCGATGGCATCTTTCTGGGACTGTCTGGCTTTCTTTTTCCATAATGCTTCTTCTACTCTCATGATGCACTCGGCATCCCATGTACCTGATACAGGCCATCTATATTTCTCTTCTAGTTCCTTGGTATAGTCCGCCCATAAGTCTAGATATATTATGGCATCTAAGCCATGCTTGTGATACATAAAATGTCCTGGACTGTCCCTAGGAGGGACAGGAACTGCTTCTTCGAGTAACCCTTTTCTGGTCTTTAACTGACGTAATTTCGAGAACAGAGGCATTTCGGTAATACACTTGGAACACAATACACAATAATCACAGTAATAATATGGCAAACAAATCACTCATACCACGACATAGAAATACATTAATAACAGTTCGAACAGAAATACTACCTGGTACACTGAAAACAGAACACATGAATTTCTCGAGAACGAAACTTACTAGAATTACTGGATGCACTGCTAAAACAGTACAGAACATACCGGTCCCATAAAGAGACACGTCATACCGTACCCACCTAGGTGAATACTTCGGACTGGATCTGTGTACCCAAACCCAACGGACCAGGAACAAACTAATGATCCTGTCTAGATACTTCCCCCGCGACGGTACTCACCGGGAAGCAGAAACTGGAAGGCCTCGGACTGGACTGGACTGCTACGACGTCGGACTACGAACTTCGGACTTCAGAAACAGGTGGGCCTCCGGATACTTCGGACCTTGACTCTCGGCTTGGGCTCTGGTCGGGACGAACCGCATTCCACACCGCTTCGTCTGGATGCCGGACCGCAGTCTCCGTCTCCTCCGTGGGCCTGAGGGAGACTTGTAGCAGAAATATCTGCCGGTGCGCAGTAGAGTTCCGTCACGGCTGCAGAGGGTCAGGGGACCTGCGTACATCGCCAGCGCGTGAGGAAGGGGCTCGACCCTGTTCGGGCGCCAGTTATGTGGTAAATAAATAATTAATTACCGGTACTATTTTTGAATATATTAACAATAACAGATAGCTCAATAAATAAGAGGCAGGATCCGATGTATCCGAGTTGAACAGGCTTTATTCAGGCAAAGGGGAAGGGACTGGAACGGGACAGCCTGAAATAAAATAGGAAGGAAGGCAGCTGCACCCGCTTCATCACAATTCAACATATATATAGTAAGACATTTCTATTACATTACATACAGTAGGCGTAACTTATGACAAGCGTAAGATAAGAAGACATGGGCGTGAAGAGAAGGCGTGCACAGGGCGTGTACGTAGACATGTGATGTGAACGTCACAGAAGTGTCATAAAGTGGGCGGAAACATGGAGGGGGCTACCTGAGTAGCTGGGACCTTTAACCTAGTGGTGCGCGCAAACGGGCAATGACGTGTTACCGGGGAAAACTGGGGGCTATGACTTCTGCACTAGAAGAGGAGACTAAAGTCTGCGGTGTCAGGACGACATGTACCTATAACATATCTGGTATCTGGTGTTTGGAGTACATGTTGATAGAATCTAAAAGTTATCAGGGCAAAGGCTACTGGACACAAAGGCTGGTGCATGCATATATTCTACATGTATTGCGTGTGCTATGAATCTTCTATGAATATTAATACAGTAATTCTCTTGCATGGAGACAGAAAGACTAGACTATAGCTGAGCTGTTTATGCGGTTCGTTAGCTTAGGAATGTGAAGACGGAGAGCTGAACTGATAACTGGAGGCATAACATATTCTTGGCAGACAGGCAGGCAGAGCCAGGCCGGGCACCGCGCTGCGCGGCAGGAAGTAAGTGAAGGGTCAGGGATGCAGGTGGGGGCTGCATCGCTCCTCGGAGTGGGTTCAGGAGACTGGAGCTTGAATCTGGTGTCCGGGCCCTTTTGAGGCCTAGAAACGGGGACAATGCGGTGAATTAACGTGCATAATGTAAAACGTGGCAACATAGGCCTAATACTCGTTGCTTTCACGAGAACTGGATACTGGCATACTAGAGTTGGACACAACTATAATTGCGTCTTAAATCGATCATAGGGGGATATATGCATATCGATCATGCACATATAACATAGGATGGGGAACACGTAGGCACATATAACAAGGCAAAATTCAATTTTCCTCAAGGCCCTCGTCACCAGCCGACTGGACTACGGCAACGCCCTCTACGCCGGAACCACCGCCAAGCTCCAGAAGAGACTCCAGCGGATCCAGAACGCCTCAGCCAGACTCATCCTCGACATCCCCCGACGCAGCCACATCTCCGGACATCTGAGAGACCTGCACTGGCTCCCCGTCAACAAAAGAATCACCTTCCGTCTCCTCACCCACGCACACAAAGCCCTACACGATCAAGGCCCGAGCTACCTCAACAACCGCATCAACTTCTACGCTCCCAAACGCCACCTCCGTTCAGCCAGTCACGCCCTCGCCGCCGTCCCCCGCATCCGAAGAACGACAACAGGAGGAAGGTCCTTCTCCTACCTGGCCGCCAAGACCTGGAACTCCCTCCCGACAGACCTGCGCCTGACCCAAGACCACCTCTCCTTCAGGAAGAAGCTGAAGACCTGGCTGTTCGAGCAGTAGCAGCACCCCCCCCCCCAAACGCCTTGAGACCCTCCGGGTAAGTAGTGCGCTCTATAAATGTCCGTGATTGATTGATTGATTGATAAGTATGTTTTGCCCATTAGAAAAAAAAAATTCTTCATGTTGCAGTTTTCAAAAATCCTGGTGTGGAACGTTGTTTCACAAGAATTAACAACAAACAAGATGACATTCCTTTTCAAAGCGAGAATGTAAATCATCTAAGAGTCCAAAGTGCAAGTGAAGGCTATCCTCATGAAAATCCACAACCAGGCAAAGAAAGAAAGAAAGTTTGTAATTATGGCTCCCACTACGGCGTTCCTGACAGGCAAAAGCCTCAATTAACTTTATTAAAAACCTTATAACTGACAAAAATGTTTTGGGCAAAACGGGAATAGAGTTAACAATCCGTCAACAGTCCCACCGGGAGCAGCCTGCTAGCCGCTCACCCCCCCATCTATCCAACTGTGTCTCTGCTCCAGTCACACAAGCATTCCACACACAACCCACACACCAAACCTTCCACTCAGAACACTCACACCAAACATTCCACACTCAGCCCACACACCAAACCTTTCACACTCAGTCCACACAACAAAACTTCCACACACAGCCCACACACCAAACCTTCCACACACAGCCCACACACCAAATCTTCCACACACAGCCCACACACCAAACCTTCCACTCAGAACACTCACACAGGCTGAGCAGCCAGGAGCAGGTTAACATAAGAAGATAGTAATAGGAGAATACTATGTATCTCTTTCCTTATAAGCAAAAGACGAAACTAAACATCTTGAAACTATAGACCTAAAAGTACAAGATAAGATAAATAATCAAAACCTCATAAAACTACAAGCATAAATGTATAAAACAATACATATACCGAACATCTTATGAATAATAAAAACATCAAAAGATAAGTAAAATAGTCAGTGACCTCGGGATGACAGAAACAACATCATGAGAGGGATAGCGACTAAGCAAGATCAAAAGAGAAGAGAAAAAGGTACATTATATAAAATACCAAATACCATCTCCCCCTCTTAATAAAGGCAATAAATTGATAACAACAATGTGTACAGTCCCATGTAGGGAACACTCCATGTAAAGGTGTGGAAAGAGGGACTGGGACCAAAACTCCTGCCCCCACCCTAAACAGGGGAGAACGTGTATGAAGATGTGGACAGGAGGGACTGATACCCAACGACCTTCCCCCGTCAACCAAAAGGGACAACCTGCGATTAGAAAAAAAATTACACTATGTAAAGATTACAATGTGTCATGAGAACTTAGGGGCTTGCACCCAATGTCCTGACCCACTAGTAACTAAGGGACAATCTGTGAAATAAAATGTGAAAGCTCTCCAATCTGAGGAGGCCAGCAATGTAAAGACTCCGCAACCAAAACTCGTGCTGTGCAAGGCGTCTTAAGCACGCAGGGACTCACCCCTGCAACAACAACTCATGCAGTGCAATGCGTCTTAAGAACGCAGGGACCCACCCCTGCAACAACAACTCATGCAGTGCAATGCGTCTTAAGCACGCAGGGACTCACCCCTGCAACAACAACTCATGCGGCGCAATGGGTCTTAAGCACGCAGGGACTCACCCCTGCAACAACAACTCATGCGGCGCAATGGGTCTTAAGCACGCAGGGACTCACCCCTGCAACAACAACTCATGCGGCGCAATGCGTCTTAGGAACGCAGGGACCCACCCCTGCAACAACAACTCATGCAGTGCAATGCGTCTTAAGCACGCAGGGACTCACCCCTGCAACAACAACTCATGCGGCGCAATGCGTCTTAAGCACACAGGGACTCACTCCGGCAACAACTCATGCGGTGCAAGGCGTCTTAAGCACGCAGGGACTCACCCTTGCAACACATCAAAAAGACCACCCATGCATAAGGGTACAAATGTAATATAGCGTAAAATTGGACATAAAAAACCCAAAACTTACCCCGACATATGGTCAACCCTCATGTAAGGGAACACTCACCCTGAACATGAATATGGAACATAAAATATGTGAAACATCCTGTGTAGGGAAACCGTACCCATAAACCCAAAACCCACTCGGTGTAAGGGTAACATGAAATGTTGATTAGAGATATCCCCAAAACATACCCTACGTAGGGGTTACCAAACAAACAAGTGTAAATGGGAACCATATCCATGACCAAAACTAACCCAGTGTAAGAGTTCACCTCTCTGTAACTCTTTATGGGAAAAGGAACTTGTACCTAAACCCAAAACTAACTCTCATATAAGGAGAATAAAGTGCAGCTGATCACTGTAAAGAAGACTAAAGTGTCCCCAACGTAAGGGAAACCTAAACTATGAAATGCGGAAGCTGAACACTCTAAAGAGTAAAATCCTTAAGACATTGAATAAAAATGTGAAAATGTGTCACCAGATGGCAGTATAAGACAGAACAGTATGCCTTCAAAAAAAACAAGTCTCTGATGTATTTTCAAAGGCACAGGTGCTCCGATAAGTATGTTTTGCCCATTAGAAAAAAAAAATTCTTCATGTTGCAGTTTTCAAAAATCCTGGTGTGGAACGTTGTTTCACAAGAATTAACAACAAACCAGATGACATTCCTTTTCAAAGCGAGAATGTAAATTACCTATGAGACCAAAGTGCAAGTGAAGGCAATCCTCATGAAAACCCACAAACAGGCAAAGAAAGAAAAAAAGTGTGTAATTCTAGCTCCCACAACGGCGTTCCTGACAGGCAAAAGCCTCAATTAACTTTATTAAACACATTATAACTGACAAAAATGTGGTTGGAAAAACGGGAATAGAGTTAACAATCCGTCAACAGTCCCACCGGTAGCAGCCTGCTAGCTGCTCAGCCCCCCATCTATCCAACTGTGTCTCTGCTCCAGTCACACAAGCATTCCACACACAACCCACACACCAAACATTCCACACTCAGCCCACACACCAAACCTTCCACACTCAGCCCACACACCAAACCTTCCACACTCAGTCCACACACCAAACTTTCCACACTCAGCCCACACACCAAACCTTCCACACACAGCCCACACACCAAACCTTCCACACTCAGCCCACACACCAAACTTTCCACACTCAGCCCACACACCAAACCTTCCACACACAGCCCACACACCAAACCTTCCACACTCAGGCCACACACCAAACCTTCCGCACTCAGCCCACACACCAAACCTTCCACACACAGCCCACACACCAAACCTTCCACACTCAGGCCACACACCAAACCTTCCACACTCAGCCCACACACCAAACCTTCCACACTCAGCCCACACACCAAACCTTCCACACTCAGCCCATACACCAAACCTTCCACACTCAGGCCACACACCAAACCTTCCACACTCAGCCCACACACCAAACCTTCCACACTCAGGCCACACACCAAACCTTCCACACACAGCCCACACATCAAACCTTCCACACTCAGGCCACACACCAAACCTTCCACACTCAGCCCACACACCAAACCTTCCACACTCAGCCCATACACCAAACCTTCCACACTCAGGCCACACACCAAACCTTCCACACTCAGCCCACACACCAAACATTCCACACTCAGCCCACACACCAAACCTTCCACACACAGCCCAAACACCAAACCTTCCACACTCAGCCCATGCACCAAACCTTCCAAACACAGCCCACACACCAAACCTTCCACACTCAGCCCACACACCAAACCTTCCACACACAGCCCACACACCAAACCTTCCACACACAGCCCACACACCAAACCTTCCACACTCAGCCCACACACCAAACCTTCCACACACAGCCCACACACCAAACCTTCCACACTCAGCCCACACACCAAACCCTCCACACACAGCCCACACACCAAACCTTCCACACTCAGCCCACACACCAAACCTTCCACACACAGCCCACACACCAAACCTTCCACACTCAGCCCACACACCAAACCTTCCACACACAGCCCACACATCAAACATTCCACACACATCCCACACACCAAACCTTCCACACTCAGCCCACACACCAAACCTTCCACACACAGCCCACACACCAAACCTTCCACACTCAGCCCACACACCAGACCTTCCACACTCAGCCCACACACCAAACCTTCCACACACAGCCCACACACCAAACCTTCCACACTCAGCCCACACACCAAACCTTCCACACACAGCCCACACACCAAACCTTCCACACACAGCCCACACATCAAACCTTCCACACACAACCCACACACCAAACCTTCCACACTCAGCCCACACACCAAACCTTCCACACTCAGCCCATACACCAAACCTTCCACACACAGCCCAAACACCAAACCTACCACACTCAGCCCATACACCAAACCTTCCACACACAGCCCACACACCAAACTTTCCACACTCAGCCCACACACCAAACCTTCCACACACAGCCCACACACCAAACCTTCCACACACAGCCCACACACCAAACCTTCCACACTCAGCCCACACACCAAACCTTCCACACACAGCCCACACACCAAACCTTCCACACTCAGCCCACACACCAAACCTTCCACACACAGCCCACACACCAAACCTTCCACACTCAGCCCACACACCAAACCTTTCACACACAGCCCACACACCAAACCTTCCACACTCAGCCCACACACCAAACCTTCCACACACAGCCCACACACCAAACCTTCCACACTCAGCCCACACACCAAACCTTCCACACACAGCCCACACACCAAACCTTCCACACTCAGCCCACACACCAAACCTTCCACACACAGCCCACACACCAAACCTTCCACACTCAGCCCACACACCAAACCTTCCACACTCAGCCCACACACCAAACCTTCCACACACAGCCCACACACCAAACCTTCCACACACAGCCCACACACCAAACCTTCCACACTCAGGCCACACACCAAACCTTCCACACTCAGCCCACACACCAAACCTTCCACACACAGCCCACACACCAAACCTTCCACACTCAGGCCACACACCAAACCTTCCACACTCAGCCCACACACCAAACCTTCCACACACAGCCCACACACCAAACCTTCCACACTCAGGCCACACACCAAACCTTCCACACTCAGCCCACACACCAAACATTCCACACACAGCCCACACACCAAACCTTCCACACTCAGGCCACACACCAAACCTTCCACACTCAGCCCACACACCAAACCTTCCACACACAGCCCAAACACCAAACCTTCCACACTCAGCCCATACACCAAACCTTCCACACACAGCCCACACACCAAACCTTCCATACTCAGCCCACACACCAAACCTTCCACACACAGCCCACACACCAAACATTCCACACACAGCCCACACACCAAACCTTCCACACACAGCCCACACACCAAACCTTCCACACACAGCCCACACACCAAACCTTCCACTCAGCCCACACACCAAACCTTCCACACACAGCCCACACACCAAACCTTCCACACTCAGCCCACACACCAAACCTTCCACACACAGCCCACACACCAAACCTTCCACACTCAGCCCACACACCAAACCTTCCACACACAGCCCACACACCAAACCTTCCACACTCAGCCCACACACCAAACCTTCCACACTCAGCCCACACACCAAACCTTCCACACACAGCCCACACACCAAACCTTCCACACACAGCCCACACACCAAACCTTCCACACACAGCCCACACACCAAACCTTCCACACTCAGGCCACACACCAAACCTTCCACACTCAGCCCACACACCAAACCTTCCACACACAGCCCACACACCAAACCTTCCACACTCAGCCCACACACCAAACCTTCCACTCAGAACACTCACACAGGCTGAGCAGCCAGGAGCAAGTTAACATAAGAGATAGATAGTAATAGGAGAATACAACACTCACCCATGCGTGCCTCCATCATACAACCTGTGGACAAACTTACTGTGTCTTGGGGTCTCCAGGCAAACCCACAGCCAGGACCATTCCCCGGAAGAATAAGAAGTGCAAACAAGAAACCTGCGCGTCCCACGTTGCCTACACTTGGCCATGCGCCCAGACACCGAAGCTACAACCACCGGACAGTGCCTTGAACTCTAGAGCTGAGACCACCACCACCACCCCACCACCACCTCTGCGCACCACCCCCACCACACCCCACCTCTGCGCACCACCACCCCACCTCCACCTCTGTGCACCACCACCACCCCACCACCTCTGCAGACCACCCCATCACCACCTCTGTGGACCACCCCCTCTGCGTGCCCCCGCTGGCCTCAGACTGGCACTGCCCCAGCCTCAGACTGGCACTGCCCCACCCCCACTGGCCTCAAACTGGCACTGCCCTGGCCCCACTCGCCTCAGACTGTCACTGCCCTGACCCCACCGGCCTCAGACTGGCACTGCCCCGGCCCCACCGGCCTCAAACTGGCCCTGCCCCGGCCCCACCGGCCTCAGACTGGCACTGCCCTGACCCCACCGGCCTCAGACTGGCACTGCCCTGGCCTCACTGGCCTCACACTGGCACTCCCCTGGCCCCACTGGCCTCAGACTGGCACTGCCCTGGCTTCAGACTGGCACTGCCCCGGCCCCACTGACCTCAGACTGGCACTGCCCCGACCCCACTGGCCTCAGACTGGCACTGCCCCGGCCCCACTGGCCTCAGACTGGCACTGCCCTGGCCCCAATGACCTCAGACTGGCACTGCCCCGGCCTCACACTGGCACTGCCCGGCCCCATTAGCTTCAGAGTGGCACTGCCCCGGCCCCACTGGCCTCAGACTGGCACTGACCCGGCCCTGCTGGCCTCAGACTTGCATTGCCCCAGCCTCACTGGCCTCGGAGTGGCAGTGCTCTGGCCCCATCGGCCTCAGACTGACACTGCCCCGGGCCCACTGGCTTCAGACTGACACTGCCCCAGCCCCGCTGGCCTCAGACTGGCACTGCCCCAGCCCCGCTGGCCTCAGACTGGCACTGCCTCGGACCCACTCACCTCAGACTTGCACTGCCCCGACCCACTGGCCTCAGACTGGCACTCCCCTGGCCCCGCTAGCCTCAGACTGGCATTGCCCCAACCCCACTGGCCTCGGACTGGCACTACCCCTGCCCCACTGACCTCAGACTGGCACTGCCCCAACCCCATTGACCTCAGACTGGCACTGTTGTATAGCGTTTTAGATTCCGCATGAATTTTCCCCGATTCATGCCCTTATATAGTACAATTCACGTTGCCCTTATATAGGCATAGAAATCAAGCCCTTATTTAAGCATAGCCCATGCTGCCCAAATACAGGCATGGCTACTTCCATCCGTTCATCAAACATCCCAATGATATCTTGGAAAACCAGACTTTTAAGCAGAAGGGACATCCCCTATCCTGGATATTACTTTCTCCAAGAGACTCATTATTATGCATGAACAACTATTCCTTAGGGGTTCATCCATGACGTTCATATGCCCGACTTTACATCTAAACTGGCATCCTAAACACCTTCAAGGTATAAACATACCTGCACTTGCTATGGAAAAACACGGTGTGGTTCGGTACAGTTCGACGACCTACTTGCCCTACGTAGCTCGCTGCAGCAAGTGCCGAAGAAAGCCGACTCTCCAGCTAACGCACTGACAAGAAGCTACCCTCCTCTGCTGAGAATCCAGCTCCAGTTTTCCTGACTCCCCTTGCGGGGTGTTGGGAAATCGGGTCCGAGACAGAGATACCAACCTCCTTCATTCTAAGGTATGGAGCTGATTACAGCCTAGAGAAACCTTTGGCAATTCTTAGCAGAACTAAAACTTAAACAATACTTACTTCTACCCTTGTACTAGACCTAGGTTAGGTGCATTGCGGTAGGCGTATTTTAGAAGCACCAATTGAGTATTTTAGCCTGTGTAATTTATGTATGTATTTTTATATGGCTTAGAAACCAATACTATTACAGTATAATTTTATAATACTATTCTCGCTGAACGCATTATACTTTGCATTCTGTCTAACGATTATAGCAGTTCACCTCTCTTGCATGAGAAAGAAGACTGTTAAATAAACCCTTTTAGTTAAATGCCCGTCTCTCTATTTCTAAGCAACTCTGTAGAAACGAAGCATGCACGATTGACTGAGTAAAATAGTTATCTATTGTTTCTACGACTCTAAAGTTTTTTTCCAGTCATAGGGAAACAAAGTTGTCATGTTTATGCGGTTGTCAGAAACTAATCCCTTCTTGTGTATTCGAGAAAGTTTCTAGTGACCTCTGAGCTAGCTGGCACTCGTCATTAAGTTTAGAATATTCGATAGAGACCTACTGACCTAAGTCCTACGTCAAATCTATAGGATATATTATTCCAATGTGCAGAGCCTATTGGGAATATAGGAACTACACTACATGGCGCCCTACGTTTGGTAAGGCACTAATTTAACGCTAGATACTAAAGTAACAAGCTGCCACAAATGATCAGACAGAGTGTCTCACAAACTGAATTTAGGAAAGGCCTGAAAACTTGGTTATTCCCAAAACTCTGATCCACGTTCCATCCATTCTCTTCACCATTCAGCTGACCAAGTGTTCGATATCTGAAGCGCCAGGATACCAGTATGGTGGCAGTAGCGCTATACAAGCATAGATACAATACAATACAATACAAGTAAGAGCCTGGACACACACGGACACACACACAATGTAAACAAGACAAGTAAGAGCCTGGAGACACATGGACACACACACCATGTAAACAAGACAAGTAATAGCATGGACACACACAATGTAAACAAGACAAGTAAGAGCCTGAACACACACAAACACACAAACACAATGTAAACAAGACAAGTAAGAGCCTGGACACACACACACAATGTAAACAAGACAAGTAAGAGCCTGGACACACACACACAATGTAAACAAGACAAGTAAGAGCCTGGACACATTCGGACACACACAATAATGTAAACAAGACAAGTAAGAGCCTGGACACACACGGACACACACAATAATGTAAACAAGACAAGGGCATGGACACACATGGACAAACACAAAATATTGTAAACAAGACAAGTAAGAACCTGGATACACACGGACACACACACAATGTAAACAAGACAAGTAAGAGCCTGGACACACATGGACACACACACAATATAAACAAGACAAGTAAGAGCATGGGCACACACAATGTAAACAAGACAAGTAAGAGCCTGAACACACACAAACACACAAACACAATGTAAACAAGACAAGTAAGAGCCTGGACACACACACACAATGTAAACAAGACAAGTAAGAGCCTGGACACATTCGGACACACACAATAATGTAAACAAGACAAGTAAGAGCCTGGACACGCACGGAGACACACAATAATGTAAACAAGACAAGAGCATGGACACACATGGACAAACACAAAATATTGTAAACAAGACAAGTAAGAACCTGGATACACACGGACACACACACACAATGTAAACAAGACAAGTAAGAGCCTGGACACATTCGGACACACACAATAATGTAAACAAGACAAGTAAGAGCCTGGACACACACTGACCCACACAATAATGTAAACAAGACAAGTAAGAGCCTGGACACACACGGACACACACACACAATGTAAATAAGATAAGTAAGAGCCTGTACACACAAGGACACACACAATAATGTAAACAAGACAAATAAGAACCTGGACACACACGACACACACAATAAAGAAAACAAGTCAAGTAAGAGCTTGGACATACATGGACACACAATGTAAACAAGACAAGTAAGAGTCTGGACACACACGGACACACACAATAATGTAAACAAGATAAATAAGAGCCAGGACACACACGGACACACACAATAAAGAAAAAAAGACAAGTAAGAGCCTGGATACACACAGACACACACACAATGTAAACAAGACAAGTGAGAGTCTGGACACACATGGACACACACAAAATAATGTAAACAAGACAAGCAAGAGCCTGGATACACATGGACACACACAATAAAGTAAACAAGACAAGTAAGAGCTTGGACATACACGGACACACACAATAATGTAAACAAGACAAGAGCATGGACACACATGGACAAACACAAAATATTGTAAACAAGACAAGTAAGAACCTGGATACACACGGACACACACACACAATGTAAACAAGACAAGTAAGAGCCTGGACACACACAGACACACACATGCAATGTAAACAAGACAAGTAAGAGCCTAGACACACACGGACACACACACACAATGTAAACAAGACAAGAGCCTGGACACATACAATAATGTAAACAAGACAAGAGCCTGGACACACATGGACACACACAATAAAGTAAACAAGACAAGTAAGAACCTGGGCACCCACGGACACACACACACAAAATAAACAACACAAGAGCATGGACACATACAATAATGTAAACAAGACAAGAGCCTGGACACACATGGACACACACAATTAAGTAAACAAGACAAGTAAGAACCTGGATACACACGGACACACACACACAATGTAAACAAGACAAGTAAGAGCCTGGACACACACGGACACACACACGCAATGTAAACAAGACAAGTAAGAGCCTGGACACACACACACAATGTAAACAAGACAAGTAAGAGCCTGGACACACATGGACACACAAACACAATGTAAACAAGACAAGTAAGAGCCTGGACACACACAATGATGTAAACAAGACAAGTAAGAGCCTGGACACCCACGGACACACACACACAATGTAAACAAGACAAGTAAGAGCCTGGACACACACGGACACACACACAATGTAAACAAGACAAGTAAAAGCATGGACACACATGTACACACATATTAATGTAAACAAGAAAAGTAAGAGCCTGGATACACACAGACAAACACAATAATTTAAACAAGATAAGAGCCTGGACACCCGCGGACCCACACACACAATGTAAACAAGACAAGTAAGACCCTGGACACACACGGACACACACACAATGTAAACAAGACAAGTAAGAGCCTGGACACACACGGACACACAAACACAATGTAAACAAGACAAGTAAGAGCCTGGACACACACAATGATGTAAACAAGACAAGTAAGAGCCTGGACACCCACGGACACACACACACAATGTAAACAAGACAAGTAAGAGCCTGGACACACACGGACACACACACAATGTAAACAAGACAAGTAAAAGCATGGACACACATGGACACACATAATAATGTAAACAAGAAAAGTAAGAGCCTGGATACACACAGACAAACACAATAATTTAAACAAGATAAGAGCCTGGATACACAAGGACACACACACTCAATGTAAATAAGACAAATAAGAGCCTGGACACACACGGCCACACACAATAATGTAAACAAGAAAAGAGCCTGGATACACAAGGACACACACACACATTGTAAACAAGACAAGTAAGAGCCTGGACACACACGGCCACACACAATAATGTAAACAAGACAAAAGCCTGGATACACATGGACAAACACAATAATTTAAACAAGATAAGAGCCTGGATACACAGACACACACACACACATAATGTAAACAAGACAAGTAAGAGCCTGGACACACACGGTCACACATAATAATGTAAACAAGACAAGAGCCTGGATACACACGGACAAACACAATAATTTAACACGTTTACTGCGGCCGCGATTTTGCGGAAGTGCGGCACTTCTGCAAAACGGGCAGGGCCGCGTCGGCCATTGGCCGACGGCAGCACTGGGGAGGTAGTGCTGCCGTCGGCCATTGGCCGACGGCAGCATGGAAGGGGTTAAACAAGACAAGAGCCTGGATACACAAGGACACACACACAATGTAAACAAGACAAGTAAGAGCCTGGACACACACGACCACACACAATAATGTAAACAAGACAAGAGCCTGGATACACATGGACAAACACAATAATTTAAACAAGACAAGAGCCTGGATACACAAGGACACACACACACAATGTAAACAAGACAAGTAAGAGCCTGGACACACACGGCCACACACAATAATGTAAACAAGACAAGAGCCTGGATACACACGGACAAACACAATAATTTAAACAAGACAAGAGCCTGGATACACAAGGACACACACACACAATGTAAACAAGACAAGTAAGAGCCTGGACACACACGGCCACACACAATAATGTAAACAAGACAAGAGCCTGGACACACATGGACAAACACAATAATTTAAACAAGACAAGAGCCTGGATACACAAGGACACACACACACAATGTAAACAAGACAAGTAAGAGTCTGGACACACACAATAATGTAAACAAGACAAGAGCCTGGATACACATGGACAAACATAATAATTTAAACAAGATAAGAGCCTGGATATACAAGGACACACACACACAATGTAAACAAGACAAGTAACAGCCTGGACACACACGACCACACACAATAATGTAAACAAGACAAGAGCCTGGATACACACGGACAAACACAATAATTTAACCCCTTCGGTGCGGCGGCAATTCCGCCGCAGCGCTAGGGGGGAGAGGGGGCCGCGCTGCGCTCACATGCTCGTGACGTAACTGCTCCGTCATGAGCCTCGGGTGGGCTGTGCTTGTGACTGAGCGGTTCCGTCATGGCCCTGCCCGCTCAATTGAACGCGCCGCGCAGGCGCGCCGAGTGGGCCATGACGGAACCGCTCTGTCAACAGCACAGCCCACCCGAGGCTCGTGACGGAGCGGTTCTGTCACGAGCATGGGAGGGATTAAACAAGACAAGAGCCTGGATACACACGGACAAACACAATATTTTAACCCCTTCGCTGCGGCGGCTATTCTGCCGCAGCGCTAGGGGAGAGGGGGGTCGTGCGGCGCTCACATGCTCATGACGGAACCTCTCGGTCACGAGCCGCGGGTGGGCTGTGCTTGTGACGGAGCGGTTCTGTCACGGCCCCGCCCGCTTAATAGAACGCGCCGTGCAGACGCGTAATCAGCGCCGCGCAGGTGCGCCGAGCAGGCCATGACGGAACCGCTTCATCACCAGCACAGCCCACCCGAGGCTCGTGATGGACCGGTTCCATAACGAGCATGGGAGGGGTAAACAAGACAAGAGCCTGGATACACAAGGACACACACACACAATGTAAAAAAGACAAGTAAGAGCCTGGATAGGCATGGACACACACAATAATGTAAACAAGGCAAGGCTGGTACTTACGGTTGCAACTTGAAACCGTGATGGCGTCAAACAGGGGTTTGATCTCAACACCATTATTGGAACTTCCGGTTCGTGCGAAACAGAAGACAAACAAGAGCAGAGAATTACAAGAATGCACTGAACCCACAAACCAGAATTAGCAGGACCCCACCCCCACCCTTATATCACCCCAGCACCCTTTTCATGCCAGTCCAGCCCCAAAGCTACCGCATTATGAACGGAGTAGTGGAGTTTATGCCTGCTACTAAAACTTCCCTGCGTGCATAAGTTCATTATATTTAGGTGTTTGAAAACAAATATTCTACCTTCAATTTTTGCCCCCAACCAGTGCTTAATATGAGCAGTGGTTTCCGATGCTCAGCACTGGCGCTTATAGCATCTGCTAAGTACATAGTCATTTTGTAGGCACGAGGAGGTTAAGTGATTTGCCCAGAATCACAGGATGTTGAGCCGACGCCAAGACTCGAACCTGGTTCCCCAGCTCCTAAATCAGCAGCTCTGTCCATGAGGCCACATTCATCGCCAAAATAAGTGGCGAGGCTCTCGTCAGGAGGCAGCTCCTGTTAGCGCTGCCTCCTGAGGAGAGCCCCAGCACTTCTTTTTTTATGTCACAAATTAACCACAGCTCCTAACCCTTCTATCGCACTCATCCCAAGGTTTTCTGACTATTGTGAACTCCCAGACAGCCCTCTCAAACCTTCCTCTCATTCTCAGCCTACAAGCAGGCGCACATGGCCACTACACACACTGACAACTTACAATTCCTCCTATTCTGATCCATTTCCTATTATGCTATCTCTACTCAATACACTACTAAACACACAAGAACTCAAGAGCACAAAGTTACCACAACTGATGCATAAGGAAAAAGAACGCACATACAGCAGAGCTACTAACTATTAAATCTTGGATTCCGGAGCACCATACTACTCGCCACAAAGTGCCTCGCAGTCTTGTCAGGGACATTAAGTGCTATATAAATACAATTTACAATTACAGTGAGCATGTATTAGTCGGGTGGACACTGCAGCCAGACACTGGGCCTGGTTGTCGGTTCATTGACACTGCATAGTGTGTGCAATACACATGTATTAATGACTTCATTAACTCATTCATTCATCCTTCCTGGAGGGGGATCCTTGGACGGGTGGAGTTGTATGTGTAAATGTAAATGTCATGGTACTTATAGAGCGCACTGTCACCAGACGGTCACCTTGCGGTGTCGCCTATGCGGCTTCCTGGCGCTGATACTCATACCGCTGTGGAACCCCTCCTGGCTTTCCCTGTGAAGTGTCCACTCCTGGGCACCCCCAGGGTGAAGCCAGGCATCCTTAGCGCTGTTGGGGCCGGTGTGGAGGCTAAGCAAGCTATTGCCCAGAGTTGCAGCCTGGGGCCCATGATTAGAATAGGCACCGAGGCGAGAATTAACAGGTCTGAGGAAATTGAGCCCGAGTCCCCGCCGAGGCGGGAATCGAACCCTGGTCCCTGGCCAGAACTCTGCATCAGGGTCTGCCGCTCTAACCATTGAGCCACACTCCTCCACGTATGTGTGAAGAATGGAGGGCAATGATTGTAGTCCTGACAGGAAAGTAACAGGCACAGCCAGGGCGGAGAGAGGGGCCCAAGGACAGGAGAAAGGGGTCATGGCCGAAAGGGGGTTTTAAGTTTGCCGTGGGGTTGCGAGTGGCACTAGTAGGAACATCTTAAGGATTTTGGGGGTCCTGGGCCAAAGATATTTTGGAGACCCCTCGTCAGTCCAGCTTTGAATTCATGATCCAATTTCAGCCCTTTCATGCCCAGTTGACCAGGTCACTGACAGGCACACTCATCCACTGACAGGCACACTCATCCCCAGTCTAAATGTGTTTACATCAAATAATTCAGGGACAGTGGCCTGTGTTTTCAACATTGTAACACAACAGCAGCTCACTGATATTAATGCAAATAATCTCTATGACCCCCTCCCATTTCTCATTTGTGAGCTCCTGTTTTGATCTAACAGAAACACAAACACAAAGGGCCCAATTCATAGAACTAACTTAAGACAAAATCCTAAACTTACTACCATTTTGGTTTTCACAGAAGGCACTTACATTGATGAGTTAGTGCCTTCTGAGAATACCAAAATGAGTAAGTGCCTTCTGAGAATACCTAAATGAGTAAGTGCCTTCTGTGAATACCAAAATGAGTGAGTGCCTTCTGTGAATACCAAAATGAGTAAGTGTCTTCTGTGGATACCAAAATGAGTGAGTGCCTTCTGTGAATACCGAAATGAGTAAGTGCCTTCTGTGAATACCAAAATGAGTAAGTGCCTTCTGAGAATACCAAAATGAGTAAGTGCCTTCTGTGAATACCAAAATGAGTAAGTGCCTTCTGAGAATACCAAAATGAGTAAGTGTCTTCTGTGGATACCAAAATGAGTGAGTGCCTTCTGTGAATACCGAAATGAGTAAGTGCCTTC
Organism: Lissotriton helveticus; assembly: GCF_964261635.1. Classification (NCBI taxonomy): domain Eukaryota; kingdom Metazoa; phylum Chordata; class Amphibia; order Caudata; family Salamandridae; genus Lissotriton; species Lissotriton helveticus. The sequence goes on along the minus strand of NC_136068.1, from coordinate 1,962,211,160 downwards.
TGTGAATACCAAAATGAGTAAGTGCCTTCTGTGAATACCAAAATGAGTAAGTGCCTTCTGTGAATACCGAAATGAGTAAGTGCCTTCTGTGAATACCAAAATGGTAGTAAGTTTAGGATTTCGTCTTAAGGTAGTTCTGTGAATCGGGCACAACATGTCCTCAAAATGTCTGGAATAGACTCCACACCCACATTAAAATAAAGGAAAACTGTATTAAAAACTATCTGTGTACAAATTATTTGGGGTAATCAGGGCAAGACTGAACAAAAGAGCTGGCTCTCTCAGGGGCCCCCTGAAAGGTTGGGGCCCTGGGCCAGAGCCCACTTTGCCCATGCCTTAACACGTCTCTGGGCACCAGAGCTGTTCTGACATCAGCAAGGGCTCCCTGGAGGGATCTGAGATCTGTGAGCACAGGCCAAAGGGCCTGGAGGAGTAGGGGTTCAAGGCTGGCAAAGGAGAGAGTCAAGATGGCAGAGGCTTGCAGCGCTGAGGACTGGCAGAAGGGCTGAAGAAAGCTCTGAGAGCTGAGGTCCGCATAATAAAATGTAACTAAATGTGAAAGTGGAGTCTGGGGCTCTGAGAGCAGGAACAGGAGGGTCCAGGGACGATTGACACGTGGCCAGCAGAGGTGGCGCTGAGAGCAGACGTTGTAGCAGGTGGTCGGTGCATTGGCAGAGGGCCCTACGTGCTATCAACAGAGGGTATCTGAAGGCGACAGGCCTCTGATGACCAGCTGCAGGATGGCAGGCCTGAGAAGAAGGGTTGAAGAAACTTGTAGACAGGCAGAGATACAATCACCGCTGGCAGATAGGACCTGAGGGGGAAGGCTGGATAGAGGCACCGAGCATGGGCGAAACATCTGTCAATCTCAGAGGGGCAGGGTGGTCCTCATAGGACAGCTTCATGACACACGGAGTGGGCATGGCGAGGGTGCACACAGGACACAACGTCGGGCCTGTTTGTCCATCCTCTAACTCTGGCATTTTCCCAGTAGGCTGCAGGATTGGGGCTGCTTTTAGAGATTCGTGGGCTGCCATGACTTAACCATAAAACCCCAGGACCACAATACTGGCCTTCGGCGGTGCTGGGATGCTTTGAACACTTGCCAGGTGTTAGGCCTCAAATGCAAAAGACAACGCAATGGATGGAATGATTGAATGAATCTCAGCCACTGACAATCGCACGAGCTGCATTTCCAATCCATAGTTTTTCGCCCACCACGCCACCTCAGTTTGGACCAAGCCATATGCAAATCAGTCTTGACCCTGCGCCCATAGAGAAGAGTCCAGCCCGAACTGCCAGGCCAGATCTTCCTTGAACTGGAACAGAAGCAACCCAGTACCGGTTTTCCCCTTATTTGGGCTCTTCAGCCAGGTACAGCTTGGTTCCAGTGGCATAGTGTGCACGGGATCCATGCCTGGGTGTGCCTGGCACACTTAGGGAATCAAGCTGTACCTTTCTGATGAGCCCTTATCAAACCGGTCCCAGGATGCTGATATTCCAGTTCAGGGAGGGCCCGGCTCGTCAGTTCGGCTGGACTGTTCCCATGATGAGCAGGGTCATGGCTGATAGCATATGGCTGGGTCCATACTGAGGTGGCGTGGTGGGTGAAAAACAAAGGATTGTGATGCGACCCAAGCGGTTGAGATTAATTCAAGCATTCGATCCATCATTAATCATTAGAAAAGAAAGAACGGTTATGGTATACACTGCCGCACTCTGTACAGTTCTCTAACAAATTTTACTGTGTGTTCACTCTCTGGGTCAACTGTCCTAGGAAAGCCCAAACAAACATGAGTAATGAGTCTCTAAATAGCAATAACAATATTATGTGTATCATATAAGACAAAATAACACAAGCAGCTTCCTCTCGTAGAAAACAAACTTTCTATATTTTCTGATTCCACAAGTTATATTATAGAACAACCACAGCCAACACGTTTCAACCCCAGATCATTGGGACTTCTTCAGGGAAGAATGAATGCATCAGAAATGTATGCCTCCTATGATCAGAAATTGAGTCCAATGTGAACGTAAGTGTTATTCTACCCGAAGGATCACATCTATTAATCCATCTGGCTTCTGAAAAAGAAACCTGGGAGATTAAATAATTCCAGGAAGAATAAGTCTCAAAAAGCCTATCCTTTGACGTTTAAGTCCTCTAGTGTGCCGATAGTCATGCGAATGCACAGTTGTTCCTGCAAAAGCTGATTTTGTCGGTGCAACTGTGCCTTCGTCCGACTGCACTTGGGGACTCAAAAGTCAAGGGACTCTAGTGGGCTCATGCTTTGGTCTCCTGAGAAGCCTCAAACCCATCATCGGCTTTATCCAACCTCGCATCCAACAGGTGATTATTCAATGTCTCATCCTGTCACACCTTTACTACTGTAACATCTTATATCTGGGTTGCAAGAAATCAATAGTATAGAGGTTGCAATTCTTCCGAAACACGGCAGCATGACTACTATTTTCCTTTCCTAACCTTTGTTCTTCCTCTGGGGTCCTTCAGTGGCGTCACCGGCTGCCCATTGAGAAGTGCATTCATTTTAAAGTTCTTAATAGTGTCCACATGATCATGGCTTCCTCAAGAGCCCCTGTTCTCTCAGAACTGATGCTGCCCTATTTCTCTATCAAAGCACTTTGCTCTGTAGAAATAAATCTGGCTGTGGTCCGTTGATTCAAGAGAAACACTGGGAGGCCGCTCCTTCTGAGTGCTGGTGACTGCCCTTTGGAACAGTATGTCTCTTGATTTAAGAAATACTCAGAGTCATGTTTGCTTCAGGAAAAACTTAAAACTTGGGTGTTTGCTTCCTGTGCCTCTTGGTAGCTCTGCCTTTCTTGTTGCTTTCTGCCAGTCTACTGGGTTTCAGCACTAGGAAACCCCATTGCTAGGGCAGCCATGCACTCCACAAATCATGTCTGGGATGCAGAGGACACCGTGAACATGACAGACTGGCACCGGCCTGGCAGCAGTTGGAGGGGGCACGGAACGAGAGACAGAAGGAGAGTCGCGTCTGGGACACTTGTAAAAGACCATAAAGACTAAGGGACAGTGCCTGGGATTTCTTGAAGGGGTGCTCGGGCAGGAGATTCAGCACTTGAGGGGGCACTTAGGCCTGCTGACACTTACAGTTGCAATTCAGGATGGCCAGTGGGGTGCCCCACTCTTCAAGAATACCAAAAGCTTTTAGTGGGGAAAGGGCATCTGTGGCCCAGAAGCCTGAGGTGTCGAGGGCAACTCAGAGGGGGGAAATGGGACTGGGGCATAATGACAGTACTTGAGCAAGAAGGGCAACAGTGGAACTGCACCTGAGGGGGAGTTAGGAGAGAGGCACAATGTCAGACATTGTGTGGAAGGTAAGACTGGGACTGAGGTCACAAAGCTAGTAGCAGCAGGGGGGCATCGGGTAAACGGAGGGACAGTTTGTGAAAGTATCTGGTGTCTGCCCAGAAGTAAGTAGTTTGTGCTGGCTGTACAGTGCCTGGGGTACTGGCAGAGGACAATTTGATTGGAGCCACGTAGGCAGCCTGGCTGTTTGTGACCATAGGTGCAGTGCGTTGAGGCAGACGCGGGAGGTCTGGGGGACCGAGGTTCTACTGCGAGGCAGGAGAGGGGCAGCCAGGGCTCGAATTACATGGTTTCAGAGAGCCACCTACAAGATGTAGTTGGGGCTGGAATTGCAGTGTCTAGAAGCATGTGAAGGGGCAATTGAGGTTGTTGGTTTGTTGGTGGTGAACTGGGGTACACTCTGGTCGGGGGGGGGATGCCTGGGGCAGTGAAGGAAGTTTGAGTAGAAGTAAACAACCTTTTAATCTTAGAGTAATCTACAGGGTGTCTAGCTGAGGTGCAAGAGACATTTGACTTACCTGTTTTTCTTTATACTTTTAGTGCCTATTTGCTTTCGACCTGTCTTTTCAATTAACCAATCCACACACAACCAGGGCACACACACCTGCTCAGCGCCAGGACAGTCTTGCCAATAATAGTGAGCCTTATAAATACACAAACCATAACATAACATTACAGAAGATCACATAACATAACTGGCATCCTTGGAGTGTTCTCTTTTGACTTTTTTGCCCTCTGACCTCCTGTTTTGTTGACTTAATTTTTGCTGGCTTTAGGATTCCAGGCACTTTACCACAGCTGACCAGTGCTAAAGTGCAGGTGCTCTTTCCCCAAAACATGGAAATATTGGCTTATCCTCAATTGGCATGTTTAATTCACTTATAAGTCCCTAATAAAGTGCACTACCTGTGCTCAGGGCCTGTATACTAAATGCTACTGGTGGGCCCGCAGACCTGTTTATGCCATCCACTTAAGAAGCCCTCCTAACCGGTCTGAGGCCGGCCACTGCAGGGCATGTGTGTGCAGATTCAAACTGCCATTTCGACCTGGCAGGTTAACCCGCTTGCTAGGTCCAAAACTTCATTTTTTTTTTTAAATTCATATGTCACCCCTAAGATAGGCCCTAGACAGCCCAAAATGGCATTGTGCAGTGTATTTAAAAGGTTGGACATATACATTTGAGTTTTACATGCCCAGGTTTTGAAAAACTCAAATTCATTTTTCACTACTGTAAAGCCTGTCTTGCCCATTGGCTATCATTAGGATTACCTTATTACATCTTATAAGTGTAATTCCCAATTCGGTCTAGTTACAATGTGATGTGTTTTCTGACAAAGTCCTCAGACGAGATCCTGGAGATTGTAGTGACAGTCAACAGGCCAAACAGGGAAAGATTCAAGAGAGGCACTATGTGGCACAGGCGAAGTTGGCACTGAGAAGAGGGCATCAGAGGAGTCCTTCCATGCCAGGCTGAGGTTTTGGCCCTGTTTAAACTCTGCACAAGGGCATGCAAAGAGTTGGTATTCAAGGTGGGGTTTAGTACGCGGTGAGAGCGACTATTGTTCCTCAAAGAGTTTGAGACTTTGTTGATAACTCGAATATGAAAGTGAACCTTAACGCTTTTGAAAAGCATCCTGTGCCATATTTGCAACAAGGTTGGGCACTGGAGTGTAGACAGAATCCTACCAGAGTTCAGAATGATAACCATATTGTTGTACCCTGTGACACAAGTAAACGCTGCTAGCCGAGTAAAGTTCACAACTACCTTTATTCAGTAGCTGGTCCAAGTACAACCAGATGGTATGCAAGTACATGAGATGGGTAGTACAGGTAAACAGGTGAAGTAGATGTAGGTTAGCCAGTAGTCAATCCTTAGTTCCATGTAACAGCAAACCCCACCAGGAGCAGCCTGCCTGCTGCTCAGCCCATCTCTGACGGTCCTTCCTCGCTCCCACAGACACCCAACCTTCCGTGCATCACTGAATGCCCAACACTCTACAGTAAACATGCACACTGGCTGCGCAGCAGGAAGATTGAAGAACTCCAGGATAGAAGTAGACTATGCAGGGCATAACACCCCCCCCTCCTTTTAAAATGAAAAACTAAAGTTGCAAATACAAGTAAACGTTTAGAGAAAAACTATACACTAGAAAAATTACAAATGCAATAAACAGTTCAAAACCCAGGGAAGTGCAATTATGTAAACATCACATGAGGGTCAGAGCCATTAGAAACAGAAAGAATGGATGGCTTACAACCAATAAGTAGCGTAAAATAACCCATCCTCTCCCAATAAATATAATGAGAACACTATGTTGCGCAATGCAAAGGGCCAAAAACAAACCCCGCAACTTCAATCCCTACTGCAAGGGAACAAATGAATAAACAAGGGGGCATATTATCAAGGGGGTTTATCTCCGCTTTTTTGGCTTTAAAAGCCAAGAAAGCGGAGATAAAATTATCTCCCTATTACCAAGCTGTCGCTAACACCAGTTAGCAACAGCTAGTAGGAGATAGCGACCATCTTGGGCCCCACTTTGCATGTTAGTGATATTTATCACTAATGACATGCAAAGTGGGCGTGCCAAGATGTTAGCGACTGGAAACAGTCGCTAACATCGCTATCTCCTATTACCAACTTTTGGAGATATTCGCGCTAAGCGCGAATATCTCCAAAAGCTAACACCTGCCCTGAGCAGTTCTTAGCCATGTTATCCAATGGGAGGTGGATAACATGGCTAAGAGCATTAGCTCGGTAATGCATGAATATCGCTGACTTTTCAGCGATATTCATGCATTGCGGCCGTTTTTTATCGCATTTGCGATAAACCTTGGTAATACCAAGGTTTATCTGCGGTAAAAATCGCCGCAGCTCAGCGGTAAAATTTTGTCTCTAACCAAGCAATAGCGATAATTATCGCTATTGCTTGGTAATATGCCCCAAGATTCCTCACATGAGGAAACTTACAGACGTTGTGAAGATGGAGCTAAGAAACAATCTTTCACACCTCATTTGAGGTACAAACACTTGGGATCGACCGATAAAGTCCACCCTCCTGTAAGGGTCTAACAGCCTGATTCATCAAGCCGAAATTGGCTCGCAAAGGGCCAGATTCTGAGAATCTGGCCCTTTGCGAGCGCTATTTTTGCATTTGGGATTCATCATCCCAAATGCAAAAATCGGTAATAGCGATTTCGCTATTTTGCGAGGAATTACATTTAAGGAATCTCTATTTGAGATTCCTTAAATGCAATTCATCATCAATTTAAAAATTGCGAATTCGCAATTTTGGCCCGCTATTTACCGCGAGGTCAAACCTCGTGGTAAATAGCGAAAACTTAGAAAAATGCTTTTAAAAGCATTTTTCTAAGTTGCATGTTGCACACACACATGTCCTTTGGACATGTGTGTGCAACACCTGTTTCAATTTGCATTTAAGGGGTGCTACAGGGTGTCCTTAGGACACCCCTGGCACCCTTTAAATCGCTATCTTATTTGCGAATAGGTAATTGCTAATCGCAAATAAGGAATACTCCCCATTCATTCCTATGGGCCTTTAGGCCCATAGGAATGAATGGGGAGTTATTCCTTATTTGCGATTAGCAATTTGCTACTCGCAAATAAGGAACATGTAGGAATCGCAATATTTATTGCAATTCCTACATGAATCCCGTTTTGCAAGTCCTTAATAGCGATTCGTTATGAATCGCTATTAGGGGCTCGCAAAACGGGAGAATGATGAATCAGGCTGTAAGACTTTAACCACGTATATGGGACCATAAATCATGAAAACACACCCTGTGAAGGGGAACCGTACCCATGAACCAAAACCAACCCAGTGTAAGGGTTACATGTAATGTAATTGGTGGAGACCCAAAAAACATACCCCCTGTCAGGGTTACCAAAGAGAACAACTGTAACTGGGAAACACACCCATTGCCCATCCCTGTGTAGGGTCTGAATGTGACACTTAACGAGAAATAAACTCATATTAACCCACCCCTGTGTAGCGTGTAACGCTTTATGAGAAAGGGACTCGTTCCCACAACCATGCCCATCCCTGATATAAGAGAGAATGTAGTGCAGCTACCCCTTAAAACAAACTAGATAAGGACGTCCTTTGAGCAAAAAAACCTAAAATGTGGAAGCTGTCACACAAACTGTCAACTTAAATACCTCAAGCATGGATACCAAACCATACAACACATTGTACTAGCAAGGCAAAAACATTTCTGTAGGAAAAAATAAAAAGAATTAAACCAGAAACTGCACCGGTGAGCGATCTCTCACCCGGATCATGCTAGATTTAGGTTAAGTGTAAGCAGCAGACGCGGACTGGAGATTCATTTCTACTATTTAAACGTCACATTCCAACTTGGCACTAGATGGACGCATAACACTAGGCAGAGAACACCGAAAAAAAATCAAAGACCTAAGTTTTGAACATTTTTATGCCACACAGAGAATATTGAAAAATAATACCCACAGTTTTGAATTTTTTTTGCGCCCCACTAGAGCAAAAAAAACGAGTCACTGTTCTTTTTTTTTTTAAATGAGTCACAGTTCTTTTTTTTTTTTTAAATGAGTCACAGTTCGTGTTGTAAAATGACAGCTGCTCCGATAAGTCTCTCATACGTGTTCTGCCACTTTCAAACAAGAGTGTATCTTCATGTTACTCTTTCTTACTGTCCATGTGTAAGATGGCAAGAAAACAAACAGATTCTGTCACCGGATGGTGGTTAATAGCAAAAGAGACTTCCACCCACCACCGGTGTCCAGACTGCATCCACAGCCCTCTGTCAGAGGATCAGACCGATGGGACCATCAGATGACCCTCCAGGGCTGCAGGAACACAGACTCGCGGCATCTAACTCCGCGCCGCCGAAGTGGTTGGCCTTTTGAATGCAAATCAATGGCAAACACACGAGACATGTCCAACCCCAAGATGGCTGCACGCTCATGAGACGCACGCCGAGTGGCTCATGGCACGCTCTAGGTGCAAAGGGTGCATTGGCAGGCAGCAAAGACACCAGAAGACTCTACAGCTCTGCTTGACACCACGGACCAGGTAAGGTGCTCGCGTTGTAGTTTAAACTTAACCCCTTCCATACTGCTGTCGGCCAAAGGCCAACGGCAGCATTTTTTTTTTTTTGCAGAGTTTTATATAGCGCAAACTTGACCCAAACTGAATCGGGTATCAGAGCGCTTTACATAGCACCAGTTACGTTACATAAGGACACGCATTCATTTTTTTAGGCACAGGGAGATTAAGTGATTTGCCCAGAATCACAGGGGGTTATTGGCGTCGTTACCGAGACTCGAACCCAGATCCCCAGGTCCGAGGTCGAGCGCCTTAGCCGTTATGCCAACTCCTCTCCCCAAGCATACTGCCCCAGTGCTGCCGTCGGCCAATGGCCGACGCGGCCCCGCCTGTTGGGCGGAAGTGCCACACTTCCACAAAATCGCGGCCGCAGTAAACGTGTTAACAGTGGCAGTTGCAGAGATGAGGTCTCAACGTGGACCAACAATAAAAAAATATATATATGTGTTACACCTGGTATGTATCACAACCTGGCACTACGCTGCTAGCCACTGCCAGGGAGAAGTTCGAAATTGCCTAAGACTTGTTAGTGAAGTGCACAGTTCTCCTTCGTGTTCAGTCCACAACTCTCCGTCTTGTGATGTCTCAACGTTGAGGAAGACCATAACAACTAGTACACCATTACTAATCTAATCAGCAAACTGCTGAGATTTCTACACACCTTGTCGATCCATGTAGCACACAAAGTCCATTTCCTGGCACCTTCAACGTAGCGCCCACAACAGGCAGCTGACAGACTTCGTGCAGGACAGATACCCATGAAAATCTTGACATGTGCTGCATACAAGCACAGTTTATACATATTTAAAGTCATTACCAAGGAACACTCTTCCCTTGATTGCGCAGGTCTTGTGGCAAACGTTCAGTACAGCATGCTTTTGTTCGAGCTATCCAGTGTGTAGGACACCGGTGAGGTTGCAGAGTATGCTGTCCCAAATTCTTTTCTTGCATTGATTCCTCTTGTGTTGCTTCTTGTATTGCTTCTTGTATGCTTTATATAGGGTTATTTCATAGTTGTCTGTGCTTGTAAGACTTGTGGCTCCTTCATGCCCTCTGGACTCAGTAAAGATGTCATCTTCTGCTTCCTTGACAAGTTGTGGAGATTAGACTCCAACTCTCGCTCGTCGCCAAAATATATTGTTCCTTGTGTCACACGTAAACGCTGCTAGCCAAGTAAAGTTCACAAGTACCTCTATTCTGTAGCGTGTCCAAGTACATCCAGATGGTATACAAGTAGGTTGTCCAGGTAAACAGGTGAAGTAGATGTAGGTTAGCCTGTAGTCAATCCTTAGTTCCATGTAACAGCAGCCCCACCAGGGGCAGCCCGCCTGCTGCTCAGCCCCTCTCTGACGGTCCTTCCTCACTCCCACAGACACCCAACCTTCCGTGCATCACTGAATGCCCAACATTCTACTCTAAACACACTCCGTGGCTGAGCAGCAGAAGGATTGATAAACTACAGGTTATAAGTACACTATGCAGTCAATCAATCAATCAATCATGTCATTTGTAAAGCGCACTACTCACCCGTGAGATTCTCAAGGCGCTGGGGTGGGGAATGCTGCTACTGCTCGAAAAGCCAGGTCTAGAGGAGTTTTCTGAAGGTCAGCAGGTCTTGGGTCTGCCGTAGGTGGATGGGGAGGGTGTTCCAGGTCTTGGTGGCGAGGTGGGAGAACGATCTGCCGCCGGAGGTCGCTCTTCAGAAGCGGGAGACTGTGGCAAGGGCGAGGTCGGCGGAGCAGAGCTGGCGGGTGGGGGTGTAGAAGCTGAGTCATCTGTTGAGGTACTTTGGTCCGGTGTTGTGGAGTGCCTTGTGTGCGTGGGTGAGGGGAAACTTCCTTTACGACGCAACTTTTACCACGCAGTGCCTTTACAACGCAGGTTTTACAACAAAAACCATTACAACGCATTGCACTGGGGGGGCGCTCTAGGATAGGGAATAGTTTTAATTTACTATCCAATACCTTTCCTACTATCCACGGGGACTGGAGTTGGAATAGTAAATTAAACTATTCACTATCCAGCACCCCCCAAAGCAATGCGTTGTAATGGCTTGCGTTGTAAAACTTGCGTTGTAACGGCATGCGTGGTAAAAGCATGCGTTGTAACAACGTACATCCGTGGGTGAGGAGCTTGAAGGTTATCCTCTTGTTGACCGGGACCCAGTGCAGGTCTCTCAGGTGGGGTGTGATGTGGCTGCGACAAGGGATGTTGAGGATAAGGCATGAAGAGGCGTTCTGGATGCGTGGGAGCCGTCTCAGGAGTTTGGCCGAGGCTCCTGCGTAGAGGTCGTTTCCGTAGTCCAACCTGCTGCTGACGAGGAACTGGGTGAACTTTCTTCTTGTTTCAGTGGAGATCCACTTGTAGATCCTGCGGAGCATGCGGAGGGTGTTGAAGCAGGAGGAGGAGAGAGCGTTGACCTGTGCCACCAGGGCAAGATAAGGCGCAGTCAGGTGAATCACTAGAACCACCGGGGCAAGATAAGGCGCAGTCAGGTGATTCTCTAGTGCAACCGGGGCACAATAAGCCACAGTCAGGTGAATCTCTAGAGCCACCGGGGCAAGATATGGCGGATCAGGTGAATCACTAGAACCAAGTGGGCAAAATAAGGCACAGTCAGGTGAATCTCTAGAGCCACCTTTGCAAGATAAGACGGAGTCAGGTGAACCACCAGAACAACTAGGGCAAGATAAGGCGCAGTCAGGTAAATCTCTAGAGCCACCGGGGCAAGATAAGGTGGTCAGGTGAATCTTTAGAGCCACCGGAAGAAGATAAGGTGCAGTCAGGTGAATGACTAGAGCAACCGGGGCAAGATAGGGCGCAGTCAGGTGAATCACTACAGCCACCGGGGCAAGATAAGGCACAATCAGGTGAATCACCAGAACCACCGGGGCAAGATGAGGCGCAGTCAGGTGAATCACTAGAGCCACCAGCACAAGATGAGGCGCATTCAGGTGAATCTTTAGAGCCACCGGAGCAAGATAAGGCGCAGTCAGGTGAATCACTAGAGTCACCGGGGCAAGATAAGGTGCATTCAGGTAAATCTTTAGAGCCACCGGGTCAAGATAAGTCTCAGTCAGCAGAATCTCTAGAGCCACCGAGGCAAGATAAGGCGCAGCCAGGTGAATCTCTAGAGCCACGGGCAAGATAAGGCATAGTCAGGTGAATCACCGGAGCCAACGGGGCAAGATCAGGCGCAGTCAGGTGAATCTCTAGAGCCACCGGGGCAAGATAAGGTGCAGTCAGGTGAATCTCTAGAGCCACTGGGGCAAAATGAGGCACCGTCAGGTAAATATCTATAGCCACCGGGGCAAGATGAGGCGCAGTCAGGTGAATCTCCAGAAGCACCGGGGCAAGATAATGCACAGTCAGGTGATTCACTAGAGCCACCGGGGCAAGATAAGGCACAATCAGGTGAATCTTTAGAGCCATCGGGGCAAGATAAGGCACAATCAGGTGAATCTCTAGAGCCACCGGGGCAAGATAAGGCGCAGGAGGTGAATCGCTAGAACCACCAGGGCAAGATAAGGCGCATTCATGTGAATCACTAGAGCCACCGGGGCACGATACGGCGCAGTCAGGTGAATCTTTAGAGCCACCGGGGCAAGAGGAGGCGCAGTCAGGTGAATCACTAGAGCCACCAGGGCAAGATAAGGCACGGTCAGGTGAATCACTAGAATTACCAGGGCAAGATAAGGCACGGTCAGGTGAATCACTAGAATCACCAGGGCAAGATAAGGCGCAGTCAGGTGAATCACTAGAATCACCGGGGCAAGATAAGGCGCAGTCAGGTGAAACACTAGAATCACCTGGGCAAAAAAAAGGCGCAGTCAGGTGAATCACGAGAACCACCGGGGCAAGATAAGGCGAAGTCAGGTCAGTCTCAAGGGCCACTGGGGCAAGATAAGGCGCAGTCAGGTGAATCACCAGAACCACCGGGGCAAGATAAGGCGCAGTCAGGTCAGTCTCAAGGGCCACTGGGGCAAGAGAAGGCGCAGTCAGGTGAATCTCCAGAGCCTCTAGGGCAGGATAAGGCGCAGTCAGGTATATCACTAGAGCCACCGGGGCAAGATAAGGCGAAGTCAGGTCAGTCTCAAGGGCCACTGGGGCAAGATAAGGCGCAGTCAGGTGAATCACCAGAACCACCGGGGCAAGATAAGGCGCAGTCAGGTCAGTCTCAAGGGCCACTGGGGCAAGAGAAGGCGCAGTCAGGTGAATCTCCAGAGCCTCCAGGGCAGGATAAGGCGCAGTCAGGTGTATCACTAGAGCCACCGGGGCAAGATAAGGCAGAGTCAGGTAAATCTCGAGAGCCACCGGGGCAAGATGAGCTGCAGTCAGGTGAATCACTAGCGCCACCGGGGCAAGATAAGACGGAATCAGGTGAATCAGTAGAACAAACGGGGCAAGATAAGGCGGATTCAGGTGAAGCACAAGAGACACCAGGGCAAGATAAGGCGCAGTCAGATGAATCTCTCGAGCCACCGGGGTAAGATAAGGCGCAGTCAGGTGAATCTCTAGAGCCACCGGGGCAAGATAAGGCACATTCAGGTGAATCACTAGAGCCAACGGGGCAAAATAAGGCGCAGTCAGGTGAATCTCCAGAGCCACTGGGGCAGAATGAGGCACCGTCAGGTGAATCTTTAGAGCCACTGGGGAAAGATAAGGCGCAGTCAGGTGAATCACTAGAGCCACTGGGGCAAGTAAATTGGCATTCAGGTGAATCACTAGAGCCACAGGGGCAAGATAAGGCGCAGTCAGGTGAATCTGTAGAGCCACCGTGGCAAGATAAGGCGCAGTCAGGTGAATCTTTAGAGCCACCGGGGCAAGATAAGGCGAAATCATGTGAATCATTATAGCCACAAGGGCAAGATAAGGCGCAGTCAGGTGAATCTGTAGAGCCACTGGGGCAAGATAAGGCGAAATCATGTGAATCATTATAGCCACCGGGGCAAGATAAGGCGCAGTCAGGTGGATCACTAGAGCCACTGGGGAAAGATAAGGCGCAGTCAGGTGAATCACTAGAGCCACCGGGGCATGATAAGGCGGAATCAGGGAAATCACTAGAACCACTGGAGCAATATAAGGTGCAGTCAGGTGAATCTCTAGAGCCACCGGGGCAAGATAAGGCGGAGTCAGGTGAATCACTAGAACCACAGGGTCAAGATAAGGCACAGTCAGGTAAATCTCTAGAGCCACCGGGGCAAGATAAGGCGGAGTCAGGTGAATCTTTAGAGCCACCGGAATATAAGGTGCAGTCAGTTGAATCACAAAAGACACTGGGGCAAGATAAGGAGCAGTCAGGTCAGTCTCTGGAGCAACCAGGGCAAGATAAGGCGCAGTCAGGTGAATCGCTAGAACCACTGGGGCAAGATAAGGAGCAGTCAGGTGAATCTTTAAAGCCACCGGGGCAAGATAAGGCGGTGTTAGGTGAAGCACAAGAGACACCAGCGCAAGATAAGGTGCAGTCAGTTGAATCTCTAGAGCCACAGGGGCAAGATAAGGCACATTGAGGTGAATCTTTAGAGGCACCGGAATATTAGGTGCAGTCAGGTGAATCACAGAAGACACCGGGGCAAGATAAGGTGCAGTCTGGTGAATCACAGAAGACACCGGGGCAAGATAAGGCGCAGTCAGGTGAATCACAAAAGACACCAGGGCAAGATAAGGCGCAGTCAGATGAATCTTTAGAGCCACCGTGGTAAGATAAGGCGCAGTCAGATGAATCTCTAGAGCCACCGAGGAAAGAAAAGGCGCATTCAGGTGAATCTTTAGAGTCACCGGGGCAAGATAAGGCGCAGTCAGATGAATCTTTAGAGTCACCGGGGCAAGATAAGACGCAGTCAGATGAATCTTTAGGGCCACCGGGAGAAGATAAGGCGCAGTCAGGTGAATCTCTAGAGCCACCAGGGCAAGATAAGGTGCAGTCAGGTGAATCACTAGTGCCACTGGGGCAACATAAGGCCCAGTCAGGTGAATCACTAGAACCACTGGGCAAGATAAGGCGGAATCAGGTGAATCACTAGAGCCAACGGGGCAAGTTAAGGCACAGTCAGGTGAATCTTTAGAGGCACCAGAATATAAGGTGCAGTCAGGTGAATCACAAAAGACACCGGGGCAAGATAAGGCGCAGTCAGGTGAATCACAAAAGACACCTGGGCAAGAAAAGGCGCAGTCAGGTCAGTCTCTGGAGCAACCGGGGCAAGATAAGGTGCAGTCAGGTGCATCTCTAAAGCCACCGTGGGTAGATAAGCCACAGTCAGGTGAATTTCAGAGCCACCGGGGAAAGATAAGACGCAGTCAGATGAATCTTTAGGGCCACAGGGAGAAGATAAGGCGTAGTCGGGTGAATCTCTAGAGCCACCAGGGCAAGATAATGTGCAGTCAGGTGAATCACTAGAACCACTGGGCAAAATAAGGGGCAGTCAGGTGTATCACTAGAGCCACACGGGCAAGATAAGGCGGAATCAGGTTAATCACCAGAACCACCGGGGCAAGATTAGGCAGAGTCAGGTGAATCTCTAGAGCAGAGGTCTTCAAACTTTTTGATGCCGAGACCCCCTTGTAAAACCTTTCATCCATCCATCCACCCACCTTTTCACACATCCATCCATCCTTCATCCATCCATCCACCCTTTCATCTTTACATCCATCCACTCATCATTCATCCACCCACCTTTTCACACATCCATCCATTCATCCTTCATCCATCCATCTACCCTTTCATCTTTACATCCATCCACTCATCATTCATCCACCCACCTTTTCACACATCCATCTATTCATCCTTACATCCACCCATCCATCCTTCATCCTTCCTTCCATCCATCCACCCACCCTTCATCCTTCCATCCACACATACATTCATCCTTCATCCACCCACCTTTTCTGTGCCTCTCTCATGGGGGTGGGGTCAGTATCTCTCTGTGTCTTCTTCCTTCTTCTTCCTCTCTCATGGGAGGGCATCTCTGTGCTTCCCTGCTTGGGGGGGGGGGGGGGGGAGACAGGCTGTATAAACACCTCACTGTGAAGAACAGTTTCAGGCACATTTCTCCTGCACAGGCGCCAGGTATGAGGGCTCGTGGGACTTGAACCACTGACTGTAATGTCCTTCTGCTGTTTACTATGTGTGTATGTAAAGCGCTCTGATACCTACGGGTTAAGCTAGCGCTATATAAAACGTTAAAAATAAAAATAAACCCCACAGCTAAGTCCATTGATTGAACTCAAAGGGCTACAGCCTCTTCCCCCAGACACCCCCCCCCCACTCCCCAGCACGTGTAAGTGAGCCCGGCTGAAACAGCTTCGGGACACACAGAAAGGCACACCCGAGTACTTCACAGGTCTTCAGAAGACCTTTACTTGTTAATGAGGCGTGAATTAGGCCTCCGCCGTGATCACCCGGCCTCAATCAGCCTGACGCCAGGAACTGCTGCACGCTCTAACAGAATCTGCGACCCCCTTCCCAGGACTCCACGACCCCCCTGGGGCTCGCGCCCCACAGATTGAAGACCTCTGCTCTAGAGCCACCGGGGCAAGATAAGTCGCAGTCAGGTGAATCTTTAGAGCCACCGGGGCAAGATAAGGCAGAGTCAGGTGAATCTCTAGAGCCACCGGGGGAAGATAAGGCGCAGTCAGGTGGATCACTAGAGCCACCGGGGCAAGATAAGGCGCAGTCAGGTGAATCTCTAGAGCCACCGGGGCAAGATAAGGCGCAGTCAGGTGAATCTGTAGAGCCACCGGGGCAAGATAAGACGCAGTCAGATGAATCTTTAGGGCCACCGGGGCAAGAGAAGGCGCAGTCAGGTGAATCACTAGAGCCACTGGGGCAAGATAAGTTGGACTTCGGTGAATCACTAGAACCACCGGGGCAAGATAAGGCGGAATCAGGGGAATCACTAGAACCACCAGGGCAATATAAGGTGCAGTCAGGTGAATCACTAGAGCCACCGGGGCAAGATAAGGCGGAGTCAGGTGAATCACTAGAACCACTGGGGTAAGATAAGGCGGTCAGGTGAATCTTTAAACCCACCGGAAGAAGATAAGGCGCAGTCAGGTGAATCACTAGAGTCACCAGGGCAAGATAGGGCGCAGTCACGTTTATCACTACAGCCACCGGGGCAAGATAAGGAGGAATCAGGTGAATCTCTAGAGCCACCGGGGCAAGATAAGGCGGAGTCAGGTGAATCTCTAGAGCCACCGGGGCAAGATAAGTTGGACTTAGGTGAATCACTAGAACCACCGGGGCAAGATAAGGCGGAATCAGGGGAATCACTAGAACCACCAGGGCAATATAAGGTGCAGTCAGGTGAATCTTTAGAGCCACCGGGGCAAGATAAGGCGGTGTTAGGTGAAGCACAAGAGACACCAGCGCAAGATAAGGCGCAGTCAGTTGAATCTCTAGAGCCACAGGGGCAAGATAAGGCACATTGAGGTGAATCTTTAGAGGCACCGGACTATTAGGTGCAGTCAGGTGAATCACAGAAGACACCGGGGCAAGATAAGGTGCAGTCAGGTGAATCACAGAAGACACCGGGGCAAGATAAGGCGCAGTCAGGTGAATCACAAAAGACACCGGGGCAAGATAAGGCGCAGTAAGATGAATCTTTAGAGCCACCGTGGTAAGATAAGGCGCAGTCAGATGAAACTCTAGAGCCACCGAGGAAAGAAAAGGCGCATTCAGGTGAATCTTTAGAGTCACCGGGGCAAGATAAGGCGCAGTCAGATGAATCTTTAGAGTCACCGGGGCAAGATAAGACGCAGTCAGATGAAACTTTAGGGCCACCGGGAGAAGATAAGGCGCAGTCAGGTGAATCTCTAGAGCCACCAGGGCAAGATAAGGTGCAGTCAGGTGAATCACTAGTGCCACTGGGGCAAGATAAGGCCCAGTCAGGTGAATCACTAGAACCACTTCGCAAGATAAGGAGCAGTCAGGTGTATCACTAGAGCCACCTGGGCAAGATAAGGCGGAATCAGGTGAATCACTAGAGCCAACGGGGCAAGTTAAGGCACAGTCAGGTGAATCTTTAGAGGCACCAGAATATAAGGTGCAGTCAGGTGAATCACAAAAGACACCGGGGCAAGATAAGGCGCAGTCAGGTGAATCACAAAAGACACCTGGGCAAGAAAAGGCGCAGTCAGGTCAGTCTCTGGAGCAACCGGGGCAAGATAAGGTGCAGTCAGGTGTATCTCTAAAGCCACCGTGGGTAGATAAGCCACAGTCAGGTGAATTTCAGAGCCACCGGGGAAAGATAAGGCGCATTCAGGTGAATCTTTAGAGTCACTGGGGCAAGATAAGACGCAGTCAGATGAATCTTTAGGGCCACCGGGAGAAGATAAGGCGTAGTCTGGTGAATCTCTAGAGCCACCAGGGCAAGATAAGGTGCAGTCAGGTGAATCACTAGTGCCACTGGGGCAAGATAAGGTCCAGTCAGGTGAATCACTAGAACCACTGGGCAAAATAAGGGGCAGTCAGGTGTATCACTAGAGCCACACGGGCAAGATAAGGCGGAATCAGGTTAATCACCAGAACCACCGGGGCAAGATTAGGCAGAGTCAGGTGAATCTCTAGAGCCACCGGGGCAAGATAAGGCGCAGTCAGGTGAATCTTTAGAGCCACCGGGGCAAGATAAGGCAGAGTCAGGTGAATCTCTAGAGCCACTGGGGGAAGATAAGGCGCAGTCATGGGCGGATTTTGCGGATCCACGATTCACGAATTTGCGGATTCACGGATCGTGGATCCGCAAAATCCGCGGATTATGCGGATCGGCGGATTTGGGGGCGGGGCTTCCTCGAGTGTGTGGGCGGGGCCAAACGGACGGGGCTTCCATGCGAGCGCGCATGCCGCTTGTGTGTATAATAGGTCAGAGACCGATCAGAGCAGCAGATTAAGAGACAGAAGCTCGGGCGGGGCCAAACGGACGGGGCTTCCATGCGAGCGCACATGGCGCTTGTGTGTATAAAAGGTCAGAGACCGATCAGAGCAGCAGATTAAGAGACAGACTCGTGCTCGACACACCTGCCCAGCCTCCACAACGCTCACGATTATTTTTGGGCTGATGAATGAGTCACTGAATTTAAGCTTCAACTAGGGCACATGCGTTATTGATATCTGCAAGTGTTTCCTGTTGAGGTTTATTTTTTGTGCCAGGACCGTCGTGCCAGAATGAACCCTGCCCTTCATATTTATTCAAGAAGACACCACCGTTTTTCCCCATGTAAATAATTTACGATGGCGCCGGCAAGCTGCCAGCGCCATCCTGCAAAAGTTACTTAATTAGCTTCAACAGGAAGCTCCAACTGATAAAATAAAGCAGGCGCTCGAGCCCCTGCTTTATCTTATCTGTTAGAGCTTCCTGTTGAAGCTAATTAAGTAACCATTTGAGGATGGCGCTGGCAGCTTGCCGGCGCCATCGTAAATTAGGCATTAGGCTTGAACTTTTGACCGCAAAATCCGCTCCGATCGCGGATTGTGGATTTTCGGTGAATTCGCGAGAGTTCGCGGACCGCGGATTCACCGAAAATCCGCAAAATCCGCGATCGGAGCGGATTTTGCGCTCATGCTTACTTTAGAGCCACCGGGGGAAGATATGGCGCAGCCAGGTGAATCTCTAGAGCCACCGGGGCAAGATAAGGAGCAGTCAGGTGAATCTCTAGAGCCACCGGGGCAAGATAAGACGCAGTCAGATGAATCTTTAGGGCCACCGGGGCAAGAGAAGGCGCAGTCAGGTGAATCTTTAGAGCCACCTGGGCAAGATGAGGCGCAGTCAGGTGAATCACTAGAGCCACCAGGGCAAGATAAGGCACGGTCAGGTGAATCACTAGAGCCACTGGGGAAAGATAAGGCGGAGTCAGGAGAATCACTAGAGCCACTGGGGCAAGATAAGTTGGACTTAGGTGAATCACTAGAACCACCGGGGCAAGATAAGGCGGAATCAGGGGAATCACTAGAACCACCAGGGCCATATAAGGTGCAGTCAGGTGAATCTCTAGAGCCACCGGGGCAAGTTAAGGCGGAGTCAGGTGAATCACTAGAGCCACCGGGGCAAGATAGGGCGCAGTCACGTTTATCACTAGAGCCACTGGGGCAAGATAAGGCGCAGTCAGGTGAATCACTAGAACCACTGGGGCAAGATAAGGAGCAGTCAGGTGACTCTCTAGAGCCACCGGGGCAAGATAAGGCAGAGTTAGGTGAATCGCTAGAACCCCTGGGGCAAGAGAAGGCACAGTCAGGTGAATCTTTAGAGGCACCAGAATATAAGGTGCAGTCAGGTGAATCACAAAAGACACCGGGGCAAGATAAGGCACAGTCAGGTGAATCACAAAAGACACCTGGGCAAGATAAGGCGCAGTCAGGTCAGTCTCTGGAGCAACCAGGGCAAGATAAGGTGCAGTTAGGTGTATCTCTAAAGCCACCGTGGGTAGATAAGCCACAGTCAGGTGAATTTCAGAGCCACCGGGGAAAGATAAGGCGCATTCAGGTGAATCTTTAGAGTCACCGGGGCAAGATAAGACGCAGTCAGATGAAACTTTAGGGCCACCGGGAGAAGATAAGGCGCAGTCGGTGAATCTCTAGAGCCACCAGGGCACGATAAGGTGCAGTCAGGTGAATCACTAGTGCCACTGGGGCAAGATAAGGCCCAGTCAGGTGAATCACTAGAACCACTGGGCAAGATAAGGGGCAGTCAGGTGTATCACTAGAGCCACCCGGGCAAGATAAGGCACAGTCAGATGAATCTTTAGAGCCACCGGGGCAAGATAAGGCGCAGCCAGGTGAATCACTAGAGTCACCAGGGCAAGATAGGGCGCAGTCACGTTTATCACTAGAGCCACCGGGGCAAGATAAGGAGCAGTCAGGTGAATCTTTAGAGCCACAGGGGCAAGATAAGGCACATTGAGGTGAATCTTTAGAGGCACCGGAATATTAGGTGCAGTCAGGTGAATCACAGAAGACACCGGGGCAAGATAAGGTGCAGTCAGGTGAATCACAGAAGACACCGGGGCAAGATAAGGCGCAGACAGATGAATCTTTAGAGCCACCGTGGTAAGATAAGGCGCAGTCAGATGAAACTCTAGAGCCACCGAGGAAAGATAAGGCGCATTCAGGTGAATCTTTAGAGTCACCGGGGCAAGATAAGACGCAGTCAGATTAATTTTTAGGGCCACCGGGAGAAGATAAGGCGCAGTCAGGTGAATCTCTAGAGCCACCAGGGCAAGATAAGGTGCAGTCAGGTGAATCACTAGTGCCACTGGGGCAACATAAGGCCCAGTCAGGTGAATCACTAGAACCACTGGGCAAGATAAGGAGCAGTCAGGTGTATCACTAGAGCCACCCGGCAAGATAAGGCGGAATCAGGTGAATCACTAGAGCCAACGGGGCAAGTTAAGGCACAGTCAGGTGAATCTTTAGAGGCACCGGGGCAAGATAAGGCGCAGTCAGGTGAATCACAAAAGACACCTGGGCAAGATAAGGCGCAGTCAGGTCAGTCTCTGGAGCAACCGGGGCAAGATAAGGTGCAGTCAGGTGTATCTCTAAAGCCACCGTGGGTAGATAAGCCACAGTCAGGTGAATTTCAGAACCACCGGGGAAAGATAAGGCGCATTCAGGTGAATCTTTAGAGTCACCGGGGCAAGATAAGACGCAGTCAGATGAATCTTTAGGGCCACCGGGAGAAGATAAGGCGCAGACGGGTGAATCTCTAGAGCCACCAGGGCAAGATAAGGTGCAGTCAGGTGAATCACTAGTGCCACTGGGGCAAGATAAGGCCCAGTCAGGTGAATCACTAGAACCACTGGGACAAGATAAGGGGCAGTCAGGTGTATCACTAGAGCCACCTGGGCAAGATAAGGCGGAATCAGGTTAATCACCAAAACCACCGGGGCAAGATTAGGCAGAGTCAGGTGAATCTCTAGAGCCACCGGGGCAAGATAAGGCGCAGTCAGATGAATCTTTAGAGCCACCGGGGCAAGGTAAGGCAGAGTCAGGTGAATCTCTAGAGCCACCGGGGGAAGATAAGGCACAGTTAGGTGAATTAATACAGCCACCGGGGCAAGATAAGGCGCAGTCAGGTGAATCTTTAGAGCCACCGGGGGAAGATATGGCGCAGCCAGGTGAATCTCTAGAGCCACCGGGGCAAGATAAGACGCAGTCAGATGAATCTTTAGGGCCACCGGGGCAAGAGAAGGCGCAGTCAGGTGAATCTTTAGAGCCACCAAGGCAAGATAAGGTGGAGTCAGGTGAATCACTAGAACCACCGGGGCAAGATAAGGCGCAGTCAGGTGAATCTCTAGAGCCACCAAGGCAAGATAAGGCGCAGTCAGGTGAATCTCTAGAGCCACCGGGGCAAGATAAGTTGGACTTAGGTGAATCACTAGAACCACCGGGGCAAGATAAGGCGGAATCAGGGGAATCACTAGAGCCACTGGGCAAGATAAGGCGCAGTCAGGTGAATCACTAGAGCCACCGGGGCAAGATAGGGCGCAGTCACGTTTATCACTAGAGCCACTGGGGCAAGATAAGGCGCAGTCAGGTGAATCACTAGAACCACTGGGGCAAGATAAGGAGCAGTCAGGTGAATCTCTAGAGCCACCGGGGCAAGATAAGGCAGAGTTAGGTGAATCTTTAGAGGCACCAGAATATAAGGTGCAGTCAGGTGAATCACAAAAGACACCGGGGCAAGATAAGGCGCAGTCAGGTGAATCACAAAAGACACCTGGGCAAGATAAGGCGCAGTCAGGTCAGTCTCTGGAGCAACCGGGGCAAGATAAGGTGCAGTCAGGTGTATCTCTAAAGCCACTGTGGGTAGATAAGCCACAGTCAGGTGAATTTCAGAGCCACCGAGGAAAGATAAGGCGCATTCAGGTGAATCTTTAGAGTCACCGGGGCAAGATAAGACGCAGTTAGATGAATCTTTAGGGCCACCGGGAGAAGATAAGGCGCAGTCAGGTGAATCTCTAGAGCCACCAGGGCAAGATAAGGTGCTGTCAGGTGAATCACTAGTGCCACTGGGGCAAGATAAGGCCCAGTCAGGTGAATCACTAGAACCACTGGGCAAGATAAGGGGCAGTCAGGTGTATCACTGGACCCAACCGTTCAAGATAAGGCGGAATCAGGTGAATCACCAGAACCACCGGGGCAAGATACAGCAGAGTCAGGTGAATCTCTAGAGCCACCGGGGCAAGATAAGGCGCAGTCAGATGAATCTTTAGAGCCACTGGGGCAAGATAAGGCGCAGTCAGGTGAATGAATTCAGCCACCGGGGCAAGATAAGGCGCAGTCAGGTAAATCTTTAGAGCCACCGGGGCAAGATAAGGAGCAGTCAGATGAATCTCTAGAGCCACCGGGGCAAGATAAGGCTTATTCAGGTGAATCTTTAGAGTCACCGGGGCAAGATAAGACGCAGTCAGATGAATCTTTAGGGCCACCGGGAGAAGATAAGTTGCAGTCAGGTGAATCTCTAGAGCCACCGGGGCAAGATAAGGTGCAGTCAGGTGAATCACTAGTGCCACTGGGGCAACATAAGGCCCAGTCAGGTGAATCACTAGAACCACTGGGCAAGATAAGGAGCAGTCAGGTGTATCACTAGAGCCACCCGGGCAAGATCAGGCGGAATCAGGTGAATCACTAGAACCAACGGGGCAAGGTAAGGCACAGTCAGGTGAATCTTTAGAGGCACCAGAATATAAGGTGCAGTCAGGTGAATCACAAAAGACACCAGGGGAAGATAAGGCTCAGTCAGGTGAATCACAAAAGACACCTGGGCAAGATAAGGCGCAGTCAGGTCAGTCTCTGGAGCAACCGGGGCAAGATAAGGTGCAGTCAGGTGTATCTCTAAAGCCACCGTGGGTAGATAAGCCACAGTCAGGTGAATTTCAGAGCCACCGGGGAAAGATAAGGCGCATTCAGGTGAATCTTTAGAGGCACCGGAATATTAGGTGCAGTCAGGTGAATCACAGAAGACACCGGGGCAAGATAAGGTGCAGTCAGGTGAATCACCGAAGACACCGGGGCAAGATAAGGCGCAGTCAGATGAATCTTTAGAGCCTCCGTGGTAAGATAAGGCGCAGTCATATATATCTCCAGAGCCACCGGGGAAAGATAAGGCGCATTCAGGTGAATCTTTAGAGTCACCGGGGCAAGATAAGACGCAGTCAGATGAATCTTTGGGGCCATCGGGAGAAGATAAGGCGCAGTCAGGTGAATCTCTAGAGCCACCAGGGCAAGATAAGGTGCTGTCAGGTGAATCACTAGTGCCACTGGGGCAACATAAGGCCCAGTCAGGTGAATCACTAGAACCACTGGGCAAGATAAGGAGCAGTCAGGTGTATCACTAGAGCCACCCGGCAAGATAAGGCGGAATCAGGTGAATCACCAGAACCACCGGGGCAAGATACAGCAGAGTCAGGTGAATCTCTAGAGCCACCGGGGCAAGATAAGGCGCAGTCAGATGAATCTTTAGAGCCACCGGGGCAAGATAAGGCGCATTCAGGTGAATCTTTAGAGTCACCGGGGCAAGATAAGACGCAGTCAGATGAATCTTTGGGGCCATCGGGAGAAGATAAGGCGCAGTCAGGTGAATCTCTAGAGCCACCAGGGCAAGATAAGGTGCAGTCAGGTGAATCACTAGTGCCACTGGGGCAAGATAAGGCCCAGTCAGGTGAATCACTAGAACCACTGGGCAAGATAAGGAGCAGTCAGGTGTATCACTAGAGCCACCCGGGCAAGATAAGGCGGAATCAGGTGAATCACTAGAACCAACGGGGCAATGTAAGGCACAGTCAGGTGAATCTTTAGAGGCACCAGACTATAAGGTGCAGTCAGGTGAATCACAAAAGACACTGAGGCAAGATAAGGCGCAGTCAGGTGAATCACAAAAGACACCTGGGCAAGATAAGGCGGAGACAGGTCAGTCTCTGGAGCAACCGGGGCAAGATAAGGTACAGTCAGGTGTATCTCTAAAGCCACCGTGGGTAGATAAGCCACAGTCAGGTGAATTTCAGAGCCACCGGGGAAAGATAAGGCGCATTCAGGTGAATCTTTAGAGTCACCGGGGCAAGATAAGACGCAGTCAGATGATTCTTTAGGGCCACCGGGAGAAGATAAGGCGCAGTCGGGTGAATCTCTAGAGCCACCAGGGCAAGATAAGGTGCAGTCAGGTGAATCACTAGTGCCACTGGGGCAAGATAAGGCCCAGTCAGGTGAATCACTAGAACCACTGGGCAAGATAAGTGGCAGTCAGGTGTATCACTAGAGCCACCCGTTCAAGATAAGGCAGAATCAGGTGAATCACCAGAACCACTGGGGCAAGATACAGCAGAGTCAGGTGAATCTCTAGAGCCACCGGGGCAAGATAAGGTGCAGTCAGATGAATCTTTAGAGCCATCGGGGCAAGATAAGGCGCAGTCAGGTGAATCTTTAGAGCCACCGGGGGAAGATATGGTGCAGCCAGGTGAATCTGTAGAGCCACCGGGGCAAGATAAGGCGCAGTCAGGTGAATCTCCAGAGCCACCGGTACAAGATAAGGCGCAGTCAGGTGAATCTTTAGAGCCATCGAGGCAAGATAAGGTGCAGTCAGGTGAATGTCTAGAGCCACCGGGGCAAGATAAGGTGCAGTCAAGTGAATCTTTAGAGCATCCGGGGAAAGATAGGGCGCAGTCAGGGGAATCTTTAGAGCCACCGGGGCAAGATAAGGCGCATTCAGGTGAATATCTAGAGCCATCGGGGCAAGATAAGTCGTAGTCATGTAAACCTTTAGAGCCACCGGGGCAATATAAGGTGCAGTCAGGTGAATCTTTAGAGCCACTGGGACAAGATAAGGCGCAGTCAGGCGAATCACTAGAACCACAGGGGCAAGATAAGGGGCAGTCAGGTGAATCTCTGGAGATTCCGGGGCAAAATAAGGCACGGTCAGTTAAGTCTCTAAGGCCTACGGGGCAAGATAAGGCACAGTCAGGTCAGTCTCTAGAGCCACCGGGGCAAGATAAGGTGGAGTCAGGTGAATCACCAGAACCACCGGGGCAAGATAAGGCAGAGTCAGGTGAATCTCTAGAGCCACCGGGGCAAGATAAGGCGGAGTCAGGTGAATTACTAGAACCACCGGGGGAAGATAAGGCGCAGTCAGGTGAATCTTTAGAGCCACCGGGGGAAGATATGGCGCAGTCAGGTGAATCTCTAGAGCCACCAGGGCAAGATAAGGTGCAGTCAGGTGAATCACTAGTGCCACTGGGGCAAGATAAGGCCCAGTCAGGTGAATCACTAGAACCACTGGGCAAGATAAGGAGCAGTCAGGTGTATCACTAGAGCCACCCGGGCAAGATAAGG
Organism: Lissotriton helveticus; assembly: GCF_964261635.1. Classification (NCBI taxonomy): domain Eukaryota; kingdom Metazoa; phylum Chordata; class Amphibia; order Caudata; family Salamandridae; genus Lissotriton; species Lissotriton helveticus. Next base: position 1,962,185,392 of record NC_136068.1, on the reverse strand, counting down.
CGGAATCAGGTGAATCACTAGAACTAACGGGGCAAGGTAAAGCACAGTCAGGTGAATCTTTAGAGGCACCAGAATATAAGGTGCAGTCAGGTGAATCACAAAAAACACCGGGGCAAGATAAGGCGCAGTCAGGTGAATCACAAAAGACACCTGGGCAAGATAAGGCGCAGTCAGGTCAGTCTCTGGAGCAACCGGGGCAAGATAAGGTACAGTCAGGTGTATCTCTAAAGCCACCGTGGGTAGATAAGCCACAGTCAGGTGAATTTCAGAGCCACCGGGGAAAGATAAGGCGCATTCAGGTGAATCTTTAGAGTCACCGGGGCAAGATAAGACGCAGTCAGATGATTCTTTAGGGCCACCGGGAGAAGATAAGGCGCAGTCGGGTGAATCTCTAGAGCCACCAGGGCAAGATAAGGTGCAGTCAGGTGAATCACTAGTGCCACTGGGGCAAGATAAGGCCCAGTCAGATGAATCACTAGAACCACTGGGCAAGATAAGGGGCAGTCAGGTGTGTCACTAGAGCCACCCGGGCAAGATAAGGCGGAATCAGGTGAATCACCAGTACCACTGGGGCAAGATACAGCAGAGTCAGGTGAATCTCTAGAGCCACCGGGGCAAGATAAGGCGCAGTCAGATGAATCTTTAGAGCCACCGGGGCAAGATAAGGCGCAGTCAGGTGAATCTTTAGAGCCACCGGGGGAAGATATGGTGCAGCCAGGTGAATCTCTAGAGCCACCGGGGCAAGTTAAGGAGCAGTCAGGTGAATCTCTAGAGCCACCGGGGCAAGATAAGGCTTATTCAGGTGAATCTTTAGAGCACCCGGTGCAAGATAAGGCGTAGTCAGGTGAATCTCCAGAGCCACCGGTACAAGATAAGGTGCAGTCAGGTGAATGTCTAGAGCCACCGGGGCAAGATAAGGTGCAGTCAAGTGAATCTTTAGAGCATCCGGGGAAAGATAAGGCGCAGTCAGGGGAATATTTAGAACCACCGGGGCAAGATAAGGCGCAGTCAGGGGAATCTCAAGAGCCACCGGGGCAAGATAAGGCGCAGTCAGGTGAATCTGTAGAGCCACCGGGGCAAGATAAGGCGCAGTCAGGTGAATCTGTAGAGCCACCGGGGCAAGATAAGGCGCAGTCAGGTGAATCACTAGAACCACAGGGTCAAGAGAAGGTGAGGATGCCCCATAGTCTTGATTCTAGAGTAACAGAGATTTAGGCTCGAGCATCTCCTGACTTCCAGGTGTATACCGGATTGCTGCGAGAGACGAAGATGATTGGGGTGAAAACGGTCCCCAATCTGTGACATTTGAAGAGGTTTTCAACATTGATCGAAAACAGATCTGAGGGCACAAGTGAGCACAGTGAGTCAGAGCCGCTCGGAAGCACTTCTAGTGTAAGAGTGTGTAAATTAAAGATATCATTTGTATATTTATATAGCACAGCTTATCACCCGTGAGGGTATCCAGGCGCCGTCCATGGGCACGGGAGTATTACGTGATTTGCCCAGAATCACAGGATGTTGAGCCGATGCCTAGACTCGAACCCAGAACCCCAACTCCAGAGTCGGCAGCTCTGGCTGCATCTCCACATCCTCTCCCCAGAAGGTATGCGGGTCATGAAAGACCACATCTCGTTAATGTCCAACAAACTGTGCAAACAGAGACAGACGTCCTCGATTTGACAGATTGCAAATTCATTTTTGAAGACTCTACATGAACATCTAGCGATTAAAAGCTGAGCTAATGATTCTTGGAGGACTTCTGATGAGAAGCTGCACTGAAATTCCAACCGAGATCTGGAAGTTGAAGGCGTGAGGTTTTGTATGCCAGGTATCCAGTGAAGATATTAGCTTTCCTAAGGTATCCAGTAGAAGATTTAGGGTGTCCTTTTTCGTTATCCAGTTGAAGATAGCAGGATTCCTTTTCTGATACCAACATTGAGGATATAAAACTTTTATTTATACTTTGATATTTTTCTTGAGTTTTGATTTTCTACTGCAAATGCTGGGGCAGATTTACAAGGACAGGCGCATCCCTGCATATCAGCAGGGATTGCGCCATTACCGATGCGCCGCATTTACAATGCGGTACAAAAGGGGGTGGGGGCGCATCGTGGTGCAAGGATAAACCGATGCGTGACGCATCTGATGCCGTAAGGGTGGCGCATTGCTGGAGTCGTGTCGCAAGTGTATCGCAACTCCAGCAATGCTCAGGGGCTGCCCATACCTAACATGCTGCATCACTCCTTACGCCTGTTCAAGCAGGCGCAGGGTTTTGACGCAGTGGCGTTGGAAAAGTGACTCCGTGAAATCTTGTAGATTTCACTGCGTCACTTTTCAGAGGCTTTTTGTTTTTATATTTCTTTTTATTAAATCATAAAACATACATACAAATCAAAAAATAGAATCTCAGGGAGGCCAAAACATTACAATACTTTGGTGTGAGAAGAAAGGATTACATTGTCACATAAAAATCTCAGGGGTCATTGGTGTCGGGCACATCTTCATCAAGGTTAGGCTCAGGGGGGGCACAGATATCACCCCTATAGCTGTTCCATGGTCCCCAAATCTTCCCCCACTTACGAGGGCACCCTCTGGCCACGTATACAGACTTTGCACGCACCATACACCAGTCCAGGTCCTCTGCCCACTTGGTGACCCCCGGCGCCTGGCTGGCTCCCCAGAGCTGAGCGATGTTGAGTTTGGCTATCATGTTCGCTAATGTTACCCACTGTTTCTGGGGCTCGTTCAAATCAGACGGTTCCCAAACATTCAGCAAACGACGCCTACCCTCAGGTTTTATTTCTATGCCCAACGCCGGGCTCAGCTCCACATGTATGGTCGACCAGAAAGTCCTGCACTCGCCCACAATGCCACAGTGTATGCATTAGGGTACCATCTTCCGCACATCCCCTCCGGTACGCACCACTATCAGCACGTCCCATACGAACCAGACACAGCCCCGTAATATATGATCTAAGCAAGATTTTCAGCGGAACCAACCTCAGCCGCATCTGAATCGCCACCTCCTTGGGAGAGGCCACCGCTGCTATCCAGTCCCCAACGTCTAGTTCCAATCCATCCTCGCACCACTGGGTCCTGATCTTCCGCAGTGGATGCTCTGAATGATTCACCAACTTACGGTATATCAGGGAGATCGTCTTTTCAGGGATATGTCCATCTAACACTCAGTCCTCCAGAGGCGATGCCTCTGGAAGAATTTTACCTTTAGGAAAACGTGCATCTAATGAGTGTCCCACCTGTAAGTATCGAAAGTATTCGTTTTGGTGTAGTTGGTAGTGGGCCACCAAGGACTCGAACGTGTGTACTGCGCCCTTCTTCAAAACATCCCCAATCTTCACTATGCCAATCAGGTCCCACTTGTCAAAGCCCTTCGACTTCCACATACTGCCCAACTTCTCTGAGTTCAATAAAGGGGTGGCGAGTGTAAGTCTACCCTCCAACCCCAAACATTTATTAGCAATATGCCAGACACGGACCACGTGGTCAGTGGGGCCTGTCAACGGGAGTCTACGCGGCCTAGAATATAGAGCCCTCAGCGGAATCAACCTCAGCCGCATCTGAATCGCCACCTCCTTGGGAGGGATATGTCCATCTAACACTCAGTCCTCCAGAGGCGATGCCTCCGGAAGAACTATACCCTTAGGGACACGTGCATCTAATGAGTGTCCCACCTGTAAGTATCGAAAGTATCCGTTTTGGTGTAGTTGGTACTGGGCCACCAAGGACTCGAACGTGTGTACTGCGCCCTTCTTCCAAACATCCCCAATCTTCACTATGCCAATCAGGTCCCACTTGTCAAAGCCTTTCGACTTCCACATACTGCCCAACTTCTCTGAGTTCAATAAAGGGGTGGCGAGTGTAAGTCTACCCTCCCACCCCAAACATTTATTAGCAATATGCCAGACACGGACCACGTGTTCAGTGGGGCCCGTCAACGGGAGTCTACGCGGCCTAGAATATAGAGCCCTCTCCAACGAACCACGCGGCGCCTGACCCCGATCCATTGCATAACCAGGGTCACCAGGGATACCGCATATTATGTTGTTCACTGCAGCTAGTTGAGAGGACCAGTAGTACTTGCGAATGTCTGGGAGCCCAATTCCCCATCATACCAAGGAAGGGTCAGCTTGCTATAAGCAATTCGAGCACTACCCCCCCAGAGAAGCCGTCTCTGGAGGGATTCTATCTCAATAAAATAGGCCGCCGGAACCAGGTCCATCGAATTCTGCAACGCATACAAAAACCGAGGAAGCGCCATCATCTTGAAAAAAGCCGCTCTCCCCAGCAGAGAGAGCGGAAGGGACCTCCAACGCGGATGTATGACATTACAACGCATGCTTTTACCACGCATGCTTTTACATCGCACGTTTTACAACGCATGCCTTTACAACGCATAGTGCTTTGGGGCGCTAGATAGTGAATTATTTAATTTACTATTCAACTCCAGTCCCGTGGATAGTAGGGAAGGTGTTGGATAGTAAATTAAATATATTCCCTATCCTAGAGCACCCCCAGCGCAATGCGTTGAAATGGTTTGCGTTGTAAAAGTTGCGATGTAAAAGCATTGCGTGGTAAAAGTTGCGTTGTAAGTGATGTTTCCCCTCCAACGCTCCACATCTGCCCTGCACCTAGTCAATGGAGCGACCAAGTTCCTTTCATACCGCAGCTAGCGTCACGTAGATTCCTAGGTATCGAAACCCCACTGTTTCTAACCGCACCGGACAAGACTGCGGAATCACAGGAGGGTCCCCTGCCACTACAAACATCACCGATTTATCCCAGTTGATGACTAGACCAGAATATCGACAAAAATGGCTAAGACATCCAGGAAGACCCCGAACGACTCGCTTGGTCTAGTGAGGTACAGCAAAACATCATCTGCGTAAAGCAAAATCTTGTCTTCCCATTCCGACGTCCAACGCAAACCCCGAATCGACCTGTTCCAACGCACCCACGCAGCCAGTGGCTCCATCGCAAGCACAAATAACAGGGGGGACAGTGGACATCCCTGTCTCGTCCCCCTCCCAAGCTGAAAATCGCGGGACTTGCAATTGTTGACTATTATTCTAGCCAAGGGCTTGGAGTACAACAGGCGAACCCATCCAATGAATTCACTGCCGAACCCCATCTTCCCCAAGACCGCAAACAAATACTGCCATTCCACTCGATCAAAGGCCATCAACGCATCTAAAAAGACCAGCACCGTCTGTTCATGAATCTTCGAGGCACCTCCCGGGACTCCCTGCAGCCGCCGCAGATTCAACGCCGTGTTTCGATGCGGCATAAATCCGGACTGATCCGGGTGAATCAAAGTCGTGATCACCTTGACAAGCCTAGTCGCCAAGAGCTTCACGAGGATTTTAGGTTCCGCGTTCAACAGCGATATAGACCTGTACAAAGAACACTGCGTCTTAGGCTTGCCCTCCTTGTATAAAACCACCACATTAGCAATACGCTGATCGTACGGGAGCTCTCCCTCTTTCCTACTCTCCAGGAACATAGCACGCACATATGGGGCCAACTTGTTAGCATTCAACTTGTACAGTTCAATGGGGATTCCATTCGGACCAGTCGCCTTGCCCGATTTAACCTGCCTAATCGCTTGGGCCACTTCATCGTCCGTGAATGCGTAGTCAAGGTAATCTCTATATTCCTCCGACAGACAAGGCATGCAATGTCCCTGATCATGTCGCCATTTTCCACCTCCGAATGAGTACTCCCCGCCGTATACACCGCCTGATAATAATCGGCGAACTCGTCCACTATCTCTTGAGGGTCCCTTAGAAAACGTGATGATTTATCTTCCAACTCCGGCACCAACATCGAGGTCCGATCCCCTCTCTCAAGCCAGGCAATTAGTTTACCGGCCTTATCCCTGTGCTCATATATAATACTATGCACAGCCGCTTGTGTAGCAACTGCCTTATTGCGTACTAATATTCTATATTCCTCCTCACGAAGGCATACCTGATGCAGGTCCTCCGGAGCTCTCGACTCATTAAATTTCTCTTCTAAACTCAGAATTTCTGCCTCCAACCGGACCACATCTGCCAGCGCCCTCTTTTTCTTCCCGGCAACCAGGGACAAAACTTCCCCTCTCGCCACTGTCTTATATGCCTCCCACAGTGTCCGCGCCGACTCACGGAGCCAGCAGTCTCTTGGAAATACCTATTGGACATACGGAGGACATCTTTTCTAATGACCGTGTCTTTCAGTTGCCACGCGCTGATAGGAGCTACCCTGCCAGCCGCCGGCTGATCTTGTAGTGTAGTTCCTTTATTCCCAATAGGCTCTGCGCATTAGAATATTATAAACAGCAGTGTAGACGTAGGACTGAGGTCGACTAGGTCTCTACTGACTATATTAGACTTAATTAGTTTTGCCAGCTAGCTCAGAGGTCACTAGAAACTGTCTCGAATAAACAAGGAGGAGTTTAACTTCCCTGGATAGACAAGAAGGGATTAGCTTCTGACAACCATAAAACATGACAACTTTGCTCCCTCAGAATAAGAGTGTATCTCTAGAGTTGTGTGAAAACAATAGACAGCTATTTCACTCAGTCGATTGTGCATATTTAGTTTCACCAGAGTGCAGAGAATAGAGAGACGGGCGTTTTCAGTAAAAGCTGTTATTTATTGAGCAGTCTTCTTTCTCATGCAAGAGAAATGAAATGCCATAATTGCAATACTTATCATAAAGTAAAGTGCGTACAGTAAAAGTAGTATTATGAAATAATACTGTAAAAGTATTGATATGGTTTCTTATATGATACTTTAAAATAGATAAAATATATACATACATAAAACATTGACTAACGTACTCAACTGGTGCTTCTAATCTACGCCTACCCCGGTGTACCTGACCTAAGCCTAATACGTGGGAAGGAGTAAGTAAGTAGCAGTTTAAGTTAAGTTGGTTTTTGCCAAGGAATCTGAATCAAGAATTCTCTTTAAGGGTTTAGTCAGCTCCGTACCTGGGTAATAGAAAGCAGGAGGTCTGGTATCTCTCTCTCAGGACTCGATATCCCAGCAACCCGCAAGGGCGGCTGGAAACACCGGAGCTGGATTTTCTCGGCTGGAGAAAAAGACATCGTCTTTTTCAGTGCGTCAAAAGGGAGGGGCAGCGTCCGTGGCTCTCGCATCAGCTGGGCTCTCGGGCAAGAAGATTGCCGCTCTGCTCCAAACCTCCGTGTGTTTGTTTAAGGCAACGTTGGTATATTTATACCTGAAAGGTGCTGGGTTTGACGTAAGGTTGGACATAAGACGTCAATAAAGATGTCACTAAGAACTCACCATTCTTTCAGTGCTCGCAGGAGTTCTAGGACAAATCAGAACAGAAGCATGGGGAATTCCCAGGTTGCTGGAGGTTTGCTTTGTTTAAAGAACGCGTTGTACTCTCTAGGAGTCTGGGGTAGTAGCCTTGCTTAATTTGGACTGCATGGGCTATGACTAAATATGGATATGATTCTCATGCCTTTATAAGGATATTATTTATTATAGCCATACAAGGGCATAAATTAGGAATATCGAATTAGGGTCCAGATAGAAATACAACCCCCACTCCACGATCTAATGTCCCTCATTACTAAAACTAAGCAATAGTAAACATATAATGATGCATGTGTGTTTTCCACCCCACCCCAAAATACATATTTCGTATTTGAAATGGTATATGGTAAATACACGAAAATGAGTATTGGTACTGTACGCTTTTCAAGCAGTGGTATCATTCAGTTAAAAATGCATATATATATCAGCTGAATGAATTGCGAAAATTACACATGAAATGGCTCTGAATACAGAAGAGAAGGTCGAGACCATTCCATCACATATTAATACAAAATGCTGTACATATGCTAGAGGCTGAGGTAAAATATTGTCTCTAGAGTTCCTAAATTAGAAGCTCTGTTCTCTAAGAATAGTTCTACTTTAAGCAGAGTATTTTGTGCCAGAGAAAGGGTAAATATTTTGGAAGTGAAAAAAAAATAATTTCGCTTTCAGGGGGAAAAATAGTTCCAATTCTTTTTAGTAGCTGTGTTTATCAAAAACTGAAGGTCGAATTCAGAGTTTAGGGAACGCTGTGTGCTCATTGTTTAAAAAGTGTATTCCCGTTGTTCAGGGGAGAACATCATTTCAGACAGACTTGCAAAAAATTGGTCTACAACATCAGGTGAAAGTTCGACCAAGTTTGAAAATGCTGTAACAGTGCATGTGTGAGAATGATTGCTATCATCGATGTCAGGATCAGCAATGGTCATAGAAGGTTGTACCTGTGTGATGCTGCTCTCATCTCGTACTCCACTGCCACATACTCGTAGTGGTGAAGTCTCAACGAATGCCGTCATCAGAATAGGTAGCCGCTGCAGACATCACGATGCATGAGCCGTTACAGGACCTAGCAAGGTATCTGTATCCATTGCTACTGCTGATGGTAGTGTAAGACAGATGTCCAACACGCATTCTTCTCCGCATAGCATACATCGAAGCACAGGTAAGATGCAATTTTGCCAGATTGGTCTGAATGAAAGAAACCAGGTCATATTCAGATCTCTTAGCCGGGCTAATCCGAGGACTTTAGTTATGCGGTCCCCGTAGCGTATTGCTAGGATCGTTTCTTCTATCGTTGCTGGAGTCTTGTCTGCGGCTTGGCTTGCCATATCGGAGCAAAAGAATCAAAGATAAAATTCCTGCTACGAGTCCCAAAAGTAGAGGTAGGCCGCCAAAGACAGAATGGACAAAATTGGGAAAGATGCCCAGAACTGTTTCAAACGGTGTCAACAGTCCCGAAAAAATTGTCTTAAATACATGTGCGATGCCACTGGTATCTGACATGTTTAAGATTTGGCTCAACATTTCTACGAAATGCACGGGGCAATTTGTTGATAATAAGGAATGTATCTCTGCTGTTGTCCTTGCGACTTGCAGATCATACGTTTCTTTAGACGAGGTCAAAGGCACCGTTGTCTGACAAAGAATGGATTTCATTCTGCTTAAAGTATCAATTCGCATAGAAGAGATATTCAAATAAGGCCATATTGCCGCCTCCATGTCTGGAGTGCTGTTTGGATACAATACTTGCATACAGCAAGTGACCATGGAACTAACGCTCACGAGATAGGCTTTTCCTGGCACCATGCCACAACAGCTGTGGTCATTTATTAGAACATAGCTGCCGTTGGAAAGCTGTCTGAAAAATGGCTCTATCTGTTTTGCAGGAGTGCCGTGCAGGTGACATGAAAGGTTATTCGAAGACCCTTCGCAGGCCCCATGCAAGTTAATACCTAGACACAGAAGTGTACCGCTTAGTGATTTCTTACAATTGTTACCACTAAGAAATATCTCCTTTTTCTTTTCATTATAATATTTGTGTGTATAAGGTAATTTCCATGTTGACTTGATGTAGCCTTTACCCAACCTTTCATACTGGCCCGCTGGTATATACTCTTGCCAATATTTAAACTGGAAAATTGTTATCGGAATTGTAATTATCCCACGTATTATCCATTCAATGACAGGTCTTTCTGACATTGTCAATGGTAATCTCTCAAGTTTTTCAATGCTCAGAATCGTATAGTCTACTCCTTTTTGTGCCAAACTGATTTGTCTATCAGTAAGGTTAAAGATAGAGAATAATGACATTGTGTTGATTAAACGCCATGGCACGTAGCCTGAACGCAGATTTTGCAACGTCCAGCCAAGCTGTACAATAGAACGTAATTGGGACTGACCATGTTGTAACATTAGTAAGTCCTGCTCTATTATATCAATAGCAGATGATACAATACTGTCCAGTGAATATATTCTGGAGGACAGAGTCGTTAACCCATTGTCCACAACAGAAAGTGATTTTTCCAAATTAATACGATCAATTTCTCGTATTTTTTCTGCTGTTTCAATTTGCATTACTTTCCAAGCTTCGTTGTACGCAGCGTATATACCGGCTGCTATGAAACGTTTTTGACGCTGTTTGCGTGGTCCCAATATGAAATCACGCAAGTCAGCACCGTCTTTAAGTAAAGTCAAGTGTTGCTTAATTTCAGCCAGTGTGGATTTCTGTAGCCATTCGAGGCATAGTTTCCCTACACTGTATGTCGTAACTATCCCTGGATGTTGTCTCTGGGAGTATCTAGGGTCTGGCCTGTTCAGTTTTAACCCCTGTATTTTGTTCAGGAATCTATCTTGACAGTTATTTGTGTCTGTGGGCCAGATCAACCATTTTTTCCAATCAGCATGTGTTCTGTTTTGGTGAAAAATATGGGATACGTCTATCTCCACATCTGTAGTGTTATTACTATCAGGTATGGGCTTCGGAATAGACGGTTTGTTTAAGTCTTTAATCTTAGCTAGGCCAAGACAGGTTGTCTGTTGAATGGTGTCATTCAAGAATATTATTTGTTCTGGGATCATGCAGGCTCTCAATAATGCTTCTAAACCTTGGACCTGCCATTCTTTTGTACCCCAGATGGTTTTTGTTTCAATGTTGTTTTTCCAGAATTCAAAACCAAATGTAGTCATTTTTTCATAAAATGTTTCAGAATAAATCAATTTAGTATTTGTCAACATTGTTTTCATTCCTGTCTTATTTAACCTTTTAAAATAAAACATTTCTGCATCACTTGTGTTAAACCCTGAGAAGTATGGGAATTTCTCATGAAATGTTTTCGAGCTGCTTTTAGGCGGTGTTGCACAATGTTCCCATTGGTTAAAATTAAAAACATTTCTAGGTTGAGCAGATTTATGTAAATAATGATGACCAAAATGATTATAGCAGTACATTTCTTCATAATTTGATGAACCCTGTAAGTAATCATGTTCTGTAAATTTTGCTGACATTACTAAATCTGACATCATATTATTAATATTTTCAAAGTCCCAATCATCAGAGAAAGTACTTGGTTTTACAAAGTCACTTAATGAAACCTTAAACTGGTGTAGATATTTCAAGAGCTCAATCGGGCCAAAAATGTCATACTCAGCTCTGTCCCATGCTACCCCACCGGGTATTGGATTGGCTGTGACGTTCACGGATGATAGTTCTCTTTTTTCGATGTGAGATGACTTGTGAGGCTTTAGGACCAAGTTGATGTTCTGACTTGCTGTGTCCATTGTACTGTATTTTCCTTCAATGAATTTACCCAAACAAAGAACCATGATGAGCCAAAGCAGGAGGAAAAGTACACCTAACACAATCCAAAATTCAATCCATGGAGAAATCAGATAGGTTGCTTTGAGTTGATGAAAGAGTTCAGTTACTTTGTCTTCGAAAGTTTTTGTTGCTGGCGTTTCTTCATGTTCACTTGGATCATCAGAAAAGTCATCGAAATTGATGAAGTAGCCAGATGCAGTTCTGTCAATTGTTGGAATTGCTTCCGGATTTTCTTGTCTTTGGATGTTTCTTGGAGACATTAGTATAGTCCGACGCTACATCATTGTAGACAGGTGTTTCTTGACGAACTGTTGCAATTTGGGTTTCAAGAGGCACAAGTTCCATTGCTTTGTTGCATAGTCCTTTTTGATTCACTGCAGGTTTATCAAATGTGATTAGTCTCTCAGTTTGAACCTCTTGGATTGTAGCAAATTTTGGTACTCTGCTATTTCTTGGGAGTCCACTGGGCCTACTACTTATTATTGGCCACATGATTGTGGTTTTACCAGGTCGATTGATACAACTCGGTTCTCCTTTTACCAGCAAGGGGCGGTAGTGCAACTGATCTTGTTCCGCTGACAGCTAAGACAGGTACTGCTTTTCTGTAAGAAGGCCCAAATTCCTTCTTCACCGCGATCTTCTCTCTGACCAGATCCCCAATCTTTGGAATCCAGACAGGTCTTGCTGGGACAGGTGGTTTTTCTTCAGTGGCTGTTGGCTGTTGCTTTAATCTTATGTTACTCAGGTTTCGTCTTGTTTCATTTAAGTCCTGTAAAACAGCCAAACGGTCTTTGATATCAAAGGATTTTTCTTCTACCACTGAAGTGTGACTATCAAGATCCTGAATGTGCATTCTAGTACCGAACAATAGTTCGTATGGACTGAGACCTTTTAGAGAATTTCTTGGCAGATTATTAAGACTACGTTGGACACTTGTTAAATGTTGGACCCCCCCATCACCCGAACCTAATACCCTCGCCGTTATAGATTGCTTTATGTCCCGGTTTTTTCTTTCCACTACCGCATTTCCCTCAGGATGGAAGGGACAAGAGTACCGCAATGCAATGCCCATGCTGGCCATGGTGTCCTTGTAAGCCCTAGAGCTAAACGCAGGACCCTGGTCAGAATGTAGCATGCCAATTGCGTATGTGCCGATAACGACTCGCAAATCTTTCATAACAGGCCTGGCGTCAGCCGAGCGCTGCTGTCAACATTTTAAGTCAATCTAGTCTTAAACATTAATGGGACGCATTTCTCCTGCTGGATTTTTGCGTATAGATAGCCTTATGCTTTCTAATAGAAGGGTCCTGGCAATACTCCGTTCGGTTCGCGACTGCGATCTCTGTTGCAGTTTGGACAGCCCATTGCAAATTTGTAATGTTGCAGGCTCATCCCCGGCCACCAGTATTCTGATTGTAATTCTTTCAGAGATTCCTTGATCTCTTAGTGCCTAAGACCTTCACCCATGTGTGTGTCTGCTATTAATAAGACTCTCCTGTTCATGTTTGGAATTACTCTATCCCCCACTCCAGGCATTTGAGCAAAAGGAACGGAGTTTGCATCAATTATGTATGTATTATTGAGTGGATAGTTCACAGGTAATGCTGCACAGTCGCCTTTCAAAGACGCTTTTACCGCCGGCATGGTTCCCCGTCTATGTATTTTTCTGAACTTTTTTTGTGGCTACGGAAGCCGGTTGAGCTGCTTCCGCTGTGGCTCTGTGAGCCAATGAATTCCCTGCAACGTGAACGCCATCACGTTGATGACTCAGTGTATGTATCACGTGAGTCTTTTGTAGTTCTTTCTGTAAAAGAACTATTTGTTCCCAAAGCTTTTTATGCTTTATTGTGGCACCTGTCATCTTTGTAATCGTTTTGAACCCAGCTCTGCAAGTCATTATTGTAAGACCTGACGCAGTAATGTGAATCGCACACTATTAGTGTGGGGAATTCGCGATCGGCATTTTCAAGCGCCATCTTTAAAGATCCTATTTCAGCTCACTGAGTTGAGCAGTTTCTGAGTGATTCAGTTTTGGTAATTAATGGTCTGAATTTACCAAAGCGCCAGAGACCTTTAACAATCACGCACGCTGCGTTGTAGGATTTTTCCTCTACATCGAAGTGTTGTGCAAATCTGTCCATATAGATTACACATGTGTATTGTTCGAGAGGCAGAATTTTGATTGGTAGAGGATATTCTTCTTCATATTCTAGATTTTCTAGTTTTTTCATTTTTGGGTCAAAATAGTATTTCACGTCTTCTGCAGCAAGATAATTTTCCCATTGTATCCATTTTGGATCTAATGCCACAGCAGTCAAATTGCGTGGGCTTGTTAATGCCTCAAGGCTGATTCTGCTGTTAAAACAGTTATCCTTCTGCCTTGGGCTTGGGCTCTTTCTCTTGCTACAGCAGTTTGAACCGCTATTAGAATTTTTTCAGTAGAACTGAATTTTATTTCAGCTTGTGTATACAAGTGTGATTTGTAAGCTATTGGTACAGTTTCTCCCTCATTAGAGGTCAGGTACGTGAATCCGCATCTTCCTGGGATGACTCGGATTACAAGGTTGCGTACGTTTTCACGAGTTTGCAATTTTGTTTTCGCTAACATGTCTGTTTGCAATGATCTTAAAATTTCAGTATGTTTCTGAGTCCAATTTATTGGTTTGAAATCATTCATAGAGAGGTTTAACCCTCTCTGCATAATTTAGAATGTATGTTCTTCCGAAATTCAGGAAACCTAGTATTGATTGTAAGTTCTTCAGCGTTTTAGGTGCTTGGAGTACAGCACACTTCTCTAAGAAGTTGTCTGCTAGGCTTTTGCCTTCACTTGATAATTCATATCCTAAAAACAGGACAGTTAGATGGGCAATTCGTGACTTTTTAACGTTGAATTTGTAACCCTCAGCTGCGAAACCAAGTATTATGGTGTTCACTCTGTTCAAGTGAGTCTCCAGCTCATTGTCTGTGAGATAGATGTCATCGACATAAGATAATGCTTCATCGTCATATATTTGTAGTAACTCTGTTACTCTTGCTGAGAATAATCCTGGGCTATTCTTGAATCCCTGTGGGAGTCGACAGAAGTGTTTTTGCGACCCCATGATTGAGAACGCGGTCAAATACCTGCTCTCAGGTGCAATGTTTTGACAAAAGAATCCATCAGAGATGTCTAATGTCGTTTTGTATTTTTTGTGCACGATGTTATTCATCAGTGCTGCACTGTGTGAGTTTTATACTGCAAACGTTTTGCAGCAGGAGTTTAGGTGTCTGTAGTCCAAAACTAGACGATATGAATCGTCTGGCTTGGAGACAGGAAACAAAGGATTGTTCATTTGTGAGGTGCATGTTTCAATCACCCCCTGGTATTCAAGTTGATCTAAGATATCCCTGACTTGCTTTTTAGCTTCTTGTTTAACCGGGTACTGCCTTTGTGCAGTGGGTTGACTTTTTAACTGGATTTTGTGAGGAGGAGAGTCCTCATCCCATCCTACATGATTTTTGTATAATGCAGGAGCTTGGGCCACTGCCCATTTTCTTGAGTTGAAATATGATTTGAGAAGGCAGGCATAATCATTTCTTCGCCATGAGGGCACTCCTTGACAAACTCTGGTGGCCAGTCTTTCTCAGCTAACAGGATGTCATAGCCTTTCGAAAGGTTATCCCAGAAGAGACCCCTTACTTTCCTAGTCTTATCCCCTTCTATACGCAGTGTTATTTCGTATACTTTATGAGGTTTGCTAACTCTGGTATCTGCAGTTTCCACCTGAATGTATTCATTCGTGTCCACTGTCTCCAGAAGATTTATCAGGATCTTGAGAGCTATGGTCACTTCGGCTGCGCTGTCTAGTATTGTCTGGGCCCACTCCCCGTTTTTCAGTTGTGTCCTCAGAATCCTCGGCATGTTTAATTATTTTAATACTGGCTACCTTCTTTCTTGGAAATTGTAATTTTTTACTTTGTTGAGCAGGTTTCTTGTCTTTGGACTTGACGTGCTCTTCCTTGTGTTCTGACCGTCCTCTTCTTTCCGATTTCTGTGAGGAAGTCTGAAAAGATCGAGAGGGACATGTATCAATATCTTGATATCTATCAGGTTTTCTTAATTTATCCCTATCTCTAAGGTTGTATATTTTCTCAGAGGGCTCCCTCTGGGGAGACTTGTTTCCTTGGTCCGGAGATCTTTCTCTCCGTTGAGGAGACCTTCCTCTGGACTGGAATCTTTTTTCTTTGGGAGTGGATTGTTTATTACCATCCCAACTCTTTTTTGGAGTATTTAGATTATTATTAATAAAAGTTTTTTCAGGATTTTCAGTTAGTTGGGGTTTTACTGGTTTCCCACCCAAACTATCTCTTCCTAGTTCTTCATAGGATTTTTCTATGATTCTGGCAAGTTCAAAAGGTTGTTCTGCTATATCTGTTTCTTTCAGTTTCTGGCGGATCGCCACAGATGCTGCTTCTCCTTTTATGTTGGCTAATAATATAGCCGAGACCTGCTTTAAGTCTTTCAGTAATTTCATACCCAGAGTTAAAGCAGGTTCTGGACCGTATTCATTTTGAATCTGTCTTAGCACATCTGGTATAACCGCCATGGACGGAACACCATGTGTTTTTGTGTAAATGGAAGCAAAGACTGTGCCCCAAGTGTCACAGTCCTCCACATGTGGTGCGATCCCCATTGGAAGACAGATAGTCAGAATTCTGTGTTTCTCAGTAGGTGTAGTATCAGGAAATACTGCCTCTATTTGAGTGATTTTTTGTGCTAACCAGAATGGAATTTGTTCCCGTTTTGAGGGTATTTTACCAAGACATGATTGTATGTTCTGTGGTGTAATTTTGTTTGTGTTCCCCTGATGAGGGGTAAGCTGTGGAATGTTGATTGCTGGTTGGAGTCCGCATTACATATTGGACCAATTGTCTATGTATTTTAATTAATATTTTTAGCTGGGCTAAAAGTTCCGGGACTGACATTTTTTCAATGTCTGGATGTGGTGTGTAGCTGGCTAGAACCGGCCACGTTGCTCCTGGTCTACCTAGTAGACCAAGCCTGGTGATGTGATTTTTATGTTTTAGGGCGCCTTTAAACCAGAGCAGGTGCTCTTGGTAATTTAGTGGGATTTCAACATCCTCGAAAGGAGTGTATTCATCCGGAGGTTCTTCTATTTTGTAATAGTGGAATTCTTTTGTTACAGCGTTTGCTGCTGGAAAGTGTATCCATGAATAGAATACCTCTGTCTGCCGATATTCATGGACCTCTACCTCGAATATGACTGTACCACCTCGTGATGTCAGTCCATTTTCCATAAGTTTAATAGTTATAGTTCTTCTTATATTTGCTGGAATGATTATAGCATTCGGGTTTTCATCTTGGAGACTTGCGTCATCCGCTAGGAGTTGAGCTGCTATTCTAGCTGCCTCCCTTTCGTCTTCACTTTCTACCATTTTACTGACAGAAAGTTCTTTGTTGCAGAGCAAGTTTCAAGGAAACAAAGATTAGGTGCACAATATTTTGGAACACTGTATCCCTCAACGTTGACTAAACCAAAAACTATACATAGGAATCTCTTCCTACTAAGTTCCGGCGGATTTTTACCTTTTACCCACTCCAGACATGTTTTGGAGTTTTTACAGGAAAAAGGGTTCTGTGTGAAAAAGCACGACTGAGTTACTCTAGTGTCTTGCGTTAGATTATCGCCTTACCAAACGTTGGGCGCCATGTAGTGTAGTTCCTATAATACCAATAGGCTCTGCCATTGGAATAATATAAACAGCAGTGTAGATGTAGGACTGAGGTCGACTAGGTCGCTACTGACTATATTAGTTCCAGTTTCAATCTTTATTTCGATCAATTTAGATCTTAAAAGATATACACAGCAATAAAATCATTGTAATTTATACAAGTCAATAAAACATTGGTTAAAAAAGATTGAACACAGCATATAAATCAATTCGTCCTAAGGAAAACTTACAGTCATAATTGGTGGAGAATATTAAAAGTCCACTTCCGCCTTCAATAGGTGGGTGCGAGTAAACCACATTGCTGTTAAAAATGTTGCCACTGCAAACACAGTTGGGGGAAACACATCAGTCTTTAGGATTCTGTACGCCGGGAAGAACTGTCTAAAACCCAAATTTTTTAGCAAGGGGACAAGCCAATATTTTCTTATTCTTTGGTAGGCTTTACAAAAGAGGACTACATGTAAATCATTTTCTTGGGTATGCCCAAACGCCGGGCAATGCTCTGTGGTTAGAGGCAAAGACCAAGAACTGCTGAATGACCTGAGGGGTAATGTGCCATATCTCCACTGGAGAAATAACTTCCTGGTTAGGACAGGGGTCATGCCATCCAAAACACGTTCCAAAAGATAAGAGTCTTTGCTTTGGACAAATAGATTTGTCAGGGATCCCTCGCGTGTGCTGTCCAAAGTGAAGGTAAGCTTTGAGTCGTAGTAAGCTTTTGACAGCGCTTTGCATGGCATCCTATGGCTTGCGTTTAGTGGATCAGACCAAAGTTCTTTAAGGCCCAGACTCTCACATAAACTTTTTATATAACTTAGCCATGGAATGTTGGTGGCATTTGGTAGGGTTAAGAACTCCTGAAGCTCGGACCGGTAGTCAATGAGTTCTTGGCTACTCCATAGTCTTCGCCAGAAAGTTAATGGTTTGAGGCCCAGTTCTTCTGCAATAGGTCTAATTCCCAGGTCTAATCTCAAAGGAAGTAGCGGCGTGCTTGATGGAAGAGCTACCAACTGCCTAATGAATTTATTTTTGGTAATCATTAGGTTTTTAGCGGAGGTGTGTCCCCACAATTCAGCCCCATATGTCACTGCCCCCCGTGCTTGCGACTTGTAAATTTGAATAGCAGGGCCCAGTGGGCGGTATGTTGATTTATTTAGCATCCTAGTGATGCCACCCACTAACTGCACCAGTTTCATATTTGCCTTGATCTGGTGTGTCCCCCATGTCAAGTTCTCATTTAAGGTTACTCCTTGGTACTCAAATGTGGAAACCCGCTCCAATCGTACCAAACCAAGCAAGGGATTAGGGCGGGTAGAGGGGGTCAGGTTTAAGATCTTGTATTTGGTCTTAGAAGCGTTGATCTCAAGGCCCCTCTCCGTGCAAAATTCCAGAAACCCACGAGTACCCGTTGTATTCCCATGGGGGATTTTGATAGCGGCAGGGTGTCGTCCGCAAACATGATAGCGGGCACCCTGCTGCCATTCAATTTGGGAGCAACAATATCACCAATCCTGGTCCGGTGGGTAATAACCCCGTTCACAAAGAGGCAGAACAGGGTCGGTGCGAGCACACAGTCCTGTCTTACCCCTCTGTCAACGGGGAATCTTTCAGTTAAGTTACCATTTCTACCACACCTGACGCATGCAAAATTATTCTGGTGTAATCTCATTAGTATGGCAAGACTATCTACCGGGACCCCTAAGTCAGCTAGCACGCTCCATAGTTTGGATCTTGGCACCAAATCGAAGGCGGCTCGCAGGTCCACGAAAACCGTGTACAAGCTGCCCTCCTCGATTAGTGCAGTCCTCCAGTAAATAAGGTTTAAGCGGAATATCTGCTCAGTTGTAGACACCCCCCTCCTGAATCCCGCCTGATATGGGCTCGAAGTGGCAGTTTCCTCGAGCCAATTCTGGAGGCGATCTAATATAATCCTACCAAAAAGCTTCTGGGACACGTCTAATAGGCTGATGGGCTTGTAGTTGTTTGGGAGCAGAGGCGATCCCTTTTTGAATATGGGAACAACCTCTGCGCCCAACCAAGTACTAGGGACCTCCATGCCAGTCAAGACAGCATTAAATATTGTCAATAGATAGGGGCCCATACATCAGGCTCCTGTTTGAACAGGTTGCCCGGAAGACCGTCCAACCCAGGAGCCTTGCCTGATGAGAGTCCCGCAGTGGCAGCTCGCACCTCTATATCTGTAAAGGGGTCCCTCAGGGTGGGTAGATATAGTTGGGGATAGGTGGCATGAAACCCCAATTTCCGCTGTATAGAGGGACTGGAAGTGCTCTTGCCATGCCCTTGGCGCAATATTCGGTTCTATAGCCGATGCTAGATGGTCGGATCCTGTATTGACAATTCGCCAGAACTTACGATGGTCTTTACTAGCTAGCGAACTAGAGAGTTCCTCCCATTTAGCCTGATCCCACTCGATCTTAGCCTGGGTAACCAGTTTTTTATAGTCCCTTGCCTGTATCTCCAGTCTACTTTTGCACTCCTTAATACAGGACAGGAGAACTCTCTTCGCCTTGCGGCATGCGGCATTATACCATGTAATGCGCTGTTTCCCACCACCTCTACTTTGTCCCTCTAAAAAGAGGTCTGCCGCCAAAGTACTGATGAGTTCTTCATGTGCCTGATACAATGAATTGTGGGTTTCCTGGCTACTTGATTTCTCACTTAGGTTGCCCACTTTTTCCAGTGTTGGAATAAGTCTGGCAAAGAGTCTTGGAAGGTTCTCTCTGCTAGTAACTAGTTTTTCCCACCTTATTCTCCTTCTGTTATTTTCCAGGAGCAGCCCTGTATTTGGCACCGCCGTAGCATAGCCCCTGCCCTCCTGGCCAGGGAGAGCACAGTCTAGTTCTAGGGCGTTGTGGTCGCTGTCGTATCTTTCTATCACCCTAAAGTCTATAATATGCGACCACATGGGCAATTGCACTAGGACATAGTCCAGCTGTGACTCTCTGCCTACTCTGTTAAAGGTGCATTTGCTCGGAATATCGGATTTGGTGCACCCATTGCAGGTTCTAACCCCATGTTTAAGGGTTAGGGCACTAATCTGTAGAGCAAGAGTGGTCCAAGCTCTGGGAGGGGGAGCCACCGTGGGGGGAACTCACCACCTTGCGTCCTCCTGCAGGGAGGACCCGTCCAGGAGGCCTGCAAGGGGCTCAAAATGCGAATTCAAGTCCCCTCCCACCACAAATGGAATCCCCTCAGGAATTTCACTGAGGAAGGCTAACAATTCCTCTATGGTAGGTGATTCCCGCGATATGTTTACCGGCCTTGAGTAAACATTTATCACGGCAAGTCTACGGGAGTTTGTCCATTCCAGCAGCACCACTAATATATCTTCTGAGGCCAGGGGGAGACGTGCGGCCCGACAACCCAGGTCAGTAGCCACCCAGGTTGAAAGGCCTCCAGAAGGACAACCCCTACCCCCCCATTTCGCAGGAATGGAGAATGCCGCGAAGCCATGGCGAGAGTACTCGTCCCTCGCCCAGGTTTCCTGAAACAGGCATATGTCTTTAGAATCAATGAAAGCAGTCCATTCCTGTTGGTCCAGCTTGTTACCCAGGCCAGCCACGTTCCATGATACCATCTTCAAAGGTGGTGGCCTTGGGTGCGGAGCTGGAGGTAAGGAGGGGATGTCATCAACACTAACACACAAGGGCCTAAGTTTTGAGGTCGAATCTCCTGTTGTTTCCCCTATTTCCCTAATTATGGGGGGGGGAATCAGCGGTAATTCGAGCAGTGGTTCGATTATCCTCCTTGCTGTGTGATGGAACATCGGGGTGCCCAGACTCTAACGTTTGATCCGTGGTGGATCTGGGAGATATAATAATATCTGCCTCCACGCCTTCCCTGGGATAGCAGTAGTGCTCACTATGGTTGCACATAAACTGTCAATCTACCATGTCTAAATGGCTATACCTGTTGAATGTGGGAAGGTATGTAGGGTGATGGACTATAGGTTGGCGATAGGCTCCTCTCTCTCTGCCCCTCTAGACACCTCCCTTCCCATAACATGTTTCCCAGCCCTCCTCCTCCATATATGGCATAAAATATGCTTGATGTAGAGTTCTTGGAGGATGTATATGTAAAAAGAAAGGGGTATCCCCGACTAGAGTTCCTAATTCGGGATAGGTATGGTATTTGGAAAAAAGATAATTAGGAACTAATATTTAAACAAAGGACAAAAACGGACTAGTGACAGCAAGAACTATGAGTGAACAAGATGCATGGTACAAAATTATGGATTTTATTTTATTCAATTTTCGTTATAATAAAAAACATTGTTGTTTAATTACAAATGGTTATTGTGTGCATGCCTCCATTATACATGTGACTTATGATCTACATATATATACATCCTATTGTATCCTGTACATATTTCAAGATAATTGAATTTAACTTGAGATCTCAACGGAAGCTTGTTTTAGCACATTAATACATAAAAACATGGCTAAATATGTCATCTACGCGCGTTTCGGCTGAGGGCCTTCATCAGGGAGCCATGTGGGTATCCAAAAATAGACCTGGACATATAGATGGTGTTGATTCTCGCAGGGAGGAGAAGGTAAGAGTAATCTGGGTTGGCAGGAAGTCTGTCTTGGGGAAGTGGACACTTTAGCGTATTATATTAGTTAGTTTGTAATTTTCTTTCTCCAAGTTTCCTTTTATTTAAGGGTGGGGTGCGCTTAGTTAGCTTAGGGTTTCTTCTATATAGTTGGGAAGCTACATATTACTTGTTTCCAGGTGAAGATCCGAGGATAACCTGCCAATAGATCTCAAAGGTTCTTTAGGCGGGGATCTGTGGACGGTTCTTGTCGCGCTGACAGTCTTTAGTTCGTGTCCACTGGTTGTATATTGGGGATCTGTAGGATTCTGTCCGTTCAGCTGACGGAGTCCGTCATAGTGATGGTGGTACAGAGACACTCTAAGTGGCTTGTGGTCGTCTCTTGGTCACCTTCCAATGGGGGGGTCCTGCCGGCGTGTGTGGAGCCAGGGTCTGGGCTCTTGGAGGATGGAAATCTCCTCTCCCTCTAGTGTCCCACCCTCCCACCCTCTCCGGGGGTCTACCCCAACCCTCCTCCTCACATGTATTTCTCAGCCGAGGATAAAAGAAAGAGAGGGGTAGGGATTAAATATTGCTCCCCTGCTCGTCAGGGCACCATCCACAAATGTGGGAAACAATCATAGGATCTCTAAAGCTAATCAGGACGCAGTCTCCTTTGATGGATTTTCTTGTGCTACCCACCCATGGTGCCCTTCTTACCATGAGCACGTCACTCGTTATACTTAGCGGGAGAGGTCTAAACATAGATAACCAACTTACCACCTTGTTCTTTAAAGAAGCGGTGGATTCATTGGAATTGATTTTTAACTCGGGTACCCCCGCAAGGATTACTGTGTACGGGCTCGCCTCCGGCGGCAGGTTCACTGCTCTTGCCTTGTTGGCATTGCCTGGTACCTCCACAGTGGGAGCTGCTGCTTTAAGAGGTTGGCTAGGGGCAGGAGTATTATCCATAAAGTACTTAGACGTGGTTTGGGAAGGGAGTATTTGCTCGGGTTGGGCTATAGGCTGGTTGGGGAATGGCAGCATTACTTTTTGACTGCGTGGGCGTGCTGTGATAGGGGGTTGATTTGGCCAATTGGGCTTGGGGTACTGCACTATTGCCTGCCTTAGTGGTAGCTGGGACACCCTTCTTGTTCCTTTTTTCTGTCCCCCCTCTACCGCCCTTATTATCTACTACGCTATGTACTTTGAAGTTGTCGGCTAGTTGCACCGTTTATTTCTCTATGTTTACTAGCCTAGCTTCCATTTTAATTAACCGTGCTTCTAGGGCGCTTAATAAAGACCTTAGAAGGTCTCCAATATCGGCAAGGGTGATATCTACCGAAGAGGTCTCAAGAGGATTCGTGATACTAGGATCTAATAACTCTACAACCGGTATCTCGATGGGCATAGCTTCAGCTGTGACCATACGCGAGTTCCCCGTTGTGCTCAATCCGGGACTAATAATCTCCACAGTAGGATTGAGCTTCGGGGTTTTTGCCTTCCTTCCCCCCTTGTTTTGTGTCCCTCTTTTCCTTTTGGGGATTGCTCCTTCCCTTGCCCCTTGCAGAGGATCTCTGTTGTTACTGATATCCACCGCAGGAGCATATTCAAGATTTAGCAGCAAGCTGGGGTGGGGTTGGACAGGTGGTAGGCTTAATAAACTCAGGTCGACTACGTCACTGAGGTCCTTCATACTACTGTGAGAGCTGGAGTTAATCAGGTTAGGATTCACAGAAGACTCTCCTTCACTAATAACCCCTGTGTTGGACTCAGTGTACTCGGTATGCTTGGGTCTATTTTCTGGGCTCTTTGCCTGTGCCAGGGGGCCCATTGAGGATCTTCTCACCCAGTTTATTTCTTGCGAGATGCGCCTCTCCAGGATCGTGATTTCATCGATCAATAGTGACCCTGCTTTGACAAAGTAATTATCCAGTGGACCTTTGGCAGCACCAGTTGCTGCCAACGTGCTCTTGCTCCTGGTTTCCCTCGTGGTCATCGTCAGGCGCAGGTGATTTCAGTATTTGCCAATGTAATGGAAAGTCTGAAAGGAAGAAAGAATAAATGAGCGGACCAAGGGGGATGGCCCGGTCCCGGTCACGACCGTTCTCGAACAGCCTCAAACGGCCCGCCCTTTGCCCGGGCTTCGCCCCGTGCTCCATCCCAAACGCGCAGTTATGGGCACTCCTATATAGAAGGGAGGAGGGGGGCGGGAAGAGTCGCAGGTGCACCTGCTGGTTTCAGCGCTCAGCCTGCTGGGACTCGCAGTCCCACACCCTCGGGACAGTCAGGCACAAGTCTCCCCGGTGAAAATGCCCGGTTGGAATCCTTTCGGGCTCCTCAAAGGTTGCTCCTCTTTGACTCAGGAAACGATCTTGCCACAAAACGGCTGCGAGCGGCACGGGCGTTTTCAATAAAAGGCGTTATTTATTGAGCAGTCTTCTTTCTCATGCAAGAGAAATGAATTGCCTTAATTGCAATACTTATCATAAAGTAAAGTGCTTACAGTAAAAGTAGTATTATGAAATAATACTGTAAAAGCATTGATATGGTTTCTTAGCCATATGATACTTTAAAATAGATCAAATATATACTTACATAAAACATTGACTAACGTACTCAACTGGTGCTTCTAATCTACGCCTACCCCGGTGTACCTGACCTAAGCCTAATACGTGGGAAGGAGTAAGTAAGTAGCAGTTTAAGTTAAGTTGGTTTTTGCCAAGGAATCTGAATCAAGAATTCTCTTTAAGGGTTTAGTCAGCTCCGTAGCTGGGTAATAGAAAGCAGGAGGTCTGGTATCTCTCTCTCAGGACTCGATATCCCAGCAACCCGCAAGGGCAGCTGGAAACACCGGAGCTGGATTTTCTTGGCTGGAGAAAAAGACAGCGTCTTTCTCAGTGCGTCAAAAGGGAGGGGCGGCGTCCGTGGGCTCTCGCATCAGCTGGGCTCTCGGGCAAGTAGATAGCCGCTCTGCTCCAAACCACCGTGTGTTTGCTTAAGGCAACGTTGGTATATTTATACCTGAAAGGTGCCAGGTTTTACGTAAGGTTGGACATAAGACGTCAATAAAGATGTCACTAAGAACTGGCCATTCTTTCAGTGCTCGCAGGAGTTCTAGGACAAATAAAAACAGAAGCATGGGGATTTCCCAGGTTGCTGGAGGTTTGCTTTGTTTAAAGAATGCGTTGTACTCTCTAGGAGTCTGGGGAAGTAGCATTGCTTAATTTGGACTGCATGGGCTATGACTAAATATGGATATTATTCTTATGCCTTTATAAGGATATTATTTATTATAGCCGTACAAGGGCATAAATTAGGAATATCGAATTAGGGTCCTAGAGAGAAATACAACAATCTAAACGAATGACCAGCCACAACGGGGAGTGATAAGAAATGCCCCACCCGAGATAGCACGCTTCACAAATCTTAAGCTCCATTCCAGCGGGGAGCAATGCATAATCCAGCCAAGAACGACTACCATGAGCCGCAGAGACATGAGAGTAGTGAACGGACATCGGGTAGCGTGCACGCCATCCATCGATCAAACCCATCGACGCAAGAAAGTCCGATAGCCACCGCTGCGATGGGCGGAGCACCCGAGGAGGGCAGCGATCCAATTCCCAATCCAGCACAGATTTAAAGTCCCCACCAATCACCAGGTCTCCCAAAGGAAGCGAAAGAAAAACATTCCCCAGATCATGATAGGTTTCGGTTTGTAATCCCGGCGGCACATACACAGACAACAAAGTTACAGTTAGGCTCCCAACCAATCCCGAGACTCCAACGTATCTCCCCCTCTGGTCGACCCAGGTGTGTTGCACCGACAGTGGAAAGGAGTTCTTGACCAAGATCCCCACTCTCCTCGACCCGGTTGTGAATCCTGCGTGCACTACCAATTTATAACCCCCCCTGTGGAGGGCCAAACATGTATTCCCAACCATATGTGTCTCCTGTAGAAGCACTATGTCCGGGGCATGTCTCCTAATTAGCTGGTTCACCATCCCTCTCTTGATCTTGTCCCCCAGGCCATTAACATTCCAACTCAATACCCTCATTCCAGACCCCTGTGGACTACGTGTCTCCGCACCTGCACAGTTCAAAATACAATAGCATGGCTGTTCCTGAGATCAAAAAACAAAAATTAAAAACAAAAAAACACACTCTCACCATCACACACAGACCCCCACCCCCCACCCTGCACCCCATGCACTCGGCCTTTGCCAAACCCCAACTCGCAGTGTGCCTGTCGCACTTCACTCAAACTAACCCCTATCTAAATATAGATGTGAGGAGGACTCCAGTTTCCCGGATCCCCACCATCCCGCCATAATCGACACTGGTAGCAATGTCAATCAGGATGTTATATAAGCAACAGTATCCTCCTCCTTCCCACGATTCCACGTCCCAGCTACCCCGAAAATGTCACTGGTCTTCCGTCTCTTCCGTCTCCTTGCCATCGCGCTCCTGAGACTCCGCCTGAGTCGGTAGTCCATCAACCCAGTCCGACGCCGCCTCCGGGTTATCAAAGAACCAAGTCTTTCCATGCACCTCCACTCTAAGCTTTGCTGGATACATCAAGGCATATTTATACCCCTTAGTTCGCAGTCATTGTTTGACTCCTTGGAAACTCTGCCGCTGCTCTGGACCTTCTGAGTGAAGTCAGGATAAAAGTTCAGTGACGAGTTCTCAAATTGCAGAGGTCCTTGGGTTCTGGAGGCCTGGAGAATAGTATCCCTGTCTCTAAAGTTCAGGAGACGCACAATCATTGGCCGAGGGGTAGTACCCAAACGCGGTCTCCCACCTGGGACCCTGTGTGCCCTCTCGACTGTAAAGAAGGAACTTAGGCCTTTAGGCTGCAAATGCTTGGTGATTAAGTCCTCCACAAATAGGTCAGGGGATTGTCCCTCAGCATTCTCCGGAACTCCGGTCAGACGGACATTGTTCCTTCTGGCTCTTTCTTCGTACTCATCCAGTTGCCGACCCTGTACCTCTCCAGCCGTTCTGAAGTTGCGCACTTCCCGCTGGAGCTCCACCACATTGTCCGTCAGGCTCGCCGTCTTTATGTCTATGGACTTTACCTTCTCGTTCGTTTTAGTGAGATCGCCCGGATCAGGTTGACCTCAATGGTTACAGTGTCCAGTTTGTAGTCCAAGGACTGTATCTGTTGGCCAAGAGAAGTGCGAACTCCCTCAATGGCCGCCATCACATCGTGCAATGTGGGTTCCAGTGTCGTGCTAGGATCTGCCATTCCGCCATCTTGGGACCGGCCAGACGCTCCAGGCGAGCCCTTCGTAACAGTGTACCTATCCAGTTTGTTGGATTACACTGTACAACTTGTTCTGGACGATTTCACCTGGGGCTTCTCCGTCTCCGGTTTGGACATCATCTCCAGAGCCAAGCCAGCTCCAAGAGCGCACTTCTGTCGCATCCGCTCAGCTAAAAGCAGTTAGGCACCTGGCCACCACCTCAAGGGCGACGTAGTCTTCCACCACTTCCAGTACACCGGGGGGGACGCATCATCGGGAGGGGGAGGGACACCCCAATAAAAGAAGGCACCAACAGTCTGTCTTTCGTGACCGGAAGTCAATACGGGGGTCCGAGCCGGCCACTTCCGGTCGATCGATCCGATGTTTTTCAACTTGGGGCCGGGTCACCTCTCATCTGAGACCCCGGTCCCCCTCCGGCTCAGGCCCCGATCTCTCAGTCGCCCCAACTTCACTTCCCATCGTCAGATTCGACCGCGGAAAGTCTCATTCGGTGCCTCTACCACTCAGTCGACCAGATCTATGTCGAAAGTTCCGGATATGTTGCAGGATAATCCCGGCGGTTGCGGGGGTCCCGGGAGCCCCGAGCTCATGTGGCCATCTTGGACGCACGCCAAGCTCCTCCCCCTTTCGGAGGCTTTTTACGACCGAATGCTCATCCTGCATACATTAAACCTGACGGAGGTTTAATGTGGCGCAGAGCTTTACAAAGTGACGCATTTTCCTAGATTAGTCACATTGTAAATAAGGTGCAAGATGGTGCATGGTTTACGCCACAGCTGTGTCACAGAAGTGACGCAACGGCGGTGTAAATATCTCACAAGGGGCTTGTAAATCTGCTCGCTGTGTTTAGAATTTTGTATTTTTTCTTAGCATTTTTGTAGAAGAGAACATGGCAAGTGAAACATAAATTTGCTTCAAAATGTTACAAGTAGTATTACTGATTACAGTATTAATATTCAAAGTTGATTATTTGGTGGAATATAACACTTCAGTTGTGCATACTTCACCCAAAAAATTAACTAACCAAACCATAGAAGGTGATAATAATCTGATGTTAAGTTGTTGCATAGAGACATTTCTGCAGGTAATACAAAGAGAATGTTTATGAAAGTTTACTGAATGAATATTCAAGACTCATGGAAGTGAGGGACAGCTACATCTGCCGCTGAGGGAGCGACTTACCATCACGCCCCACCGACCTATGCGCGGTCATGTTCTGTGTTTATAAACTTGTTTTATCAACAGGATTTCCTTGAGCTGCATCTTCCCAATGCTGATCTTCCTCTTGAAACTGCCTCTTGGTCAGGTCTTTGTATACTTATGATGGAAGTAAAAGCCGCGACTTTGTCTCGATATGTTTCACACATTTTACAACTTAACCGAACAAGCCATGGTGTCAAATTTAAATGTTGATTAAATAAAGCTGAGAATGAATTTGTCAAAGGGCTCAAAGATTAGAAAGTGAGATTCAGTGAAAAGGTTGAGGAAGAGAAGAAGACAGTAGTAGAAAAGAAAGAAGAGGAGGTTGGAAATGTGAATCAAAAAGTTAAGGCCTTGTTTCGATGTTGCTGGACAGGGAGCTCCACCACAATGGCGATGGAGTACTGTTTGTTGCCACCGTGATGGTCGCCCACTTTAAATGTGGGAGGGGGGCCTATGGTTTAATAACCGCAGCGACTATTCCGTCTCCGCCGTGGTTACACCCCTCTGATGGCCCGGCAACATAAGGGCTGTTGGAGGTTGGCACGTATGTCTGCCGCCCCTTATTTGGATGGATGGACGTACAGGTCAATTTTCACTGCCAGTCACCTCCAGGATAACCCCTGCAGTAAGGGGCAGAGAATACTAAAAAATGCCACCTCGCCAAAGGGGAACTCCTATGGCGAGTGGGGCATAGTTTGATTTTCTAAAAAACAAAGTCCCACTTTGGGGTTTTGTTTTTAAAAATAAAAAAAATCTATTTTGCTGCATGGCTCTGTCTTTTTACAGAACGCTGGCAGGAATCAATATGACAGCGGTTCCTGTCAATGCTTGAAATGTCCGCTGGCCCGACAGACATTTCAAAATATTGATATCGGCCCGTCTGCCGAGACCGCGACTTCAGAATGATCATCACTGCCAGCCGCCATCTTCCTCTGTACGCAGTTATTTCTTGTCCTTTCCCCCACCAAGCCCTCTGCACGTAATTAAAAGTTTGTAAGCAATGTTTTTAAAACACAATGCCATTCTCCTATGTTCAACATGTTGCTTTGTTCTGAAGCTTCGGTTTCATGCTGTGTTAGCAATGGAGTGTCTCAAGGCCTCACATATTGGGACAACAATGTATTTCTCATGAGAACCTGACTTTGATAAGTGCAAAAACAAAAGTTGATGGACAGAATACAGAACAATGTCATACATTCACCCCTGTACAGAGATCTGGGCCTAAATCCATCATTTTTTTGCTCACCATGCCATTCCAGTTTGAACCCAGCCATATAAATGTAAATGTGGGATTCTTGTAAAGCGCACTGTTACTCTACCTTAGTGTCCTGGCGCTGTAGACTGCTGGGGAACCCGTCCTGGTTTTCCCTGTGAGATGGTCCCTTTCTGGGTATCTCCAGGGTGAAACCAGGCATCCGCGGCGTCTGTGGGGGGCCGTTGTAGAGATGAGGCAAGCTTAATGCCCAGAGTTACCGAGTGTGTTCCCTGGTTAGAGTAGGCACTGAGGCGAGAATTATCGAGTCCATTGACCCTGGTCCAAGACCCTGCCGCGTCGGGAATTGAACCCTGGTCCCGGGCTGTTCTCTGCTTACAGGTCTGCCGCCTCTAACCAGTGACCCACACCTCTCCATGATGCAAATCAGTCTTGACCCTGCTCCCAATGGCAACAGTCCAGTCCAGTGTAGTCATAAGAGTTGTACTAACTATAAGGTGTTTCAGAACTACAGGGAACGTACACCATACTTGATTAACCTCGGCCTTTGTACGTTCATATTAAATTGCAAGGATCTTCTTATATTTAACTCAATAAAAGTAGCCTCATCCAAGTGGCCATGGGTTCCGTCTCCCTGGATTCTTAGACAGTCACACTCTGGCTGATCCTCAATTTATGAATTATTTACTGAGCTGAATGACACTCTGCTCTGCTGTGTCACTATTGCGCTTAACTTGAGCTGGATCCCACATTATTTACTTCAATGACTGTTTGAGCCTAATTGTGGATTTTGAATTCTGTAATGATTTAAGTCATTAACAAACGTTTATGCCGTTGACTCTAATATATGGTTGTTTTGTATTGTGAAGCATATCGAGCTTTGCATTTAAATCTGGAATTATATTTGATATTGGACTGTTTTTTGGGTGATCAGGTCCAGTAAGGAGCAACAAAATCCTTGCATGGATTCACACCGCTCCCAGTTCATCAGTAGCCCTTACTTGACATACGGGGAAAAGTGCTACATTAATAGTGTAGCATACACCAAAAAACTTGCTGCAAGCCAGCTGAAGAGTGAGTGGGATGTGGCATGTGCCAGTGGCCTTCTGAGGCGCCAGGAAGAGCTGCAGGCGGAGATGCACAGAGGTTGAATGTGATGGCTTTAGGCAAAAGAAAGGTGGAGATGGCCCTATCTGAGGTTACAACAGCAGCACTGCTTTTAGCATCACCAGTCGAAACGGTACACAGTCAAAACGCTTACTCAAAAAACCATCAGCCGACCCCAACGAACTCTAGAATTACCGACCCACCTCCTTGCTATCCTTCCCGGCCAAGGTACTAGAAAAGGCTAACAACAAAATACTCACCACTCACCTCGAGCTACACCACCTCCTCGACTCCTCCCAGTCCGGATTCTGCAGTAACCAAAGCTCTGGGGCCACTCACTTCACAGCTACAGACAACATCTGAGCCCTCCTCAGTCAAGGAGAAATGGCGGACCTGATCCTCCTCAACCTCTCTGCAACGTTTGACGTGATAATCAACCACAAGCTGAACACCAGACTACACAGCACCAGTATCCAAGGGACTGTACTCAGATGGATCGCCTGGTTCCTCACTGGAAGAACCCAGGCTGTCCGCCTACTCCCATTCAGCTCTAGACCCAAGGACATCATCTGTGGAGTACCTCAGGGCTCATCCCTCGGCCTCACCCTCTTTAACACCTACATGACACACCTGGCCAACATCGCCACAATCCACAGACTCAGCATCATCTCATACACAGATGAAAGAGGACTAGCACCCTCCATAACCACCAGGTACCTCTGCATCATCGTCGACCGCAAACTGACCATGAAATCCCAGGTCAAAGCAGTCTAATCAGCCTGCTCTTCAACGTGGGCATACTACGGAAGATCTTCAATTGGCTCCCCACCAACATCAGACACAGCATCACACAAGCCCTCGCCATGAGACGACTCAACTGCAGCATTGCCCTGTAGTACCGGACATCCACACACCTCAAGAGACTACGAACCATCCAGAACGCAACAGCCAGACTCATCCCCGACCTCTCCCACAAGACCCACCCCCCTACATCAAGGAGCTCGATTGGCTCCCTTTAAAGTAGAGATGCCAAACCAAAATACTGACTGACGCATACAAAGCCCTTCACAATCTGGGACCTGCTTACATCACCCATCCCTGAGTTTCCACCACCCGGCCAGACTACTACAATCTGCCTCCCTGTCAATTGCAGATACTCCCCGCATCTACATTCTTCCAAACACCTAGACTTGGAGGACTCTCCCACAGGCTCTTCCATGGACTGAAAAATATCCTTCTGCCAAAGGGGTGCCACGGGCAGATGGACACCAAAAACAAAAAGAGCAGGAAAGCACCCGATAACATCCTCAGCACAAGGTATTTCCCATCAATTTGTGCTCAATAATGTGTGGTGGTACTGTTACCACTCCACCCTAAATTGGGTACATTTCTTTCAATGAGCTTAGTTCACAATCAATTATTACAAAGAAACCCTCCCCAGTCACGTGGTACCCTTCTGATCTACTTGTATCCACTGCACAAATAAAAGCCCAACTCACTGACTGCTTACTTGTCAAAAAGACTCTTTTCCGAGTCGCTCAGGTAGGAATGCTTTCGATATCTGGCGACCATGGCTTTTAACTCATTGCATGGCACACGTGAAGGCCTGAGGCAGTAGAAGACCTCACCGTGGCAGTGGTGAGTGTATTCACACAACTCCTCTGTCGAGTTCAGTTTAAATCCACATTCGGCTTGGACGTCTTTCGTCCCGTTTACAAACTTGCCAATCCAGTAAAGCTTCTCGTAGCCTTTCTTTCGGGCTCTCCAGAGGGCAGAGACCGCCTCGCTGGAGTGCATCAGCAGGATGGAGACCCGCACTTTGCCTTCCCAAAAGAGCGTGAAGTGGATATGGTAGGTGCCGTTGTTCAAGTCCTCAATCGCCCCCGAAGCTCCTGCTTTGAGCTCCGGAGAGTAAATCCGGGCTCTTAAATTGTCGCCCCCATGTTCCTTTTGGTTGCTGGAGAAGTCGTAGACCTGGACCTGGACCGTCAGGTTGTCACCGACGCAGTATGAGTTTTTGGGGTTCAGTATCGTGGCCCGGCTGTGGCTGGCACTGGTGGTCTGGTTCTTCCCAATGAAATGGGCCTTGGGCATGCTGGCATCGACTCTGCTGAAGATTTCAATGGTTTTCAAGTCTGTCTCAGTCAGGCGGGCTTCGATCTCCACCTTCTCCTCTGGGGCATCTGTGCAGCTTTCGTAAAAATACCTAAAACACTGAATCTGAAGAGAAAAAAGGAGGATATTATGGTCACATGTCAAGGCTCTTCCTGAAACATTTGACGGATTCATACTCCAAGCCAATCTTCTAAGACAAGCATGTTCAATGTCACTGGTTTTATCAAGAGTCACTCACTCTCTGGTAACAAAATGAAACTTTCTTTGAGCTGTCCACTTCTAGAAATGTTAAGAAATAAGAATATGTATCTTTCAGTGTCATCTTTGGAGATACCAGTGGGATGAACCAACATGTCCTTCAGACATAAAGAGATAGATCTCAGCCAGCTGGTGATGGTCTGTGCTCATTTTTAAGGAGTTTCTCCTCCTTTGCTGGTCTGGTGCAGATCAGGCTGTGGTGTGCAGAGAAGGAAGGACCTCAGCCAGAGGGGGCAGTTGTTGGAACAGCTGCCTCCATATCCCTGGGCCCGGTGGATGGGATTCAGGTCACTGGAGGAGGCCAGAAGGGGGCTTAGAGAGGGGAAAGGGGTCCAGGAGGAGTCCTGTGAGATTGAAACCCAAACAGAGGCCACAAAAGAGGTTTCCCAATACTCCACAGCTAGAGATTACCGATACATCCATGCACACACACATAGAGAGAAGCTGGGAAAGAGGCTGACAAGGAGGTCTAGAAGGGAGCCTAGAAGATGATCTAGAAGGAAGCTCTGATTCAAGAGACACAGTAGAGGACTCACAAGGAGGACGATAAAGAGACAACCTCGAATGGAGCCAGGCGGAGGCCAAGTAGGTGGCCCATTCGCCCAGGCAGAAGGTGACCATACGAGAGGAGCATGGAAGAGAGGGCTCAAAAGGGACCAGAAGGGAGGCCAGAGGCGGATCCAGTCTGGGGTCCTCCCAGAGGGGGGCCACGCTAGCAACACACAAGGGGGGCCAACTGAGACCCAAACAGGGGGCTTGGAGCATTTATAAAGCAAGAAAACAGACTGAAGAGGGCCTGTACCTGACAGAGTTTGAAAAAGATAATGAAAGATTAAAAAAATGCCCAATGTAAGATGAGGAAAGGTACATACCTGTGCGATTAAAGGACTCGTTTGGAGCATGTAGTAAGTAAGAAGAATGAGCGTGACGAGGACCACTCCCACCGTGAGTATCTTCTTCATCGTGGTTCACAGATACAGTGTGTGATCCTCGGCTGATCTCGTACAGATGCTCCTTGCTGCAGGGATAAAGCACAATACTTTAATGACACTGGCGTTTTAACTTTGTGTTAAAACTTTTTCTTTTAATGTGTTTGAACAAGGGCAGGGATTTGTTGACCCTCAGACTAAGCAGATACCACTGTCTATCAGATGACACAACAGCCATTGTGGAAGGAAGAGGACCCCTTTCCCTGGTGACTTTTGGGTTCATTACGTTGGCGGAGGGACCGCCACCGCCAGCCATGCGGTGGCGGGCCCTCCGCCATCTGACAGCAGTTTACCCCGTCCAGATTATGATGGCGGGGGAATTCTCATGGAAGCGTGGCGGACGCAGAGACCATCCGCCACAAATCCGCAAGGTGGTCCTTTCCCGTCCACCTGCGGAACCAAAACTCAGGGCAGCACTGCGGCGGTGCCTTGCAGGCAGCGCCGTAGGAATTACGATAACCCTTCCCGCCTGTCTTTTCGCAGCAGTCATCCCACCGCACAAAGACAGGCGGGAACGGATTTGGGGACCTGTAGCAGGCCCTAATTGTGTTGGAGGGAGGTAGCTGTGCACTAGGGGGGGGAGACGGCCATGGTACCCCCCTATATTTCCCTGCACTGCGTGGCAGGCACCACGTGGTGCCTGCCACATAGTGCAGGGAAATGCACAGCATTGCTATTTGACATTGCGTACGGTGCTGCAGCCATGTTAAATGCCCTGGATGCGCCCGCCAGTTTGGCAGGCGCATCGTAATTGCAGTGGTGGGACTGCCGCATGTCTGACGAGCGGTTTCAAACACCGCAACAAGGAGCCCCTTTATTCCAAAGCCATGAGTGTAATTTTGTAACGTTTTAATTTGTAAAGCACATAAAACGGAATGGCATGAAAGCGCTGTCACCAGGTAAGCCGCCAGAGGAACAAGGGGAAAAGCTCAAGTAAAATTGATGGAGTAAACCAGGAGGTCCCTCGGACATTATGAGAAATGTGATGTATCTGGGTTCCATCATGTCTTGTAATGTGGCAGTTGCTGCTGCATGCTCGATGGCTGAGGTTGTTTATTAAAGACCTCCTACATATTGACATCAATGTGTCAGCGTCACTTTGTCACAAGAATAGCAAGGTTTTCACCTGTTTGCGAAAACCATAATACGAGTTTAAAATCCTAATATTTTCCTGAGTGTGTTCCACATACTCCTGCATTTTGGATGAGCTGAAGTTTGTTCAGTGAATACTGGTTGCATTTAGATACAGGGAATTGCAGTAGTCAAGGTGAGATGTGAGGAGCGCAATGACCACCGACACCCTCAGCCCCCCATGAAGGATGGGGAGAATTTTCTTCAAGATCTTAATAATCCAGAACCAAGAGCTCACAGTTCTTTTGACCTGGGAGTCAGACGTCAACATATTGTCAAAGACTACCCCCAGATATTTTGAAGTGATCCCCGGGACAGGGAGCGTCCTGCAGGTTACCGGCCACCAATCATTGGTCCAGATTGAGTTCTTTGCCCCAAAAGCCACAATTTCTGTCCTCTCCATGTCCATTTTCAGCCATTTCTCCGTCATCCAAATACTCACTTTGAGCATACAGGACCTAAATCTGTCTGGCAACTCTTCCCAATCTTTGGAGATGATGATTTGGGTGACATCCGCATGGTACGACTCCTGGAAACCGAAGAAATTCACTGGTTTTGCCAGAGGGGCGGCATGCAGGTTAAATAAGGTAGGACTAAGGGGGGAAGCTGAAACGGTTTAGCGCTAGAATCCCCGCAGCGGACTATCGGGGACCTATTGGTAAGAAAGGAGTCCAGCAAGTGTAAGGCAACATCCCTCATAACCGCCACCCCTCAGGGCCGGCTCCTGCAATGTCCCGGGGTGCCCCCCGCCGGGACATTGCTGTTTGCAATGGCAGGGCAGGAGCACGGCTCCCACCCTGCCATAGCAAACTCTACTTTGCTTCGTTGAAGTGAGAGCAGGAAATGTGCTCTCGCTTCAAGGAAGCAAAGCAGAATTGCCATTGTACAAGGGGAGCTGCATGTTAGCAGCTCCCCTTGCCCAAAAGCAATGCCGGCTCCCGCAGGAGGCGGGGAGCCAGAAGGGACCATGGGAGCATTGGGTCACCCCCATGGTCCCCATCAAATATCCAAGGCCCCGGGGGAGGGGGTCGCCGGGGCCAGAAGTGGCCCAGGAGCGGGGCCATGCGGCCACCCTCCATTTGATGAAAAAAAAAGAATGGCCGGGCCTTGGGGATGGGGTCCACGGGGTTGAAACTGGCTTGGGGAGGGGGGTAGCGTGGCCAATAGTGGCCGAGGGAAGGTGAGCCATGGGTTCCCCTTCCCCATTAACATTTTTTTTAAAAAGAGGCCATGCACCGGGGAAAGGGGTGCCCAGGGCCAAAAGTGGCCGAGGGAAGGGGTGCCATGTGGCCCACTTCCCTATAAATATATTAAAAAAAGGAGGCCATGCACTGGGGGATAGGGACCCAGGGGCCGAAATCGGCCTTGGGGTTGCAGCCCCCTTCCTGTTTTTTATTATTATTTATTAATAAAAGTGTCAGGCCCAGAGGGATGGGGTCCCCAGGGTCCCAAAAATACTAAAAGAAGGGATGCCACACACCCCCCCTTCTAAAAATATATTTTTAAAAAGCCGGCATCTTGCTGGAGGCCCCGCCCCTTCCCTGCACCACTCTGCAAACACACCCCCTGGTGCGTTCTAAGTTGGGAAATAAATCCCCTTGAAAACTGATGGTCCCTGGGGGCCAGCCTGCCCACCAGGTACCTACAGTAAGCGCCACACAGCTGGATTGCAGAGAGGTGGTCCAAGGCCTCGCCCCTTTTTACACCACTATGCAAACTCGCCTCTTGGTGCACTGCTGGTGGCGCGATGAGGTCCTCTTGTGTCCGGAGGACCTCAGGACACAAGTGAACATCATCCCCGAGCAGCAGTGAGCCAGGAGCAGCGTTTGCAGAGTGGTGTAAAAAAGGGACGTGGCCTCAGACCACTCTCAGCAATCCAGATGTGTGGCACTTAATGGAGGTTCCTGGTGGGCTAGTTGGACCCCAGGGACCCTCAGGAATAAAGGGGATGTAATACCACCATTTAAAATGCAGCAGGAGGCGTGTTTGCAGAGTGGTGGGGTGAGAGGGCATCTCCTTTGTCCACCTCTCAGCAATCCCACTGTGTGGGACTTACTGGAGGTAAGAGGTAGGCTAGTTGGCCCCTGAAGGACCCCCAGCAGCGAAGGGGACTTCAATCCCCATCCAAGAGCGCGCCAGGGAGTGCGTTTGCAGAGTGGTGGGCAAAGGAGACGTGGCCTGCTATGAGAACGTAGCAATCTTGCTGTGTGGGACTCACTGGAGGTAATAGGAGGGGTAGTTGGCCCTCAAGGATTTCCTTGGGGGCCAATTACCCCTCATGTTACCACCAATAAAACGTCTTCGGAGACCATGCCCCCTTTCTCCACCACTCTGCAAACGTGCCTCCTGACAGATTATGGGGTTGGAGATGAAGTCCATGTTACTCCTGAGGGACTTTGGGGGCCAAGAAGCCCTCCTGGTACCGCCTGTAAGTCCTACGCATTGGAATTCCTAAGCAGGGGTCAGAGGCCCAGTGCTCACTTTCTACACCTCTCTTCCTTCTTTCTGCACCCCTTGTGCCTCTTTCTGAACCTCTGTTGCTTCTTTCTACACTTCTCTTGGTTCTTTCTCCACTGCTCTTGCCTCTTTTGGCATCCCTGTTGCCTGTTTGAGCACCCCTTCAGCTTCTTTCTGCACCTCTCTTGCTTCTTTCTGCAGCTGACTTGCCTCTTGCAGCACCTCTGTTGCTTTTGTCTGCAGATCTCTTGCCTCTTTCTGCACCTCACTTGCCTGTTTCAGCACCTCTGTTGCTTTTTTCTACAGATCTCTTGCCTCTTTCTGCACCCCACTTTTCTCTTTCTGCACCTCTTGCCTCTTTCTGCACCCCTGTTCCCTCTTTATGCACCTCTCTTGCCTCTTTATGTACCTCTGTTGCCTCTTT
Source organism: Lissotriton helveticus (assembly GCF_964261635.1). Taxonomy (NCBI): domain Eukaryota; kingdom Metazoa; phylum Chordata; class Amphibia; order Caudata; family Salamandridae; genus Lissotriton; species Lissotriton helveticus. Next base: position 1,962,147,771 of record NC_136068.1, on the reverse strand, counting down.
TAGAATTTTTCTTGCCTCTTTCTGCAGCTCTATTGCTTCTTTCTGCACCTCTGTTGCTCCTTTCTGCACCTCTGTTTCTCCGTTCTGCACCTCTGTTGCTCCTTACTGCAGCTCTGTTGCTCCACCTCTGTTGCTCCTTTCTGCACCTCTGTTGCTCCTTCTACAGCTCTGTTGCTCCTTTCTGCACTGCACTTGTTGCTTTTTTCTGCAGAGCGCTTGCCCATTTCTACACCCTTTTTTTCTTTCTGTACCTCTCTTGCCACTATTTACACCCCTGTTCCCTCTTTCTGCAATTTTCCTGCCTGTTTCTGCACCTCTCTTGCCTCGTTCTGTACCTCTGTTGCTATTTTCTGTACTTCTCTTCTTTCTTTCTGCACCCCTCGTGCCTGCTGCTGCACCTCTGTTGGTTCTTTCTGCACTGCTCTTGCCTCTTTCTGCACACCTGTTCCCTCTTTCTTTACCTCTCTTGCCTCTTTATGTACCTCTGTTGCCTCTTTCTGAATTTTTCTTGCCTCTTTGTGCAGCTCTATTGCTACTTTCTGCACCTCTGTTTCTCCGTTCTGCACCTCTGTTGCTCCTTTCTGCAGCTCTGTTGCTCCACCTCTGTTGCTCCTTTCTGCACCTCTGTTGCTCCTTCTGCAGCTCTGTTGCTCCTTTCTGCACTGCACGTGTTGCTTTTTCTGCAGAGCGCTTGCCCGTTTCTGCACCCTTTTTTTCTTTCTGCACCTCTCTTGCCTCTATTTGCATCCCTGTTCTCTCTTTCTACAACTTTCCTGCCAGTTTCTGCACCTCTCTTGCCTCGTTCTGTACCTCTGTTGCTTCTTTCTGTACTTCTCTTCCTTCTTTCTGCACCCCTCGTGCCTGCTGCTGCACCTCTGTTTCTTCTTTCTGCACTTCTCTTGGTTCTTTCTGCATCCCTCTTGCCTCTTTGAGCACCCCCTTTGCTTGTTTCTGCACTTCTCTCTCCTATTTCTGCACCTCACTTGCCTCTTTCAGCACCTCTGCTGCTTTTTTCTGCAGCTCTCTTGCCTCATTCTGCACCTCACTTGCCTCTTTCAGCTCCTCTGTTGCTTTTCTCTGCTTTTCTCTGCAGGTCTATTGCCTCTTTCTGCACCTCTTGCCCCTTTCTGTACCCCTGTTTCCTGTTTCTGCACCTTTCCTGTTTGTTTCTGCACCTCTCTTGCCTCTTTCTGTACCTCTATTGCCCGTACTTTTCTTGCTTTTTCTGCACCCTTTCTCCTCTTTTAGGACCTCTGTTGGTTCGTTCTGCACTGCTCTTGCTTCTTTCTGTACCTCTCTTGCCTGTTTCTGCACTTCACTTACTTCTTTCTGCACTTTTCTTGCCTCTTTAGTTTAGTTTAGTTTAAAGGAGTTTGTAGAGCGCATGGTAACACCTCCCGGCGTGTCCCCGCGCTATAGAGAAAGACAGCAGCAGCAGAGGAAGGAAAGAGAGAGCCATTTCACACAGCAAAGAGGCAAGTTTTCAGCTTCTTCCTAAATACTAATTCATTACTCTCCAACCTAATCTCTAGAGGCAGGAGGTTCCATTGCCTGGCGGCTAAGGTGCGGAATGATCTGCCACCCATTTTCGCTTTTTTGGGGCAGGTAGTTTTAAGTAGACCCATTCCTTTGGATCTGAGAGATCTGTTGGGTTCGTACACAGACACCAGATCAGACATATATGCCGGCGCTCTGTGATGAATTATTTTATGGCACCATAGCATTGCTTTAAAAGCAATCCTCTTACTGATTGGTAACCAGTGGAGGGCTGCTAGAGAAGGACGTGAGGGGGCACGGCGGGGAAGCCTTAGCACCAGGCGAGCTGCCGAGTTCTGTAGGACCTGTAGTTTGTTAATGTTTTTTACTGAAGTACCCATGAGTAGTACATTCCCGTAATCAATGCGGGACGTTATTAATGCCTGTGTCATGGTGCGCCTGGAGTTGGTGGGTAACAGGTCGAGGGTGCGGTTGAGGGTTTTCATCACCCCGAAACATTTGCCAACAGTCCTCTTTACGTGGCTGTCAAAGGACAGTTTATTGTCCACCCATACACCTAAGTTCTTCGCTTCTTGTGCGGGCGTGGGCAGGGGACCCAGACAACTGGGCCACCATTCTTTCGTCCATTTGACCTCATTTCCTCCCATAATGAGGACCTCTGTTTTTGTCCCATTTAATTTCAAACAGTGTTCATTCATCCACATAGCTAGTTTGGACATGCAGGCGTTGAAGTTGTCAGCTTCCTTAGAAGGGGCATGGGTCAGGGATATGAGCAGTTGAGTGTCGTCGGCGTAAGAGACAAGCTCTACGCCGAACGATTGCACCACTTCCGCCAACGGGGCCATGTAGAGATTGAACAGGGTAGGGCTCAGGGCAGAGCCCTGAGGAACCCCCTGTTCTAGCATCACCCTGTCGGAGAGGAAAGTCCCTCTTTGAACCTGGAAGGTCCTGTTAATCAGGAAAGATTTCAGCCAACCCAGTGCCTTGTTGGTGACGCCCGCTTTATTTAGACACTGTAGCAAGATGGTGTGTGCTACAGTGTCAAAAGCGGCACTGAGATCCAGCATGATAAGGGCCATTGTCTTTCCCTTATCTGCACCTTCACGCAGGGTTTCAGTGGCCCTCAGGAGAGCTGTCTCCGTAGAGAAGCCAGTTCTGAAACCCGACTGAGAATTGTGGAAAACATTATGGTTCTCAAGGTGTTCCATAAGTTGACTGTTAGCGATTTTCTCTGCTAACTTGGCCACGTAGGGTAGCAGGGATATGGGTCGCAGGTTGTCCATTATGTCCAGGCTGATGTTTGATTTTTTCTTAATGGGTAATACTATTGCCTGTTTCCACTCCTCCGGAAGGCAGGAGGTAGTAAAGGAAGCATGTAATAGGTGCCTGAAATGAGGCTCTAGTACAGGAAAGGCTTCGGCTAAAATTTTCGGGGGTGCAGGATCCCTAGGGGATCCTGATTTAATTTTTTTGCACATTTTGTATAGGATTTCATAGGAAGGGACTGTAAAAGAGTTTAAACAAACAGGTGTATTTACAAGTTTGTCATTTTCGATGAAATTCGTGGCCGGATCTGTCTGGTTAGAGAAGCTAGAGTAGATTTTATGTATTTTGCCTGCAAAATATTGAGCAATATTGTTGCACACTTCCACCGAGTCATTGTGCGCGGGGGAGGTCACGTCCACTATGGATATCTCTTTATATATAAGAAACAGTTCCTTGGAGGAATTTCCTGCTTCCATTATGCGGGTGTGATAATGCTCTGCTTTGGCCACCCGAACTGATTTGTAATATTCTCTCTGTGTTGTTTTATATTGTATTTTAATATCCGCACAGAGATTCTGTCGCCAAGCTCTCTCGAGTTTCTTACAAGCCGTCTTCATGACTTGCAGTTCTTGGCTGAACCAAGGAGCAGTTTTTTTAGATCTCCTGGCATTGGACAGGGTACGACTTGGGGCTGTGATGTCTAGGGCCTTAATGACAATGTTGTTTAAATTGTCATTAGCTGCCTCACAGTCGATCCCTTTGGGAGGGCCTTCGTCCTGTACGATTTGCTTAAATGAATCAAGCGAGAAGTTCTTCCATTTCCTGCGTTTGTATCGTAGGGATTGATGCCTAACAATTTCCGTTTTGTCAAGCTGCAATGTGAAGGGAATAATGTAGTGGTCCGACCAGGGTATGGGTATAGGATCAGAGGTATGCACTCCCTGCCAATTGCTAAAAACGGGGTCTAGAAGGTGTCCTAGTTGATGGGAAGGCTCATTATTTATTTGATCAAGCTGAATAGATTGCAATTCCATCCGGATATCATCAGCGTTTTTATCTAGATGATCCTCGAAATGAGCATTGAGATCCCCCAGCACTAACAGTCTGGATTTCCTCAGTGCTAGATGAGTGACCGCTTCCATTAGGGTTGATGTAAACTCATGTAGTGTACCTGGCGGTCGGTATATCAAAATGCCAGAGATCGAATGATTGGGGCCAGTGTTAATTGTGAAGGTGCCGGCTTCACTGTGATCAACCTGAGTGTGTACTAGGGAACAGACTAGCGGAGCTTTCGTGGCTATGGCGATGCCGCCTCCTCTGCCGTTCTGTCTGTCCAATCTGGCTAGGGAATAGCCGTCGGGCATGGCCTGGATGATGTCCGGATCCGAGTGATCATCTAGCCAGGTTTCAGTTAAAAAGAGGATCTGAAGATTTAGGTCTTCTAGTAGATGATAGATTTCTAAAGCATGCTTCCGTAGGGATCTACAATTCAATAGTGCAGCTTTGATGATAGGGCCCGAGGAAGTGTGAGGGATTTGAGGAAGGGGTACAAAGCGGCACCTTGTGCATTCTGTAAGTGACTGGGCAGACATTGCGTGTATGCAATCGATAGGTGTGACTGGTTGTAGAGCAAGTAGTGCGTGTCTGCCATACCTCTGTTGATTTTTCTGCACTTCTCTTGCGCGCTTTATGCACCGCTGAGTTAGAGATAGTTTTAATCCCCCTACTCTATTATCTACTAGGGCCAGTCCAGGCTTTGTAGACTGCCCGGAGGCACGAGTGAGGAGATTCAGTGCTGGGAGGACGCCGCACCGCTACAGCGACCGGCCAGCTTGCCCTGTTTGCCCTGCTTCGCCCCCCACACGGTCTCTGACTGACTGTCTGTGCGGGCCGTGCAGGTTGTGCGGACGGCGCAGTTTGTGCGGGTTGCGCGGGCTATGCAGGCTTTCCCGCGGCTCCCCCACAAACTCTCGGCTTGGCAGGCGGAGAGGCGGTGAGCCCCTTTATTCCGAAGCCATAATTGTAATTTTGTAACGTTTTAATTTGTAAAGCACATCAAACAGAATGGCATGAAAGTGCTGTCACCAGGTAAGCCGCCAGAGGAAAAAGGGGAAAAGCTCAAGTAAAATTGATGGAGTAAACCAGGAAGTCCCTCGGACATTATGAGAATAGCAAGGTTTTCACCTGTTTAGGAAAACCATGATACGAGTTTAAAATCCTAATATTTTCCTGAAGTGTGTTTCACATACTGCTGCATTTTGGATGAGCTGAAGTTTGTTCAGTGAATACTGGTTGCATTTAGATACAGGGAATTGCAGTAGTCAAGGTGAGATGTGAGAAGCGCAATGACCACCGACACCCTCAGCCCCCCATGAAGGATGGGGAGAATTTTCTTCAAGATCTTAATAATCCTGAACCAAGAGCTCACAATTCTTTTGACCTGGGAGTCAGACGTCAACATATTGTCAAAGACTACCCTCAGATATTTTGAAGTGGTCCCCGGGACAGGGAGCGTCCTGCAGGTTACCGGCCACCAATGATGGGTCCAGATTGAGTTCTTTGCCCCAAAAGCCACAATTTATGTCCTCTCCATGGCCATTTTCAGCCATTTCTCCCTCATCCAAATACTCACTTCGGGCATACAGGACCTAAATCTGTCTGGCAACTCTTTCCAACCTTTGGAGATGATGATTTGGGTGACATACGCATGGTATGACTCCTGGAAACCGAAGAAATTCACCGGTTTTGCCAGAGGAGCGGCATGCAGGTTAAATAAGGTAGGACTAAGGGGGGAAGCTGAAACGGTTTAGCGCTGGAATCCCCGCTGCGGACTATCGGGGACCTATTAGTAAGAAAGGAGTCCAGCAAGTGTAAGGCAACATCCCTCATACACTAATTTAAATGTGGGCGTCCGTAGCGGCGCCCCAGCCCCAGGGACCACCACCTCCGGGGCTTTGGAAATGTAGCTAGGGGGGCCGCATGGCCCCCCTCCTGGAGCCATTTATGGCCTGGGGACCGCCACCCCTCAGGGCCGGCTCCTGCAATGTCCCGGGGTGCCCCCCGCCGGCAAATTGCTGTTTGCTATGGCAGGGCAGGGGCACGGCTCCCGCCCTGCCATAGCAAAGTCTGCTTTGCTTCGTTGAAGTGAGAGCAGGAAATGTGCTCTCGCTTCAAGGAAGCAAAGCAGAATTGCCATTGTACAAGGGAAGCTGCATGTTAGCAGCTCCCCTTGCCCAAAAGCAATGCCGGCTCCCACAGGAGGCGGGGAGCCGGAAGGGATCATGGGAGTATTGGGTCAACCCCACGGTCCCCATCAAAGATCCAAGGCCCCGGGGCCAGAAGTGGCCCAGGAGCGGGGCCATGCGGCCACCCTCCATTTAATGAAAAAAAAAGAATGGCCGGGCCTTGGGGATGGGGTCCACGGGGTTGAAACTGGCTTGGGGAGGGGGGTAGCACAGCCAATAGTGTCCTAGGGAAGGGGGGCCATGGGTTCCCCTTCCCCATTAACATTTTTTTTTAAAAGAGGCCATGCACCGGGGAATGGGGTGCCCAGGGCCAAAAGTGGCCGAGGGAAGGGGGCCCATGCGGCCCCCTTCCCTATAAATATATTTAAAAAAGGAGGCCATGCACTGGGGGATAGGGACCCTGGGGCCGAAATCGGCCTTGGGGTTGCAGCCCCCTTCCTGTTTTGTATTAATATTTATATATAAAAGGGTCAGGCCCTGAGGGATGGGTCCCCAGGGTCCCAAAAATACTAAGAGAAGGGATGCCACACAACCCCCTTCTAAAAATATAATTTTAAAAAGCCGGCATCTTGCTGGAGGCCCGCCCCCTCCCTGCACCACTCTGCAAACACACCCCCTGGTGCGTTCTAAGTTGGGAAATAAATCCCCTTGAATACTGATGGTCCCTGGGGGCCAACTAGCCCACCAGGTACCTTCAGTAAGCACCACACAGCTGGATTGCAGAGAGGTGGTCCAAGGCCACGCCCCTATTTACACCACTCTGCAAACTCGCCTCTCGGTGCACTGCTGGTCGGGAGATGAGGTCGTCTTGTGTCCGGAGGACTTCAGAACACAAATGGACTTCATCCCCGAGCAGCAGTGAGCCAGGAGCAGCGTTTGCAGAGTGGTGTAATAAAGGGGCGTGGCCTCGGACCACTCTCATCAATCCAGGTGTGTGGCACTTAATGGAGGTTCCTGGTGGGCTAGTTGGCCCCCAGGGACCCTCAGGAATAAAGGGGACGTAATACCACAATTTAAAATGCACCAGGAGGCGTGTTTGCAGAGTGGTGGGGAGAGAGGGCGTGTCCTTTGTCCACCTCTCAGCAATCCCACTGTGTGGGACTTACTGGAGGTAAGAGGTAGACTAGTTGGCCCCTGAAGGACCCCCAGCAGCGAAGGGGACTTCAATCCCCATCCAAGAGCGTGCCAGGGAGTGCGTTTGCAGAGTGGTGGGCAAAGAAGACGTGGCCTTCTATGAGAACGTAGCAATCTTGCTGTGTGGGACTCATTGGAGGTAATAGGAGGGGTAGTTGGCCCTCAAGGATTTCCTTGGGGGCCAATTACCCCTCATTTTACCACCAATAAAACGTCTTCGGAGACCATGCCCCTCTTTCTCCACCACTCTGCAAACGTGCCTCCTGACAGATTATGGGGTTGGAGATGAAGTCCAATTTACTCCTGAGGGACTTTGGGGGCCAAGAATCCCTCCTGGTACCTCCTGTAAGTCCTACGCATCGGACTTCCTAAGCAGGGGTCAGAGGCCCAGTGCTCACTTTCTACACCTCTCTTTCTTCTTTCTGCACCCCTTGTGCCTCTTTCTGCACCTCTGTAGCTTCTTTCTACACTTCTCTTGGTTCTTTCTCCACTGCTCTTGCCTCTTTTGGCATCCCTCTTTGAGCACCCCTTCATCTTCTTTCTGCACCTCTCTTGCTTCTTTCTGCAGCTGACTTGCCTCTTGCAGCACCTCTGTTGCTTTTTTCTGCAGATCTCTTGCCTCTTTCTGCACCTCACTTGCCTGTTTCAGCACATCTGTTGCTTCTCTCTACAGATCTCTTGCCTCTTTCTGCATCCCACTTTTCTCTTTCTGCACCTCTTGCCTCTTTCTGCACCCCTGTTCCCTCTTTCTGCACTTCTCTTGCCTCTGTATGTACCTCTGTTGCCTCTTTTAGAATTTTTCTTGTCTCTTTCTGCAGCTCTATTGCTTCTTTCTGCACATCTGTTGCTCCTTTCTGCACCTCTGTTGCTCCGTTCTGTACCTCTGTTGCTCCTTTCTGCAGCTCTGTTGCTCCACCTCTGTTGCTCCTTTCTGCACCTCTGTTGCTCCTTCTGCAGCTCTGTTGCTCCTTTCTGGACTGCACTTGTTTCTTTTTTCTGCAGAGCGCTTGCCCATTTCTGCACCCTTTTTTTCTTTCTGTACCTCTCTTGCATCTATTTGCACCCCTGTTCCCTCTTTCTGCAACTTTCCTGCTGAGGTTCCGTGACGATTTTACCCGTGTTTGTAACATTGTCGCAAATGCATAATTTTGGTATCAGTGAACCGCAAATGATCCATTTTATATATCCTGGTGTTTTCGCTATGCTACGAGCAAGAGCACTCCTGTTACAAACACATTTCTGTTCTTCCCGTGGCATCCATCTTAGAACAAGGAAGCCATTTTGTATTCCTTGCCCTCACATAGTCAATGGACACGCAATGACCTCTTTTCATTTAAGGACACGTAGGCTTTAGCCGGCAATTCACCTTGCTAGTGACACGTGCACCTTAGGCCAGCAACGCTGTGGCAGCATGACTCGGCAAGAGCTGCCTCCTCAGCCTGAGGCCAGTCCTGCTATACTGGTTCTCGTGTTCGTTGGCCTGATCATGATTAGACGGCCGAAGCTGGTAGCCGTGCCCATTTACGACCCACAAACATCTCTTATCCTACTCTTCTATCTTCTGCACCTGGCTCTGCTCCTTTCCTTCTGGGCCTTTATTAGGGGGAGGTAACGAAATTTACGATGAGGCGGTCCGGGTCTTGAATGGAAAGTTGACATGGGATTATGATGGAATAGTGGGAACCCCTCGTTCGTAATGTTTTTAACATCAGATATTGTTGACGATTCCTGTGCAACGCCAAATATTTATTGTACAAGACACAAAGGTTTTGGAATGTGCTAACATGTAAAGAATTTGCCTGAAGCCCAATATTCAGTATATAAGGAGCAACCCTCTTTGTACAAATTGAACAGGCTCCTAGATACTGCCCATGTGTAGTTTCTGTGACTTCTGTGTCCCTGCAGTAATAAACCTTTGGTCTTTGACGCCACCATCGAGAAGCCCGTGTTTCTGTTTGTTTGTGCACCGAGACAGGTTGAACTCCGGGGTCTTCGGGTGTTTTCCCTGACACCTCTGGACGGAACCAAAAAGTCCAGAACTCCAATTGGCGCCCAACGTGGGGCGACGTCATTCGGTACCGGTCCAAAAGCCTGAAGAGTTCGAGAAGCTTCGTGTGAAGATTTCAGAGGCAGGCGCCCCACTTCATCGATCCCGGCATATCGCAAAAGTGGCCCGACGTTCTCTTCCACGAGGGTTCCCGTTCAGACGGCTGCAGTGGTTCGTTGCCTTGACCGTCGCCCTTCTTGGACCCGAGGTGCAGTCCTTAGTACGGCGAGACGTGACGGGTTTCTCCTTGGTGACGTCTTCAGTGCCTCAGTTAAGTATTAAGTGGTTGATAGTTGGTTACTTCGTAAGGGTTGCTCCTGTTTGGATAATCCTTTTAGTTTTTGGTTTGGTTCGGTTTCATAAGATTGTCGCTGGTTATTCTGGTTACGATAATCATTCAGTTCAGTTCGGGTATCGATACGTTTGTCAGTTCTGGTAGGCCTAAGTTCTTGGTTCAAGTGCGCACCTTTCTTTAATTTGTGTTTCGTCTGTTTTGTGTTCCGGGTTATAAAATGGTAAGTCGGAAAAATTGTATGTTGTCTTGTTTTAGTTGCAACAGTGATTCCCAGTTGGAGGACTCGTGTTCGGTTCCTCCGATTGGAACTCCCCTTTATGATCTATATTGCAAATTTGGTGTGGGCCCTATCTCTTATAACGAGGTATGGATCCACTACACTAAGAAAGATGGTGTCCTTAGTTGGCCACTGCATGGTAGTTTCGAACCTCAAGTTCTTGATAATTTAGAAACGAAATTGTTCAAGAAGAAAGCCCGGCCGGCAATGTTTGATTCTTTCCGTTATTGGCGAAAAGAATCTAAACAGAGAGAAATTAAAAAGTTGAAAAAAGAACAGAAAGAGCAAGAGTTGACTTTAGAACAGTTTGCTAAGCAGCTGCAACTCAACGAGTTTGAGAAAGCGATGGAGGTGGCCAATAGAGAGCATAATTTAGCAATAGACAAGTGCTATCCTGCTTTGCCATCGAGTACAGCTAAGATAGTAGAGGACCCTGAAAAGGATCCCCTGTTATCTTACTTGTTACGATCACCCCCACCGTATGCACAGGGTGCTACGGCTCCACCTATACCGAATGTTCAATTACCGGTTGCTGGACAACCTGGTGTTCCCGCTCCTCTGAATCAAGTTCCTGTACCTCCTGTGGTCACTATTAATGTTCCTTCGGCACCCCCTCTTTCAGGGTTGCCGGCTCCTTTACCTATACCTGTATCGCTCACACCTGCTAGTTCACAAGCTGTTTTGCCCGCTACTCCTACTGTTTCTAATCTATCTGTTCCAACTGCTACTCTATTTACTGCTTCTGCTAATATTATGACTCCACTTTCTGTTCGTCGAAGAATCACTGATTCTGTCTCTAACATTCTATCTCCCTTCTATAAAACTCTGATTAAGACTCCTACCTCTGACTCTGTGCAGAGACGTAGTCAGCTCCCCAGTACTGAAGAAAGAGGAATACTAGATTCCACTGCTCTTAGATGGATTTCGAAAGTTGGAAGATATAATGTACAAAATGTATTAGATACATTTATGCAATGGAATGAACCGACACAACGATATGTGTTCGATGAAATGTGTTTCCTTCTACGTGAGGAATTAGAAGAGGATGACCCTGAATCAAATCTAGAAGAATTAATTAATGTTCAGAAAGAGTTTGCTGCAGGTATGATAGTTGGACAAAATATAAAAGAAGCGATGGAACTGGTTTTAAGTTATAGGAATGACCCATCCCTTCGTTCTCCGAGGGAGTCAGAGAAACGTAGTACGAAACAAAATCGTCAATATCCAATGAGAGAGGTTCCACCAATTTGGCGTGAAGCTGTGCAAGCTAATGTAAACCTTGGTATTGCAGCCGCTCCGGCCCAATTCCAGAGAGTATGGATACATATTCCATGGAAGCGAGCTGAAGTATTAGCAGTGAAACAGGCCTTGCCAGATCCGCGTAAAAATCCTGCAGGGTACTACAAAGAGTTGGCTCAAACAGTTGACGCTTGTGTATTAAATCTAGCTGACATAGATCTGCTATTTGGTAATGTAGTACCGCAACCAATTTGGGCTAAAATTCGTAAAGAGAATCATCCAGTTGCCCTAGGTGGTGATTGGGCAGCTATAATTGCAGCGGATGGTCAACAAATAGGTGGTTCTAAACCTGAACCCTTAATTGCTAATTTGCCCGGTAGAATAATCGACTTAATGAAGACCCTAATGCCAGCATTACGCGTTAACTGGGACAAATTGTCCGCGTGCAAACAAAAGAAAGACGAAAGCGTCTCCGACTTTTTCACAAGATTCGAGGAGACTTTCGTGGATCACAGTGGTCAGGATATGAGCACAGAAGGAGGCCAGAGATTATTTGTTGATAAATTTGTGCACAATCTGTTGCCAGAACTTAGTGGTAAATTAAAGAATTCTGAAAGTGCGTGGGCTGTCTCTACGACTGCGCAAATACTTGCTACTGCCCAGTACTATGAAAATAGGGACAAAGAGGAGAAAGAAAAATCAGATAAAAAGACGAAAGAGTTAAAAACTAAAGTTCTTTTACAGCAAGCATATCCGCCTCGCACCAATCAGACCAATACACAGCAAGGGTCAAATCAAAGAACGGAGTATAATTCTCAGAGGCCACAGTACCAATGGAATCAGTGTGCTTATTGCAAAATGGAAGGCCATTATAAGACTGAGTGTCCAGTACGGGCACAAAATAATGCTGCGGCAGCTCAAAGAGGTCGTGGTGGTTATATGCAAAACTCTAGAGGTCGAGGAAGAGGTGCTATGCCTCCACAGACAAGTGATCGCCCTTCTAATTATTTCGACCAACGAAATGGACAATCTGCCCAACAGAATAGGTCTCAACAGTATCATGTTGAAGATTACTATGAAGCTAGTGAGGAAGGTCAGCCAAGGGAGTACTAGGACAGCCATGGACAAAGAGAGGGAGTAGTATCAGTTCCAGTAGATCAGAGTGGGCCTTATGTCGCAGTAGCAACATCAGGTATAGTCGAACCGTTTCTGTTGGATACTGGTGCAGCAAAAAGTTCTATCATACATGCGAAACTCCCTGGCGCACCTTTGTCTGGCTCAACAAACGTTTCAGTAGGTTTTTCAGGCGCCCCTGTTCACAACCCTGTTTCTGGTCCTTTGTCTATTTCTGTTGGACCCCGACAATTGAAAGCACCCCTGATTTTGACGACAGGTTGTAATGAAAATCTGCTTGGTTTAGACTTGTTAAAACGCCTATATGCGACATTGTACTGTTCTCCAGAAGGAGTACAGCTTACGTTGGGTAAAAGAATCATCTCTCCAATGTATTTGTCGATGGATGCACTTCCACCAGAGCTGCGTTCACTCCCTAATACTCTTTGGGCGACTGGTCCTAATGATGTAGGTCTTTTAGAAATTCCACCATATGTAGTAACTTTGAAGGCGAATGTAAAATTTCCACGAATTCCACAATACAGAATATCTAGTGAAGGTGAGCGTGCGCTCCTACTGATAGTACAAGATCTGATCAAGAAAGGCGTTATAGAAGAAACTAGAGGTAATGTCTGCAATAGTCCTGTACTGCCCATTCTGAAACGAACTGACCCAACAAAACCTCCAGTATATAGATTTGTAATTGATCTTAGAGAGGTTAATAAAATTGTGATTCCACAGTTTCCTGTGGTTCCAGACATTACTGCATTATTAACGTTGATTCCTGCTACAGCAGCATGGTTTTCAGTTATCGACTTGAAAAATGCCTTTTTCAGCATTCCGATAGCCGAGGAAAGCAGAGATATCTTCGGTTTCTCTCTAGGAGGACGAAGCTTCAGGTTTAAACGCGCTCCACAAGGTTATTGTGAAAGCCCATCCATCTACAGTCAAGCATTAAAAAGCCAGTTAGACTCATTTGTACTTCCTCCTGGTTCTGCTTTAATACAATATGTCGATGATCTTCTAGTGGCTGCCGATGACAAGGAAACTTGCAAAACAGCTACAATTTCCTTATTGCATCACTTGTCAAATTTGAATCACAAGGTGTCACCTTCAAAAATGCAATACTGTTGCCAAGAAGTGACCTACCTAGGTCATCTCTTGTCAAAGGAGGGAAGGAAGTTGACCCCAGAGAGAATAAAAGCAATTACACAGATGAATGTTTCCTAGCACGCAGAGAGAAGTACGTGCCTTTTTAGGTATTACCTCATATTGTAGGCAGTGGATCCCAAATTTTTCTCTTTTGGCGAAACCGTTGGTAGCTTTGACTGGGAAAAATGTTCCGAGTCCAGTGCCATGGTCTGCCGAATGCCAGGAGAGTTTTTCTGAGTTACGAAATGCACTGTGTTCAGCTCCTGTATTGGGTACACCCGATTACAGTAAACCATTCACGCTCTATGTCCATGAGAGAGAAGGTTGCGCGTTGAGTGTTTTGACACAGAAATTTGGTGATAAACAACGCCCTTGTGCGTATTTTTCATCAACATTAGATCCAGTAGCTAGAGCGTTGCCTAGTTGCTTGAGAGCTACAGCCGCAGCTGCAGCCTCCATTCGACAATCTGCTGGTTTAGTAATGAACAACATGCTAGTAGTTATGGTTCCTCATGCTGTAGATACACTCATGAACCGAACCAAGACGCAGCACCTTACCAGTGCTAGATTATCAGGTTACGAATTGACATTGTTAGCGAGTCATATTCAGATCAAAAGATGCAATGTATTGAATCCAGCAACATTGTTGCCGACTAGCCAAGAGTCGAGTGATTCCGAACCACACGACTGTTGTTTTAAAACTGAGGAAGAAACAAAAGGACGAATTGATTTAAAAGACACTCCATTATCAGATCCAGATGGCACGTTGTATGTTGACGGGTCTTGCTTCAAATTGGAGAATGGTGATGTGACTGCTGCCTATGCAGTAACGACTTTGAGTACGATTGTGGAGACTGCGAGAGTGAGTCAGAATTCTGCCCAGGCTGCAGAATTGATCGCGCTGACAAGAGCGTGCGTTTTAGCTAAGGGAAAGAGAGTGAATGTGTTCACAGATAGTCAGTACGCGTTCGGCGTGGCCCATAGTTTTGGCCGTTTGTGGAAAGAGAGAGGTTTCATTACGTCCCATGGGACTAAGATTCAACATGGCCAGCTTTGGTAATGACTTGTTGGAATCTCTAACCTTGCCGACTGAAGTTGCGATTGTGAAATGCAGTGCTCATAAAGCAATCACGGATGATGTTGGTCGTGGGAATGCTTTTGCTGATGAGACTGCAAAACAGACAGCTAGAAATATGATGAGTAGAATGTATGTTGCAACGTCTGCAAGATGGATTTCTGAGTCTGGAATGTGTGAGGACACAGTGGAAAGCGTGAAGGAAATTCAGAAAGAGGCGACTGAGGAGGAAAAGCGTGCATGGAAAGAGAGGACGGGTAAATTGGACTCGAGTGGGTGTTGGATTGACTTGTCGGAACAACAGCGTTGGATGTTGCCTGATGCGTATGTGCTTGCAGTAGTAACGATGGCACATGGAGCAGCACACATCAGTTCTAAAGGGATTTGTAAGATGTTGGCTCCAGTTTGGAAGAATGATGGGATTAGTAAGTGTGCAGAGAGAGTGGTGAGAAATTGTATGGTATGCTTGATGCATAATCCTGGCAAGGGAATCCCCACACCTGCAGGTCACTTCGCTCCTCCTTCCTGCCCCTTTGAAGTGATCCAGCTAGACTTCATTCACATGGATCGTTGTAATAATCTGAAATACGTCCTAGTGGTAGTTTGTGCGTTCTCCAGATGGATCGAAGCATACCCACTGAAGGACAATACTGCTTTGTCCACTGCCAAAATCCTTCTTAAAGAGTACTTCCCCAGATTCGGAATGCCACGGATTGTATGGTCAGATAACGGAAGTGAGTTCGTAGGGAAAGTTATGCAGAGTGTGTGTGCCGGCCTCCAGAACTCTAAGGTCACTAACACTAAGTCCAGAACTCCACTGCCTGTTTCTGAACCTCTCTTGCCTCGTTCTGTACCTCTGTTGCTTCTTTCTGTACTTTTCTTCCTTCTTTCTGCACCCCTTGTGCCTGCTGCTGCACCTCTGTTGCTTCTTTCTGCACTTCTCTTGGCTCTTTGTTCCCTCTTTCTGAATTTTTCTTGACTCTTTCTGCAGCTCTATTGCTACTTTCTGCTCCTCTGTTGCTCCTTTCTGCACCTCTGTTGCTCCGTATTGCACCTCTGTTGCTCCTTTCTGCAGCTCTGTTGCTCCACCTCTCTTGCTCCTTTCTGCACCTCTGTTGCTATTTTCTGTACTTCTCTTCTTTCTTTCTGCACCCCTCGTGCCTGCTGCTGCACCTCTGTTGCTTCTTTCTGCACTTCTCTTGGTTCTTTCTGCACTGCTCTTGCCTCTTTCGGCATCCCTCTTGCCTCTTTGAGCACCCCTTTTGCTTGTTTCTGCACTTCTCTCTCCTATTTCTGCACCCCTCTTGCCTCTTTCTGCAACTATGATGCTTCTTTCTGCACTTCTATTGCCTCTTTCTGCACCTCACTTGCCTCTTTCAGCATCTCTGCTGCTTTTTTCTGCAGCTCTCTTGCCTCATTCTGCACCTCACTTGCCTCTTTCAGCTCCTCTGTTGCTTTTCTCTGCAGATCTCTTGCCTCTTTCTGCACCTCTTGCCCCTTTCTGTACCCCTGTTCCCTGTTTCTGCACCTTTCCTGTTTGTTTCTGCACCTCTTTTGCCTCTTTCTGTACCTCAATTGCCTGTACTTTTCTTGCTTTCTCTGCACCCTTTCGCCTCTTTCAGGACCTCTGTTGGTTCGTTCTGCACTGCTCTTGCTTCTTTCAGAATTTCTCTAGCCTATTTTTGTTTCTCTCTTCCTTCTTTCTGCTACCCTCCTGCATCTTTCTGTACCTCTCTTGCCTGTTTCTGCACTTCACTTACTTCTTTCTGCACTTTTCTTGCCTCTTTCGGCACCTCTGTTGCTTTTTCTGCACTTCTCTTGCCGCTTTATGCACCGCTGAGTTAGAGATAGTTTTAATCCCCCTACCCTATTATGTACTAGGGCCAGTCCAGGCTTTGTAGACTGCCCGGAGGCACGAGTGAGGCGATTCAGTGCTGGGAGGACGCCGCACCCCTACCGCGACCGGCCAGCTTGCCCTGTTTGCCCTGCTTTGCCCCCCACACGGTCTCTGACTGACTGTCTGTGCGGGCCGTGCAGGTTGTGCAGACGGCGCAGTTTGTGCAGGTTGTGCGGGCTTTGCAGGCTTTCCCGCGGCCTTCCCACGGCTCCCCCGCAAACTCTCAGCTTGGCAGGCGGAGAGGCGGTGAGCCCCTTTATTCCAAAGCCATAATTGTAATTCTGTAACGTTTTAATTTGTAAAGCACACCAAACAGAATGGCATGAAAGCGCTGTCACCAGGTAAGCCGCCAGAGGAAAAAGGGGAAAAGCTCAAGTAAAATTGATGGAGTAAACCAGGAAGTCCCTCGGACATTATGAGAATAGCAAGGATTTCACCTGTTTGGGAAAACCATAATACGAGTTAAAAATCCTAATATTTTCCTGAAGTGTGTTCCACATACTGCTGCATTTTGGATGAGCTGAAGTTTGTTCAGGGAATACTGGTTGCATTTAGATACAGGGAATTGCAGTAGTCAAGGTGAGATGTGAGGAGCGCAATGACCACCGACACCCTCAGCCCCCATGAAGGATGGGGAGAATTTTCTTCAAGATCTTAATAATCCTGAACCAAGAGCTCACAATTCTTTTGACCTGGGAGTCAGACGTCAACATATTGTCAAAGACTACCCCCAGATATTTTGAAGTGGTCCCCGGGGCAGGGAGCGTCCTGCAGGTTACCGGCCACCAATGATCGGTCCAGATTGAGTTCTTTGCCCCAAAAGCCACAATTTCTGTCCTCTCCATGTCCATTTTCAGCCATTTCTCCCTCATCCAAATACTCACTTCGGGCACACAGGACTGTGATGAGGCGTGCGGACCGACTATGACTATCCCAACGGACTGGTGGTCTGACACCTTGCCCCTTTTCCCCACAGTTACCACCTTGTCCTTGGAACAAGGAACCTGAGTCGGGCTGGCCGGATGACAACAACACGTTTGGCCCCTTTAAGACCCCGGACCAAGAAGAAGAGGCCCCGCCCCTCGACAGCGTCACCACGTCAAAAGGAGGAAGTAGTCAAGTCAAGTCAAGTCAGAAGATTTATATAGCGCGCTACATACCCGGAGGGTCTCAAGGCGCTTGAAGAAGGGTGGGGAGTTACTTGTCGAATATCCAAGTTTTAAGTTGCTTTCTGAATGCAAGATGGTTGTGAGTGAGACGAAGGTGAGTGGGGAGTGAGTTCCAGGTTTTAGCTGCGAGGTAGGAGAAGGATCTGCCTCCCATGGTGGTTTTATTGATGCGAGGTACGGTAGCAAGGGCTTGGTTGGAGGATCGTAGCTGGCGGGAGGGGGTGTAGAAGGAAAGTCGTGTGTTGAGGCATTCGGGTCCAAGTTCGTAAAGTGCTTTGTGTGCGTGGGTTAGGAGGCGGAAAGTAATCCTCTTATTGACGGGGAGCCAGTGGAGGTTTTTCAGGTGACTAGAGATGTGGTCTTTACGCGGGATGTCTAGTATGAGTCTGGCTGATGCGTTCTGGATGCGTTGTAGTTTTTTCTGGAGTTTTGCGGTGATACCGACGTATAGGGTGTTTCCGTAGTCCAGTCGGCTTGTGACCAGTGCATGGGTGACCGTTTTTCTGGTTTCGGTGGGGATCCAGCGAAATGTTTTTTAGAGCATGCGAAAAATGTTGAAGCAAGATGATGAAACGGCGTTGACTTGTCTGTTCATAGAGAGTGAGGAGTCCAGGATGACGCCCAGGTTCCGTGCGTGGTCCGTCGGGATGGGTGCTTTTCCAAGAGCCTCTGGCCACCAAGAGTCATCCCATGCGGAGGGGGAGGTACCTAAGATAAGGACTTCTGTTTTGTCTGAATTCAGTTTCAGACGGCTGTGCTTCATCCACTCGGCTACTTCTTTCATTCCTTCATGTAGGTTGGTTTTGGCGGTGTTAGGGTCTTTGGTGAGTGATAGGATCAGTTGAGTGTCATCCGCGTAGGAGATGATGTTGAGGTTGTGTTGGCGTGCGATGGCCGCGAGGGGGCTCATGTATACGTTGAAGAGGGTGGGACTGAGTGAGGACCCTTGGGGTACGCCGCAGATGACTTCAGTAGCCTCTGAGTTGAATGGTGGGAGGCGGACTCTCTGGGTTCTTCCGGTGAGGAACGAGGTGATCCATTCCAGTGCTTTTCCTTGGATTCCGATGTTTCTGAGGCGCTGTAGAAGGGTGCTATGGGAGACTGTGTCGAAGGCTGCGGAGAGGTCGAGGAGGATGAGGGCGACTGTGTCTCCATTGTCCAGTAGGGTTCGAATGTCGTCTGTTGCTGCGATGAGTGCGGTCTCAGTGCTGTGTTTGGCTCGGAAGCCGGACTGTGAGGAGTCGAGGGATTTGTTGGTTTCGAGGAAGGCGGCGAGCTGGTTGTTGACGGCCTTTTCGATGACTTTGGCCGGGAATGGAAGGAGCGAGATGGGGCGGTAGTTTTTGAGTTCGGTGGGGTCCGCTGTGGGTTTTTTCAGAAGGGCGCTAAGTTCTGCGTGTTTCCAGCTTTCCGGGAGGGTGGCGGAGTTGAGGGAGCAGTTGATGACGTCTCGGAGGTGTGGTGCTATGATGGAGTCTGCTTTGTTGAAGATGTGGTGAGGGCAGGGGTCTGTGGGGGATCCTGAGTGGATGGAGTTCATCAGGCGGATGGTGTCCTCAGTGGAGATTGGGTTCCAGTCATTAAGGATGTTCAAGGGGGGTGAAGGTCCTGCAGAAGGTTGGGTGGGTTGGTCTCCGGGTCGGTTGTCGAAGCTGTTGTGGATGTCTGCGATCTTGTTGTGGAAGAACGAAGCTAGGGAGTCGCAGAGGGCTTGAGAGGGGGTGATGTCGTTGGAGTTGGCTGAGGGGTTGGTAAATTCTTTGACGATGTTGAATAATTCCTTGCTGTTCTGGGCGTTGTTGTCTAGTCGGTCTTCGAATGCGGCTTTCTTGGCAGATCGGATTAGTTGGTGGTGTATGCGGGTGGCGTTTTTGAAGGCGTCCCTGGTGCTGGTGTTTGGGTCTTTTTTCCAGGCTTTCTCGAGGGAGCGACAGAGTTTCTTCGATTTCTTAAGATCATCGTTGAACCAGGAGGCGTTTTTGCTGCCTAGTTTGATTTGACGTTTTTTCAGCGGTGCTAGGATGTCGGCGCTGTTGGATAGCCATTGGGTGAGGTTAATGGCTGCTTGGTCGGGGTTTGAGGAGTTGGCAGGGGGGTTTTGAAGAAGCGATGAGGAGATCTGGTCAATGGTGATTTTGTTCCAGTTTCTTCGCAGAGTAGGTTGAGGATGGTTGTCAGTTGTGGTCTTATTGTAGATAAAGTGTATGCAGCTGTGGTCCGTCCAGTGGAGAGTAGTGGTGTGACTGAAGGAGACATGTTTGCTGGAGGTGAAGATAGGGTCGAGTGTGTGACCTGCGATGTGGGTGGGCGTAGTGACAAGTTGTTTGAGTCCGAGGTTGGCGAGATTGTCCAGAAGGGAGGTGGCGTTGCTGTCATTGCTCTTTTCCAGGTGAAAGTTGAGGTCTCCCAGCAGAATGTATTCTAGTATGTAGGAGAGATGAGACGGACGGCGTTTCCCTGGAGGTAGCTGACAACGAGGAAGACGGACGGCATTATCCAGAACCGAAAGAGACCAGGAGCGACACGCAAGAAGGCCAACGTTTCTACGCTTCGCCCCGCCACGTTCCCACGGGAGGAGCGTGCCTACAAGAGGTACGGGGCCGGGTAGCGGGTTGGGTCGGGCGGAGGAGTCAGCCCCGTGTATAAATATTTGTAGAGTCCTTTGTAAACTACTCTGTCCGTTCACGTGCACTCCTACCACACCCTTTGATTTAGAAGTGTGCATCTTATCACCATTGGTTTCCCTCACTCCCGGCCCTTAAGAGTGTTCCCTGAACTAAGCGATTATCTGACTCAAGTTTCCTTTATTTTTCGGTACCGGAGAGGAAGACTGAGTGGAGAGACGTCCCCTTCCGGAGCACAACAGCCCCTGTCCTCTTACTGGGATTAGCCAAGCTGGAGCAAGCTACTTTTCCTTTGGACCCTGCAGTGTATACGAGAGAACGAGCAACCCCCTTGATGAAAAAGACATATATACCAATAAAGCCTTCCCTGAAACCTTTACTCAAGGTGCCAGTGTTTCTCTTTACCCCGACACCTCCAGTCAGTCCCAGCTCAGTAGCCGAAACCCCGCACGTCTCAACCCCCTCGGGACAAGGACCTAAATCTGTCTGGCAACTCTTTCCAACCTTTGGAGTTGATGATTTGGGTGACATCCTCATGCTACGACTCCTGGAAACAGAAGAAATTCACCGGTTTTGCCAGAGGAGCATCATGCAGGTTAAATAAGGTAGGACTAAGGGGGGAAGCTGAAATGGATAAGCGCTAGAATCGCCGCAGCCGACTATCGGGGACCTATTAGTAAGAAAAGAGTCCAGCAAGTGTAAGGCAACAACCCTCATACACTAATTTAAATGTGGGTGTCCGTAGCGGCGCCCCAGCCCCCGGGATCACCACCGTCGGGGCTTTGGAAATGTAGTGAGGGGGCCGCGTGGCCCCACTCCTGGAGCCATTTATGGCCTGGGGACCGCCACCCCTCAGGGCCGGCTCCTGCAATGTCCCGGGGTGCCCCCCGCCGGCACATTGCTGTTTGCTATGGCAGGGCAGGGGCACGGCTCATGCCCTGCATAGCAAACTCTGCTTTGCTTCGTTGAAGTGAGAGCAGGAAATGTGCTCTCGCTTCAATGAAGCAAAGCAGAATTGCCATTGTACAAGGGGAGCTGCATGTTAGCAGCTCCCCTTGCCCAAAAGCAATGCCGGCTCCCGCAGGAGGCGGAGAGCCAGAAGGGACCATGGGAGCATTGGGGCTCCCCCCACGGTCCCCATCAAAGATCCAAGGCCCCGGGGGAGGGGGTCGCCGGGGCCAGAAGTGGCCCAGGAGCGGGGCCATGCGGCCACCCTCCATTTGATGAAAAAAAAAGAATGGCCGGGCCTTGGGGATGGGGTCCACGGGGTTGAAACTGGCTTGGGGATGGGGGTATCACGGCCAATAGTGGCCTAGGGAAGGGGGGCCATGGGGCCCCCTTCCCTATAAATATATTAAAAAAAGGAGGCCATGCACTGGGGGATAGGGACCCTGGGGCCGAAATCGGCCTTGGGGTTGCAGCCCCCTTCCTGTTTTTTATTATTATTTATTAATAAAAGTGTCAGGCCCAGAGGGATGGGGTCCCCAGGGTCCCAAAAATACTAAAAGAAGGGATGTCACACACCCCCCCTTCTAAAAATATATTTTTAAAAAGCCGGCATCTTGCTGGAGGCCCCGTCCCTTCCCTGCACCACTCTGCAAACACACCCCCTGGTGCGTTCTAAGTTGGGAAATAAATCCCCTTGAAAACTGATGGTCCCTGGGGGCCAACTAGCCCACCAGGTACCTTCAGTAAGCACCACACAGCTGGATTGCAGAGAGGTGGTCCAAGGCCTCGCCCCTTTTTACACCACTATGCAAACTCGCCTCTTGGTGCACTGCTGGTGGGGCGATGAGGTCCTCTTGTGTCCGAAGGACCTCAGGACACAAGTGGACTTCATCCCCGAGCAGCAGTGAGCCAGGAGCAGCGTTTGCAGAGTGGTGTAAAAAAGGGGTGTGGCCTCGGACCACTCTCAGCAATCCAGGTGTGTGGCATTTAATGGAGGTTCCTGGTGGGCTAGTTGGCCCCAGGGACCCTCAGGAATAAAGGGGACGTAATACCACAATTTAAAATGCACCTGGAGGCGTGTTTGCAGAGTGGTGGGGTGAGAGGGCGTGTCCTTTGTCCACCTCTCAGCAATCCCACTGTGTGGGACTTACTGGAGGTAAGAGGTAGACTAGTTGGCCCCTGAAGGACCCCCAGCAGCGAAGGGGACTTCAATCCCCATCCAAGAGCGTGCCAGGGAGTGCGTTTGCAGAGTGGTGGGCAAAGGAGACGTGGCCTGCTATGAGAACGTAGCAATCTTGCTGTGTGGGACTCACTGGAGGTAATAGGAGGGGTAGTTGGCCCTCAAGGATTTCCTTGGGGGCCAATTACCCCTCATGTTACCACCAATAAAACGTCTTCGGAGACCATGCCCCTCTTTCTCCACCATTCTGCAAACGCGCCTCCTGACAGATTATGGGGTTGGAGATGAAGTCCAATTTACTCCCGAGGGACTGTGGGGGCCAAGAAGCCCTCCTGGTACCTCCTGTAAGTCCTACGCATTGGAATTCCTAAGCAGGGGTCAGAGGCCCAGTGCTCACTTTCTACACCTCTCTTCCTTCTTTCTGCACCCCTTGTGCCTCTTTCTGAACCTCTGTTGCTTCTTTCTACACTTCTCTTGGTTCTTTCTCCACTGCTCTTGCCTCTTTTGGCATCCCTGTTGCCTCTTTGAGCACCCCTTCATCTTCATTCTGCACCTCCCTTGCTTCTTTCTGCAGCTGACTTGCCTCTTGCAGCACCTCTGTTGCTTTTTTCTGCATATCTCTTGCCTCCTTCTGCATCTCACTTGCCTGTTTCAGCACCTCTGTTGCTTTTTTCTACAGATCTTTTGCCTCTTTCTGCACCCCACTTTTCTCTTTCTGCATCTCTTGCCTCTTTCTGCACCCCTGTTCCCTCTTCCTGCACCTCTCTTGCCTCTTTATGTACCTCTGTTGCCTCATTTAGAATGTTTCTTGCCTCTTTCTGCAGCTCTATTGCTTCTTTCTGCACCTCTGTTGCTCCTTTCTGTAACTCTGTTTCTCCATTCTGCACCTCTGTTGCTCCTTTCTGCAGCTCTGTTGCTCCTTTCTGCACCTCTGTTGCTCCTTCTGCACCTCTGTTGCTCCTTCTGCAGCTCCGTTGCTCCTTTCTGCAGCTCTGTTGCTCCACCTCTGTTGCTCCTTCTGCACCTCTGTTGCTCCTTCTGCAGCTCTGTTGCTCCTTTCTGCACTGCACTTGTTGCTTTTTTCTGCAGAGCGCTCGCCCGTTTCTGCACCCTTTTTTTTCTTTCTGCACCTCTCTTGCCTCTATTTGCATCCCTGTTCCCTCTTTCTGCAACTTTCCTGCCAGTTTCTGTACCTCTCTTGCCTCGTTCTGTACCTCTGTTGCTTCTTTCTGTACTTCTCTTCCTTCTTTCTGCACCCCTATTGCCTGCTGCTGCACCTCTGTTGCTTCTTTCTGCACTTATCTTGGTTCTTTCTGCACTGCTCTTGCCTCTTTCGGTATCCCTCTTGCCTCTTTGAGCACCCCTTTTGCTCATTTCTGCACTTCTCTCTCCTATTTCTGCACCCCTCATACCTCTTTCTGCAACTATGTTGCTTCTTTCTACACTTCTATTGCCTCTTTCTGCTCCTCACTTGCCTCTTTCAGCACCTCTGCTGCTTTTTTCTGCAGCTCTCTTGCCTCATTTTGCACCTCACTTGCCTCTTTCAGCACCTCTGTTGCTTTTCTCAGCAGATCTCTTGCCTCTTTCTGCACCTCTTGCCCCTTTCTGTACCCCTGTTCCCTGTTTCTGCGCCTTTCCTGTTAGTTTCTGTACCTCTCTTGCCTCTTTCCGTACCTCTATTGCCTCTTTCTGTACTTTTCTTGCTTTTTTTGCACCCTTTCGCCTCTTTCAGGACCTCTGTTGGTTCGTTCTGCACTGCTCTTGCTTCTTTCAGAATTTCTCTAGCCTATTTCTGTACTTCTCTTCCTTCTTTCTGCTACCCTCCTGCATCTTTCTGTACCTCTCTTGCCTGTTTCTGCACTTCACTTACTTCTTTCTGCACTTTTCTTGCCTCTTTCGGCACCTTTGTTGCTTCTTTCTGCACTTCTTTTGCCGCTTTATGCACCGCTGAGTTAGAGATAGTTTTAATCCCCCTACCCTATTATCTACTAGGGCCAGTCCAGGCTTTGTAGACTGCCCGGAGGCACGAGTGAGGCGATTCAGTGCTGGGAGGACGCCGCACCGCTACCGCGACCGGCAGCTTGCCCTGTTTGCCCTGCTTTGCCCCCCACACGGCCTCTGACTGACTGTCTGTGCGGGCCGTGTAGGTTGTGCGGACGGCGTGGTTTGTGCGGGTTCCGCGGGCTTTGCAGGCTTTCCCGCGGCTCCTCCGCAAACTCTCGGCTTTGCAGGCAGAGAGGCGGTGAGCCGGAGAACCTGTGGGTGTACACCTGCACCTGTGAACCTGTGGACCCTTCGCAGCTTCCCCCACAGCTTTCTGTGGCTTCCGTGCCTCGGCAGAGGAGGAGGCATAGGGGAGGAGATTAGGCTCCAGGTTCCTGGTGATCGTGGTATGGCGGAGACCGCTGAGAACATCGCTGAGAACATCGAGGCCAGGTTAGGCAAACGCAAGGAACTACTTCGCTGGCTCTCACTGAAGCCCTTGCAGCACCCTTACCTGGATTATCCGATTATCGGATTACTATTGGATTACTGAATGTTGGCTGTTGACTGTGCAACTTTATACAAAGAGAGTAGCCCGCTGACCAAAGACCACAGACTGTTGCTGCATCGCTGAGCCTCCATGCCTTCTTGCCTTGGGGCCTGATGAGGTTTAAGTTCAAACTATCAATTGGGGAGCTGCTGCTGGAGAAGGTGAGTGGCTGACTTTTCTTCCCCCGCATACTGATTTCTTACGATTCTTTACGACTCCTGCCATCACTCAGCTGCGCCAGAACAGCCCGGACCCCCTAAAGGCCTTCGAGTTTCTAACTCCTGAAGCTGTGGTTCTGCTGGGATTTTCTGTGTTCCGTGTTTCACCGGAGAATCCCCCAGTCTCTGAACCCCCACAGGGCCCTTTGAAATCAGGCTTTGGGCACGGGGTCGGGGGCAGGCATGACCCAGAGCTGACACTTTCAAAAACCCTTGGTTTATACCCAGCTATGAGGTCGGGCAAGAAAAGGGGCCAGCCCGTGACCAAGTCCAAGTCCATGGTTAAACAAAACGGGGACACTAGACCAGCCAGTGTGAGCCCGGATACATCTCCAGATGACGCCAGGACATGCAACGACCCAGCTCTTCAGGCTGGAGTTCATCATTCCTATCTTCGCCATCCTAAAACTACATCAAAATTTCATCTCCTAAAGGACCCACTTTCATCTACTTTTTCATCCAGTGGAAAAATCATGGGCCTTCAGTATTCCTACTTCCACTATCTCCTCAGGAACCGCTAGCAGTACAATCTTCGGGTCAAGTCTCAGACACCACCAACACCCCTCTACCAACGGCCTGTTCATTTGCACATGAAAAAGTAGGAGAAGTGGACGCCAGCAATAGGGGCACGAGTAGTTCAGTCGCCCCGCAAATAGAAGGCAGGGAGGAGCATTCCCCCTCCGGCTCATCGCCCTCTCCCAAGTTTATTACTGTCTCAATCACCCCATCCAATGGGAAGGAAAGACAACCCTCGCGTAGCTTCATGACTAGCAGTGGCAAGGATCTTAACGGAGGGCAAGAGGATCCTACTGGATCTAATTTAAACGATTTCCTAAAGACCACCAACATCTCCCCCTACCACCCGGATGGCCCTAAGATTCGCCAACTGCCCACTGAAGTAAATGCAGAGGAAAAGTGCTTCGCCGAGTATCCGAAGGAGGCCGTAGAAAACACACAAGACTCAGGGTGTGATGGCCCCGTCAACCTCACCTACTTGGGATCACAGGAATGGGCAGATTTAATCGCTTCCTACACCCTGGTCACCCCGGTTAAACAACCTGTGTCCATAGTTGAAACTAAGAACAAAAATCAGTGCACCAAACACGTCTCTGATCAGGAGGTTATCCCCCCGAACTCAACAACTCGACAAAATCTTTCTGCCTCTTCTACATCCACCTGTCCCTCAAATCATTCACTGTCCCAATCTGGGATTCAAGTATCAAATGTGTCGAATACCTGGGATATTCTCCTAAATACAATGCAACGAACCGTCGACAATCTCCACTATCAGTCTGACAAAATGGACCTACAGTTGACCTTACTCGATATCTTGGCCCTTTTTGTGAGGCGAATCGATGAGAAACTAGGCCAACTAAACTTGTTAATCGGCAGAGATCAGCAGGAAGCAAAGTCGATCTGTAGTTGTGGCCCAATCATTGACAAACTATTGTCACTCCCGGAAATAGTATCCACTTTGATAGAAGGCCTGTCAAAAGGTCCTCACAAAAGGGACTCTTACACCAATCCTTGCATAACAGCCAGTCTCGAACTTCCAAAAGAAGATCCTACAATAGCTAACATCACGGATAAAATTGTACTGGCCCCTCCAGTGGGCCAATCGCCAAAATGCTCCCCTCCACCTTCCAAGGATCAAAATCCAATCCAGAACGCTAAGCGTCACCGTCAACAAAGAAGGAAAGGTCGCAACAAAATATCAATCTCAAATCCTTCTGAGATTTATCCCCTGTTTAGGATCGAAACCAGACAGCAGCCACAAGACCCAGGACCCACTACAGCAATTCACACAGACACAGAACAAACTTCCACTGTGTCCAGTGAACCCACACATGGGGGGTATGTGGCAGCAATCACAGAGGTTCCAATACTGGAGGCTGGCAGGGCCCAGTCCAGCAGCCAAACTGGCACTCTAAACATTACGGACCATGGTGTTATGTTATATTATGTTATTCTCTCTTTTATAGCGCATGAATCACCGGGGGGCATCTCGGCACTTTACTCTAGATCACCTCATTGGCGGAGTTATCGGAGAGCAGTAGCTTGTTTAAAACAAAAATGCTTTTAGATGTTTCCGAAAATTTAGATATGAAGGGATAGTGGATAGTGGAACAGTAAGGGGAAGGACGCCAGCCCCCTCAAACAACCATTGTTAATTGAGTCAAGGGAGGTATCACCAACGCATTGCTCCAACTTGGTACCGGAACTCACAACCTCCCTTTACTCATCTCGACCACTGGCCGAAGAACGGAAGACAACAGGACTCTCGGGCTTTCAAGTCCAACTATATCCCTCTACAGCTGGTGATTCCACAGCTCCCTCTGTTCTCGAGCCTCAAAAATTTCCCACTCATGATGCCTCCAAAGGAACCTCACAACAGTCCATCACTAATAATAGAGGAATCCAACTGGGGGGCAAGTACCTAATAGTTCAGCCGGTAGACCAAACCAGGAACTCCACCATTATTCTTTTTACCCCAGAATATGAATCAAAGGGTCCATTTGACATCTTGAACAGAGGGAACCTACTTTGACTCCTCTGCACTATACCAACCTTAAACGATCTATGCTCAGCTGACCTCCTTTCAGTAGAATTCATAAAAATCGACAAAACACAGGATTTGGAAGCTACAAAAGCAACCTAGAGGTCGTCCGAAATTGCAAACAAAATCCTGGAGGAGCAAACCACCCTCAAAGCATGGGGGATCCAATCTGCCCTACACCACAATACAGGATATCTGTTCCCCCTGCTCAAGAGACCACGGTACAGACCAACTGAGAAAACATCCAAGACCACGTCGGTGCTCAGGAATGCCCTGGTATGATCACCACCAAAAACTGAGGCAACGAATACTCAAAAGAGTATAACGGCTTTTAATTCACACAACCCAGACGATCTTCGGCCGTTCAGAACAATAAACACCTAGAGTTACCCACAATGACAGGGCTAAGTATGAGCGCAAAATCCGTTCCGCTCGCGGGTTTTGCGAATTTTCAGTAAATTTGCGATCCGCGAACTCCCGCGAATTTACCGAGAATTCGCAAATCCGCGAGCGGCAGATCCGGGGGCAAAAGTTGAAGCCTGGCCTGTTGTAACTATTTTACGATGGCGCCGACAAGCTGCCAGCGCCATCCTAAAATAGTTACTAAGTTAGCTTCAACAGGAAGCTCTAATAGATAAAATAAAGCAGGGGCTCGATTTTATCTATTAGAGCTTCCTGTTGAAGCTAATTTAGTAACTATTTTTGGATGGCGCTGGCAGCTTGCCGGCGCCATCGTAAAATAGTTACAACAGGCCAGGCTGGTGTGCTTTCTTTTCCCAAATCTACTGTCGAAAATCAGCTGTGAAGCTGGATAGAGGCCTTTGCATCCTTGACTTTCACGAGCGCAATCCCTTTGCTGTTCCTGTGACCAGGAGCTTCTGTCTCTTCATCTGCTGCTCTGATCGGTCTCAGACCTTTTACGCACACAAGAGGCATGTGCACTCGCATGGAAGCCCCGCCCCAAATCCGCGGATCCGCAAATCCGCAAAATCCGCCGATTTTGCGGATCCACGATCCGCAAATTCGCGGATCGTGGATCCGCAAAATCCGCCCATGCTTAGACAGGGCAACCAAAAAGGGGTGGGTTCGAACTTGGATATTCCGCTACTGAAATTGTGCTCATGGAACTTAAACGGGCACAACAATAAGGCAGCAGACACCGAATTTCCTTCAATATGTAAAATCATTTCACATTATCCTATTTCAGGAAACATGGCTGGAGGAGCTTGTTCACATAGAAGGCTACACCTGCTATCACTCTCCAGCCATAAGGAAAAGCAAATACGGCCGGCTAGCGGGTGGTTTAGCTACCTACATTAAAATCACAAAAATGCACAGCGCGCAGGAATTAACTTCCCACTCTCCAGCCATAAACACTGTTCAGATTAAACTAAATCTTCGTGGAAAAAAGAAGAGGTGCTGCTGACTAACATCTATATGAATCCAAAAAAGAAGAAACAGATGTCGAAATCTCTAATGGACCATCTACATCAATTAATGACTATGCACACTCCCTCCAATTTCATTCTGTCTGGGGACTTCAACCAATATATTCTAGGCTCCTCCACAAACGAGGACACACAGGCCCAGTCTTACTATTGGAATATCCCAAGCCAATATCGGCCTGAGGGTTTTAAATGTAAGATTTGCTGATGACCCACCATCTGTTGCTTCACTCCACTCAGGCAACGCAACCTCCTCTATAGATTACACGCTAGTGTCCCTTCCATTTTTTCATCACATACTAGGCTTTAGCCTAGGAGACAAGGGGGATAGTGACCATCGTCCCTAGGAAGTTTCCATACTTGCCTCTACGGATTTAACTTTCCTCAATCCAACAGGATCACATGCCTGTCACACCATAAATCTCAAAAGAATTAAATCTTCTGTTGCAAATACTAGGGAGGTACTTCTAGCAGCAAAATTACAACTAAACAGCTTAAACTATCCCATGGGTAACCCAATCACTCTATGGGAAACCTTTCCGGCCAAATTTGCAAATTCATATTCAACTATAGTACGGCACCTCCCGTCTCTTGGCCTTACGGTCACAGGGAAGACTTCAAGCACCCAGAAATTGGCATTGTAAAATCACAAAAAAGTGATAAACAAATCACTAAGGTTACTGCGAATAAGCCCAGGGGAAATCGGTCTTCTTCAAAACCTTCGCAAGCACCAGGCTGATCTTAAAAAACTTAAGTGGGAGATCAAAAAATCCAATGAAGAAGATTTTTGGGCTAAACTTCATCATGACTCTAAGGGAAACAATAGCGCCCAATTCTGGTCCACACTGAACACATTTTTAAATCCAAAACATGGTGGACTAACATCACATATAACTGATAACTCCTGGGAATCCTTTTTAGACACTCACTTTAATCAACAGGCTGTTGGAACAAACACGCTCCAGGACGTCCATGAGGCCTATCCTTCACAAACAGTAAAACCATATGAAAAAGCAGAAATTGAAATCAACGCTGTTACAATTAGGAAACTAGGGGCATATTATCAAGGGATTCATCTCCGCTTTTTTGGCTTTAAAAACCAAGAAAGCGGAGATAAAATTATCTCCCTATTACCTAGCTGTCGCTAACACCAGTTAGCGACAGCTAGTAGGAGATAGCGACCATCTTGGGTCCCGCTTTGCATATCAGAGAAATTTATCACTAATGACATGCAAAGTGGGCGTGCCAAGATGTTAGCGACTGGAATCAGTCGCTAACATCGCTATCTCCTATTACCAACTTTTGGAGATATTCGCGCTAAGCGCGAATATCTCCAACAGCTAACACCTGCCCTGAGCAGTTCTTAGCCATGTTATCCAATGGGAGGTGGATAACATGGCTAAGAGCATTAGCTCGGTAATGCATGAATATCGCTGACTTTACAGCGATATTCATGCATTTCGGCTGATTTTTATCGATTAGGAGATAAACCTTGATAATATCAAGGCTCCTAAGCGATAAAAATCGTCGCTACACGGCGATAAAATTATTGCCGCTAAGCCAACCTAGCGATAATTATCGCTAGTTGTTGGTAATATGCCCCCAAATTTCCAAAGGAAGGAAAGACGGAGCAACAGGGCAAAATGGAATTCCCCCGCCCTCTTCAAATTTGATCCGGAATACTGGGCAAAATTTCTGACCCCACTTTACATGTCGGTCAGCCATTCCGGGCGCCTCCCAGCATCATGGAAGGGCTCAATTATATCACCATTATATAAAGCAGGGGATAGAACCTTACCAAAAAATTACCGCCTGATAGCCTTACTGGACATTGAGACAAAATACTTTGCGGGGCTTCTACTGACACAGCTGCGCGAATGGGCAACCAAGTACAATATAATTCCACCCAGCCAAACTGGATTTTGCAGAGACGCCGGAACCACAACAAACCTCCTGGCAATATCACTACTTATAGACAAAGTGTTAGACCTGGCACCTTGGCGTGAGTTTCCCTTCCACATTTTGATGATGTGCCTCAGATGTTTTTGCTGGTGTCCGCTGCTCGGGGCACTGCGCCATGGCCAACCCGTGCCGCAGTGCAAGGGCTCCCTATGTAAAATGTAACTGTGATTGATTTCCATGATTGGGTCATTAGATTTACTGTCAGTCCCCAGTAAAGTGCACCAGGAGTGCCAGGGCTTGTAAATGCCAATACTGCTAGTGGGCCTGCAGCGCTGGTTGCACCACCGACAGAAGCAGCCTTTTAAAATGTGTCAAGGGTCTGCCATTGCAGACCCTGCGTGCAGTCTGGTATTGTCATGCTGGCTGGGCAAGTGCACACACTTGCCAGCCCCTAAACCTTCCCTTAACTTCATATTAGTCACCCATATGGTAGGCCCAAGGGCAGGGTGCATTGTAAGTGTAAGGTAGGACATGCTCTGATGAGTGTGGCATGTCCTAATGGTGAATTACTGCCAAATTCGTTTTTCACTATTGTAAGGCTACCTGTTATCTTAGGCCGGGTGGGCTGCTGGAATTATTACACCCTATAATCCCAGCAGGCCCAGGGAACATGGTAGGAAATAAAGTTTAGTATGCCTGAACTCAGAATAATAAAAAACTTATTTTAGTAAAGTTTACTTTAATATCCTGTGTTTGCAAATGCTACTTTTAGAAAGTTAGCATTTGCTTGCCTAATCATTTCAGCCCGCCTCTGCTAGGATGTGTATCTGGCTGTCTGGGCTATGTGAGTGACAGGGCTGGGGGATGACAGGTGGTGAATGCAAGGATTACACCTTAATGGGAGGTGGGAGTGCCCCTGGACTCTGAATAGGGCTGTGCTCTGCCACCACAATGCTGGCTCCGCCCCCTGGGGAGCGACTGATGACTCAGCCGGCACCTGGCCCAGGAAGGGCAAAGCACTGTCATCAAGGTACTCCTGGCTGCCCCTGTCCACACAATGCTGGCTCCACCTCCTGTGGAGTGTCTGATGTGCCTGCCCTTCACACTGAAAGCAGAATCCAGAGTACACCCAACAAGTGCTCAGAGACTGAATGAAGTAATGCAAAGGCTCCCCTAGCCTGGGAGAACAAATAAAACTCTGTATAAAAGTAGGAGCCCTGCTCCTTGTAAATCAGAATCCTGTTTCCCACAACGAACCTCTGCCCAACTAGAAGGAGAAGAAGATGCTAGAAGGACTGGCCTGCTGTCTTCCTTGCTGAGGAAGGAGAGGAAAATACTTTGAAAAGACTTTGCTGACTTGTGCTAGAAACTTTCTCCAAGGGCTTGACTGAGCTTGCCCCCTGAACTGAACCCCAGGACCAGTGGGTTCATTGTGTCTTCGCTCATTGCCATCTACCAGCCGTGTGTGCCTCCCGCCTGAGTAAGACTGCGCCCCTCATCGCCCCCTCCTAGCGCTGTGGCACTTGGGAGCTCGCCTGCCCTTCACCCGTGAGAGCCTCACTCCTTGGAGTCGCTCTCTGCCCCCGGGTCAGGCTGCCTGCTCCTCCGCCCCTGCCTGCCACTGGAACACGCTGAAGTGCTCTCGCCCCTCCCGCCGGAATTTCCTCAAGGCCGGTGACCTACGCCGGGACTGCAGCCCACACGAAGGACCGTGCCCTGCTGCCCCCGCTCGCCAACCCGAGGAGTTTGCAGGCCGTGCCGCCCCCCTGTTGGGAGATCCCAGTAGGGATGGAGAAGTGTGGCTCACTGGTTAGAGGAGGCAGACCCGGACGCTGAGATCAGACCCGGGACCAGGGTTCAATTCCCGACGCGGCAGGGTCTTGAGCCCAAAATGTCCATGGACTCGGTAATTCTCGCTTCGGTGCCTACTCGAATCACAGGTTCACACTCTGCAACTCTGGGCAATAGCTTGCTTAATCTCCACTACGGCCCCCCGCGGCGGGATGCCTGGCTTTCACCTTGGGGATACCCAGTAAGGGGCTATCTCACAGGGAAAAACCAGGACGGGTTCCCAATGCAAAGCGCTTTGAGACCTGGCGGTGATATTGCGCTATATAAAAACCCATCCATCCATCCATCCATCCATCCAGTACCATCTGTACCGGGGTCGTGGGCCGCGCCCGCCTGTGTGCACCCACCTGCTGCAGACGGAAACCCAGAGACACTGCCAGAGACAAGTCCACTGCCCGTGTACCATCAGCCTCTCTGGTAATCAATCACTTACAGGCATGTTACTCTATCGCCCCCCCCCCGGGTCCAGATTGAAATTTCTCAAGAATCTGCAATGCCCTTCTTCTGAATGCCCAGGAAAAAGTCTTTAACAGATTGCAGCTAGTCCAAAATGCCTCGGACAGAATCTTACTAAGCATCCCCAAGTTCACATCCATTTCCCCTTACATTCGACAGCTGCACTGGCTCCCAGTCAGGAGCCGGACAAAATTTAAGGCACTATGCATTGCATACAAAGCCATCAACAACTCAGGCCCACAGTTTCTTAAAAATGCCCTCTGCCCACTTGAACATTCAAGAACACTACGTTCGTCTTCAGCTCATCTGCTTAAAGTCCCACGTACAAAAAGGGCCAATTGGGTTGACAGATGTTTCACGATCTCCACAGCCAAACTTTAGAACACATTACCCCTCTACATCAAAACCGCCCCCATGCTCATCAGTTTCAGGAAAAAACTAAAAACCTGGTATTTCTCAGTATAATTTTCTGCCACAGCGATGGTTCTGTACTCTAAGCGCCGAGACACCCCTTGGGTAGTTGCGCGCTATAAAAATCGCATAAACATAAACATAAACATATCTATAGCAAGGCTCTTAAATCACAACTTGATGCTCTTTCTTTGCCTCCTGGAGCTACACTTATTCAGTATGTGGATGATTTGCTGGTGGCTGCAGATATGGAAGATGTGTGTAAGGAAGTGACTGTTGCATTGCTGCATCATTTGTCTGTTCTACAACATAAGGTGTCTCCCTCTAAGTTGCAATATACCCGCCAAGAGGTTACCTATCTCGGTCATCTCTTGTCGAAGGAGGGAAGGCGATTGACCACAGAACGCATTCATGCTATTTCACAGATGTCTGTACCCACCACGCAGAGAGAAGTGCGTGCCTTTTTGGGTATCACTTCCTACTGTAGACAATGGATTCCTAATTTTTCACTTTTGGCTAAACCATTGTTGGCATTAACGTTGAAGGATACCCCACATCCGCTCCCTTGGACGGATTAATGTCAGAAAAGTTTTGTTGGCCTACGTACTGCTCTATGTTCTGCTCCTGTGTTGGGTACCCCAGATTATAGCAAGTCCTTTACATTTTATGTTCACGAGAGAGAGGGTTGCGCATTATCAGTTTTGACACAGTTATTTGGAGATAAGCAGAGACCATGTGCCTATTTCTCTGCTACATTAGACCCAGTAGCTAAAGCGTTGCCTAGTTGTCTCAGAGCTACAGCAGTTGCAGCGATTTCTATCAGACAATCTGCTGGATTAGTGTTAGATAACACACTCATTGTTATGGTTCCACATGCAGTGGATACCTTGTTGAACAGAACCAGAACACAACATCTTACGAGTGCTTGTTTGTCTGGATACGAGCTGACACTCCTAGCTAAGCATGAGCGTAAAATCCGTTCCGCTCGCGGATTTTGCGGATTTCCGGTAAATTCGCAATCCGCGAACTCTCGCGAACTTACCGAAAATTCGTAAATCCGTGCGAAGCGGATTTTTTTGCTTGGTCGCACTTGCCAACTAGAATACTATACAATTTCGCGGGAGTAAACACTTGCGAAAACGTAGATGCGCCGGGCAGCGACAATCTCGCAATTGCGAGATTGCAAAATTTGCAATTTCGCACAAGAAATCCACCAGCAGGCAGCATAAACCTTGAAAATTATGATTTTCATCAGAATAACTCCTCAGGTTGACATTTGCCTGCACTTTTTTTTGCAAGGAGTCCATTTTGGGGGGGGGGTGGGAGGAAGGAAGTGCCCCACAGTCTCCAACTTCCTGTTCCTGTCCAGCAGGCTCCTCTCAGTGCTTTCTTCATGTGCTGGTCACTTTGATTTGGATCTTGACCTGGAAGCACTCAGCAGGTGCAAAAGTTCAATCTTATCATTAGTAACCATTCCCTGTAGTGCCTGGAAGGATGACTTTTTGTGGATGCTGCTGGATATTTGGATTTTTGCAAAACTGAAAGCACTCAGCAGGTGCAAAAGTTCAATCTTATCATTAGTAACCATTCCCTGTTGTGCTTCCTGAGGGGCCCCTTCAGAGTTCAGTTGCCGACTTGCAACTATTCTATGAC
The DNA here is from genome assembly GCF_964261635.1 of Lissotriton helveticus. Taxonomy (NCBI): domain Eukaryota; kingdom Metazoa; phylum Chordata; class Amphibia; order Caudata; family Salamandridae; genus Lissotriton; species Lissotriton helveticus. The sequence goes on along the minus strand of NC_136068.1, from coordinate 1,962,112,587 downwards.
CCTGCTCTGACCCTCACAGCAGGCTCAGAGAAAGCAATTACAGATAAGGAAGCAGGTTCCAGCCAGGAAGTTAAAATTCAGTAACACATTAATCAGCCCCTAATTCATTTATGTCAGTTGAGGCAGGGCAGGTGTGCTTTTCCACCCATAATCTACAGTGATGAACTAGAGGGTGACATGGGTGAGCCAGAGGGTGGCATGGGTGAGCCAGAGGGTGGCAGTGGTGAAACAGAGGGTGGGAGTGGTGAAACAGAGGGTGCTGTGATGAACAAGATGTAGAAACAACATGTTCGCGACCATTGCTACCCGAAAAGTAAGTTCTCGTTTGCGAACTGGTACAAAATCCTCGCAAACTGGCAGAAATCCTTGCGAACACAAAAAAAAATTTAAAATCTGCAAATTCGCGAGAGTTCGCGGATTTTGCGGATTGCGAATCCGTAAATACGCAATTTCGCGGATTGCCAATTCGCAAAATCCGCCCATGCTTACTCCTAGCGAGTCATGTATACATCAAAAGATGTAATACGTTAAATCCAGCGACGTTGTTGCCTCTGCCAGATGAGAAAGATGTTCAGGAAAAACATGATTGTTTTCTTCGAATGGAAGAAGAAACGAAGGGTAGGATTGATTTGAAGGACACTCCGCTCAAGGATCCGGATGGGACCCTATGGGTGGACGGTTCTTGTTTCAAGCTTCCGAATGGTGAGATTACTTCTGATTATGCTGTCACCACCTTATGCACAATTGTTGAGATGGCACAGATTGGACATAATTCAGCCCAAGCAGCTGAATTAATAGCCATGACTAGAGCATGTGAGTTGGCAAAGGGAATGAGAGTGAATGTGTACACGGACAGCCAGTATGCTTTTGGCGTCGCCCATAGTTTGGCAGGTTATGGAGGGAGAGAGGATTCTTTACCTCTCACGGGGTAAAGATCCAGCATGGTCAATTAGTGACCGAACTTCTTGAGTCACTTACCTTACCTGCACAGATAGCAATCATAAAGTGCAGCGCACATTAGAAAGTTAGAGACGATGTGGGTTGTGGAAATGCGTTTGCAGATGAAGTAGCAAGAACTACAGCTAGAAATACAGCTAGTCGAATGTATGTGGCAGGTCCCGCAAATTGGGTTAGGGAAATTGGAATGTGTGAACACACGATTGAGAGTGTGAAAACGATTCAGGGAGAAGCAACTGAGAAAGAATTGAGAACGTGGAATGAAAGTACAGGAATGTTAGACTCGACGGGTTGTTGGACGGAATTGTCGGAACATCAGCGATGGTTATTACCGGACGCTTATGTGTTGCCGGTTGTAACTATGGCTCATGGTCCAGCCCACATTAGTGCGAAAGGTATTTGTAAACTTTTGGCTCCGGTATGGCAGAATGAAGGAATTCCAAAATGTGCAGAGAACGTGGTTAAGCATTGTATTGTTTGTTTAATGCATAACCCAGGAAAGGGTACCCCAACTCCAGCAGGTCATTTTGCTCCCCCGTCATATCCTTTTGAAGTGTTGCAGATCGATTACATTCATATGGATCGATGCAACAATCTTAAGTATGTTCTGGTGGTGGTATGTGCCTTTTCCCGCTGGATAGAGGCCTATCCCTTGAAAGATAACACTGCTTTGTCAACTGCTAAAGTGTTGATTAAAGAGTTCTTCCCCAGATTTGGTTTGCCGCAAATTGTCTGGAGTGACAATGGAAGTGAATTTGTGGGTCAAATTATGCAGAAAGTATGCTCTGGTCTTGGAATCAGACAGAAATTTCACGCGGCAAACCATCCACAGTCAGCAGGTTTGGTTGAGTGTTATAATGGTACACTCAAGCTTAAACTAGCTAAGGTTCCAGCCAGTACGGGTCTTGCTTGGCCAGATGCTTTGCCCTTAGCTCTTTTGTCAACCAGAACTACTGTACACTCCTGTATGGGGCTTAGCCCATATGAAGTGGTATTTGGGCGCCCAGCTAATGTTTGGGGTGTCCCTCGCCCCAAGAAATATTCTGACATAACATATCTTCTGTTGATTGATTATTTGCATGATTTGACTACTAAATTAAGTGTCATTCGTCAACAGGTACATAGTGTTTTACCAGAGGCCTCCACGGACCCAGGTCACACTATTCTGCCCGGTGACTGGGACTGTGTGAAGAATTTTCAACGGACAAAGAATCTGGAGCCTCGTTGGTCTACACCTGTGCAAGTTTTGCTCGTCACCCGCACGACTGTGAAAGTGGTCGGCAAACGGAACTGGGTGCATGGAGTGCACTGTAAAAAAGTGCCGTTCCCATTACCCTTTGATCAGTGGATTCGTAGTGGTATGAGAGAATCGGATAGTACAGCCGTCCCTTGTTTTGTGCCCTTCAGTGACGCTCAAATTTATGGAACTCAGTCTGAAAAAGCAGATGACGACATTCTTCAAGCTGCTGTGCCTGCGCACCTTCGAATAGACACTACGAATCCAGAGACATTGTTTAAGAATCAGACAGTGCCGAGCAAAACTCGCTACGACTTAAGGTCGAGAGCTGACAAGAAGAACTGAATATTTTGAACATCTTTTTTTTTATTATTCAAAAGACATTTTATATGTATTGATCTCTTGCCTTCTTGTTTTTGTGCGATATTTTAGTATTAGATGTGCCATCCGTCTCCGTCGCAGGGTCACGGTAGGAGACTCAGACTGTAACCTGGTTTTTGTTCTTTTAGTAAGTGGCTAGCACCTCAGGATATACAGAAGTACATAGCTGAGTGATTGAAGAAGATTGCCGTGAGCAACATTTTTTTTTAGATAAAGATGGATGGTACAGCAACCATAGGTAGGGAAAATAGAAAACAAGAAATGAGATTGAAATATTGCAAATCATTGCGTAGTCAATTTGGCGTAACTTTATGTATTTTTATGTTTTTGTGTATTTTATTAGCCTGCATAGGTTGGATCGTTCATATTGTACACCCGGGAAATGCTGTTAATTCTACTACCTCTTTGCCCTCTCGTCTTTCTGTCTTTTCACATAAAATGCATACTCTACCCCCTCATGAACAGATAAGGAGAGCTGAATACATGAATAATACGTTTATCCAGTTATTGCACCAACACCAGTTGGCCATTAATATGACAGACTGTTGGGTGTGCGGTCTTATGTCACATAATACACAGAAGGGAATGCCTTATCTGGTCCTCCCTTTTTCATATGAAGGTTCAGCTTGGGCTTACCTGACTATGTTTTCGGCTGCATACCACAACAGGCTTAGAAATCCTGTAAAAACCTCTGGGACTGGATTGGATTTTAGCCATAGCTCTTTCATCAAAGGTATAGTGGTGATGGCTAAGATCGTAGAAAAGGGCAACATTCCGCTGGATGAGAAGAGAGCCTATGAAGGATGGAATGTTACCCACTATGTTTCTGGTCTTAGTTACAAAACTAAAAAGGGTGAGTCCTCCCCAGTATGGACTGTACCCCATCAAGGTAATCTTTGTCTCCAAGTCAACAGTAAGAAAACTGACAATAAGCAGAATTGTTTACACATCTACATTTTCTCGTCCCTGATTTCCCTCCATTGGTTCCGTCTCAGGGAACATATTTTGTGTGTAAGGACAGAGCTTACACTTGGCTCCCTTCCAACTTTTCTGGAACTTGCTATGTAGCCTTCCTTCTTCCCCCTACGTATTCGGCTCCATCAGACCACCATAAAATTAGATATAGCCGAGGGATATTTGATGCCAAGGACACTGCAGCCCAGGAAGGAGGGGATTTCCTCAAGGGATTCCTTCCCTTCTGGGGCCCGATGATAAACAGCAGACACATCAGGCAATTGGTTTGTGTGGTCGAGACCACTATTAATGTTACTGCAGGCGCAATAGGTAACATTACAGCAGAGCTTCAGGCTGATCGTCTTATGACGTTGCAAAATAGAATTGTATTAGATGTGATTCTAGCAGACCGAGGAGGTGTCTGTAGATTGATCGGATCTAGTTGCTGCATTTATATTCCAGATGATCCTCCAGCAGTTTACCAAGCCATTTCCAAATTGCATACCATCTCCGAGTCGATTCATCAGGACGAAGGAGACTGGTCTTTTATGGGATGGTATTGGAGAATATTGTCAACATGGGGATGGAAGATTTTGACGTTCCTGGGAGCAATTTTGGCCATCATATTTTCTTGTTGTCTGTGTGTTCAATGTGGTCCCCCAGTATGTGGCCTACTGGCTACTTTATGCGTCCCACGTCCTGCAACACAGAGGACAGAGAACATTAGGATGATGGTGCAGCAACAGCTTGAGGACTGTATGAACATCGATGCAGATTCCGACTCGGGTTAGCGTGAGTTGGTTTGTTTTTGCCTGAGTAATGGCAAAAGGAGGGCTGAGGTTCTGTAAATTACGAATTCGTTCGTGCTCAGCCTCCATTTTGTGAATTGCCACCATCTTGTGTTGCCCTCACTCAGGCAGCGCAGCGAACGCGATGTTTTTGTCGTTTCCTGCATTTTCACGTGTCAGGTGGCTTCTTTGCTTATGTTTACTTATGAGTGTCAGGGTCTGGCGGAGTACACTAATTCCTGACTGAGCTGATTCAATCCCCGTCCGGACTATCTGTTGGCTCACACCATTCTTTCCTCCAGTTTATCTTATCTGCTGTCCTTCGCTACATGTCTCATGTATTCTCCTGTTTCACGACTGTTCTTCTAACACATACAGCTGTGTTTTCTCTGCTTGTAAATTGAATTGTGTGGATTCACTCGATAATTTACACAAGGGGTCGAGCAACAAATACAGCCGGGAAACTTGAGTTACTTTGGGCTTAAAGCATTGTGTATAACATTTGTTTATGTCTCCTGCTCTTGTGTGATCGTATTTTGCATTGTATTGTACCGTATATAAACCTGTGCGCCACGGAGTTAAGTGGCATTCTCTTTTGAACCTCGTTATACTGATGGCTTCTAAGACCACTGTACTAGCTGCAGCTAACAAATACCATCTTCTACGCCAGACGAAGAGTCCGTGTCTCTGTATTTGACAAGGCAGGTGAATCCCTGGGATCTTAGGCGTACCCTGCACCACCAAGCCTTAAGGCTGCGGTTCTCCACCCCAAGGAAGGAATTCAAACCTCTCCCAAGGATCTTCACCGGGCTCGGGCCCGCCACGTTTTATTTCCCCATACTCCGATCACAAAGGTATACGCGAGGAGCCCGCACCTTCGGAAAAGGCCCAGGGTTTCTCCGAGGCTCCTCTCATCGCCTCCCTGCTCCTCACTGCAGCTGAGAGCCCCCACCTCCAGAAAAGGCCCAGGGTTTCTCAAGGCCCCTCTATGGTCTCCATTCAACCCACACCGCGAGATGCGTGAGTCGCGGTAAGGTCTCGCTCATTTTCACCGGGGAAAGCGCACAGAAGCGCTAAGAAGCGGCCAGGGAGTCCTAAAGAGGCCTCAGGGACTAAGAACAGTCTAAAAGAACTAAGAGAACCGTTTTTGAAGTAAAAGAGACTAAGAAGCAATATTTGAACTGTAAGCAAAGAGAACACTGGCTTATTTACAACCTTGTGGCTTAGAAAAGCGTTACTTATGGTCTTGTGATAAATACTTGCCTGCATATATATTTTTACATAAAGGAGACGTATTTTCATATAACCACAGCCTGGTGTCCATTTGTGGGGGGATTGGTATATTTACTGTGTGTGTTATTACAAATGCTTAACTCAGAAACGCCTGGAGAATATCCTTGGCTGCTCACGTCACGCACCTAGAGGGTGAGCAAGGGTAATTCTAAGGGGTCATCCTTCGCCCTGACTTAGAGGAGAGGGTCCCTGCTTGTCACAAGTGAATACTTGCGCCAACCAGAGACCCCCAATTCTAACATTGGTGGCAGCGGTGGGATATGCGAATTTGCATTTGTAGTTGACATACAGTGAATTGCTGATCACCACATAGTGAGAGCAGACCTATAATGCAGCCACAGATTTCCATTTTTATAATTTTGTTGAGACATCTGCCATTGTTGAAGCCATGCCTGGCTCACTCCCTGCTGGAAGAACACCCTCTGTGATTTCTGGAATTGAAGATGTGGATTGGGGACACAAAGGACTGGAGGGTTACACAAGGGACCAGTTGAGAGACTACTGTGTAAAGTTCAGAGTTGCACACACAGGGTGCACAAGGAAAGCCCAATACATCAAGGCGCTGAGAGCCTGGAAAGAGTCAAGAGAGCCACAGAATGTGGTGGATATCATACCACCAGATGGCATTGTGGAGCCCAGCAGAGGCCTGTCAACAGAGGAGCTGGCAGACAGGGCAGCAGACAGGGCACATGCAATGGAGATGGCAAGATTAGCTGGACAAATGGAGATGGACAAGCAAAGATTGGCCATGGAGGCGCAGCAACGCCAAATGGAGGATGACCTGAGATTGAAGGAGTTGGAGCTGAGAGGTTTGGGAACAACTCCTTCTGGTGGCAGCACAACGCCGGTGCAGGTAGAGTCCAGGGTGTACATACCCAAAGATGTAGTTAAGGAGTTCTTTAGGGGGGATGACATAGGACAGTGGTTTAGGGCTTATGAAGTAGCCAAGTCCTCCCACCGGGTCCCTGACAAGGATTGGGGAGCGGGGTTGTGGGGGAGGTTCCTTAGCGAAGGGCGGGACACCCTACTAGATTTGCCTACTGAAGAACAAAGTTCCTACCCCCGCATGAAAGAGGCCTTAATGACCAGGTATGGGCTTACCCCTGAAATGTACAGACAGAAGTTCAGGGGGAGTGACAAGCATCCTGGGAATACGTATGTGGAGTATGTGACTGGTTTTTGCAGAGCACTGGATGGATGGGTAAAGGGTAGTAAGGTAAATGATTTCCAGGGGCTTCTTGATTTAATTGCATGGGAGCACTTGTCTGATCACTGGTTTCCTGAGCTACGCCAGCACCTGATTGATAGCAAGCTGTCCAACCCGAGGAAGCTTGCTGAGGAGGCGGACCGCTGGCTCAGCACCAGGGTCCACAAGGGTCCAGTGGGACGCTCCGCCAAGGGTGGGCAGGGTACCCAGCAGAAGAGTGGGGGGGACAGGGGTAAACAAAGAGGGTTCCAGCGAGGCCCCCAAAGTAATCCCCAAGGGAACCAGCAGCGAGGTTCTCAGCCACCCCCACCCCCAAAGCAGAATGGGGCCCGACAGGTAGGCATGTTCCAAAGGGGCCCTTCAATTGTTTCCGATATGGTGACCCGGGGCACATTGCCAGTGACCCCAAGTGTCACCTGTTTGGTAAACCAGCACTCACTGGTGCTCCACCCCGGCAA